>NC_136057.1:853267902-854740096 GCF_964261635.1 Lissotriton helveticus
TCCTACAATGCTGCTCCGAATAACGGCGTGGGGCGCCCCGGGGGAGGCGGCGTGAACGGGCCTCCCCAGGTGGAGGCTCGTCTGCTGTAGTGGGGCGCCCCTTTACCGTTTCAGTTGCCATTCCGTCCGTTTTTGGTCCACTGTGTCAAAAGCCGCAATTCAGCTGAGTTGCGCCCACTCTTGCGGTGCAGCGATAGGCGGCTGTCACAGGACTCTCAAAATGGCGGCAGGCTGTTTCCTTTTTGGGCCTGGTCCACTGAAATGGCCCTGGGACACCTTGGAAATCGGACGCTTGTCTGCTAGGTCTTGGACCCCATTCTCGAAAGCGTCCCCTCCGCCTTGAGAATTCATCAAAAGTTTTGGGGGCTCCGACTCCTGCAGGCTTCTGGTGGGGAGCGGCTGCCATGATTGCTCGCGGAATGACCACGACTGAGCTACGAGATGGTGGTGCTCTCATGCTGACGCCAGCTTCAGTCTGAAACATCCAGAAACAAGGTGCGGCTTTCATCGTTTGGGGAAAAAAAAAGTTTTCATCCAATGAAAAGTGTTGTTTTTAGGTCACATGATCAAGCCTTCCATCATTAGGAAACCAAAAGTAAAATGAACCAATGAAAAGTTTTATAAACAAGTCACATGACCTGTTATGCGGCATAGGGTGTAAAATGCGGAGAAAATACGTTGGCACGTGAGGCGGCGTCAGTAGCGGACCGATGTGCGAATAGGCCGAAGGCAATACAACGCGCCAAGATCCGGATGGCACCGAGGTGGTGTCCAGCAAGTTGCAGCACTGGTGTGGCCATCCTACAATGCTGAAAGTCGGCGTGGGGCGCCCCGTTGGCCTGTGAGTTTGCGTCAGTAGCGGACCGATGTGCGAATAGGCCGAAGGCAGCACAACGCGCCAAGATCCGGATGGCACCGAGGTGGTGTCTAGTAAGGTGCCGCACTGGTGTGGCCATCCAACAATGCTGAAAGTCGGCGTGGGCGCCCCGTTGGCCTGTGAGTTTACGTCAGTAGCGGACCGATGTGCGAATAGGCCGAAGGCAGCACAACGCGCCAAGATCCGGATGGCACCGAGGTGGTGTCTAGTAAGTTGCCGCACTGGTGTGGCCATCCTACAATGCTGAAAGTCGGCGTGGGGCGCCCCGTTGGCCTGTGAGATGGCGTCAGTAGCGGACCGATGTGTGAATGGGGCCGAAAGCAGCGCAACAATATTTTCGGAATAGAAGACACCACTAGGCGCTGAGATGCCAAGATCCGGATGGCACCAAGGTGGTGTGTAGCAAGTTGCCGCACTGGTGTGGCCATCCTACAATGCTGAAAGTCGGCGTGGGGCGCCCCGTTGGCCTGTGAGTTTGCGTCAGTAGCGGACCGATGTGCGAATAGGCCGAAGGCAGCACAACGCGCCAAGATCCGGATGGCACCGAGGTGGTGTCTAGTAAGTTGTCGCACTTCTGTGGCCATCCTACAATGTTGAAAGTCGGCGTGGGGCGCCCCGTTGGCCTGTGAGATGGTGTCAGTAGCGGACTGATGTGTGAATGGGGCCAAAGGCAGCGCAACAATATTTTCTACTATATTTCCGGAGTAGAAGACACCACAAGGCGCTGAGATGCCAAGATCCGGATGGCACCGAGGTGGTGTGTAGCAAGTTGCCGCACTGGTGTGGCCATCCTACAATGCTGAAAGTCGGCGTGGGGCGCCCCGTTGGCCTGTGAGTTTGCGTCAGTAGCGGACCGATGTGCGAATAGGCCGAAGGCAGCACAACGCGCCAAGATCCGGATGGCACCAAGGTGGTGTCTAGTAAGTTGTCGCACTTCTGTGGCCATCCTACAATGTTGAAAGTCGGCGTGGGGCGCCCCGTTGGCCTGTGAGATGGTGTCAGTAGCGGACTGATGTGTGAATGGGGCCAAAGGCAGCGCAACAATATTTTCTGATTTGAAGACACCACAAGGCGCTGAGATGCCAAGATCCGGATGGCACCGAGGTGGTGTCTAGCAAGTTGTGGCACTGGTGTGGCCATCGTACAATGGTAAAAGTCGGCGTGGGGCGCCCTGTTGGCCTGTGAGATGGTGTCAGTAGCGGACTGATGTGTGAATGGGGCCAAAGGCAGCGCAACAATATTTTCTACTATATTTTCGGAGTAGAAGACACCACAAGGCGCTGAGATGCCAAGATCCGGATGGCACCGAGGTGATGTCTAAGTTGCGGACCGATGTGCGAATGGGGCCAAAGGTAGCGTAACAAGATTTTCTGTATGGAAGATACCACTAGGCGTTGAGATGCCAAGATTCGGATGGCACCGAGGTGATGTCTAGCAAGTTGTGCCACTGGTGTGGCCATCGTACAATGGTAAAAGTCGGCGTGGGGCGCCCTATTGGCCTGTGAGATGGTGTCAGTAGCGGACTGATGTGCGAATGGGGCCAAAGGCAGCGCAACAATATTTTCTGACTGACACCACAAGGCGCTGAGATGCCAAGATCCGGATGGCACCGAGGTGATGTCTAAGTTGCGGACTGATGTGCGAATGGGGCCAAAGGCAGCGTAACAATATTTTCTGTATGGAAGATACCACTAGGCGTTGAGATGCCAAGATTCGGATGGCACCGAGGTGATGTCTAGCAAGTTGGTGTGGTCATCCTACAATGCTGAAACTCGGCGTGGGTCACCCCATTAGCCTGTGAGATGGCGTCAGTAGCGGACCGATGTGCGAATAGGCCGAAGGCAGCACAACGCGCCAAGATCCGGATGTCACCGTGGTGGTTTCATAGTTGAGAGGCACTTCATCTGCAGTGGGGCGCCGAGATCCGGATGGCACCGAGGTGATGTCTAGCAAGTTGCTGTACTGGTGTGGTCATCCTACAATGCTGAAATGTAGTGGGGCGCCCATTTACCGTTTCAGTTGCCATTCAGCTGAGTTTCGGCTGCTCTTGATGTTATAGCGACAGGCGGCTGCAAGAGGACTCTCAAAATGGCGGCCTGTTCTTTGGATTTGGGCCTGGTCCACTAAAATGGCCCTGGGACACCTTAGAACTCGGACGCTCGATTTTTTTTTCCTTTCCTGTACTTGCAAAAAAAGGTAAATGCCCGGTACGTTACACGCTTCATCTGCCACGATGAACTCTCCAGAGGAACCGAAAAAAAATATAGTTGTGGTAACTATACCATGCATCGTCATATGGAGAGGTGGCACCAATTAATTATAGTGCTGCATAAAAGAGAGATTTGGAGGAGAACCCCTGACCTGCTAGTACATTCATCAAATAAGTGGCACTGAGAGCTTCAGAGGCAAGGGAAATGGTCCCAAATATTTAGAAGAACTTTGGAAAGATTAAAATGACATGTTTAGATTGTGGTAAATTAATTTCATGTGGACAGATGAGTGTTACTCTAATAAATACAGCATATGAACATCATCATAGTCGATGGTTGGTAGAGACATTTTGACTATATCCTGGACCTGCCCGTCCTCGCCCAAAATGGCGCCGGAATAAATGGAACTCGTAACTCCTTGTTGTGTACTGGTTGCAGAACCTTGAAATCACGAGATACGTATGCAGTTTTGAAGCACATGGCGGGCGGGGACGAGAATTGATTGAATATTTCGACATCCCTATTGATATTAAGTTCTGATGTGTTATTGATTACTGTACTGTTGAAAATTCGAATTAACGTCACCCATGGTACTTGCCCGCAAATGTATATCTAGATAATTTTATTGTAACTGGCCCTGTCGTATTTTAATTATAAAATGTACGTCCACCGATTCCGTAACTGTTAGACACCTTAGTTCTTGCAACCTAATGGCCCGCCCGTTACGTTCCTCTACAGTGTAAATGTCTATTCATCATATACGATTACAGTTTGCTCCGTGGCAGGCCCACGTGGTTATAGGCTCGTATTTGTATAATGAAATTTTCACAATAAAGGTTTTTAAAAGAAAACATGGTAGTAGTATATACATTGGTAAAGTTTTTAATAATAGTCACTGTTTTAGAATCATTAAAAGGCAAGTGAAATAAAGCAGACCAATTACATGAAGGGTAAAAGGTATAATACGAAGGAACGCAGTAAAGATAAATGGTCAAGGGCTGTTGTGTTTTCTATTCCTGCAACATAAAGTGATCGATAAGAATCTCATATTCAGGCGTATCGGCGACTAAGACAGCAGGTCGACCCTCTTTTGCTCAACGGCTCCGTCATGGGACGAAGAAACGCTCTTTTTCTGGAAAAAAGAATATATTTTACTTGCAGGACAGTTGTAAAATTTCCGGGAAAGTACATTAGCCTGGAACATTATAACATATATTTAAGAAAAAATAATGTTCGGAAGTAATTAAAAGCGTAATTTTTAGGTGATATGACCAAGGCTTTCATCATTAGAATAAGAAAAGTAAAATGAACCAATGAAAAGTTTTATTAACAAGTCACATGACTTGTTATGCTTACGTTACGCGCTGCGCGCCCCGGATGACTTCCGGATGCGCTAACGCGGCGCGTCATATGACGCATTACGCGACAACGCAGGTCCAGAATATAGTCAAAATGTCTCCACCAACCAGCGGTCGAAACACAACCCCTTTCAGCAGGCTAAATAGTTCTGTTAAATGACAACAGAAGGGACAGGGAACAAGAACCATCAGTCAAAGAGGGGAGGGATAGTTCTTGTCTACCGGGTTACATTGGGGCGCTACCGGAACTGATCGAATTGGTAGTCTACAGTGTTTCTGGATGTTTCAGACTGAAGCTGGGGTTAGCATGAGAGCACCACCATTTCGTAGCTCCGTTGTGGCCATTCCGCAACCAATCATGGCAGCCGCTCTTTATCGTTATTTTGGGCGGGGTGGGTGGCGGAGCCGAGCTGTTTTGCAGCCATCATTGTGTGGAGTTCAGTTCATCTCACTAGTTTTGTATTTGTCATGAGGGGTTGTTCCTAATGTTTCTATTTTAGCGAGGTCAAAAAGAGATCCCATTAGTGGCCTACTGATTCCTTTTCTTTTTTTTTTACACGATTTTTCGTTATCTGCAAAGACTAAACAGAGTATTGCGACTCTGTGTTTGTTTGTAAATAGAGAATGAACCAAAGAGAACTAATTCTAAAACAGTAAATACTTGGATAACAATCAATCAAATGGAGAGAGAAGCAGGCACGACGGATTACAACGGGGGCAAAGGCCTGCGTTAACTACCTTTCACTATCTGCAAAGAGAGAGTACTCCTAATAGAAATGAGGGGGGGGGGGGCACCATTCAAAGCAGATCAGTGTGCATAAACACGAAAATGTTTTCACTTACCACGTACTTGACATTCGACAGCTTATGATATTTGCTATTAAAAAACCATTGAAATTCACTGAAAAAACCATAGGTTATAGACCATATATAATTAGGAATTAGCATTTACAAAACCTTGAAAATTCACTGAAAAAACCATAGGTTATAGACCATATATAGTTAGGAATTAGCATTTAAAAAACCTTATTTTACTCACACAAAACCATTGAAATTCCATATATAGTTAGTTGCACTAACTATATATCGCGCACCCGCAATCCACTGCTGATGATGTCACATATTACATCATTCATGACATGGTCAGTGACATCACTGATGACATCACTGATGACATCTCAAATGACATCACTGATGACATCACTGATGACATCACTGATGACATCAATGATCACATCACTGATGATATCATTCATGTGACAATACAATGCATCTCCTCACATTTTAATATAACCTCTGTTTCACCCAGTGTTAAATACAGAGTATAATTTTTGAAACCATTGACACACCAATACTAGTTACTACATACGCACTCACTGATTCCTACGTCAACACACACATTCACTCATTCACCCATACAATCATTCATACATACAATCACTCATCTTTACAACACTATCATATGCAGTCATACACCTATACAGACACTCACACTCTGCCACTCATCCATGGAGTTACTCACACACCTAGTCAGTCCTGTAAAGAATCAATCACACTTCCATTTTCTTGTCTATACAGTTAAACATAGAGCACCTTACATTTTCAAACATATACTAACACATACTTACTTTCTTATACAATCATTGATACAAGTACACATTGATCTGCACAGAGTCACACACCTCCCAGCCAGCCACACACACACTCAGTCTCCCATACAAATACTTGGATAATCAATCAATAACCCATATAGTTAATCATATAGCTACTGATCAACACATGCAGCAGTTTACAGAACAACAGACATAATGATGCACAAATTAAGACAGTTTAGTCACTAACCCATGCACTCAGTGAGACACATTTAATCACTGACTCATACATTCAGTCATGCACCTACTAAATCCTTCGTCCAGACACTTATACATCTACTCATTCTTCAATATGTAAAACATATTTAAACTTTACAGAAACACACAGTCACTGGATGATGCCATCAGTGATGTCATCAGTGATGTCATTTGAGATGTCATCAGTGATGTCATCAGTGATGTCACTGACCATGTCATGAATGATGTAATATGTGACATCATCAGCAGTGGATTGCGGGTGCGATATATATAGTTAGTGCAACTAACTATATATGGAATTTCAATGGTTTTGTGTGAGTAAAATAAGGTTTTTTAAATGCTAATTCCTAACTATATATGGTCTATAACCTATGGTTTTTTCAGTGAATATATATATATATATATATATATATATATATATATATATATATTTTTTTTTTTTTTTTTTTTTTTTTTTTCCCAAGAAGTCTGCTCCAGAAAAAGAAGACTAGGCGGCACTCGAGGTCCGTGATATCAACCATTCTTTATTGTTAAACCATGGGCATGACGCGTTTCGGGGTTTACTTCGCTTATCAAATGCCCCCCTGGTTTATATATATATAGAAAATGAGACAAATGGTATTTGAATTGTTTCAAAATAGAGCAAAGACTCTACAAGATAGCAAATTCATGAATTGTTGCACACATTTTAACACCACGATAACTCTGTGTTAAGAATGAGACAAGTGGAACCAGATTTTGAACAACATGTAAAGCCAAGAAGAAGGGTCCTTTGTTGCCTGGTTTTGAGTTGAACACTTGGGGGAGGCACCAATATTACAGCAGATTCCGAATAGAGTGCAGAACAGGCTCTGGACCTGTGACTTAGTTGCAAAAGAGAATTGAATGTAATCAATTTCTGTTCCAAACACTTTAATTGCATGCACTCCATCAGTATTATTAAATTAGTGGGGCTCTCGGTCTGCTACTTGAATGTAATCATTGACGTCTGGAATATTTCATTTTACACATTCAAATAGTCTAATTGTATTAGTAAAAAAGATTAGATACAAAAGTGATTTAATTTGCTGTTTTACTGCACAGATTACTCCACCTGTATATACTTGGCATATCCTTCACCATTAGCCTCCACAGGTATTTGTAAAGATAGGAAAGAGCAGTGAACACCCATTCCAGCAACTCCGTATCCTTGGAATCCAGTAAAGAGGTGGCTGTAAAAAAGAAGTCTTGAAAATGGGGGTAAAAGTCTGTTTGGAGGTCTCGGGCTAACTGCACTACAAGCCTAGGAAAAAAGATAAATAAAACAAATTACAAATAAAATAACATTAATAACTACATTTTCTACTTTGGATAAAATAAATGCACACAATAAGATACTGAATGATGATCAAGTAAAATTTTGCATGTAAAACTGCAAAAAAGGAAGATACTTTTGCAGTATATATAATATTTATGTATTTCTTCCATCCCCTTGAAGGCCAAATCCAATCCGAGTGCGTGTGTTTTTATGCAGAGCTCTTTCAGACCAAATTTCCTGTCTTTCATACTGTTTACATAACCTTTGTGAGAAACCAATACAAAGGCAAAGAAATAGACTTTGTAATACTTTAAAAGGCATAAATACCTTGTTTCTGCTCCCAGAAAAAGATGAGTGAGTGGGACCGCAAGGAATTTAGTGTTATATTTCGTGATAGGCAAACAGATCTGGCTTGCAGAAAGCGGAGTTTTCATCGGTTTCCCTGCACACAAATATGCATGCAGGGAACAGATGAAAACATTGTTCTAACAGGCAAGGTGCTGCCTTTCAGCAGCCCTATTTCGGTCAGAGGAATGCCAGCTCCCGCAGGAGGCAGGAAGCCGGCTTGGACAACAGGCTCCTGGAGGCTCTTCCTGCAGTCCCATTGCATGAGAAAATAAAGCAGAAAGAAGCAGAATAAAGGTGAAAACGAGCAGAAAGAGGCAGAGTCAAGGTCAGAAACTAGAAGAAAGAAGCAAGATAAAGGCGAGAAACATGCAGAAAGAGGCAAAAACAAGTGGACCCACACTCATATTACCATTCGCCTGTCCACTTCATTCTTTCATACTGCCCACTAAACAGCTTGCTCCCCACGGGTCAGGGCACAAACCGTGGCCACGAGGCTCGGAGATATACACACACCCATCCCCCCCAACAGGGCCCGGACGAACATCCTGTCGTCACGGGACCCAGCCACAGGGTGCAGTGTCTTACATCAGCCTTAAAAACATTTCAACCTTTTCCACAGCTGCCTGGCCGACCCAAACTTCCACCACCGAGAACTGAACGCCTAGTATCCGGGGCGAGCTCTGGTTACCCCCGCAAGCGGGATCGCATAATGCCTTAAAATAGCAGGGAGCACTCACTGCAAACCCCACTAACAACACTTTAAGAGCGATTGCGGCAATTAGCGTCCTGTGTGCATATTTTACAGCCCCGAAATGTGCACCTCGGTCATAAATCACCCAGGAACAGAGAAACCCAGCAACACATCCGATGCTCACATCTGCAGATACTGAAATTCACCAAAGCCCTCTGTTAAACACAAGTGAAAGGGTATATCAACGCTGGTCACTTTCAGTGCACACCCACACCCGCCAAAAGAAGAGAAGGCGAGAACCTCAATTCACCTCCATTTGCCGCAACATTGGTTACGGCTGTGTCGAAACACTGCAGCGCTGTATTCACTGGTCCAACATCCAATCCAAGAATGCACCGTGACAGACACTGAGAAAATGCTGCTCGTGTCCGCTACTAAATTGCAATTCTAACATTAATTTCCCTGCATCTGTATAGTTCACAAACACCAACTAGTTAACTAACCAAGTACGGACAGAGCTTGCGAGGCAGCCAACCCCATCCAGCCATCTGTTACCCAGAAGAAGGCCCAGTGCAATGAAGGGAAAGTGACTTTGTTTAGCTTCTGGTCGGATTTTAGCAATATTGATCCTGGATAAGATAATCAGCGGAAAGCCTCAGCTATTACAATCTGTTCCCTGCAAATTAGCCGAGGGGGAGCCATGCGTGGCCATTAGCTTCCTAATATTTTGCAGGCCAGCCTTATTACAGTTCTATATGCATATCTCACTCAGTTGGCCTGCGCATGGCCGATACATTGTGGGTTTAAGTTGTTCCGCAGTGAACATGCCCAATCGCTGTAACCTGCACCAAACACCCTCCCCCCACCCCCAAAAACGAAATCACATCCACAATGCACAGGCCTTGCGCACAGATACACCCGGACCCTCCCTCATCTGCGCCCAATAAACATTTCAGACATGTTTACTGTGAGTAAATAACCCTGCTCAGAACTGATAATGTAGTGCAGTCAATGTGAAACCGACGTTGTCGCTTTAAAAAAAAAGTCTAAGGGAGTTGAAAGATTAATGTTTTTTTTATTGTTTTTACCACAGTGGCTTGGTCAAGGTACAGTGTTCAGTTCAACCAATGCCAAAGGGGTCCTGGCCAAACATACGGGGATTTAAATCAATTTCCACAAGGAAAGGCTAAACGTTTGCGGCTTCCCATGTTCATGCAGATATAGCAAACTGGAAGGGTGAACTTTGAAACATGAGGCAAAAGTGACAATTGAGAGCAAACAAAATACACAACATCACACAGACTCTCACTAGCAGGCCGAAGTCACCAGTCAAACGACCCCCGTACCTGCTTCAACTCCGGTCAGCGTGAGGTCTTCATCCGAGTTCCGACTCGCTTCCAGGTCGTCCATGCATGTCGAGTATCCGGCCCTCCCAGCGAGACCTTGCAGGACCACTAAAATCGCGCAGCCCATCCCGGAAACAGACACGTCGAAAATGACAATAACATGCCGTGGAAAAAAAAAAACCATCCGCCCACCGCCGCAATGACGTTGTTAAAGGGGCGGAGAGCGAAAAAAATCGCCGGAACGCCCACGAATCTGCTCGGACAATGACTGACGCATCTCTGTTCCAATGGCTAGCCTCCATTTATGGAGCTAGCCAATGGAACAGAGAGGCGGGTTAAAGCCCCGTACTGAAACTCAAAAGATTTCGCCTGCACGAACACTGCTGCGCAGTGGACGCTAGGCGAAACCTAAAAAGATAAAAAACTAGAACAATAGGGTGAATAAAGGTCAGAGGCGAGCTGAAAGAGGCATGATACAGATGAGAAATTAGCAGAATGAGGCAAAATAAAGCTCAGAAAAAGCAGAAAGATGCAGTATAAAGGGCACAACAATGGTCAGAAAATGGCAAAATAAAGGTCAGAAACAAGCATGCTGAGACCTTGGATGCCCGCCCCCTTTCTCAACCACTCTACCTCGGGCCCCCCTGGCACACTATTCGTTAGTGCATTTAGTCCCCTTGATTGCTGAGGGTCGTTTGCAGCCAAGAAACCCTTTTGTTACCATAAGTAAGTCCCCCCACAGCTGGAGTGCGGAGACATGGGAAGGAGTGCGGAGGAAGGGGCCCTGCCCCCTTTCTCAACAACTCTGCACAGGGACCTGTTGGCGCACTACTGGTTGGGGGATGAAGTTCCCTTGGCTGCTGAGGTTCATTGGGGCCAAGAACCCCTGTTGTTGCCACAAGAAAGTCCCCTACAGCAGGACTACTGAGATGTCAGAGACAACGCCCCCTTTCTCAACCACTCTTTAAAGGGCCCAGGCCTCTTGGTGCACTACAGGTTGCAGTCGTGGTTGCTCATGCTCGATTGCACTCACCCATAGCACAAAAACAAAATGCACTCCACTGCGGAGTATGGAGTTTATCAGTAACTTTGCTTTCTCCATTGTGTTGCTGAATTCCGCAAAGTCCGTGACAAGAGCGGAAGTTTACGCCCAAGCCTAGTTAACATTCAGAGACCCACTCAGACTCACGCACCCTCTCCCAGACCAATTCGGACATTCACGTACCCACTAACTCACCCAGTCAGAGACTCATACACCCAATAACCTACCTATAAAGCCACTAACCCAACCACTCACAAAGGTTACAGGTTACAGTTAGGACATTTTAAAAAGCCACCAAAATTTACTATATATAGATATTCGCAGAAAAAACATAGCCTCCGTAACCTTTATTTTTTTCAGAGAATATATAAATTCTCTGAAAAATACAAAGGTTACAGTGACATTATAGTTAGGCTCAGATTTCACTCGTACAAAATCATAGCAATTCAGCAATTATTGTTAATAAGTCATATATGAGGTCATAAGCGGTGCAGTGCATAGATAGGAGGCCTTCCTCCTGGCACCACCATTGTCTATATACAAAACCTTGGTTGGTGCTTGAACAGGACTGCTCAACAATCCTGCAACAACATATATTATGGTTACCACCCAAAGCCAGGTTGCCAAAACAAAAACCTTTATATTCAATGGACATGCTCTTGACAAGTTGAAGCAACTAAGGACAACAACAAAAAAAAAGATACAACTATATTTCCATCACGCTTGACACCAATCACGAATTACCCATAGTATAACCTCGGAACGACTAATACAGGTGTGGTGTGGTGAAATTTGGTGATCTACCACTACAAGGTAAGTTCTATTCAAATGGGCAGATGCTAGATAGGGAATGCAGTACCCAGTCTTTTACTCTCTCATGATTAAACAAATACTGAATAAATCAACTATTACACTGGGCAAATTCAACTAAGCAGAAGAAGATGGGAAGCGAGAAAAACACCACTAAAACAACTCTATATACAATGCAACTGGAAGAGTGGTATTTTCAGACTTTGCACAATATTAATCAACTTAGCACCTAATGTTCCATACTCTACTCATCATGGTGGGAGGAAGATCCGCAAACAGAAATACCAGAGGAAACTTATTCACACATTAGAAAAAGAGCAGCAAACATATCTATCTGTTCATAATATAAAATAAAGCCTACAAAGGACTTATCACATCGTATTTGACTCCTGTTAGAATATTTAAGCCAGAAACATTATTTAGTGAGTCAGTGCTTGCTGCTGTTCTGCTGTAATCATAGACATGAGTTTGGATACTGACCCGGTCAGAGTGCTTTTCTAACTGTGCCATGGCTTCAATAGTGGGATGCAGAAGCATAGTTTGATGTGTTGTATACAGAGTTAATAGTCAGGCAAAGAAACTGAACAGTAAGAACACAAATAATGTTCGGAAATAGTTTATTTTTTTATTTTTACACACACAGTTTATTTAAAATAGTTTGCACTGCCTGCCTCTGACAGTTCACAAAATCGCCTGGAACTGGGCAGTAAGCTCTCTTCGTTATCTAAACTTACTTTTTTGTAACTCTGTTAAATTCGATCCTTCCCTAACTAATTTCTAAGTCTACATTCGTTCCATGTAATCAGTACTGGTATTCTACTCTAATCTATCTGCTCCAGAACTTTTGTAAAATATTGACACACTGTTCTTCTCATAGAGCTGCATATATGTAAGCTGATTAACATATTTTTAGCTTTAGCAAATGCTACATTAGTAACCACAGACTATATTTGTGTAAACTGTATATAAGTATCCTCATTCTATCACTTCATATTGGAAATCTGTAATGTATGCATGCTTCTGCGCTTCCGCTTTGTCAAGTACTCTAAAGCTCATTCCAACTGTGTAAGCACTATAGAAAACACCAAAGGAAAACAATAAATTTTAAACTGTAATGGTCTATGCAGGTTCAAGTATGTACCAGCCACATTAAAATGTCCTATCCCCCACCGCACCGCACTCATACTAAAAGACATGAAAAAGGAAGAAACACAATTAAAATGCCTACTCTTCAGCTCAAGATCGGTAAACAAAAGATCACTTTAACATCTTTGGCCTCACCTGCATTACAGAAAATGGCTCAAAGATTTTGCACCCACATGCCAAGAAGCAATCCCTCCTGATTTTCACATCATAAACAAAAATTATTTTGACAAAGTTGGAGGTCTGTCTGTCATCCATAAAAGAAATTACAAATAACAATAATTAAAAACCTCTCCATAGATGGCTGTGAATCATTAATGAGAACATAACACCCCACTCCACCAATCGCTTATTCCTTCCTCTTAATACACAGACCACCTTACAGCAATGTCAACTTTAAAGTTGGCCTTCTTGATACAGTAACCAACAACACCCATCTGGACCACCCAAACCTTGCATTCTAGGAGACCTCAACATGGTTTTACAATAAGAATCTACCCACAACCACAGCTATCACAACAAACCTTGAAGCCTTCAACCTACAACAAATCATCTCTGGCCCATCTAAGTAAACAACTTCCAAAGCACCCAAAGGCGTCTTGGAGCTAACTCCCTACAACAGTAGCATACGAGAAATTATTTCATACCGGAAGTAAGTAGCCACGTCTTCAAAGATTTCCTAAAAAGAACCAAATTCGGTTCAGATCTCAGAGTGCAAGGCAAAGTCTTCCAAAGTTTACCTGCTAAGTAGGAGAAGCTTCTACCTCCGCACTTGATTTTCATTATCTTTAGAAAAGATACTAATTTGGCTGTTCCTGATCTAAATTACGATGGGGATATAACAAGACAAGAGCCTCTGAAAGTAGAGGGGGCAGTATTTAGCAAGGCCCTATGGACCATGCACAAGACCTTAAATGTAACCCTCTTACAAACTGGTAGCCAATGAAGATCAAAATGTTCTTTCACACTGCATAGGACACATGCTCAATCGGGGTTCTCCATCCTTTTCTGTAATGAAAGCTAACAATGTTCAGTGAAAATCATCCAGAGCAACTAATATTATTAGTATTGTAACAGTGAGCACAAGGGACACAGTTGCACTAGTGGCCTCCCGATGAAAGATTACTAGCAGTGATAAAAACATAATCGAATTATTCACAGTAAAGCCAAAGCCAAGAATTACAAAAAGGGTTCCAAGAATTGTATAATTAGATCTCTTTTAGAGAATATTAATTGGAGATGGCTTTACTGTGAATAATTCGATTCCAGTATTCATTTAAAAGTATATTGTTATTGTTGTTTGTGGTGGTACGTCTGATGAATGAATGGTGGCCTGAATGATTCCCATTTTTGAAGTATATATTGAAATTTGTTTTTGTTGTTTTTTTGTTTATGTAAATATGAATGTATTCCTTTGTGTACATAAGGTCTTAAAAATGTGAATTTGGTAAACTAAGATACCAAAGTAGGGGAAATATATAAATAAAATAAAAAATAAATAAAAGAAGTGATAATACACACGAAACATGGTGTTTTAGTTCAAATGTTTTGAAAAAATAGTTTAGGTTAAGTCGATAGCGGCACGTGCATCTCTTTTGTTCATTCTAACTACCAAGGAATCAACAATGATAACCATCTATTAGTGCATACTTCCAAAATCCTATCACTAAATGAAATCCTCGATATTATAATTGCAGCCAGACCATCAGGATCACCGTAAGACCTAGCACCGCCAAAAATCTATAAAGATATCCTTCTCTAAACCTGTACAGGGGAGGTAGCCAGATGCCTACTCAACAAGTCTGTGGAATTCCAAAGGGGATGGAGCACACTGCCTCTGTTCCCAGCAGAGTTCACCCCCATTGCACTCTGGAAAATACAGTACGTTGACCCTCAAAGTTGATGTAGTTTTTCACTAAAGTTGGTGCAGGTAGTGCTGTTATCTCTAGACATGTGTTTCTGGGCTTAGCCCTTCAAAAGTATAGAGTAGAAGTAGTAGGGAGCAGAGAAAAATCAGCTGGGTAGCTGAAATGCTGCCCAAGTCTTCACAGGTCACAGTTTCACTTCACAGGCATACAGGTGCATCCAGTTGAGCTCCTCAGCTCGTTGCCTCAAGGGGGCCTTTTAAACACCACAAGCGGGAGGGAGCACACTGCCTCTCATCCCAGCATAGTTCAACCCCATTGCATTCTGGTAAATGCAGTACACTTTCTTCAACGTTGTTGTAGGTGTTCACAAAGGTTGGTGATGGTAGTGCTGTTATGTCTAGACATGTGATTTTGGGTTTAGCCCTTCAAAAGTAGAGAGCAGAGAAAAGCCATCTGGGATTGCTGAAATGCTGCCCCAAGTCTTCACAGGTCACAGTACCACTCCACGGGCCTACAGGTCCATCCCAGGTGAACCTTGTCTCACCTGGAAATACAAAGGTGTTTAAAAGGCTCCCTGTTGTGACCTGTGAAGACTTGGGCATCTCCGTGGTCACCATGCACAGCATGGAAACAATTTCCACATAAGATGAAAAGAAAGACAACATTCTTTAAACCACACACCCTACACAGTGTAGCATTCTTCAGCGCCTAACATAGGGGGAGTAAGCGCTACATAAATGTTGCAATATAATAAAATGTTAATAGTACCTTGTGTGAAAGAAACAATATGTTGTTACTTACTCCAGTAGTGGCTGATAAGCGAGGCTGTTTTTTACTTGCAGGTGAGTTTTCAAGCTCTGAACAATCATGTCCTGATGATGCACCAGCTGGTTGAATGACTGACATTTGGTGCATACCTCTCGGTAAAACGTCCCTGTTCAGATAAAGAAAACTATGATTATTTTCAAATTAACTGAGCCAAAAAGACTACTTTGAATCAACATCAGGTTGTGCCATTCTTCAGTGGAAGAGCTTCAACATTACTCTGATAACTTTGGAGAAACAAGCTGCCAACGTCTCCAGAAATAAATGGAATGCACATACATTTAAAACTCAAACTACTAACATCTTTACCCAAAAAGATACAATAGTACTTTAAAATAAAACATGGAAAAAAGCAAGCAGGTGTCTCAGCTCACTACTAGGACTAGTAATACGTGATGGTTTTTCAATGCTGCATCTTCGGACCATTTGAGGTCAGGCTTTCCATGCAATGCCGATGTTGAACTTTTCCACTCCAGGCCTTGTTCGGTAAACCCTGGAAGAGAATTTGTATCTCAAAAGAAATTCCCAGAAAGAGCATTTGAGGCGGCGATTTGGGTAGCTTTGGAGACAATGAATGGTGTCTTTTCTACTTTTCCAAATGCTAGCTGAGGAATCCAGAGTGGTATTTCACATTCTGAATTCACAGGGAGCACCAGCTATGCTTCTCCAAGACTTGATATGAAGGGTAAGAGACGATGCCGTTTGACAACATACAGCACAGGTAGTCTCTTCAATGGTCAAATAAACGTGAAGATGCCCGGTCAAACAAACGTGAAGATGCCCTGTCAAAAAACAAGCCCTATTGGATTTAGAAACACCACCTAGAGTAGGAACAGAAGATTGAAGAAAGGAAAGGGAGAATGCGCAAATGGGTTATAGTACCAACATGGCGACACCCCACCCCCAAGCACCTAGCATGCATGCAAATAAATACACACCACACAATTTTGTTATGGAGAAAAACTGCTGCAGGTTTATTACATACAACGTTATGTAATCTGGTGGGTTATCTTACGGGCGATCCCAGGGCAGGCAGCATTCTCACCACCTGCCCGCCTGATGAGCCAAGCAGCACTGGGGCGAACCCCATCTGTGCTGCCCCTTCTGGTGATCCTCCTTCGAGATCACGTGACACTTATACCCACGCCCCTTTCAGGGCGGAGCGTAGGAAGGCAAGCCCCCGGTTGTTCAGGCCCACAACCGCCCAAAGGATAACGGGGCGCCGACGCGGTTTCCAGGAACCTCCCATGAGGCTCCTGGGCTCTGGCACCCCTATGTGCCGTGCAGAGGTACCATTCTGTACCCATTTGCTTCCAGATCGCCCTATAACTCCGCCTGCAACGAAAAAAGATACAAGATTACAACATTCTCACCATGCTTCCTACTACCGACCACGCCGGGTAAGCGGTAGGGTGGGAGACGGCGTGTCCCGCGAGGCAGCGGCGACGTGTGTCCGATGCGAGGACAAAGAGGTCGTCAGCGTGGCGAGGGGGACATATATACCCCTCGCCCGCCTCCCGCACCGGACATGACGCGGCACTGACCGCGCCCAGGAGGGGACTCCCTTAGAGCCCCTGCCCCTTTGGGAGGAAAGGGGGGTGTGGGCTGCCCGATGGCACTACAGGGCTGCTCTCTGGCCTCTGGCAGCCGCATAGTACCAACATGGCGACACTCCCCACCCCCAAGCACCTAGCATGCATGCAAATAAATACACACCACACAATTTTGTTATGGAGAAAAACTGCTGCAGGTTTATTACATACAACGTTATGTAATCTGGTGGGTTATCTTACGGGCGATCCCAGGGCAGACAGCATTCTCACCACTTGCCCACCAGATGAGCCAAGCAGCACTGGGGCAAACCCCATCTGTGCTGCCCCTTCTGGTGGTCCTCCTTCGAGATCACGTGACACTTATACCCCCGCCCCTTTCAGGGCGGAGCGTAGCAAGGCAAGCCCACGGTTGTTCAGGCCCACAACCGCCCGAAGGATAACGGGGCGCCGACACGGTTTCCAGGAAACTCCCATGAGGCTCCTGGGCTCTGGCTCTGGCACCCCTATGTGCCGTGCAGAGGTACCCTTCTGTGCTCATTTGCTTCCAGATCGCCCTGTAACTCCGCCACAGCTCTGGCAGCGGCCACCGTCGTTGACAGGGCTCCCCACCAAAACAGCTCTGTTCTCCCCTGCAACTTCTCATATACAGGTTACTGCTTAATTCCGATACTCTGTCCATCACCACCCCCTTTATGAATCGTTTTGGCCACCACAAGTGTGGAAGGGTATGCTCAGATGTGAGTCCCTTGCTTACTGCACCATCGGGATTCAAGCAAGCCGGGCCGAAGACGGCTGTAATGCCAGAAACCAGTCCCCAGAAGCTTGTTTCCTTTCCAGTAAAGAATTGGCTTGGTAGTTTGGTCTGCCCTGTTCCCATGATGCACTGGGCCAGGGTCAGACTAATTTGCATGTAGCCAGGTTCTGAGCTGGGATGGTGCAGTGAGCTAAAAAACGGTGATGGATCAAGCCCTGATCTTTTGACTGGGTAGGAGTGTTCTGCTTAATTCCGATACTCTGTCCATCACCACCCCCTTTATGAATCGTTTTGGCCACCACAAGTGTGGAAGGGTATGCTCAGATGTGAGTCCCTTGCTCACTGCACCATCAGGATTCAAGCAAGCCGGGCCGAAGACGGCTGTAATGCCAGAAACCGGTCCCCGGAAGCGTGTTTCCTTTCCAGTAAAGAATTGGCTTGGTAGTTTGGTCTGCCCTGTTCCCATGATGCACTGGGCCAGGGTCAGACAAATTTGCATGTAGCCAGGTTCTGAGCTGGGATGGTGCAGTGAGCTAAAAAACGGTGATGGATCAAGCCCTGATCTTTTGACTGGGTAGGAGTGTTCTGCTTAATTCCGATACTCTGTCCATCACCACCCCCTTTATGAATCGTTTTGGCCACCATAAGTGTGGAAGGGTATGCTCAGATGTGAGTCCCTTGCTCACTGCACCATCAGGATTCAAGCAAGCCGGGCCGAAGACGGCTGTAATGCCAGAAACCGGTCCCCGGAAGCTTGTTTCCTTTCCAGTAAAGAATTGGCTTGGTAGTTTGGTCTGCCCTGTTCCCATGATGCACTGGGCCAGGGTCAGACTAATTTGCATGTAGCCAGGTTCTGAGCTGGGATGGTGCAGTGAGCTAAAAAACGGTGATGGATCAAGCCCTGATCTTTTGACTGGGTAGGAGTGTTCTGCTTAATTCCGATACTCTGTCCATCACCACCCCCTTTATGAATCGTTTTGGCCACCACAAGTGTGGAAGGTTATGCTCAGATGTGAGTCCCTTGCTCACTGCACCATCAGGATTCAAGCAAGCCGGGCCTTAGACGGCTGTAATGCCAGAAACCGGTACCCGGAAGCTTGTTTCCTTTCCAGTAAAGAATTGGCTTGGTAGTTTGGTCTGCCCTGTTCCCATGATGCACTGGGCCAGGGTCAGACTAATTTGCATGTAGCCAGGTTCTGAGCTGGGATGGTGCAGTGAGCTAAAAAACGGTTATGGATCAAGCCCTGATCTTTTGACTGGGTAGGAGTGTTCTGCTTAATTCCGATACTCTGTCCATCACCACCCCCTTTATGAATCGTTTTGGCCACCACAAGTGTGGAAGGGTATGCTCAGATGTGAGTCCCTTGCTCACTGCACCATCAGGATTCAAGCAAGCCGGGCCGAAGACGGCTGTAATGCCAGAAACCGGTCCCCGGAAGCTTGTTTCCTTTCCAGTAAATAATTGGCTTGGTAGTTTGGTCTGCCCTGTTCCCATGATGCACTGGGCCAGGGTCAGACTAATTTGCATGTAGCCAGGTTCTGAGCTGGGATGGTGCAGTGAGCTAAAAAACGGTGATGGATCAAGCCCTGATCTTTTGACTGGGTAGGAGTGTTCTGCTTAATTCCGATACTCTGTCCATCACCACCCCCTTTATGAATCGTTTTGGCCACCACAAGTGTAGAAGGTTATGCTCAGATGTGAGTCCCTTGCTCACTGCACCATCAGGATTCAAGCAAGCCGGGCCGAAGACGGCTGTAATGCCAGAAACCGGTCCCCGGAAGCTTGTTTCCTTTCCAGTAAAGAATTGGCTTGGTAGTTTGGTCTGCCCTGTTCCCATGATGCACTGGGCCAGGGTCAGACTAATTTGCATGTAGCCAGGTTCTGAGCTGGGATGGTGCAGTGAGCTAAAAAAAACGGTGATGGATCAAGCCCTGATCTTTTGACTGGGTAGGAGTGTTCTGCTTAATCCTGATAGTCTGTCCATCACCACCCCCTTTATGAATCGTTTTGGCCACCACAAGTGTGGAAGGGTGTGCTCAGATGTGAGTCCCTTGCTCACTGCACCATCAGGATTCAAGCAAGCCGGGCCGAAGACGGCTGTAATGCCAGAAACCGGTCCCCGGAAGCTTGTTTCCTTTCCAGTAAAGAATTGGCTTGGTAGTTTGGTCTGCCCTGTTCCCATGATGCACTGGGCCAGGGTCAGACTAATTTGCATGTAGCCAGGTTCTGAGCTGGGATGGTGCAGTGAGCTAAAAAACGGTGATGGATCAAGCCCTGATCTTTTGACTGGGTAGGAGTGTTCTGCTTAATTCCGATACTCTGTCCATCACCACCCCCTTTATGAATCGTTTTGGCCACCACAAATGTGGAAAGGTATGCTCAGATGTGAGTCCCTTGCTCACTGCACCATCAGGATTCAAGCAAGCCGGGCCGAAGACGGCTGTAATGCCAGAAACCGGTCCCCGGAAGCTTGTTTCCTTTCCAGTAAAGAATTGGCTTGGTAGTTTGGTCTGCCCTGTTCCCATGATGCACTGGGCCAGGGTCAGACTAATTTGCATGTAGCCAGGTTGAGCTGGGATGGTGCAGCGAGCTAAAAAACGGTGATGGATCAAGCCCTGATCTTTTGACTGGGTAGGAGTGTTCTGCTTAATTCCGATACTCTGTCCATCACCACCCCCTTTATGAATCGCCCTCTGGCCTCGGGCAGCCGCATAGTACCAACATGGCGACACTCCCCACCCCCAAGCACCTAGCATGCATGCAAATAAATACACACCACACAATTTTGTTATGGAGAAAAACTGCTGCAGGTTTATTACATACAACGTTATGTAATCTGGTGGGTTATCTTACGGGCGATCCCAGGGCAGGCAACATTCTCACCACTTGCCCACCAGATGAGCCAAGCAGCACTGGGGCAAACCCCATCTGTGCTGCCCCTTCTGGTGGTCCTCCTTCGAGATCACGGGACACTTATACCCACGCCCCTTTCAGGGCGGAGCGTAGCAAGGCAAGCCCACGGTTGTTCAGGCCCACAACCGCCCGAAGGATAACGGGGCGCCGACACGGTTTCCAGGAAACTCCCATGAGGCTCCTGGGCTCTGGCTCTGGCACCGCTATGTGCCGTGCAGAGGTACCCTTCTGTGCTCATTTGCTTCCAGATCGCCCTGTAACTCCGCCACAGCTCTGGCGGCGGCCACCGTCGTTGACAGGGCCCCCCACCAAAACAGCTCTGTTCTCCCCTGCAACTTCTCATATACAGGCCCCCTGCCAAACTTGGGCCGGAGATCCAACCTATATCCCAGTGACCCTTGACGCTAGACCGCCAGAGTCTCCTGACGGAGGCCTTTATTGTAAGTGAACTTGTGCCAAGAACTGATTCTCCCGTGGGAACGTTCCATCGCTTTACATGACTCTGCCCTGTGCCCCTAGGGCGGGGCGTATTCAGGCACTATAGTTCACATGGCCCCCTGAATTTGCTGGTCGCAACAGGCTGCACCGGGTGTCTTGCACACCTGTGCCCCACCTCTCAAGGGACAGCAACCCACTTGTTAGCTGACCGCTCCCACACCCACCTGCCCACTAGGCTGTTAGGGTGAAAAGGAATATCTTTAGCATTTGCAGTCATACTGCTCTCTAAATCCTGCCGCACATGGTTGTCCATAACTAAGTATGTGACAAAGAGCAAGGGATCGCCAATACAGCTCCCTCTGTGGTGAATCCCCTTGGGCCTACTGACTCACATAATGTCTGGATTATACCATGCCCCCTGCCGGTCATGTGGTGCCTACTATTAAGGACTAAGTCCTGCAAACACCCTCCCTAGCATATACACGAAAAAGGAGTAGGAGGGGCCTCACCCGTCCACCCTGCGCAGCCCCAGGGGTGGACTATAACCTGCCGTGCTGTTGTAAATTTTTGTAGCACGCTGAACATGCCACATGCTCTATTACATAGTCTTTCGTGCTTGACACCTTGTAATTCCCGTTTCTTGGGACGGCAGCACAGGATGGCCTTGGCCAGTCCACTTGGTGTGCCTCGATAAACCACCATGGTCATGAGGACCTAAAAAGCACCCAATTCCCACCTGGGCGTACCTCAAACCTGAGGATGACTTCTCACAGCTGTAGGCCCCTTGCCAAATCAAGACTCACAGGAATGAACTAGGCGTATGAGACAATGAACCAGGCTGCCCTTCAGCACTTGCCCCGCCTCCCTTGTTCCTTATGGGAATTTCGCCTGCTCAGCTCCCTCTGGGGAAGACCCCTAGGCAGACCCCCCAGGATATAGCGGCATGAATTAGCAAATTTAGCGGCACAAAAATGGAAATTTAGCGGCACAAATATGGAAATTTAGCGGCAATTTTGCGGCATTTTATGTGGCCATTTTTCATACAACAAACACAGATATATTTGTTTTTTTAGTTATTTAACAACATGAAGCTATGCATATTTGGTTTCTTTACAATGTAGACACTTTGTTTCCTCAAGAATACGGTCTCTCAGATTGAAAAACTGTGATTACTTGCTGCACATGCACATTAACAGACCTTGCCAGAAAGGCCCATGCCACATATGACACCTTAAAGAACGGTCTAGGCGTTTTGCTAGCAACAGCATGCTGGGGTTGTAGTTTTTGCTTTTTTGAAAACATTTTTACTTTAGAGCTGTTAAGAAGAGACCTTGAGCACCTAAGGAGGAGTACAAGGGTGCACGCCACTGACGCAGATTGCATTAACCATTTCTAAAATGTTTAGATCAATAGATGCAAAAGCTATTAATTTAAAAACATCAAGTTTCTTTACACAACCAAAGACTATATGCGCACAACCATGCACAAATAATATGACCGGTATTTAGAAATGGTTTGGAAGCTGTTATACATTTTCTTAGTTCGTGACCATTTTTATAAACTAAAACTGAGCCGCTTTTAAAATTGGCAACACAGCAGATTGAAAGACATTTTACCTAGAGGTCCCTCCCACCTGCGGCATTAAAAGGTGAAAGATAGCAGTGGAGCCGATTTACCCAGCACAAGGACGCCCGGGAAATCGCCCATTCGCTGAGTACTTTATCTCGCTGTGTAAAACATCGCAGTTTGGACTAAAAGAATCCTGTCGCCTTGACTTGTGTTTAGTGCAAAAACATATCATATCCCCTGGCTTGGCCCCTATCTTTCACTTTCCCTGTTTGTCCGGTGTCTCATTCTCCCTCCGTTCACAGTCTCTTCTTGCTCTCTCTTCTCTCCGATGTCTCACCCTTCCCCTTCCAGCTTCCCTTTCTGATGCCTCTCTTCTGTGCCTGCCTCTGCCGGCCAGTCTGCAGAAAGACGACGGAAGGGAGAACTGCTGGGGTCACCTCATCTGCTCGCAGCCCCTCTGGATTTGTCTGAGTGTACTGCTAATAGCTATCATTCATGAAACACAGCAGGTGGGCAGCAGACCCCTCAGTCCGGAATAAACTTTCTTGCGCTGGGCCTCACCTCCCGCTGTTCTGCACTAGAAGGCTCTCCAGAGATGTCATCAGCCCCCATTAGTGCCCCATAAGCTGTGTTACTGGGTTGTCAGCTAAAATCTGTGAGGTCTATAACCGAGTTCAGTGCCGGCCAATACGAGGTGGGCAGAGGATCCAAGCAAAGGACACTTCTTGGGCAAGCTGATGATGAAGCAGACCCGCCAGGATATAGCAGCTTTTTTAAAAATGCCGCGATTTCTACAAAAGTGCCAATTTTGCGGGCACTTTTGTAAAAATCGCGGCATTTTTAAAAAAGTGCCGATTTCGCAGCAAATCGCGAAATCGCGAAATCCTGGAGGGTCTGCCTAGGCATACCTGTTCAGAGGATAGTTAGATTTGACACAGGGCAGTTGCCAAACTTAGATGTGGGGGGGGGGGCCACACATCACCTAGGTCATGAGAACCTTAAACAGCACACCCATTTCCCCCGGACGCCTTATATTCTTATTACTATTATTGAGGCTGCACGTGTTATGGTATTGCAACTGCTTCACCATCCCTGAATATAGTATCGAAACACTTCTGGAATTTGGAGAGTGGGCCCGTGCACTAACTGTACTGTACTGTACTGACTGGGCATGCAAGAACTGGACTGTCTCAGCCAAGCTGAACCCAACAGGAGGCCCCAATTGGGTTCTACCCAGGGTAATTGATAGTACTACCACCTGTGTAGTTGCGTCCCTGTGTGATGAGTACACGGAATCAATATTAAATGCGTGTGTTAGTGATCACACTGTTGTGTCAGTAGGGAGCCTGGACTGCCCCCCCAGTTTTAGTCTGTGCAGGCCCCGCCCCGGATGGCCAACCCACATCAATGCCCCTGCCCGTTACTGCAAATACTTGTGGATAAATGAGTCACGTGGCCGTTGCCCAAGATGGCCTCGTTTGGATGATATGGTGAGGGTGGGGGGTGGGGGGATGGGGGGGGGTCAGAAAGCCTTAATTGCTGCCCTTACCCACAGGTAGTGTCAGTGGCCCATTACGAGTGCCGAGGTACTTCTATCAAATAAAATGAATGCCTTGTATGGATTATTTATTTGTTTATTTTGTGACTTGGATGCCCCCATTCCTGCTGGTCCTAACCAGGGAACGTGCTTTCCTTTTCAGATTGAGACACCTCGTGGCCACCCCTGAGTACCTACCGGGGTCCCCATTTGTGTGCTTGCAACAATAAAACCTTGTGTAACCTAACCTCGACACCACCCTGGAGTATCTGCACCAAGGCCCCTTGTGCTTGACGGGATTCAAATGTCTCTAGGTGGTGGGCCTCCTGACTGGTCTTTTGCTGTTACTATCAATGCGGATGTATGCTCCTACCAGAAAATCGTACAGGACATGACCGGGTTGATGGCTTGGTCAAAGATGCTAGCTGCATAAGGAATTAAGCAGCACAGGGGATGTAACTAATATTTCAACTTCCCACTTGGGCGCGGTGCAGACAATGTTGCTCGCGATGCAGCAAAACATCCTACCTGCCGTGAAAATTCTGTTTTACCTGTATCCATTGTAAGCTGCCCTGCTGAGTTTGCCTTTGGTTATTGGAGGGGGGGGGGGAGCACCGGCTTACCCCCTAACTTATTGGCTGCTAATGGTGCTGGATAATCGTATAACAGCCTCTGCGTCTCCAGCCTCAATAGCAATTGCTCATTGTCCTGCCAATAGAGAGAGAAGTCTAATGTGCCCTGGGCCAAGCCCTATGGTGATGACGCATAGAACCCCGCTGAGAATAAGTGATTTCCCAGCCTTACCAGGAGTGCATTGCCCGCACAGACTAGGAAGCCAACAAAATGTTAGCCATGCAACTGCATACATTATCTGCCCTGGGGCGTGGATTGGAGCTCGGCAAGATGGACGCACAATAATGTAGCTCTGCCAGCCACCGTAATCTATCCTTCATCTATCCTCACCTCCGCCTGGTAATCGGAGCTGATACTGTAGGGGACTGCATCCCTACCCTCCGGCACTTCCTGCTGATACCCGGCGGCGCCGGATCCGTGCTATGCCGCCGGAGTACCGAGACCCACGTTGCTGCTGCGGGACCGCGAGCGGTGGCGGACTGCTGCTGGCCAGAGAAGGTGTCTGGCGGCGGAGTGCGGGGCCGGTGTGCCCGGCGGACTGCTATCCTGCTGCCCGCAGGACTTGTGGAGCCAAACTGCTGAGGTACAGCCGCTGCGGAGACTCGCGGTCGGGGGGCGCGGAGCGGAGGTGAGCGGGGCGGGCAGGCAGAGTCACGCAAGTCCCCCGGCGCCGGGGAGTACAGACAGGCCGCGGCACAACGCCACGCTGTGCGGCCGAGCGGCGCCTTCACTCACGCTGCTGCTCCCTGCTCCGCCTCGCTTCGCCTCCCGTCCCCAGCGGACTTGACTGCAGCTAACTGCCGCGGTCGGCCCTGCCCATTATCGGCGGTCCCCCCTGCCGCGAAACAAGCTGAGGCCCTGGGGAATCGGGCGGACACACAAAAGACTTGACTCACTGTGGAACTTGTGCTGAACGCCCATCGGCCACTGGCGGTCGGACAGGACGCTGGGCGCAACGCGATCTGGTGCGGCGGGCCGGTCTCCTATCACTGCTCTCTTGGCTAGCGGGGACATTTGCAGGACCGGCCACGATCGGTAGAGGTGTCTCATCGGCCGCAGTGACACGGCGCGCACACTCTGTCTTTCAACTTGTCGAGGCACGAGACAAGACAAGCGAAGGAGGGAGAATTATTCGGCGGGACGCCTGAGACACTACCTAACTCTTAGCACAATGGGGAAGCCTGACAGAAACCAGCCCCGGCTGACTTTTGAGTTGAGTAAAGGGAATAAGGCGGGACACACCGCGGCCTCTGACTGAGCCGGACGTGCTGAGGCCTCCCCCACGGCAATTGAGAAAGCACTGGCCGCCATCCAAGTAAGTCTCCAGGGCATTGACGGGAAGATTGAGGCCCTGAGTGGCAGAATGGTTCAGTTTTCGGCGAAACTTGACAAGCAGGCGTCGCGCATTGGTGAAGCAGAACAACGCATCACGGACACGGAAGATGGCCTACAACAAGTGGCGGAGGTGACGGCCGACCTTACTAAATTACTAATTTCAAAAAGGGGGTGTTGATGGACAGAGTATCTGAGTTAATCAGAACACTCCTACCCAGTCAAGAGATCAGGGCTTGATCCATCACCGTTTTTTAGCTCACTGCACCATCCCAGTTCAGAACCTGGCTACATGCAAATTAGTCTGTCCCTGGCCCAGTGCATCATGGGAACAGGGCAGACCAAACTACCAAGCCAATTCTTTACTGGAAAGGAAACAAGCTCCCGGGGACCGGTTTCTGGCATTACAGCCGTCTTCGGCCCGGCTTGCTTGAATCCTGATGGTGCAGTGAGCAAGGGACTCACATCTGAGCATACCCTTCCACACTTGTGGTGGCCAAAATATTTTCAAAAAGGGGGTGGTGATGGACAGAATATCTGAGTTAATCAGAACACTCCTACCCAGTCAAGAGATCAGGGCTTGATCCATCACCGTTTTTAGCTCACTGCACCATCCCAGTTCAGAACCTGGCTACATGCAAATTAGTCTGTCCGTGGCCCAGTGCATCATGGGAACAGGGCAGACCAAACTACCAAGCCAATTCTTTACTGGAAAGGAAACAAGCTTCCGGGGACCGGTTTCTGGCATTACAGCCGTCTTCGGCCCGGCTTGCTTGAATCCTGATGGAGCAGTGAGCAAGGGACTCACATCTGAGCATACCCTTCCACACTTGTGGTGGCCAAAATAATTAAATGGCCAGTAGCCAGGTTGTGAACTGGGATGGTGCAGTGAGCTAAAAAACGGTGATGGATCAAGCCCTGATCTGTTGACTGGGTAGGAGTGTTCTGCTTAACTCAGATACTCTGTCCATCACCACCCCCTTTTTGAAATTATTTTGGCCACCATAAGTGTGGAAGGGTATGCTCAGACATGAGTCCCTTGCTCACTGCACCATCAGGATTCAAGCAAGCCGGGCCGAAGACGGCTGTAATGCCAGAAACCGGTCCCCGGAAGCGTGTCTCCTTTCCAGTGAAGAATTGGCTTGGTAGTTTGGTCTGCCCTGTTCCCATGATGCACTGGGCCAGGGTCAGACTAATTTGCATGTAGCCAGGTTCTGAGCTGGGATGGTGCAGTGAGCTAAAAAACGGTGATGGATCAAGCCCTGATCTTTTGACTGGGTAGGAGTGTTCTGCTTAATTCAGATACTCTGTCCATCACCACCCCCTTTATGAATCGTTTTGGCCACCATAAGTGTGGAAGGGTATGCTCAGACATGAGTCCCTTGCTCACTGCACCATCAGGATTCAAGCAAGCCGGGCCGAAGACGGCTGTAATGCCAGAAACCGGTCCCCGGAAGCTTGTTTCCTTTCCAGTGAAGAATTGGCTTGGTAGTTTGGTCTGCCCTGTTCCCATGATGCACTGGGCCAGGGACAGACTAATTTGCATGTAGCCAGGTTCTGAACTGGGATGGTGCAGTGAGCTAAAAAACGGTGATGGATCAAGCCCTGATCTGTTGACTGGGTAGGAGTGTTCTGATTAACTCAGATACTCTGTCCATCACCACCCCCTTTTTGAACTTACTAAATTACTGGCAGTAATCCAGGCCAAGAATGAGGACATTGAAGCGCGACCGCGTATAAATAATATACGCATTTTGGGGCTGCCAGAATCGACAAATGTGGGGCGCTTGGAGGACTATGTAGAGGTGATGCTCCAGGACATTTGTGGGAAGGACGAACTCTCTCCACTATTTGCAATTGAAAGGGCACACAGGTCGCTTGCATCGTGCCCCCCGCCGGGCTCCCCTCCGAGGCCTATCGTAGCCCGCCTGCTCAATTTTAGAGATCGCGACACGGTTCCACGCGTCACCAGACTTAAGTGCTCGATCAACTATCAGGGAAATGCGATGTCCTTCTATCCCGATTTCACAGCGAATGTTCAAGCGGCCCGTAAAGAATTCCAGTCTGTTAAAAAATGACTACAGCAAGAACAGATACCGTATGCCATGCTGTATCCGGCACGCTTGCGAATCGGCAATATGGAGAAAGGCAAAATCTTCACGAATCCCAAGCAGGCCATGGAACACGCGAAGACACAGACGGCGGCGGCAGCATTCTCCTGCTTCTCAAACGTCAGATGCTACAGAGTGAGCCACTTAGAGAAGCGCACGTAAGCCTGCTGAGAGACATTTAAGACTGGTTTTCGGTGGGAGGAGGGGCTAGGCGGAACTGCTATGAGGGCATTGCTCTGGTCCCATGTACTGCTATCTCCTGTAGGCCCCTGCGGACACTTCTGTGCTGTTGATCACTCTGGGTTGGAGGTGGAAAAAATGTTGACATATCGGTGGCACCTCTCCCTCTTTTGCATGGGAGTGGGTTTAGCTGCCGCTAACCCCGATGGGTGACCCACAATAGGAAAACTGTTTCTTCATGTTGGGTATTGTTGGGGTGTTTTATTCGGGCACTGTCTTTGGCAGATTGGGTATGCTGAAGTGGGAGGGGGGCCTCGAGTTTTGTTCTTACATGCCAAAGGTGTTATGCCTCGAGAATGGAGCACAATACTGTTGCAGCTACTGGTCAGAATCATATGCTGGTACACCGTACATTGTTTTGAGTCGGAACTATGGGGCACGTGACAGGAAACACTTATAACTGTATTACGTGGAATGTCCGGGGCTTAATACACCGAAAAAAGTGAGACAAGTACTGGCACAGTTAGACAGGCACAACATAAAACTTGCCTTGTTGCAGGAAACCCACCTGACCATGGTGACAGAGAACAGGGTGGCTACGAGATGGGCGTCTCATCGTCTGGCGTCCTCTTACTCATCCTATGCAAGAGGGGTTTTAATCTTAGTGAAGCATGGGGTGAATTTTACAGCTCTCCAAACTAGTACGGACCACGAGGGTCGCTGGGCAATGGTGTTGGGGAAGCTGGATAACGTCCTAGTGACGATCGTCAATATGTATGGCCCCGTAGTAGATGACACAGCTGCCTACCAAAGTCTGTTCAAGGTATTGCGTGACTGGACTGACACTGAGCTGCTGCTGGGGGGGGAATCTTAATACCTACATGGATCCCCTGCTGGATAAATCTAACCCTCAAAATGTGAGGATGGTTAAGGTTGCTCAATGTGTGCGCGCGATGGTATGCTGGAGTTCGGATTGGTGGATGTATGGCGACACAGGCCCACAGATACGAAGGCAGGGACACACATTACACCAGAAACTAATGGCTGGTCTAGACTAGACTATTGGCTACTCAGTGGGGGAGCACATGATTGGGTAACGGACGTCCGTAACCTTCCGAGAACACTGTCGGATCACAACCCGATACTCATGTCCCTGAGGATACCTCACACACCACACAAGCCCTTTACTTGGCGATTCCACGCCGAAGCTCTCCTTGACCCGATTTACGCTGACACCATAAAAAAAGCCATTCTTGAGTACTTTGGAATAAATGTGGGCGCCGTGGACAGTCAGGGAACACTGTGGGAGGCCTTCAAGGTCACGATTCGGGGCACTTCCATTAGCACCTCTGCGGGGATACTACGAGACATTCGGGACAGACTGGCCGCACTTGAAAGGCAGCTGCACGACTTGGAGACTCAATACGAACATTCTCACTCACCGACTATCCTTGCCGACATACACAAACTCATAGACGACTATAATACCCTAGCTGAGACGGAGATTAAATACTTATCCAAACGTCACGTGGCCAGGAGATACGGCGAGGGAGGGAGGCCGGGAAGAACACTGGCAGGGAGACTGAAGGATAGGGCTGGCTACCTCCCAGTGGACCGCATTGTTGATTCGAGTGGTCAGACCCATGTTTCGAATGCTGAAATAGTGGAGCAATTCCGTCAATTCTACGACGCGCTATACACTTCCAGAGTGGGAATGGACGACCAGGCCATGAGTGACTATCTGGATGATGTGGCATGTGCGTGGTTGTCAGATGTGCATCGTAAGTACCTCTGCCTCCCGGTGGATGTGGAGACAGTAGTAGATGCTATTAAATCACTCTCGAATGGTAAGACTCCTGGCCCTGATGGGCTGACTGCCGAACTTTATAAAGCGAATGCCGACATTCTGGCCCTCACCTCTTGGAGATGTATGCAGAAGCGTATGAGACGGGCAGGCTCCCCCCCTCCCTTCGACAGGCACTGATCATTACCCTCCTAAAAAAAGACAAACCCCCTGACTGTTGTAAATCATATCGCCCTCTGTCCCTCATTAACTTAGACGCTAAAATACTGGCTAAAATTCTTGCCACAAAATTACAGCCGCTTAGGCCACTCTTAGTATTACCAGATCAAGCGGGCTTCATCCCCGATCGATCTACGTCCCTTAACCTATGCACCATTTTTGCCATGCTACATGTCCTAAATCTGGAACTGCCTGCTGTTGTGGTCCTGCTGGAGGCATTTGATTTGATCGAGTGGAGGTACATGCTGTACATATTCCGCAGAATGGGGTTCCCGCCGCTTTTCACCCAGTGGATTCAGATACTCTATGCAGAACCATCGGCGAGAGTCAAAGTGGGGGGGGCGACACGTCTGAACCGTTTGAGATCGGCCGCGGCACACGTCAGGGGTGCCCTCTCTCCCCACTCATTTTTGCTATTGTACTGGAGCCACTTACCTGCAAAGTACGGCAATTACACAAAGAGGCAGCTCTCTCCTTTTATAACCGGCCTATAGCGATTTCCATGTATGCAGACGATATGTTCCTCTATATAAGGGAACCCAATCGGCACTTGTCCCCAGTCCTCCGCGAATACGTAAAATTCGGTCTTTTTTCCGGCCTTACTATAAACTGGGACAAATCTGTAATCATCCCATTGACGGAGGTTACTACCTCCCCTGTCATTGAATACCCACTAGTTTGGTCTGCTGATCCGGTTAAATACCTAGGGGTGTGGGTGCACAGAAAACGGTTGTCTCTGAGAACTACGGGGTGGCCTACACAAAGCTTATTGCACAGGTTGACAGATGGATATGCCTTCCATTATCACTGGTGGATCGAATTGCGGTCCTAAAAATGATAGTGCTGCCTAAGTTTTTGTATCTCTTTTGTAATGTGCCTGTCCCGCTTACCAGCATTTTTTTCAAACTGCTGCGAACCCAATTGCTGAGATTTGTTTGGGGTGCAAAGCAACCACGGATTAGTTGGCATATATTGACGCTCCCATATGACAGAGGCGGGTTTAATGCGCCAGATTTCTACCTTTACTACCTTTGCTGCCAGGCCCAATACGCCTATTATTGGTACAGACCGCATGACTTTATACCGCATGTCGCAGTGGAGGAGGGCGATGCCCATCCTGTCCCCTTGCAAGGTATCCTCAGACACACTCCCAAAGTAGAAATTAACACGCTGGACATCACAGTGGCAGCATGGCAGGCGATAGGTGACCGCACACAGACACTTCCTTTATACGCGCCTGCGCTACCTATAGAGGGTCACGCTGCGTTATCGGTGGCTCGGGATCAGGGATCTGTCAGAGCACTCCGAGAAGCAGGTATTACGCACATGAGCAACTTGTTCCCAGAGGGCACATATCTAACAGGGGATGACCTAGCATATATCCATAACCCTACACTACTGTTTCAATTCACATGCTATAGGCTGAGGCGTGCGGTTAGGGAACACTACCCGGGCTTCCCTGCTGAGCCGGAGACTCTTTCAGCGCTGCAGCTGGTAATAACGGCCCCTACAAAAAGAAAACTGGTCACCAAGCTACACAGGACTGTTCAGAAAGACACACCACATGACGCTTCAGCGTGTATGCAACGTTGGAACACCGACATAGACCCCCCTCTAACGGAAGAGGACTGAACACAAATATGCTCTATCACAGGGCGTCTAACGCCCAACAGCAATCTTCGCATAATACACCTTAAATTTCTTCGTCAAATCTTAATACTCTCCTCACAGACTGTGGAGAGCTGGCCTTAGGGCGACTGATGAATGTAGGCGTTGTGGACTGGGGGGGCGGGCTTTGTGCACTTGGCATGGCACTGTCTGAAAGTCTTTCAATACTGGGTGAAGGTTATAGCTCTTCTTAATGACATGACGGATCTGACCTTGAGTCACACCCCGTCTCTGTCTGTGTCTATTAGGTCACGGGCAAAGACTACGTGGGAAGGTGGGGAACTTTGTACAAATTGCATTACTGTTGGCAAAAAGGCGTGTTCTGTTTACCTGGGACTGTCGGAGGAGACCCACCACGGATGGTTGGCTCAAAGATATGGTGTACTGTCGTGATCAACTGGAAACTTACGCAGAGGACCTGCCGCGATCGTCACGGCCTAAGGACAACTGGGCCCCTCTGCGGGAGTATCTGTTATCCTGTGCCGACTCAAACTCACCTTGAAGTGGTCTAGATGGATAGCTCTTTTATGTTCTGGTAGACGGATGCAACGCCTCGGACATTGTCATTACGTCCTGTCACGTGAAGGGTGAGATTGCTATCCATCATGACCTGTGTTCTTTTTTTTTAGCTGCTTATGGTAAAGTGTGACTACTGCTATACTATGCACGGTGACCTTTGGCAATGTGGTTACTGTTTGTTGATTTATGAGTACTGAGCTGCTATCCATTGTCGATGAATATGTGCATTTGGTGTATGTATACTGCTCGCTTTATTATTATTGTGGTACAATAAAACTTTCATAAATACATTATCTGCCCTGATATCCTTAAGCAAGCTGACCTAAATGTAGAATTGTACCTTGGCCATGAAAATGACTCCTAATCACACCATAATAAAATTACATCATCCAGTGAATCTACCTGTTTGGTCGCAGTTATGACCTGCATTCACTCTTTCGTTACAATATGCATTATTCAAATTGTCCTTTTCTCCTATGACCTGGTAGCAAAGTGTTCAAACAGTTTCACAGAAAACTCCCAAAACACTAATCACTGCACTTCAAGTCGAAACACTAGCCACACTCGGGCACCTGGTACTGTTGCGATATGAGGCGGCTTATCCCTTCTGAACATACCTCAAAATTCCAATAGTGCATATCCTTGTAACCGTGGGTGTCTGCATCTCTCACGAATTCTAGACGAGGGGCATTAAAATAGGGAAAGCGGCAATGCAACCGGCAAAGTGACTGCCTGCCCCCATGTGGCTATGCTAATTACCTGCACATCATCAGATGGAATGTGCGCTGAGGTTAATTCCCAAGTCACGGTGGTGGCTCCAGCCGCTGCTCTCCACTGTGAATCTTGCAAAATTGGCAGGGCCGCATACCCTCCCACCCGCTAGGCTTAATACATTCTTAACTATAACATGTTGTGCAATAGCTTGCAGTATTATCCTTGTACTTGTGTTCGGTACTCCTTTGTAACATGCACACACCACTTTTCCCTTGTCACACACAGTTTGCTATCTCTCACATTTTGTTTGCCTTTGATGCTTGCACAAGTGCCACCATTGCCTACGTAGCGTTTCTTCTTGTGCCTGAGTGTCTAGCATATATTGCAGTATTATACCTTGTACTTTGGTTTCTCTTGTAACCTGCCCACTTGTCACCTTTTCCTCCTGTGCACTTCTTGCTACCTCATGTAATTGGTTTGCTCACAATTGTCACTTTTACCTCCTGTAACTTAACGTCTGCTTTTGTAATCTGTTCACGTGTAATGTTCTCCTCGTGTATCAGTTCTGTTCCTATTGTGAAGCGCTCCGACGCCTTCGGGTAAAGTCGGCGCTATACAAAAACGCATAAATACATTTCCGTCAAGCCTCCTCATAATGGCCCGTTGGGGCTCGTACGCAAGCCACACACCCCGAGGCAGGAAGCTGAGGCAAGCAAAGGCACCCAGCTTTATAACTTGCCCGCCTGCAAATCGAAAGCAGTGGATCCCGTGGACCAAATGTTGGTAGCTGGCTGACTCATCACGTTGTCAGCAAAAGTGCTTTCAGCGCCCTCGACTTCCTGGCGGCGGGGTCAGCACTGTGGCACACTGGCCCCTCGAGTGTGGGCCAGAGACGTAAACCGCATGGCACGCTGGTGCTGGGTAACAAGGAAGTCATTGGAGGCTGTGCACAGACACCAGGGACCCCATGTGGAGGAAAAATTCAAGCCCGCAGGGGATCGCGCGCCCCAGTTTTAAAAAAAAATTTTAGGTAACTTATCAGGACAGACGAACCAAGGTAGAATGGGCTTCGCCAACCGCCCACGTCTCCTAAGCCAAAACGGTCCCGGGGTATGTGGCAGGTGGTAGGGAATGGGCTTCAAACCCTTCGCCTGCATTCCAACGCTTGTCGCACCCAGCGGGTCGAGGACCCGAAAAAGGATTGCCTATTCGTCCACTAGCGGTGGAAGGCTAGTGGCGCGCTCCCCCACAACAGCTCCAAACCTACTCTAGACTTGACCTACTTTCAAAGTGGCAGGCCGAATGCCGCACGTTGAACAGTTTGGTAATCGGTTGCACATACAACTTACACTGACCCACCAAGTATGAGCGCCATTCCAGCCTGGAAGTAGCGCATCTTGCGTGTCCTAGTGAACACTCATGGAATACACAGGACCCCACGCCACCTGTCCAACTATGTAGACATGGCTATCCTGCCAAAGGCCTAACACTCGGTGCTACTAATAAAGGACATGGCTGTATAATAGATGGTAGCCGTGTGCAAAGCATTACCGCGAGGTCAGCTTGTCCACAAGGTAATGTGGACCACCAATGCCATTTCTGCGAGCTCCCGCGCACTTTCTGGCCCCCAGTGTCTGTCCCACATGTTAGTCTGGAGCACGGAGTGAGCTTGTTAGACCTTCATTCGAAGCAGCTCAGCGATTACCCGAGCCGTGTTTGGTCAGGTGTTGCACAATAACTGAATGACACATTCTTATTCCAGTTGTCATGGCCTACCTGACCTCTCTAGCTTGTCCTAGTAGGTTTTCATAATTTCGGATGTAGACTGGGAAAATTAAAAACAGGGCTGGAAAGCTGCTCGGATCTGACCCTAGGATCCGTAATCGTGAAGCAGGTAAAATATTCCCTAAAAAAAAATTACCCAAATTGAGGCGGAGGAAACTGAACACCCGGGTCTCATTAGTCACTGGCAGTGTGAAATTGAGCGATGATGTGGCCCAGCGCACCCCTCACAGCACCCATGTACACACCGTTGTAGCTCTCAGCCATCTGCTGCAAGCGTCTGTTGCGAGCCTTGTCACCTCGCGATGGGCCCCGGCTGGGTCGCTGTAACATGCTCGTGTGCGGTGCGGTGAGCTTGGGCCTAGCATCCCTGCCCGACGTGGGCACACCCCGATTACATCCAGTCCAGGCTTTCAGTTGGGATTTAAACCGGTGTAGTCTCCTAAACGGGCGTGGCTGACGTAATTAAGGATTATGGCTTAGATCGTGCCAGCACCATCCGTGCAAAAGCCTAGTGACCGCCCAACTAGTATTAGCTGTGTTCTGTCCTTGCATCCAGATATATGATCCAGCCAGTGGTAGCCAGCAAAGTGGTATAGTGCACAAAAATAATCCACGGTATTTACATTAACTGCTCCACAGACAAACCTTGGAAAGGAACCTCGGGTCCAGCATAGGTTCGATTTCCAACTGTCTACACATAAAAGCAAATGCAGACTTCGACACACATTGGCTACTGAGGCATTGTTCTCATTAACACCATCTCACCTCGCCTTCCTTCAATTCCACAAACATCTAAAATTGCCACAATTACACGAAATGTCCCACAAACAACTTCAGTGCCTCCTTTCATCTCCACACTGAGTGAGTAATTGACCAAGAGGCTCCTCTTGGTGCAATCTTAGCATTGTTCATACCATTAATACACTTATGGCGTGTCTGGGGGAAAAAAGAAGTTTCATCGCCTGAGAAGCTGGAATTATTATTATTTTGTAGTTTGACTTAAAAAAAACTTTGAATTAGATTTTAAAGATGACAAAAGCCTGGAAACCACTGTTTTAATGTGTGCATACCCAATAGACAATTTTGCATAGCAGAGTCAAAAATCGGTGATAGAATGCTGAATCTTCCTCAGTATATATCAGGATTGCTCAATTCTTGCAGAAGAACCATGAAGGGCAAGCATGGCTCCCAACATATTAGAGGCATTCCTAATGTAAAATTGGCAAAGACGATAGGTCTGGTTTAATTGTGGCACTACATATAAACACATGCATGCATAAATAGGCATGCAGAATTTTTTTTCATACATTCGTTTTTTAGGTCTCGCCTGGGACAGCGCATGCGCTGTCTCTTCGAAACATTTAGTAAGTGGCTTTTAAAAGTGCCACCAGAGGCTTTTTCTAGCCTACAGCTTGCATTCACGAGCTTGTGCATGTGCACAGCTGCCATCTGTGTTTAGGTCTCGCTTGCGTGGGCTGCACACATGCGTAGTCTCGCTGGCGAGATTTTATGTTTTAAGGGGAGCTTCAGTATCGGGCGTTAACCCCCGCCCCTCTTTTCCATTGGCCGGCGTCACCGTTTATGCTAAACAGTGGCCAGCCATTGGGAAAGAGGTTTTGATGACGTATACTTTTCTCTTTGTCAGACGGCCCACTTGGACGGGCTCGTCTGACTTCCTTTTGCTGCAAAAGGTTTGTTACCTTTACGGGGCCATGTGTTTCAAACACCTGGCCCCATAAAGACAGGCTCAGCGGCGTGTTTATTTTTGCATCTGGCTTTCACTTTAAAGTGAAAGCGAGATGCAAAAATAAACCGTGGCTGACTGGCGAGCGCTTGTTTAGGACATTAGCCCTGGTTATGTGCTAAAACAAATGAACAGACAGCATTGGGCTCTCAGGGTCCCTCGGCTTCAGTGCCCGACCTCACAGTGGCTACTTCTATTCTCACAGCAGTGGAGTTTCTACACATGTCTCGTTCCTCCCAGTATTAGAGACAACAGGATCTAGAACCCCGCCCGCCCCATGTGCTCACTACGCTCCAGACTCCTCACTCATTCATTCATCGTAGTTCTCGAAACTCAGCATCAGGCCCCTTGACACCATCCATTCATCCATCACAGTACAGTCGCCTCTCCCTCACTCCCTCCGCTCCTTTAACGCAGCAGCCGAGGGAGGATCTTTCCTTCCCACACTGTCGGCTCACCGCAGTGCCTTCCGTCTGCTCCGCCCCTCGGGCCGCCAGCCCATCGCTCGGATTACTGGAGTCCCTTGGCACCAAGGTCTGCATGGATGTGAGGGAGCGGAGTATGGTGCAAAGAAGGAACACTCAACATGGGCAAGGCAAGCGCTACCAGCAGGTGAGAAAACATTATAGTTGCCAGTGAGGTTCCACTTCCGAGCGTATAGTATGCTGAAATGTGATGGTAAATAAACTGAATCTTAAACAAACGAATGAAAGGACATAACGGTGTTAACAGGTTTTGTTGAAGTGTAGCGCCTCCTACTCATATGTACGGGTGAAGTGGAGGCACTTTAAAATCAAACTAACCTTACTGTAATTAGCCTTGCTAACTAAACGTATGCCCCTACCCTCCATGAAGGGCTAGGTGGAGTTCAGTCATGCTGGCACTTCGAGGGCAAGAACTCTTAGGGACTCGGGTGGCTGATCCCTGCTTTGACGGGCAAGTGAAAACCCCTCTGCAGTTTACTGTATATAGCGCCAACATTAGATTATGGACGAAGTGGGCATTATGTTGATTCACATGTGGTAATTCTGGGTCTGGAAAGGGGGTGTTATACATAGTGTTAAATAGTATGTACATAAAGACAGAGCATGTCTCGGGTCTGTAAGGTGTACGTTACGCATTAAAAATGCAAATTAACATCTGCGCTGTAGGCTTGATGGATCGATGCATTTCGAAGACTGCATTTTTTTCTCCTAGTCGCTTTCGACCCGCTGTGGGAGTCTTTGTCCTGTTTCTGAATGAGGCTGTGCAGCGGGAGGGTTAGTTCTTGCTTGATACACTTCTTGAAATGCTTAGTACCGGAAATGAGTCCTTGGCCGCTGAGTCAGCCTGGGGTTCGTGTGGAGTGATGAGCTGTGACAGAGCCGCAGCATGTTGTCCTGAGCAGCAGGGATCCGGGGGCCCGCTCCTTGCTGCAGGCAAGAGAGCCCAGATGTTTTAAGAATTAAACGAGTGCGCGAGGTGGGGCAGAATGAAAGTTTTGACGTGTGTGCGGGCTCCTTTCCCGTTTTTATAAGATCTCTTTACTGCCCCCGTGCCCCTTCTTCCATTCAAATGTGTTTGCTTGCATTACTTACATTTCTTACACATTGAGTTGTATGTATTCTTATCATAAAGCTATTCATTTCGTACCTCTGGCAAATAGTTTCCTCCAACCAAATAAAAATCCCCATATTTGAACATGTCATTCATGCCATTGTGGGTGCCAGATGTATAGAGAAAGGTCACTACATCACAAGGCTTCTGAACTTTATTACATATATATATATATATTTAATGCCTGGAGCAAGCGTGATGTGGGTTGGTTCATTGGGTTTAGCACTCTGAAATTCCTGACTTTGTGATTGGCCTAACAAGGGGGCTGCAAGTATCATGCTTCGTCGTTGGAGTCAAGCCTGCGGACTTTATCATTTAGCATCTGTATTTTTAGGTCGAGCAGACGTACTCTAAATGCGTGAGCATTGAGGTGTCTGCTTCAGACCTATTGCTACCCGTATTTAGTTTTGAGGACACCAATCTGACACGCGCTTTTCGTTTCCAGTTTTGACCGCGTGAGCGCGCGTCTGAGCCGCGCATGCGCAGAGTAACTTGCTCAGACACAGGCAGCCCCCACCCCTCCCACCCCACCCCGGGACACATGCACACGCAGGCAGGAAGGCCCACACACACACAGACACGCGCGCGCACCCCCCCCCGCCGCACCCACACACACACGCACGCACACACATACAGAGACACCACCCCCCGCCGCATACATAGAAGGGCCCCCGGCCGCCGCATACATGAGGCCTCACTCCCCTCCTCTCTATTCGGGACTCACCGGGTCGGAGTGGACACACCTCTTCCCGGCCCCGCCCACAACTAGGCGGCGGGCCGGACATCTGCTTCCGGTGTTTTCCTCCGGGCTGCGGCGGTGATTGTTCTCTCGTCTCCTCCTGTAATGCATCGTTCGCTCCTCTTGTATTTTGTTTGCTCACGATGATCACTTTTTATGTTTTGTTTTTTATTTTTTGTAGCAGTTGCGTGTAATAAACATGAGCTGAACTGCATTGGTAAAAAGCAATTGATTTGTCAGGGCTGTTTAGTATGGCAGAAACAAAAGGCACAATAATGCAGCCGCTGTAGCGTCAGTCTGCATGTCAATGAATACACTATTATGTGTGTGCCTACAGAATGGCACATGCACAATGTTTTTTAGTGACCGGTTAGCGACGGTGGGCACCACTTGATTAATAAAAATCAAGAAATTGCAAGTGCGCAATTATGCGTTTGTGACAGACCAGCAGCAATTTGCCATCTGGCGCTCCAACAAAATATGTATTTAACAATACAAACTAACAGGAAGTGGGCAAGCGGGAGAGAGTAACACTGGGGTTCTGAGAGAAGAACATGAAGGAGACAGCAACATGCGGGCGGAGGAAAAAGCACACAAGGGAGATCGCGACATGAGGCGCAAAGAGCTGAGAAGTACATAGGAGAGAGCAAGCAGCCATAACAGAGCAAGAGCAAACACACACAGCACAGGGTGGGCATTTCGGAATGATCCGATAATTTTGAGAACGTGGAATCGGCGGGCTCTTCTCTTTACCGCTAACTCAAACCTTAAAAAGACTTGCCTGCAATATCCTCTCCTTACCGGCCCATTCCCCCATGCCTGAGGTCTTCTGTATTCCAAGTCAACCTCCACACTACTGCCCTTTGCTCTGCAGGGTTTCAGTGCACTGCATCGTGCCCTCTGTCCTTGGGCCTGAGAGGCAGTTGAAGCCTGAGGGGGGGAAGAGCACAGGAGCCCCCTGACTGTTTACCGGAAATAAAGAGCGCATTGCACAGAGAGGAAGTTGAGTCTGAGCACAGGGCTCACAATACAGCCGGCACTAGGCAGACTGGTCTGGTAAGGGGAGGGTACCACAAGTACCTGAATGCAAGAGACCTGCTCACGCGGGCACAGGACAACTCGAGCAGGGCAGGGAGAGTGCAAAAAAAACAAAGCATTTGCAATGCAATAGGTCTTGCTTTTCCGAGAGTTTAAGCTATTAGCATTGTAAATGACAATGCCTTTTATGTATGTTTTAAAAACCAAAACATAAATAAAAGGCATTGTCATTTTACAATGCCAAAAGCTTAAACTCTTGTAAATGCGAGACCTATTGCATTGCAAATGCTTGTTAATTTGTGCTGCTCGTATTTCTAAATTTCTCTCGAATAAACCAAGAAAGAAGGCAGTTGACTACAGGTTGGTTTGAATTTCAGAACTAGTGCACTGATAGACCAAAGTTCACCAGCACCTCATAATGTCTAATTAGGCAGATTTTAGCCCAAGGAAAAGAAACCTTCAAATATCTGCTAGAATCAAAGAAAATGGTTTAATGGACAATAAGACTAAAAGGGGCAATGCTTGTTTTCTACATGGCAGTGAACACAATTACAAACTAAATTCGATGCTTTGTGTAAAAGTAAAATCACAGGAATTCAAATGGGGAGTAACTACTTTTTAGTGCACAAAATGTATGCAAATGATGCATGCAAACTGCAGTTGCCAGTTTCAACATATGCACTAAAATACCATGTTTCCAGTCCTGTGTCACACCGTGTCGCTTTTGTTGGCTTTACTTCACCCAAGTAGAATATCTTGAATGATTTGCAGAACGAAAGCACAGGACTGAATAGATGGTGGTTTGAAATTGGAGGGACTTGTAACTCCAACTGTGGCATATGATTGTTCTGGAGCGAGGGAAGTACTACATCACAGGGCACAATCTGCTTATTTATACCCGAGGATGGAAAGGGTGAGTGGCGTACAATTCGTTACTCGAAGGTATTCATTATAGATAAGGCGAGTAATTTAATGTGCATGCAAACTGAAAGTATGCCATCACCTTGCAGGGACCAAGAATTGGATGGGGATGATGAATTAACTACCCCTCCACTCCTCTCTCCAAAAATGCCACTAAACGTTTTAAACACAACTTCCTGAGGTCACACCCAGAAACACCCTTTGCTGACACTTACTTCTCACTGGGCAATGGAGCCCTGAATACTGATATCATCTTCCACACCTCACGCAGAGCCCAATGGAGGAAAACTTTCCTATCCCTACTCACAGTCTCCACCACCAGGAAAACAACTCATGGCCTAAGTCTCACCATCACACCTTCCCACCTCTTCCCGGGCAGGTCTACCATTACCATCTACAATAACGGGATTGTCCTAATCCAATCCACGGACAAGAACCTGGAATTACTAGACAACCTGTTCCCCAAGTTCAAAGAGCACCTCTCCAAGCTGCGGACCCCCACTCAGAACTCCGCGGGCACTATCACCCCTGACGTCGCAGCCACCACCTACTACACTTCTACCCCTAGCACCCCAGTAAATGGCCCACCTGTTGTTAACGCCCCCCACTCCCCAAGAATAGTCACAAATAACTCCACCGCACATACTAGCAACCCCTCTACCCTTCTTACCCCCACCCATATCCCCTCCATCCCTCCCCCCCCGGACAGAACATCCCCCACCCACAACACACCATCATCTGAACAAGCCACCGCCCAAAGTTTATCCACCCCCCCCTCCCATCCCCTCCACGACAGACACCTCTCCCTCCCCATCTCCCTTCACACTCCCACCCACGAGTCTCTCACACTTGACACAACAACTCCCGCCCACAACACGCCTACATCTGCACACACCATCACTCGGAGTTTATCCACCCATCCTCCCCATCTCCCCCACGGCAGACACCTCTCCCTTCCCTGCTCCCTCACCACTCCCACTCACAACTCTATCTCCCTCCCAACAAAAGATACAGAACATACCTCCTCCCTTACCCTAGCATCCCCCTCTCTCCCACCTCCTATTCTCAGCCCTCACTACCCTCCTGTCTCCCCCACTGTCCTCAGCCTTCACTCACTATTCTACTCACCGGCACCGTCTCCCACTGAAGTCACTACCTATGCCTCTCACCCACCGCCTGTCGCACCTACATCACCCACACCCCTCGCCCACAAACACGCCCACTCCTGGAATACCATCCCACCCATTAGCTCCGTGGAACCCCTCAACAACACTAGTATACCCCCCCCCCGATACCCAGCCTGCTCACCAGCTCACTACTCAACCACTCACCAACGGCTCTCTCCACCAACACCTTCCCCAATGACCCTCCTGACCTGACTTTATCCACCCTCCAACAAGTCAAAGAGGAAATCTTACAAATCAAAAAAGACATCCACGCAATCAAAGACCTTCTCTCCTCACAGCCCAGTCTACCTCCCACCATTCCACTACCCTACAAACGACGCACACTCCCTGCATACCCTCGCCCCCGACGACACCAGCAATGGCCTACTATCCCACGCCCCCGACGACACCAGCAATGGCCTACTATCCCCGTGCGCAATAATTCCCACCGCCCCCGTCGTGTTCTCAACTCCTTGTCGGACCGCGACTTATGCTCTCTCCTACGCTCTTATGGCCCAGGTCCGGTAAAAGACTTTTCCAACTCACACATCCCCATACCCACAATTCTTACAAACCCTCTAAGGCCCCCAACACTCAACAACAGAGGCTCCGTCCCTAACAACCTCAGAAAAGTTCCCCTCACACTAGAAAGCTCGACCACCCTTCTCTCTCCCAAACTCAAATGCATCCTACTAAACTGCAGATCGGCCCAGAGACATTCCTCCGACATCGCGGATCTCGTCTCAGATAAGGATCTGGACCTAGCCATTCTAACGGAAACGTGGCTCACTGAAGCCTCTACCCCGATTATGGACATACTAGTCCCCCCCAATTATCACATCATCAGGCTGGACAGGTCTCCTGGCAAGACGGGCGGGGGAATTGCATGCATTTTTAGGAGCAACCTCTCCGTTACTCAAGTCACCTCCCCCTCCCTTTCCTCCTATGAACTCCTCTGCCTCGACATCACCAGTGAGGGCAAACAAGTCTGTGCTTTACATCTCATCTATCACCCGCCTGGTGACAATCTCATATTCACTCAACAATTCATGGACCTGATCACTTCCAATGCCGGTCGGCAGACCACTCAAGTCTACCTGGGTGACTTCAATCTCCATTGGAACGATCAGAAAGACACCGTGGTGAATAGTCTCAAAACTTTCCTCAATGCGCTTGACCTCACCCAATTATGCGATAAACCAACACACGACAAAGGCGCGATACTCGATCTCATCATTGCCAAAGAGAACGCTATTCAACTGGAGGCGATTCTACCCTGCGATTGGTCAGATCACCACATTATCACCTTCTTTATCAACGAAAAAGTTAAACCTAACCCTACTCAACCAATCAAAACCAAAGCATGGAAAAGGGATTTGAAGAATCTGAATCCCTCTACCCTACCTCCCCACATCGGCAACCTCCTCCTTCCCCCTTCAGGGGCCTCAGATGTTCAATCACTGACTGACCACTACCTTGACTCTATGAACACAATAGTCAATGAAGTCGCCCCTCTGCAACTGAAGAGAGTCTCCACCAAAATCTCTAACCCCTGGTACGATGACAGACTCAATGATGAAAGGCGTAATATGGGAATGGCAGAGCGCACCTGGAGATCGGACCCTTCAGCGCTGCATCTCAAAAAGCTTAAGAACAAGAGAAATGCCTACTTTAGGAAAATAAAGCGCACAAAGTCGGACTTCTTCAGCCGCCAGTTGGACCAAGCGAAGAACAGGCCAAGAAAGCTGTTCGAGCTAATCAAGACCCAAACAAAGGCACAACCCACACAATCAAACAGCTCAACAAACGACACCCCACACTGTGAAGCCTTCTCTGCTTTCTTCAAACTAAAGACTGACAACATAAAAAATGACCTCATCATAGATGTAAGCCGATACCCCAGCCACACCAGAATGGCAGACACTCAACCTAAAAACAAGGCATCCTGGCAGTACTTCGATACCTATTCAGAAGAAGCAATATACAAACTGCTCTGCACCTTGAAGCCCTCTAATCACCTCACAGACCCCCTACCTGCTAATGCTGTAAAAGACTTTATCCCCTTGCTCCTCCCTCTCTGGACCAAGATCATCAACAGCTCTCTGCAACAAGGCCACATTCCAGACTCCCTTAAGGTGGGGCAAGTCACGCCCATACTCAAGAAACCTACAGCTGATCCGTCTGACCTAAACAACTATCGGCCCATCACCAATATCCCCACCCTGGCCAAACTGCTGGAGAAATGTGTCCAACTCCAACTAACAAAACACATTGATCAATTTGACCTCCTCAACCCTCATCAATCAGGCTTCAGAGCGAAACATAGCACGGAAACAGCTATGACACACATAATTGATGACGCCCTCCAAATTCTGGATCGCAATGAGTCCTGCCTCCTCATCCTTCTTGACCTCTCGTCAGCATTTGACACGGTCAAACATGAGAACTTGCTGGAGCTGCTAAGTACTAGAATGGGGCTATCGGGAACTGTTCTCAAGTGGTTTTCGTCTTTCCTTCACAATCGGTCTCAGAGGTTCAAGATCGACAATGTGCTATCTACACCTGTGCCTGCAGACCTAGGTGTCCCACAAGGGTCCACCCTCTCCCCTACACTGTTCAACCTCGTTATGGAACCGCTCGCCACCTTGCTTCAAGCATCCAATGTTCAATTCCATATGTACGCCGATGACACACAACTCTATCTAAAGTTACAATCCCCGGAAGATATCAAACATCTGAATTCCACGCTTATTAACACCCAATCTTGGCTGGCCGATAATCACCTCAAACTAAATGCTCTGAAAACTGAGTTCCTACACATCACACCCCCGGCGAAAATCTCCACCACCCAAACCTGGCTCAACAACCTAACAGCACTCAATGTCCAACCTACCATTGTGGACTCGGCGAAATCCCTAGGCATCACACTCGACGCCAAGCTCAACATGCAGCAACACGTCAGCAAAGCCACAAAAGCAGCTAATTTTCAAATTAACACGCTGAGGAAAATTAAACCCTTTCTCCCGGCCAAAGACTTCCAAACTGCTGTACAAGCTTTAGTCATCCCTAGAATAGACTACGGAATTGCGGCCCTCAGCGGTCTCCCACTAGCCACAACAGCACCCTTAAGAGCCTCCCTGAACGCTGCCGCGAGACTCATTACTGGCTCTAGAAAGCATTCGCACATATCCCCAGACCTAAAGACTCTAAAATGGCTGCCTTTTGAGGCCAGAATACATCTAAAAATTGCAGTTATGACACACGCGGCCGTGCACCACAAGGCACCCAACTACCTCGCTCAAAAGCTGTCTATATCAGGAGGTTCGAGATCCAATAGGAGTACAAATAATCTACTCCTGAAACCTCGTAGATTCCGGAAAGTGAAAACCTACAAGCGCTCCTTCTCAGGAATGGCACCCAGGATCTGGAATGCGCTCCCTCCTGAAATCAGGCTGATCCCCTCCACTTCACTCTTCAAGAAAGAGGTGAAAACCATCCTTCTGGCCAAGATCTCCTGATCGTTATAGATGCTGGTTCAGAGACTCTTCATTGCTTGTATCACTGCGCAATATCCCCTGGCACTATACTCTACTTGTTGGGGGCGCCACTACGCTACTCTCTTACTACCGACCAAGATGTGATACACGTTGGTTTACTGATTCACCTGTACACCTCTGTAGTGGGATCAATGACCTGTGCTGTCCTATATTACTTCCTTATCTGACTGTATATGGATTGGTTTTATGTATGTTTTTATTAACCTTGTTATTACCATGCTATTGACTATTATGCTGTTCCCATTATCTCTGTTGACTCCTACTGCCCCTACCCTGTCTTTGTAAAGCGCTCTGATATCTGTAAGGATCCTGTTCGCGCTATATAAAACTTTGAATAAATAAATAAATAAATAAATAAACATTCCACTACTTTAGCCACCTCAAATCTGACTTCCTCCTCCTCCTCCACAGCATAGCTAACTATTGGGTGGCCATTGATGCCTGAATTCAACTAGCATCGAGTGCGTGGCACGCTATTTTAAATGATGCGCGGGCATATTAGATGCTGCGTGCTCTGTGGTAGCCCTGCGTCCCTCGGGCCATGCTGGCAGTATGTGCCTTTCTGGGTCGCTAAGACGAGCCTTATCAGATCAGAGAAACTGCGACAACTGAGTGAGTATAAATGAGCGCCGGAACTACACTATATAATGAGAAACTCTCGTGTACGCTCGAGTGACCACTTCAGCTTTTAAACGAAAAAGCTCAGCTGTGTGTTTGTCAAAGAGATTGTATTTCCGGAGCCTTGCAGCCAGAACGTTTGTAACCCTCTGTGGTGCGTCGGATCGACTTACTTTCATAGGGAGGTGGCTTCACTGTGCGGGAAGCGGCTGCCTGTAGTGTGTGCCTGCCTACACAGATGGGGAGACCGCTGTTGTATGTGACCCCGCTGCAGTCGCGGACTCCTCTGCACGGAGGGACCTGTCAGAGTACTTTTCACTGTGCAACTTCACAGGGAATGAGGTCTCTGCTGTGTGTAACCTCACTGCACAGAGGAAGGTCTTGGGCTGCTATGTGCGATACAAGCAAAGAGGAGTTGCGTCTGCAGTGACTTGCCAGCAGAAGAGGGTAGCTCTAATGTGACCACCATTTCTCTCGTTATCTCAGTCTCCTCCATTCTACCCTGCTTTCTCTCCTTCTTCTTTGTTTCTTTTCCTCTCCACGCTCTCCTTCCACCCTGTTCTCTCTCTAATTTCCGACCCTCTTTACATATTCTTCCTGTCCCGAACCACTTCGAGTTCTTCTTCTAGTGCAGTTTGGTATTTCACATCCATTTCCGTTTGGACCCCTCCAACTCGCCCCTTCAGTGGACTACCTGCATAGGGCACAGCACCTGGCCTTTCTTTCCTGGCTGGGCTTCCTTAAGGATGGCTGTTTCCTCTTATACCAGGGTCAGCTGATAAGTTTTGTTCCTCCAAAACGGGCTTGAGTGCATGCAGTTAAGAAGTTTATTTATTCATTTTTTTTAAGGTGCATTAACCTGAAAGCACAGTTATGTATAACGGTTTCTGAAAACGTTGTTGTGGTTTTATATTGGAATTGTCATTGTGCTTTTGCTGGTCCCTTGACCCCCCCATCCCTTGGCGATCTAGGCAAGCACCAGGCATTCCTTTGTAAAGCTGTTATGTTCTCCCTTTCTATCTGCTCTCTCCTACTTTTTCTCTCTCCTTCTCTTGTTCGCCTCAATTTCCCTTATTTTGGTTTTATCTCAGCCTTCACCTCTTTCTCACGTACGCTTCTTTCACTTTTTTCTTTGCTTTCTCGACATTTATTCCTTTCCTTCAACTCCATTTCTGTCTTCTCTTTCTCCTCTCCATGCACACCGTCTCTCCGTTCTCACTTTCTCTCTACACTCTGTGTCCTGTCTGCCTCTGCCTCAAACTCCTTTTTCACCCCAAAAAATAAATTGAGTGCACTAAGACAGAATCGCAGTAGTTAAAAAAAAAAAAACTTTGGGATCATTTGAAATACCTTATGTGTAAAGCCCTGCTTTTTCCATTGCCATCTGAAAGTCAGTTAGATGTTCATTGACAACAGGGTGACTCCACTTAATCAGCTGTGCATTAGGGCTGAACTTTGGGACTAGATTAGTCCGACCAGTCTAGAACATGTAGGGCTCAGACTGGACCCTAGCCATGTGATTGCTAAACGTGTGCCACTATTTAAGCTGGAATCTAGGTGTGTCCAGCTGGGGTATCCATGTGAAGGATGCCCGGTTAAGGGCATTGCCTGTTTGGTCCTGGAAAGAGCCTATCAAATGAAAAGGGTACTCCTTTCATCCCCCACTGAGGATCTTCTTGGAAATAGTTGCTGCTTTATGCGTCACATAGCTGCCTGGTGCATATTAACTGCTCTTGGGCACAGTCTTGGGTGTATTTGCTTCTGGACATAGGCCATAGCTACCTGCTGAGGGATATTTGCTCCTGGGTAAAACTCATAACTAACTTATATAGTTGCTCCTGTGGATAGCTCCCAGGCCAGGTATAAGGCCCCAATTTATCCATAACAAGCATTTTCAATGCAATAGGTCTCGCAGTTACACAAGTTAAAGCTATTGGCATTGTAAATGACAATGCCTTTTATTTATGTTTTTAAAGGGAAAACAAATATAAAAGGCATTGTTATGTGCAATGTCAATAGCTCAAACTTGCGTAAATGCGAGACCTTTTGAATTGAAAATGCTTGTTTTGTTGCTGTTATCAGGCTTCTCTGCTTGCACTACCCCCTCCCTTTTCCCCCTCCCTCCTGCTCAGCTTCAGATCATGCTCCTCTGCTCACACTTCCCCTCCCTTCTCCCCCTCCTCTTTGTAAGTTTCATTTGTGTCCTCTATCACTGTGAATGCTCCTGCTTCCACCAGGCACACACACCACCAGCCGTCAGTGCACGCTTTCACCAGGCACACACACCACCAGTCGTCAGTGCACGCTTCCACCAGGCACACAATCCACCAGCCATCAGTGCACGTTTCCACCAGGCACACACACCACCAGCCGTCAGTGCATGCTTCTACCAGGCACACACACACCACCAGCAGTCAGTGCACGCTTCCATCAGGCATACACACCACCAGCCGTCAGTGCACGCTTCCACCAGGCATACACACCACCAGCCATTAGTGCGTGCTTCGACAAGGCAGACACACCACCAGCCATCAGTGCACGCTTCCACCAGGCACACACACAACCAGCCGTCAGTGCACGCTTCCACCAGGCACACACACTACCAGCTGTCACACACTACCAGCCGTTGGTGCATGCTTCCACCAGGCACACACCACGGGCCAGCAGTGCATGCTTTCACCAGGCACACACAAACCACCAGCCGTCGGTGCACGCTCTTACCGGACCCACGCACCACCAGCCGTCAGTGCACGCTTCCATCAGGCACACACACCATCAGCCGTCAGTGCACGCTTCCACCAGGCACACACACCACCAGTCGTCAGTGCACGCTTTCACCGGGCACACACACCACCAGCAGTCAGTGCATGCTTTCACCAGGCACACACACACCACCAGCCGCCAGTGCAGCAGGCATGCTCTTCTCAGAGTTTCTTGGTAAATATGTGTTCGATGCCTGGGAGGGAGTGGGTCGAGTTTCCTTAAACCATGCTGAGTATGCAGGGGCAGTGCATGAACTCCTGTGTGAGTAAGTCATGCTGTCTGGGGCTCACTTACTCCAAACTTGTAAATTGCGCCTGCACCAGGCTTTTTCTCATTTGCAAAGTTTGGCGAATGCGCACAGCTAGGCAGCCCCCACAACCCCGGGAATGACTGCTTCCTACAGCCAGAATGGAAACAACATTCAGAGCAATGAAAACAAGTTCATTTAATGCAAAGAACTGTTAACAAAAACCATGTCCAGCTATTGTAGATCTAGCAACTTAACAAAACAGCAACAAAAAACAAACAAGCATTGGCATAGCCAATAGGTCTTGCTTTTTGGACCTTATAAGTATTTAGTTATGCAGCAGAATATCCTTGGTGCAACAACACCAACTGTTGCATGGCTAAACACTTATAAGGTCCCAAATGCAAGACCTATTGGCTATGCCAATGCTTGTTTTTTATGCATCAGCATAATAAAGCCAGACCCATTCAATTTGGCTTCAAATCTACATATTACAAGTGTGACTCTGTAATTAAGCTTGATACACCACTCCAAATGAAATCCCATTTTTGCACACTTAATAACTTTTCCCATCCTTGACTAACCTGCACCACACTTGGGGGAAACTAAGTACAGTACGATATCTATGAGCGTGCCACAAATGTTGTAGGTCAGTGAACCGATTAAAAAATAGGAGTCCCAAATAATTTTCTTTGGCCAAGTATATGATTTTTCCATGGGTTTTTTTCTGCCTCTGAAACCATTTAGCACATGTTTCCCAAGCTGCTAAGGAATGGCAACTTTTTCAACATCCTTTGACTTTTTGGGGTTTTGTGAAAATCTGTTCAGGCGTTTTGGAGACATAAAGCAAAACAGGAGTATAGTATACAATGTGACTATCAAAGCATGTATATTTTTAAGGCACAAAATAATCACCTCCAGTTACATGCCCAGACAGTAGCTGCCAAGCAACACATCTATCCACATACGTAAACAAACCAAAGTCAAAGCGGTCATCATCATACCACACAACCAACATCATGCACAAACAAACGCACCATGATAGACCAACACACCCAGCATGACGGGTAGACACATGATACGCCAGCCCCCATGATACGTCAACCCCATAACAACCTCATTATATGCCAACACACCTCCATAGTACGCCTACAGCTAACATGATATGCCAACACATTCAATTTTCATATACCAATGCACAAAATGCCGAACAAAATAAAAATCCCTACAACACTAAACACGAAAAGGAGTTAAGATTAACAAATTTGTTAACAGTACCTTTGTCATAGTAACTAAGCATTCATGAAAATCAGGACATAAATTACTGACTTCATCATATGATGCAATGCGCTTACCATTATACGCCCACAAAACCAACATTATGAACAAACACGCCCACCATGATACAACGACCAGGATACATCAATACACCGACCAATGCTACACCAGTACTCCTTCAATGAAATGCTAACATGTTCAATTTTCATTAGCCAACACAGAATGGTAAACAAAATATGAAATTCCCCAAAACACTAAAGTCAAAAAGAAGAGTTAATACATTTACTAACATTGCCTTTGTCACAATAACTAAAACGTCGTGAAGTTCATGACGAAAGGTGCTGCCTTCACCTCATGCCCAATCGTCACTATTATTATGTCTACCTCAACTCCCACCTCAAATATTCCTTATGAAAGCTTGAAACGAAGTGTGCTTCAATGCTTCAAGCTGCAGTTTACCAAATTTTTACTTCTTGCGCCTCTGTACAGAAATAGGCTGGTCATCTTCAGGGGCCTTTTCCATCAGAGACTCTTTAACAATAGTACACACTCAACAAACTGTGCTAGCATCCGGCAAGCCCAGCGCGTAGATCCAATATCACTACAGACGTTAGTGTAACAAGATGAAGGTGAGGTCAGGATCTCACTGCCACCCTTCAAATGTACATCTCTCATCTCTAGGACTACAAGAACATTACAAATGTTCTTAAAGGCATCAGTCAAATTTGGGGGAGTGACTGGATTTTTTTCAATATTGACAAGAACACCTAGTTAAGATACTACACTATCACCAGGAACAGGGTCCTCATTTGTTTACTAAATGTGTGGGACAACAACTCTCAACCAACTCACTCTTTTGTTGTTCCAACACAAAAGGGCACCTAAAGATACTTGGGCACACAACAAACAAAGGGTATTGCATTTAATGGAAAATAAACGATTTGCTAGGTGAAGAGTACAAATGTATATAAACAAGCATCAGCCTTGTATAGATTGCCCAGCAAAATAAAAATACATACCAAAATGCTGTGTTAGGTTCAATTCTCTCCATTTCTGTAATCCTTCATAGAAATAGGTCTCAACTTCCTGCAGAAATAAAAACACATTTATTTTTGAAAGATCGAACATGCAAAATAGTTTACTGCTGAGGTATTCCAGAGATGAACTGTCCCTCAAATTCAATGAATACATACAGATCACAACCTAATTCATTAACTGGTACTTAGGCAAAACTCTCAAAGGCTTTTCTGGCCCATCTATTGTTCAGATTTCAGTTTTAGGGGGGATGAGAACACGAGAAATCTGGTTACAGCCGAGAATAAGTTTGTGAGAGACTTAGTGTCACTGCCCCTCTCAACCCCTTTGAAACCCCTGTACAATGATATGGGTAAACGCTCAATCGCAGACATAGTGCGGCTTCGCCCACTGCTATTCTGGGTGCGCCTGAGAAGGACCCCAGATTTAGCAAACTATGCTCGGGTGTTGGATGAGCTGATTAAATTGAATGTGGCAAATTAGATAAAATGGCTAAACTCCTTGAGAAAGTTAGTTGTGAAGTTAGGAATGGTAGAATTTTGGAACTCCCAGACGCCACCCCACAAACAAATTGTTAAGAAAATCTATTGGGAGTGGGTTGAATCTGAGGAATCAAAATGCACAAAGTGGGGCCAACTAACTAATCAATTTCTTGATCACAAACCAATGAGGAAGTTGGAGCCCTTTTTGGATTTTATCCAAATCCCGAGAGACAGATCCCTCTTCCTGAAGATGAGATATGGTATACTCCCCCTCAAAAAGTTCACAGAGGGGTGGAAAGGAGTGAGGGACCATGATCCTACTTGCCCAGGGTGTCCATGCAAGAGGGAAACTCTGCCCCATTTCTTGTTTGCTTGTAAAGCCTACTAACTCCCCAGAGCAAGATGGTTAAAACCTGTGTGTAGGGAGATGGGAGTTAGAGACTTCAGGATCGCTTTGCGTATTTTCTTAACGGACACTACATCGCTGTTTATTGTGTGCGGAATTGCAAAGTTTCTGGCTAGTGCCTGGTTCATTCGGACCAGGCTGATAAGCAACATTAATAATCAGATCCCCGTACTTACATAGATGAATTTCAGATTGATTGTACCTGCTTTGTAACTACTATTTTTATTGTACATAGATTTTAGCCTTTATAAATGATGAGAGATGTAATACTTTTGTACATTGGTTTTATGTATATAAATGTTTGTACTTTTATGATATGTATTATATCGAATAAAGTATTACTACTACAGTTTGAGATCCTGACACTCAATTTTTGTCAGAAAGCGAAATATGGAAGGAGTTGGGCACTCTGAAGATACTGTTAGCAACAGAGAATGAAATTCCCCACCCACTTCTATACAGTCCACTTAACATTACACTAGGTTCTTAACTAAAATAAAATAACTGTGTCAGGAGGGGGCAGGGGCCTTGGAGGGCACGGGGTCTCGTGCTGAGAAGTGCCTCCAAGGCACTTTTGCCCCAGCCTCACCCCAAACCCCCTCCTCCAAAGAATAGAAAAAATACTTGCAAAGGCCAGTGACTGTGTCCAAGGGTGTTTTTACACTCCTTACTGGACACTGGGAGTGGGAATCATGAAAAAGAGCTGGTAATCCACTGTTTACAGTATATTAAGCTGTTACCCTGCCACCTTGTGATATTGGCTCCTCACCAGATGACTGTGTGAAGGGTGTCTGTTACACCAGGAATCCTTGGAGTGATTTCCTCTAACTTTTTGCCTTCAGACCTCCTGTTTTTGCTGACTTCGTTTTTACTGGCCTTAGTCCCTTGTAAAGTGCACTACTTGTGTCGAGGGCCTATCAATTAAATGCTACTAGTGGGCCTGCAGCACTGATTGAGCAACCTTCTTAAGTCAGGCCGAGTCTAGTGGTTCAGTGGACTAATGCATCCATTGCAGCCATTGGGGCCTGTGTTCAACTTCATGGTCACAGGTTCAAATTCCGGCGGGTCCACTCAGCCTTTCATCCATCTGAGGTCGATAAAATGAGTACCATTGAGTTGAGTAACAATAAACATATGTTATTCAGCACCAAGATACCTCTGTTATTCAGCGCCAAGATACCTCCGGGTGAACGTGTGTTTTACAAATATACATGTTATGTTAAGTAGTCCTTTAAACAAGTACCCGGCCTGCCATTGCAAAGCAGGTGTATGGAGATTTAAACTACCATGTTGTACTGGCAAGTTGAACTTCTGACAAGCCCAACCATTAATTTTGAATACATATAAGTCATCCCTAAGGTAAGCCCTGAACAGCCCGGAGGGTGGGGTGCAATGTGTTCAAAAAGCAGGACATGTAATTTTAAGTTTTACATGTCCTGGTAGTGAAAAACTCTTACATTCATTTTTCACTAATGAAAGTCCTAACCCTCCCATAGGCTAACCTTATTAGATTTCATAAGCGTAATTTCAGAATGGAAAGATATAATTGGTACATGTTTGGGGTCTCTGGAATCCCAATTTAAAATCCTAATTTATGGTGAAGTCGTATTTTAAAATACAATTCTGAAAATGCCCCTTCTTGAAAGTGGGCATTTTTTTGCCTTAGCCATTTGGTGCCTGTATCAAATCACATGTCTGGAGTGGATGGCAACTGGGTTTGTGCATTCTACCTAGACAGCCACACACAATGGGAAGTTACACCTGATGGGCCATCCTGACAGGATGGGAGGGAGGAGCTGGACACAGCCTAACTTACACCTGAATACAGGGGCGCAACTAGACCAAACTTCAGGGGGACGGGCTAACACTCCCAGCCAGGGCTGGCCTTAGCACTGGTTGCACACAGTGCAACAGTCTTTTTGGAGACCCTTCCTCAATTTCCTCCTCCTCCATAAATTCCCTCACTACCACTTACCAACAATGCACCTCATCTCTCCATAGCACCGTTCTGGAAAAAAATGCATTTTTATAGCGCTACTCATAGTTTACTCACACTCAGTTCTGTGATCTGCATGGTACAACTTCAAAGGCACAACTGGGTATAAATACTGGACTTCAGACACCAACTATTCAGTACACTTCTGGACCTGTGGATACTCTGCCAGGTAGGCGGACTGCTGTGCCGCTGAAAGAACTGCCTCCGCAACATCGATGCATCAAGGTCTCGAACTGCTGCATTGCAGCATCTCGGAACCGGCGCAAAGCCTCTGCTGCGCAAAGTATCGACCTGAACCGATGCGACACTCCACAACCTCGGATTACGGTACTTTGATCAGTGGGCTTAACCTGGTCCCTGTAGCTGGTCCATGCTCCATCCCGGTTGGCCTGAACATGTGACTTTGTCCTGGTTAAGCGGAACCAGATTGTCCCTGTTGGCACATTGTGCTTTTTGGCGCAAATTTTATTTAAATCTTTAAAAATCAATAGCTCTGGTTTCCGTGATTGGGTTGTAATTTTGGTCTTGTTTTATTTATTAAAATAAAACTTTAGTTTTCTAAAAACTAAATCTTTTTGTGTGGTGTTTTCACAATTTTTACTGTTTTAAGTATTGCACAAATACTTTACCAACTCCCTTCAAGTTAAGCCTGACCGCTCTGTGCCAAGCTCCCAGAGAGTGAGCACAGGTTAATTTGGGGATTGCTGGTGCCTTGCCCTGACTGGGATTGTGGTTACTACTTGACCAGGGCTCACGCCCCAGTCAACCAGGAACTAAATTTCTAACAGAGACGATGTCGTGTGTTACACAGTGGCACCATGCGAGTTGGCAGATTTGCTCACATGATATTCATACAAAGAACATTTCACTGAGACTCCAATTATAGGCCAAGATTCTGATCCTTGTACAAGGATCGGGATACTAAACGTTGCGGCATTCTCAGCGTGGAGCAACTTATTGGGGGCAATAATTATCACACCCACACAATTTTCCAAGGTCAAACTTTCCCACATTTACTGGGAGAAAATACCTGCTGGTTAGCGGGCAAGCAGAATTTGAAGTGGTTGGCACCGAATTACTCATGATGTGCCCCATTTCCAAATTAAAATTCTGAATAACAGGTATCTATGAGGCCTAGTAAATACCTCTCCTTCTACTGATCTGTGATCTTCTATAATCAGCAGATAAAATATGATAGCACCAATTGGCTATGGCCCAACATCCTCCATTAATAGCTATATGTGTATAGACCCCCTTTGAGGACTATATCTTTACAATAGAATATAACGCAGCTTTTGCTATTTTCAGAAACCCATCTACAATAGGCAAGTATGTAAAGAGACCAGGCACATAGGAATAATTTCACAAGCAAACCTTGAAGACACACAATGCAGTTTTCTAGTCTACCATGTCAGCTAGGCTCATAGCCAGGTTGAAGCTCCAGATTCCTATCAAATAATTACTCTGCCTTTCCTTGTGTGTCTTTCAAACACGTAAAGCTTCTATGAAATCACAGTTCTCTCCATATTTTACCTTTACAGGGATTATTCTGCAGTGATTAAATAGCACGGCTCAGCAGACCAAGGGATTGCTTTAATTTTTCTGCCTCTTGCTTGCAGGACTATTAACTATGATTCCTATTGTGTCTTGAAAATGAATGCTGCCATACACTCTTTCCTTAGTTACACCTTTCCTACTGCTCAGCCAGGATGAGTGCTGGAGTGCTCGGTGATGCAGTGGAATGATGGATGCTTGGTGATGTCATGGAATGCTTGGGTGCCTGGTGAGGTGTTGAGTGTCAGTTGGAGCATGTAGGCAGAAGAGAGGCTGCTCCTGGTGGGGTTATCTTCTGCATACTTACCCACTTCCTATCTTGATAACTTGTAACAAAATCTTAATAAACCATCTACTCTTTGGTTACATGGACTTCTTTTACCCTTACAACGCTGGTGACGAGGATAGTGTTGGACCTGGCCTCGTGGCGTGGTTCCCCCCCGTTCCTCAGCACCCCGTTAGCCTAGCTCTGCACCCAGAAACCCCTGGTCGTCCCGTTCCCTGTCCGCCCCGCTCCCTACACGACCCCACCAACCAACGACCAGCCCTGCATTCCACCATCCTCCTTCCCGGTACCGGGCGCCCAGAACCTGCATCACCCCACAAGGCCCCGGCCGCCATTTCCCTTCCCGAGGTCCCTGACTCCCTAGGCCTTGTCTGACCCCGGCCCCAGCGAAACTTAGGCTTCAGACGCGCCATGCCGGGCTGGGGGGTACAGGGCTCCCTGAGTGAGATAAGACCAAGGAGTTTCAATTGCACCACCGGCCTCCCCTGGGAGACTGGTTTCTCTCACACCTCTGGCCTTCCCCTGTGGGCCGGTTTCGATCGCACCTCTGGCCTCCCCGAGAGCTGGCTCCAGACCCTGCTGGGCGTCTGGGAATTCCCGGACGCATCTTCAAAAGGATCAAAGGGCCAACCGACGGAACACTCCAACGACCAGCCCCGAGGCATGAGATCTATATCAAGGCCCGCTCAAGAACTAACGGGCAGTTGTATCCTGGACAAGAGAGCCCTGCTGATCTGATCGCGGCTCAACCCTTGGGGAGAAGACTGAACCCCGGACCTTATCGAGCCCTGCTGACGCTGTCGCAGCTCATCCTCGTGAAGAAGGAACTGGAACCTCGGAGCCCTGCTGACGTGGTCGCGGCTCCTCAAGAACTGACCGACACCCTGTTCACTCCGGATCGAGCCCTGCTGACCTCGTCGCGGCTCGAGGAGTACTCTGGTCCGGCTGGACCATCGACGCTACCAACATGACCTGGCTAAAGAAGAAGTGAGTAGAGCACCCAGTACGATTGCCATCTTCCGTATCCCCCGGCTCGAGGATTGAGAGCTGTGCGCAGGGTACGCTTTGTGCTGGCCTAAAGATCGAGACGGTCCCGCTTCCCTCATCCTCATCACTGAGACTTTACGATCCCTCGATCGCTTGTGAATACGTGTGCATTTTGCCTAAAATCTTTACTGTTGATAAAGACTTTGTTTACTGAAATCCACGGTGTGGTGTCCGTTCATAAGTGTGGTGTGAGCTCAATGTGTACGATCCTAGACTCGAAGTCCTCCCCGGCGAGGACCTCATATTAAGACTCGCCATTATTTGTGGGAGAGGTGGGTCACGGAGAGGTCGGGAGAGCCTACCTGGCTCTCTGGCATCGCCCCTTCTAACAGATAGGTTGTGCACCCTAGTGCCGAGTTGTAAGGTCAAGTGCCTTAGTGCTGTGTTGTAGGGTTGTCTACCCTAGTGCTGCGTTGCCGGGTCGTGTCTCCTAGTAAAGAATGAAGTGTGGGTTGTAGGGTTGTGCACCCTAGTGTTGAGTTGAAAGGTCAAGTACCTTAGAGCTGAGTTGTAAGGTCGAGTACCTTACTGCTGTGTTGTAGGGTTGTCTACCCTAGTGCTGCGTTGTAGGGTCACGTATCTTGGTACAGTATGAAGTGTGGGTTGTAGGGTTGTGCACCGTCAGATACGGCCTGGACTGAAGTGGGCGATAGACTGAGACAGAGCGGGACCCTCTGACTGCACGAAATTCCAAGATAACGCTCACCACGATACAGAGGTAACAAAGCTCTCCCTATTGATGCCACACTGCCCAACTTGAGGCCCACACGGTAAAATGACGAAACCTAAAGACACTACGGTAACCGTCCAACTCAACAATATGGGCAAGTACACGGTCCCTCGCCAGCTTTCGGCCGCGGATGAAACGAACAGAGAAGTCACATACACAGAGGAACCATCTCTTGGATCAATCATGGCGGCGATGCAATCAGTCGGCACCAACCTAGAGACGAAAACAACCTAGAGACGAAAATCAATAAAGCCACGATCGAGATGAGAGCGGACATGCGGAAAACCTCAGACAGGGTCAGGGCTACGGAGGGGAATGTCGAAGAGCTCCAGACCGCGAGACGTAAATTGGAGGAAAAGGTCAAACAATTAGTCCACCAACATGGAGAAATGGCACTGCACCCGGATGATCAAGAGGGACGAGCTCGCCGCAACAAAATACAGGTAGATGGGGTACCTGAAGGGGCGGAGGGGCCCAGTGTGGACCTCTTCCCTGAAGATCTTATCCTGCATCATTTAGAGCCCAAGAGACTCTCTCCACTATTCTCTATTGAAAGGGCACACAGAGCCCCGATCCCGAAGCCTAAGCCGGGGGAGCCACCTCGCACCATTGCAATACACATTTTGAACTTTGGTGACCCTGATGCGATACTGCAAGCAACGAAAATCACTGGAGACCTCCACTACCACAACCCGACCTGGTTTTTTCCAGACTTCACCTTGAAGGTGCAACGAGAAAGAAGCTCCTTTGAAGGCATAAAACGGGCTCTTAGAGACAAGGGATTTAAGTATATGATGTTCTTCCCAGCCAAGCTGAAAGTCATCGACGGAGACAAATCCTCGTTCTTCACGACACCTGAGGAAGCGCAACAATGGCTGGAGGGGGGTCCACTCAAGTCCCAATGCCGCAAGGAAGAGAGGAATCGCGGGAACACTGAATATCACCCCAAGGACTCTTCACCCAGGCGCATAGGCGGGCAGCGCTTGCCATCGAGATCCAGAAGCTCCTGCTCCGCCAGTGCCGGCAGAGACACTACACGTGCTGGAAGATGAAAGACTGCATGACTGCGATGGTCGGTAATTGTCTCTCTTATTGTTTGTATGTGGGACGGGTGGAGAAGGAGGTGGGAGATTCCCACTCGTAGGACTATATCAGATCCCCCTCTGCCAGACTAAAGCTGCACTGGCAGCATGTTACTGAACAGCAGAAAGTTAAGAACTATCATTGTCCCTCAATGTACCTTGTTGTTGCTGCGGGCCCGTGAGGAAGAAACTACTGGGTGCCAACGCCACACGACCTTACGTTTAATGGGTTTGATCCTGGGGATTATAAGCACTCTGCTATTGGAGTGGTGGGTAGTTTTGAACCTACTAGGCAGGGATGCAGAGAGGGGGGTTGGGTTTTTCAGAGTTAGGGGGGTGGGAGGGTGGACTTTGACTGATTTTATAGTGATCAAAGCTGCATGTACCCCCAATATAGACATGAAATGTATTTTTCTGTATATTAAGATGTCCAGTTTGAGCAGGTGTGCCGGAATGCAGATTCCGGCTGCAAAAGATGTCTATTCGCAACACAGGAATGTTTTATTTGTTGATGTTCTCTTAGTTATTGATCTGCAAATATCGAAGTACAGTCACTATGGTAAGGGGTTCACAATGACCTTTGACGTCCAACAGGTCACAAGGATTTGTATCCCCAATGTCTTCATCTGATCCAATGACACCACACCTAAGTGCCAACACTGTCACTCCTCTCCTGGAATGTCAATGTCTTAGGAGATGAGATAAAGCGAGAATTAGTGTTCCAATACCTCAAACGCATCTCCCCAGCGGTTATACTGCTCCAGAAGACACACCCGATGGGCTCCACGTGTAAGGCCCTTGACCGGTGGGGGTTTCAACTAGTGGTCCATTCTGAATTTACTACAGGGTCCCGGGGAGTGGGGATTTTGGTGCGAAAACAATCCCCCCTTATTATCCACCGCACCTTTAAGGACGACCAAGGCCGATTTGCGGCTATAAAGCTTCAATGGGAGGGTCGAATGTTTAACGTCATATCTGTTTATGTCCCGCCTGCTCTGCACTCCCCGACCTTCAAGATTTGGGCAAATTCCTAATAACATTACCAGGTGGAGACATACTAATAGGAGGAGACTTTAATATGACTGTGAATGACGTACTGGACCGCACAACAAGCCGTCTGCAACATCGCACCAGTTCCCCCTTGGCTGATTTTTTAGAGGCACTATTAGAAGCCTGGAGGCTCCAAAACCAGACAGAGAGGCAATACACATTCCACTTGGGAGCACATAATAGCCTCTCCCGCATAGATTACATACTCACGGCCATGGACGATCTGGGGAGGATGGGGGTGACCACACACTTACCCAGAGGGATCTCGGATCACTCCCCGAAAGGACAGAAATCCGAGCACACTGTGCTATTCGGGGACGCATATACCCCATTTATCCAGGGTTTCTAAGATCAGGAAAACTTCAACTACAGCAACTACGCAATACTTCCTAGAAAACGAAGCGTCCGTTTCCTCCTCTCTAACGCTGTGGGAAGCTTACAAACCAGTAATAAGGGGTCAGGCTATCTCCCTTATAGAGGGGCCCAAACGGGAAAAAAGGAAAGAAATAGAGACCTTAGTGCAGGAAGTACAGCACCTAGAATCCAAACATGCAGCTGCACCCACTGAAGAGACTACAAATGCATTACGCGTGAAAACACAAGAATACAAAGAGCACCTCTGGGCTGCCGCTCAGTCCCGTCTGCAGGCAGTCCAACATTGGATCTATGAGTCCGGAGATAAAGCAGGCAAACTTCTGGCTCACGCCGCAAGAAGCCGAAAGTCTAGAAACCAACATTACGGTAGACAAACTCAAAATGGCCATTTCCAAACTCCAATCGGGCATAGCCACAGGTCTTAACGGAAACCCAATAGAATTGTATAAACACACCGCGGAAAAGATAGCCCCATATTTGTTAAAAATGTTCGAAACTAGTTGCGACAAAGGGACACTCCCCTGAGATCAACGGCTGGCAACTATTGTGGCCATCCATAAGCCTGGCAAACCGGCAGAGAAATGCACGTCATATCGCCCAATTTCCTTAATGAATGTAGAAGGGAAAATCTTAGCAAAAACGCTGGCGCTCAGACTTACCCCCCCCCCCATCTCCACACATTGATACACCTGGATCAATCCGGCTTTATGCCGGTCAGAAACATGGCCCTGAATCTTAGACGCCTTCATGGCATATTAGGTCGAAAGCATACTATTCAGGAAGACGCTGCTGTCCTCTCTTTGGATGCACAGATGGCCTTTGATTCGGTGGAATGGGCCTTTTTATTCGCAGTCCTTCAACACTTAGGGGTTGGACCTAAGTTCTGTTCTTGGGTACCTTTACTCTATACGGATCCGGTTGCACACGTAATCGCTAATGGTCACATATCGAGGGAATTCACCCTAGGCAAAGGAACGAGACAGGGCTGCCCGTTGTCGCCCTTATTGTTTGCATTAGTTCTCGAACCACTGGCGACGTGGATAGGATGGGACCCCATGGTTCGCGGTCTAAAATGGAGAGAGGAATGGGAAGATCTTATTTTTCTGTACGCGGATGATGTATTATTGTAAAGATCACTGCATGTGCTTCTTAATATCTGTGCTGTGTATGGCTCCGTCTCTGGTTATGCCATCAATTGCGATAAGTCAGTGCTATACGTATCACATGGCCTACCCCCACGTCTCCGAGAGGCTGTCAGGTCTAAATAGTTACGGACAGTTTTAAGTATAACCTCGGACTGTGACACATTCTTAACACTTAAATTCAAGCCCCTCTGCAATGACTGAAACGTGATATTCGGCAATGGAAGGCACTATTACTCTCCCTGCTAGGTAGAGTGGCTCTTTTTAAAATAATGGCCCTGTCCAGATTTCTATATGTCCTGCAATATACCCCACCCAGTCTCGGACTCATATTTTAGACCGGTTAACTCGGAGGTGGTGTCTCTCTTATGGGACAGCAAACCGGCAAGAGTGGCAGCGACTAAATTGGTGGGGAGTTGGTATGATGGCGGAATAGCCCTCCCTGCTATCAAAGCGTACTACTGGGCTTCGCAACTTATGGTTATTAATCAGTGGCTTCATGTGCCAGACATAGACCCAGCCTACCACCTCGACAGAATGACTCTAGGGAAAGGCGGTATTACTAGAGCACTATACAACACATTCAGAAAGCCAGTAACCTTATAGGGCCAGCATCGCACACTATTCGCATTTGAAACACAGTGAACAGACACCTGGGTTGGACTGACAAACTTACGAAACACACACCCTTGTGGGACACACGCAAACTTGTAACACTAGGCAATAGTAAAGGGTTTCAAAAGTGGGATCTGATCGGCATCTCCCAGCTGGGGGGTCTTTGGCATAATGGGAAGGTTGTCAGCTTCACCCACCTGCAAGAACAGTACTCAATGGTTCCAGGTGAACGGTTTAGATATTTGCAAATTAAACATGCGATTGAAACAGCCCTCCCCACAGATGAGACCCTTCGGAGTTCTCCCCCTTAGAAGACCAACTACCTCTATAAAAAAGCAACTTCACTGACATATAAAAAGATCATTAACAACCGACCGGACCCACTCGCCCGACTCAGGAAACTTTGGCAGTCTGAAGTGGGAGATATGGACGATCCAGACTGGCGTGAGGTGCTAGCCTCCTCTAAAGAGGTGGCAATCTCCTCTAGACTGCGTCTGGTGCAGTTTAAAATATTACACAGGACCTACTACACACGGACGGTACTACACAGGATGGGAAGGGCCCTGACCCAAGCTGTCTGCGTCTCTGTGGGGACATAGGTACTTATTATCACACCTTATGGTAATGCCACAAACTAGCGCCATACTGGGAGGAAGTGGTAGGCACAATAGCAGACGTCACCGAGAAACAGGTCCTACTTGAGCCTCAGTTCTGCATTCTTAATGTCTAAGGACCGACAGATCTAAACCAACCCGAACGCCTATGGGCTACAACTGGCATGACAATAGCTAAACGGAACATAGCGCAAAAGTGGGGTGTGGGAACACTACCAACAATAATGCAGTGGTGGAGGGACATGGATATGGTCATGGTGGCGGAGAAGGCCACGTTCATAAATAGAAAAAAATTCCCTTGCAAATGGGCTAGAGTGTGGGGAAAGTGGAACGTGCACAGAGGAAACATCTGTTCGCTCCCAGAAGAAGATAGTGATTCGGGTGAAGACATGTAATGTTGTGAATTAAATATGTATCAAAGCAGGATTGTTTAATAAGTGACAGAAATGACATTTCGATTGTAGAATAACACATGCAGATCTGTATTGTTGTAATGAAACTTGAATAAAAAGTTTAATAAAAAAAGAATTCAAAAAGTTTAAAAAATAAAAATAAAAATAAGGTGTAAGGGATAGGTTAGTACAAAAACTGCACCACCAGCGGCACAGGAGCGGCCAGTTGCAGAGGTCAAAATCAGAGTTCGGCCTAATACGTTTCAATGGAGACTGGGGGTGCTCGAAGCCACACTGCTTGCAGGTAGGTAAATCAGTTGCAGGGGGCCAAGCTTTGGGGAGATTAGATCAAGCAAAGTGGAGCCCACAAAGCAGCACCCAACATATACCCCCAGCAGCACATGGGCGGCCGGGCGCAGGGTGCAATTTCAGCACCGGGCGCCCAATGCTTTTCAATGGAGACTTTGCATTCAACAACCAGGCTGTAGGGGTTGCACCGGAGGTTGCAGTACGTAGACCAGCGACAGCAGAGATGTAGGGGGGTCGCAGGGGCACCGTTGGTTCAGCTCATCAAGCCCAGGTGCTTCGGGTGCAGGGGTGCTTTTAAACATCAGATTCTTCTTACCGGATCCGGCCGCGGTCAGGGGTAGCCTTGGGATTCAGGCTGCAGACGTCGTCGTGGTGCCGAGGAGGGTCAGCCAATGCCGGACTGGAGGTCAAGATCGCCGGGGAATCTGGTCTGGGTCGGTGATCCATCTGAACACGGGCTGGAAATGTCGGGTGCAGTGGGCAGTACTCGTGGATCCGGAGGCAACTGGAGTCCTTTGTGTTGGTTTCTTGTGGACAGAATCTTTGTCCTCCGGAGTTCTGGTCTTTTTCAAAAGTTCTGGCAGTCTTCCTCAGGTATCTGGAAGTCGGTGGCTGTAGGACAGGCGTATTCTTCTCGCAGGGTCTTTGAACCTGGAGACAGGCCAGTTTGGTGCAAAGCATCTTCTTTGTCCTTCTTCTTAGGTCGCAGGTAACTAGTTTCAAGGTCTGGGGGAGCCTCCTAAACACTAGATTTAAGGGGCGTTTTAAGGGAGTAACAGGTAGGGGCAATGAACACCTCACCCGGGGTGACTACACCCTCCATTATAAATACAAGAAGATGATGGGTGGAGAGCTGAAACTTTTAGACACTCACCCCAGTCACAGATCTGAGTTGAATCCATCATCATTCTTCAGCTCACTTCGCCACCTCAGTTCAGACCCAGCTATATGCAAATCAGTCCTGACCCTGTGCCTCATGGGAACAGTCCAGCCCGAACTGCCAAGCCAGGTCTTTCCTGAACTGGAAACAAGCATCCTGGGACCGGTTTCTGAGTAACACCCTTCATCAGCCAGGCTAGCTCTAATCCAGTGGCAAAGTGAGCAAGGGACCCACCTCTGGGCATACCCTGCCAACTTAGGGCAAACAAAGCAAACACAAGGAGAAGATGGACATAGAGCTGAAACTTTTCCGACACTCACCCCCAGTCACAGATCTGGGTTGAATCCATCAACATTCTTTAGCTCACTTCGCCACCTCAGTTTGCTTTGTACATCCTCCATTATGCCACCCTTCTGAGGGAAGGGGCATAGTTCTAGCTCTGACTGGACGAGTCCCCCCCATCTTCAAGATGAAAGGGACTGAAAAGCGTGCTTAACTTCGCTTCCTCCACCTGAGGGGTGGAGTTGGCAAAGGTGGGCACACCTCCTAGTCTTTCTAAGTTTTGCCTCTGGTTTTCCTGTGCAAAGTGGGGGTTTAAACCGGGGGCTGCCATCTGCTGCTAGCAGCAGAGGCTGGGTCACATTACAAAGGCGGCAGGGCTTTGAAGCTAACTCTTCGAGCACTGTGCCCATCCTGAGGGAGGAGGTGCGACACCTCCACAAAGGTGTCGCACCTAAATGCCTAAGTTTGCATCCATCTCCCATGAACTGGTGAAACTACATTGGTTGCCAGTAAGGAAGCGGATCCCATTTAAAAGCATGTGTATTGTCTATAAGGCGACCCATGGTATAGGCCCAGCATTCCTGGGGCAACACTTTCCCCTGTATAAACCAGGTAGACTTCTGAGGTCAGCCACTTTGGGATTGATCAAGACCCCACGCATCAGGAAAGTGTGTTGGGGAGGCAGGAGTTTTTGCCGAGGGGCGGCGGTGGCCTGGAATGCTCTTCCTGTGGCACTCCGACTGTCCCCTGAGTTGATGACCTTTCGGAGAAAGCTAAAAACTTGGCTTTTTGTAAACTAGTTCCGGGGATGCAGTTTAGGAGCTATCAAGATAGCGCCAGGACACCGTACGGTAACAGTGCGCTCTACAAATGTCACAAATAAATAAATAAAAATAAATAAATAAAGGATGTGCATTGTTCCTGGTCCCATAGAGCTGAGGCACTCCACCCAGAGGCCCAGAAACATGTAGGTGTGTGTGGCAGGCTGCTTAAAACCAGTCAGTAACCACACCGGGGTCAGTAGGTATTCAGGGGGCACCTCTGAGGTGCCCCGTGAGTAAATTATTTAATACATCTCACACTGGCATCAGTGTGGATTTATTACAAGGAGTGATTTGGTACCAAACACTCCTGGTTTCAGTGAAGCCATCATCATACTAGGGAATTCTTCTGCTCGGTGGCTTTACCAGATGGCTTAAATTGACCAGTTATCAACCAATATCAATCTTGAAGCCTGTATTTTTTTCAGCACATATTTATATGGGCGCAGGCCGAAGATGATTCTCTTACAGAAAATATTATACCTGTTTTGGTCACTGTCGATCTATCTGTCCAAAATTATGTTGTAAATTGGAGCACCAATACCCACTTTTATCAGGGGAAACAAAAGGCCATGACTTTTGTTTTCTTCAACTTCCTATAACACAAGGTGAATGGGTCCGTCCCAACTTTTACTTTTACTATTGGGTGGTACTAGCTAAGAATATGAACTATTTGTGAACCCACCAAGATATTTTCAAACGTTAACATATAGTTCCCCTTTTCTACCAACATTTATCTGTACAACTTACATTGGGGTGCATTATTTGGGTTAAATCCCAATTTATATTTTTGTAAGTTCTGGTCACACACCTGGAGATTGTGCAACACTAGAAAAATCTATCTGGACCAGATGTGTAACAATGGGTTCATGAGATGTTGGATATATAGGCCTACTAACAGCATACGAATAGAAGTCAGCCAACTAAAGGATTTCATAAAATGTGGTATTTACCACAGGCCCTGGTATCCGTCGATGTTAGACAGTAATTTCTCTGCGCACATACCTTTACTTTGTATTGGGTAATTAGTACTGCTACCATATCAGAGAACTCTAAATATATGTAATGTGTTAGCCAAATAATTTTTTTTTAAAAGATTTCTTGCAGCTGGTCATTGTCCACAATAGTGTAAATGTAATAGTGTATGCACACACAAAAAAGTATGTGAAGAAGTGCTACAGCAAAATAACAGGCAATGGCAAAGCAAATAGGCCTTGCCTGACAATATGACTAGTTTATTTTTTTATGAAAAGTGAGTGTTGTGTAATTGTACTGCCTTTGTCAATGATTGTACAACTGTATGAATATGGTCTCTTTGATACTTTAAGTAACAGCTACAATTCAGACCTATTGTTAGTAAAAATAGCAACATGCACAATTTGTGCCTACTTACCTTTGGCATGGATGCCAATATTTTGTATTAGAATAATGTGTTCTACCAAAACAGAAGTTCTTTCATTAAGTCTGAAAAATCAAGCTTAGCTTAATTTAAGTTTCATCTAGGGGGCATCCGTTATCACATTACTCCACCATTTAACAGTTGCAAAACTTAATTTATAAGCCTTTTAAATATTTGGATTGAGGAAGGTTTACCACCATATATGAACTTGGAAAGAAAGATTCTGTGTAGGTGTGTAGTAACATTTACATTTAAAGGAAGGAACAAATCAGACAGCAGGCAAAAAAGGTTCTTTGCAGTAACATATGCTGCAGTCAGCTAAGGACATCCCAAACAAGATATATATCAGAAGACCTTGAATTTCTTCCCTTTATTATAGATGTCATCCTTTTTCCCCACTCCACCATTTTTTTAAGTGCCAGACACTATTTTATTGTCTTCCTATATGTATTGCTGTATTAATTCAAATTTAGCACTATTTATGAACTGGCATATTAAAACTTTGCTTACATTTGTGCTTACCTTCACAGGAAGGGACAAATCAGATTAAAGAAAATGGGGCTTTACAAAAACTATTTTTTAAAGCCTTCTACTGTCTACTAACAAACCCCCTAATGTGGCACTACCATGTCATTTTCCTGGAAAATCTTTCACTTATTTGTAGAAAATAACCTCCAAAGTAATTGCTTGCTTAATTCTCAATACTAAAAGGTACAGTCACCACTGTACTATTTTCAATAATTCTAGTACAGGCACCTAAGTGCCGAAAACAAAAGCTTAGTGCAACAGCGATGAGCAACATGGTCAATTTAGTGTTAAAAATGCACCCAGTGATACTACATAAACAACTAACGGAAAGTAATATGTAGCCTTTGAAATATGTTTCATTGCTTTGTCCAACATTTGCCACCATTCATAGCCATGCAGAAAAAGACTGTGATTAACCGTTCTAATATTTATATTCAAAAGTAGCAAAATAACGACCCTTTCTTATAAAATGAAAAGCACTGCAATGTAACAGTATTAAAATAAAAAAAATTCAGCATGAAATTATTAAAGTTAAAATAAAGATATACGAAATTACATAACTGTTAAAAACATGTTTATGAGGACAATAATAAAAGGCTTAACAAACTTTCCAAAAACAACGCAAAGTATAACGCAATAAATTCAGCCAGCAGGCACACAAAAGACCAGCAGCGCATGGAGTGCAATTCTTTGAAAAAGGCAACAAAGTGAAAGCAGCACACTGAAGACAAACAAGACACTGAACTATAAGGAAAAAATAGTTCACTGAATGTAAGTGGAAGCATAGAAGTCATCCAATCAAAAGATCGGTAAACAATCTATGTTCCAGAGGAGGGATAAACAAAAGAACAAGAAAGAAACATCAAATAAGAAGCAAGTTAATGAGAGACAACAAAGCCACCAGTCTTGTTCAGAGAGCTTACAAAAATCCCACTCTGAACACTGATATTGTACAGAATCGCATCTTTTGACAAAAGAGAGCTAAAAGGTGTCTCCAGACTAAGAACTAAAGACCAATTCCCCCCCCCCCTCCCCCTCCCCCTCCCCCACCATGCAAGGCTCCTCTGGAATTTAAATGTAATTTACTTATATACCGAAAAGGGGGGAAAAACGTATCTCTAAGGTGGCCAATGAGTACAGTCTCACAGAGGCTTTGTACGCCACTCATGCAGCCGTCCTCTAACCTGAATATAATTACAGAACTATGTACGAGTGAAAGTATTATTGGAGTAGTCATAGAAGTATGTTAATCAGGGAGGTGCATTTTTAATGAATTTAGGCACGTAGGTAATACATTTCTACAAACAGTGGCATTGCAAGATTCACCAAGGAACATTATAAACTGCATAAATGAAACAATACTAGACTGTCGACAATTAAGTGATTTATGTGGAAGCAACTAAAAAGATAGACACCAAGAGCAGGGAAAAAAACAAACTTAAATAACAGATTTTATATTTATAAATATGAAGGAAACCAATGCTGTTATTTGCAGCTTTAAAAGATAACAGATTTGTTTCGAATTTAGAACAAACCTATCCTTCACAATAAACGCTCTGATTATGATGAGGGCTCCCCGTTTCATGGTATTTATATTTTTGTCATTTGCGTCTGTATTTATTCATATTTATTTTTTCAGATTCACATGTATTTATCCATATTTATTTTAGGTTTTTTGAAAAAATGAAGCTGGAATATGTATATTTCTGCATCTATTAATCCAGTTAATGTGCACTTGTGCCTGACTGCCTGACCGGTTTCAATGATATATACACAATCTGGAGGTAAAATATCCCCTTGTAAGAAAATATGTACATTTTAGCATCAAGGTTTTGTAAATCTACTGCTGTTTAAGGCTCTTTACTAAAATCCCTATATGTTTTAATCCCTTTGTCTGTCAATCCGCCCTGCTATGGGCCCAGCAGTCATAATAGCATTTAGAATCACTTAAAAACAACTCAATTTCCGTTTTTATCCACATTTAAAAATAAATACAGACAGGAAAATAAATGGTTTTCTGTCTGTATTTATCTGTAAAAATCAGTTAAAACGGAACACAGGGAGCCTTAATTATAGCATATGCTATAAACATTATGTGGTACAGCAACAAAAAGTAGCAAGTTTACATTTTTAGAAGTTCCTTGAGATAAAGTATTTATGTAAAGTCTGCATGCAACTCACCTCGGAATTGCTTCCAATTCTGTCGATCCGATGGATGATATCTATGTTAACATTTGCAAGTCGTTCAGAGAATGTGAGAAACTGGAAAATAAAATTAATTTATTAGACTCCTGTTGCAAAGACTTTTCAAGATTATTGCCATAATTGATTGCTGGAAATGCATAACTGTCTTCCTATAACAAGGGTGACTGCAAAGGCCAGTCCATCCCGTTTGATGCTCAATTACTCCCTCAGAACACACTACACTCCGGTGTTTTGGCAAGCCAAAATTACTCTTGTCGATGAAAACCTACAGTGGAACATAGAAGAGTATAGTTTTCCAGATTTTAATAGCACATGATGTAAGTGTCTAAAGACACATTTTGGCTGCCATAAGGTGAACATCATATACACCAAACCACGCTTCCAGGTCAGCGAACATACCTTAAAGGCAAGAAAATACGTCACAAAGAGTTATACATGTATAAAACTGAAAGTCAAAATGCACAGAAGATACGTACAAGTGGTGGTGGGGGGGGGGTGGAGGGCCCGAATAAGGATACAACTTAAGAATGCATGCAGTGTATCCAGTACTACATTCACTTAATCATCAGATACCTACATTGTTACCCATTTGTGACCATCTGCATTGCCATGTCGGCATTCAATACACTTTGTATCAGCTTGTTTATTCTCATTACAATACTTTATATTTACTGTTACAGTTTTATATTTAAATGATCAACAAACAATAAAATTATTAAATAGCACTGAGTTAACTTAATTGATACGTAACGAAAAAAATACCAAGATGAACATAATGCACTTAAATGAGGAATACATTCTGGGATGAATTGAAAACATTATTTTAACAATATTGTTGACAGGCATATTAAATATGACAAATTAGGAAGTCCAACCTAAAGTGAATCTTGCTTTAAGTCACTCTGCCTCAGCATCTCCATCCATGCCACCTATACCACTCCCATTCCTCCCCAGTATTTAATCTCTAGACACTTATGTCTAGAGAGGAAATATATCTATTTAAGGATTGGATGGTTCTTTATGTTTTAAGTATGTAAGCACTGAAAGAGAATACGAGGTAATCTGTCTCAAGTCTACTACATTAAACATTCTTCAAAGATGGACCATCTTGAAAATGAGGAGTGCTTGATTTTAAGCTGTTAGTATCATACGTTGTTAGTGTCAGAGTGCATAAAACTGAAATTACTGTTTATTTACATATGCAAATCTATTGAAATCACAGCAGAAGGGTTAGCATTTATAATAAGTGTATGTTGTTAGCTGACTGATTTACAATACATACTTCATTTGATTCTTTCAGTCTAATAACATATCGCTATCACCTGCACATCCTGCTGTTCTGCATGAAATTGGGGAATATTCTTTGAAAAATATCTTGCTGTAACATTAAGGTATGAATCAAATCATTAAAGTAGTATCATCCCAAGCTTAGGGATTGGGGAGAAGCATGTATACATCGCCAACCAGTTACTATCTTCATCAAGTCTCCGCTACCAAGATCATACCAAAGAACAGAGCACTTAGCACGCCCATGGCTTATTAGCCATCCCCTATGATGGGTGTAGTTTAACACTCTCTCATTACTTAACTTGCATTGCACATGTCAATGTGCACTGTGATTGAGCATGTGCTGAATCAATGTAATAGTTATGAGGTTCTGAGATTATTTACCCAAATCATCCATTCTCAGAAATTCTTATTCATCTCTTGCCTTACAAGGTTCTTCCTTAGAGCTTGTATGGTAGAGCACGTGCTCCATTTTCTCTGCAATGGGCATATTCTATGTTGGGCTTTCTGTGGAACAAAACTGGTCTGGAGGAAACAGTCTTCTATTTAAAAAATGACACTCATGGCTAAACCACTCAAAGTATGACTGAACTGATTTTCTGTAGGAATAGATATCACATTCTTTGACTATCAATTTAACAAGTTTGATGCTGCATGCAGTAAGAGGGAGCATGGAGTGCCCACTGGCCTGTGCGGACAAAAAAGTAAGGAACTTGACACTGGCAGCCCCCTTTAGTTGCACTCGAGAAATGGCAAGCTGCAGCACTGGTTAGGGATCCGTCTCCCTACAAGAGAAGTCCAGGACCAAGTATTGCATTGCTTGACAGAACATACCTGGACTTTCCTTCAGCATGGATCCAAGTACATACTCAAAGAACTCCTGAATGCAGAGACCTGAAACTTTAAGTAGCGCAGCCCTGAAAACTCCTATCACAAGCTCACTCTTTGAGCTCAAGTTTAAAGAGCATCTGGAGAAAAAAATTCAAGGACCAGACCCTCTAGGTAAATGTACTATTTTTTGGAACTTTGCATACGCTGTGTGGTGCATATCTTAGGCAGTTGACATGCTGGTGCTATTTGCGTGGTGTAAAATAAATGTATAGGTATTGTGGCAGTACTGCTGTTCATTCACTCTCTTTTAAAGTGCATATATAACCCTGTACATTCAGTTCACATTTCTCTGTGTTCAAGATTCCCTATGTTGTGTACATGCACTTACTATTATTAAATGCTCTAAGCTCAGTTCTCCCAGACTACTGCCCACACACATCAAGAACAAAGTTTGCACTATCTTAGTAGAATCTACCAGTTACATTTGGTAGATAACCCGAGTTTCTCTTCCTGTTTTCTCTTATTGGACTTTCAGTGCAATATTGTCCCACGCGCTTTTAAAAATACATCCACGCTTGATTTAGAAATTCCCATGTAGCACTGTACCTCCACTACATTCTTCCTGCAGAGAGTGCATTTATTTTCTCATGAAGGCAGTGACACAATTTATTGCAAAATCTCACATTGCCTTTACACATCTTATGTGTAATTCCCTTTCATACTTTGTAATCTTTATATGGCACTGGATGTTCAAATTGAACCTTCAGTTCTTTGACTGGAACGTTTTGTAGAAGAGAACACTAACTGCTTTAGTGTGACATTCTGCCTTCAGTGAAGATGGTGCTCACATCCGGGACAGCTCTGTGTCCCAATGGCATCGACACTTTGCACTCTTTGCAAACCGTTGTCTTTGCTTAACCCACACCTGCTACACTTCTGTGCTATTGGGCACCATTTCAGGATGCATGACTAGGTACTGCCCATTGAGAACGAGCATGCTTTTCACAAGAAATGTCCTACAGGCTTTGATATGGTCAAAAACACATTTGATTTTATCTCACATTCGCATTTCTGTGGCGTTCACACTCACGTAGCTTGGGGGGCTGTTTGGCAGCTTGTGGGCTGCAGGACCCACTGCCCAGTGCAGGTGCTTGGCTGCTTATGATCTAAACCTACTCAGATATCAGGAGTGTAGGAGTGTCAGCTGTTAGCAGCTGTCCTGTTCCTGTAACATGGCGATTAAAAACATTGCAAATGAGGGAGGCTGAGAGGCTAGGACACTGTGAGGTGATATGTAGCTCTCACACCACCCTTGTACCAGCCTGTGCCACACTAGGATTCAACTGACTTTAAAATTGGTGACACTGGGGACAGCAGGCTCATAGGCAACTGAATCATGGCATGCTTAAAAACGTTAATACTTCATTTATCGCAGGTGAACTATTTTCTGGCCTGTTGAGGTTTAATAATCAATATCTGTCAAGCATATTTTCCTAGCACCATCATTTCAGCACTGCTAATAGCCAGGGTTTGGGTGGACTTTTGAACTGTTTTACATCAGGCCTCGAAAAACCATAAATATGATACCAGGTCTCTAGGTCTAGTGACTTGAATAATCTACTTGACATTACTGTAATGTACTTGAACCATAAACTGGTCTCAAATTCTGCGATCCTAGGCAGATATTTTATTATAGAGTTGCCTTTATCTTCATTATGCTATATGAGAGCACTTTAAATATGTGAGATCAACATTTCCGCAGTACAGAAAAGTCTTGTTTGATTTCATAGACTAAACTTTTGTTCCATGTATAATAAGCATCTAGCCCAAAAATAGGATACATATGACCAGACTGCCTCTTAGTTTACTAATAGCATTGTCATCAGATGCTGGTGCAGGAATGTTTCTCAGTCACGTTTAAAAACTCGCTTTTAATAAATATATTACTAAAGCATGATGTGATAGCTGACTGTCATTTGCAGAGAGCACATTTTCCATTGAAACTTCCACAGACTTTCCCACTAACATTCAGTTGACTGATAAAACTATTTGGCGTATAAGACAATAATTTGTGGAAAACTGGGTTTCAGCAAAAATATTTATCATTTGCACATCACCAAGTAAAGTGCTCTGATTTGTTTTCAAACTATCAAAATCTTTGTTTCCAACACACAGAAATAAAAAAAAATGTGTTTTCCGAACTAGTGAAATATATTTTGAAATATCTGCACAGTTCATTTACAAGTTATTTAAATGGTGTGTGTTAGTAAAATAACCTGGCATCCTTCAGCTTTTCATTTCACACTTACAAAATCCTCTAACTTTGCAGTGAGAGAAAGAAAAGTAAATACCAGCCTCCGTTATAACCTCGGGGACGTCATGAGACACGGTGGGTGTGTGCACACGACGGCCGACTGAGCCGAGCCCAAGATTGGAATGTCCCAGCACAGCGGCGGAATTCGCGCCGCAGCGAAGCGGATAATATAAGCAGCAAATTGTAAGAAGACATAAGCTGACATTTGGCCTTTGTCTTTGAAACGTAGATCAAATGTGGCAAGATAAACAAGATTTAAAGGCATCTTTATTTGTCATTCATTTTCTGAATGAAGAGAATACCCATTCTTTCTTTGTCAGCACACCAGAACGGGCCAGTAGGCCATCAAAATTGCTAGACCTAATAAAATCTCACTCGCCATAGCAAGCCGGATGAGTAGATATCCTGTACATTTAATTAAAGTTTTGTGTATACCTCCTCTTCACTATTTGCGTTCCCAAGCTACTCTTCAGACACGGTATTGGTGTGAATTGATGTTTTTCACAGCAGGTAAGACTAGGGCTGACTCCAAGCAGAAGTAGAGGCAACATGAAAAACATCAGTGAGATCTGTGCACCTGGCTGTCATCAGCTTTCTTGTTGCAGCGGTCAGGGAAAGGCAAAAGAGCAGACATGGACTAGAAACGCCATAATCTTGAACAACAGAAACTGCAATCCCACCTTACACTGATATAATCCACCAAATGGCAGTACTCATGAGGAAGGAACTAATGACCCATGCAAAAAGAAATCCTCATAGAAATGTTCAAAATAAGCCCTGTCTCCATCTTAGACACTTCAATGTCTGTGTTTCCACCTTCCAGTCACAGCAATACAAGCAATATACTGCAACTGATTCTGGAAGCTAGCCTCACCTTCCACCTTGTCCCTAATTAAACAAAGGGTATCCAAAATGGATCTCACTGGCTTCAGTGCAGAAAATCACAGACACAGTCCTACTCCACACAATGTCCTACTAAAATAATATTGTTTCTTTCTACAGTTTTAAATCAACAGATTACTTGCTCTATATCCCCAAAACACTGCATGAAAAATTGACTAACTAATAATATCCGACTATTGCCACCCCTCTATTTTCAAATGACTCTTCTTACACTACATCCTCAGCATACCCCTTTTTGTGGAGTAAAGCCTACTCTAAAACACCTGCACGTTTGCCTTAGTCTCTATTCCTATTGTATTTCTTTAAAATACCCACACCAAATGTCATATTTAACAACCTCTCCTTTGTAACCATACCAGTGTAATATAATAATACCTTGCCTCCTCTAGCCTGTTTATCCCTGCAATCATTTGAATGAACTCACACAGTGCCCGCTAACGAGTACATCTAACCGTATTAATTTAATTTACCAAAGATGAACTGGAAACATTTTATGGAAGACTCTACATAGGAACACAAGACAAATCCCAAAACACAACAATAACAAATAAACACTTGACTAACCACTAACTTCAGGTTCCAGAGCAGCATAATGCCTGTCATAAAGTGCTTAAACAACCCGTCAAGGGTGGTAAGCTCTAAATAAATGCACTTATAGGACAACGCAATACAAACACTTTGGGAGAAGTGACAATTTTTCAGATTCTACAACTTCATTCTTAATATGTAAAACACAAGTTACCATTTTGAGTACTGTGATTCCAATACATTTAGATCTTAAATTAGAATTGTGATTAAATCGTTTCTTAAAGGTTATGCTTACGTAAAGAGGTGTACTTTAGACTACTACCAGTCCACATTGGGCATATCGTTGAAGAGCTCAGCACTTAGCAGTAGGGTGGTCAACCACTCCGCATTTTTGCAGGTTTGTCCTGCAATCTTGCCGCTTGCACAGAGGCACAGAGTGATGCCCATTGTCCTGCATTTTAGTCACTTGCCACTTTTAGTCGCACTCGTTCAACCCATTATGAACTTTGAAAGAGATCACTATTGGTGTCTATAAGGGAGAACCTGCAACACAGGATATGTACAATGCTGCTTTAAGTGCACATTCATATATTCAGATGCAAAACCAGCCATCTGCACATAAACAGCCCTGAATATGTTAATGAATAACATACCAAGTATCTGTCCTACGGGTACTCCCTTGGTGTTTATTTATTTCATTAGGCATGTTTGACAGTGCTGAGATTTTGTCAAGCAAGGGAACAGAAGCACAGGAAGAGTATGATTTGCCCAGGATCAAACAGTTTGTTAAAGTAGTAGACTTGAGACTGCAGAACACTGCTACTTGATGCAATGGGTATACATTTACCACCATTTTGTATTCTGGGGAATCTGTCATGAGAAGGGGCACTTCTCCACACTGCCAGGTACTACTGGGTCCACTTTTTAATCAAAGCTTTTACATGAATTCTAAATACTCACAATCTATTGCCAAAAAAGGAACAGAAGAAAAAGTTCAAAAAGTGACTGCCCAAGAGCACAAAATTTGACCAAATATGAGTATGGGATTACAACCATGTTTCCTGGTTCTACGTGTCCAACAGGCCACAACTGGGAGGGAAGTAATTCTGATGGCACGACCAAGAATCTGCCCTTCTCTGAAAAAAGTCAATGTGTTTTGGGCCCTACCCAACTTAGAATAGTGTTTATTTTCAGCACATTTAGGTAAAGTGGTAAAGCTGAGATTAGACCACAAATCCTGTTTTCATGCACGAAAATACAGTGCTATTGGAAGAAGATTAAATGTATGAAACAAATAACAGGAGTAGGGTTTAAAAACTGAGCCAAGTGGTTCGTGCTTAACATATCAGATGAGGGAAAGCACCAAAATATTTGAAGCGGTGAGTGGCCTTGAGCTTAGTTGTGGCAAAGTAAAACATTACAAAATAGGTGCCAATCCTAAGTGACTGGATGATAGATACGGACTGGTGTATGCTTGCAGAAAAAAGTGGTGCATTTGGGGAGAGGAGGACATAAGAAGTTTGGGAAAATATGTAATGCATGGAGAGCATTCTGTGATGTTTATTAATTTGCATATGGAGACACAATGCAAATTAATAAACCTAAGCACTGCCACATCCATTCTTGAGCGGTGAGTGGAAGTAAATGTACTGACGTCTCACTGTATTCTGCAGACAGGTTGAATACTAGAAGGTATCGGAAGTATATGGACGTTGGTGATGAACTATTATTTGTATTGTCTATTTATCAAAAATAATTAAACATATTTAAAAGAAATAGAGATTAAAAGTCAAATATACTAGTTATACGGCTAAATGATCCACTGGACCAGACCTTGTGATGGTAAGTGGTTACTAGCATCATGTGCAGTAGATACTGCTATTTACCAATGTTGTTATAACGCTTAAGACTATTTCATTCCATGTGGATACTAGGGAGGTTAATTTTCTAAACGTTACTCTCAAAAGCTGCAATAGCGAGCAGTTAAAGTTTGCGCCAGAAACTGGTAACGGGTTGGACCTCCAATGCAGTATAAATAGTAATCATAGTCGATACGTTTGCTCTTCGGCCGAGTTATAGCTTTTAAGATGTAAAGGGGGGGGGGCACAAACCACAAAAATGCGCTAAGGGAATTCAACCCCCGCCCCCACTGCCTAACAAACATCTTCTGATGTCTTGGCAAGTGTAAAACGTCCTGCAAACTAACAAGGGCAACACTGTGCACTGAAATGATTGTTTCTAAGGAAATACGGTATCTGAATTCTCCAGAAGGCTGCTGCACAAAATAATTCCTATATCTTGCGGTGAGTTTTCCTATAGATAGAGCACGTCTCTGAACCTGAAAGTGCGGGATCAAAAAGATAGCAGCAGTCTGCCCCTGCTGAAACCATGCAGCACTGTCAAATTACCCAGTTCATTGCGTGAGTGGGTAATCCATTCCAGATTTTTTTCGATGGATGTTGGGATTTGTAGTTCTGTTTGAGGCAGTATGAGACGAGGACAGTAAGTCCCAAATTCTAAGACGATTCCCGGACTTGAGATTCTCACGCTTTCAAATGGGAAACTTGAGAGCTCTGATAGTGGCGATCACCTTCAACATATCATACATGCCAATAGACCCGACCCGATTCAGGCTACCGATGATTTTCAACCCAAATATGTCTTTATTTTACCTGTCTCCCGCCTGGAATTGCAATTTCTACAATTGAAGTCAATGGGGAATTTTCATTCTCCCGATTTTTTGTTTTAAATCTCCCACGTCCCTGTCCTAAATGTTGGCATGTATGACATATTATGCCACCGATGATCTGCCGGTTGCACTGCGGTAACTTTCATGCAACTGATACCTGCAGTCTAGCGTTTCGAGTAAGCACTGTTTATCTGTTGCTTTCTCCACGCATGAGGAATAACTCTCACTCTCTACGTTTTAGTGGGATCTAGCCCTCTCCTACCTTAAATGTATTCTCGCTCTTGTGGTGGGAAGATTTGCTCTTCATGTTGGTGCTGTGGGCCGAATCGTCGTAGCTGGGGATCCAGTTCAATGATGCGTTAAAACTATATGTAAACAGGAATAAAATCAGGATTAACAAATATCAAAACACACGCCGCACACATATGGGAGCCGCCATATGCACCGATGCATGCCGGGAAAACGGAGAACTCTACACCCAATAAACCCAAAGCGGAAGAGAGTATACTCGAGCGGCCATCTTAAAGCTTTTCGTTTCATGAAGTAAATTAGATACGAAAACAGAGGTTTAAGCATAGTTTCATAATTGCCAGTAATCCAGAATAAGTATAGCAATATCATTAGTTATTTAAATTGGTAACTAGCATTTAAAATAATGCTATAGCTTCCTTTAAACAGACAAAAAGTTTAAATATAATCATTTTGTTTTCTAAAATACTTAAATAACTGTGAGATCTAGAGATATTTGGTTTTGTTGACAGTAAACAAAGAGACCTGCTTGCGTTTTTTTTAGTTAAAGGTGATTCCTTGCTAGTCGATTTATTTTGTAATACAAACTTGGAGAGCTAGAACGGGAATAGTCACGCAGCTCATGCCCTACACGCATATGTAATGATCTGCGAGCGAAAATGACAGCCCGGGTGTTTTGTGTTTTTGCAGATTTATAAAGCGCGAACTCATTGTAGTGCTTTACGTGAACACCTGTTATGTTACACACTGATACATTAATGTAATGGTAGACGGGGGATAATTTAAGTGATTTACCGATCACAAGATGCTGAGTCAAGGACAAGGTTCGAGCATGGTTCCCCAACCCCACGGTCGGCAGATCTAGCCCTAAGGCTACACTCTCTCCCCATACATATCAGTATGACACTTTTCTGGACGTACAAGAGAGGCCACAAATTGGTACCATCTAGGATGTTTTTTTTTTTTCTGCAGTTTTATAGGACGTGGCTTTTCTTTTACCAATGTTTTTTTCCCGTTTGTTCAACTGCATTAACTTAAGTGAACTAGGAATATCACTCATCATTCTCCAGGGCTGGTTTTGGCATGGGCAAGCTGGGCCTTGGCTGCCAATGCTCAGAGAGCCATAAGGACAATACATATGTGGAGTGGTGTGGCTCACTGGTTAGAGGCGGCAGACCTGGGAGCAGAAGTCGGCCCGGGACCAGGGTTCAATTCCCAACGCGGCAGGGTCGTGGACTTGGGTCAGCGGACTCGATAATTCTCGCTTCGGTGCTTACTCTAATCAGGGGTTCCACTCGGCAACTCTGGGTATTAGCTTGCCAAATCTCCACAATGGCCCCATCAACTCTGGGGATGGATGCCTGGCTCCACATTGGGGACTCCCAGCAGGGACCATCCCACAGGGAAAGCCAGGACGGGTTCCCCAGAGTTATACAGCGCCAGGAAACCTACGGACGGGTAGCAGTGTGCTTTATAAGCTCAAATACATACATACGCAGCTTCCTTGTCACTTGGCTTCAGTGACACAGTTCAAACTGCATTTAATCATTGTTTAGCACCTTGCAGATGCTGTTTAGGTCTCAACTAGGCAGCTCATGTGCTGTCTCCTTCAAGTCATGCTGGGGATATTCTAAAGAACGTGTGATGTAAATGTATTGCGACTTATATAGCGCACGTATCACCCGAAGGCATCAAGACGCTTGCCTTGGCAACCCGTCCTGGCTTTTCCCTGTGAGATAACCCCTACCGGGTATCCCCAGGGTGAAAGCCAGGCATCCCGCAGCGGGTGGGCCGCCGTAGTGGAGATTAAGCAACTATTGCCCAGAGTTGCAGCGTGAGACCCCATGATTAGAATAGGCACCGAGGCGAGAATTATCGAGTCGTGGACATTTTTGGGCTCAGGACCCTGCCGCGTCGGGAATTGAACCCTGGTCCCGGGCCAGACCTCTGCATCAGGCTCTGCCGCTCTAATCAGTGAGCCACACTCCTCCACTGTGATAACCATCACAAAAGTAACAGCGCATCTCTCAACATCGCAGTCTATCGCGGGAAAATTACGCTGTGTTAACTAAGTATTCTCAACACGGCGGTACCATGCGACCGTCACCAGATAACGCGTCAAATGGCCGCATTAAAATCAACGCCACATCACAAAAATGCGAAACAGGAACGCAAAACAACCTGCGATGAGGCGATCGCGATACAAAAATCCGCCAAAACCAGCGACAGACCTGCAATTCACACACGTCAGGCTGGAAAAATCACCGGAAAGAAGAAAAAGAAAGACAAACAAATGCCAAACAATAGCGAAGCACAATGGATGTTGCCGGAGCCAGCACGGATGAGAACCAGAACCCCACAGGAAGAGTTGGAAGAGGCGGTTTGTTGTAGATTACTAGGAGGCTTCCTGTGTATAAGAGCAGGTTTATTGCAGTAAAGAAACAGCAGGCATCTTCAACACAAGCTGGCCAGGTGCAAACTGTCTCAACCTAGAACCCCAGGAAGAGTCAGAGCCACCTACATTCTGGAATATGTGCCATAAGGCAAAACAAAGGAAAAGCATGGAAACAAAGGTAGGATTAATATACAACACATCTTCTCTCGTTGAAAATAAAAACAAAATAAGAACCAAGAAATGGAAAACAAAACATTGAAATAAAACTTAAAACAGAAATAAGCTAAAAACAAAATATTAAGGCGATGAAAGGAACACACCTCATCTCACTGAACATTATACTAATCACAACAGTAATCATTTAGATACAAGGGTGGTCTACGACATCTTAGAGACCTGGAAATGGTCAGAGAGGAACCAGGACAAGGAAAAGGAACAGATTGATTAGAAATTCCACTGCTAAGCTGAGAATTAAACATTTGCAAACATTCGTGACAAGAATTTTCAATTCTATTAAGGACACGGAGGCGAGGATTATGCTTTCTCTATTTCTTTACTACAGACCGCAGCCAATAGGAGAACAGTAAAGAAAAAACAGGAACTACTACCCCCATGAACACCAGGGGTGACCATAGAGACTGTAACAGTATATAAACCGGCAAGAGGACATCACTTCCTCTTTCTTTGCGTATCACAGTTAATCAGAAAAATAGTCAAAGTCAACTCAAGTAATCCGGAGCCATCCAGCAGGAAACATCCCAAGTCCACAGGAAGGCGAATCAGATGACGAAAGGCCCAAGGCACCAAAGATCAGGAAGACGCAGCAGACAGCCACATGTCCGGAAACGAAACAGCCGGAGGACGAAGAACAAGAAAGGACTGCAGAACATCCTCACTTCTGATCAGATCCTGAAAGAAAGGCAAAGCCGTAATACACCATCCCAAAACCAAGGAACTCCAAGGTACAAAGGGCAGGGAAAAAACATTTCAATAAGATAAAAAACAGAACAATGTCATAATATACAAAAGCATACAGTAAAATATGCATATAAAGACATATGGGTGGGATAATCCTCGCCTCCGTGTCCTTAATAGAATTGAAAATTCTTGTCACTAATGTTTGCAAATTTTTAATTCTATGGCAGGACAGGAGGCTCAGATTATGCTTGTTCAAAGCCGAGCCACTACAACAGAAGCAATATCTACAATAGGCTTGAAATAAAACGTTTTGAAAACAGAATCGGAAGACCAATCAGCGGCCTTCATAATGTCAGTCAAACTCACTCCTACAGAAAAGGCTTTAGATGCCATGGCTCCCCTAGCGGAATGGGCTCCGAAAATGGAGACATCAATTCCAGCTTCAGACATGAGCCAACGCACCCAGCGTGCCAAGGTAGCAGGCGCCACAGGTTTAAAGGGTTTCTGTAAAGCAATTAGTAATTGACCAGACAAGTTCTGCCGAAAAGAGCCGTACATACCTCATAATCCTTTATGCATTGGACAACACATAATTTTGAATTCTGCGGAAAAGCAGGATACGTGACAGAGGAGATATTGCATTTGGTACGTCTAGAGATGGTAAAAGTGACTCCGTCAGGAGAGAATGAACGACCCGCCAAGTCTAAGGCCCGAACATCTGAAACCCGCTTGCAGGATACTAAACATAAAAGCATTGTTAGCTTAGCCGACAATTGCTTCCGAGACAAAGAAGAGTTGGCAGGCCAAGACTCCAGAAAACGTAAAACAATGGAGACATCCCAGAGAGTCACATACTTAGGACAAGGCGGTTTTACCAGCCTAATACCCCGCAGTAATTTAGAAACTAAGGGATGTTCCCCCACAGGTTTCCCATCAACAAAATCATGGCCCGCAGAAACGGCTGAGCGAAAAGAATTGACCGTCCTATAAGCAAGACCCGAAGAAGCCAGGGAAGCAAGAAAATTCACCACTACAGTGACATCCGCTGAAGCGGGATCCAAATCCCGTTCAGAACACCAACTACACCATCGTCGCCAGGCGGAAACATAACGCTTGTGGGTATTGGGGGCCCAGGCTTCCCCGATGAACCTTGCAGCTTCTCCAGATAAACCTGAGACCTTCCAGCGTTCCCCGAAATCCGCCACGCGACCAACCGGAGTTGACCCGACTGAACTAGGGGATGAGGGTTGAGCAGGGGATCCAACAACAGGTTCTTCTTCTGAGGAAGAAGGAGCGGCGTCGAGCAACTCATCTCCATCAGATCCGGAAACCAAGCTTGAGCTCTCCAAAGAGGAGTTATCAGAATGATCTCCGACTGAAAGTGCTTTGTCCGAGCCAACACCCTTGGAATCATTGCGAACGGGGGAAACGCATAACAGAGATGATGAGGCCAGTTCTGCAGAAACGCATCCGTGGCCAGAGCCTCCGGATCCGGACGCCAACTGTAAAACTTGGGCAGTTGCGCATTGAGGCGTGAAGCGAACAGATCTATCAATGACTGACCCCAAATGCGAGAGAGACTCCGAAACACCCTGGGATGAAGCCTCCAGTTGCTGAAGTCCAGCAGATGGCGAGAATGCCGATCGGCTACCTGATTGTCGCGACCTGGGAGATACTCCGCAATAAGAGTGATCTTTCGCTGGAGGCAATAATGCCAGAAATCTTTTGCGATCTCCGCCAAGAGTCTCGATCTCGTCCCCCCCCAGTTTGTTGACATACCGAACCGCAGAGATGTTGTCCATGCGGAGGAGTGTGCAACAATTTGTAGCTTGCGGGGCAAGACACCGGATCGCAAATGAGCCCGCGAGGAGCTCCAAACAATTGATATGAAGATCCAATTCCTCGCGAGACCAACGACCGCCCGTCGTCAGCGACCCGCAACGGGCTCCCCAGCCCCAAAGGCTGGCATCCGATTCCAGAACTACATCCGGGGAAGACCCGAAGAGGGCTTTCCCGTTCCAAGCTTCCATGTGTTGAAGCCACCACAGCATCTCCGACCTGGCCTCTGCTGAAAGCGGCACCAGATCGGCATAACTCAGACCTTTCTGTAAATGTCTGATCTTGAGCCGTTGAAGGGCCCGATAATGCAAGGGACCCGGAAAGATTGCCTGAATGGACGACGCTAGACGACCGACAATCCGAGCAATCGATCTCAACGACACACTCTGTTCGGACAAGAGTGATCTCAACTCCCTCTTGATGGACCTGATCTTCTGGGAGGGCAGTAGGAGCTGACAAGAAATTGAATCGACCAGGAAACCCAAGAACTCGATCGACTGAGTGGGATGCAAAAGAGATTTTTGAGGATTCACTAGAAATCCGAGAGATTGCAAAAGGTCTACCGTCCAATTAAAGTGGGTTTGTAATTGAACCGGACATTGCGCCATCAGAAGAATGTCATCGAGATAAATTATCAGACGAACTCCGCGCGCTCTCAGAGATTCCACAACCGGCCGTAGAAGCTTTGTGAAGCACCAAGGTGCTGAAGAGAGGCCGAACGGGAGTACAGTGTACTCGTACCAAATCCCCAACCATTGAAACTGGAGATACCGGCGATGAGGTTGGAACATTGGGACCGACAGGTACGCGTCTTTCAAATCCAGGCGAACCATCCAGTCGCCCTCGCGAAGAAGATCCCTGAGTAGATGGATGCCCTCCAACTTGAAGTGGCGATAAACTACCCCGCCGTTGAAGTCCCGTAGATTGAGAACTAAACGTGATTCGCCCCCTCTTTTCTGAACGAGGAAAACGTTGCTCACGAACCCCTGAGGATGGCGTGTTGTGTGAACCACAGCCCCTTTTGCTATTAGAGATTCGATTTCCTCGGAGAGGATCGTTTGATCTTGTTGGGAAAAATGTAGGGGAGTAGGAAGACGAGTCTGACAGGGGGAGCTGTAAAATTCTATTCTGTATCCCTGAACTGTTTGCAACACCCATGCATCGCTGGAGATCATGCGCCAGTTCTCTAAAAAAAAACGCAGTCTGCCCCCCAGAACAACCTTTGAATAAGGAATTATGCTCACCTGAATTAGAGTACTCTTGTCTTCCTCCTTGGTTTCTGCCATATCCGCCCTTGGTGCCTTGGCCACGACCTTTGCGGAAGGGGTAAAAATTCGCTTTTGATCCTGAATAAGAGGAGGATTGATTACCTCCCTGTTGGGACTGATTGCCACGCTGCTGGCCGGAACCTCGGCCAAACGAACGTCCCCTAGAACGTCCGGCCCGCCCAAAAACCGGGCGGAAAGCCCTACGGAGAGAATTTTGCGCCTTGTCCAGGCCACTGAAAGTCGCTACAAATTTTGTCAGTTCTTTCAAAAATGGCTGACCGAACAATAGTCCCTGAGCAAGAGGCCCAGATTCCGAAGATGCCAATTCCGTCAACTTTGGATCCATCTTTAAAAGAATGGATCGACGACGCTATGTAGACAGCGCACAATTGGCGTTCCCCAACATACATACTGCTCGCTGAGCCCAGCCAATTAAATCATCCAGGTTAATGGATGGATTAGACGCTTTAGCTAGATACCCCAAATCCAGCAATTTGGTCAGAGGACCAAGTAGATCCAAAAGTTTATCCTGGCAAATGCGCCAGGATCGATCAATACCCTTGGAGGGATCTTTCGTAAACTTTTTAAGGTAGGTGAGAATAGTGGGATCCACTTCTGGGGTACATGCCAATTTGTCCGCCAAATCCGGGCGGGGACACTCGGAGCGCAGACGTGTGCGCACATCCTGATCAAAGGGTTCACGAATATGGTCCTGAACATATTCAGCAACTTCTGAGGAAGGGAGCCAAGATTTTGAGTTAGGGTGGACAATGTCCGCCGGGTCAAACGTGAGCACCTGAGGCCTGGACGGTGCGTCGACATAATGTTCTTTCCGGGCTTTTTTGGCAGGGGGAGGTGCATAAGGGTCTGAAGAGGAGGAAGAAGAAGACTCATCCGTGTCAGCGGGAGTATGGGACACCTTAGAAGCTGTCTTAGAAATGCTTGTAGACTGTAGAGTTTTCTCTAATTTAGCAAAATCTGGAGTATGCGGATTTTTAGGAGACTTAGAGGACTTCTTGGAAGAGGTAGAGGGAAGCCAACCCTGTTGGGTAGCATAATCCGTTAAATGGCGCTTTAATGGACCAATTGCGCAAACCAGCGCCGTTCTAACCGACTGTTGTACCCCTTGGTCAAGAGCGGTCACCAACGTGTCCTCAAAGGACTCCTGGTCATCATATTCCTCATAATACTCGTCTTCCTCTTCACCATAAGCAGCCACTGCAATGGTATGCCCAAAAAGCAGGAATGCACCAAAGAAAAAATAATGGAAATTAAATTATATATTCTCGAAATGCCCACAGAGGAAGAACGCTAGTGGTCAAGCTGTATGAGAACCACCACAGGGGGAGTGACACAACCCCAAGCAAGCCTCGTGCAAAATGAAGAATTGTAAAATGTGGAAGGGAACAGGCTTGCAAACAAAGCCACTCTAGGCAACAGCCTCTAAAGATTTTCCATCCCTAACCCGTCAATGGGCAAGGCCGTCAGCATGGAGCTCCCTGGCAGGTCGTGGGCAATAGGCTTGTCAAAAACGCCGCCTCAAGCGTGTATTTTACCGTTATAAAAAAACGGAACGTCATAAAGGGCTTCTGCGCATGCGCAGAAGCCCGCCTGCAAAATTCAGGAAGAAGGAGCGTCGCGCGGCTGAAGCGCGTGACCTCCTGAGCTCCGTCCCCACTCCACCAACAGCGACACGGGCGCAGAGCGCCCGGGTACAGAGAGAGGCGACCCACGCTCTCAACACCAAACGCGCACACAGCGGAACGAAAGTCAGAGGAAAAACAGTACCGTAATTAAAATCAACAAGCAGGTAAGCGCTGAAGCGGCGCTAATGTAACACAGCACATGAAATGAATCACAACATCACAATAAGTGCAAAGCGGTGAAGCGGCACAACAATATCGCAACAATGTAGCAATAACATTAGCAATTTGCATGTAAGAAAGGAGAAAAAACTTAACTCGGCTGCGAAGCAGCAAAGAAAGAGGAAGTGATGTCCTCTTGCCGGTTTATATACTGTTACAGTCTCTATGGTCACCCCTAGTGTTCATGGGGGTAGTAGTTCCTGTTTTTTCTTCACTGTTCTCCTATTGGCTGCTGTCTGTAGTAAAGAAATAGAGAAAGCATAATCTGAGCCTCCTGTCCTGCCATAGAATCAGGAGCATCACCCCACCATCACTTCTTCCTAAAATGTGCACAGAATTAGGTGTGGTAGGAACATGAGGAGAAATAAACATGTAACCAGAACAATCATTCACATGAGCACGCTGATTCTGGACGGAAACAGAACGAGAGGGCAGAGAACCAGAAACTGAACAAGCCTTCTGATAAAGAGCCACCCTCCTCAAGTTCCACTTCTCCCCATTGGAAAGGACAACATAATGGGGATAAACCATCCTTACAGTAAAAGGACCACGAAATTTCGACAAACCACCAGAAACTCTACTAGACTTCACTTTAACAAGGTCACCCTTAGAAAGCTTGCTAGAGACAACTTTCGGCACATCCCCTACTGAACCCCTATTAGAGGAGCTAGAAGTAGGAACAGACACAAGAGCACTCTTTTTCAGATCAGACTGAAGCAGCATATCTTTAATCCACAAAGGAATTAGCTTAGTGCTTGGAACCCTACCCCTCATGAGCTCAAAGGGAGACTTGAGCTGAGTACCATGAAGAGTAGTACAGTAGGCATAGACCATTTCACGTACAAGAGTACAAACAGAAGAGCCCTTGGAAAGAGCCATCTGAATAGTACCTTTCACCAATCTATTTAAGCGCTCACACAAACCATTCCCTTGAGGATTATAGAGAGAAGTTCTGTGATGGGAAACACCACAATCAGCCAAGAAGGTTCGCATATTATGCGAAACTAACTGCGTGCCATTGTCAGTAATGATGACATTAGGAAAACCTTCCAAAAAAAATAAAGATTTTAAATGTTTGATGGTAGTATCAGTGGTGATATCCATCAGAAATTCCACAGACAACCATTTAGAAAAACAATCTACAATAACAACAGCAAATCTCTGAAACACAGGTAATTCTACCATAGGGCCGATAAAATCCAGGCAGATAGTATGCCACAGAACTTCAGGAAATTGTAACGCACCCATCTCAGACCCAACTGAAATTTTCTATCTCTTCTCCCCCACCTTACACGTATGACAATCCTCAACCCAGGAAGAAACCATAGAGTCCATTCCAGGCCACCAAAAGTTCAACTTAAGCCTTTGTTGCGTTAAAGTCTGGCCGAGATGGCCCTCATGCGCTATAGAAATGAGTTTAGACCTTAAATCAGCAGGAGGAACAAATTTGTCTCCACGCATCACCACATTGTCCTCACAGACAGACAGATCATCAATAACCTTTAAGAAAGGACGAACAGAAACATGCACGTAACTCTCCCTACGCGAACGCAGTTTGATCAACTGGATAACTTCTTGCAAAACACTGTCTCTAGACATAGCTTCAAGCCAATCAACACGTGAAAAGGAACTCTCACCAAGAAAAAGGACATCATTAATCCATGCAATATTTTCCTTCACACCCTCAAGGCTAAAACCAGCATTAGACTCAACATTAGACGGGACAGCCAGTAGACAAACAATCTGCCTGAAAATTCTTCCAACCAGGAATGTGAGATATTTCAAAATGATATTCTTGAAGCTTGGAAGCTAGCCTCGCTAACCTTTGAGAACTACAGGCTGCACCACCAGGGGAAAGAATTCGGATAAGGGGTTTATGATCAGTCTTTAGGTTAAACCGCGTACCCCACAAATAAGGACGAAAATGGTGAGCACCCCAAGCAGCCGCCAAGGCCTCTTTTTCAATGACAGAATAATTCTGTTCACATTGAGAAAGAGTGCGTGATGCAAATGCAATAGGCCTTTCGCCATCCTTATGTGTTTGTAAAAGAACAGCGCCGAGCCCACTTGCACTCGCATCCACCAACAAAGTGGAGACTTTTTTAGTATCGAAAGGTGCAAGGACTTTTGCGCTACAAATAGCTTCTTTGATGTTATTAAAACACATTTCAAGTTCGGGCCACCAAATAAATTTACAACCTTTTTTTAACAAAGCTCTCAAAGATAAGGTCTTTTCTGAAAATTTCTCCCCAAATTTCGAATAATATTCAACCAATCCCATGAATGAACGTAATTGGTCCTTATCACCAGGACAAGGGGCAGAACGTATTGCCTCAAGGAGATCTCTCTTTGGTTTAACTCCATTAGCCGAAATTTCATGGCCCAAGTATTCAATGTCTTGAACAAGGAAGGAGCACTTCTCCTTACGCAAGGTAAGACCAGTGTCCCAAATCCTATGTAACACATTCTTAAGGACATGATTATGATTGGCTACCGAGTCTCCAAAAATCAAGATGTCATCCTGAAATAACACTACGTTCTTTAACCCCTTAAAAATTTCACTAACTAACCGTTGAAACACACTCGCTGCCGATATCAAACCGAAGGGAAGGCGAGTGAACTGAAAGATTCCCTCCGGAGTGATAAAGGCAGTGAGGGGCTTTGAGGACTCGTGAAGCTTGACCTGATGGGAAGCACTCTTCAGGTCAATCTTAGAAAAATATTTGGCTCCCTGAAGAGTGGACACCATCTCAGAGATATTGGGCAAGGGAAATGTGTCCGCGACAACACACTTATTCAGTGCCCTGAGGTCAACACAGAACCTTAATTTTCCATCAGCTTTCTTAGAAATGACCACAGGGGAAACCCATGCTGACGCCTCCGTTGGTTCTATCACTCCAGATTGAAGCATTTCCTCAATTAGGAGTTTCACATCATCACAAATAGAAATGGGAACCCTTCTCACACGATGCTGCACAGGTAAGCTATTCTTCTTAAGTCTAATGAGGTGAGAATAACCTCTCAGTTCACCAAGATCATCTTTAAACACAGATCTAAATTTGTTTAGGATACTTTCAATAGAATCATCTTCCACAACCATAATTTGATTTTTTGCTCTAGGGTTGATAACAATGTAAAGATCGTATTGATGTATCCAACCAAGGATGGGAGGACCATCAATAGAGACGTACACCTTACCAAATGTAGATCTCTTCTCAAAGACAATTTCTGACTCAAAGAAACCAAGAATTTCGATCTTTTGACCGTTAAAACCCTTAGGAGAAATGTCACTCTCTTTCAAGCTTAACCCTTCCCAGAAAGTGTCAAAGATAGACTTGGGTATGATAGTATGACGCGACCCTGTGTCCACCATCAATGACACTTCATGAGACTCAATCTTGAAAATAGCCTCTGGTCTGTTCTGTCTTGGATCCTCACCAACCGCGCCGACCTCATCGACCACCAAAAGTCTTTCAGCTTCAGTTACATTGTCAGATTCGTAGTCATCCACAGTAGCCACTCTTTGTTTAGACTTAGCTTTACACATTTTAGAGAAATGTCCAATTCTACCGCATTTCAGGCACTCCTTGTTGGCAGCGAAGCAAAATCTTGCGTCAGAGGAATGGCTATTGCTTCCACATCTATTGCAAAATTGATTCGTAGTGAAACTTTTTTTTACTGGGAATCTGGGTTTATTTTTAACCACAGCAATATTATCACCACCGCAATGCTCACACTCTGTCGAACTTTTCCTATCAGAGACAACGGAGACTTCTTGTTGAGGGCACGATTTGTGAGAATCTAGAACCTTCATGCATTTGCTAGACTCTTCAATAACCTTCGCTAAATCAATGGCATCCTTTAATGAAGGATTCTTCGCCGCCCATAGTCTCTCCTGAATTTTTTTATTTGAGCATTGAACAATTAGTTGATCCCTTATAAGTTCGTCGTTCATAGCACCGAACTTACATTTAATAGACAATTCTCTGAGTCGAGCCACAAAGTCATCTATGGACTCTGAGTCCTTTTGACGCTGAGTATAAAACTTATAACGGTTCATAACTAAATTCTCCTCCTTTGAGAATCTGACCTCAAGCCTTGCAACAGCTTCTTTAAACTCATCGGGCATTTCCTGACCATTAGCTCTCAAGACTATCGGTAAAAATCTGAAAACTCTCTGTCCTTCTTTGCCAAGAGTGCTCAAAAGAATAGCCTTTTTCCTCTTTGCGGAAAACTCTTGTCCATCTAATGCCTCGAGATAATTGTCGAACATTATATACCAATCCTCCAAAGGTATCTCTGGAATGCCAGGTTCGGGCAGGAATTGTGGTGGTAATGTAACCACAATTTGTTGTGCCATGTTTGAAAATGTTAATTAAAACAAAGGTACAAGAAAACAGATGAAAAACGAAAATGAAAAACACATCCAGAAGGATTGATGTTAAGGGATGAACATACCTCAAGACTGTTTTAAATAGGAGATTAAATCATGGAAGATGTTGTCTTCTTAAAGTGAAATGAAGTGATCTCTTGTCATAAAAACTGCCACAGTGAGAGAGGCTGTAATTTGTCTGGTGTTTTTTCACACTCAAAATGGCCGCCACAGCAATTTTGTCGAAAACGAGGCTTGGAACAGGCTTGGAATAGTAGAATTGAGAGCTAAAATGGCCGCCACAAAAGGAAAACGAAAACGAGGCTTGGAGCGCATGTAAATGAGGCTTGGAACGCATGCGATGCTAGCGTAATCAAACGTCTTTCTCCGCGGTGATTTCTAGAGTGGAGAGGATGACGTAGGAGCTTGCGTAGAAGCCTAGCAACAACAGTCGTTGCCGATGCTCTGGCGATGCGCTCGCGCTGAGACTAAAGTACTCGCGATTTTTGCCAAAAATAACTTCTTTTGGCAGAGTAAGAGTTACTCGCAGACACACAAAAGGAGGCGAAAATCGCACACAATGGGTTCTTTTTGAAGATCCTAAGCTGCAATTCAGGCTCACACCAGAACGATATCCGAAAACATCTTGGAATCGCCGGAAGTCTTCAGGAGTATCACTGACCAGCTGCAAACGTCGCCAAAAATTGTTGTAGATTACTCGGAGGCTTCCTGTGTATAAGAGCAGGTTTATTGCAGTAAAGAAACCGCAGGCATCTTCAACACAAGCTGGCCAGGCAAAAACTGTCTCAACCTAGAACCCCAGGAAGAGTCAGAGCCGCCTACATTCTGGAATATGTGACATAAGGCAAAACAAAGGAAAAGCATGGAAACAAAGGTAGGATTAATATACAACACGGTTCAGTCCCCAGGAAAACAAGATCCTGAGAACAGAGGTGGTAGAACACCATCAACAACTGTTCGTCACCTCCACTTTGTCATTGGCAACCAAAAATGGACTACGGCAAGGTGAATGCAGTCGAAGTGCTGAAGAGGACAATGGAAGAGGCCAAGAGGCGCTGGAATGATGTCAAGCACAAAACCAAGCTGAAACTCGCCAACAACCTGAAGGCTACAATGCAGACTGGAGGTGGGAGTCCTGCGCCACAGGAGGAGCTGGACGATATGGAGGAAATGGTGTCCATAGTCAACAATGGGGAGACGGTGGCAGGAGTTAGGGGATCCGACACTGCTCAACATGACCGGACACAACAGCACCAGGGTGAGTAACGACCAGGGATTGGGAGGACGGGGGAGATGGGCACAATGTCACACATGTACAATTGAAATGAGCAGATCTGCGGACAAACTGTGCCCCAGCCCCCAACTCCCACCAAGAGACCAATATACCCAAGTATGCAACATCTCAGCACTGTATAAGCACAGAAGTCAAAGGCACACCGCATGAAATAGAGAAGGGGCAGCAAAACCAGAGCTTCAGAGGCGACTCCCCCGAAATGCAGCACACACACATAACATGCAGAGCACATCAACACTGACAACTATGCGGCACAAACCACAATACCTTATAAACAAAAGGAGAGTAAGGGTATTTTTTGTGTTGGGGCTATACTCCTAGTCCCCTGGAATTATAGTCATACAAAACAAATGGAGGAGTATCCTCAGGACGCAAAGGTCCTAGTGGTTTGAACTAGAGCGGAAAAAGGAATGCAAGAAAAAGAAAAATGTATTTTCTTTTTTAAGAAACCCCACACTCACCAACCTGGTTGGTAACATGCTTCATCATCAGGGTCCACCCGAGCGACCGAGTGTCACTCTGGTGTGCTTCGACGCCTGCAACTGCAGCGGAGCTGGTGGTTTTCGTGAATTAGTAATAGTGAAGTTAAAATAGTGTGCTACATGTACTCCCTCAATTCTCTATTCTGGGATCATGCACCACTTCTAAAATAAAAGAATAGGCACTTTTATTGGTGGTAATTGTCCAAAAAGTACCGTAATTACAGTGAGGATATGGTCAACATGTTTCAACCTTTTTAATCTTGTAGGTTTTTGTCAGGACCAAGTGGGTAGAGTCGAGAGGTCTGCACACGCTAAGGTGCACCCATCTCAGGCTCTGCTAGATGTCAGACCGTATACTTACGGTTTTGGCCTGCTTACATCCATACTATGTAAGGAAAATCTGAAACAATAAATCAAAGCAAAACTGGTTGTATAATTGTACATTTCATTACAGTGAATGTGGCTCCGATTTTTTTTACATATAGTGCATCCCTTTTCGTCACCTGTGGTGTTTTATTTCAAATATGTGCGGTCACATCTCTTGTCCACTTTTCCAAATACATGTGTGTGTTGGGTGACATGCATTTCCAACAGGATGGACATGTATCCAGAGTTGTGTCTGCAGTGCGTGAAATCACATGCTTTTGTTTTCAATCCATACCCACTCAAAATCTCTATTATCAAATGGTGGGTGTCAAGCGTTCTTGCCAACATTATTGGTGCGCTTTTTTTATGCTTAATCTCTGGTGAAAGTGTTGCCATTACCAGAGGCACGTGGTGTCGATGCACGTTAGTTTTAATAAAAATGGTGAGAGAACAAAGGTGTCTTTTAACCGTTATTTTAAAAAAAGGGTTTCTGTTTGCCGTTTCCACAGAATACTAGGCGTTTCACACTCAACAAAGGTCTAGGACTTACTAAAAACTAACTGTAGTTGGGCCTCATGGATACCGTGGGGGGGCCTTTAGTGAGCGTTCTGAAGGTGACAAGGAGGAGACAAAGTTTAAAAGTTACATGGCTGCCATGATGTTGTTATTTCACGGTAGCGTTCGGAAACATTACACTCGGCATGACAGTCAGGAGCTTGTCAAGGCAATGTGGTTATCTTTTTGCCAAAGTGCAGGCTATACACATCGCGTGATTTCACTTACTTGTCAACGAATCTCGGCCTGCCGGAATACCTGTCCGATGTCCACATTGAGTCCCGAGGATGGGTGCGGGCTCCTTCTCGTGTGTATTTCAAGACAGGCGGTCGGCGGTGGAGCGCACAATGCGCAGCGCGATTGGCCGCGTGTCACATATTGGGACTGCGCTTCAAGGGATTGTCTAAAAACTTTTACATCCCTCGGCTGTTGTTCAGGGAACCCGGTGAAAGTTCCCTGCTTGTATATTGTAAAACTTTATTGTGATTTTGAAGAGTACATGTCTGAAAAACCGCTAAGATTACTTTGCTGGGCTTCATACAATAGAGAAGGCACCAGTTGGAAGTACCACGCTCATATTTACACAACTAAATACAAAACCACTCAATCGTGAAAGTTCGAGGGAGTTAGTTGCATGGATTATTTGTGTCATTGTTTAGTGAAGGCTTTCAGGAGCGGGGTGGTGGTGTTGTGTAACCGGATTTCAGGGTCAATGCTGGGTCTGGTGTATTGGAATTCAGACGTAGGTCACAATGCATGAGTATATACTGCGTCATACGTGGATTGAGTATTGGTAAATGATTGTGAAGCATTATTTGCTAACAGTCGAGAGAAAAGGAATTGGTTGCTGACAGTAGAGCAAAAATGAATTGGTTGCTGACAGTAGAGCAAAAAAGGGGGGGTGAAATGTTGGTCATCTATTTCTGACAGTGTTCAAGGGTATATTGTCATTTAAACCTGATATGTTGGTGGATAGTCTATAGACCCAGCGCTGTTCTTTGTCGAACAGGTGCTGTGTATTGTTTCTTCCTGGATTTACCACTTCTATTACCGTCCACCTTATGTCATTAGTGGTATGGTTCATGGTAAGGAAGTGTTCCGTCAACTTTGTGGTGGCTTTATTGCACCTGATCGTGCTTCTTTGTTCGCAGATGCGCTGTTTTACTTTTCTCCCTGTCATGCCCACATATCGTAGGCCACACGGGCAAGTGATAAGATATACCACATTATGGCTGTTGCAATTTGTGTGGGACCTTTGTGTCCAGACTCTGTTTTCCTCCAGCATTAGTGTTTTTGTGGTCGTGGTCAAATGACACACGCTACAATTACCGCATGGGTAATGTCCTGTGACTTTTGGTAGCACCCATGCGTTAAGTACAGTCGTGGGTTCCTCTGTAGTGTCTTGCCTAGGGCGAGTGTGCACGAGTGTGTCCCGGATACTCCTAGCTCTTTTGAATGAGAAAAGGGGGTTTCCCCAATGTAGATTGCCTGTATTTAGAATGCAAAAAATCAATTGGGGAAGGATCACTTGTCCTGCATAACCTGGGTATGCCATATTCTGACGTGTCCCAATTTAAAAAACCCTCAAAAACGTGTCTATTGGATGGAAGGAGCGGTATATCTTGGTTCTCCGCCTATAAAACACGTATCTGCATCACCATCGGGTTAGTGATTGTGCAGCCTCACCTCGGAGAATACCCCTGGTTAAAAGCAGTAGTGATCAGTGATATAATTGAAGGGGTAATAGCTGTAGAAAACTCGTGCAGCCAGAGTCGGTTTTTAATAGGACTGGATTCGAGTTAGTTAAAAAATATCTGTTGTGCGTTTTAGGAGTTATTAGGACTCTTGCGCACTATAATGGACTGGTGTGTTAAAAAATGGTCGACATGTTTCAGCCCTTGTTTGCACCGATGTGTCAGGTGGGCTTTCTTCAGGACCAGTGTGCAGTGGAAAAAATAGTGTGTGAGTGTCTTAAAAGGTGGTGTGTTGCTGAAAAGTTTTGTCTTCTCAGGAAACAATGTGAAAGGTTAAAATATATTAATCTTAATCTTGGTAAGGTCTTTGTTAGTACCTGCAATATACAAGAAACAGAAGGGTGGGGTAGGAGGAATGGGAAAGGGTTTTATGGACACATAAAAACTTGTTTCAATTTTGTTACAGCAACTAGAAAATGGCAATACTTTGTCGGACCACGCTAACATCACATGGCAAAGAGTCACTCTCTCTCTCTCTTCAATATAATGATTTTTGTCAATGTGCGTCATAAGGGCAAACTATCTCTACTTGTTCCTTATTCTTATCGAACTTTCAACGCCTTAGAATCTCAATAGAGTATAGGTCTTAAACTCTGATCATAGCTGATAGTCATTGGTAAACAACATTGTCACAATTGACGGTACACCTAGTGCGCACGTTTACTTTCATTCACTGGCTAGTTGTTACGTAGAAATGCATGCTATATCGGTCACACATTCACCGCGAAGTATCAGATTAAATGATAATCCAGCCATTCTTTCATTATTCATGGTGGTTTTTTGTGTGAGTTCGCTATCTAAAATGCGGCAATTCAATACTTGTCCAAGCTTCTCTATTGCACTTGTTCATTTGTCGTATATTAAGAATCATTACATGTATTTATTCAACCCCATAATGTTGTATTAATTGCAGTGCAATATAAGGTAAATTGCAGCTTTTTGAAGGTGCAATTCTCACATGCATGCATTGTGCCCGATAGCTCGTTTTACATGCGTATACCGCGTCATTGCCGCTGACGTTTAAGCAGACCCCCACATACCTTTATGGTAAAGTTAGATACCTCATCGGGTTCCCGGGAGTATACAAGGCCTGCTAATTCAAGTTTGTAAAGAATAACATTTTAGTAAGGGAAACCAATACTTTACAGTTTTGTAGCCGACGTGTTGTTTCTTGTTGTACCTGCGGTCTCGTTTCATGCACGACTTGTGCTGACTCCTCCACTGATTACAATTTACATTTACTGAGAACCCGGAAGTCTAGTACTTGCTCCGGGTGCCGGTTTTGTCGTATGGTTTGTGCGAGATGGAAAACAGACTTAAAAACACAAACTGATTTTATGAATTAAAGGGTGCCTATTATGTTTTCAATGGCTGTTTCCGGCATTCAGTATTTAAAAACTGCTAGGTGGATGATTTTTCTGAGAACAGTTTTTTGACACATTAAATGGATATCAATTAGAAAAAAGACTCGCAAAACAAGATTAGCAAAAAAGCTGTCCGGCTGATTCTTGGACTGGGATTAAAAGAAGTCACTCGTGATGGATAGATGGTGAATTCACTTTTTGACCATGTACATTAAAATATGGCTAATTAGTTAAAAATTGTGGCCAATATTTTTTAATTGAGGAGGGTCTTTATAGTCACTTGGAAAGGGAATTCAGTTGTTGAGACTCAACCAAGGAATATGATCATTGAGTCCTTGTGTGTCAGTTTTTAATCTATGTACCCATCTCTGCTCTTTTTCAATCAGAATTTTCTCCGCATTGTTGTTTTTACCACCAAAGTTTCCAAAACAATCCATTGTTGATCACCTATTGTGTGGCCCGCTTCAATGTAGTGGTTACTCATTGTCGTTGTGCTTTTCCTGCATTTTACATTGCTTCTATGCTCACATATCCTTCGCTTCCCTTTTCGGCACGCCATGCCAATGTAGCACATGGTGCATGGAACATGTGATCATGTAGATCACATGACTTGTATTGCAGTTCATATGACTTCTGATTGTCCAATTCAAATTCGGTAGCAATTGTATAGTTTTTACAGTACTTGTAAGTGCGCAGACTGAGCAATTACCACATGGGAAATGCCCTTTGACTGGGGCATAGTCCCATAGTCGGGGAACCTCTGTAGCTTATTTTTTGGCTGGTGGTCTGGTGTGAACTAGTATGTCTTTAAAATTTCGCGTCCTTTTATTGGCAAACCTAGATTTAGGCCAGGTCAAATTGGCTGAGGTCAGGATCTTCCAGTTTTTATTGATTATTTTCTTCACATTGTTTGACGCTGTGTTATAAGTTGTAACAAATGTCAGTTGATCTTGCTCAGGAGCCCTTTGGACTGTTTCTAGTAAACTGTCTCTGTTCTGATTCCTTGCTCTCTTTTTACTTTTATTGATAATACTGGGTGGGTAGTGGCGTTCCTTCAGTTTATCACACAGGTCGGCTGCTTGTATTTTGTATTCTTTAGTTTTGCTGCTCCGGGTGGAGGCTGCACAATCACTAATTCGATGATGATACAGATACGTGTTTTATAGGTGGAGAACCAAGATATAGCGCCCCTTCCATTCAATAGACACGTTTTTGAGGGTTTTTAAAATTGGGACACGCCAGAATATTGCATACACAGGTTAAGCAGGACAAGTGATCCTTCCCCAATTGATTTTTTGTATACTAAGTTTAAGGAAGCTGAATGGATCACACCTTCCTTCTCCCTCCTCTCTTGATGTTTGAATACTAGCAGCGCACAGCTGTGGGAGTCCATAACGTACAGTACGACGTCGACCAAACTTCAATTTTAAAATAAACATTGATAATGGCTGAGAACTTAGGCCTCAGCTATTCAACTGAGGAGATTGATGCAATACTCGCCTGACCGCCACTTCTATTGGATAAGGACCTCACCCAAACTCTAGCGAACACAAATGATTGGGATGAACTCACAGAAATTAAAAGAGAACAAGTGCGAACAGCCGTCCACGGCATCATTATGACGGAATACTTGAGAGTAAACGCGGCACCTAAAGGACTTTGGGTGACTAATGCACCACGCATATTCCTTAAAGATCTCGCATTTAGAAAAGATTGGTCTGCCATCTCATGGAAATGTACAAGAGACTACTTAGTACTGATAATAAAGACTGCTACAAGACTTACTGATGAACTGACGATCAAAATCCAAATTATAGAAACAAAACTCAGTAATATGGTTCATGTAACAGTATATAAAAAAAGACTGGAGGAGATAAACAGAGAGATGAATGAGACACAAGCATATCTGACCCAGACTAAATTGCAGGAACTTGGAAAAGAGCTCAAGAAATGTTCATTGGAGCGCACCCTTACAGCCGCAAAGACTACATTCCAAATGATAATGCTTCAGATCTGAATTCTACCAGTGCATCATCAACAGATGGGTCTGTTTGGAGCGGGCCAAATTCCCGAACCAGAGACGTGGCAGAGGACAGAACAGAAGGAATAATCGCAGAGGACGGAATATGTGGAACACCCCCTTCTACCCAAGTCATGCACAAGGGATACCATATCCACCATATAACCCTCACTTCAATGGATGTCTGAACCAATTTTTCCAAGGACCCCCAATTAATCCTCATATTCATCAACAAACAGGCTAAAACTATCAACAAAGGCTACCTTTTTTAGGGAGAGGCCAAGGGAACCAGCGGTCGAGACGCAAAGAGGTGACTTGGTCGAATCAGGAACGTCAGGTACTCACCAGAAGTATGACCGGAGCCAAACCTGGAACCAGCACAGCACCCTCGTTGTGAATCTTACGGATACAATTCTGACAAAGGAACAAGAAAATGTAGTAAATAAAGGCCTGGGATATGTTCCCACACCACATTTAGACATCTTCAGAACCAAATGTGAGATAGAGGAGTTTTGCCGGAAATTGAAATTAAAAGCTTTCTTTAAAGACCAAGAAAACCAGACCCCTGATGGAGCCACTTCCCTACGGAAAAAATCTAAATTCTGTCCACTGAATTCACAAGTACCAATCGAAATCATCACTTTCGAACAAGCTATTATGAAGGAAATTGATGAACTAAATGACAAGATCAAGAAACCCTTTCATAACATCACAAAAGCTGAACAAAAAGCCTTGGATGACTTAAGAAACGATGGAGAACTTGTGATAAAACAGGTAGATAAAGGAGGAGGGGTGGTCCTTTTGAGCAAAGATGGATATAACCAACAATGTATGGATCTACTCTCAGACAAAAAGTTTTACAAAGTAATCAAAACAGACCCTACACAAAGAACCATCGCTCTCATGGTTGAAGGAGCTGAGAAAAATGACTGGATCTCAAAGAAAGAGGTGGAGTTCCTAGAAACAAACAATCCCAGGATACCATATTTTTACTCATTACCCAAGACTCATAAAGCACACAGACCACCACCTGGAAGACCTATCGTCTCTGGAATCGGTTCGGTCCTTGAGCCCCTCACGCAATTCGCGAATCAGTATCTAAAACCACTAACACAAAAAACACCTACGTATCTAAAAGATACTAGAGATTTACTGAACCTCTTAAGAGATGTCAACTATTCAGAGGAGTGTATGTTTTTGGTGGGGCTAGACGTAGAGAGCCTCTACACCAGCCTGCCCCAGAAAAAAACGCTTGATACCCTGGAGACACTACTCTTCAGTATGGACTGGCATTATAAAACCCCGAGACACTTCGTACTCGAATGCACCAGATTGGCCTTAACAGAAAATTATTTCCAATACAACAAAACTCTATACCAACAGTGCCATGGAACATCGATGGGCAGTACATTTGCCCCAAGTGTGGCAGGCCTCTACGTCAGTCATTTCGAAGAGACATACATTAACAATGCCAACAATCCCTTTCACTAAAGGATACAATTCTGGAGACGTTACATAAATGATATCATCCTCATTTGGGAGGGTGATATGAAAATCCTCCTGAATTTCCATTCATGGATTAATACCATGGACGAATGGTTGAAGTTCACCTATACAGCGAATAAACAAAAACTTTTTTTGGACATCACCGTCTATGCGGAAGACCACACCCTACAGACAAAAACTTTCTTTAAACCGACTGCAAAAAACAGCTTACTTTCCTTTCAAAGCTTCCATCCACGCCCACTACGGGAAAATCTCCCATATAGTCAATTTTTAAGACTCCGGAGAAATTGCAGCAAAACTAAAGAATACAAAATACAAGCAGACGACCTGTGTGATAAACTGAAGGAACGCCTTACCCACCCAGTATTATCAATAAAAGTAAAAAGAGAGCAAGGAATTAGAACAGAGACAGTTTACTAGAAACAGTCCAAAGGGCTCCTGAGTAAGATCAACTGACATGTGTTACAACTTATAACACAGCGTCAAACAATGTGAAGAAAATAATCAATAAAAACTGGAAAATCCTGACCTCAGCCAATTTGACCTGGCCTAAACCTAGGTTTGCCAATAAAAGGACGTGAAATTTAAAAGACATACTAGTTCACACCAGACCACCAGCCAAAAAACAAGCTACAGAGGTTCTCCGACTATGGGACTATGCCCTAGTCAAAGGGCATTTCCCATGTGGTAATTGCTCAGTCTGCACACTTACAAGTACTGTAAAAACTATACAATTGCTACCGAATTTAAATTGGACAATCAGTCATACGAACTGCAATACAAGACATGTGATCTACATGATCACATGTCCATGCACCATGCGCTACATTGGCATGACGTGCCGAAAAGTGAAGCAAAGGATATGTGAGCATAGAAGCAATGTAAAATGCAGGAAAAGTGCAACGAAATGAGTAACCACTACATTGAAGCGGGCCACACAATAGCTGATCTACAATGGATTGTTTTGGAAACTTTGGTGGTAAAAAACAACATTGCAGAGAAAATTCTGTTTGAAAAAGAGCAGAGATGGGTACATAGATTAAAAACTGGCACACAAGGACTCAATGATCATATTCCTTGGTTGAGTCTCAACAACTGAATACCCTTTACAAGTGACTATAAAGACCCTCCTCAATTAAAAGATATTGGCCACAAATTTTTAACTAATTAGCCATATTTTAATGGACATGGTCAAAAAGTGAATTCACCATCTATCCATCACGACTGACTTCTTTTAATCCCAGTCCAAGAATCAGCCTGACAGCTTTTTTGCTAATCTTGTTTTGCGAGTCTTTTTTCTAATTGATATCCATTTAATGTGTCAAAAAACTGTTTCTCAGAAAAATCATCCACCTAGCAGTTTTTAAATACAGAATGCCGGAAACAGCAATTGAAAACATAATAGGAACCCTTTAATTCATAAAATCAGTTTGTGTTTTTAAGTCTGTTTTCCATCTCGCACAAACCACACAACAAAACCGGCACCCGGAGCAAGTACTAGACTTCCGGGCTCTCAGTGGAGGAGTCAGCACAAGTCGTGCATGAAACGAGACCGCAGGTACAACAAGAAACAACACGCCGGCTACAAAACTGTAAAGTATTGGTTTCCCTTACTAAAATGTTATTCTTTACAAACTTGAATTAGCAGGCCTCGTATACTCCCGGTGACCCGATGAGGCATCTAACTTTACCATAAAGGTATGTGGGGGGTCTGCTTAAACTTCAGCGGCAATGACGCAGTATACGCATGTAAAACGAGCTATCGGGCACAATGTATGCGTGTGAGAATTGCACCTTCAAAAAGCTGCAATTTACCTTATATTGCACTGCAATTAATACAACATTATGGGGATGAATAAATACACGTAATGATTCTTAATATACGACAAATGAACAAGTGCAATAGAGAAGCTTGGACAAGTACCGAATTGCCGCATTTTAGATAGCAAACTCACACAAATAAACACCATGAATAATGAAAGAATGGCTGGAGTATCATTTAATCTGATACTTCGCGGTGAATGTGTGACCGATATAGCATGCATTTCTACGTAACAACTAGCCAGTGAATGAAAGTAATAGTGCGCACTAGGTGTACTGTCAATTGTGACAATGTTGTTTACCAATGACTATCAGCTATGATCAGAGCTTAAGACCTATACTCTATTGAGATTCTAAGGCGTTGAAATTCGATAAAAATAAGGAACAAGTAGAGATGTTTTGCCCTTATGATGCACATTGACAAAAATCATTATATTGAAGAGAGAGAGATAGTGACTCTTTGCCATGTGATGTTAGCGTGGTCCGACGAAGTATTGCCATTTTCTAGTTGCTGTAACAAAATTGAAACAAGTTTTTATGTGTCCATAAATCCCTTTCCCATTCCTCCTACCCTACCCTTCTGTTTCTTGTATATTGCAGGTACTAACAAAGACCTTACCAAGATTAAGATTAATATATCTTAACCTTTCACATTGTTTCCTGAGAAGACAAAACCTTTCAGCAACACACCACCTTTTAAGACACTCACACACTATTTTTTCCACTGCACACTGGTCCTGAAGAAAGCCCACCTGACACATCGGTGCAAACAAGGGCTGAAACATGTCGACCATTTTTTAACACACCAGTCCATTATAGTGCGCAAGAGTCCTAATAACTCCTAAAATGCACAACAGATATTTTTTACCTAACTCGAATCCAGACCTATTAAAAACCGACTCTGGCTGCACGAGTTTACTACAGCTATTACCCCTTCAATTATATCACTGATCACTACTGCTTTTAACCAGGGGTATCCTCCGGGTGGAGGCTGCACAATCACTAACCCGATGATGATGCAGATACGTGTTTTATAGGCGGAGAACAAAGATATACCGCCCCTTCCATCCAATAGACACGTTTTTGAGGGTTTTTAAAATTGAGACACGTCAGAATATTGCATACCCAGGTTATGCAGGACGAGTGATCCTTCCCCAATTGATTTTTTTGTATCCTAAGTTTAAGGAAGCTGAATGGATCACACCTTCCTTCTCCCTCCTCTCTTGATGTTTGTATTTAGAATGCCCCAGTTCTTGTTGATGGATTTTTTCATGTGGTTAAATAGGGTATTATTATACGTGGTTACACATGTTAACGGTGGTTGCTTGTTTTCTTTGATCTTATCCTCTAGAAGCGCCTCTCTGGGTTGGTTTCTATACCCGCTTTTGGCACTTCTTCAGTATGTGATCCGTGTAACCTCTATGTGCAAACTTTTCAGTCAGATCTTTGGCCTGGATGCGGTAGTCCTGTAATTTACTGCAATTCCTTCTCAGACGGAGGAATTGACCGTAAGGCAGATTCTACTTGAGCGCCATCGGGTGAAAGCTCTCATATCTTAGCGCATTGTTTTTTGCAGTGGGCTTGTGGTGGTTGCCAGATCCCCATCTTCCTTTGTGATGACTAAGTCAAGAAATATCATTGACTTTTTGTCCATTGAGTGGGTGAATTTAAGGTTGTTGTCCCAAGTGTTGATCCAACCGATGAACTCCCTCAGGGTGTCTTCCGTTCCTTGCCAGATGGCAAAGATGTCGTCAATGTACCTTTTCCAAAATACAATGTATTGAGCAAACGGGTTACCTTCACCCAGAATGAACTTCTTTTCGAAGTCAAAGACGTATAGACCCACCACACTGGGGGCAAATGTGCTTCCCATGGAAGTGCCCCCAATTTGCAGAAACAGGCTGCCTTCGAACTCAAAATAGTTTCTTTTCAGTGCAAGGGTGGCACATTCCAGGACAAATTGTTTTGGTGCATGGTATGCCCATGTAGTTTCATCAAGCACTCTACCCAGGACCTCTAATGTTTTGTCTTGGGGCAAACTGGTATAGAGGCTCTCGATGTCAAAACTTAAAAGAACCGTGGACTCGTTAACTTGGAGATCTTTAAGAAGAAATAGAAGTTTTTTTGTGTCTTGTAGGTACGTTTCAGTTTTTTGTACCATATCTTTGAAGAAACAGTCACAATATCGGGAAAGAGGTTCCAGCAGGGACCCGATGCCAGACACAATACACCTACAACAGAACACAGAACACAGGACACAACTGGTGCCTCATGGGTGTTGACACTGGCCAATCACATATGGCATTGCAGGGAAATGTGAGTTGATAAGGTACAAGTACAAACACACACACGTCTGTTGTTGAAATGTCCACAGTTCCCCATCAAATAGGCAGCTCCTCCCAAACAGCCACAATGTACACAGTCATGCAGTCTGTATGTAAACATGTACAATGCGACAACATACATGTGTACACATTGTTAAACTGCATGTCCCCTTCACATTGCAGAGGTAGAATAAACTCCCCTTCACTTTGCAGGGAGAGAATGAACACCTCCTGCAGAGCAGCCCGACCCTCTCTTCTCTGATGACGAAGAGGACCCCCACAGCTTCGACTCCGACGCCCTCCAAGAGTTCATTGATAGCCTCCGCAACCCACCTCCACGAGCAGGTCAGCCCAGCTGCAATGAGGAGACCCCACCCCCTGCACAGACCACACAGCAGGCCGCACCCACCACCACGGCTGCCTCCCAGGGCCTACACAAAGTGGGGCGCCAGGACCAGCTGGCTGAACAGGTGCGGATGGTCTTCAACTGCATGGAAGACAAACTAGATGCCATACGTGGGTGTCTAAGTCCCATCAGGGACCACTCACAGTCCCTAATGGACACCCACAGTCCGCTCCATGCCCTCCAACGGACCATGGCTGACATTGCTGGAGCCCTGACTCAGAGAGTAGAACAACTGTCCAGTGAGAGTGGCTCTAGCGATGTCACCCGGGAGTTGGGAAACATGCGGAGGCTAATGTAGACCATGGAGCGGGCGAATGCGGAAAGAGCGGCTGCCACAGCTGCACACCAGCAAGTGGTAGCTGGGTTCCTCAATGACTTCAAAACTATCCTCATGACATTGCTGCCACAAGGCTTGGCGCTGATGCATGCTGCTGCTACCACTACATCCACATCTCCGCCCTCTGAAGTGTCAGTGCCACACAGTGCACGAGACATTCCACCAGGGGCCCCTGAGATATCACTGCCACACAGTGCTGGAGAAAGGCCACCACCACCCACACATGAGGCACATGAAACAACAGAGGAAGACAATGCGGACGAAACAGCCTTTGTGGAAAGAAGGACGCAGTAGCATTCATCTCAGGCATATGGGATGTTTCTTCTTTGTTCTGCCCTCTGCCTCATCACCTTCCACTGTCCCCCGATGCACCCTGCAACACTCACCTTGGACCTTGACATGGATTGCCATATACTGTTTGATCGCCAATCAGACTGTGGACTGAACACTTCCTCTTCCTTTGGAATTGTTATTCCCTGAAGGACTCTGGCTGGCCCTCCACAGGCCAACATCACAGACTTGGTGGCAACGGATACACTGCGGCCGGCATAGGCACACTGCCACAGGACGGTGACTTTCGGTGCACTGAGGTAGGGGCACCTTAAGTGCTGAGCGGGTGTGCAGCCAGCAATGATGCCCCGTCCCGGCAGTCCGAACTGCTCAGGATTTGTGTGCCCTGCTGGACCGCAGTGTAGGCCAGCGGACAGCGGGGACCCACCGTCACGTGGCGTTGCCACCTGGATCACAGAGTTAGTGGCACCTCAAAGCCTGAGCGGGTGTGCAGCCTGCGATGATGCCGGGTGCACTGGTATGTCTTCTGTCATGCCGAAATCAAGACCTAGATTCAAAAGTGAGACCTGGTGGCCTGTGAAGCGGAGCTGCATGATGTTGAGGGTGCCATGTCCTCAGGCCCGAGCTTGTGGCTTGCAGCGGCACATGGTGGGCCCTGATTGTTACATGCCGGTGGTGGAAGGTGAGCAGTGAAGCCTGGGTGCGAGGGGCACGGATGCACCGCTGGGCTGTGGGAGGTGGTGGGGTGCATCTGCCTGGGTGCGCAGGGGCAGGCATACACTGTTGGGCGGTGGGAGGGGCTGGGGTGCATCTGCCTGGGTGCGCAGGGGCGGGCATGCACTGCTGGGCGGCGGGAGGGGCTGGGGTGCATCTACCTGGGTGCGCAGGGACGGGCAGACGATGATGCATTGTGCAATTGTGTGTACTCTGCCATTCATGTATCTGGACTCTGGTTCAGACGACGGATCTATTTCAGATGTGGGACCTGGTGAATTGCACTACATACCGGCACGTGGTGGGAGACATAATGGTGTTAGCAGGTGAGCAGTGTTGCCTGGGTGCGCATTGTCAGCACTCTCTCCCTGTCCATCTCTTCTATTATCTGTGTCTATCTCCCCCTCTCTGTCCGTCTGTCTCTCTCTCTCCCCTTCTCTGTCCGTCTATCTCTCTCCCCCTCTCTGTCCGTCTATCTCTCTCAAATTTCGGCCCGAGTGCGGACGTAAACGTAGGACAGTCGTAAATGCATTCTGTGCAATACCATGAGTAGTAAGTTTAGGAGTTTGTCGTAAGTTAGTTCTGTGAATCAGGCCCAGTGTCACTATCAGCCTCTCTTACCAAGGAGCGAATAGTTTCTGTCACCTATCGAACATGACAACCCTGACCCTTCTGGGTTCATGGAAACAGTACAGTACTTTTCGCTCAGTCACTCGTGCTAATTTTGTCTCAGAGAGCTACACAGGATAAACAGTGGGAATTTTTTCAATAAGCAATTGTTAAACCAGGGTCATTATAGTATAACATATGTGTGCTGTAACAACCATTGGACAGAAACATATGTATAAGGTTATAAGCACCAACAGAGTTAAGGAAAGGTAGAATTCTACCATAGTGCTAAAACAATGAATATATGCAGGCATATTGATACATGACAGTAATAATGCTACTCCTACGATGCAAACCCTAACTAGATGTACCTAAGTGTACCTAGCATGTATGTAGGTGTGTAACCAAAAATCCCCCTAGGCTACAGCCAACTCCATTACCTTAAGGGATGTCAGATCACTGCTTGCTAGAGTGTCTCCGTGCAGGGACCTCAGCTTCTATTGTCTGCGTGTCAGAATATAAGTCTTATAAGCATACGTTTATTGCTAAATGCACAATTCTATATTCAGTGTTATATGAACATGTGATAGGAAGTTCAAACTGGGGTTTTCAATAATATGTAGCTTTAGAGAGAAATACATTTTTTAAACTCGGCACATTCTGCAGTTATGACAAATCCAAGCAAGTCACATTAAGATCAAGCTATGGAATACATTTGTGCAGGGTTAGGCATTTCCTAAAGCATTTATTTTATTAAAAGAGAGACCTAGCTGAGGCCTAACAGTAGAAATGAAAGCCTAGTGCATTTTGCACAATTTGTTTACATGTTTTTTTCCTGTTAATTCTTAAGGCAAGTTAACGTTTCTATTAATTCATTTTATAGGAACATTTCTACTCTTATAATCCCCCGTCTGATGGTTATCGTAACCATCACACTAAAGTCATTTCACACATTAAATCATTCAAAGAGCACTCTCATCATCTGTTGAATCTTGTCTTAAATCTAGGGATTTCATGTAATCATCATTCATAATACCCGTAAATCCTATATATTGTTTGTGTCTTTTGTTTATTTCTTTCTCCCTTCTCTTGTGCAAAATGTATCTACAGCTCAGAAATAATGTGTACAGAAACAGTAAGCAAAGTCCTATTATTGTCATTGGTATTAAAACAGTGTTTGAAAATGTCTCATCCTGCTGTTGCCAGTCAATTTCCAATAGTTCAAACTCCTTTTCCAAAATTCTCAAAAATACTTGGTGTTTCCAATTCTTATAATTCAGGTTTCAAGTCTGAAATGTTATTTGTAAAACCTTCAATTTCTTTACTGCCTTTACGAAAGTACAAACAGCAATGACTTAATGTAAGCATCTCGCAGACTCTGCCCTTATCTGCGAGTAAAATGTCAAATTCAAAGATGATCCTCTAGGACCATGGAACGTATAGCAATTAATTCAGTGTTCACTACTAGCAGAAGTGCTTGTTGCTTTTTTGACGTCAACTGCTGACAGCTTTTTAATCTTTTCGCCATTTAATATGACGGCATCAGGTGGAATAATTGCACCAAATATATTGCCAACAAATTCAGCTCCTGTTTCAGTACTATGCTTGTGTCTGTGTGCAGGTGTAGTTGTTAATGCGTCTAAGCTCTGCACATGATGCATGTTAGGAATTAACACACCTAAATAGCAAATACCTTTCCAGACAGCAGGTAGCAAGAAATAAGCATTCTGTCCACAAATAAAATAAACTCCAGAATCACACATTCTTCTTGTAAAATTTGCCACATTCCCTCTGTTAACTAAAAAGTGTATTCACAACTACTAATCCCTACATGTCTTGTTCATTCGTGTGTTCTTCTTCTGTAAACGCAAATTTACCCTTTGTGTTGACTGTATAATTTTAATTTCGGTTAAGTCATTTTCTTTCTAAATTCATCTTCCGCTTTCTTCCAAACATTTTTCAAAAACATCACTATTCCTATCTTGAGTGCATGTTATGTTTATGTGTCTTTCTTCTAAAGCCATTACGTAAACTTTTTCTAAAGGTTTCATCAAGCTCGTTAAATTATTTTTTGTAAGCCTTAACACTATAGGCCTGTGGGGAAAGAAATAATACCAAGCAGTGTCCATTTATTTTGCTTGTGGGTATAAATTCATGCTTTCAATTAGAGGTACTTGTGAAAGAATTAGATAGCCAACAAACAACTGACCAGCTACCTCGAGGAGAACAGCATCCTAGACCCGTCCCAGTCTAGGTTCCGCAGCAACCACAGCACCAAAACTGCACTCATCGCCGCCACCGATAACATCAGGGCCCTGCTAGACAAAGGAGAAACTGCGAGCCTCATCCTCCTGGATCTGTCAGCTGCCTTCGACACGGTCTACCACAGCACACTACAAACACGCCTCCTCGACGCTGGGATCCAAGAGAAGGCCCTGGAATAGACCACCTCCTTCCTCTCCGGCAGAACACAGAGCGTCCACCTCCCCCCCCATCCGCTCCAATGCCACCGAGATCATCTGCGGCGTATCCCAGGGCTTGTCCCTCAGCCCAACACTGTTCAACATCTACATGGCACCACTCGCCCACATCGCCCATTTGCATGACCGCCACATAATCTCCTATGCCGATGACACCCAGCTGATCCTCTCCCTCACCAAGGACCCCCACACCGCCAAAACCAACCTCCACGAAGGAATGAAGGCCGTCGCCGAATGGATGAGGTACAGCCGACTGAAGCTGAACTCAGACAAGACGGAGGTCCTCATCCTCGGATCCAACCCCTCGGCCTGGGATGACTCCTGGTGGCCGACCGCACTAGGAACAGCTCCAACACCCACAAACCACGCCCACAACCTAGGGGTCATCCTCGACTCCACCCTTTCCATGACGAAGCAGGTCAACGCCGTCTCTTCCTCCTGCTTCAACACCCTCCACATGCTCTGAAGGATCTACAAGTGGATCCCCACCAAAAAGGGAAGGACAGTCACCCAGGCCCTTGTCAGCAGCAGACTGGACTACGGAAACGCCCTCTATGCTGGAGCCTCGGCCAAACTCCTGAAACGGCTCCAGCGCATCCAGAACGCCTCCGCACACCTGATCCTCGACATCCCTCGCCGCAGCCACATCACACCCCACCTGAGAGACCTGCACTGGCTCCCCGTCAACAAGAGGAAAACCTTTAAGCTCCTCACCCACGCACACAAGGCACTCCACAAAACCCGACCAGCATACATCAACAGCCGACTCAGCTTCTACACCCCCACCCGCCAGCTCCTCTCCGCCGACCGCGCCATCACCACCGTCCCCCGCATCCGAAGAGTGACAGCCGGCGGCGGATCACTCTCCCACCTCGCCGCCAAGACATGGAACACCCTCCCCATCCCTCTACGGCAGACCTTCAGAAAACTCCTCAAGACCTAGCTTTTTGGGCAGTAGCAGCACTCCCCACCCCTCAGCGCCTTGAGACCCTCACGGGTAAGTAGTGCGCTTTACAAATGCTATGATTGATTGATTGATTGATCATACTTAGAATAGAAATATTCACAATGTCTTAACCTATATGAAAGTGAAAGTAAAATACTACAGGAAATAGCATATGGCAACAGCATGTGATAATAAGTAACCTCTTCTGATGCATATGTAGGTAAATGAGCACAGACATAGCAATCCCTTGCGCCTATAGCTTGAGTGTATTCTTTTGTGGAAAAATCATCCTTCTTATATCTGATAAAAGAAGCTTTAAATTGGTCTTCATCACTAAGGTATGCATCTGGTTTAGTTGTATTACTGTTTCTATGATGTACTTCTGGGGTTAAATAAAATCCTACTAACACTATGGTAATTATCATTACCGGTATTACGAAAATTCAGCACATAATATATTTACACTTATTTCTAACGCATTCCTCTCAAATCAAACGGGGTGTTTTTCAAAGTTCAGCAGCTCAGTGACTTGACTGTTCTGCAGTTTAATAGCTCAACAACCTTTTGTTAGCAGTCTTTCAAGATGAGTTAGATTTAACAGTTCAGATTTTGAATTAGACAATCATTAACCCTAATCCGTGTTCTTCTATAATGTTATCCCTACTCTTCTACCGCGGACTGACCTTGGTGATCTTCTGTAAAACAAGAAATTAAAATAATAAAGGTCTATCAGGACAGTTTCTTTTCACCTATTTAATTTTTGTTTCCTTCTTTCAGTCTTCTGATAATTCTCAAATATTTGTTTCAACGTTTTCCCAATTCCCTCAAAGTTTACACATCAAGGTGGTTCATACAGTGCAGATATCACATCATGCAGATCATCTAATGTGACATCAAGTACTTGATCAATATAGTATGTCCATTCAGGTACTGAATACCTTCGACCAGACACTCTTACTCTCCTTGATCTTCTGCCTAATTGCTTATTTTATTTTATACCACTTCCATCAGTTGACTCAGTTTCTTCAGGTATAGTTGCTGGTATTCGATCAACTAATGCACTTTTTCTCAGTCTTTCTTGTTCATAGTATTGTGGCCATTCAAGTCTGTCGGTAACTCTCCTTATTCCAGTGCTTGTCCCCTCACCCAGATCTTCCAGTAGTACTGATGGATTATCAGTAATGTCTCCATTGTGAGGAACAATTTATGCTTCTATTTTATAGACTTCGATGCTTCTTCGTGTAACTTCAGGCACTTGAATCTGTCTTTCATTTTGCACATTTTCAACCTTCTCGTCTTCGTGCTGTTCTTGCGGTAGCAGTGCCACTAGTCTGGATGGTCTCTCAGGTGGTGTTGCAACCACCAATGCTCTTTGCTCACGATCAAAGACCACAATTGCTTCTTCTGGATTTCTCACTTTCTTGGTGTGAGAAGCATGAATCCAATTCGGGGCTCCAGCATACTTAACAGCCGAATGTCCATCTTCTAAGGAATTTTCAGACACCCTTTACTCTCTCAATTTCATTTCTCATATTCACTTTCCCACTCACATCAAGGGTCATACTCTTGACCAGATCTGGTCCCTAAATTGCCCCGTCGAGTCCCTTTCAATCTCGCCCTGCACTTGGTCTGATCATCACCTGATTTCCTTTGCTCTCTCTATTCACCCCCCGGTCAAGCCCCCACTTCCCAAAAATATCTGGGCTCGTGCATGGGGCCGAGTGGACCCGGATAGTCTATCCTCCCTACTTACCACCTCCCTTCCCTCCCTGCAAGACCTGTCTACCAGCTCCCAGGTCACGGCCATTGATCAATGGCTCTCTGCAGGCTGTGACTCCATTGCCCCCTTGAAACGGGTCTCAACCAAACGAGAGAAGGACGCCAATCAGTGGTTTAATCAAGATCTTAAAGCCACTAAACTGGCGGTACGTTGAGCGGAGCGGGCCTGGAGGAAAAACTACTGCCCCTCTTTGCGCTTGGAGTTTATTAGCATCCTGACTCTATATAAAAAAACATCCTGGAGGCAAAAACCATCTATTTCTCCTCCAAAATCCTCGCAGCCGAAAACAAATCGAAGGAAATCTTTTCGATCGTCCACAATCTGGCGTTTTCGGACAGAACCTCCCTCAAACCCACCCCTTCCCAGGAACTCTGTCACTCCCTCAATAACTTTTTTATTCAAAAAATCGCTACTATTAAAGCCAACATCCCCCTCCCTTCTCCTACTTTTGTGGACCCCCAGTGTCCTCCCCCCAAGGATCATCTTACCACCCTCCCACCTCTAACTAAGGAATCTCTGACTGCCATAATTCCACTCGTCAAATCTGGTTCCCCGCTAGACCCCTGCCCGGCCCATATTCTCCGTCACATTTTTTCTAGCTGTCCAGACCCCTCCCTCCACCTTCTCAATAGTTCTCTATCCCAGGGCGTGGTACCTAACTCACTTAAATCCGCTGTCATTGTCCCCATTTTGAAAAAAACGGGCGCCGATCCCTCAGTCCCAGTTAATTTTCGCCCTATCTCTCTTCTGCCGTTCCTGGCGAAAGTACTCGAGCGCCACGTCACCTACGCCTTGAGCTCTTTCGTGGAGAAGAACGGGGCTCTCGCCCCCCGCCAGGCCGGGTTCCGCCCCGCACACTCTACGGAGTCCGTAGTGCTTTCGGTCCTTGATAACCTCAGGGAGGGAATGGATACCAGCCAACCTCAGGCCTTGGTCCTCCTCGATCTCTCAGCCGCTTTTGACACGGTGGATCATTCCATCTTACTTGCCCGTGTCAAGGCGGCGGGGATCGGGGGCACCGCGCTGGTCTGGTTATCCTCCTTCCTGAGGGACCGCACCCAGGCAGTTCGCCTGGGCGATTTTACTGCGGACTTCCGCGATGTTCAGTGCGGGGTCCCCCAAGGTTCCTCCCTTTCCCCCCTTTTATTTAACCTTTACATCTCCCCTCTTATCTTTTCACTGCAACAAATGGAGGTCGCCGTATTCAATTATGCGGACGACCTCCAGCTTGTTTTCAATCTTTCCTCTTCCCCCGATTCTGCCCTTAATTTTCAAACCATCATGATCCACATCCGAGACTGGATGAGCCACAACCATCTTCAACTCAACCCAGACAAGACTGAGCTGGTGTTGACGGGTGGCTCATCCAGCCCCTGGTCTCCCATCTTCTGGCCCCCTTCCCTTGGTTCCCCACCTGTTCCCTCTACCTCAGTTAAAACTCTAGGCATCAAGCTCAACTCCCAACTCACCCTTCACCCCCAGGTCAGCTCTGTGGTTTCTTCTTCTTTTTTGGCACTGCGTACCATACGCAAGGTGTCCCGTTTCTTTTCATTTGATGCCCTAAAACTAATCACCCTTGCCATGGTCGTATCCCGCCTGGATTATGGCAACGCCCTATATGCAGGCATTCCTGCATATAGTCTTCGGCGTTTGCAGCAGATTCAAAACCAGGCGGCGCGCCTCGTGTTCAAACTCCCAAAGTCCCACCATACCACTCCCCTCCTAAAGTCCTTACATTGGCTTCCTGTCTGTGCCCGTGTCCAGTTTAAGCTTGCTTCTATCACCTTTCAAGCACGACTGGGCACGGCACCGGCTTTCATCTAATCTGCGATTATCCTCTATGTTCCCTCCAGGGAACTGCGGTCATCTACCCAATCCCTTCTTACTGTTCCGCGGTTCCGAAGAAAGAAATGGGGAGGCTCGAAATTTGCGACCCTCGCTCCGATTTTCTGGAATTCGTTGCCTTTAGAGCCCAGAGCTTCAACCTCTTACCTGCTGTTCCGGAAACAGCTCAAGGCACATCTCTTTGCCAAATTCTTTAATTAATACATCATTTTCTCATTTACTGGTTCCAATTTAGCCCCTGTTTTTCTGGCCAGTTCTCTGTCAGTTTAGCGCCATGAAACCGCTGGTGTACGTGCGCTGTACAAATAATTTTAAATAGAAATAGAAAATAGAAATATTGGTTACAAGGATTATTTGGAAGGGGACTTTCTATCAAGTCTTTCGAACTTGCTTCTTGATCACAACCCAGTCACTCGGATTGAGGTAGTGGCACTGTTCTTGATGATAATCTCTTGTGGCAGCTGTACCCTGATAAGAAACAGAACGGCTACCTCAGCCAACCTTTTGCAGTAATTGATTATCATATCATCTGTGATGTTCAAAAGTGCAGTTGCAGGTACAGCAGGCAATCTCATTGCCCTCCTCATCAGAATCCCATTAGGCAATTAGCTAATGTAATACAATGTAATACATCTGGCATTTCACTGATGTTGAAGCCCTAACCTTTGTTAATTTTATCTTAAGAGCACCATTTACTCTTGCAACGATTCCAGAGGCTTCAGGTCTGTTACTGCAATCTAATCTCTGCTCAATTTGTAGTGCTGTGCAAATCATCTTCAGGACCTTGCTACTGAAAGGAGTCCCTCTAGCTGATTCAAGAGAAACTGACATTCCTTTTTGCGGATTCAGTTCCCGCAATAACAGTTTTGCTACAGTGAGACTGTCATTTCTTCTGGCTGGGTAGGCTTCCACCCATCTCGAGAAGACACACACTTAGAGTAGGATATATATCAGCCCACTCTGAATAAGCATCTTGATCAAATCCATTTGCATTATGTTAAAAGGACCACCCGATCTCCTCATATGACTCATGTTGTAACAAGTAAGTTCCAAACGTAGAGGTGACACGGCAGACGTAGCCAAGTAGTGTCTTTTAACTTATTTATTAATTCCATAAGAACAGTAGCCCCACCAGGAGTAGCCTGCTAGCTGCTCAGCCCATCTTCCAACTGTCAACACTCACACCAGACACCCCAAGCATTCCACTCACGTCCATCACACCAACATTCCATACAGAAGAATCACACTGGCTGAGCAGCTAAGAACTAGGTAAAAAGGAACATTATAAATACAACAGGAAGATACTACATTGTCTTCTCCCCTTAAAACTGAAAAACAATAAAACCATACTAAAATGAAAACAACTATACACAAAAATGTACGAATGAAGTCAGAAGTCCATAACCCAGGAATGAATGGAAACAATCACATCACGAGAGGGAAACAAGACTAGACAAAGGAGGAAGGAAGAATGAAAAGATGCACACAAACTATCACCATCCTCCTCCTTTAATAATAAAACGAAAAGAAAGTTCAAAGAACGTTAAGCGCACTGACAAATAGTGAGAGAACACAACGTGAAAATACATGTGAAACATATGCAGAGAAACACGGTCGAAACAGACTCCGATAACTCTAACACTGTGACGAGACACATGGGAGTACCACACCCCCAGAACACAAAGACATTGGGTGAACCACACCCTTGTACGCACTCCAGAAAAATAGACACAAACACTATAGGTGGACCTCACACATGAACATATTTCTTACTATTGACACAAACACTATTGGTGGACCGCACCCATGAACGTACTCCTTATTATGGGTGGACCGCACCCGTATACGTACTCCTAAGTAAGGAAAACAACCAAGAAAAATAATTTGAAGAAGGGACTAAAACCCAACTTGCCACCCCTAATGTAAGGGACCAAACATGCTACAATGGGACTACAACCCATAATGCAAACTGTAGATGGGACTGACATCCATTACTAATAACCTAGGTGGGACTAACACCCACTACAAACCTAGTCAGTGGGACTAAAATCCCTTACAACCTGCGTAGATGGGACTAAAATCCACTGCGACAAAATGTGTAGCACAACTTAACTAACACACACTAGAAGGCCAACGTACAGCACAAAGTGACAGATACACACTACACGACCAACACAACAAGGAAGTGGGATTAAAATCCCTTCCCATCCCTCAAGGAAGCAAATCACAGTTTGCAAAAAACAAACAAAAACACATCCAAAAATAATATACCACCCTCCTGTAAGGAGCTAAACACCCACCCAACATAAAGAAATGGGCTTACAAGACCAGTCAAACAAGTGAGATATGGGTGAGAAACAAAAATACTAAATCTGGTATATAACTATAACCCCTCACTGAGAACAAATTAATTATATCCTTTAAATACAACCTTCTAGACACACTATATAATCATGCCCCTGAGACTTAGAATTTCGATACACAGCATACATTATAACTAGGCTTTCTTGTTTTCAGTTTCTATTTTTGGTAAATTCTGGTGGTGTTTTTTCAGTGGTTTCCAGTGATTTCAATACCTCAAAAAAACAGTGCTTTTCAGTGGTTACTCATTTTCGCGCCATAAAACTGAAAGGGTGTTTTACCGGTGTTTATGGGACATTTTGCTTTTATTAATTGGTGCATGGTATATAGACAGTCTGTGTACAGTGTATATGAGGTCCAAATACATTTTTACTAGTCAAATTTATTATAGTACACCATACAATATTTCTTTAGTGAATCTTTGGTCATTCGCGCTCTCTCTTTCCTTCCCATGTACACTTTTATTTGTGAGAAGGCCCTCTCGACATTGGCACTTGAGACTGGCAACGCCAAAACAGACAGTACACAATTTGCCAACTCTGGCCACTGACGTAGCTTTCCATGCCAATACTGGTGCACCTCAAGGTTGACATTCTCTGGGCCAGGTTCTGAAACATATGCGTTGAACTGGGTGCATATGCCCTCACCGGTGTTAAAGCGGTCAAAAATGAAGCGGTATTTTTCAAAGTCTGGAGAAAATTCCTCTTTACGGAAGGGGTCTAACACTTGCGCAGAGTACCAAAGTGAGGCTTCATTTACTTCAAACGCCATGGTTGGTGAAGGGACATTTCTATGCATCATAGCTAGCCATTTCTCTAAAATAAAATTTCCTGAATTTCCTCGACACTTCTTTGCTTACCAAGTGGCAAGCATTCTAACAGGGAACATGTTGCAGTGCCAAAGTCACTAAAAGTGTCACCTAGCCTACTCTCGAGGAGATGTTTGATATCTACACCAATTATGTTGAACACTTGGTAGACAAGGGTGTTTTCTGACTCGAGTTTTTTGATTATGTCCACTACAGCAGTCATGTTTTCCTGTAAAAATCTAAGAATGCAGTACAGTGTACTTTTTTGACATCACTATCAATATGCCCCCAAAGATCCTCACATTTCTTGCCTTTTGCATCATCACTAAGCAAAAAATCAGTAAACGATCGCCACATTGATAATATTGCATTCACGGCCTCTAGGACTGAGAACCACCGACTAAATGACACAGTTGGGATGGCACTTTCTTTGCTGCCACATAAAACACAAAATAAGAAATATTTGCGTTTTAGTTCTCGCGCATAACGAAACAGTGCACCTGAATTGACTACAAAATCAATAGCATGCTTCATTAGCTCAGAAGATTGTAGAGATGCTTTCAGCATACCATCTCGCAAGTGGCACGGATCTCTTACAGGGAAACACTTCAGCTCAGATATTGCTTTTGACAGGTCATCACATAACTTTTTCATATACGTAGCTGAATCGCTGCAAATACAAACAATATCACTCCAATCTTTGTTAAACATGGTAAGAACTCTCTGCAGCAGCATTCCAAGTGACACTGCGTTGCATGTTTTCAGTACATCTAGATCTGCCATGATGGTACGTCTGTACCATCCATTTTTTGCATGACAAAATGTGATTAGCACTGCCACTACTGGGTCGCCACGCATCTCTCGAGTTTCATCAAAAGTAACAGAGATCTTTACATCACCTTGGAGTAACTCTGAAATATGTTCAATGTTTGCAAGGAACACCTCTGGTAGGTATTTGTCATACATTTGTGTTGCTTTTGGTAATGTTTTGCCTGCTGGTGCACGCTTGCGGAACAGATTCCCAATCGGTCCATAGGCTTGGTGTAAGCTGGTTCCAGATTGCACTAGGGCACGTACAAATTCATGTGCCACATCCTTTTCTTCCTCACGTTTTCTTTTGAAGCAGGTCATTGTCTCAGCAAGAGACATCTGGCATAGGCTGTCGCTATTAGGTGGCTCTTTCAATTTCAAGTGGGTCTTGGTGACAAGATGTTCAGCAATTCGGCATGCAGTCTTCCCAGTTACTATTGGGACAGTCACACTGCAAAACCTGCAAATGTACATCTTTTGCCCACGCACTTCTTCAACCATGAAATTTTTGTTTTCCAGCACATAATCTTCTGTCGTCTTTATTCTGCGAGGCATGCTGTTCTGCGCAAAGTAGATCATAAAAAACACTTAGAAACCGGTTGTGTACTATTGAGAAAATAATGAGGCCACTGAACAGGCTGCCAACCAATTGGTGAAATTGAAGAACACATATTTGAAGCATAGCATAAGAATCCAATTTATCTTTAAAGCCTGATGAAACCAATCAAAAAGTTTACCCAGCCACCCAAATAAGACTCTCAGTCCAATCACACATGAAAAATGTGTTTCAACTATGGGCACAATGTGGCTCAGATTCCTCGCTCTGGGACTCTCTCCCTTGTCCTCTTGACCCTGAATTGACTAAGGATTGGAAAGTCTTGAAAATGTGTTTGTTCCAATAGCGGACCTTGAAGGAAAACCTTCAGCCATCAGGGCTCTAACAGCAACTTTCACGGAAACTGAATTGCAGTTTTTAAGTGCTTTTGATGTAAAACTTTAAAAATCTGTATCCTTGGTACCCTAAAGGCTTTTTAACCATCATGCTTTAAAAAAAAAATCGGTTCTGGATATCTGGAAATTAGCTAACCTCCAGCTTGCCTAAAAGTGATTAATACTTGTTGTTAGAAAGCCCTTAGGCCAATTCCAAGCTTTATAAAATTGCAAAGGAGTGTAAAGTTATAGACATATGCAGGTCAGGTAACCTATTGTCAGGAGAATGTTCAGCTTAATGGAAGGGGAATGTTGAAACCATATGACTCCAGTATGAAACATTCCCAGATGCGCAACTACAGTCAAATTCCGGGGGGGGTGGGGGTGGGGGGGGGATCAGATTCTTTCGGCAATCGGCAGAATGGAGATGCAGTGGCTGTAAGAAGGGGTAAAAAACAAGAAAGCCTTGTTAAGTAAAATGGTCTTTTACAGACCTGTGAAGTACTCAGGTGCGGCTGCAGTAAGACAGAAGCCAGAACACAATAGCTCCTCTCCCCCCACATGAGCCAGGCAGGGGACTGGTGTTGCTCTGGCCCTTTGGCCATTCACATCGCGCCTCTCCATTCTCTTGTCTGTCTTCGCCCCTGCACTATACTCTACTTTGCTGCGCCCCCATCTATTTTATGGCAGCCACCTTGGTTACGTTATGCCACAGTGAAACGATCTGGAGTCATTACTGGGAATCTTTAAGGACAAGACACTTCTAGTTTTCACCACTGATCACCAAGTTAACTGCTCTATTAACATGGGTGTGCATTAAAAAAGTTTGCACATGATAAAAGGTATTGTACAGGTGGTACTGGCCTAGAATTGTAAACAAAATAAGTATGCTTCCTTAACCCCTTGCATGCGGTCGGAATTCCGCTCCTGTGCTGGACATTCCGATCGTGGGCGTGGTCGTGATGGCTCCAGGCCGTCATCAGCACACGAGCACTGTGTGCCATGACGGACGGGAGCCGTCACCAGCATGCAAGGGGTTAAAAAACAAACCTCTTCTTGAACATTGACCTATACTGACCCGGTAATCTGTGATAACCAGTATTAGAAACCAACATATACTCACATCTATAAATAAACCTTGCCTGTACAACCACGTGCACCACTGGAAAAGTGAATGAAATAAAGGGAGTCTGAGCAGGGACTGCACTACAGGGGCGAAACGTATCAAAATGTTTCCGCGTTTTGGATCTCTGAAGAAATGTGTTGAAACATAAGTTCCCTAGTGTCTAATATTTTTGCTCAACAGGAAGAACATATGGTTTTAAAACTTACACTGGTAGAGGTTCCTTACAAAGCACAGGGTCTGGAGAAGAACACAAACAGTACACAAGTGCTGTGCTGCAGGTGTTTTCCATGTTTGGCCTGCACGTATTGAAGTTAATGTTGATGCCATTAATTCTGAATAGATAAAAGACTGATCAATGTCCCAACCAACAGTAACAACCAACTTTAATCATTGCCCCATCCTTCCAAGCAAGAGACGACTTCCTAAGCCTATCTTCAGTGCAAGGACTTTTGCAGACAACCAGGACTCTTGCATAAAGTGCATACATGACATCCTCGACGTTCTCACGGCCATTGACAAATTGCACTAAAACCAGGTCATCCTAGGCCTAGTATCTCCTGTCAACCTGCATGATACTTCTAGCCAGTGTTTAACTTGTCATCCACTCCCAGTCAGGCATGCGAGTAATCAGTGAGTCCAAATATTTGACTATTCCTTCCTTCCCTTAAAGAAAGTCTGGCCTTAATAACCCTGCGGGACAGGCAGTCCTGGGGCAAAGGAATGAAGTGCCCCCTGCACTCTGGTGCTCATGTAAAGCGCTCTGATACCTCTGGATTTTGTGTGCGCTATATAAAACCTTACCCTCAAAAAAATATATAATAACCCGCCACTGATTTGTTAGAATGTGCTGACAATCTGCAAGTGCTGTGAAACGCTGCCACTGTGTCCTTTCGAACCTCACAATACACCTTGCATCCCCATCAGCCCCACAGTTGAACAATGGTGGTTGCTCGGGCAAACACAGATAGGTCATAAGAGCAGGCAGATAACCATTCAACGTCTCCACTGCTAGACCTTGCTTAGCTAATGCAAGAACAAACGAAGAAAGTACCTCATAAGTGGTTAAAGGCAGGGGGAGGGGTCCTGCGCACCAATGCTGGTGGAAGGTGAGCTGGCAGTGGGGACTCGTGGGGGACGCAGGTCTCTGCCTGGTGCTGGGAGGCCTACTTGGGGCAAACTATTACTGACTCTCTGGTGTGGCGCTCGTGACTGCTGCATCGGCACGTGGTTTGCTATCCTGAAGCAGTAGACCTGCAGCGGGTGGTGCGAGGGGCGGCAGGCCCTACTGTGCCCATAAAATAAACATTTTTAAAACGAGGAGGAGAGGCCTGCAGAGGCGCTGTAATTTACATCATTGCAAGTCTTAACTGTGCAAAACAGACCCTGTCCGATGGCACTAAGCTCCCTACTCAAAGAGTACTTTATTGGATGCACAGATTGAGCTTAATTTACCCGAAGGGACTCAATGAGAGACTCGAATACAGTACTTTCCTATGACCTTGGCCTACCCTCTCCTTGGCCCCAGTAGTTACAGTACTTTCTTCTTCAGCGTATTTTTGTTCTCATTTCATTTAACTCTCTGTAAACCACTTTGTTTTTTTTCCCTAACACATGTTTCACGTGCATTAATGCACATTTCATTCCTCGGTGTGCTGTTCACCTACATCTTCTCTTTTTCACTCTCAAACTAGGGAAACCCTTCTAGAGACGCTATGGCTCTATTGTTACATTGTTTTATTCTCATTTCATTTCTGCCTTCTCACCTGACTCGACACCGCACCCTTTGATGCGCTACTCTTTTTATTCCCTTATCACCATCTTGATTTCAGATCTTCCTATTTATACTCACTTGCACACAATTTCTTTCTAGTTTGTTTTAATAACGTTTGCCTATCATTTTCATCATGTTTGTTTTTGTACTTCCTACGTTTTTATCCAGCATTAATAACGTGTACATAGCGAGAATGTGCTATTCAGCACGCTTTTCTTATTAGTTGTTCCAGTTGTTTGTATGTTTTTTCCTTTATCTCTGTTACGTGCCCCACAAAGCTTTTTGCTGAGTATTCTCAGAACATAACTGACTGTTCTTCTTGCAGTCTTCCCACACATATACGCATGCTCGCGCACTCGTCCGGTTTCACCATCACATATGCGATTGGTTTTCACTCAGAGCCAACGCTTAGATTTCTACCCGTCTTCACTGGCATGGTAAGCGTATTTCTTAGCCTTTTCTTACAGCACAACACCGGCACGTTTGTCGCATTTCTTAACCCATTGGCACCATCGCAGTCCGCATTTGGGTCTGTTTTGTATCACTGTGTAATGGGGAGGAAGGGGTAGAAGGAAGGGAGTCAGAGGCCTTAAGTAGGGATCTCAAAGAAGGCTTTATTTTTATATAAGACTTCCGTTTCCGGCTTGTCAGTCTCTCTCTTGCGAAGGCTGCGGGGTCCGTCTTGGTATTGGGATCCAGGCTGTGTATAGAAACCACAGGTGGCAACTGGCACTTTCCTGTGAAGCACGGGTGGCAGCAGGTTCTTCCACTCCGTCCGGCAGCCAGGAGAGAAAGAGAGACAAGTAGGGGTATTAGAGGGGTGACCGGGAGCTTGAAGTGCAAGGGCCGGGGGTGAAGGAAACCCAGTGGAAGAGTGCTATTTACTAACGCGGTAGATGCTCAGTGTGCTCGTGAAAGGGAAGGGTTCTTTGGCAAACTGTACACTGAGTTATACTCTTATTTACACTGGTGTTCGGTAGCAGGCAGGCTGTATCGCCCCACCCAACCTGCCACTCTGCCCCTTACCTGTTGAAGCCACGCTCCTCCAGCGGGAGCATTGCGGGGCGCCTCGTGGTGACGTTGGCCTCCGGGCTTGCTGGAAACACCCCGGGGATCTTCTTCCGTCTCGTCCTCCTTCGTAACGCGTAGCTCTCCTCTTCTCCGCTCTCTATCACCGCTCTCTTCCTCCGTGGAAACGCCGTCCGCCGACTCCCTGATTCCGCCCGCATTTGTTGCCATTGGCGTGGTGACGTCATTGGGAGGAGTCTCCTCATGCTGGAATCCTTCATTAAAGGAGCCGTCTTTGTATACAGTGCCGCCGGACCAAAGGGGCTTGTTTTCTTGCTGACACCATTCGTCCTGGTAGTAAGGAAGGGACTCCTGGTGAGAAGGGACACAAGCAGGTGAGAGGGGGTAGCTAGCCACCAGTCCCGTATTCGCTCCTGTTCCCCTGAAGGTGGACCGGCTTTGGCTCTGTCACACACTGCAACTACACTGACTTAGCACGCATCCAGCACTTTTACTTGTTGCACAACGCAGTTTAACAGCACGAGTCCGGTACGCATCTTTAAGTTCGTGGTCACCTTCCACTTTCACAAATTTTGCATTCTGATCCATTTCGCTTTAACAGCACTGCTTTGTGCAGCATGTACCTGGCACTTATATCCCTCCTGAATCAACTTAATTCATGAGTTTGCGCATTATCGATTTTGATACGAGGAACTAACGCACTACCTCACTATTGCACATTTTTTCCATTTAACATCGTTTTTCTCCCATAGTTCTCTGCTCCAGTTACGTACATCGGGCACTGCAGCCATTTTGTACTTTGTTGTTGTCCCTCCCTGCCCGGACCTCCGCCCCGCCCCCGCCTCCCAGCTGCTCCTCCCTCCCACTGATACTACAGGCATTACCATCCGGCACACACGCTGTGACCACCCTGAAGCCTTCAGCTACGGTCGCTCCCCACGCAGCTCCCAGATCTATCTGCCGTGGTATCGTAGCTCTCACCCACATTGCCCCTTAACTATTCTGTACTGTGCCTACCTGTCTGCCCGCGCTCACCCGCATTGCCCCTCATTATTTTGTACTGTGCCTGCCTGCCTGCTGCTAATTAATCCACCATAGCGCTTTGGCATCTGTGGAATTGTAGCGCGCTATTGCTGGTGTCTGGTGTGAGATCGCAGCGCTCCTAGCATTGTTCCCATTTACAGCTGCCCGTCTGCTTTAATTTACTGTTCATAGCGCTTGTGTTCGTTAAGGCGCATTGGTGCCTGTCTGATGCTCGCCAAATAATTATCGTTGCGCTACACTTTGTATTGTGCTTGGCTACATTTTGATTATATTGTTTAAATAGTGCAATTGTGCATAGCGCCCATTTCAGGTTGTGCCCCCAATACAATTTCGTTTTTGGCCTGCAGCCATTTTGTACTTTGTTGTTGTCCCTCCCTGCCCGGACCTCCGCCCCGCCCCCGCCTCCCAGCTGCTCCTCCCTCCCACTGATACTACAGGCATTACCATCCGGCACACACGCTGTGACCACCCTGAAGCCTTCAGCTACGGTCGCTCCCCACGCAGCTCCCAGATCTATCTGCCGTGGTATCGTAGCTCTCACCCACATTGCCCCTTAACTATTCTGTACTGTGCCTACCTGTCTGCCCGCGCTCACCCGCATTGCCCCTCATTATTTTGTACTGTGCCTGCCTGCCTGCTGCTAATTAATCCACCATAGCGCTTTGGCATCTGTGGAATTGTAGCGCGCTATTGCTGGTGTCTGGTGTGAGATCGCAGCGCTCCTAGCATTGTTCCCATTTACAGCTGCCCGTCTGGTTTAATTTACTGTTCATAGCGCTTGTGATCGTTAAGGCGCATTGGTGCCTGTCTGATGCTCGCCAAATAATTATCGTTGCGCTACACTTTGTATTGTGCTTGGCTACATTTTGATTATATTGTTTAAATAGTGCAATTGTGCATAGCGCCCATTTCAGGTTGTGCCCCCAATACAATTTCGTTTTTGGCCTGCAGCCATTTTGTACTTTGTTGTTGTCCCTCCCTGCCCGGACCTCCGCCCCCGCCTCCCAGCTGCTCCTCCCTCGCCCCCCCTCCACCTTCCACATATGACAGATGCTTTTCGCGCAGCGTTAACGCGCAGCGGTCGCGCCGAAGGTGCGCCAAAGGTAAGCCCGTCTGCGCCCGTCCGCGCCTGGACCGCGCCCACCGCCCGTCCCCCTGCTCTATGCCGCTCCCAACCCCCCAGAGTAACTTATGATGCCGCTACACTCCTCGCCCTCAACGCCGGACGCACTCCACTTTGCTGTGAAGCCACCCCAGGACGCACCCACGGCCCATTCTCCTGCCTCTCCTGTAAGTTCAACTGCGTCAGGACCCTCACCAAACACACTTCCTCCACACACAGCTCCGAACCCAACGACTTGAAATGCATCCTACTGAACACCCGCTCGGTCCACAGACATGCAACCGAACTCTGGGACCTAATCGACACTGCATCACCTGACATCGCCTTCCTTACTGAAACATGGATGAATGCATCTTCTGCCCCCGACATCGCCATAGCCATACCGGACAATTACAAGATCATTCGAAAAGACCGCACCAATAAAAAAACTGGAGGAGGCATCGCCATCGTCCATAGAAACACCATCAAAATTACAACCAGCTCTGACGTCAATCTTGCAACCGCCGAACACCTCCACTTTCAGATCCACACAGACCCCAGGACCACACTTAGAGGAACTCTCATTTACAGGCCCCCAGGCACCCGATCTCAATTCAGCGACGACATCACTGACTTCATCAGCCCGCACGCCCTCGCCTCCGAGAACTACATTCTTCTAGGAGACCTCAACTACCACCTTGACAACATTCTCGACAACAACACCACCACCCTTCTGGACAACATGTCCAATCTCGGACTCAAACAACTTGTTGACACCCCCACTCACTTAGCCGGACACACGCTCGACCCTATCTTCACCTCCAGCAAGCACATCTCTTTCGATCATACTACAGCCCTCCACTGGACGGATCATAGCTGTGTTCACTTCAGCTACAACACAACCCTGACCCACAACCGTCTACAACCCATTCCCCGAAGAAAATGGAACAAAATCACCACAGAACAACTCCTCACATTTCTCAGCCAAAACACTCCCACCCTGGCAACGGACCCAGACCTAGCGGCCACCAACCTCAAGCAATGGATTACCCACAGTGCGGACAAACTAGCACCCCTGAAAAAACACCAGTCGAAACCATCCAGCAAAAAAACTCCCTGGTTCAATGATGACCTTAAAAAATCCAAGAAGACATGCCGCACCCTGGAGAAGAATTGGAGAAAAAAACCAACTTCAGACAACATGACCTCCCTCAAGACAGCCACCCGCAAACACCACCAACTGATCCGATCCGCCAAGAAATCAGCACTTAAGGACCGTCTCGACAACAATTCTCATAACAGCAAGGAACTCTTCAATATCGTCAAAGAATTCACCAACCCTCCCGCAGCATCCAACGACATCACTAACTCCCAAGACCTCTGCGATGCGCTATCCTCCTTCTTCTACAACAAAATTGCCGACATCCACAACAGCTTCAAGAACACTCCCAATGACCAACTCACCCCACCCACTTCAGATCCCACCCCTCCAACTAACTACCTCAACTCCTGGAACCCAGTCACCATTGAAGACACCATTCGCCTCATGAACTCAATCCACTCTGGCTCACCTTCTGACCCCTGCCCCCACTTCATCTTCAACAAAGCTGACTCCATCATCGCTCCCCAACTCCGCGATGCCATCAACTGCTCCTTCGACTCCGCCACCTTTCCAGAAATATGGAAACACGCCGAACTCAGCGCCCTTCTGAAAAAACCAACAGCAGACCCCTCAGATCCGAAAAACTACCGACCCATTTCCCTCCTCCCTTTCCCGGCCAAAGTCATCGAGAAAGCCGTCAATAGCCAACTAGCAGCCTTCCTTGAATCCAACAACTCCCTGGATCCCTCACAGAACGGCTTTCGAGCCAAACACAGCACCGAAACCGCCCTCATTGCGGCAACCGACGACATCCGAGCACTCCTGGACAACGGTGAAACAGTGGCCCTCATTCTACTCGACCTCTCCGCCGCCTTCGACACTGTCTGTCACAACACCCTCATACAACGCCTCAACAACATCGGCATACAAGGAAAAGCCTTGGACTGGATCATCTCATTCCTAGCCGGGAGGACACAGAGAGTCCGACTCCCCCCATTCTACTCAGAGCCCACCGAAGTCATCTGCGGCGTACCTCAAGGTTCCTCACTCAGTCCCACCCTCTTCAACGTCTACATGAGTCCCCTCGCCTCCATCGCACGTCAACACAACCTCAACATCATCTCCTACGCCGATGACACCCAGCTAATCCTTTCCCTCACCAAAGACCCCAACACCGCCAAAAACAACCTTCATGAAGGTATGAAAGAAGTAGCCGAATGGATGAAACAGAGCCGCTTAAAACTCAACTCAGACAAGACGGAGGTGCTCATCCTAGGATCCTCCCCCTCAGCTTGGGACGACTCCTGGTGGCCTTCCGCTTTGGGATCTGCGCCCACACCCACAGACCATGCACGTAACCTTGGCTTCATTCTAGACTCCTCCCTCTCAATGTCCAAACAAGTCAACGCCGTATCGTCCTCCTGCTTCAACGTCCTTCGCATTCTCAAAAAGATCTTCCGCTGGATCCCCCTCGAAACAAGAAAGACTGTCACCCATGCACTGGTCACGAGTCGACTGGACTATGGCAACACACTCTACGCCGGAATTACAACAAAATTGCAGAAAAAACTCCAGCGCATCCAAAACGCATCAGCGAGACTCATATTAGACATCCCGCGCCAAGAGCACATCACCGGTCACTTAAAAAACCTCCACTGGCTTCCCGTCAACAAGAGAATTACTTTCCGCCTTCTTACCCACGCACACAAGGCCCTTTATAATCTAGGACCCGAATGCCTCAACACCCGACTGTCCTTCTACTATCCCACCCGCCAACTAAGATCATCCAATCAAGCCCTCGCCGCAGTCCCGCGCATCCGAAAAACCACCATGGGTGGCAGATCCTTCTCCTTCCTGGCTGCCAAGACCTGGAACTCACTCCCCACCCACCTCCGCCTTACTCAGAATCACATCTCCTTCAGAAAAGAACTGAAAACATGGCTGTTCGATAAAAAGTAAACCCCCTCCCTCCAGCGCCTTGAGACCCTCTGGGTGAGTAGTGCGCTTTATAAATACATGAACTTGAACTTGAACTGTACATTAGTTTTTCTTACTTCTGTTTTCCTTTTAGACCCAACCCCCTGAAGAAGAGCCACATCCGGCTCGAAATGCATCGGGGTGATCGACATTACTTTATGCCATTGTTTGAAGACCAAAGCTCATGTCGAGCTATCGCTCTGTAACACATGTGAAATTCGTTTGGATACTATAATTACGAATTCATGAAGAAAAGTCAATCATTGATACAAAGTGATTAAAACTTTGTCTACTTATTACAGCATATGTTTGTTTACCTTGCAATTAATTTTGCCTATAGGCGTGCTCAAGGGTTCACCCTTACATCCGTAAGGCTTCCTTGCAAGTATTCGTTAACGCCCCTCGGACAGGAGGCGATCGCCTTGAGCACCCTTACCTTCAAGAAACACTTAGATCTGATTATAACCTTTGCTCTCTAAAAAAGGACGGCAGCGGTATATTCTAGTTTGCATTTTCCTCACCCTGGCCACCACTGCCAGATGTTCACATCGGCCCCCCCCCCCCCGGTTCTTCACATTACCCAACTTGCCACATTCTAACACTGTTCACTAGTGTAACTTTACTATTCTGAACCCCACAGCCTCTTTCTCACAATGTTTATTGTGGCAGCTTCTTAAACTGCCCATCACTTGCCACTGCACATTTTGCCCCCACTGCCCGTTCTTCATACAGCCCACTTGGGGAGATCCTCACATGCCCCCAATTGCCAGTCTCTCATGCTGTCGATCAGAGGCAGCATCTCACACTGCCCGACAGGGTCGGTTCATCACATTGTTTACATATGCCAGTAGCTGACACTGCCCATCAGACTCAATGCCCATTTAGTCCTTGGACTCTTTGATGTGACTAGAAGATGTAAGATCATGTTTGTGCCAGCTGTGCATGAGTGAAGTGAGGGAACGCACAAGTGTGGAGGCTGGGAGTACACGTGAGGTTGAATTGTAAAGTTGAGAAAGGAGATTGTGTGAAAAGGTGAGTATGTGGGGGGTGCAGATTGGAGTAAATGAGAAAGTGGAGAACATAGCGGAGTGGAGAGTACGCAGTGGAGAGTACGCGGCGGGAGAGAGGGACCTCATCGCCCCAGCCTTCTCCAGGTTGCGCTAGCAGGCCTTCCAGGGTTAGTTCCTCTCCAAACCCTGCAGCATCAGATACAAAGCGGCTCCACCCGGCCTGGCCGACAAGATGAAAGCCTCTGGAAGTTGGGGGGGGCCTCCAGAGGCCCAAACATGCTCCAAATGACCAAGCATTCCCCCATCTGTGCGCCAGGATGTCGAAAAGGCACCTCTCCAGAGAGGCTCTTCGACCCCTAAATGGCAGAAATATACATTTTGAGAGTTTTTGAAATGCCGACACTTCACTAAATCCTCCTTCATACTGGAATATATATGTGGTACAGGCCAACATATATTTTTATGCCCCAATACCTCCTTAGTGGTCATACCTAGCATGGATTGGTGTTCATTGTGTTCAGTGGGAGCCCACAGATGCTAAATGTGTGATGGAACCAACTGCAGAAGTAATCAAACAGAAATAATGGGTTGTGCCTCTTATCCTTTAGTAATGAAGAATTGTCGCTCAAGTGGTAGCTAACCTGTCTGGGGTCTAATCTATGGGTAGATTAAGAGATATTTTGGCTGTGTAAGGGCTGGACTCATAACTTACGTGTAACCTGAGGCGCACATAGGTCCGCCTAAAGAAAACGCCTCTTGGATCGGTTTCTCATAGTGCAGTGTAAAACAGGTATAGAGTTTACTTCAGCACATGCCTTGTGTGTTTTTCTCCGGAATGGTGTTTATGAAGAGCCAACAGAGTGCAGTACAGGCACTGCCCTTAGGTAGGTACTGGATCGCTGAGTCATGTCTTTCAAACAAGTGTAGTTCAGCAGCAGAATACTTGTGAAGCCTTATTCTGTTGGCAAAGTACACCTGGGCCTATCAAAAGCAGCGTAACTCTTAAGTATAACAGGTCACCAGTGTAAAAGTATTCTACAAGGAAAATTGACTACTTTGTGCATAGCGTGTTTTAATGACACGGGTGTGCATCACAGTTTTTGCTGTAAATAGTGTAGACATTTAGAGCAATCAGGAAGTTAAATGCATATCATTGAGATGTAATCCGTAACAATCTAAGGACTTGGTCACGTGGGCATTATTGAAGGGAACATTGATGTAAACACGATACCACAGCCTGGGTCAGATTTGATTTAATTCAATACACACTAGACATCGTGGGATATAAATCGGTATTTACCATATTCAAGATGACTGGTACATTTCTAAACTCATGAGGTTAGGTACGAGTGTGACTCAATTGTACATTAAAAATGCAATAGAGTTCAATAATGAGGATTTTCTGTTCCCGGGCACACACAGCCGCACCCGGGTGTAGTAAATGGGTCCACGAGCAATTAGGTTTCAAGTAGGCTTTATTCAGGTAGAAGAACAGCTTGACATCCACAGCAGGAACAGCTTAGAAAACGAACCGCTCCCTTCAGCAACCGCTAACACACCACCCCACATTCTACCATGACCTCACAGGTTCTAAGAACCACAAACGGGACATGAGCATGGAATACCACACACCTCCCCCCTTAAAAAAAAAAAAAAAGAAAGAAGAGAAAAGAAAATAAAAAAAACACTAATAACGAACAAAATCCCTGAATTTCTGAGGAGCAAGTTTCACACGAGAACTCTTACGTGAAACACTTGAATCATGAAAACAATCAGTGGAAACAGCAGTAGAAGGAATGTCATGAAGAGGAGAACTAGAACAATTATCATTGGAAACATTCTCATAAACAGTATTGTCAAAAATGCTAACATTGGTTACATTATCATGACAAGATCCTACATTCTGAGGAGAAAGATGATCAAAAACTTCATGAGTACCAGAAAAGCAGGAATCATCATTAACAACATGTGGGTGCTCAGAGAACTCCAGATTGGAATGTTGAAGCGTAGACTGAGAAAAATTAGGTTTGCATAAGGAAATGTGTCGAAAATTCCAAATCTTACCACCCTCAACTCTCACAGCTTTGCTAAAAACCTCAGTCACAACAACAGGACTAGACCATCTAGAAACACCTTTGCGAACAAGATCACCAAATTTCACGCGCACAAAGTCGCCAACACGTAACTTAGGAGAGTTGGTTTTCTGGGGAAAACTTTGAGAAATTTTCGCTTGGTATTTGCTAACACGATCCCTAACACCTTTAAGTTCCAATTCCAAATAATCACCATCCTTGGCCCTCAACCACCAAGGCATGAGTTTGGAGCCAGGTTTCCTACAACGCAACATCTCAAAAGGAGATAACCCAGTTACAGAATTAGGGGACATACGATAAGTGAAAAGGATAGCTTGCAAAGCCTCTCTCCACTTCAAACCACTACGTAAAGCTAACTGACAAGACTCCTTAATGACCCTGTTAAAACGTTCAACTTGACCGTTTGCTTGAGGAAAATAATTTGAAACTCTCTTATGAGTAATACCACAGCTGGAAAGAAAAGAATGAAAAACAACACTGACAAACTGAGGACCATTATCGGAGATAATTTCTTCAGGCAAACCTTCTCTACAGAAAACTTCATTCAAAAATGCGATAATGACATCAGAATTGACCTTCTCAACAATTTTCAATTCAGGCCATTTAGAAAAGTAGTCGACCAAAACAATAGCAAACATATCTTTACCAGACTGATAATTAAAAGGACCAATAATGTCAACACCTACTTACGCCAAGGACCCTGGACAAACTCAATGGGGGTAATGCCACCAGCAGAAATGGGTTTAACAGTCTTATCACTCAAAGAACAAGGGGTGCAATTCCTGACCCACCTGTCAATCATGGCATCCATACTGGGCCACCAGTAAAATTCCCTAATCCTTCTCTTCGTTGTGGACATCCCCATATGCCCTTCATGAGCAAGATTGCAAATAGACTCTCTGATATCTCTGGGAGAAACAATTTTATCAGATCTAAAAACCATGCCAAGATTTTCCATCAATTTATCCCTAACTTTAAAGAAAGAAGCCAAATCACCACTCAATTTCCTCTCTTCAGGCCAACCATCTCTTAGAAAGGCTCTCACCTTCATCAGGACGTCATCCAGTTGCATCGCTTGTGCCCATAAGGCTTCAGAAATCAAGTTGGAATGATCGTTACCAGAAATAATGTTAACGTCACACAGAGAAAAAGCAACATCACATTCCTCGGACTGCACAATATTAGAACTATCACGAACAGGAAATCGTGACATGAAATCTGCATGAACATTGAGACGTCCAGGAACATAAACAACCTCACAACGATACTCTTGCAACTTGGCAGCGAGTCTCGCCAAGCGAGCAGTAAGAATCCTACCCCCACCTGCTGATAACATACTGACAAGAGGTTTATGATCTGTCCTCAAAGAAAATTTAGTACCCCAAATAAATTGGCGGAAATGCTGGACCGCCCAAGTACAGGCAAGTAACTCCTTCTCTATTGTAGAGTAATTAAACTCAGCGCCACGCAGAGTTCTGGAAGCATAAGAGACAACATACTCTCCAAATTTATCTTTTTGCATCAAAACTGCACCAAGGCCAACATTGCTAGCGCCCACACACACAATGCATTCTTTGGCAACAGAAAATGGTTTTAGGAAAGGGGCCTCAACAATTTTACTTTTGAGAGTGTCAAAAGAAACTTGTTGGTTGTTACTCCATACAAATTTTGCCTGTTTTTTAAGTAAAGATCGTAAAGGATAAGCAATTGTTGAATAATTCTGTACGAATTTTCCATAAAATTCAGTGAGACCAAGAAAGGATAATAGCTGTTCCTTGGAGGTGGGAACAGGAGCTGAGGTAATACTCTTGACATGGTTGATTTTGGGCTTGATGCCATCACTAGAAATTTCATGGCCCAAATACTCAACATTAGACTGTCTAAATTTACATTTGGAAAACTTCAAAGTGAGACCTTTTTCTTGGACATTGCTTAAAACTGAATGTAAATTACAATCATGTTCTTGAAAATCTGTGCCAAAGGTTAATATCTCATCTTGAAATGCTATTGCCCCTTTACAATTCTTTAATAACTCCTTCATCAAACGTTGGAAAACAGAGGCGGCACTAGCCAACCCGAAAGGCATCCTCAAATATTGAAACATACCTTCCGGGGTAACGAATGCAGTCAATTTTTTAGAATCTTCGTGCAATTCCACCTGGTGGTATGCACTGGCCAAATCAATTGTGGAAAACACAGTGGCACCAGAAAGAGAAGAAATTAATTCGTGAATATTGGGTAGAGGATGTTTGTCAACCCAGATTTCTTGATTCAAACTGCGAAGATCAACACATAAGCGGAGATCCCCTGAACTCTTAAGTGACAAAACGACAGGGGAAACCCATGGGGAAGATTCAACAGGCTCAATCATGTTTTTTAAAAATAAGGTCATCCAAAATTTCTTTAAGTTTGCTTCTATAGGCTAACGGAACATTCCTAACCTTATGTCTAACCGAGACAGCATCATCATTAAGGATTATTTTGTGTTTAAAATTAGAGAATTTTCCAAGAGTATCTTTAAACACTTCAGGAAAATTCAACTTAAGATTGTTTACAAAAACGGAATCCTCAGGAAACTTACAAGTATTGGTTTCAGACAAAGAATGTACATTCAAATCCGTAAAACAGACAGGGGGATTGGAATTAGGATCAAGTTTGATTCCCAAATCGTGTTGATGTGGCCACCCCAGGATAGCTACACCCTTAGTAGCCACATACACCTTCCCTTTGGTGACCCTATCTTTGACTTGGATAGTAGCCCAAAAGAAACCCTCGAGGCTTATTTTTTTTCCAGTGTAACCCCCGGGTTGGATATCAGATATTAACAATTCCCTGTCTTTGAACAAATCATTGAACAACTTCAAACCAATGATAGTATACCAAGAACAGGAATCTATCATTAATTCAATAGAAATGTTGTCAATAAAAATGGGCCAAGAGGGAAATTGTTTACGTTCAACTTCATCAACAGAAAGTATGCAATTAAAACTATTGAGAACTTCTTCTTCTTCTTGAGAAATGTAGTTAACTTTTTGGAGAGAACGACAAACATTACCAAAATGTCCCTTTCTCTTGCATTTTACGCATATTCTATCCCAAGCAGGACATCCTCTGTAATTGCCGAGATGGTTAGGACTTCCACACCTATAACATGCAATATTTTTTGGGGGAAAAAATTTGTTATCAGAAAAGTTCTTGTTATCTACGAACTTCTTATCAACGTCTTTCTTGAAAACAACTTTATAACTAGAAGACACTTGGCTTTTAACTAGAGAAACTTCCGGTTCAGTAACCTGTGGTTTAGGTGTAGATGTAGTACCTCGGATCTCAGACACAAATAATTCGGACTGCTCAATTCCCTTGGCAATATTAATTACTGCACTAAGAGAAGATTCAGTGCCTAACCAAAGTCTCTCTTGGATTTTCTTGCTTTTAGTACGCATCATGATCTGGTCTCTGAGAACCTGTTCATAAGAAATCGTTTCAAAAGCACAATAACAAGCCAAGGAACGTAAAGCGGAAACATAATCCTCAATGGATTCATCCTGCTTCTGAACACGAGAATAAAACTTGAACCTCTCCATAACTGTGTTGATTTTCCTACCAAAACGAATTTTCATCTGTCTGGTAGCTTTCTCAAAAATATCAATATCGCCAGCTTCATCAATATGAGGGAGATTGTCAAATTCTTTGATACCAGCGCCCCCTAAACAATGTCTCAAAAGGGCTAGTTTGCGCTTGGCAGAACAACCATCCTTTTCAAGAACATCAACATAGGCCATAAACATTGGAAACCATAAATCCCACTCAATGTTCGGATCACCAGCAGACTGCAAAAAATGAGGAGGAGCTGCAATATTAGACATTCTGAAAAAAAAAAAATGAAGTCTATCGAGTGTTCCGAGTTTTATGTGGAAACGAAGCAAAAGAAATACCTTATGATGAAAGACAGATGTTGTACCAGGAGAAAATGATGATTAGAGGCTCCAGACGCTGAAAAAGAAAAAACGACAAAAAAAAAACAAGATGGAGGCACGTAAATGACGTCACCGCGTCATACGAGGTGAGAGGTGATTCCTAGAATGCCTCGCGATCTCCCACAATGCCTCGTAATGTTCCACAATGCTTTACGCTCTCCAGCGAAGCTCGGAGACACGTAGGTGAGAGGCGCGCGAGGAGAGAACACTGGGATAAGTTTGAACAGCGCGCTCACCAACGGCTCACGAATAATTCTAATTAAAGTACGAAATGACTAAACAAATATTACCGATCCGGTGAATATGCCCGAACAGCTGAACTGGATCGGAGTAATCTTTAAGCTCGAATTCAACTCCAGTTGAAGAGCGATGGTCAAAAGCAAAGGAAAGTGAACGTTGTTCTTCGTATCCTTGTAAGCCTTGTAATTCTTGAAAACAGATGCTCCCAATCGTCGCCAAGAAATGTGTAGTAAATGGGTCCACGAGCAATTAGGTTTCAAGTAGGCTTTATTCAGGTAGAAGAACAGCTTGACATCCACAGCAGGAACAGCTTAGAAAACGAACCGCTCCCTTCAGCAACCGCTAACACACCACCCCACATTCTACCATGACCTCACAGGTTCTAAGAACCACAAACTTGACATGAGCATGGAATACCACACCGGGTACTTCACAGGTCTTTAAAAGACCATTCACATCACTTGTTAGCGAGGCTTTATTGTTTTCTCACCCCTTCGGCTGGAAGAATTAGCCCCCCCAAACATTTTTTATTGCGCCTCTGCCCAGAAGTGATACAGGGGAGAGCATTCTGGATGGGGATGACTACCCCAGGCTCCCCCCAGGGGTCCTGATCAATGACCTGTGAAGGGAGAGTGCCAAATGCGGCGCTAAAAGTCCACCCTCTTAGTAGGGCGCCTTCATGTGCAAAGAACAACCTGAGAAGCACTTGGTCAGTATTTTTCCGTTTACATTTATAAATACAGACGAAAGACAAAAAGTTTTCCATCTGCATTTATAAGTAAAAATCAGTTTAAACGGAAAACCGGGGGCCTTAGTCATAATTAGGATTTTCAGTTCTGAGTAGAGATGATGTGGTCAGATGCAGATGGTACACAGTCAGGGCTCCCGAGGGCACTTGTTTGTTCGCAATATCATGTAGTTGTCCATAGGTGGTACCTTTCAGTGATTGAGACGTGTATGTGTGTGTGACTGCTCCCACTCGTCAGGTTCAGAGGTGCAATGTTGGCAGGTTTCAGCATGTGTGCCTTGTGGTTCCCCTTGGCTTCTGCATTGTCCTGGGACTGTGGCAGGGATTCCAAAGTTAACTTGAGATTTGACGTCATGGCCATGTATCGCATATCGCGCAGTATGTCTGTCATTCACTGTGGTTGTATACTGTCCTTGTGTGATGAGTCTGTGCACCTTAGATCCCCTCAACATTACTGTGTTTATCATGGGTGCCTGTGCAATGTTACCAGTCCATGTGGGCTTCACTGATGCACATTGGTGCGGTTCAGGGTGTGTGGTGTTGAGACTGGACAGATGTGAATGTTTGCATGGCTGGGTCCCTGCCTCCCTTTTGTCCCTGGTTGACGGGCCATGCTGAGTGATGTTTGTTTGTGTAGGTGTGAGCTCGCACAAGAGGGAGGTTTGAGCGTCTTTGTACGCCGAGACTGAAAGGATGAACTGGATGAACCTTTTATTGGAACAGACTTGTTAGCAGGCCATGATGACCCTGACGAAGGGAAATGTATTTCCCGAAATGCATTGGGTGATGGATTAAAGTCATGGCGTGTGAAACCTACCTTATACTCCTGTGTCTTTCTGAACCTTGATAATAAGCGTTATTTGGATAAAATGGATCGAACACAAGTTAAGATAAAATGGATGACAAGCAAGGTGAAACTAAGGAGAAAACAATTGAAAACTAAAAATGAAATTGATTCATTGGATTCAAATTGTGGTGGGGCTGTGCAGCCTGACGGAGCTGAAATGGGTTTCTCTTTTGGGTTTAGTCACGTTACAGCGCAACGAGACGAAGCGCGAAGCAGGCGTTGCACGCTAATAAAATTGAAATTGGAGTGAAAGTTCAAAAAGTTTAAAATGGTTAAAATAAGGATTACAAAGGTGTGCATCTCTCTTCACATTTTTCACATTTGTGGCACAGGGCACATGTCTGAGTTTCCCAGTTTGAACGATATCTACCTTTGGCATCACAGTGGACCTTTCATGCAGGCTTGTGTCACCTCAATTTATGGGACCTGGGGGTAGTGCTGTTGTGGGTCTGTCTCTTGCTGTTTTAGTTACTGTTCATTCCAGCTTGTGTCACATGTGTCTGTTGGGATCCCTCTCATCTTACAATGCCTGATTGCGCAATAAGGGGTGCCCAATTCATGGGTTACTTTTGGATGGCACTGTGTCCACATCTGTGTCATTGTGGTTCAGCCCCTCTCATGTGTTGTATAGTTGCCTGGGGATACTGAGACACACACATACACATGTTGTGTGAGATTGCCTGTTTGTGTTTGTGTTTGTGTTTGTGCATCTGCACCAGTGCATTGGTATTTCTGTTGTGGGCAATTGTCTGGATGTTGTTTGGGTGATTTTCCCTGCTGTCCCTGTGTGTCATAGCTCATCATTCTGCACATTGATCCTGGTTGTTAGGTCCCATTGCTGCCAAGGAATGGGATTTTGTGACCTAACACCTACAGTCTACACAGGATGTATTGATTTGTGTGTCTATTTTCGAGATGTGTGTATCATTATGATGGTCGCTTCTGCTTTTGTGTCATTGTACACTGTATGCACATGGTCGAGAGTATGTTTTATTTTCACAGCACTGTTTGCCTCACCACATCCTTGTGGGATGTGACACAACTACTACTTTGCCACAAAAGTGTTTCATGTGTTGAGACCAGGAATCATACATACTGTTTGGCATTTGCTGTTTTTACCATGATGACACTTACCTTTTGGTCACTGGGATGATGGGGGGTTTAGCCCCATTACGACAATGCTCAATTTTTGCTGCAGTTTGGAACCACAAAATTTATATTGAATCTACACAGTGATGGGGGTATGGCACATTGACACAGTGCTATTGTGATGTTTGACTTGTGTAGTGCACACTCAGTTTTTGGTCACACATGTGATGGTAGTTACATTGTATGTTCTAACTCATATTCACTGTTGGATGCATTTGTCAAAGACTACACACTATTGTCATGATGTTAGGGGGGATGTATTTTGATGACATACCTGAGGTTGATGTATGATGGATGTGTGGCGCATCACCCATCCTATGGGTGGGGGTGTTGATATTGATAGTAACACAGCCCCCTATGAGTGGGGGTGGCAGTAGTGATAGGCAACATGCCACATATGGGTGGGGATGGCAGTAGTGATAGGCAACATGCCACATATGGGTGGGGGTGGCAGTAGTGATAGGATATATAGCCCCTATGAGTGGGGGTGGCAGTAGTGATAGGCAACATAGCCCCTATGAGTAGGGGTGGCAGTAGTGATAGGCAACATGCCCCCTATGAGTGGGGGTGGCAGTAGTAATAGGCAACATACCACATATGGTGGGGGTGGCAGTAATGATAGGCAACATAGCCCCTAGGAGTGGGGGTGGCAGTAATGATAGACAACATAGCCCCTATGAGTGGGGGTGGCAGTAGGGATAGGCAATCATAGCCCCTGATGAAGCAAGGTGAAGAACAAAATTTTGTTAAAACTTGTGAAGTTAATCTCCCATAATAGTAATTGAATTAATAAGCATGTGGTGAAATTACTAATCAACTTAGTTTAAGAATACATTTGTCAGTACACGCGGGATAAACTAATGTGCTTTATGTTGCAAACGCAAAGAAAAAAAATAATAAACTAACCTTGTCTATTGTCTTTGTCAGTATTAAATGCGGCTGTGTAACTAATGGCATGTGCTTATTTGTGTGCTTATGTTATGTATTTTCTGTGATGAAAACTCATGGAGATCGTGCAGTTCCTGAAGAAAAGTAATTATAATGCTGCTTGATTGTGCTTTTGTTAGGTAACATAATTAACAGGATTGATTAGTAAAGGGGGTGGGTAACAGAATGGGTCTCAATTCTTTAATTAATTGATGTCTTGTGTTTGTTTAATAATAGTTTCCAAAGTGAGGCCTAAAGGTGGTTCAGAACACATGGCTGACAGAGCTGCAGACGCAAAAACTTGTCCAGAGTGAAGTCTTCGTACATGCGTAGCTGTGAAGAATTTTACTACATTGTCATCGTTAATTGAAAAAGCAGTACTTTGGTTCAGTTGAACGTGCTCATGGAGAAAAGGCTCAAGGACAGGAACTTAAAGTGTCTGCCAAGGCTAGGAAGTAAATGTTTGAAACTCGAGGAAAAAGTAACTTTCTTGAGGAAGCTGAAAGTCATGGAAGTGAAAGACAATAGGGCTTATGTGAAGCCTGGACTTGGTCAAGAATTGGAGATGACCTAATATACTTTATCATGGACTGACACAGGACAGCCAATGAAAAGCTCGGATTTCCTCAAAAGAATGTAAAATGTAGAAAGTTTAGCTAGAAAGAAAGGTATAAAACCTGACATCGTGAGCAGGGAAAAAACTCTTACTTTCCGATTCCTGAATGACGTGACATGCTGTTGGACTTTTGGCGCATGTAAGGACAGCAGACTTTAAATGATTTTTCCTTTCTAGATGAAGTGAGAAATAGACAGGGAAATAGATTTTAGGGAATGGAAACTGTTATTTGTCTAATAATTCATGTTTCTGAGCTTGCTTTGAAAATGTTGGTTAATTAATTCATTTCCTTATTAAAATGCTGCTTTCTCAATTGCTTATAAAATAAAGATTCTAAAACGTAAATGCTATTTCCTTTATGAAAAATAACGTTAATAAAATTAGATTTGAAGAGACAAGCTGGTCATGTTTATTCATGGTCTAGTTTCCATCAGTTGATCCAATCGCCTTAGTGGCCTTATTAATAAATGATAAATGTTTAAAACCATGGTGAAAATAGGTAAACTGCAGTTGTATATAATAATGTAAATAATATGAGAGTAGTTTAGTTAATCAGACCACATGATTCAGTTGCTCAAAAATGGTCTCATTGGTATTATGGACCTTTATAAGTGTTTATGATTAATGGTGAGTATTGTGGTAATAGGTAGCGTTTTTGAGACAGTTTTTCAAACAGAGCGCTGGATCGATTACTTGGTAGCAGAGTTACGGTTTCTATGGTAACTAGTATGTTACATGGTAATACATAGGATTGATGTCTAAAACATGTTAAGTTTGTTCAGTTGTTATATGTAGTCGAAAGGTTTTTTCAGCAGTGTGAAAATTCCTGGTTTATGCCGGCATGAGAAGTGTGACAGGTGAAGTTACACAGTGCATTTGTTCTGTTTCAAAATAGTGGTATCGCCGTATATCACAACTGTTGTGGACATACAGCACAAGTTTAGGGATTTTAGGTGTGTAAGGTAGAATTTATAGTGAGGATTGTCTATGAAATCGTAGCTTTTGAGTATAGGGACTTCTGTCCTGCTTTAAAACTCACTGTGAAAAGAGTAGTAGAATTTATCTAAGCTTGAGTGAAGGGTAAGGAAGCGTCGTCTATCTTACTGGCGAGTGAGGATTTCTATTAGTGGGTTAAAGTCCTACTAAAGATTTATATAAGCATGGTTAGGGATTTTTCCGTATGAATGTGCGTAAATGAATTTGTAACATACGATCGAGTGAAACTCTGAATTGTCTCTAAGGAGGTGTAAAATATCTCTGTATGTGCATTCAGAGAGAAACGAGTTCGTTATTACCTGCTAGAAGGGTAAAGTAGCCTTACTTTATCAACGAATTTAAATATTCTGTGAAAATAGTGTCGTCTATTTCACGTAAAAAGAACACTTGAATGTTTGGGAAAGCTATCACTTTATTTTAGCAAAACAGACAAATGGTTTGTTTTTGTGGATTTACTAACTGAATTCAAATAAAAGATTTGTAAATATAGCGCTGTGAAAATTTTTGTAAAGGAGATGTCAGTTTAAGGAGTGGAACGAGGGTCAGAGAAGCTGCTGCGGTAGCAAACGTCACAAGTGTCGCGCTGTGATTGGCTAACATTCGTCACAGTATTCGCGCACAGATTGGTTCATGTGACTAAGGCAAGCTTACAGCTGATTGGCTCATCCTGAAATACAGTAATTCTATTGGCTGAGCAAAATAGTGACGGAGATTAACTTGATTGGCTTGTTGGTAAGTTTCGCGCACGGATTGGTTGGTGTTGCGGAATAACAAGGAAGTGGTTACGATCTTTACCGAAGTAAGGGAAATTGTTTAAAAAACATGGATTACTATTACATTAAGGAGAAAAAGAAGCTTTCATGGTTTCAGAAATTGAAAAACAAAATTAAACCTGACAAGAAAATTTCAACGCGGGGTGGAAGACTACTTCATAAGTACAAAACACCTGCAGCTTATATGTTGGGTGAATATGGTTATCATACTTGTCTTTGGATTGAGAATTGGATGAAGTATACTGAAAATGATGGTGTTTTAGCATGGCCGGAAGATGGATCATTTAATATAGCGGTTTTTAAAAATTTAAGCAAAAAAATGATGAAACTCGTACCAAAGCATAGACCTACTCAATTTGAAGCTTTAGTTGAATGGGAGGATGAAATGTTTGAATTAGAACGAGAGAGTAGAGGAATATTAAGAGGAACTGGATTAGGTCTTGGTAGAGAAACACATGGGGATAGAATGCGTCGATGGAGAAGTGCAGACATGTGTGATGGCTTGTACCCAGTGAGACTAATTAATGAGGTAACTGGACAAAAGAGTGCCCAAAAGAAAAAGAAAAATAGTGAAGAAAGCGATTCAGAGGATGCGGTATTAGAAGAAATTTATACTAGAAAACCACCACCTTATCAACCAGTTTGTTCATGGATTTCTCCAAGTGCCCCTCCAAGAGAAATTATTGATGAGACATCTCCTAAAACAAATTCGAATTGTAGAAATACACCTGAAAGAGTAGAAACAAGACGTAGTTCAAATATATCAGGAGAAAATAGAAATTATACTGAAACCCCAGTTCAAAGAAATGAAACCCCAAGAAATGGAAAAAGAACAGAAAGGTGTGAGGAATTATCAAATACCTCAGAATATTTCCATTCTAAGGATGAATTAATACAGCAGTTAACTAAAAACATGGAAGCAATAACAGTACCTGTAACAATTGGACCTGTTCTTCCAGTATTTGATCAAAAAGAAGTTAGACATTCAGCTTTAACTGTTCCATTAAATTCAGAAATACAGAAAGTGACTGAACATTTTTATTCAGACTTGTCTGAAATACATCGAGAGAAAATAATGATGCCCGATTTAACTTTTAATCAAAGTTTGTCATGTAAAACTCCATCTGGTGCAGAATCTGACTCTGGAACTCCGGAAAAGAGCCTGAGTAAAATAGATTTACCACAAACCCCAGAATGTAAATTACTTGATGTTGCAAAATTGAAAGCAGATATAAAGGAATAAATAATTGGACCAATTGGAACTGACAGTTTGAAGGCATATCAGGATGATGAATTATTATTTATTTGCAAAAGCATAACATGGATAACAAAAAAACAAATATGATCAATTAGAGGAAATAGCTTTTGAATTAGAAGTAGATTTAAGTAAGCAGAAGAATTTGCAGAAAACTTACAGGGTGGATTTCACAGAAAAAGATATTAAAAATATGAATACCACAAGAAGAAGAATTCATATAAAAGATTTAATTGTGATTTTGAGAAAATGGGGTGAATTAAGCAAATGGAGAATAAAATGGGAAAAGAAAAGAGAGGAAGACAGAACAAGTTTAGCTTTTCCTGCCAGACAAAAAGAAGAAGTAGTAAATGAGTTTCCAATGAGAGAAATACCGGGAGGAGGGTATGTGCATGTCCCATGGACAAGACAGTACATTTTACTGTTTACAAATGATTTTCCTCGATTAAGAGAAAAACCTGTAGAATGGTATCGACAGGTAGACAGATTTGTGAAAGTTTCAAAAGTTTTCTTGGTTGATCTTGATGGATTCTTTGACATAGTTGTCCCATCAGATCTATGGACAGAATGTAAAACTACTATAAATTGGCCTAAAGAAGAATACCCTCGACATAAAGTAACAGGTGCTCCTTCACCAGAGGTAATAAGAAAGTACGATCAGGTAATTGTGTTTTTGAAAAACAAGATTCCCCCAAAAGAGATAGATTGGGTTAAAATAGATAGAACAACCCAAGAACCAAAGGAATCAGAACATTCATTTTATGAAAGATTATTAACGGTATTTAAACAATACAGTGGTTATGAACATTTAAGTGAAAAAGACATGAGCCATTTTATATACAGATTTGTATATAGCTTGAGACCTGAAATTGGTGAAATGATAAGAACTGGAATAGTTGGATGGCAATCACACACAGTAGATGATATCTTGAGAAAAGCAAAATACTGTAGTGATGAAATAGATGCTAAACAAAAGAAGCCGAAAGAAAAAGCTATGTGGGCACAGGTAAAAGTGGCTGAACAACAAATAGCAACTTTAGCAAATAAAAATGTTGATCAGAATCAAGGGAAATTTAAAGGTAATTATAATAAACCAAAATTGATGGGTAATATTGAAGAGTTAAAACAGAAACTCCCTCACTTATCCGATGTCTGCACTTGCCTTTCTTACTGTCTGGTACGGGTGGGCTTTCTACACGACATCTTGCTAAATTGCTTGCTATTGTTTGACCTTTACTCCTGGCCTACCTTTGGCGGGCGTAGGGTGTATTTGGCCCCGTTTCTTATTATTGCCTTCTGATTGCATAGAGGGATATACCCCTCCCGTCTCTTTTTGTCTGATTGTGTTGTATGACGCCTTTGTTGATATAGCCGCTGCCTCCTCTTAATATTATAAAAATGAAACCTCTTTTATCCTTGTGCTTTCCTGTGTTACGACCACATCTTACAGCTATAATGTACTTATCTTTTTATCGTACACGTCTAAACTGCTCTGTTTTTGATCTCCTGATTTTGCGGCCGGCCCCTGTGGTTGTAGGCCTGCGCTTGTATTGCTCTGCTTACTTTAATAAAGGTTTTACAAAAAAAAACAGAAACTCCCATGTTTTAATTGTGGCGAAATTGGACACTGGAAGCGTGAATGTAAGAATCCGCCCAGAAATTATTTAAAAAATGAATCATTAAATCCACAGATGCAGAATGAGATAAATCAGCAGCAACAGCTACAGCGACAGGTAGTGATTCAGCAAAGTCAGATACCACAACCGCCACTTCCAAACTGTGTAAATGTGCAGAGATACAGTGCAGAAACAGGATTCAGCGGAGGTGAACAAGTAAACAGATCGCCAAGAGTGAATGTGTTGAATGTGCCTCAACAATATTGGTTGAAAGAAGTAAGGAGTGAATCTTAGGAATACTTCTGACGGTGCCTGAGAGAGGAGGAAGAGTGTGTGCTTGGAGCCACTCTTGAGGTAGATCAATCTGGTCCATTTGTAAATGGTAAAGTGAATGATGTAGAAATTACTTTCCTAGTGGATACAGGTGCTACCCGTTCTACTGTTAGATCAGTGGAAATAGAAAACCTTCCTCTCTCTGGAGATAAAATCCAAGTAGTAGGTGTAGCTAATCAGCAAATAAAAACAGATTTAACTGAACCAGTTGAAGTTGAAATAGGTAAATTTAAAGACATGCATAGATTTGTAGTTTGTGACAGCAGTCCTGTAAATCTGTTAGGTAGGGATATCTTGTGTAAGATGAATTGCGCGATATATTGCTCACCGGATGGTATAGAGCTTCAAACTCCAGAAGAAGATGGGCTTTACAAATTAACACTGTCAATGGTTGAGGCAGAAGAAAGTAAATTATTTCCTGTGTTTGATAAGAATAATCTACCTGAAGAATTAAAAAACACAGTGAATGTAAAAATTTGGGATTTCACTGGAGATGAAATGGGTTTGATGAAAAGTGTAGATCCAGTAAAAATATCAGTAAAACAAGGAGTAGATTATCCAAACATTCCTCAGTATAAAATGAAAGCAGAAGTGATTGAAGGTCTTACACCTGTATTAGACACATTCATAAAACAAGGTGTTCTAAAAGAAATTGAGAGCAGCCCATGTAATTCACCAATTATGGGAATAAAAAAGCCAAACGGAACTTTCAGGATTGTTCAAGACCTGAGAAAGGTTAATAAAATTGTTGTTCCAAGTTGCCCAGTTGTACCAAATCCAGCGGTAATTTTATATCAGATTCCGCATGATGCAGAATGGTATACAGTTATTGATTTGTGTAATGCATTCTTTACTGTTCCATTGCATCCAGAAAGCCAACAAATTTTTGCGTTTCGGTTCAAAGAACGTATTCTAGCATGGTGTCGAATCCCTCAAGGGTACACTGAAAGTCCATCCATTTTTAATCAGTTGCTAAAGAAATCATTGGAAAATCTAGATTTACCTGGAAAATCCACTTTAGTGCAGTACATTGATGACCTCCTTGTGGCCGCAAAAACAAGAGATAATTGTGTAACAGATACCATTACTCTTTTAAATCATCTGGCAGATGAGGGACATAAAGTATCTCCTGCAAAATTACAGTTTTGCAAACAAGAAGTAAAATATCTTGGTCACAGAATTGCAAAGGGAGTCAAACAATTATTCAAGCAATGCAACCTCCAAAAACACAGAGACAGGTTAGAATGTTTCTAGGAATGGTAGGTTATTGTCGTCAATGGATTAGTGGATTTTCAGTAATCGCAAAACCACTGCAGAGACAAAAGCAGACATAAAAGACCCGATTAGCCTGACAAAAACTGAATTAGAAGCTTTTGAACAGTTAAAGAAAAGTGTGTGTGAAGCTCCAGCATTACAAATGCCTGATTATGAAAATGAATTTGAGCTGTATTGCAGTGAAAGAGAAGGATGTGCATTATCAGTTCTGATTCAAAGACATGGAAGACTGAGAAATTACCAGGTTGCTTAAAAGCAGTAGTTGCAACAAGTGTAAGTTTGGAACAAAGCGAAGGAATAATAATGGGATTTCCTGTGAGAGTATATGTACCACACTCAGTTGAAATTCTCCTCACTAGAAGCAAAACACAACATTTGACAAATAATAGGCTAACAAAATATGAAAAGGTTATCCTTGGCTCAGACAATGTTTCAATTTATTTATTTATTTATTTAGTGTATTTTGGTATCGCGCACAGCTACCCCAACCGGGTGTCCCAGCGCTTCTGTGTAACTTCATACGAGATGTGTGAATTTAAATCCTTCCACATTATTACCTGACGGTACTGAAACAGAAATCAGGGATGAGATTGATCATGAATGCCTGGATGTATTAGAATATTGCACTAAACCAAGGCAAGATATAAAAGATGTCCCATTAGCTGAATCAGATTATGTTCTATTTGTTGATGGTTCATGCTTAAGAACAGATGGTGTTTTGAGTGCAGCATATTCGGTATGTACAGTTGCAGATGTAATTGAAGCTTCCTGTCTCAAAGGAATTAGTTCAGCTCAAATAGCAGAATTGATTGCTTTGATTTGTGCATGTGAAATGGGAAAAGAGTTAAAAATTACCATAGTGACTGATAGTCAATATGGTTATGGTGTAGTCCATGACTATGGCCAGCTCTGGTCTCAAAGAGGTTATTTAACTTCTGCGGGATCACCAATAAGAAATGCACAGTTGATCAAAAGATTGATTGATGGAATTCAGCTACCAGAAAAAATTGCAGTTGTAAAGTGTACAGCACATAAAAAAGGCGAGGATTACATAACAAAAGGAAACTCATATGCTGACTCAATAGCAAAATTCTGTGCAAAACATAATGTGTCCATTAATCGGGAAAAAGAAAATGAACATGTTTTTAACTCACTTATGTTAACATCTGTAGTTGAGACTTGGCAGGGAGTAAATCAGTTGCATGATGATGCAAATGATGAGGAGAAAGCCACATGGTTAAAAGCAGGATGCATTATAAGAAAATAAGAAAGGGACCCCCTGTGACTAGTAACAAGTTCCTAGGTCAGGGCACAAAATTAATCAAAATAACAATACCTAGGCAACTTCGGGGTCCTGCAAGGATATCAGGTGCAAGAACACATTGATAATAAAAACACAAATTTTGTGTGCAGTGAAACAGTGTACAGGATAGATAAACTAGTATACCAAGTTTATATAAATCTGATTTATTTAGCAAGTATCACATAGAGTAATTTTTATGTAAAAAGAACATATACACAATGGATCAATAAAAAAGTTTATACATAAGATTTCAACATATATGTCACATGTAAAATCAATTTGCACAAGTAAAATGATACATTTGTAAAAAACAACAACCAAGTGGATAAATGAGGAATCTCTATGTGCGTTTCGGCGTTACACACGCCTTTTTCGGGAGACCACTTGTGATTTCTAAAAAGGGGATAATATGCATGAAAAAAATTATATATTTTCACACCTGTACACTGCAAAAGTTAACAATTACTAGATAAAAGGGTCAGAGACTGAAATGAAAGAGCTGGTTTGTGCCAGAAAAGAAAAGGATCCAAGTCACCAAGACCAAGAGTGCAGGGATGCAGATACAATTGGCGTGAACATTGAAAAGTAGTCTTTAATATAAGAAATCTAGATTGAGGATAGGTGAGGGAAAGTAGAGGTGGAGTGGGAGCTCTAGATTGAGGTAGTGATGAATTTCAACATGAAATGCAGTGCCACACCCAATAATAACGACACAATGGCAGTGAGGCCCTTACCTAGATTTGCATGAAGACATACGCAAGGTAATAAGTTGCAGGGGTCACGTCAGTTACAACATGAATATTCTGCCGACCTTGAATGGGTTGAGATAATGAGGATTTAATCAAACACAAAGGAGTTGATGATTGCTAAGTGAATGTTAAAATGCAGATTTAAACGTTTTTATATTAAAGTTACCTATTTATAGACTGGTGATAGTGAGGTCGCAATCGACTGGCGGTCCTTAATTTCTAGAGCGTTATGGCTGACTGTCAGCGAGAATATAAACGGTCACAATTTGTTTAATGCTGTTTATAAAATAAGGAACAGGCTACCAGAAATATAAGGAAACAGTGGGTAGCTAAAGTAATTATGTTAATCACGCATGTGACATATATATATCTCGGGCGCATCAATTCTATATCTACCTCATATGCGATCCAATGTAGAATTAATAAAGACAGTGCTGTATGCGTCACCAATTGGATTAAAAGATCAGCGTGATTGACTGGTGAAATACTTATCGCAAAAGATTGGCATCATCTTATGGTGAGTTGTCGGAACTGTTGAATAGATAATGAAAAAAGAATGCGCATCAGTGGCGATACCTAACTGATTATGGGGCCGTTTAGGATGGCGGACGGACTTGCGTCCGTCCGCCACCCCTGAGTAGGAGGGACCGTCCGCATGGGCAGCGGCGGTCCCTCCATGGCAATTAGGATGTGACCGCCAGGGTGGCGGTCACATCCTCTATTTTTAACATTGCGGCGGGTGCAGCTTCAAGCTGCACCCGCCGCAATGTTAAAAATGCATGTGTTGCATTTACATGCACAAAGCGACAGGCACCGCACGGTGCCTGCTGCTTTGTGTACGCAAATGCAGGGGGGTACCATAGGTACCCCCCATGTGCACCCCCCATTCACCCAGGGGGCCCGCAACGGGCCCCCAAGGTGAATGTCCGTATGCTTTTCCATGGCGGAAAAGCCGCCGTGGAAAAGCACATTTACACCAACATCATAATATGGCGGACGGTGTCTCATAGACACCGCCTGCCATGTTATAGCTTTTCCGCCGCGGTCGGAAGCCGACCGCGGCGGAAAAGCGGCGGATGGAATTCCAGACCCACCAGCCATCCTAATTTGGCGGTGGGTCTTTGGAGTCTCCGCCGCGGTTTTTCCGCATCCTCCAGGCCGGCGGACACTTCCGCCGGCCCGGAGGATGCGGAAAAACCGCCATCCTAATCGGCCCCTATGTTTTTAATTTAGGCGCAAAAAGAATTGAGATGTGGTGTTACCTGAATACGTGATGAGACAGGTTTCTTTTAGTCATTTAAATCAGGCATGGATGGCCCTTTAAAAGCAGTGGCAGATTCTGAAACAAAAATACAACCGGGAGCTCCATAAGCAAGATGTGTATTTTTAGATGGAGAATGTAGGATTGAAAAACTGAACACGAAAATGCTAAACACGTAAATATGCCAGGAGTTGCGTGAACACAGTGTGTATGTGAGGTGGAGGAATTCAGAATTAAAAAAAGTTGTTAAACACGGAAATCCGCCAGGGAAAGCTGGGAGCTCTGGGCGAGTTAAATGAATGATTTAAGCATTCAAGGGGGGCCGTGAGCTTTGGACAGTTTAAATGAAAGGTTAAAGCATGCTGCGACATGGACTCTAAACAAAATATGGTGCCGATAACTGCGAGAGGCGACGAAGGTCAAGGGGTAAAGTGGCAATAAAGCTGTCTAAAGGAACTTACTTGCCGTTTCAGATGTCCGTAACGCCTGATGGGGTTCTGGTATGAGTGGAGACCTAGGCAACCTATCTCATTATATAGTGAGGACGCCGCGGCATCGAGGCGTGTGAGATCGGTGATGTCTCATGGGGATGACGTCATATAAAATGGCCCATGCGTTTCACATAAAGAACTACACTGGGAGTAATGCAGTAAATGGGAGTGTGAACATGAATGAGGGACTATCGTTTTCACATGCAGGGTACTGGAATATGAGGGACTGTCGTTTTCTCAACATGCTGTTTACTGGAATATAAACATGGGTAGAGGAATGCCATTTATTTGGTATAGTATTTAATGGCATTTTCCCACGGTATCTCGTTGTTTAAACCTTTGGGAAATGTTGATAAGCTGAAAATCCCAAAAACCTCACGTTTTTTGCGTTTATATTCCATATTGATGGAAGGGGTGTAATTGCAATTTTCGATGATATACCATCTAATCTCCGTGGATTGATGCTTTTGTTCTAGATAGTGTTTTACAAGGGGTGCACCAGCTTTGGACGTACGAATCGCTGAACGGTGTTCAGTCAACCTCGTGCTGAGGGATCTGGCTGTTTCTCCAACATATCCTAGCCCACAAGGGCATAGGAGTAGGTAGATGATATTTTTAGATTTACAGTTGGACATATGGGCTGGGCATATAGTGATACCTTGGTAAGTGTAGCTGGTGCCAATAATAGCTGATTTGCAGGCGACACACGTATTGCAAGTGTAAGTGCCGGTAACTGGGCAGCCTCCATCAATGGTTTTCTGAACCAGTGAGTTATTTTCTTTAAATCTAGAGTGGGTAACAAGATCTTTAATGCTTCTATTTCTTCTATGTGCAAACATAGGTTTAGGTATAGTGTCATTTTCTTCTGCGCCACTGTTCAGAATATGCCAATTAGTGGTCACGATATGCCTAATGATGTTATTTAAAGTGGAATGTCTGGTGACACAGACTAATTGGTTCTTGATTTGTTTAGTCTTGGGCTCTAATAGTGAGTCCCTATCATAAAAACGGGCCCGTTTATATGATGTGCGGCCGAGTCTGTGGGGGTATCCACGTGCTAAAAATTTATTTTTCAGAATGCTTGCCTGTCTATCATAATCTGCAATGTTAGAACAATTCCGCCTCAAGCGCAGGAATTGGCTGAAGGGTATCCCTTCTTTTTGTGCTCGCGGGTGGTAGCTGTCAAAATGCAACAGCGTGTTACGTGCTGTTGGCTTGATGAATAGGTCTACTTCCAGCTCGCCATTATGATGTCTAATATACAGGTCTAAAAATTCAACTTGATGGATACTTGTGTGTGACGTGAACCGTAGGTTACTGTCACATAGGTTTAGCCATGTTAGAAATTCAGCCAATTTATCCTCCGTATCTGACCAAATAAAAAAGATGTCATCTATGAATCGCGCCCAAGATGTTATAGATTCAAAGAAGGGTGCTATTTCATTGTAAATACGGATTGATTCAAAGTGTGACATATAGATGTTAGCTACTGAGGGGGCCACAGAGGCCCCCATGCTGACGCCTTTGATTTGATTATATAAGTTGGTTCCAAATTCAAATGTATTCTCCGTTAAAACAAGATCCAAACATTGCAATAAAAAAGGTTTAGGGCAGGGGACTTGATATGTTTCTATGAACCAGTCTACCGCTAGTAAGGCTTTGTCTTGAGAGATGTTACTATACAAGGCCTCCACGTCTAAGGTGACTAAGATATTGGTGGCCTGATTGAAGGGTAAGTGTTCCACTTTCTTAATGATCGCCATGGTATCTCTGACATATGCAGGGGTAAGAGGAATAAAAGGTCTTAAAAGGGCATCTGTATATTTAGATAAGGGTTCAGTTATGGACCCAATAGTGGACACAATGGGCCTATATGGAGGGTCAATGGGGTCCTTATGAATTTTCGGGATGCCATAAATACATGGCATGATGGGATTAGCTTGGTTCAGGAAGTCATGCTCTTTGAGGCTGATGGCGCCTTCATCAAAGGCAAGTTTAGTTAGTAGTCGGATCTTGCGTTGTACCTGAAGAGTCGGATTCTTGTGTACAGGTATATAGAACCGAGAGTCACTGAGTAAGGCTAACATTTTAGTTCTGTAGGTAGAGGTGTCCATAACAACTATGCCGCCTCCTTTATCGCAACTTTTAATGGTGATAGTGGAGGATTGGGACAATGTTTGAATGGATTGGAATTCCTCATAATTTAGGTTATATATAGGTTTGGGGACATATTTAGTCGCCTTTCTTAGCTGGTTTAAAACTGTATGTTCAAACACCATCTCTTCAGGATTTAGCATGTCGAGAGTAGGAGTGAAAGTTTACGGATTGGACATGCCAGATAGATTGATGTCAATGGTAGGTGGATCCTCTCTGTTTTTAAAGTAGCATTTTAATATGACCTTACGGAAAAAAGATATCAGGTCTTGGTATAATTCAAAAATACTGGCTGTCGAGTGGGGCACAAAGGAAAGGCCTTTTGATAATGCATTGATGCAAGCTTGATCTAGAGTCTGGGAAGAGAGGTTGAAAATTGGAATTATGTCCCTCTCCGCCAGTATTGTGCATTGCGGGTCTCTAGCATTTGGTAGTTGCTGTGTGGTGGTATATATTTTGGTAGTTCCCTCGTGCATGATTTTGGAATCTGACTCTCTGTCTGCCTCTCCGGCCACTGCGCTGCCCTAAACAAGGTACCGCAGTATTTTGGTGACTATTATAATTTCTCTGAGGGCCTGATTGGTCAAATTGCTGTGCCATAGATTCACCTTCAGAGTCCGAAGTTTCTGAGAAGGCGTGAATGCGGGTTTGCCTGCTTGAATCTTCATTGGGGTAATGATTCTGTTTGTAGAAATCATCAGCCAAATAAGGATATGCTTTTTCTTTTGAGTAATATTTAATATCTTTCTTTAGTCTGTCTACCTTGCGTTTCAGTAGTTAATCTTTGAAAGATACTAGCTCTTTCTCAGCTTGTTCTAATTTTTTATTTGCTTCCTCTAGAATGTTATTTTTTCTAATTATTTCCTCAAGTTCAAGGAGTTCGTTTTTAAGGGCTGCTATAATTTCTTAGGCTGTCTCCACTATTAAAATCATGAAGTCCCGCGAAAATCTGTTCGCAATGAGGCTCCATTTATCTAAGAATGTTTTAATGTGTATGAACAGTCCTGGGATATTGCGAATACGTAGTCCCTGTGGTTTAACTCCTGCTTTGAGGTAAGCTAACATGAAGTCACCATGTGCTTCCATTCTGACTAGTTTTTTCTTTAGAAAAATGAGGTCATTGACTTCATCATTACTATGTGAGTTGGGAGGAGACCCAGAGCTAAAGTTAGATGATGAGCCCACAAGAGCTGCAAACTGTTCATCAGAGAAACCGAAAGTTTTTAATGCATCCATATGAAAGGTATGTTGAGTATGAAGAGGCAAGGATTGCCAAGAGAGATAGAAAGCACTAGAACCAGCAGTCTCTGAGAAGAAAATTGACACAAATGAAGCAAAACAATGACAAAAGTCCCCGCACAGACAGGCTGTGGGTAAAATAAGCAGGATGCAGACAGAGAGAAGAAGATGAGGTTTGGGTTTACAAAGATGACAGACCAGTAATGCCAGATAGTATGATTTCTGACATGGCACGCATGTACCATGGTCCAGGACATATTGGTAGAGATTCAATGATTAGATTTTTCAGACAAATATGGTACAATCCAAAAATCAGAATAATTGCAGAATCATTTTGTCAGAGGTGTCTTATCTGCCAACAGATGAATCCAAACAGAAAAACTGTTGTGAGCATAGGAACCTTAGGACAGGAGGGTGGTCCATTTACCAGAATACAGCTTGACTTCATTGACATGCCACCTCACAACAAACTCAGATATGTCTTGGTGATATTCTGTTTGTTTTCAAGATGGGTAGAAGCATTCCCAACACGTCACAATGATTCAGTTACTGTGGGAAAATTGCTTTTGAGAGAAATCATACCAAGGTATGGATTTCCAGTGACGGTCGAGACAGATCGTGGCACACATTTTGAAAACAGATTGCTAAAGCACTGGATATAAAGCAAAAATTACATTGTGCTTACAGACCAGAAGCATCAGGTGTTGTTGAGCAAGTGAATGGTACAATAAAAAACAGAATAGCAAAGATGTGCTTAGCAACAGGAATGAAGTGGACAGATGCACTTCCACTTGTTTTGATGTCTTTGAGAAGCAGTCCAGATAGAAAAACAGGTTTGAGTCCTCATGAGAGTCTAACGGGCAGGGTCATGAGGCAAGCATTTGTTCCAGTTGATAAACTGTTGAGCATTAATGATAGCGTCATAATGGATTACTGCAAAAATCTATCTGATGTGGTGACTTCTGTGTTCCATCAGGTGGGAACTGAAGTAATTTCAAAAGAGAAAGAACACGCTCATGATCTGTTACCAGGAGACTGGGTAAGGACAAAAGTACACCGAAGAAGAAATTGCATAGTACCAAGGTGGCAGAAGGCAAGACAGGTGATATTAGTCACAACAAATGCAGTAAAGTGTAGTGGATTGAAGAGATGGATTCATGCTAGCCACACCATACGTGTGCGAGCACCTGAGAATCCTGACGAAGGTGAAACAACAGCTGATTCAGATTCAGAAGAAGAACCTGAAAGAAATCCAGATCCTGAAGATCGACAAGAAAGTCGACATCTGGAAAATTCAAATGCGAATGAAGCATCGAATGCTGAAAATGAAGAAATTGTGATACAAGATTCTAAAAATGATGAAGATCTGCTAGATCAAGAAGCAGAAAAGGAAACTGAACAAGAGGTGATTCGAGATCAAGATCAGGACAGTATTGAAAAGCAGATTGGAAGCTCTGGAAGAAGGAACGAAAATTCTGAAACTGGTGAATTGGAAGTAATTGAAGAAGAAGAAGAAGAGGAAATTCCAAGTACCAGCTATAAGGATGTTGTTCCTAACAGAGTGAAACTGCTGAGTAAAGAAGTACCTGAATCTAAAGAAGAAACTGTTACAATAAAACTGATTATTAATGAATCAGCTGATAACACAGAAAGTGAAACAGATGAAAGTGGAGATGAATCAAAAGTGAAAAGATCAAGGAAAAGAGCTTGGAGAGTAGAGTATAACTTAGCAGAACCAAAAAGGAAATTAACAAGAAAAGGAGACAATTGGCCAAATGAAAACGAAGGCCTAAAATTTAAATTAGTGAATAAAGCAAAAGAGCAGGTGAACGAGATTACAAGTCAAAAGGAAGAAGACTCAAATAAGAAAAAACAAGCAGGAAAGAAAATTGAAGTGATAAACAGCAGAGCAAAAAGAATAATTAAGCCAAATCAGAAGTACAAATCACCTGAGTGGACCTATATTATAATTCCACCAGTAGTAGAAGTAAATAGTAGTCAAAGAAATTTAGATGATGCAAGTGATAATGATTGATTTTGTTCATTAGGTGACACAAGGTTGAAGAAATTGTGTTAGGTGACACAAGGTCGAAGAAATTGTGTTAGCTGGAAAACACATTGATGTATGACATAAGGTCGAAGAAAAGCTGTTAGAAAATAAAATTATCTGTTATAAAAAAAGAGGGGAGTATATTTAGTAATTTTTCATTTTTCATTTTTTTAAGGCTCTTGTTTAAAGTAAAGATGCCTTCTACTAATAATAATTTGAGATGCTCAATTTTCAAGAGATGTTGCAAATTGTCTTCAATATGTGTAATCTTGATAATTTTAGTTTGGTTAATTTTAGCTGTCATTTTTCCTTTTGGAATAGATAAAGAGATGTATAAAACTAACATGACTAGTAAAGTTGTGGTTAATCATGATAAAGTTGATAAGACTGATAAAATTATTGTACATAAACCAGAGATTTATCAAGATAGATCTGTGGGAGATTTTTCTAGTAATACCTTTTCAAGACTTTTATCTGAATATGTTAAGGAGATGGACGCAAAAGACTGCTACATTTGTGTAAAGTTACCTACTTCTGTGTCTGAAGGTGTTACGTATAATATGCTTCCTCTTACTTATAGCATAACATGTAGTGTAATAGCTAATTTGTTTTATCAAACTGGACCATTGGAATATTATTATTCAGATTTTGATGAGATTTTTGCAAATTTAAATTTTGAAAATAGCTTGAATAAAGTGAAATTTGCTAAACAGATGAGGGAATTTTTCCTAGTGACTAGTGAACTTACTTATGAGTACGCTTTTAGAAATAATTTAACATGTAAATTGAGAACAGAAGAGAAGATGTTCTTAAATATGGTGGAAGAGAGAAGGGCAATTTACAAGCGAAATGAGATGTTGAAACAAACTAAGTCTAAATTTTGGCAGATGGAAGATGAAGAGCTTAATGGTAGAAATGAAAATGTTGGAATTCACATAGATAAAGCTGTTAGTGGAAAATTTTGTATAAGAAGAGATAATACTTTGTTTGATAATTATTTTGTAGGTGCAAGTCAATGTGAAGGCACTTATCGTATTATAGGGGGTTGGGGATTTAAAGGAGGCAAAGATCCAATTTTTCCTGGAATTTATTTTGTTTGTGGGAATAACGCTTATTACAATCTCCCAGACCATTGGTATGGGACATGTTATGTAGGTTTAGTTTTTCCAATTTTTTTTTCATGTAGATAGAAGTGCAAAAGGTTCATTTGAAATTAGCAATCACCTGAATAGATTCAGAAGGGAAAGCTTTTCAGAAATAATGGGAGACATATTTGGTGCATTAATACCCATGGTAGGAATAACCCTGAATGCAAACAAAATTAGAAAAATGTCTACAATTGTTGATAGATTGTCAACAGATACTGCAAGTGGATTTCAATTAGTGAACACAGAGCTTATTGCTATGAGAACTATGGTGATGCAAAATCGCCTTGCTTTTGATATTTTGCTGGCAAAAGAGGGTGGAGTCTGTGGAATTTTGCATGTTCAACATTGTTGTACTTACATACCTGACAAAAGTCAGAATATAGAAATGTATATAAAAAATATTACTGAATTACATGATGAAGTTGAACCTTTAGAAGACGAAAGTTTTTCAGAAAGTTTGAGTAAAAGATTTACAGCAATTAAACACTGGTTTCAAGAGATTGGTAATTCAATTATAGGCAAAATAGTTTTTCCCTTAATAGTCATAGCTATAGTGATACTTTTGTTAAAAATTAGTTGCATGATACACAAGAGAAGAAAACATGTAATAGAAAAGAAAAGAATTTACAAACTGAGAAAAGAAAAAGAAATAGAATTAGAAGAGTTTCGGAGAACTCAATATGAGAAATGCAGAAAAACAGATGAATCTAAAGTTTAGAAATACTAATATTAAGAAAGTCCAAAACATGTTCAAGGGTTGAAAATTTATAAATTTTGGGTATTATTTGGTGATTTAGAAATCACCAGTTGAGGGAGTTGATGAAGCAAGGTGAAGAACAAAATTTTGTTCAAACTTGTGAAGTTAATCTCCCATAATAGTAATTGAATTAATAAGCATGTGGTGAAATTACTAATCAACTTAGTTTAAGAATACATTCATCAGTACACGCGGGATAAACTAATGTGCTTTATGTTGCAAACGCAAAGAAAAAAAATAATAAACTAACCTTGTCTATTGTCTTTGTCAGTATTAAATGCGGCTGTTTAACTAATGGCATGTGCTTATTTGTGTGCTTATGGTATGTCTTTTCTGTGATGAAAACTCATGGAGATCGTGCAGTTCCTGAAGAAAAGTAATTATAATGCTCCTTGATTGTGCTTTTGCTAAGTAACATAATTAACAGGATTAATTAGTAAAGGGGGTGGGTAACAGAATGGGTCTTAATTCTTTAATTAATTGATGTCTTGTGTTTGTTTAATAATAGTTTCCAAAGTGAGGCCTAAAGGTGGTTCAGAAAACATGGCTGACAGAGCTGCAGACGCAAAAACTTGTCCAGAGTGAAGTCTTCGCACATGCGTAGCTTTGAAGAATTTTACTGCATTGTCATCGTTAATTGAAAAAGCAGTTCTTTGGTTAAGTTGAACGTGCTCATGGAGAAAAGGCTCAAGGACAGGAACTTAAAGTGCCTGCCAAGGCTAGGAAGTAAATGTTTGAAACTCGAGGAAAAAGTAACTTTCTTGAGGAAGCTGAAAGTCCTGGAAGTGAAAGGCAATAGGGCTTATGTGAAGCCTGGACTTGGTCAAGAATCGGAGATGACCTAATATACTTTATCATGGACTGACACAGGACAGCCAATGAAAAGCTCGGATTTCCTCAAAAGAATGTAAAATGTTGAACGTTTAGCTAGAAAGAAAGGTATAAAACCTGACATCGTGACCAGGGAAAAAACTCTTACTTTCCGATTCCTGAATGACGTGACATGCTGTTGGACTTTTGGCGCACGTAAGGACAGCAGACTTTAAATGATTTTTCCTTTCTAGGTGAAGTGAGAAATAGACAGGGAAATGGATTTTAGGGAATGGAAACTGTTATTCTGCTAATAATTCATGTTTCGGAGCTTGCTTTGAAAATGTCGGTTCATTAATTCATTTCCTTATTAAAATGCTGCTTTCTCAATTGCTTATAAAATAAAGATTCTAAAACGTAAATGCTATTTTCTTTTTGAAAAATAAAGTTAATAAAATTACATTTGAAGAGACAAGCTGGTCTTGTTTATTCATGGTCTAGTTTCCATCAGTTGATCCAATCGCCTTAGTGGCCTGATTAATAAATGATAAATGTTTAAAACCATGGTGAAAATATGTAAACTGCAGTTGTATATAATAATGTAAATAATATGAGAGTAGTTTAGTTAATCAGACCACATGATTCAGTTGCTCAAAAAAAATTGTCTCATTGGTATTATGGGCCTTTATAAGTGTTTATGATTAATGGTGAGTATTGTGGTAATAGGTAGCGTTTTTGAGACAGTTTTTCATACAGAGCACTGGATCACCCCTATGAGTGGGGGTGGCAGTAGTGATAGGCAACATACCCCCCCCTATGAGTGGGGGTGCAGTAGTGAGAGGCAACATGTCACATATGGGTGGGGGTGGCAGTAGTGATAGGCAACATAGCCCCTATGAGTGGGGGTGGCAGTGATGATAGGCAACATAGCCCCTATGAGTAGGGGTGGCAGTAGAGATAGGCAACATACCACATATGGGTGGGGATGGCAGTAGTGATAGGCGACATACCACATATGGGTGGGGGTGGCAGTAGTGATAGGTGACATACCACATATGGGTGGGGGTGGCAGTAGTGATAGGCAACAGAGCCCCTATGAGTGGGAGTGGCAGTAGTGAAAGGCATTTGGCCACATATGGGGGGGTGGCAGTAGTGATAGGCGACATAGCCCCTATGAGTGGGATGGTGGCAGTAGTTATAGGCAACATAGCCCCTATGAGTGGGGGTAGCAGTAGTGAAAGGCAACATAGCCCCTATGAGTGGGGGTGGCAGCAGTGATAGGCAACATACCACATATGGTGGGGATGGCAGTAGTGATAGGCAACATGCCACATATGGGTGGGGGTGGCAGTAGTGATAGGCAATATAGCCCCTATGAGTGGGTGTGGCAGTAATGATAGGCAACATAGCCCCTATGAGTGGATGTGGCAGTAATGTTAGGCAACATTGCCCCTATGAGTGGTGGTGGCAGTAGTTATAGCCATGCGACCCCTATGGTGGCCTGTTGCTAGTGGACAGGATATGGACCCCTTGGGAGTGTGTGACATTTGGCGGGTATGTGTCGTTTGTTTGTGTGGTGGGTGTCTGACTTACCTCCTGCGCGGCCGCGTCTGTTCCTGATCCGATCATAGATGTACAGTACTGGTATGACCTGCCCGATGAGATTCATGATGTGTTCGTCTCGTACACGCTGCTTGTTGCTCCATCTCGTACCCGTTGCTAGCTGGTCCATCTCGTAGCCATGTATTGTGTTATGGCGTGAATCGTGCCTGATATGCAGCTTTCCCGGATGCTGTGATGTGCTGTACGTGGCGACCCGTCCGGCGTGTAGGAAGTACGCATCGTACTTGACTGGCCAGAAATTGCAGTGATAATGGTACCGTGCGACTCGAATTGGGCATTTACGGATCAGGCTATTACGGAAATTGTGGATGGAGTCAGAGCATACGTGTCGGTCGGGAATTTGGCACTTTTCCATATTGTACTTCCTCGCCCGGACAGCCCGGCTCCTGGGATGATTCGGTCGTGAGGTAAGGCTACGGGCAGCTCTCGGTGAGCTGTCCCACCGATATCGGAATCAACCCCATTATGCTTATTTTTTGGGGGGTGAAAAGTAAACTAATATATTTTTGTTTAATTTAAGTATGTGTTTAATATTTTTGGTTTGTTTTTGAGTAATTGTTTTCTGTTAAAATATATTTATTAGTGAATATTTGGTTATTTTGGTGATATTGTCATCAATATTGTGCGTTTCAATTTTTTTCACATATATTTTTATTTAAAGGTAACAATATTTTTGTATCTGATATTTTTGCTTTCGATATATCAATTCAATTCAATTTTATTTATTATGTTTTGGCTCTCGGCCGAGGGCCACATAAAATGTACAGAGTTAAGAACAAAACGCATACCTTACACAAACAAAATCTGCCATATAAGATAACTAAGTTAGATACAAAAGTGGCATACAAGACGGAACTGTGAAAAATTGGCAAGTCATTGCATCTCCATGAAATATTAATAAATAGCTAAAAAACCTTTAAAAAATTTAAAAATGTAGAAGCAGAACATTTCATTAGGAGGGAAATAAAGTGCATGAAGAAAATCATTCAAAGTGACAATGCCAAGACGGAGACAGATAACTTTTAACCATCTAGAGCGCAATTTGCGGAGCGCCGGGCAAATCAGTAGAACATGCATACAGTCCTGGATATTCAAATTACATAAATTACACAATGAAGAGGAACCATACCATTTAGAGAGCAGAAGATTTAAGGGTATTAAGTCGTAACGTAGAAGAAACCAAAATCTACGAATACCATGGGGAAGGGACCATGAGACATAGGGTTGTGGAAGTTTCATCAGATAGGAATCCAGGAGGAAAACTACATTCCTTTTTTCACACATTAACTTTTTATCCGATTGAAAACTTAGGTCCCAAGAGGCTGCTTTTAAAACAAGTCTTAACTGTAAAGGGGAATACAAAAAGAGGGTGGTTTCATCCAATTTTAAAAGAGTTACGGCATTTCTGAAGTTATGAACAAGTTGAGAGAACTCATTAAAATTACCCAATAATTCACTTTTAAGGAGGGCTCTCATTGTCCCAACTTCCGCTCTCGCAAGACAGGCCACCCATCTTACTAGGGCACATAGTCCCTGCACCCAACTGCTCCTTAGACCGAAATCCAGCCTGCAAGCGGCCAAAGAGCAAGCAGTATTAAGGGAAGAGAGAGATCTTAAAAGTTTCCCCTCAATCTTATGGCAAAAATCCCACTTTTTGACCTCTATTAATTCAATACCATATAGTATTGTTGCGGGGATTTTAGATCTGTATACTTCCAATAAGATTGGAAAGTGCCGTTTCCCCGTTGCATGGTATAGAGCATTTAAACCTTTGCCATGGGCAAGAGCTTTGCGAGAGCAATGCTCTATATGAAGCTTCTCACTCAGATTAGCCGTAATAATTTTCCCCAAAAAAGTATAGGACTTTACAACCTCCAGTTTTTGACCCCCGATAAACCAACCAAAATCTGCAGATCGACACCTCTTCTTGCCAGCTATACACATGACTTTACTTTTTGTTATGTTAATCTTCATGCAATGGGCCACAGCAAAAATATGAAGAGCACGTAGCCGATTTGCAAGACCCTTTGGGGTTAGATCAAGTATAAGGACATCATCGGCATACATCAGGCAGGATAAAGGGGTCCCCCCCACCACCGGGGCGATGCCCTCTGTGGCAGACAAAGCAGCGGGTAGGTCAGCCGTATATAAGGAGAACAAAAGGGGAGCCAATAAACAGCCTTGTTTAAGGCCATTACCAGATGGAATTGGATCAGATAGCCCCCTTTCACCCCCCCAGCAGGACCCTACACCAGGTCTCTGTATGGAGAGCCCGCACCAACTCTAACAGATAAGATGGGAGACCAAGCGCAGCCAATTTTCTCCACAGCGTTCCACGGTCGACTTTGTCAAACGCCGTGGAGAAATCTATAAAAGCAGCATACACTACCCCTCCTCTCACCTGTACATATTTATCTGTGACCACGTGAAGAGCGGTGAGGTTATCTAGCGTTCCGTGGTCCCTACGGAAGCCAGTCTGTTCAAACGGCAGGATGTTATTCTCCTCAACCCAAGCGGAGAGAGATCCTAAAAGACATTTCGCAAAGACCTTTCCGATTGAGTCAAGGAGAGCAATCAGACGATAATTACTGGGGCTATCCCTAGTTCCCTTCTTAAAAATGGGGACCAGGATACTCCCCCTCCAAGAGGCAGGCACCATTTTAGACACAAAACAGGCTTTATACAAGGGGTACAAAATTTTGCTCCAACTTGCAGGATCCTGTTTCAGGACCGTCATGGGGAGTTCATCTGGGCCCATTGCCCCAGAGACACGCATATTTTTTATGGCCGTCTCAATTTCTTTTTCTGTTGGATAGTTAATAAGACCTTCCAGGGTGGGACCAATTATGGTATCATCACCTGGAATATCAACAGTGGCAATAGCACCAGACGTACCATTCCCTGCATAAAGGTCCCGAATATAAGTGATCCATACCTCTTCTGCTATAGGGATAGGGGAGGGGCTAAGTCTAGACCCACACTCCTTACCAATTATTGCCCAAAAATCTCTGATTCTACCGTGAACAACAGATTCCCTTAAATTGATCCAGGCGTTGTCTTCCTTAACCTTTTTTATTTTTAGCTTAAGTCTAGTTCTCTTTCTTTTTAGCCTGGAAATTTCTTTTCCACGTTCTGTACCTCTATCTAGATATTGTTCACGGATTAGATTATTGATTTCCTTATTCAAGGTACGCAGTATACTGGGAACCTCTACCCCTCTTCTAGGTCGGGAAGATTTATTAGCATAAGACATGATTTTACGCACGAATTCTTCAAAGTATACTATTTCGTTCCCACGCCACTCATTTAAAACTAAAAGGGTATCGGATATAAAGTCCTGCACCCCCTTAATGGCCGGGGGATTCCAAAAGCACCTTCCCGAAGAAGCGTGGAAGGCAACGTCACTGCCGTTAAGAGACCAAGGCACAGTGGACGGGGGATTTAAGGAGATAGTTACAGATAATATACTATGATCACTCAGAGGAGTAGGTATAATCTTAAGGTCCTGAATAGAAGGTAACAGGCCATAGTCAGCGATTGCATAATCCAAGATGGAAGACCCAAAGGGAGACTTATGGGTAAAATTTGCAGGCATGTCCGACGGGAATCTCCCATTTAATATAAGTCCGTCGACGGCCGCTAATTCTTTTAACAAGATCTTCCCTCTTTTATTTGTCACTAACTTATCAGGGAAAAGAGCTTGGGGGACGAAGTATGCCTCTTCCTTAGTCTTATTCCTAAAAAGTTCCAAACTAACATTAGAAATTTTGCAATTCAAGTCACCCACAAGCAAAATTTCTGGAGGGGATGGGACATTTTTAATTTGATCTATATAACGAAGTACCTGCTTCAGTAACACATTAAAACACTCTTCTGGAGGAATATACACATTTAAAATCACAATGGGGGACTTTATGCTATTATTAAACAGGTTTTCAATAGTTATAGCATGGAAAAGTTTACTGGAATCAATGTAATGGGAGAATCTCCATTGCAATTTATTTGATAATAAGCAGGCGATCCCCCCCCTGGCGTGCCCTTTCTTGGAAGGGGCAGCAGGCACTTCCAAGACATAGTAATCCTTAAAGACATTCAGCATATTGACACACCAGGTTTCCTGTAAACACATTAGCTCCTAGAGAAAATAGAAAATCTAATTTCTCTGGGCTACTATGGATCCCTGCCGCATTCCAGGAAATAATTTTAAGAGAAGTGTTAAAGATGCTGAAACAATCTGGGGTTATCTTTAGTTTTTGTGGATAAGGCACTATGCAGCCAGTTCCACCGATCATTATCCTCTATAAGAGAGGCAGTCTGCGTTAGCGGAAGTGGCTACACTTGCATAACCGAGCGTTTTCCCTTAGAGACCCGAATCTTCAGATCCCCAAGGGAAGAGGCTACCCCCTTGATCTCATCTCTTCCAAATACCTCCCCAGAGGAATGGTTTATATTACTGAGGTTGAAAATCGGGAGAATATCAATACCTGTGCGTTGAAAAATCTCGGCTTGCTGCAGTATCAAGTTTACAATAATAGGCGAATAAAATTTAACCCTTATACTAGAAACCTTGACTTCACCAAACAGGGTAACTAACTCAATGTCCCTAGTTTGGATATGGTGGAGACTTTCACTCTCACTAAAACGCTTAAGTAGCCAGGCTCTGTTTAAGGGAAGGTCAACATCGAATAAAGGAAAAAAGTCTAATACAAGAGTGTCCACTGGAGCTTTTAATATTGTTTGGGTGCGATCCAATAGATGGCGGTCACCAATCTCTAAAGCTGTAGAGAAAGGAGGAGCCAAGGGGTTAAGAGACCCAGATTGATAAAGAGCTGGAATTCCACTCGCAGATGGTAAAGGGAGACTAGGAAAATGACCCCCTATTTGTGACAGGACTTCCAGAGATGTTGGAGGACACAATTCACTTTCGACCTTTAAGGGAGTAGGAATGAATGAATTCAATTCAGCATCCGCCTTTACAAATAAAGAGGCGGGTTCCAATTCAACATCATCATTCTCCACTTCCGCCGAACAATTTTGAAAAATTATCCGCCGCTGCCTTTTCTTCCTATGTTTTCGAATTGGTTTCCTTTTATTCCCTTTATTGTTTCCATATTTACCAGTTTTTACCTTTACCACAGGTTGAGAATCATTAGCTTCTTTTTTATTCTCGGACATAAAGATGGGGAATAGGTCCTGACCCCCTTTAGGGCCAGAGATGGATTTGTTTTCCTCCTCAATCTCTAAAACTGAGTTCTTGATACAGTTCGGCACTGCCGTTAAGGGAATAGCTACAGCATGTGTTTTCAGAACCGCTGTCACAGCCTTCGTATTAGAGACCTGTGGAGGCACATTTATTTCCCCCACTGGCAGGCTATGTTCAGTCATGGGAGGTAAAACACATCTCGTATCAGAAGACTTTTGTAGCAAAGCCTTCAAAATTTCGGTAACTGAATCCAAGATACAATCTGAGCTGCCAACAAATTTCCCCAAAAGAGATAAAATCGAGGCTAATAATTGTTCCAAAGCAATCATGGATTCAGAGATAGGTTTTTCACACGCCTCCAATGGATGGCAAATACCCGATAGGTTAAGACCCAGAGACCCAGAAGCAACTAGCTGATCAGACATGTCCTGACCATTTAACGAGGGGGTACTACTATACAACATAAACCCCGACGGGGTCGCACCCCCCGAAGGTGTAATAGGGGCCTGGGTCTCCACTTTAGCTATGTTTACATATTGACCGCAGAGTTCAGGGTCTAGGGAAAGTGATAATGGGTCACCACCCAACCTATCATTCTGCGGAGTATGAAGCAAAAGTGGATGAGTCATAGATTCCCCAACAGGTCCAGGTAGATCAACCTTACTCTCACACTTCCCTTCAGAGTGAACAAGGGGAGAGGGCACCACTAGTACAGATTGTTGAGCTGCGGGCTGCACAGAAATTACTAGGGGAGATTTAGTGACTTGAGTATGGGACTCCTGAACCATAACAATGGGGGCTTTTTTCATAGACATATTAACATTCTTAGGGGGAGGCAAATCCCACAGATCAAACAATTGACATTGACCCTTCAAAGGGGGGTTATTAACAGATTTATTTCTTGTACGCACAAGTTCATTTTGTAAGCCCGGTGTGCCTCCCACTTCCCTTCCTGAGCGCAATTTTTTAGACATCTTTTATGCACTTTAATCCACAAGATTATGATACAAAAGTACTTTACTTCCAGAAGAATGATAACCGAAATAAAAAAGTAATGCTCCTATAAAATATATATAGTCCAGGAGATGCACTGAAGACTGACCAGATGAAAGGACCTAGGAAAATACGGAGCAATTTTGATAGATAAATATTCTTCAGACAGTCCGACGTATATCATATAGTCTAGAGAAAACGCAATTTAAAATAGAGGCAGTCAATAAAAATAACCAGCCCCAGCCCAGCCTACCTCGGCCACTGAGGGCCACAGAGGGCCCGCCCTTTGCCCGGGCTTAGCCCGGCGTCCCGCACGCGTCCCGCTAAGCGTCAACTGATTATATTTATAGGAGGAGCAAGGGGCGGGGAGAGACTCCAGGTGCGCTCTGATGGTCCTGCGCTGCAGCCTGGGTCTCGCAGTCCCAGCCCCTGTTGTCGAGCAGCCTCACACGCAGTTCCAAATTGATCTTGGTCCCTGGGGTCGGCAGATAGGCGAAGGAGCTGTTTAAACACCAGTCTCTCAATAAAACACACAGAGCAAGGCAAAGCTACGAGCGGCACCCACGGAGCGGGGGCCGCGAGCAGTTAAAGGGCAGGCAGCCAATCACAGGCCACTTACAAGCGAGCAGCCAATCGAAGCGGAGCAGGGGCGGGAAGAGACTCCAGGTGCGCTCTGATGGTCCTGCGCTGCAGCCTGGGTCTCGCAGTCCCAGCCCCTGTTGTCGAGCAGCCTCACACGCAGTTCCAAATTGATCTTGGTCCCTGGGGTCGGCAGATAGGCGAAGGAGCTGTTTAAACACCAGTCTCTCAATAAAACACACAGAGCAAGGCAAAGCTACGAGCGGCTCCCGCGGAGCGGGGGCCGCGAGCAATTAAAGGGCAGGCAGCCAATCACAGGCCACTTACAAGCGAGCAGCCAATCGAAGCGGAGCAGGGGCGGGAAGAGACTCCAGGTGCGCTCTGATGGTCCTGCGCTGCAGCCTGGGTCTCGCAGTCCCAGCCCCTGTTGTCGAGCAGACTCACACGCAGTTCCAAATTGATCTTGGTCCCTGGGGTCGGCAGATAGGCGAAGGAGCTGTTTAAACACCAGTCTCTCAATAAAACACACAGAGCAAGGCAAAGCTACGAGCGGCCTTCGATATAGTTAAAAATAGATTCGTAACAACTATATTTCTGTTCTAAATATATTTGCTTTTACTAGTAAAGTATAAGAAGTCAATATTTTTGTGATCAATATTTAATTTCCAATATTTTTGTGTTTCAATACTGTATGCATACATAATATGTCAGTGATCCGACTACAACATCAGCTGCCGCTGCTGCGGGGATGTTTGTGTAGTGCGAGGGTGCAATGACCAGTGCATCAAGATGCTAGCATTTGGGCACAAATACCAGAAAATTACTCAGATTCATCACAACAGCAATTTGTCTAGCATCCGCAATCAAAGGCCCGCAGAAACTCGAGTAACTTGTTGGAAAGCTGGAGGGGAAGGAGAACATGGATTGCTATGGAAGCGGTTTAACTTTTACTACAGAAGATAGCTCATGGGAAACAGAAGTTTGTATATGAAGAAGAAAACTGCATTAAAGCCCAAGTACTGTCAATGTTAATCGTGCTAAACAAACCGTTTTTAATTTACTTTTGCTTCAAAGGATGATCAGTGACAAGCACATCTGGAAGTATATGCCTGCAAGAACTGACAGTGGCAGGCACTCTAGAAGAGAGAGATGACTAAATAAGTAATTTATTGGCTGTGGCAATCATGACAAAATCTTATAGTTCTGGACTTTCCTAGCAATGACGGGCACACATGAGTATATGAGTTGTGTCAGTGTGGGAGAAGTTTTAATTCATATACTTTAGTTAATAACCTCCTTTACGGTGGGGACAATGGAAGATGTTCCAGAATTATGCAAGGTTATGTGAGGTGAAGTTAAAAGCAAAAAGGAAACCGACACTTTTATTGCACAGATTGGAGGGAAGAAGGACATGAGGTTTAGAAAATCTTCCTCAATTAGAACAGGAAGCAGCACATGGTTTAAATAAATATGATGTATGTGTTTAAAAATATGGACATACATTATCTACCAATTGTTAGTTTGGTAATGGAGAGATGTCATTTTGGATGCAGGGTCCAGAATGATGGTGAAACAGTGGAAGAAGACTGGTTGTGTTCAAAGGGAAGTTCGACGGAGAAGGTGATTATGATGGTTGGGCAGCAGAGAAGATTTGTATAGTTCCAAGTGAGGCAGTGTCAGAACGATGCACATAACGCTGAATTGGTCAACGGTGTCAGAATGGTGGAAGCACTATATATGCTGAAAATGGATTGTAATTAGATATAAATGGGTTAAGAGCTGAACTAATACATTGAACTACTAATGAGGAAGTGACAGTGAAGGAGGGACTGTTGTGTACAAGAATATTCCCTCCAGTGTAATTAAGGAAAGGTTGATATAAATAGCTCATGAAGGGAACTTGGGTGTTAGTAAAACCAAGGACAGGATATATTTGAATTTCTGGTGGCCTAGATTAGATTTGGAGGTTGAAAGTATTGTGCTGAGTGATGCAATAATGATAAGATTCTCAGCATTCATACACCACCAGTGCATTTTCACAAACTTCCTAACAGACCTTGGGAGAAAGTGGCCTTAGATATTTTGGTCCACTGAGAGGGGAGCGAAAACCACCATATCTTTTTGTAAGGGTTCACATGTTTTTGAGATGGCCGGAAGTGATATAGTTTAGCATCAGAAATTCCAGCAGCATTTATTTAAATTGTTAAGTAGAGAAGGGTCCCCAAAGGTCTTATTCACCAACAGTGGTATGCAGTTTTGTTCAAGGGTGGGAGAATAGGATTGCACATAGGAAATGTGTTCTGTAATATCCAGAGATCAATTGTGTCATTGAAAGATTCAATAAGACTATACAAGAGGAAATTGGCATGGAAAGAATAAATAGGTTAGGTTGTAAGAAGGAGTTACAAAACCGACAAAGAGAATAATAGTGTATAGGATGTCTCTCCATCAAACAACGGGAAAGACCTCTTTTGAACCAGGAGCAAAAAACCTAACAAACAAGCACTGGCATAGCCAATAGGTCTCACCTTTGGGACCTTATAACTGTTTAGCCATGCAACAGATGATGTTGTTGCACTAAGGATATTGTGCTGCATAACTAAATACGTATAAGGTCCCAAAAGCGAGACCTATTGGCTATGCCACGAAGGCCTGGCTAAGGCAGAGTTAGGCACCATCTGTGTTGCTGTGATATAGTAACTGTATCTGTATGCTATCATGACACAGATTGCTTTGTACTTAAAGGACGCCAGACTCGTGCGGAGCTTGGGCGGGCGAGTATGTTTCCACGTACAATGTACCACATGTGATTGGCGCACTATATTCCAACTTAGTGCAAATCTGGATTCTGCTGCTGTAAAAGGTGCCAGGTTTGTAGAACAAGCACCCGAAGGACCTGCAAGATTCTGACTGATGAACTTCCGAGATGCCCAGACTGGAGAGCTCAGAGGCCATGCATGAGCATCCATTGCTTGGCCTCCCTGCTGAAGTGCAGAGCTTGTTGTGATGGTGGTTTGGGGGATAGAATGAGAGGCAGATGATGCTCCTGGTTCTGTAATGAATCAGATAACATTTACAGTCACACCCTAAAGGGAAAGGGGAATAAAAAAAGTGCCCTGTTCACGCCAGTGAGTGAAAGACTGGTAGAGCTGGACAAGAGGTAGTCAGTCAGATGTCAGGCAGGAGTTAGTCTGACTAGCAGGACTCTAGAGTGATAGTCATAGTTCAGTCAGTTTGTTGAATTCAGATCTAAGAAAGGCCTCTGGAGTGAGTTATCTTTCGGACATGTGACTTCGAAAGATGGGTAGCACAGGTATCACCTTGACCTTTGGCGGAAAGCAGGCTCTCTTAAATTGCTTGCTCTAACCAAACCTAAAACAGCATCCATGTCATGAGTGATATAGCGCCAGTGCTGAAGTGGGTGGTGGCCTCCTAAAAAGGTTGGGTACCTGCACTTATTTATATTTTATTATTACATACTGAGGTCCATAAATGTCATGGGGAATGTGAAAGAGGACTAGGCAAGTGGTCCGGTGGAATGGGCAGGAGAGGGTCAGGTGGAATAGGCAGGAGAGGGTCAGGTGGAGTGGGCAGGAGAGGGCCAGCTGGAGTGGACAGGAGAGTGTGAGGTAGAGTGGCCAGGAGAGGGTTAGGTGGAGTGGGCAGGAGAAGGCCAGGTGGAGTGGCAGGAGAGGGCCAGGTGCAGTTGGCAGGGGAGGGTCAGGTAGAGTGGGCAGGAGAGTGTGAGGTAGAATAGGCAGGAGAGGGTGAGGTAGCATGGGCAGGAGAGGGTCAGGGGGAGTGGGCAGGAGAGGGTCAGGGGGAGAGGGTCAGGTGGAGTGGGTAGAGAGTGTGAGGTAGAGTGGGCAGGAGAGGGCCAGGTACAGTGGGCAGGAGGGGGCCAGGTGAAGTGGGCAGGAGAGGGTCAGGTAGAGTGGGCAGGAAAGAGTGAGGTAGAGTGGGCAGGAGAGGGTGAGGTGGAGTGGACAGGATAGGGTCCGGAGGAGTGGGCATGAGAGGGTGAGGTATAGTGGACAGGAGAGGGTCGGGAGGAGTGGGCATGAGAGGGTGAGGTAGAGTGGACAGGAGAGGGTCAGGTGGAGTGGACAGGAGAGGGTCTGCTGCAGTGGGCAGGAGAGGGCCAGGTGGAGTGGGCAGGAGAGGGTGAGGTACAGTGGGCAGGAGAGGGTAAGGTAGAGTGAGCAGGAGAGGGTAAGATAGAGTGATCAGGAGAGGGTGAGGTAGAGTGGGCAGGAGAGGGTAAGTCAGAGTGAGCAGGAGAGGGTAAGGTACAGTGGGCAGGAGAGGGCCAAGTGCAGTGGGCAGGAGTGGGCCAGGTGGAGTGGGCAGGAGAGGGTGAAGTAGAGTGGGCAGGAGAGGGTAAGGTAGAGTGAGCAGGAGAGGGTAAGGTAGAGTGAGCAGGAGAGGGTGAGGTAGAGTGGCCAGGAGAGGGTGAGGTAGATTGGCCAGGAGAGGGTAAGGTAGAGCGAGCAGGAGAGGGTAAGGTAGAGTGAGCAGGAGAGGGTGAGGTAGAGTGGGCAGGAGAGGGTGAGGTAGAGTGGGCAGGAGAGGGTGAGGTAGAGTGGGCAGGAGAGGGTCAGATGCAGTGGGCAGGAGAGGGTCAGGTGGAGTGGGCAGGAGAGGGTCAGATGGAATGGGCAGCAGAGGGCCAGGTGGAGTGGGCAGGAGAGAGCCAGTTGGCGTGGACTCTTCCATACTGCCTACACGTAGAAGCCACTCACAGGTACAAGCCACAAGAAATACCCGCTTAAACCAAAGCTTTTTAGGTTGAAAAAAAGTTCACCAAGCTGCAATTTTATGCACTTGGCGATTTTACACGATCCCAGCAGTGGTCCTTCTACTAATGGACTTATTCCTGTGGTGTATAAAACGACCACTGTCCATGCAGTTTATGCAATAGAAGTGAAGCCACATCTCTATGTTTGGCCAGATGTGGGAATCACACATAGGGCTGCTAATGAAGTCGGTTCCAGCGGGCTCCATGATTGGCATGCACTTAGTTGAAAGTACGGTGCTTATTTCTGTATTAAAAACGAGTTAACACCTGCGGATTCTTGGGCCACCTTTCCAAACTGAGCACAGAACTTTCAAGAAAAGCATCTTTAACGTCTGGTGAAGTCATTTCAGAAGGAGATTGGTGGCTGCGAAAGTGAAAGTAATGGCCCGGAGGAAGAGATAAGAAAGGCAGATGGCGGCTGCGCGGGTGCCCGCGAACGTGCACGCAAGCTTCAGGCCAAGAAAAGCTTGTGGGTAGCACTTTGAAAAGCCCCTTACTAAAAGTCGAGCAGGCAGCGCATGCGCTGCTCTAGGCTCGACCTAAAAACGAGTCCCAGAATGGATGAAAGTGGCAGTAGCAGTCGGCAGTAGGTGTTTCTGTAGGGCGGTGACATGGGCAGGGGGGGTAGTTATGTTTGGATTACGGAGTTTTACAGGTAAGTAAACATTTAAATAAATAAAACGAATTTCGTTACGAGCGCTGCATCACCAAATGCGATGCAGTGCGCGCAACAAAATTCGTTTTATTTATTTAAATATTTATTTACCTGTAAAACTCCGTAATCCATACATTACTACCACCCACCCTGCCCCTCCCCCTGCCCACGTCACCACCCTGCAGAAACACCTACTGCCGACCGCTACTGGAAAGTGACGTAAAGGATGGATTGAGGTATCTTTGAAGGATAAGTAGAGGAATAGGGAATTGGATTTGCCTAAAATAAATAAACAGTAAGGCATAACACTATGAAAGATCTGGCTGTGTTAGGGGGTTTGGATAAAAATAAAAGTTCCTGCTTGTACACAGAATGGGTCTAGGTTCGCTGTGGGTGGTTAAGCTTTTTCTGAAATGGACTCAAGACAGAGCCTGGCAGAATCTGAAACTTGGTTAGCGTGTAGTATTTTGTGGTGTGTGGGAGGATAATGGGCTACCTGCAGTGAGGTAGAGGGCGAGGAAGCAGTTTTAGTGGGGAAACATTGATATGGGAAAATCATCATATGGTAACATTTTTGTAATGGGTGGAAATGCAAAACCGAACACCTGTTTACTTGAGGGATTGTGTTTCATTTTAAAGGGTAAATGGCATGCATTAAGAAAACACTTTCTGTGTGGAAGTAGTGCCTTTGTAATGTAGTTTGCTAATATTTTGTGTGTTTCCATGAGCCCGTATAATCTTTTTTTCAATTCTTATTTGCTTAGTTGGTTTTCTCTTTCTTGGTTTATCTGAAAAAATGAGATTTCTTATAGCTTCCACTATGTAGGCAGGGAAATTCTGTTCTGGAATGGATGAAGGGGGACCGGCTCTGTAGGATTCGAGTTGCCCCAGAAATAAAGTAACATGGTTTCAGCAGCAGAATTTGGAACCCGCGCCTTCTTTACAGTGTTTTAATTTGGTTCTTACATCTTCTGCATTGTGCAATCTTGCATGCATTGAAAGTTGGAGGTGAACCTCTGAGTGAGAGAAGGATGTTTCATACTTTTAAAACTTTGTTGATTTTGGGTTGTGTGTGCATGTCTGGCGGGGAGCGAGATTGAAATGTGTCAGGCTTCACTTTGTGCCAGCTTGGCGAGGTACATTAGTTTTGGTACAGTGTTCGAATTTGTGCCCCCGTATTTCATCGTGTCCATTACAGTTCTTTCCTGACTAGAAGGATTTACGTTAGTGCCCCAGTACATGAATGTGATCTAGATCGGCATGCTGTTTGGTAAAGTGTTTCGAAGGGTGTGTGTGCGTGTGTGATGATTGCAGACTAGCTGGGATTATGTTGTGTTTTGGTGACCTTAATGTGCACTTGGGTTTGACAAAAATCATCCTCGCAATTGTCGAATGGTCTACGCTCAAACAGGTCACAGTATTTTCTGTGCAATAGCAGTTGACACACTGGGGTCACTGAAAGGTGAACTGAGTTACTTAAGTATTTCCTCTTGTTGATCTTTCTGCAGATGGTTTGCCAGGCCATCTCGTATATTAACCAGCATGTACCAACTCAAAGACAATAAACACCCAGGTTGGGCTTTTTGTTCCGTGAGAAACATGAATATCTTGTAGAAAAGGGAATTCAAAGTCCATCAAGTGTTTATTTTGCGAGCCAAGTGTCAGCAAATACTTTACACAGTTCATGAGACTTTGACATGTTTAGATAAAATAACTGCTCACCAAAGTATACATAGTATGTACTCTTTCACATTAAATACCACCAAAAGTCCTATAATAAAAACTGCCAGAGGTGGTTATTGTTTTGCCTTTGGTAAGTTTGGCAGAAGTGATGTACAGCACAATCATTGTCTATTGTAGACAAAACACTAAACGGGGCTTTTGCTGCTTCAAACCAGCATCAACCACCGCAAATGAGACGAAGCAAAGTAGCACACCCCTTACAAATACATATTATGGTTTTATGTACCACCTCCTTGCTGAATAGCAGACACAAAAATCGAATGGTCGCAACGAGTCAATGTAATTAGGGCAGGCATTTGGTGGAGAGGCATTTCATTTGTTTCAGATAATGTATCCTTTTCCACACAACGTCTGTCATGTAATAATCTGCAAAAAAATTATAATTGTAGGGAGCCAAAGTATTTTATTTTATTCAGGAGCAGAATAACAAACTGACCGTTCTTGATTCTACCTCATACTTCTATAGACCTCTATCCTACAATTCCTGTATTTTTACCTCACTAGTGCAGTTTCTTTCATCCATACTTTCCCACTTTGTCTCTGTTGCCAAATCTTTCTTTTCCTCCTTCTATCTTCATCTTCTGCCCTTCTCCCTTCTTTTTTGGCTTAAAGTCTGATGAAGACAAATAAGCAATATTCCCCCAAAATTGGTTTCAGTGTCCACTACCTGCGACCACCTGGACCAACGAAGGCTTGAACTTGTGTTAGCCGTCTACAACAAATCACTTGAAATTCCTCACTGGCGTAGTTGTGGGACAATATATTTTTTAATGAACAAGATTTTGGTGGTTTAATAAAATGATGTATAAAAAAAGTGTGGAATGATTTGCTTGTTTTAAAATGTTAGAAATAGAAGGTTACAAATAACATAGACTTTTCAACAGTTCCCGAAAAATAATTTAAAAATGTTTAACATACAAGTAGATTTTTAAATGAGCCCTACCATTGGTGGACTGAGGTCTCCGCGCTTCGCTGTCCAGTTTCCTCCTTATTTTAAGGGTAAGTGCACAACAATTCCAGCACCCGCTGTCGTTAGGTGCAACTGCAGACGCAGAACAAGAGAAAATGTATGGATGGTGCACCAACGATAGTAATTTGTTTGGCAAGATATCCAATTTTATCATCAGTTTTATTCAAGAAGTACAAAATAGCATAATCCAGCCAACGCGTTTTGTTCGGATTGGTTGCTTGAACTTCATCATGGCTAATTGTCAATCATCCATGGATGTGATATCCAACGAAGTCGTAGGCCTCTTACACAAAGCCATGCACCAGTAAATGGACTAGAGCATTACAGAGGTCAATGACGTGTATCTAATGGTAATGGGCAAATGGCCACGTGATAATGCCATCGGATTGATAGCCTGTGAGAAAATTGCCCACAATGAATGTCTCTCAAGAAACTTTTCAGAAAGTTAGTCGACTTTTAACTTATGCAACCTGTGTCAATGTTATTATACAGACAGATGATTAATTTAACCCTCCCCAATTTTTATTTTGTGGCTGTGTGCCAAGATTTTTTTTTTGCATTGGAAATATTTGTCGGGGGTTGATACCATTCTTGCCCCCTTGACAAAGCTGCCTTTGAAGAAGCAGACCAGACAGGTGATCTGGACGTAGGTATGCCATACTGTCTTTGACACCCTGAAGAAGACCATGGACACAGCACGTGTGCTCAATGCCCCTGATTTGCCCCAGGTGTTTATCATGCAGACAGATGGAATATATGATGTTACCATGCATGTCAACACCACGCATACCATCACAACGCAAGTACTGTTACAACGCATTTCTATCACAATGCATACTTTTACATTGCATATGCCTTTACCTCTCATACCATTACAAATCAAAGGCATGCGTGGTAAAGGCATATACTTTGTAAAAGTGGTTAAGTAATGTATGTGTTTATATATATTACCTACTGTTGGTTGCCAGTTGATAGTTATAGTTAAGACCTATTATCCATAGGAAATTCATAACATTCTTTTCCCAATAACTTTGGCACCGGTTGACGAATCTTCGTGAAATTTTCAAGACTCGTGGCGCGCTCCGGTCAGCTCTGAACTTGAAAGTTTCGGGGTGATTTGGCAAGCAGGGGCCGAGAAAAAAGGGGGGTCCCAAAACATGTTTTCTCCATGTTACTTCCCATAGGAAACTTTAGACACTGCTACAGTTGGAACTGCTGACCGGAATTAACCACATTTGGCAGAAAGGTAGTGCTTGGTTCAGAAAGCACTCTTTTTCTTAAATGGTGTAAATCCGTTCAGTAGTTGCTGAGAAAATAAAAAAATAAAAATATCGAGATATAGAGGCACAAAGAACCCATGCACCCTGCCGATCACGAGCTTCATGCTAATGTGGTAAATAAATAAATAAATACCCTATTTTTGAATGTATAAATGAATAACAGATAGCTCAATAAATAAGAGTCAAGATTCGAGGTAGTAGGAGTTTCGCAGGTTTATTACAGCATAAAGGACAGGAACAGGACAACCTGCATAGGAATAGGATGGCAGGGCCCAGCAGCTGCCGGGGCTGGATCTGGGATGAGCGCGCTAGCATTTAATAACAATACACAAGCATATATAGTAAAACAGTTGCATTACAGTACATATGATAGGCGGAGCAGTGGGTGGAGCAAAGGGTGTGACGCGTAGCAGTCGCGAAAGATAAGGGTGAAAAGAGGTGTAACAGGGCGTATACATAGACATGTGATGCAAACGTAACAGAATATGTCATGAATGGGGCGGAAACCATGGAGGGGGCTACCTGAGGAGCCGGGACCTCTAACCTGATGGTGCGCGCAAACTAGCAATGACGTGTTACTAGGAGAAGCTGGGGGCTTCGAACTCTGTGCTAGGAGCAGAGACTGAAGTCTGGAGAGTCAGGGCGACATGTACCTAAACAGTATCTAGTATCTGATGTTTAGAGAACATGTTGATATAAACTAGAAGTCAGGAGGGGAAAGGCTAACAGACACTAAGACTGGACCATGCATTATTCTACATGTAGTGCGTGATGAAGAATATTAAATGACCATTAAATGCAGTATTTCTCTAACGTGGAGACGTGAAGGCTAGACAATGACGGAAACTATCGATGCGATTCAGTAGCTTAGGAATGCAGAGAAGGAGGACTGAACTGATAACTGGAATCATAACATATTCTTGGCAGACTCAGAGGCTGAGCCAGGCTGAACCGGGCACGGCGTGGCAGGAAGTAAGTGAAGGGTCGAGGATACAGGTGGGGGCTCTATCGCTCCTCAGCGAGGTTTCAGGAGACAGGAGCTGAATCTGGTGTCCAGGCCCTTTTGAGGCCTAGAAACGGGGACTTTATAATGGAATAACGTGCACACTGAGAAACGTGGCAACGTAGCTTTACATAGACCTGATATTCGTAGTATTCACGAGGACTGGAAACTGGCATATTAGAGGTGAACACAACTATAATTGCGTCTTTAATCAAACATGGGGAATACATATGCATATTTAATCATGCACACATAACATATGATGGATGACACGTAGGGACACAGAACATGGCAAAATTTACTTTTCCACATTCCCTCCTTGTCACTACGTTTCCATCAGGAAACATCAATATTCATGATACCATCTATCATTTCATACAGTATCATTTGCTCGTCTCGAATTATCCTGGAACGGGATTTAGAACGGGGCTTGGGACTAGGAATACAAGAGGTAGCACAAATGCCGCAAATCGCAGGGCCACATTGTATACAGAGACAGCAGCTGAATATGATCGCTACTGCAATACCTAGGAAGGACAATATTTTCCATCCCCAGGCGGAAATTATATTCCAGAACCAACCGGACCATGTCCAGGTGCCTGGATCTTGGTGTATCAGATGGGCAATTTTATGGAGTCTGGTTATAGCTGAATAAACAGACGGCGCGTTATTTGGAATGAAAATGCAGCAACTAGATCCGATGACTCTACAGGCCCCGCCCCTATCGGCCAGTATGACGTCAAGGACGAGACGATTCTGTAAAACGACAAATCTCATAGCAGATTGCTCTTCAGTTAAATTACCTAGAGCAGAAGCAGTCTCATTGACTACTGCTTCAAGGGTTCTGGTTAACCTACGGATTAGCTTACTATTCTGGATAGGTCCGATAAAGAAAAAGAAACCTCTGTTGAAATCTGTATACTGTTCTAGAGCAGTTTCAGTATAATCGACAATGGGGGACTCCCTTCTATGTCTAATGTGTACTAGATGTGTATTCCTGTGATAGTCAGATGGGGCTAGGAAAACTGGTGGCAGTAGGAAGGCAATGTAACAGGTTCCCTCCCAATCGAGGGGCAGACGAACATATGCAGTTTGACCACAAATAAAATAAGAATGACGTGAAGCTTTGAAAATAGATTTCCCACTGTCACTATACTTGACAATAGTAGTACAATCACTATGTCCTACATGTACGGAACCATTATTTCCGACACATAATTCGCCTTTGACTGGTAGTACTGAAATAGCAGGTAAGTCTGGAGTAGTATCAGACTGAACATTCAAGACCATGAAATTCGAAGAATAATTACCTAAATTATACACTTCATTTTCTAGATCTAAACCTGTTCTGTGGGGGAGACCTTGCTTGTCTGGGAAACATGTACTGTTAAGAAAAGACATATCTGTTGAGGATGACGTTAACGTGGACCATGCTCCACACGAACCATTATGTGAAAATGGATAAGGAAAAAGTGGCAGAACTCCCTTCGGTGTCTGGAAAGGGGGGAGTCGACCACACACCCAACAATTAGTGGCATTGCTGGTCTGGTGTGAGTAATGTAACATGCGGATAAAGGAATTATTTCGCATAGCGAGGCGGTAAGAGAGTTCATGAGGAGGCAGATCACTAAACGTGTGCTCTACTGTAGCATTAGCAGACTTATTTACATGAAGAACTGGGAAATACAAGAAAAATGCATAACTGGTGCAGGAAATCATAATACTGAGAAATAATATGAAACATAGAAAAATGATACATCGGATTGAGTTTTGGCTAACTCTCTCACTATGGGGGTCTATTTTATACATGTCAGAAACAGTCTAACCGTTTCACCTAGGGGAGGACTTAGACAATCAAACTGACTGACTTATTTTACTAGACCGGAGTTTGAGTTTATACTCCTGTTGCGGAGTTTTCTCTAACAGGGGAGGGTTTGTAGCAATGTCTTTTGCGGGACAGTCCTTGAGAACAATATTTTGGCAATCCTTCAAATCCTGGGAAATGTTCTTTAAGACGGGTTTCAGTCCATTAAACTGTTTTACATGAGAAAGGTGCACCCAGCCTTTGCGACCTTCCAACTTCACGGCTGTACGGGTGGTGAGGAGGACCTGTCGGGGCTCTTTCCAGCGAGGCTCCAGCGGACTTGATCTGTCAAAATTCCTCACCAACACCATGGATCCTGGAACGATTTCATGCGGTGCCACCTCGGTATTGTCTGGAAATGCGGCGGCAACCTGTGAACGACATGAGTTGAGGGCAGACATCAAGGAAGCTAGGTAATCTGTCAGCATATTACTTGAAACATCGGTAATACTTCGGGGTCTAGGAGTACCCCACATGTTAGGGGGGCGGCCGAAAACGACCTCATACGGGGACAGACCTGATCTGGAATGTGCGACCATGCGCATATAAAATAAAGCGACTGGTAGAGCTACTAGCCAGTCCACACCTTTCTCTTTACACACTTTGGCAATTCGGATTTTCAGAGTCTGATTATGTCTCTCTACGAGACCGGCTGCTTCAGGATGGCGTACACAATGGAACTTCCACTGGTACCCTAACAACAGGGAAACATGCTTCATGAGTTCAGATGAGAATGGCTGACCGTTGTCAGAATATACGACTCTAGGGAGTCCATAACGAGGGAAAAACTCACGAACCAACTGCTTGGCAGTGGTCGCGGCTGTGTAATCTGGGACTGGATATGCTTCTGTCCACCTGGACAAAGCGCATACAACTACAAGGACATACTTGAAACCTCGACATCGCTCCATCTGAATATAATCCATCTGGAGGACTTCAAAAGGGTGGTCAGGGGGCTGGAATCCACCTTGTTCCACCGGGACACTTTTACCTGGATTAAACTGACAACATATCATACAGGTACGGACTTTCTGCTTGGCTGCAGCTCGTAAATGCTTGTTGAACCAAATGTTCTGGATACTGTCTAACATAGCTTTTTCTCCTAAATGTGCTGGACTATGTGCGGTATTAATAATGACTTGAACCATAGAGTCGGGGAGAAACCATGTGGCTCTACCCTTCGTTAACCATCCTTGATCTGTCTGGACCCCTCCTTGTTCGGACCATTTCTTGATTTCTTCGGGAGTAGCATGTAACTGGATATCTATGACATCTTGTGTAGGGTCCTTAACTGTCATGCATGTAATCGGATCTGGAGTGTGTGTCATGTTAACTGGAATGTCTGGAGTCTGTGCTGTAAACTTGGCTGTGCGATCTGCTAGATCGTTACCTTGAGAAATGGTGTCAGTAACTTTCGTATGTGCTTTGCACTTCATGATAGCGATAGATGTTGGTAAATGTATGGCATCTAACAGAGCTTGAATAAGGAGACCATGCTGAATCTTGGTTCCATGAGAAGTCATGAAACCTCTCTCCTGCCAGAGCACTCCGAAGTCGTGTACAACTCCAAATGCGTAGCGTGAATCTGTGTAAACATTAACTTTCAAGTTCTTGGCGTGTATGCAGGCTTGTGTCAGAGCAACTAGCTCTGCTGCTTGAGCGGACAGGGTGTCAATACGGTGTGTTTCAATAACTTCGGTGTCAGTAGTCACTGCATACGCGGCGACTAGTTCTCCTGTACTTGTTCTCATACATGAACCATCCACATAAAGTGTCAGGTCGGGATCTGGTAACGGAGTATCTGTCAGATCTTGTCTTGGCTTTGTCGTAATGTTAACTACTTCCACACAGTCATGTGTGGCAGAATTCGGAGTAACTGATGGTAACAGTGTAGCAGGATTTAAAATGTTGCAGCGTCTGATTTCTATGTGTGGCTGGAACAGTGTCAATTCATAACCTGTTAAACGTGCAATTGTCAAGTGCTGAGTTTGTGTTCGGTTTAAAAGAACTTCCACAGAGTGTGGAACTTGTACTGTCAAGGTATGTCCTAAGACTATGGAATCACTTTGTCTGATAGCTAGGGCTGCGGCTGCAACTGACTTGAGGCACGCAGGCAGAGCCTGGGCTACAGGATCTAATGTGCTCGAAAAATAAGCACAGGGCTTGTATTGTCCTGCTTGATCTTGTGTGAGAACAGATAATGCTGTACCTTCGCGTTCAGTGACGGAAAGTGTAAAAGGCTTACTGTAGTTCGGTGTAGCTAGAACTGGAGCTTGGCATAAAGCTTTCTTTAACTCATTGAAACTAAGTGTATGTTCAGATGTCCAAGGGAGGACAGTCGATACGGCTGCCTCCTGTGTCGTTAACTGTATCAGTGGCTTGGCTAGAAATGCATACTGGGGAATCCATTGTCTGCAGTAAGAAGTAAGGCCAATAAAAGCACGTACCTCCTTCTGGGTCTTGGGCTGAGGAAGACTCGCTATTAACTGGATACGGTCTGGTGTCAACTGCCTACCCCTCTTGGACAGTAAGTGTCCTAAGTAGACCACTTGCTGGACACAGAATTGAAGCTTAGAAGGGGACACCTTGTGCCCCATCTCGGCTAGGAAATACAAGACTGTAAGGGATGCTTGCTCGCAAGCACGTTCAGAACGGGCTGTGATCAGTAGATCATCGACATACTGGAGCAGGGCAGTGTCAGTTGGCATGTGAATGTTGTCTAGTTGTCTCTTAAGTGCTTGACTGTAAATACTAGGACTTTCTGTGAAACCTTGAGGAGCTCGTGTGAACATATAGCTCCTTCCATTTAAACAAAAACCGAAAAGGAACTGGCTGTCTGGATGAATAGGGACACTGAAAAACGCGTTCTTGAGGTCTATGACAGTGAAGAACGTGGCTTCGGAATCAATGGCCGTTAATAGGGAAGAGATGTCTGGGACAACTGGGTACTGAGGAATAATACACTTATTAAGCTCTCGTAGGTCAATCACTAATCGATATACTGGGGGTGCATTTGGATCAGTACGTTTCATGACTGGAATGATCGGAGAATTACATACATTGGAGTCAGTTTCTACAACCACTCCTTGAGCCATGAGCTCGTCAATAATTTTGGATAAGGCTGCTACAGCCTCAGGTGGCAATCTGTACTGTCTGATTCGTGGTAACACTACACCTGGCTTGAGAGTCACACGATAGGGTGTGATTTGCATGTAACCTACATCAGTTGGACCTTGCGCCCATAAGTGCTGCGGAACATTAGACAGTCTTGAATCAAAATCTCGTAATACATAGTGACCCTTAAAGTCACGTAGGAACAATCGTATTCCCTCTGGGGAACAGCATATAACTGCACCTAACTCTTTCAGTGTTTTAATGCCTAATAGGTTTTCTGGACATGACTTAGTAAGTAACAGATCAGTAGTGCGGGACAATGGACCTACTTCTAGAGTAACTGGCTTTGAAATCTCATTTACGATAGGTTTTCCTGAAAATCCAAGGGAAACATTTCTTGAGCCTGAGAGCGGAGCCCCTGGAACTTCGGCGTGACTAATTGTGGTCCTACTTGCCCCTGTATCAATCAAAAACTTTCTGTCTTTCCCTAATACTTGACTGTGAACATAGGGACCTTCTTGATCTACAGGTATCTCGATGAGAGGCAAGCCTACCTCCCTCTCTAGGCTGTTTCATGAATACTGCTGGTACTCTGGATACTCAGACTGTGCATACTGGTACATCTGCTGTGTAACGTGCTGTGTTGCAGCAATAGGCTGCGGTGCGGTAACTGTCTGTGGTGCATTCTGTGGCTGAGGAATCTGTGAAACTTGTTCTTGTCTAGGCGGACGTGGTCTTTCTTTAGTCTTACCAGTAGCTATGTTGTGTTTCAGAACTGCACACTCATTTATAAAATGACCTGGCTGTTTACAATAATTGCAGTTCCCTTTAACGGGAGCTGCAGGATGACTGACTTGATTTGGACCCCTCTTCTGACTGTCTTGAGGAACAGATTGTGCAACTAGTACTTTCATCTTCGTGTCTTTCATACGTTTTCTTTCGTGTTCTTGTTCTTCTCTGATTCTATTCTGGTGGTATTGAAGCATCTGCAACATCTGGGACGGGGTATTAGCTTGCCAGGTACTTTCGACTTTCAAAACTCGATTTTTAATTTGTGGACTTGAATTCTCGACTAATTTAGTAACAAAAAGGTGAGGATATGACTCACTACTTGTCTTGAGGCCACTGTTGATGCTAAAACATTTCTCAAATTTAGAATAAAAATCACTAATATCCTCATCTTGCTTCTGTTTACAGGCTGAGATTGCATCCCAGTCTTCTTTTCTAGTTGTCAATAGTCTGGGTAAAACTTGAATCAATAATTCAGGTAATTCTTTACATTTATCTCCGAGACCGGTACCTGGTACTCGTGCCTTATCTTCAGCTTCTAGAACTGCCCAATCGATCTTTTTCTCTCCCACCTCCCATTCTTTTTCCTTGAGCTTTTCATACACCCCTGCGGGCAGCAGAACCTTTAACATTTTAATTATATCTGGATACGTGTATTCTCCCATACGGAGCATGTCTTTTAATTCTCTATGGAACCCTGCTGGATCTTTATCATGACAGGGAATTAATTTCTTCATCTCGAGGAGTTCCATCTTTGTAATCGGAGTGTAAACAAACACTCGTTCTAGTTCGCCACCCGTTCCTCTAACTGGGTGGACTTCTCGTAACGGATTCTGTCTCTCCATGTAAAATGGTTTACTTTCTGGGGGTGAGACATGAACAAAATGCGGGTTCAGAAACGTTCTATATTTGTGACGCTGTTCTAGAATGACACTAATTAAATCGGTACCTAAACCTTTCCATCTATACTGGAGTAACTCGTTCAGGACATCATGTAACGGGCCTGGATCAGAGTGCTGACCCTCATACAATGTAATGAGGTGCTGAATCATATACATACCCACCAGTCGCTGCTCGGCTGGGGGCAGTTTCAGAAACATTTGTGCCACTATGTCGTCTGGAAAAGTGGTAGAATCAGTAATCCATCGGACTGCTGATCGGACTAGTTCTTGTTCATGCATGGTACTTAACTCACTGTAACCGATTCGTGATTTCAGAATGTGATCGGTAGCTTGAAACACTTGTTTTAGTGAACCTTGTTCTGGTGCTGGAGAATGAAAAATAGACTTGTGTTCTAGGCGTAAATGGCGATCTGGAAATCTAGATTTTCCTACATACGCTATTCTGTCGGGATTCTCGTCCTCAACCTCTTCCGGATCAGAGTTACTTTCTTTCTCGCTTACTTGTGCTGCTTTACGCTGTTCGTGTAACTTTATTATTTCTTTACGGATTTTCTTGTACATACTCTCCATAACACCGACGGTCTTGTGCTTACCCTCGGCTATATTATCACTCCACCTTGTCAGGGTTCTCATTTCAGCCGGATCTTTAGACGGGTAATCTTGTTCTCTTATTAGACAATTGATCAGAAACTTTAATATCATGAGCTGGATCTCGGCTTTCCTTTGAGACATGGCCTCGCTAATGCTTTCCGGATCATCCCCTGTACGGATGAAACGATATATTCTGTCTAGATCTTCTTTCATATTCGGTAAGGTGACTAGATACTCGACCACCTTTCTTACGCGGAATGAATATAAAACCATATTATCCTCGCCTGGGACTGGATCATAGCCGCATTCGGCAAGGGATTTTCTTATTTCTGCTACAGTCTGATGTCTGGGCGTACGCTGTAACGCTTGTGCATGTAATTCGGCTGTCGTTAAACGCTTGTGTGGCGGCGGGGTTTGAGGAGTACCTCCCCCTGCGGCCCCTAAACTAGAGTCGTCTACTGAGGCTCTTCGTCCTGGCAGAGTGGGAAATGGAAATGTAGGCTGGACTTGTATGGCGGGCTGGACCGGGGGTACCGTAACAGGTACTCCGGTGTCTGGAGGAGCGGGAAGTGCCTGATTTACAGGGACTGGCGGAGCGCGAACAGGATTTGCATATTCTGGGACTGTGTCGTCCAAATAGGACGAAATAAAAATATCAGCTGCGGTCTGTTTGTGACGTAGTTTGGTCGGAACTAATGGTGGCGGGAAATTACTGGATGCCTCTGGGGTCGCTTTTGGCAAGCCCTCGGCAAGGAGAGGATACATACCCCTAATAAGGGCATGCCTCTGTCTGTCTGACTGTTCGGCTTTGACTTGTTCACCTATCTCGATTAGTTCTTTTTCTTGTGCTCGTTCTAAGGATTCCCTACTTAATTCTGACTTTCTGATTTCCTTTTCAGTTCTTTTATGAGCTTCTTTGCGCCATAACTCGATGGCATCTTTCTGTGACTGTCTGGCTTTCTTTTTCCATAATGCCTCTTCTACTCGCATGATGCACTCGGCATCCCAGGTACCCGATACGGGCCATCTATACTTTTCTTCTAACTGTTTGGTATACTCTACCCATAAATCTAGATACAGTATGGCGCTTATGCCATGCTTCTGATACATAAAATGACCTGGACTGTCCCTAGGCGGAACTGGAACTGCTGCTTCCAGCAGACCCTTTCTGGTTTTTAACTGACGTAATTTCGAAAAGAGCGGCATGACTGAACTATAATCTAGACACAATACAATACACAATAAACACAATACTTATTCCCCATTCATACCACGACATTAAAATACATGAAGAACATTTAAAAATAACAGTTCGAACAGAATACTACCTGGAATACGGAACACAGAATACATGAATTTTCTCGAGAACAGAACTGACTAGAACAGGAACTAGATGCACTGCTGAAACAGTACGAAACTTACCGGTCTCATAAAGAGACACGTCAGGACCCGCATCCACCGAAGTGGACACTTCGTTTGTGGGTCTGTGTACCACCAACCCACGGACCAGAGTCAATTAAATTGACCCTGTCTAGATACTACCCCAGTAACTGTACTCACCGGGCAGCAAGAACGGAAGGCCTCAGACTGGACGGGACTGCTTGGACGCCGGACGGGCGAACTTCGGACTTCAGTTACGGGCGGACCTCCGGATACCTCGGACCTTGGACTCTCGGCTTGGGCTCTGGTCGGGACTCGCCGCGTTCCTCCACCGTCTCGTTTGGATGCTGGACCGCCTCCTCCGTCTCCTCCGTGGGCCTGAGGGATACTTGAAGCAGAAATATCTGCCGGTGCGCAGAAGAGTTCCGTCACGACTGCAGAGGGTCAGGGGGTCGGCGTGGCTTCACCGACGCGTGGGGAAAGGGCAAGTCCCTGTTCGGGCGCCATTATGTGGTAAATAAATAAATAAATACCCTATTTTTGAATGTATAAATGAATAACAGATAGCTCAATAAATAAGAGTCAAGATTCGAGGTAGTAGGAGTTTCGCAGGTTTATTACAGCATAAAGGACAGGAACAGGACAACCTGCATAGGAATAGGATGGCAGGGCCCAGCAGCTGCCGGGGCTGGATCTGGGATGAGCGCGCTAGCATTTAATAACAATACACAAGCATATATAGTAAAACAGTTGCATTACAGTACATATGATAGGCGGAGCAGTGGGTGGAGCAAAGGGTGTGACGCGTAGCAGTCGCGAAAGATAAGGGTGAAAAGAGGTGTAACAGGGCGTATACATAGACATGTGATGCAAACGTAACAGAATATGTCATGAATGGGGCGGAAACCATGGAGGGGGCTACCTGAGGAGCCGGGACCTCTAACCTGATGGTGCGCGCAAACTAGCAATGACGTGTTACTAGGAGAAGCTGGGGGCTTCGAACTCTGTGCTAGGAGCAGAGACTGAAGTCTGGAGAGTCAGGGCGACATGTACCTAAACAGTATCTAGTATCTGATGTTTAGAGAACATGTTGATATAAACTAGAAGTCAGGAGGGGAAAGGCTAACAGACACTAAGACTGGACCATGCATTATTCTACATGTAGTGCGTGATGAAGAATATTAAATGACCATTAAATGCAGTATTTCTCTAACGTGGAGACGTGAAGGCTAGACAATGACGGAAACTATCGATGCGATTCAGTAGCTTAGGAATGCAGAGAAGGAGGACTGAACTGATAACTGGAATCATAACATATTCTTGGCAGACTCAGAGGCTGAGCCAGGCTGAACCGGGCACGGCGTGGCAGGAAGTAAGTGAAGGGTCGAGGATACAGGTGGGGGCTGTATCGCTCCTCAGCGAGGTTTCAGGAGACAGGAGCTGAATCTGGTGTCCAGGCCCTTTTGAGGCCTAGAAACGGGGACTTTATAATGGAATAACGTGCACACTGAGAAACGTGGCAACGTAGCTTTACATAGACCTGATATTCGTAGTATTCACGAGGACTGGAAACTGGCATATTAGAGGTGGACACAACTATAATTGCGTCTTTAATCAAACATGGGGAATACATATGCATATTTAATCATGCACACATAACATATGATGGATGACACGTAGGGACACAGAACATGGCAAAATTTACTTTTCCACACTAATTGGCTGTCAACACTCCAAACCAGGAAGTGTTGGCAGCCATCTTGTGCCTCGGTAACCGAGGCACAATAAAACAGGGAAACAGATGTAAAAACAAGAAAAGGGGGCAGGGTAGAAACACCCTGACCCCCTAGGCCTGCTCAGGGGGTCCCACAAACACCCCCAGTGCCCAAAAAAGCATTAAAAAAAAAGAAATCTACGAGATCGCTCACCCAGGGTGAATTCCGGATTACATTTTTCCAAAAATGTAGTGCCGGCTCCCGCGCTTCCTTATAATTTAGCCCTTGGGTGGGCCAGGTTCCGGGGGCAAAGAAAAAATGTGGGGGGCCCCAAGCCCTCCAACTGCCCCGGGGACCGCCACCTCCCCGGGGCTTGGGTAATGAGTTGGGGGGGCATGTAGCACCCCCGCAGCCCTGGGGAGCGCCACCCCGGGGGTTCTTTTTTAATGGGTGTGGGGCCTCCAAGGCCCCCCAAGCCCTAGGGACCGCCACCCCTGGGGCTTTTATTAATTATACCTGTGTGAGGGGGCTGGAGCCCCCCCATGTGCCCGGAGGACCACCACCTTCCCGGGGCTTTGCCAATGTAATGGGAGGGGGCAACACAGCCCCCCCTTACAAAATAAATAAATAAACGCGATCGTGCCTAGGCCTCGCCCCCTCCAAGCAACACTCTGCAAACACGCCCTGTGGCGTGTTTTAAGTTGGGAAATTAATTCCCCGTCAATACTGGGGGTACCTGGTGGCCAACTAGCCCACCAGGTACCTCTAGTAACTGCCAGAGGCCTGTGTTGCAGAGAGGTGGCCCAGGCCACGCCCCTTTTTACACCTCTCTGCAACGCAGCTCTGTGGCGCTTACTGGAGGTACCTGGTGGGCTAGTTGGCCACCAGGGACCCCCAGTATTCAAGGTAACTTAATCCCCCAATTTAAAATGAGCCACGGGCGTGTTTGCACTGTGGTAAAGGGAGGGGCGGGGCCTGAGGTGACATGTGTGCAAACATGCCCTGTGGCGTGTTTTAAGTTGGGGAATTAATTCCCCTTCAATCCTGAGGGCCCTTGGGGGTCAACTAGCCCACCAGGTACCTCTAGTACCTGCCAGAGGCCTGCATTGCAGAGAGGTGGTCCAGGCCACGCCCCTTTTTACACCTCTCTGCAACACAGCTCTGTGGCGCTTACTGGAGGCGCACTTCTACGAAGAGGTCTCTTAGCGCTGTATTCATACCGCTGTGGAACCCATTCTGGCTTTCCTGTGAAATGTCCACTCCTGGGCACCCCCAAGGTGAAGCCAGGCATCCAAGCGCTGCTGAGGCCGTTGTGGAGATTAGGCAAGCTACTGCCCAGAGTCACAGAGTGGGACCCATGATTAGATTAGGCACCGAGGCGAGAATTATCAGGTCCGTGGAAATGAGTCCAAGAACCGCCGAGGCGGGAATTGAACCCTGGTCCCGGGCCAGACCTCTGCATCAGGGTCTGCCGCTGTAACCATTGAGCCACGCTTCTCCAGCTCTGTGGCGCTTACTGGAGGTACCTGGTGGGCTAGTTGGACCCCAGGGACCCTCAGGATTCAAGGGGACTTAATCCCCCAACTTAAAATGTGCCACAGGGCGTGTTTGCACACATGTCACCTCAGGCCCCACCCCTCCCTCTACCACTGTGCAAACGCGCCCTTGGTGCAATTTAAGTTGCTAATTTCTAACTATAACGTGCCTGAAACCTATGGTTTTTTCAGTGAATTTCAAAGGTTTTTAAAATGCTAATTTCTAACTATAACGTGCTTGAAACCTATGGTTTTTTCAGTAAATTTCAAAGGTTTTTTAAATGCTAATTTCTAACTATAACGTGCCTGAAACCTATGGTTTTTTCAGTGAATATATATATATATATATATATATGTATATATATATATATATATTAAAAGATTTATATATTTATATATATTTTTTTCTTAAATACCCACTAAAACCCCCAAATTACCCTTTTTATCCCAATAACTATACACCCCTAACATTCTAAAATGACTCTTACCACCCCAATACCCATACCCCATAAACCCTAATATTACCCTGGGCAACCCAAAACCCAAACCCACCTTGAACTCTAAAAATTACCCTACAACCCAAACAAACCCTGAAGCCTGAAATTACCCTGTTCACCCAAAAACCGAAACCAACCATGAACCGTTAAAATACCCCTGCACCCCAAACCACCCTAAACACTAAAATGACCCTGGGTACCCCAAAACCCAAACTCACCCTGAACCCTAAAAATACCCTTACACCCCAAAACCCAAACAGACCCTGAAATCTAAAATTAAGCTGACCACCCCAAAACCCAAACCCACCCTGAACCCTAAAATTACCTTAGGCAACCCAAAACCCAAACCCACCCTGAACCATAAAAATACCCCTACACCCCTAAACCTAAACAAACCCTGAACCCCAATAGTACCCTGGCCACCCCAAAACCCAAAGCCACCCTGAACCCCAAAAATACCCTGTGCACCCCAAAACCCATGCCCATCCTGACACCTAAAAATAACCCTATACCCCAAAACCCAAACAAACTCAGAACCCTAAAACTACCCTGGCCAACCCAAACCCACCCTGAACCCAACAATACCCTTGCACCCCAAAACCCAAACCCACCCTGAACCCTAAAACTGTTCCTATACCCCAAAACCTAAACCCACCCTTACCCCTAAAATTACTCTGAGCACCCCAAAATCCAAACAAACCCTGAACCCTAAAATTATCCTGGGCACCCCAAAACCCAAACCCACCCTGAACCCTAAAAATACCCCTCCACCCAAAAACCACCCTAAACACTAACATTACCCTGGGCACCCCAAAACCCAAACACACCCTGGACCCTAAAAATACCCCTACACCCCAAAACCCAAACAGACCCTGAACCTTAAAATTACCCTGGCCACCCCAAAACCCAAACCCACCTTGAACCCTAAAATTACTCTGGGCACCCCAAAACCTAAACCCGCCCTGAACCCTAAAAATACACCTGCACCCTAACACCCAAACCCACCCTGAATCCTAAAATTACCTTTGGCACCCCAAAACCCAAACCCACCCTGAATCCTAAAATCACCCCGGGCACCCCAAAACCCAAACCCACCCTGAACCCTAAAAATACCCATGCACTCCAAAACCCCAAACAAACCCTGAACCCTAAAATTACCTTGAGCACCCCAAAACTGAAATAAACCCTGAACCCTAAAGTTACCCTGGGCTCCCAAAAACTCAAACCCACCCTGAACCTTAAAATACCCCTGCACCCCAAAACACAAAACCACCCTAAACACTAAAATTATCCTGGGCACCCCAAAACCCAAACTCACCCTGAACCCGCAAATTATCTGGGCACCCCAAAACTCAAACCCACCCTCAGCCCTTTGAATACATCTGCACCCCAAAACCCATATGCACCCTGAACCCTAAAATAACCCTGGGCACCCTAAAACCGAAACGAACCCAGAACCATAAAATTACCCTGGGCATCCCAAAAGCCAAACCCACCCTGAACCCAAAAATGAATCCTGGCACCCCAAAACCTATACCCCTACACCCCAAAAGCCAAACCCACCCTAATCCCTATACTTACCCTATACTTACATTTAAAATACATATGCCTTTACCATTCATGCATTTACAACGAAATTTGTTATAACAGCATGCCTGGTAAATGCATATGCATTATAATGCCATGCGATGTAATGGCATTACGGAGTAATGGTAATTGAGTTGTGTTGGAATGCAGGGTAATGGTAGTCGTGGTAAGATTTTCGTTGGAATGGCTGTTTACCAGACAGATGCCTCAGAGTATGGCATTGGGGATGTGCTTTCACAGCTAAACTAAGAGGGCATAGATCAACCAGTGGCCATCCTCAGCAGAAGGTTACTTCTCAGGGAACAGAGGTGGAGAGCAATAGAGAGGAAAGCCTTTGCAGTGTTCTGGGCACAGAAAAAGTTTAAATCATACCTCGTTGGGGCTCACTTCTGGATTCAGACAGACAGACCACAGACCCCTCAGATGGCTAATGCAGATGTGGGACGAGAATCCCAAACTGCTGGGATGGTCCATCTCCCTACAGGAAATGGATTTTACTGTAGAGCATCTCCCTAGAACAGAACATGCCAATGCTGATGGCCTTTCCAGATTCTTCTGCCTTAGGGCCGAGAAGTCAAATGAGGGTGGGTATTTCTCTGTTTTCATCTGGGTGGTGGAATGTGGGACTTCCTTGGTGTGCATCTTTATTATTGTGTTTTTGTTGTTTGACATGCAGGTTATGAGTCTGAGTTCATAGCCAGAGTGAAAACCTTCATCTGCCCAGGCAAAAGGGTTTGGACCAGCCTACATTGCAGCAAGCAATCAAACTAAACCATATCCTACACAAATTGTTGTGCATTTTGTATTACACTTTTTCAAATACATTTTCTAAAAATAGTGTGTCATAAATGGGGTATTCCGAAGTAGGAGTGCTGAAATATTCATCCACTAGAGTGCTCAGGAGCAATAGTTTTCCATAGCTGAAAAGCATACATTTACCTACAAAGAAATTATGTGCCAGGTACAAAGTAAACTACATGTCCTGCAGGCAAACAATTATACAACATGGGACACAGTTCCTAAGGGATGCAGTGCACCACATAGATTTGATGCCAATACAAAATCCTTTGCTGAGACAATGAGAACATTTTTTAATTCTGCGTTGTGGTATAATGGCAGTCACTGTTCCGGTCACAGTGATAGTTAAAAGTTGAAGTTTCCTGCACTGTTAATATCATGAAAATGATTCCAGCATCTGTGTCACTAAATTATGCCAGACTACTTCTCAAAATGCCAGACATCCTGACACTGAGACTTGATATTATTTACTCTGCCATGGTTGTTGTTCAGGATGCTACAACTGCTGCAGGGTAACTTTTATACCATCTCAGGCCTCAAACATTTTATTTGTCCGCTAGGTTACAGACACTGCTATGATGCAAGTGCAAATTACTCCATTGCGAAAACCACATTTTCTATGTGGCCCAGGTATGTAAATCACGATTCCAATTATAGTAATTCATTATAGTAATATATAAAGTACCACTGCCATGCCAGAATCCATATTGCCTCTATATGAAAAGCCTAAATACTATGCAAGCATCTCCATTACTCTGGTGTAAAACACACCATTGGCAGTTATGCCACCATCCACATTACCTAGTTATGTACAGATCCATTTCATGCTAGTATACCTTAAACATGCCTCTTATCAGTGCAATGTCAAAACCTGTCAATTATCAATCAGGTGTCTTGTAAAGTGTGACTACTCACCCGTAAGGGTCTCAAGGTGCTGGGGGTGAGGGGATTGCTGATGTTCAGTTGAAGAGCCAGGTCTTGAGGTCCTTCCTGTATTGAGGCAGTGATGGTAATTGCCTCAGGTGGAGAGAAAGGGTGTTCCAAGTCTTTGCAGCGAGGTAGGAGAAGGATCTTCCTCCGGCTGTGGTCTTGCAGATTTGTGGGGCGGTGGCCAGGGCTGGTTGGGTGGATCAGAGGTCTCTGGTGGGTGCCTAAAATGTGAGCCAGTGGTCGAGGTCCTCTGATCCTGTGTCATGTAGGGCTTTGTAGGTGTGTGTGAGGAGCTTGAAGGTGATTCTTTTGTTGACTGGTGGCCAGTGATGTGTCTGCGGCGGGGGATGTTGAGAATGAGTCTGGTAGAGGCATTCTAAATGTTCTGCAGTTTCTTGAGGAGTTTCGGGGTGATGCCAGCATAGAGTGCGTTGCCATAGTCAAGTCTGCTGCTAATGAGTACATGGGTGACAGTCTTTCTGGACTCAGTGGGGATCCACTTGAAGATCTCTAGGAGCATACATAGCGTGTGGAAGCAGGATGCTAAGATGGCGTTGACTTGGAGGTTCATGGTGAGCGAGGAGTCCAGGATGATGCCAAGGCTTTGTTCATGGTATGTGGGTGTGGGAGGGATTCCAAGTACTGCGGGCCACCGGCAGTCATCTCAGGTGGAAGGGGTGGAGCCCAGGATAAGGATTTGGGTCTTCTCTGAGTTGACCTTGAGGCAGCTGTCCTTCATCCAGATGGCAACTGCGTCATCCCGTCATGGAATTTGCTCTTGGTGACTGAGGGTTCATTCGTGAGGGAGAGAATCAGCGTGGTGCCGTCAGTGTAGGAGACGATGTTGAGTCTGTGGTTCCTGACAATGGCTGCGAGCTGGGCCAGTTAGATGCTGAAGAGAGTGGGGCTCAGGGAGGAGCCATGAGGCACTCCGCAGCTCATTTCTGTTGGTTCAGAGTGAAATGGTGGTAGTCTGGCTCTCTGTGTGCAGCCGGGGAGGAAAAGGTGGATTCATTCCGGGGCTTTGTTGTGGATGCCAGCGTGGTGAAGTCTTATGCATAGGGTGTGGCGGATATAGTATCGAAGGCTGCCGAGAGTTCCAGTAGGTTGCGGGCTGCTGTTGCACCTCGGTCCAGGAGGATGTGGTCGTTGTCTCTGCCAGCGAGGAGGGCAGTCTCGGTGTGGTTGCTTCGGAAGCCAGATTGAGAGGTCCAAGATGTGGTTTGCTTCAATGAACTCAAAAATGTGGGTGTGGATGGCCTTCTCGGTGCTTGTCAGAGAAGGGGAGCAGAGATATGGGTCTGAAGTTCTTGTGGTCCACTGAATCGGCAGAGGGTTTCTTCATCAGGGGGTTCATCTTTTCATGTTTCCAGTTGACGGGGAAGGTGGCAGGGTTGATGGAGCAGTTGATGGTGCTGCAGAGTTTGGGGTGATGGAGGTGCTGGGTCTGTTGAAGAAGTGGAGCAGACAGGGGCCCAAGGGTGCTCTGGAGTAGATGCTCTTCATGATCTTGAAGGTGACAACAGCAGTGAGGGGAGTCCAGCTGAGCAGGGTCTGCTGGGGTCTGGTGTCGTTAGGGGTGGTGGTTGCCGGTGGGGAGAGAGGGTCTTGGGTATTCAGGCTGTCGAAGCTGTCATAGGTCTCCTTAATCTTGTGGCAGGAGAATGTGCCGAATTTATTGCAGAGGTCTTGGGAGGCTGGGATGTCTGCTGTTTCTGCGCTGGGTTTTGATAATTCTTTGACCATTGTGAAGAGTTGTTTGCTATTGAGTGCGTTGGTGTTGATCCTTTCTTGTAGGGCCACTTTCTTTGTTGTTCTAATGAGGTGGTGGTTTTCGGTGTCAGCGTTTTTTAAGGCTGAGTGGTCTTCCGGGATCTTGCTGCTCCTCCAACTCTTCTCAGGTGTTCTACAGGTGCGTCTGGACTCATGAAGGGTGGAAGAGAACCAGCTGGCTTTCTTGGATTGTCTGGTAGAGTCAATCTGAATGTTCAGTAGTTTCTTGGGGAGTTTCTGGGTGATGCCGGCATAGAGTGCGTTGCCAGAGTAGAGTCTACTGTTGATTAGTGCATGGGTGACCGTTTTACTGGACTCAGTGGGGATACAACTTGAAGATCTTTTGGAGTAGGCATAGTGTGTGGAAGCAGGATGATGAGAAGACGTGGATCTGGCGGTTCATGGTGAGCAAGGAGGCCAGGATGATGCCAAGGTTTTGTTCATGGTTTGTGGGTGTGAGGGGATTCCAAGTATTGTGGGCCACCCATAGTCATCCCAGGTAGAAGGGGTGGAGCCCAGGATATTGACTTTCGTTTTCTCTGAGTTGAGCAGATTTCCTTCATTCAGGTGGCAAATGCAGTCATCCCGTTTTGGAAGTTGTTCTTGGCGACTGAATGTACCTTGGTGAGGGAGAGAATCAGCTTGGAGTGTTGCTTGCCTGGGGCTTTCTTGAGGGGAGCCAGTGTGTCGGCACAGTTGGCGATCCATCTATGGAGGTTGCGTGCTGATGTATTAGCATCCATAGATATCAGTGGTGGGGTTTTGCTGAGGGAGGTGGTGAGCTGTTCTTAGGTGATGGTGTATGGTAGGTTTGTTGAATGAGAAGGGGACGCAGCGGAGGTCGTTCCAAAGGAGCTCAGAGGTATGGCTGAAGGTGATGTTGTCGCTGGTGGAGTAAATGGGGCTGAGCGTGTGTGCTGCTGATTGGGTTGGGGAGGTGACCAGTTGTAAGTCCGATGGTGGTGAGGTTCTCCAGCAGAGTTGAGGTGTTCTTGTTGTTGGGGTAGTCCAGGTGAAATTTGAAGTCACCGAGGAGGATGTAATCTGTTGAGGTGAGAGAGTGGGGTGCGATGAAGTTGAGGAAGGAGTCGTTGAAGGGTGGGCAGGGTCAAGGGGGTCTGTGGATGAGAGTGCCGCGGAGAGTGGTGTTCGGGTTGGTCTGGACCTGGAAGTGGGGGTGCTCCATTTTGGTTGAGTGGTCGTCCGAGTGGGTCGTGAGGCGGGGGGTGCTTTTGTGTACAATTGCAATGCCTACACCCAGTTTATTGATGTGAATGATCTTGTACTCGTCTAGTATGGCGGTGGCGATGTTCTGGGCTGGGGTGGAGTTCATCCAGGTTTCTTTGAGGAAGGTAAAGTCAGGGTGGATGAAGTTGAGTTGATCCCAGATCTCCATGGTGTGTTTGTGGAGGGAGCGTATGTTGAGCAGGATGCAGCTAAGCTGGTCGGATCTGGTGATTGTCAGTCGTGCAGTGAGTGGGGCTGGTGTGCAGTGGCAGGCATATGTGCAGCTGCAGTTTCAATGCAATAAAGGGCCCTGGATGTTGTTCGGAAATGTGAGGCGGTAAGTGGTGTGGCACCCGGTGTTGAGGGCATGGAGGTTGCTGGTGTTGTAGCAGAGTGTGGTCTGAGGACCAGGGTCCGTAGCACTAGGCACTTTCCAGGCACGTACACGCGCAGATGGGTTTGACTGTGTCACGCCTTTGTTGCACAGCTGCCGCCATTAAGTAGCCGGAGGGAGAGCGCTGGATAGCTGGGCGTGGGAAATCAGTTCTGGAGGGGGCAGGGCTGTGGGGATGTGCAATAGCAGGGACACGGTAAGAAAAGGCACAAAAAGTGCAAAAGAGAAAGAAAGTGACAGAGGGCACAAAAAATGTAAAAGTGACAGAAAGTGACAGAAAGGGAGAAAAGATGAAATAAAGAAAAGAAGCAATCAGAGGAGAAAAGGCAGAAGGAGGAGCAGCAGCAGAGCAGAGATGCTCCCCACTGGACTACCAGGGATGAGGCGCATGCAGGTGCCTGCATATGGAGGAGGGCTTCGAAATCAGGACTTGAAGGTTCAGAGTGCAACAGCTACTGGGTGGAGCTGTGCGGGGAGGGAAGTTACTTACTGACAAGGTGACCAGTGAAATGTCAAATTGCCCGGTAGGGCATTCCTGTCCTGGCTGTGCTTTACATTCATCTTGTATAGAGGGAAAAGCCACAGGATTTGTTATGCTTACCGTTTGCAACCATGTGTACATTAACCATAGTATAGCTACACTTCTCCTGCATATCTTTAAATGTTGATGAAGGGTATAATAGAAATGGCTGTTTTGTAGCGATGGGCTGACCATCACCCATTAAGTACTGATATGCTGTTGATCGTGGTGCAGTGGTATAGTCATGATGTACTGATTCTGTATGGCTACCAAATGAGGCTCTCTCCTGGGAGAGCTGAGAGTTCTGAAGGGGGAGGGAGTTGTTTGTTACAAAACCTTCGCCAACACGAGTATAACTGTTACTTTTATGCACTATTGGGACAACTTTTTTGTCAAAACAGGATGTCTTTCTGAACAGTTGATAATGCCCTAAAACTTGTGTACCAAAATTTTAAAATTGTGTTCCTTTTTTTCAAATGTCTCTTTCCCAGTGTTAATTTCTTTTTTTTTATCCTATCTCCCAACCCATTGACGTTCCAACACAGCAACCTTAGTCCTCTACCCCCCATCCCAAAGATCACCCCCATCCCCCCCCACACCAGACGCGACACTTGAAAACAGAAGATCATCGATACTATGCCTTGAGAAAAACAAAGAAACGTGAAACGCCACCCCCCATGCCCCCAAGAAACCTCATACAACACACCCCCCACCCCACACCCCTGCGTAAGACTCAAAAGCCACCCCAACTTGCAGTGTGCCTGTCGCCCTAACATACAACTATTCTACGAAAAGAACCCCAGAGGAGGAAGACTCACCCAACCCCCACCCACACCCCAATCAGACAACATGTTAGCAAACAATAGCGGCATAGCCTCAAACCACCGCTGAAAGTCAATACGTTGGTCCGGGAGCCGATTTTGCTCCCTATTCCTGCTCCACCGGGCCGCCCTCTGCTCCACCGGAGTGTCCAGAATGATCAGATTGATCTCGTCCCGGGGGCAGCGTGTCCAGCCAGTCACTCGCCGCTTCAGGATGGTCAAAGAAAAATATTCGGTCATTGTAAACCACACGTAGCCGGGCCGGGAAAAGCATAGCATATTTCATATCTTTGTTCCTCAGTCTCTTTTTCACCCCCTGGAATCCAAGTCTCTGTTTCTGAACCTGCTGAGTGAAGTCCGGATAAAAACTGACTGCGGTGTTTTCATAAGCCGTAGGACCAGACAGGCGGGAAGCTTGCAGGATCGCATCCCTGTCCCGAAAGTTAAAGATCCGAGCAATGATGGGACGCGGAGTGGCTCCCAGCTTAGGCGGGCCACCCGGGATCCTGTGTGCACGTTCTACTGCAAAAAACTTGCTGAGGCCCTTGGGCGCCAAATGATTCAAAACTAAGTCCTCCACCAGCAGGTCCACCGATATTGCTTCCAACGTCTCCGGGACACCAACCAGACGGACGTTGTTCTGTCGTGCACGGCCCTCGAAATCGTCCAGGCGTCGAGAGAGGTAGTCACGGGCGTATCGAAGGTTACCGACCTCTGCCTGTAAATCGGAGATGTCAGTAACGAGACTAGATGTCTTTAGATCGAGGGATTTGACCTTCTCATTAGTCTTCGCAAGATCAGCCCAGATCAGGGTAACATCTATTGCGACCATATCCAACTTATGGGTCAGGGCTTCATACTGTTGACCCAATGTGGCCTTCATCCCAGCAATGGCGCCCATGACTTCCCTCAACGATAGATCTTCACCCATTGGGGATTCTTCACCAACATTGGCCGGGGGTTTATTGGATCGCCCGGAGAGCCCTTAGCGAGGGTATATCTGTCCATAACGTTAGACTGCAAGGGGCCCCCTCGTAACGCCGGTTTGGTCTTGCGTTTTTCTCCCTCAGGCTTGGTGGCCATTTTAGGTCGGGCGCCCCGGAGGGTATTCTGAGACCTAGTGAAAATGGCTACACTCGATGCGCCCGGCAAGTTGGAGAATAAGATGAGGACCTTCCACCAGGCAATGAGCAGTGAAAGGCCGGATCGCCAGTTGGTGATTCCTGGTTAGGTGGAGAGCAATAAACCAGGGCGATCGAGGCAAAGTCAAAGAGGTCCCAGCACGAGAAACGAAACTGAAAGTCAGAGGCCGGGCAAGGGGGATTAGCAAGATCCGTTGTTGTTCAATTACTGTCCGGCTGGCAGAGAAACCAAGCCCGGGGCAGTACCATGGAGCAGGCCAGAAATGTTCAAAAGTCCATATCTTCGGCTCCCGGGGTCCAAATCGAAGTCTGAAAACTGATAAACGGTCAGCAAGGCCGCGCCAGTAGGAACCTGTCCATTAAGTCAGGATAGGGTACAGGATAATCGGTGGAGGTGGCGAAGGTCCGGGAGCTCTAGGCTCACGCGACCATCTTGGGTGCGCGCTAAGCTCCTCCTCTCTTTCCCAGTGTTGAGTTAAAACTCCCCGGCACCATGTCCTTGTGTCAACCTGTTACTTATTTTTATTTTCTGTCAGACCCTGTATGTTACTTTATGCAGGAGACTCATGCCGCAGGTCTCTTCATAGTTTACATCATTTTGTCGTGCTGCTCACTAGCACAGCACCATACTCCATTAGGTGGATGTGGTCCACATAAAATGGTACTTCTTTTGATTTGAGTGGTTACAGCACCAATGATCAGACCATAATTCTACTAGCGGTGGTGACAGCATATTGCAATAGATTTCAGTCCTTTTTGCCAGAAAGTCGGTGAGTAGATTGCCTACTGCCTCTTCCTTGTAAAGTAATTTAGGAAATAATGAATTGGCACAACTCATCCCCCTGATTGTATGTGAATTGTGCCTGAGAGTTCTTGCGGGTTGGACTTGACCCTTTTTGCCTTTCACCCCGCCTTATTTCTGACTTGGTGTTGGTGGTTTTAGGCCTATTGGCACTTAAGCACTGTGGTCCAGTGTAAAGTGTGTGTGCGCTCTGTGTTACCTTGCTGAGATTGGCCTGCCCTCTCATAGGAATCCATTGGGGATTCCCTGATCAGTGTGTGTCGGTGGTAATTTATGGTATGGGAGGCGCAGTGTGGTTAAATTTAGTATGTATGAAATTGTGAGAATAAATGCTGCACAATGGTGTGCACAGATTTATTGTGGTTATTTTAGAAACGCCACTTTTAGAAGTTGGCATTTCTGTGTGCTATGTGTCTACCTGCCTGCCTGTTGTGAATTGCATGTGTGGCTTGTGAGTGACAGGGGCTGGGAGGTGTGTGTGGCTCCAGGAGGGGTAGGGTGAGTCAGCACAAGGCTGAATGGGACACCTGTGCTGGGAGTAGTGGAAGGAGTAATCCCCTGACTCTAAATAGGACTGTGCCCAGCCTGTACAATGCTGGCTCCGCCCCATGTGGTGTGTCTGATCACCTAGCCCCTACCTGACAAAGGGGAAGAGGAGCTTGCATAACAAAGTGCTCCAAATCCCCCCAGAACCAGTTGCATCTGGTTTTCTCCATGCCCTGCACTACAGACAAAGGACATTTTGGTATAAATATAGCGGCTGTGACCCCATGAAAATGTTCTCTTCCATGATGCTGTGCTGGTCCTGACCTTGCTGGGGCGTGCTGATGCTGGAGCCTAGGAGGAACTGCCATGAGGGCTTGCTTCCCTGGGCCCTGCCTTGCCCCCTTGATCCCTGAGGACCTAAGAGACCTTTTTCTAAGAAGCTGTGGCTCCTTGCGCCATGTGAGTGCTTTAATTTTAATCTACTGACCCCTAAATGGAGGGGAGAGCGTGGGCTTCGCAGTGCGGCGCTGCAGCCCTCAAAGAGGATATCCCAGTGTGAGGGATTCCCCCGTGATGCCTGAATTGCGGGTGCCCACCCCGCTCATGCTACATTTTTCGTATGTGCCTACCCTGCATTTTGCCACGTTGAGCGGGGACCCCCCGCTTTATATTTTAACTTAAGAGGGAGCCTACCCACCATTTGCTGCCAAGAAAAGGACAAAGGAGAATCACCACCACTGTCCGGGCAAAAAGCGGAAGTCAGGCATGTCCGCCTGACTCAGGGCGGAGCTATGGCAGAGGAAAGCGGAAGCTGTGGGAAGCCCCGCAGATGTGCTTCCCGGAGCCTCGTAGGCTCCATGTTGAAGTCCTAGGAGGGGGCCCGGGTGAAGAGGAGAGGTGGCCGAGGCCGCCGATGGCAGTGCCGGGCTCCCGGGAGTGAAGGGAAGCCCCGCATGCAGGAGAAGCTGCCACCAGAGGAGAGCAGAGTTTTCCCCCGGGTGAAGCGAGGAAAGACTGGTGCAGAGAGAAGCAGGGCTCCCGTGAGATGTTGGGAGCCCCAGCGGCAAAGTAAATGTTCCAGTACTGAGCCCCGGTGAGTAGGGGCTGAGCCTGAGTGTGGTGGTGCCATTCGAGGCATAGGGTCGGTGCTTGGGTGAACTGAGCGGACCCGCCATTGCGGGCCGCTCCAACGTGGGCACATCATTTATGAAGTCCCCGTGAGGGCTTGGGGGCATTTTGTAGCACAGTTTGTTGGTGCCAATCCAGTCATAGTTCCAGTGCCATCTATGCATAAAGGATGCAGTTTATTGAAAGAGCCCCAGTGGGGCCCCAAGGGCACAGTCGTGCCAGGGCCCATGCAACATTTTCCTCAGTTGCACCCCCGTAGCGGACAACTGCAACTTTTGGCATATTTGTTACAGAGTCCCTGAGTGGGATAACAGAGGGCACAGTGAGTGCCAAGCCTATTGGATTCACAGCTGCATGGCAATTAGCGTCAGCTGCTACGTTTAGGCCACAGTTCTTTGGGGGCATTATTGTGAATGAGATAGGAGTGAGATACACTCCTTTGCCGCAGCGCAATGGCACATTTGGATTCCGCTGCCTTGGCAGCTACCCTAACATTTGGGACATACGCCATTTGAGCCCTATGAGAAGGCAGGGGGACTGTGAGGTGACTAGGGCACCAGGCCCTACTGTGACTTATGTGGTGAGCAGGAAATGTGATTCATGGACTGTAATTTATGCACTGTGATTTATGCATAATGTGTTTATGCTTGTGAGGTTATGGTCTAATGTGTTTAGACTAATGAGGTTATTGCAAAATGTGTTTATGCTTGTGAGGTTATGGTCTAATGTGTTTAGACTTATGAGTTTATTGCATACTGTGTTTATGCTGGTGATGAGGTTGGCGCAGAATGTATTTCATGCCTACTGTGATGCTGCTTACATAATATGATTGATGTTACAGGAGATGATGCTAAGTACAGTGTTTACCAGTAATTACTGGTTGTGTTCCATATTTATTATTAGTTCTACATTTACTATTTGTGGGAAACATCCTTTACAACGCAACTTTTACCACGCAGTGCCTTTACGACGCAACTTGTACAACGCAAACCATTACAACGCATTGCGCTGGGGGCGCTCAAGGATAGGGAATGTGTTTAATGTACTATCCAACACCTTCCCTACTATCCACGGGGACTGGAGTTGGAATAGTAAATTAAACAATTCACTATCCAGCGCCTAAAAGCACTATGCGTTGTAATGGTATGCGTTGTAAAAACCGCGTTGTAAAAGCATGCGATGTAAAAGCATGCGTTGTAATGTCATACATCCACTATTTGTGCTTGTGGTGGTTCTGACAGTGGCCCAATTGGCCCTGTCAGGTGTATATAATCCCTTGTAGAGATTACCTAGTGTCAGGTGGCTTAATGTATATTATGTGATTACTATTCTAATGTGTTATGAGAATACAAAGGCTATTTTTGAGATATACGTGTGTGGAGTTGAGATATACTTGTGTGGAGTTCCTTTTGTGGTGTGCCTGGTATGTTGTTGCTGTGTGCATGTTGCGCAAACGCTTTACATATTGCCTCCGGGATAGGCCTGACTGCTCGTGCCAAGATGCCAAGGGGGTGAGCAGGGGTTAACTTTGGCGTGTAACTCCCTTGTCCTGACTAGAGTGGTGGTCTCTGTCTGGCTTTGGCGCAAGCCTTAGCCAACCAGAGATCCCATTTCTAACACTGCGTATATGAAAGGAAGGGCACAATGAAATACCACCTCAATACCAGAAGCTCTGAAGTTGTAGGGTGCTCCATGGGTAGTCAGTGCGGCTTTCTCCCTCTCTCCTGACTTGTCCCCATAAATTGCTGCTGAGATTACTCCTCCCTCTAGAATGCTTGGTAAAGCCAAATGCAACTGTCTGGATTGAACGTTCATCCTGGATGAAAGTTCAGGAAGGATCCTTTGTTGCTGTTGAGCTGAGCCAAAACTAGTTGCACCAGATCAACCTGTGGTCTCAGAACACCAACGTTTGGAGAAAAGAATGGCTCAAAGACAGAGCCTACACTGCATTTCATAATCTATACCGAAAATGTTTTTATTACATTATCATTACTGCTGACTGAGATCACAGTCTGAAAACTAGTGTAACCTTATAGATATGTTTGCTTTGCAAATCTACAATGTGTCAAACAATAGCTCTAGTGCCTCAGCCAATAAGATCGGTCCTGCCTGAGTGATAGCTCCCCTGTCTACTGACTGGTTTTAGGATATCAGTGTATCCTTTCATTTTCCTACTATGTCATCTACAAGCAGATTATCAGTCACAAGATGTGACAGTGAATCTACTTGGAGGGTCCAGGATATAAAAAGTATCTGGAAGCCATGACTAACAAAATGATAGTAGCACGTCACAAATTGCAAAGCTGGATTACTACCTATAAAAAATATATAAAATATGTAACTGTTGTCAAATCATATGGAAATTGAATAGAAAAAGTCACTAATTTGCCTTAATTTAAACTTATTTTCTTGGTTGGGGAATGGGGGTGGAAACCCCAAACACACCTGGGAGGATTAAACATTCTGACGAGGGAAGACCATGAGAATATTGGAACACTTCATTAGTGCCCTTCAGGGCTGCCCATGCGATGTATGGCTTTTCACCAGTTTGAAAATTGTACTGTAAAATAAAATACACAATTCTAAAATGTTCTTGAGGGTAGAGGGAGAACTCCCTAGTGGTGATCTACCATGGGGGATGGTGAGCTTGCTAGCTTTGTAAGCTCCGTGAAATTCCACCTGTTTATTTCTGATTATGACTCACCACTGCTTCTCCCTCTCTCAGGCATGATTTCCCAGTCGGTCATTCATTCATTCTGACCATTCTGCATTTTTCAACTTTCCAGGAATTAATTTGTCAGCCCTCTTGTCTCTGTGATAATTTTTCTCCATGACCTTCCATCAAATGTTGTTGTTTTTTTATAGATAAGCACATCTGCTCATAAGCATGTTCTCATACTAATCCAACTAGAGGAATCTGTGGCAGCATACATACTTCTTATTTCACCCTGCATTATATCATCTAGAGCTGCCTACGAACCCTCTGATAGCATCTCAAATAAAGTTCAATGTGTACCAGGGGGCAGATTTACAATAACTGGCGCATCCCCAGGGATGCACCAGTTATTGTGCGCCGCAGCTCCGCCACCCATGGTGCGCCGCATTTACAATGCAGCGTACCATAGGGCAAAAACGGCACAGATGCGTGACGCATCTGTGCCGTCAAGGTCGGCGCATTGCTGGAGTTGTGTCGCAACCGCGACGCAGCTCCAGCAAGGCTCGGGGGTGCCTATCTGTCCAATGCTGCGTCAAGCCTTACGCCTGCTTCAAGCAGGCGCAGGGTTTTGACGCAGCATTGGCCTAAAAGTGACTGAGTGAAATCTTGTAGATTTCACTCAGCCACTTTTAGGAGGCGTTCCTGTGCAGGAACGCCCCCCTGCACTGGAACGCCTCCTTATGGCGCAGGGCTTTACAACGTGACGCATCTCCCAGACGCATCACTTGGTAAATACCCCGCACCATGGCGCATCTTTTGCGCCACCGCCGCGTCACAAAAGTGACGCAACGGCGGTGTAAAAGAGGCGCAAGGGGCTTGTAAATCTGCCCCTTGGTGTTCTATGGAAATATGTTTCTGACTTCTATAGATTAAACATAGCCATAAAGCATTTCAGTGCTGAACAAGAGATAGGTCTACAATACAGGCTGGCAGGAGGCTGGCCACTGGATAGAAGATGAGAAAGTAGGAGGAGGGAAGGCGAGAATTGTATAGGGTATTGGCTAGGTCTATTTGGATCTGTTTCTTCTCACTCAACGTTCGGAAACATATTCCCAGTTGCTCTGCCCATCACTTTCTGCTTAAAACTCTCAAAACCACACAAGCACATTTAGGGGGTTGCTATTTAATCTGGGCACCAAGCACTAGGATATTTACCAATGACTATGCAAAGTTTTGCCTCCCACTTCTTTCGGAAAAGTATTCTTGTTAAGACTTTGGAAAAATGTGTAGACATGCAGAAAAGAGGCATAAAAGTCCTGTTGCCTGATTTCACTTTCCCTCATATTTTCACCTGGTCCCCATTTTCAAGATATCAGTATGTTAGCCATGTGAAGAAAGAGTGTATGTGTTATATTTGACTTCTGTCTTTCCTTTCCCTGGCTTTGACTTCCCTGTTGCTCAGCAAGTGTGAGTGGTAGAATGCCTGATGACATCATGGAATGTGTGGTGCCTGGCTTGTGTGTGGAGTGGCAGTTAATGGCATGCAGGCTGAGTAGCAGGGAGGCTGCTCCTGGTGGGGTTTACTTTCCATCGACCTATTTTCTTCTAATGAACTTAACCTGGAACTAAGCTTTAATTAAATCCAACCTATTTTAAATATCTGGCTCCAAGGACTTTCAATTACCACATTTGGCGACGATTTAAAGAACCTACAGCATTGAGGAAAGAGACCGTGTTTAAAGGAGCTAAAGAACTACTAAAACTAAGGACTATACTAAGGAGATTGAAAAAAAAGAAAAAGGAAACGTAACGGAAATGCCCGGGTCAGCCCCACGTGTGTCTCTTATCATCTGGACAGTCTGCAGCCCAGGGCATTTGACCTTCTATTACTGGTTTTAGTGCAGCTGCTGTTACTCTTGCCCAGCTGTTCTTTCTACAATTGTGGGACAAGCTGCTAAATTGGTTTGGCAGTAGCATCTGGTTCGTGGGTATTGGCAGAGAAAACTGGCAGCATAATTGTCAATAATACTGACAACAGGAGAAAAGTGGCATTTTGACAATGACTTGCACCATTTAACCTGTGCAGGACGTCAAAATCAGCAGTTCTGGTGTTACGGAGGCTTCAAGCGGTAAAGTAGTTTGTTTAATAAGAATGGACTCTCAGCCCCATTAACTGTTACTGTGCGTGTAACGTTTCTTTCATTTGTGACAAGCACAAATTGAATACGTGCTTGTGAAGTACTTTTGAGGAACCAGAGATGAGGCCACTAAAATCTGAAACAATGGTGAGTGCCTCGTTTAGTCATTGAGTAAGTGTTGGTGCTCAACATTTGAATGAGCGCCACGAGCAGCAATATTTGAGTGAGCGCCACAAGAAGCAATGTTTGAATGTGTAGGGGGATGGGGCTAATCTCAATTTCGTTATATTTGAGAATACAATGTAAATGTTTTTCTTTCAGAATGCATTGTATATATTGATGTTTATGTTTCCTTCCTTCACTTCAGTAATGTTGTTTCCCTAAGGTAGGGGGATATGTTATATTTGACTTGTGTCTTTCCTTTCTCTGGCTGTGACTTCCCTGTTGCTCAGCTAGTGTGAGTGGTAGAATGCCTGATGACATCATGGAATGTTTGGTGCCTGGCTTGTGTGTGGAGTGGCAGTTGATGGCAGGCAGTCTGAGTAGCAGGGAAGCTGCTCCTGGTGGGGTTTACTTTCCATCTACCTATCTTCTTCTAATGAACTTAACCTGTAACTAAGCTTTAATAAATCCAACCAATTTTATGCACCTGGCTCCAAGGACTTTCAATTACCACAGTATGGGAGGCGTGAATAATGTAATGAGAGTACAGTGAATTTATGGTTGTTGTATGTACATAAGCTAAAGTGATTTTAAATATACATATATATAAATATATAAAGTCAAATATTTACCATAATTGTATATATAATTTGCAACTAGCATAATATAATATAATGTACATTATAATGTTATATATTATATATAAATAAAGAACAGTTGTCTTATATTTTTGTTATATACTACATATTAATATTTTTCACTCATATATAAATTAAATATGTTTTTACATTGCGTATAATATTCTTGTATTATAAAAATGTAATATATTTTCTATTTTACCAACATTTATATTGATTTCATTTACATGTTCACTAATGAACTATGGTAAGAAGTACACAAAGGTAATACGAACCAGGCTGTTCTTACCCTGGCTGCCATTCACGGTGCTTCCTAGCTGGTAATGGCGATCGTATCTTTTATGAGGGTTTTTTCCATGGTTCAGTTATTAGATCAGGTGATGGTCATTTGCGGTCCTCCATAAGTTGCCTCGCAGTCCATGAGGTGTTCTCAACCCACATAAGTATAGGGAGTGCGGAGCAGGAGTGGCCGGGATGCTGGATAAGTGGCCTGGTGGGCGGGCAGGCGGGGGGTAGAGTCATAGAGGTGTCAGAGCCGATAAACATTTTTTTAACTTACCTGCTGCGTCCCTGTCACGTTCTTATGCTCCTCTTCATGGCAGGAAGACACAGGCTCCCAGAATGCCCTTCGACCAATCATGAAGCTGCTCTCACGCATGAGAGCAGATTCAGGATTGGCCTGAGCCCCCTCGATTTGTGCTCCAGGACAAACTGAGAGTCTGTGCCTGCTCTCTACAACCCCCAGCTGTGTTTTTGGGTTGGAGAGAGCTTTCACTGCGGATGACGGTTTGGCCAGCCTGAGACGTCCGGCCAAACCACCATGCGCAATGAAGGGCGTGCACTATCACTCCCCTCAGTGCCTGTCACCCCCAGGCCCTGCCCCCAAGATTCTGCAGGAAAGGAAAAATAAAACGAACCTCATTTTTTTTTACTTTCTGCTTTTTTTGGGGGGGAGGGGTGGCACTCCTCTACCATAGAGAGGAAGCCGCCTCTGGTGCGGAGTCGTAAACTCTGCGCTTAGTTTGTGAATACCTAAAAGTAGTAAACTTTCAGAAAAGGTAAGTTTACCTTTGTGAATAGCGCCCAGAGATCGTTCCAACTTTTTTGACCTGCACTGAACGTTGAAGTGGTGTCACTTAGATATGAGAGGCCAAGCAGATTAACACAGAGAGCTGAGCCACAGCTGAGCAGAGGGTCTGACCTGGCTGTAGGATAAATAACAGGAGCTGAGAAGACGATGACGCCATGCAAAAGTATGATAAAGATGTCAAAATTCAAAAAAGTGTATTTCTTTAGCATGTGGAAGTGTTTCATTTTAAAGTATCATGTTGTATCACCGTGTTAAGTGCCATTTATAGAAACAATAGTTTCTGAACTTGACCTTAGAAACAATTTTTTGCACTTTTAAAAGCCCGAACTAAACCCGAAGGCGTCCCAGTTGCGAAGTCGGCAGCTCCTCTCTACATCCACATTCATACCCCCTTCTTTGTACAGCGCACATCCTGAACTATTTCAATTTGCTCTCAAACCTGATGATAAAGGAAAAGGAGTGAAATACGATAAGTGCTTTGGATCACACAATTTGGTCAAACAGAATACTGGAATTGATCCCAGGTGTCCTAGTTGTGCAAATGAGCCTCAAGACACCTGGCTGCTCCCTTGCCTTTACCTCAAAGGTCATTGGTCAGTCTTAAATTTTTGAGGGGCTAAATCACATCACTACAAAGTGAAAACAATATGTTAAATTAAGTTGAAACAAGAGGACTTTTTCAAAAGTGGTGATTGATGTGAGAGTGTGGCAGAAACAGCTGAAGTCTGAACTCGTTTTTGGCTCATTGGTTACAAGAGAACCTAAACTGAGCTCGAGCCTGGCTCAAGCATTCAGTAGTTATCCCACGTCTAGAGCCTTTCTTTTATCTTTATGGCTAGCATGTTTCCGCAGAAGTGATTTTACATCTGAACTGGGACTGGAGAACAAATAGACAAGCCAAATAGGTGTTCAGAAATGGTGACAGGGCTCTGTCTACCAAAGGGCTTCTGGCTTTATTACATTGTGAGGTACACCCTTGATGGATCATGAGAATTTAAGTATGATTTTGCTCGGTCAAATCCTGCTCATTGAATATGAATTACTAAAACATACTTTAAAAAAAAATTACTAACATTGTGTCTCGTTGAACACTGAGAGTTTTTGAAACTGCATCGTGAAAGCATGCAGAAGGGTTGCAAACTGGTGAAACATAGATTTACGACAAAGAGAGAAAAACTACTAAAGTGTTATGATAATGTGAAAAGTAATAATGCAGTTGGTGGATTTCTAGCAAAATATGACTTGAAAGGATTTGCCCTATTAAAATGTGTATTGCTATGTTTACTGAACATGTAAATCTTAAACTGCACAGAGAAACTGACAGTTTTTTAATGAAACATGATTAGACTATTGTTGGACCTGTGATGGGCAAGCCCAGCACAAAGGGGGTAGCTTGGCTCAAGTGACAAGGCAAGTGAAGGCTGTAGTGTTAAGCCGGCTTTGACCCAATAATAACTCCCTGCACAGCCACACCAAAAAGAAGGACACCACACCACTGCTGTAGAAAAATACGATTCCTTTATATAAAAGTTCTCTGTTGTAAATAGGGTTGATTGGGAAAGCACATACACATTTCTTTTGGTCATACAGTTCTGGGTTTCAATTCTGTAATAAATAGTACTATAAATAAAGTCAGGAATAAATAGCATCAATAAATAGAATAAACTTCAGGAATGAGTACCACAAATAAATATCACAATAAATATCAGAATAAATACTGGTTCATTTAAATAAATAACCACATGTTTCTTCTGGTATCGCTGCCACCAATTAAATACTTTAGGAATATCACATTTGCAATACGTTTCAAATGGGAAAGATAACTCTTACAATTTGTGTTGATTTCAATGACAATGTATACGGGCTTCTCTGGGCACAGAATAAGTTTTGGGACTCTTTAAGGTTCATTCAGGGCTTATGCGCGTGTATCTAAAAGGCAAGGAAACACAGTGAATACTTCATTTGCACTCGGCTGCCACCAGGATAAGATCTCTGCTTGCCGGTGAAGTCTATGCGCGCCTACGGGCTCTACCACCGCTAGAACACAGGCGGCACCAGTTCAAAGTCTTTAGACTGACGAACGGGCTGCCGGAGAAGTCACACAACCTTCATGCTCAGTCAAATGAATGCCGGTTCACAATTCCTTCACAACGCTGCACCCAATATGAAGAAACAGGCCCACCTCACATCGGCTGCAATCGGGAAGCGATTCAGTCAGGGCACAGCTCATCTCACGCCAGCGACGGGGTTCTCAGGGGCTCCACGGACCTCCCTCCGACTTCCGCATACAGGGTGGTTCCCGCCCACAGCTACAGCTCTCGGGTCACTGGGGAGTGGCAGAGACGCTAGTCCCGCCCAACGAAGGCCGGCCTTTCCCCGCCCCGGCGCACCACCTCACCTTCAGTCCGCGCAGGAAGCGCTCTACGCTGGTGGAGCTCGGAGACGTCCGAGCTCCCCTCTAGAGGCGCCTGTCGCGAAGGGGGCGCTGTTGATGATCGCGGTCGCGGCGAACTTGCTCTCGCCTCGTGACTCGTGAAATCTGTCACAATTCACCACCGGGCGGGGCGGGGAGGCACACGAACTTGGCCACAGTCTTTGGGGGTAATGAGGCACTTGCTGCGCAGGCGCTGTAGGCGTTAGGTCACTTCTCACGTAGCTGACTGGAACGCCAGTCAGGAACAACGCCAGCAACCCTTTGCTACTCTACTGCCTGCGCTACCAGCCACCTCAGGGGTCAACAGGGCAGATGTCAATCTGGTGTCAAGTCTGGAATCTCTTCTCTCTTCTTCTTCTCAAAATCTAAAATGGCCGCCAGGGACTGGGCCTTTTTTAGCCAGTGCCCTGGGGTACTGGCACGAGCCAGAAGGTTCTAGAACCTTCTCTGGCTGTGACACTGACATGGCACTTTTGAGGTGTATTTAGGACACTAACAGCCACCGTACTGTAGTTCTAGAGCAGCCATTTTGTGTACCTGAGGGAAATAAAGGAATTCCTGTCAGGAATGCGCGCCAAACAAAGGGCGCCAAAACCTCAAAAGTCCAGAGTTCATGAAGGCTCCAATGGGAGTCACTCACATGAGGGAAAAGGGTGTCCACCATTTTAGGGCCATTTATACAGGTTGACAACCTCAGTTGGTAATGCCACAGGTTTCGCCAGGTGCCTTGTAAATAGGTGCCACAAACCTTGTGAGCAACTGGGCGTCAAGGAACATCTAACCCCATGAAACAACACATAAAAAGTCCTGGCAGACAAAGAAAAGCGGCAAATTTTGGGAGGTACAGGGGAACAAAAGAAATCATAGTGGTGAGGGGACTCTCAGAAGCAGACAGGTCTAACACGAGTCCCCCCCAGCTGAAAGTGGGGAGAGCTACCCAACCCCTTGGGAGTCCTCAACACTAAGGCGGAAATACCGGGAGAGACCGTCTGCATTGGCGTGGTCAACTCTGGGCCGGTGTTCCACCCGAAAGTCCATTCCCTGTAGGGAGATAGACCACCTCAACAGTTTGGGATTTTCCCCCTTCATTTGCATGAGCCAACGAAGGGGTCGGTGGTCTGTCTGAACAAGGAAGTGTGAACCAAACAAGTATGGTCGCAGCTTCTTCAGTGCCCAGACCACCGCAAAGGCTTCCCGCTCGATGGTACTCCACCTCTGTTCCCGGGGAAGCAGTCTTCGTGACAGAAAGACCACGGGTTGATCCAGACCCTCTTCATTGAGTTGCGATAGCACCGCCCCAATGCCAATGTCGGATGCATCCGTCTGGACAATGAATTCCTTCGTGAAATCTGGAGTCTTCAGGACTGGAGCTTTACACAATGCTTGTTTCAGAGTGTCGAAGGCTCGCTGACAAGCCTCCGTCCAGATGACTCTCCTGGGTTGCTTCTTGGCCGTGAGTTCTGTAAGGGGTGCCACGATAGTGCCATACCCCTTCACGAATCGTCTGTAGTAACCTGTGAGGCCCAGGAATGCTCGGACCTCAGTCTGGGTCTTGGGGGGTTTCCAGGCCATGATTGCCTCAATCTTCGCCTGAAGGGGATGCACCGTTCCCCTGCCCACCAAGTGTCCTAAGTACACTACCGACCCCTGTCCAATCTGACATTTGCTGGCCTTGATCGTCAAGCCAGCCCGTTCCAGGGCCTGGAGAACGGCTTGCAAGTGCTGCAAGTGATCCTCCCAACTGCTACTGAAGACAGCTATGTCATCCAAGTAAGCAGCAGAGAATGACTCCAGCCCGGTGAGGATCGTGTTCACCAGCCGCTGAAAAGTGGCAGGAGCGTTCTTGAGCCCAAAGGGCATGACGCAAAACTGGTAGTGTCCATCAGGCGTGGAGAAGGCTGACCTTTCCTTGGCTCCATCAGTCATGGGAATCTGCCAGTACCCTGCAGTGAGGTCAATGGTACTGAGATATTGGGCAGCTCCCAACCGGTCAATCAATTCATCCGCCCGAGGGATCGGATGAGCATCCGTCTTGGTTACCGAATTTAGTCCTCGGTAGTCCACACAGAATCGCAATTCTGGTGTGGCGCCAGGTGGGGCAGCTTTGGGAACCAAAACCACCGGGCTAGACCAAGGGCTACTTGAAGGTTCGATGACTCCTAGCTCCAGCATCTTAGCTACTTCGCTTCGGATACTGGCCTTCACCTTGTCAGACAGCCGGTAAGACTTTGACTTCACAGGTGGGCTGTCCCCTGTGTCCACGTCATGGGTACACAGGTGGGTCTTACCCGGGACAAGGGAGAACAGAGGAGCGAATGACCCCAAGACCTGGCGACATTCCTCCTGCTGCTCAGGAGTCAGGGATGGCGAGAGTTTCACTCCCTCCACCGACCCATCTTTTTCTTGAGACGCAAAAAGGTCGGGGAGAGGCTCAGTGACCTCTTCCTCCGATCCGTCAGTCACCATAACCAACATGACTTCGGGCCTCTCGTAGTGGGGCTTGAGGCGATTGGCATGTAACACCCGATCCGGATGCCAAGGGTTCTTTACGTCCACCAGATAGGTAGCCTTGCCCATCTTCTCCAACACCTCATAGGGGCCTGTCCAACGGTCCTGGAGGGCACTCAGCTCTCCAGGCTCCATCACCCACACCTTCTGGCCAGGCTCCAACTCCACTGGGTGAGCGTTGTGGTCATACCACGCTTTCATGACTGCCTGACTGGCTTCCAAGTTGTCAGAAGCTTGCTTCCACAACTTAGCCATTTGGCTTCGGAAGGCCAGCATGTAGCTCACCACATCCTGGGGAACTTTCCGGGGAGACTTTTCCCAGGAGTCCCTCACCAGACTGAGAGGTCCACGTACAGGGTGCCCGTACAAAAGCTCGAAGGGGCTGAAACCCACTCCCTTTTGCGGCACTTCCCTGTAGGAAAAGAGCAAACAGGGTAGGAGGACGTCCCATTTCCTCCTTAGGCTTTCGGGTAGACTTCTGATCATACCCTTCAAGGTTTGGTTGAACCTTTCCACGAGACCATTGGTCTGTGGGTGATAAGGAGTGGTGAACCGGTAGGTCACTCCACACTCCTTCCACATTGCCCGCATATATGCTGACATGAAGTTGGTCCCCCTGTCAGACACAACTTCTTTGGGGAATCCCACTCGGGTAAAGATCCCCATCAGGGCCTTTGCCACTACTGGTGCAGTAATGGTTCTCAGAGGAACTGCCTCTGGATACCTTGTGGCGTGATCCACCAGGACCAGGATAAACCTGTGACCGGATGATGTAGGTGGATATAGGGGCCCAGCAATGTCGATGCCCACCCTTTCAAAGGGGGTACCAACGACGGGAAGTGGTTCCAGGGGAGCCTTCAGCTTTGTCCCTGTCTTCCCACTGGCTTGGCATGACACGCACGACCGACAGTATGTGTCGGACGCCACCCTCATTCGAGGCCAATAAAAGTGGGGGACAAGCCGGGCAAAGGTCTTGTCCTGACCCAAGTGTCCTGCCAAGGGAATCTCATGAGTCAACTCTAATAGGAAGGCTCGGTAACACTGTGGGACTACCAGGGCCCGTGACAATCCGTGCACTGGCGCCCTGGGTTCACTGTAGAGGAGACCATCCTCCCAGTAAACACGATAGTTCCCAGACTCGTTACCTGTTGCCTGGGCTTCAGCCTGTTGCCTCAGACCCTCGAGGGTGGGACATTCCCTTTGTCCCTTGCTCAGTTCCTCCCTGGATGGTCCTCCCTCCACTCGCCACTCAGCGGGGATAGGCAAGTCCTCCAGCGGAACCATGTCCTCCTGCGCGGACTCCGGGTCCACCTCCGCAAGTGGCCTATCCGTCTCACGGGGCACGGACATCGGGGCAGGCTCATCCTGTCCTCGAGATGTTCCCTCATCAGCAGCTGGGTGGGCCATTGTTCCAGGCTCCAACCCACGCAACTTCTCCTCCCGAGCAGCCGCAGACCTGGTACTCACACAGACCCAATCAGGTGTACCCAGCATCTCCATATGAGTCCGGTTTTCCACCTCCTTCCAAGCATTGTGCTCCATATCATTACCCAGCAGACAATCGACTGGCACGGCGGGGCTTACGGCAACTCGAAGTGAACCTGCAACCCCTCCCCACTCAAAGGGATCCTCGGCCACAGGATAGTGGCCCATTCTGCCGTCAGCCATCGCGGCTGGATGAAGTACGCCTGGAATCACCTGCTCTGAGGACACCAGATGACTCCTTACCATAGTCATACTGGCTCCTGTATCTCTCAGAGCTTCCCCTCTATGGCCATTGATGGTGACCCATTGCCCATACTTGGTAGTATTTGAGGGCACCTGGATCTTTGGAACCATCTCCCGATCACCCAGGGACACTAAGGTGACACCCACCCACTCCCTCCCCTTAACTAAGGGCATCTCCTCCCCGAGCGCTACACTAGCGACTCCCGGGGCCTTTCCTCCAGTGGGAGGGGGTGGTCTCTTTGGGCATTTCACGTCTCCCTTGTAATGTCCAATACCACCGCACTCAAAGCAATGGATAACCCTTGGCTGCTGACTCTGGCCAGGATTAAGGTTCTTCTGCGGGTTAGCCTTAGAATTGGAGAAGAAACTTTTCCCCTTAAAAGTATTTTGGGGGTCTTTGGAGAACTCCTGTTTCTTGTTATCTCCCCCCTCTTTCTTCTGGGAGCGCCCTGTCCGGACGTCTGAGAATCTCCTCCCGTCCCCTTCGTGGACACTCGGGTACTTGCCCAAATGTCCGCCTCCTCAGCAAGCTTACGGGGGCAAGTAAGTTTGCTGTCTACCAGGTGTTGCCTCAGCTCGGGAAGACATTTCTCGAGTAGATGTTCCTTGAGTATTAGGTCGTACAACCCTCGATAGTCCTCCACCTCATTACCTTGGACCCACCCATCCAGGGCTTTCTTGGCAAAATCCAGGAAGTCAACCCAATTCTGTGAGCTCAGTTTGTGGATACCCCTAAACCTTTGCCGGTATTTCTCGGGGGTCAACCCAAACTTTCTGGTGAGCGCCACCTTCATGGCGGGGTAATTTACCTGTCCCTCCCGGTCTAGGGCCAATAGGGCATCCCTACCTGTCGGAGGCATGTACAGGTATAATCCACCACCCCAATGCTTCTCATGGATCCCATGGGCTCTTAAGGAGACCTCATAGGCTGCCAGCCACTTGGCTATGTCGTCTCCAGCGGTATAACTGGCGACCACGTCCTTGGGTAAATGGGGCCTGGGCTCCCTGGCAAATTCCTTTGACTCGACACCCTTCGGAGTGATGTTATGGGCCTGGAAGTCGAGTTCTCGTAGCTTGAACTCGTGTTCCATCCTCCTCCCCTCCCTCCTTTCTTCCATCTCCATTTTTGCTATTTCCCACCTTAACTGTCTTTCCTCTCTCCTGTCAGCTAACTCGGTCTCTGACAACCCTCTCGATGACACACTGCTGCCCTCCCGTGAGGTTACCTTGGGGCTGATTGACATTTCACCCACCCCCGGGAGACATTCCGCAGTCCTATCAATGACAGTACCTCTGTCTGACTCCTCCTCCTCCACCGTTCCCTCCGTGTGCGCTTCCACCCAGGCTCGCAGACTAGTACGGAGCTCCTCTCTTTTGGCCCCTCGCCTGACGAACACTCCCCTTTCCTGACAGAAATCCTTGAGCTGTGCCACAGTATAGGTCTCCAGCTCTGACATTTCTAATTCCATCTTGTCAGTGAAAAGTGTGGACAACCACCCCGAAGTAGGTGACCAGGATAAGAACTCTGAGGGTCACTTCCACCCACCTCCAGGAAAGAATTTAGAAAAAGCAAAATGTTGAATTTGAGGGTCGCTAGGAGAAAACTCCGGGTGTGTACCTGTGGTGCACACTGAATTATTATGGGGTACAAAACAAGCACGGCTCGTAATCCCACCCGCTGAGCACCAATTTTATGTTGGACCTGCGATGGGCAAGCCCAGCACAAAGGGGGTAGCTTGGCTCAAGTGACAAGGCAAGTGAAGGCTGTAGTGTTAAGCCGGCTTTGACCCAATAATAACTCCCTGCACAGCCACACCAAAAAGAAGGACACCACACCACTGCTGTAGAAAAATACGATTCCTTTATATAAAAGTTCTCTGTTGTAAATAGGGTTGATTGGGAAAGCACATACACATTTCTTTTGGTCATACAGTTCTGGGTTTCAATTCTGTAATAAATAGTACTATAAATAAAGTCAGGAATAAATAGCATCAATAAATAGAATAAACTTCAGGAATGAGTACCACAAATAAATATCACAATAAATATCAGAATAAATACTGGTTCATTTAAATAAATAACCACATGTTTCTTCTGGTATCGCTGCCACCAATTAAATACTTTAGGAATATCACATTTGCAATACGTTTCAAATGGGAAAGATAACTCTTACAGTTTGTGTTGATTTCAATGACAATGTATACGGGCTTCTCTGGGCACAGAATACGTTTTGGGACTCTTTAAGGTTCATTCAGGGCGTATGCGCGTGTATCTAAAAGGCAAGGAAACACAGTGAATACTTCATTTGCACTCGGCTGCCACCAGGATAAGATCTCTGCTTGCCGGTGAAGTCTATGCGCGCCTACGGGCTCTACCACCGCTAGAACACAGGCGGCACCAGTTCAAAGTCATTAGACTGACGAACGGGCTGCCGGAGAGGTCACACAACCTTCACGCTCAGTCAAATGAATGCCGGTTCACAATTCCTTCACAACGCTGCACCCAATATGAAGAAACGGGCCCACCTCACATCGGCTGCTATCGGGAAGCGATTCAGTCAGGGCACAGCAGTTCTCACGCCAGCGACGGGGTTCTCAGGGGCTCCACGGACCTCCCTCCGACTTCCGCATACAGGGTGGTGCCCGCCCACAGCTACAGCTCCCGGGTCACTGGGGAGTGGCAGAGACGCTAGTCCCGCCCAACGAAGGCCGGCCTTTCCCCGCCCCGGCGCACCACCTCACCTTCAGTCCGCGCAGGAAGCGCTCTACGCTGGTGGAGCTCGGAGACGTCCGAGCTCCCCTCTAGAGGCGCCTGTCGCGATGGGGGCGCTGTTGATGATCGCGGTCGCGGCGAACTTGCTCTCGCCTCGTGACTCGTGAAATCTGTCACAATTCACCACCGGGCGGGGCGGGGAGGCACACGAACTTGGCCACAGTCTTTGGGGGTAATGAGGCACTTGCTGCGCAGGCGCTGTAGGCGTTAGGTCACTTCTCACGTAGCTGACTGGAACGCCAGTCAGGAACAACGCCAGCAACCCTTTGCTACTCTACTGCCTGCGCTACCAGCCACCTCAGGGGTCAACAGGGCAGATGTCAATCTGGTGTCAAGTCTGGAATCTCTTCTCTCTTCTTCTTCTCAAAATCTAAAATGGCCGCCAGGGACTGGGCCTTTTTTAGCCAGTGCCCTGGGGTACTGGCACGAGCCAGAAGGTTCTAGAACCTTCTCTGGCTGTGACACTGACATGGCACTTTTGAGGTGTATTTAGGACACTAACAGCCACCGTACTGTAGTTCTAGAGCAGCCATTTTGTGTACCTGAGGGAAATAAAGGAATTCCTGTCAGGAATGCGCGCCAAACAAAGGGCGCCAAAACCTCAAAAGTCCAGAGTTCATGAAGGCTCCAATGGGAGTCACTCACATGAGGGAAAAGGGTGTCCACCATTTTAGGGCCATTTATACAGGTTGACAACCTCAGTTGGTAATGCCACAGGTTTCGCCAGGTGCCTTGTAAATAGGTGCCACAAACCTTGTGAGCAACTGGGCGTCAAGGAACATCTAACCCCATGAAACAACACATAAAAAGTCCTGGCAGACAAAGAAAAGCGACAAATTTTGGGAGGTACAGGGGAACAAAAGAAATCATAGTGGTGAGGGGACTCTCAGAAGCAGACAGGTCTAACAACTATGCTTATGAAAGTAGCAACATAGTAGATATATTAAAGTTAGCACGTTTTTGATTTTCCATGTAGGCCTCAAAAATGTATAATGTCTTTTCATTGTAGGCCTTAGACAAATGTATTTTGTCCTTTATTATTTCCTTTGAAATACAATAAAAAGCTGACTTGGTTGCTCTAGTTACAAGTATTATCACTGAAGTTTCTTTATTACAGTACGAATATCCTCTCTATATAAATAAATGTGTCAATTTTGTTGCAAGCTAACTCGGAAGCGAGAGCATGGACATGTTGAGTTGCAAATGTGCTTCCGATTTCCGAGATGAAAATAAATATTGTTCATTCTTAGAAAACTGTTGACAAGGAACAAAGGTATTTAGTGTAGGTTCCGGACAATTTGAAGCTGAAGAATGATCATTCCACGATCACACCATGGATCCCAACCAATAGAATAATGCAAAACTGTGAAGAAGCTACATTGTGGGCTGGAATTTCGAGGTATAAAAACTTTGTGGCAAAAAGGACGAGGGCAGCGGTTTTCCTTGCAATTCTAGGGCGTGACATGTTGTCGGTCTGAATTCTGAGTATTCCGAACTAAACCCTCCTGATTTTCCCCTGCACTTCCTTGGTTAGGGAAGTTGGGCAGGCTAAACCTTTCAGCTGAAGGGTTAATTATTCCAGACTATTGCACGCTGTGCATTAGTCCACCTTTGCTTCTTGGTTCTGAAAATCTACAACTAAATTTTGGTACGTATTGATTCTGAAATTGCATAATGAATTTGCAATGTATGGTTTTTCTTTCTCCTTCACTCTCTCCTCACGCCAGTTATTTGATATATGATGTATTTTGCTTTGAACTGTGATTGTATTGTGATTTTACTTGTATTCAATTGTACAACCATGTATTGAGAATTCTATTGTGTTTTTGTGTATTGACCATTCATTTTGGAGATTAGATAAAAGTGCCTAGATAACTATACTGGGTTGTGTTTACTTATTGATTAACATTATTGACAAGTTACGGTTATTGATTATTATTGTTAGATATGCATTTCTTCATTACAGGTCCTTATGAAGCAATGGCTTCCGCCTCTTATTATTTTTGTCCCTATTAGCTCTTACAAATATCTATCGGAGGACCTCATGATTTGTAAGTGGAAGTAGAGTTTCTATGAGCCCAAACTCTGTGTTCTGGTGAGTAACATTACAAAGGTTTGAGTTTATGGTGTGGTGGGTAACTTTCGTCTGTGCCCACAAAATATACACTGCTTCGGCTGGATCACCCCATAAATGAACGTCCTCCTGACCTAGATTTGTTCTGCCTCCACTCACCAAGAAAAGCCTGACAGTCCAGAGCAGGTAAAGTCGCAATGCCCCCAGGCGCAGGGTTAAACAAACCTCTCTGGACAATCTGACCATTCTTTTTCATTTTTCATTTAGGGATTTATTTCTGAAAAGCAAAAAGAATATGGAGTGGACTGCAACAAAATGGCATTCTGTGCTGAATTCACTTTTGCCGAAAGTCCATCTGATACACTGCCAGATGCACATTCGACAACGGTATCCCAGCCAGGCATGCATGGAACTGTACACATTTCTGAAGATGGAGATGTACTGAGCAATTGCACACTTTTTAACCCCTTGCATGCTTCAGATGGCCCCAATCCATCCGACGTCATGGTGGGCGTGTGCGGAAGACGGCCGTTCACTATTCAAGTCGCCCACACAGCGCGAAAATATGCGCCGCATGCAAGGGGTTAAAAATAATTACAAAAACAAAACAATGCTGTTATTATTCTATATGCTACACATTCATTAAAACTTATCAACATCCAATGAGCATTCATAAATAGGCATTACAATGGTGCTCCCACAAAGTTTACATTTGATTAGGGAGGGCGACGGTGAGTGCTAAAATAGGTTAGACATTCGATTAGAACTTTACCACAAACAATTGCAGAAGTGCAGCAGATAGTACATATTTAGTCGGAAGAGGGTGAGTGCTAAAACTGGATAAACATAGAATAACTTTTTGCAATAGACAATGACAGTGATGCAATCACAGAATATGCGCTTAGTTGCAAGCAACGAACCTTGGCTTGCGATGCCCCTGGTTTGTGGGAGCTGCTACACTGGTCTTGATTTGGGGTACAAGTGCACAAATGAACTACATGCAGCTAGTAGAGACAATTTTCGTAAGTGATTTGTCTACTGCACAGATCCTATTGTTGGGTGAAGGTTCTGCTTTATTAATCCGGATCGCATGTAACATGCTAGGAGCTTTGGTATCTTATGACTGCAGTTGAATTTTTGAAGAGGGTAGGCTCGTGTCAAAAAATAAAAAATACTGACAATGTTGTCTCCGATATTTCTTTTCAGCTATTTTATGCAGACTGGGCATTCTCTGTCTAATGTCACTAATTCAAAAGGGTGAGAGTGCCTGCTGACGTCTGTATTCCATAGTATGTGAACCTGTTCCCCAGCTGAAGCCGCCTTCAGCACAGTTCCTCTCTCTGTCTCCATTGTGCCCTCATCATTCCAGACTAATTCCTAGATGAACAATCTTTTTCCCACTCCAGTAGCTCGAGAAACAGCCAGGTTAGACAGGTGCGCACATTTGCACAACTCAATATCTCATTTAAAGTGCAGGCCCAATAACGCATGAGCAGTGAATCGTGCTGCGTCACAGGGGGACATTATCGTTTTTGACTGATGATAATGTTAGTTTGGTGAAGGTAAGAGGGTGCTACTGATACCCTTTATACTTAACAACTGGTGATACAGAGCCTCTGATAATGGTGAGTCTCTGACTGCACTCATTCACTGATAACAGAGAGCCACTGATAACACTAATACACTGATAAAACTAATAAAATATTGATTTTAAGTGCTTGACATTAGTGAATTATACAACGATAACCCGAAAACACAGATAATTCAAAGCGGCTGATAACGAAGAGCTACAATACTAACTCACAGGCGGAGGGGCCTAAGATATTTTCAGTGTTGGTGTAGGCCCTGACGATTCTGGGGAAGGCGCTTTACTACGCCATACAAGGTGATTCAATCTGAATCAGAAACTGGTTTAACCACCTTAAAAGTCTAGTAACTGCGCTATACAAGGTGAACTGCACTTTGCAAGATGATTCGATCTGAACAAGAAACGGATTTACCACTTTAAGAGTACAAGAGTTGCAAGACCTGGGTAGTGAGCTCAGGGCCACCCTCGTGTTCCTCATACTGTCATGTGACCTGGGATAACTAGGAATGACAGCTTTACGTTGCTGCAGGACAGTATACTTCATATAATTTACCCCCTTCCAGCGGGCTTTGTAACATTCGCTAACTGCCCAATGCAGAGAGCCTCGGGTGTAAGACTGGCTGGACTGGAATATTCCATGTTTTAGGGGAACGCCCAAAAATACAAAGTTAATGGTCAGAGTTAACAACAGTCTTAAGGATGTCACGGGGAGAACACATTTATGTAAACCTGAGAGCTGCCTACTGGGCTTAATGCCTAGACCAGAAAGAGCAACAATATAAATAGTTTTTTGTATTTGACACTACTTATAGCTCAATGCTGTCTAATAATGCAATGGAAAGCTGCTAAGGTGTCTTCACTTGGCAAATAGAGAGCAGGTGGGCCGAGCTGGAAGGAGAAGCTCTTCACACAAATAAACTGAGAAGCATCAGTGATCATGAAAGAGCACATCTCTGAAAGGAGTTACTATTGGACTTTATGGAATCTGAGAACCAGGAAGAACTCACCTGCACATAGGGAAAGAAAAACAGGAAAAACTCGCTATTATAGGAGAGAAAATGCGGAGGTGATCATAAAGCTTAGATGTGACATAACTAGACATGCTAGTTGTGTTGACCTACTAATCTGATAGGATAGCCAGCACCACCTCCCCAACATTTGTGAAGATGCCTGCAATCCCCACTCCTTACGGATAGCTTGAGCAACGACAAGCTCTAAAGAAGAAGAAAACCAAATGGCTAAACAGAACGGAGACTAGATTGAGATGGATGATCATTTTATGGATTATTAGTGGGATTCAAAACTTAACTTGATGGAAGTTGTAGGGCCAGATGTAGGTCGCCCAATACTGGTCGGTAACAGCCGAAATTACCGAATTTCGGCCGTTACCGACCGGTATTGGGCGTCTTAGATGTAGGTGGCATTTTTTTTAGGATTCGGCATTTTACTGAATCGGTAATTTAAGGATTCGGTAAAATACCGAATTCTTAACATACCGATTCGGTAAATTACCTAATCCAGGATGTAGGGAGCACTCAAGTTAGTGCATTCCTCAGTTAAGGATTCGTTATTTACCACCAACTACAAGTTGGTGGTAAATAATGAAAACCTTTGAAAAAGCATTTTTTTTTGCTTTTCCAACAGTGCGATGTGGCAGACATACATGCCCTTAGAGCATGTATGTGTGCCACATGTGCACCCTTACACAATTGAGGGGTGCAACAGGGTGTCAAAGTGACACCCTGCCACCCTTCAATCTTTTCCCCCTTTTACCGAATCGGTATTTACCGATTCGGTATTTGCCATTCATTCCTATGGGCCTGAGGCCCATAGGAATGAATGGCAATTACCGAATCGGTAAATACTGATTCGGTAATTACCGAAACTTACCAATTCGGTAATTTTTAACGAAAAATACCTACATCCCATTTACCTATTCTTAAATACCGAATCAGTATGATTCGGTATTTAAGAATAGTTAAATTGAGATTACCTACATCTGGCCCTAAATGTTTTAATTGGTCAATTAAAAAGTTATATGTAGCAGTTATTCGAGTATTGCAGTTGAGAACGCTACTGCTATACGTTAATGTGGTACGAAATATTGAATAAGTCAATAGGAAGACACCATCTAATCAGACTCTGAAGGAAGTGGACTAAAGGTGGACTGGGGTGTGAGCCCGGGTCAAGCAGCAACTACAATCCTAGTCAAGGTAAGGTACAAGCAAACTCCGAACTAACCTGTGCTCAATCCCCTGGAAGCTTGGCACAGAACAGTCAGGCTTAACTTTGGAGGCAATGTGTAAAGTCTGTACAACACTTCAAACCGAAAAACAGTGAAAAGACCACACAAAAATATCTCACACCAGGTTAGAACAATAGAGCTTAATTTAATAAATAAAAGAAGATCCCAAACAACAAAAATCCAATCTGTAGAACCAGAGTTATGAATTTTGAAAGAATAAACTTGTAGAACAGTGCCTAAAAGCATAAAGAGCTAACCGGGGATATCTGGTCACAGCTGACCAGGACAAGGTCACAAGTTCAGGTCGACCATGATGGAGTGTGGGCAGGCTACAGGGACCCAGTTAGGCTCACTGAACAAAGTATCTTAAATCCTGATTGTGGAGAGTTGTGTGGATCCGTTACAACGATGCACCGCACCGCCAAAGTGATGCGTCATTCGGAGATGCGGCCAGGCTGTGTGTGTGAGGTCCTATTGCATCGTTCTCAAGGATCCTGACAGGGCTGGCAATGCGAAGTCCGGCGTTGGAAATGAGGTGCTCAGCTAGCGATGCATCGGCTTCAAGGAGCTGCGAGGCTGCGATGTAGAGTCCAGAGTAATCGTACGGGCAGCTGTTGGCGAACGATGTGAGGACCTGGGTCAGGGATGCGCTGCGCCATTGGGGCAATGCATCAGTTTCGAGGATGGTGGAGGCAAAGCAGGTCTTTGTGATGGGTCTAATCGAAGCAGCAGTGGCGATGCATTGGTTCTGCGTGGAGATGCGCTGCCCAGCAGAGGGGATGCATTGGTTCCTCCTGCAAACACCTTAGAACCACTTCCAAGGGTCCAGGGTAGACTCGCAGATTGAGGGTGCAGGTGCAGGGTTGTTAGAAGCATGTTATGTCCCTGCGGCTTTAGACCAAGAGGCTCACCAACTAGCCGTTGGAGTCACTCTGGGTTCAAAGGATGCAGGTCTAGTCCTTTGCACCTAGGCAAGAGGGCAGCACGTCAGCACAGAACGGAAGCAATTCCTACAAGCAGCAGTCCAGCAGAGTGGCAGTCCTTCTTCCTGGCAGTGTATCCACAGGTCCATAAGTGTACGGAAGTGGTGATGTCGGAGAGTCTTCTCTTATATACAGGTGTTCCTTTGTAGAGAAGGAGAAGCTTCTAAAGCAGTAATACTCAAAGTACAGCCCGGGGGCCTCATGCAGTCTCCTGACCTTTTTATGCGAGCCCCTGGTCAACAGGAGCACTGGGATGCTGTTTACTTGACTCAGCACGAACATTAAATATATTTTTAAAAAGGGGCAAGAATGTATTTAAAGCTTACTTTCAGTTTAAAAAAAAAACGCAAGTAACTAGGTTGTCCTGCCCCATTTAACCTTAGGAACACTTTAATTTATAACGACATCTTGCAGAAAGCATGTAAAAATATGAGAAAGCCTCATTAAAATTCAAAAAGTGTATTTCATTAACATGCAGAAGCATCTCACGTTAGTAAATTGGATTATATCACTGCATTGAGAAGTATTTTTCTTTAAAGGGAATTTAGAAACATTCATGCCTCCCCTACACTGACAACAATACTAATAGTGAACTAAAAGGCAAGTCAGTTGTTATGTTCACCCTTTGGCCAGATGGGTTGCTATTAATCATAGACAACATTATAATTTATTACATCAAACACAGGATATGTTTTTGGAGTGCACATCCTGAAATCATGTATTTCGACGTCCTCTTATATGTGATAATGAAGAGAAAGGAGAAAAAGTGAAATAAAAGACTGACTTGGATCACACAATTTTGTCAAGTGGGGAAACAGGGATTGATCCCAGGCTTTCTGATTCCACATTGTGCAATTCAATTTAGCCACTACATGTACATGCTTCACTTCCCCTTCACCCACCTTACGACATACCCCCGACCACCACCCTGTTGGCATCACCAAACATTTGACCCTTGGGAAAATGTTTGTGAGAACCTGTATTCTGGAGGCATGCCTTTGAAGTGCACAGATGCCCCACGTTTTCTGCCCTGGCTCCAGACTAACTGCAGGGGGTATGCAACCCTTTGTGTGGAGACAGGACACAGCCTATTCAGGTGAAAGTGAGGCTGGGCCTAGCTCCTCCCTCCCATCCTGTCAGTGATGGTCCATCTCGTTACACCTAAGCTCCCATAGTGTGTGGCTATCTAAGAGGAATACACAAAGACCACCTGCCGACTATACCCTGTCATGACACCAGAGACGGGTTGCAAGCACCAAATGGCTAAAGCAAGAAAATACCAATGTTCTAAAAGTCCCATTACAAACTAATGGGGTAACCCATGACAGGCTAAAGGACCTGGGTACAACATGGTAAAGACAGAAGGAGGTCCTGATGTTCCTTTTTGGATGAACCAAGAGGATTGTGACCCCTAAGTTAAATTAGGTTAGTCACTAAATTGTTTAAAGGATATAATTGTTATACAAGAGAGAGAGAATATTCTTCTCTACGGACCAGAGAAAAATACACAAATACTTATTTTTAGAGAATAAAATCTCCTTTATATTCTTTTATTTTATGAAATATCAAAGTAGATAATACATACAAATGCCAAAGATATATCAATCAATGGTTGCTCTAAAAAAGGGTGCAAAGAAAAAGTGCTTGTGTGCAAAGTCAATAAGAAAAAGGAAGTTTCAGAAAAAAGGATATGAAAAACATAATTTAATCGTTTTACACAATGGACACTGGCTGGAATATTATTAAGAACGGCAAACTAGGGCGTGTGGTCCTGTCTTCAATTCAGCTTTATCTTATTCTTCCACATCCGTTTCGAGAGATGATGCTAGTCTACTCAAAATGCAACATCCAAAACAAGGGAGGACTAATACAGCATAATACAGACCATGGGACAAGTGGTGTTGACGTTTCGACCCAACTTAGGCATTGAGGGTGATGGAGCCAGGATTCGCACATAAAGCGACTTGCTTGTATTCATGAACCTCGAATAACGTTAACGAATTTACCAACATGTTTGTCTTATTAATTTTACACCTTTACATTGATTTCGGGTGTCCGAGTGAAGCTTGCTTATGTGTTTTCTAATCCTAATACGCTTGCAAATAAAATGGCTGCTGCTACGCGGGAATTTCTACTGCGCATGCGTCGGTCATACCCATGTGACGTGACGTACTCGCAGTTTTGGAGGGAAGCTGTACTCATTTGCGCATTAGAATTAAGATGGCTGTTTTGTGTTCTCACATGCGAGAAGCTTGCAATTCTGCTTTTGCTATGCTGTTCGTTCTGCTTAATCCTAATGCTACAGTTTATTATAAAGTAATGGGAATAGTGTAGAGATTCATGGTATACAGTGAAATCATTTATTCTGTGCTCTAAAACTGTTTCCTTTTACTTTTCATGTATCATAATCTTTGGGCCAGAGGAACGGGAATACTCCATTTTGAAATTCCTTTTGCACACGGCACTCTACAAAAGGAGGGCTGAAGTCATCTGTCATTGAAACCAAGCCAAGACAAGAGACAGCCAAGATGCGCCTGGGAAGCTGACCTCTCCCCTCAGTCGAAGAAGCCAGAGTGTACCTGTTGAATTACAATGTATTTATTAATAAAGCGACCATTGTGAAGTGAAATGCAGATGTAATGTGAACCTGAAAATGATGGGCGGGAACGTAAAAATGTATATTCATTGCTGAAGTAACAAACATTTAGGTGGTGTGTCGACCTCTCCTCCTCTCTTGTCCAATCGAAATTGGGGATCCTTACACTTGCAACATTGGGGGGTGGTACACTGACCTGGAAAATGGTATAACTAGCGTAGGTTTAGCTAGAGAAATTGTCCGACTTGTCCGAATAACTAACCTGTCATTGACCCAACGCACTCAATAGCTGATCGAGAACAGAGGTGCTGCGGAACACTCTGTCAGAAGACTCGCTGACCCAATCGGGGTTTTGGGACCTTAAGTGTTTGGCGAAGCACTTTGCTGGGGAAATCAATAACCCAATCAGGGTTCTGACTAATAGCTGCAGAGAGGGTGTTGCGCAGGCGTTGCAACTGAACTGCGGGTGCTGGACTCAACTTTCGGTGGTCCTGTACTGATCCTAATCTGGTCTACCCTGTCCTGATTTTCCATACTGCACCTGCTGGCCTACTGGCAACTGCATTCCTTGGGGTGTCTTCTGTCCTTTTAACTGACCCGTAGCAAGGGTTGGTCTTCACACCGTTCTAGGTAAATATAAATCTGTGTCGGAAACAAATAGTACATCTGCGTCCTTTTCTTACCCTCCCTGAATCTTGCTAAAGTTTAATTGCATATGTTCCTCCTTTCCTTCCTCTCCTTTGTGATTGATAATAAAGTCGTGATTCTTGCTATTTAGCATGACCCAATTTTCTTCTATCCTTTAGAAGTGAAGATAAAGAACTGTTCATGAAAATATAGATGTTCCTTTTTCTTTACCCTCCCTTAGTAGAACTGAAGTGGTTAACCTAAATCTTAGTGTGTTCCAATTTCTTACCTTCCCTATAGCTACATGGTTACTTTATTTCGTCATTACAAATTGTATTCCTTTTTTCTACCCACCCGTTATTAGTGATTAAACTGTGACTTAGCATGTCCCTTATTTACCCCGTTCTTTAGAAAATACCACTTTAAGTCTGATTTTCGGTGAGTTCATTACAGTATGTTCCCGGTTTTTCCCTCTCCTTAAGAATTCCAAATGGTTGGCATAATATATCTTTTGCATAGTTATACACTTTTCATGATTTTAGTTATTGATAGCTTGCTTGCTGTAAACCTTTTACTTATGACTTTCGACGTAGATTAGATAAAGGTTTTCAAAACTTCTCGAGTCTGTGATTATTATAAATGAGTGCAAATGTTATGGTATTTTTGACTGTTTACCTATCTTTACAACTAACTTCCTGATCCATTGTGGTCATAGGTACCAGTGACAAGGATTGGTAAGTTAATGGTATAGGAATCAGAAGTATTCAATAGACTGGTAGTAGAGTGTAGGTTACCCGATTGAGTAAATATGGTGAATTGAATTATGGGCCCAAGTGAGCATTGATAAAATTATAGTCGGGTAACCTGCGCGCTATATCAGTATATTTTCTGGTAAGCAGAGGACGGTTAAGGATTAGTTAAGATAGGTAGGTAGGTAATTTGCTGCTAAAAGTACAAATTAAATTGCTGCTAAAGTATTGATCGATCAAATGTGAAATATTTTTTTCAAGATATGAAACGTTCTGAAATGTTTTGAAAGATTTTGCTGATTTGATGCTGTATTGATTTATGTATTAACCAAACCCGTTTGTGATTGTTATATGTTTGTCTGGAATTCCCGGGGGCAGAATAGCAGGTGGTAAAAGGGAAGCCACACTGCAGTGAGGTCACTTACTCGCAGGAAGTTAGTGCATGGTTAGGCAGAACTGGAAGCACTATTTAGGGTTTTCTGTTGAATTTATGAATAAATGATAGCAAAGAGTTCGCTGGCAAAACTTCTATTGTGATATGACCCAGTAAGGGTTACACGGAAGGAGTAACAGGTTCGTCTGAGCTTGATTGATAGCAAAGGGGTTCGCTGGTGAAACTTTGGCCTTAGTATATATCCCAGAGTGGATGAGTCCGGAGGAGTAGCAGGTTCTCTAATGCTTGTGTGAAGGGTAGGCAGAAGAGATCTATCTGCAGTGTATGAAAAGTAAACAGAAGAGATTTACTTGCAGTGAAATAAATCTTTTCTTTCTAGTCACTCGAGTACAGTGGCAAATGTTTTATGGTGTAAATTAAAACAAGGCACTTGCACTTTAAATTAAAGAATTTAATTTTACATTACCTTGTGAAGGAGGGAGTCAGTCACTCAGTGCCGCGCTGGTATTGGTCGAGACAGCGGGCGTCTAGCTGAGATAGAATTGTAAAGGAGGGGTGAGCACAGGAGCGTGGGAACTCGTCTCATGAGAAAGGCCGCGCACTCATTGGTCGCAATTATTTGAAACCGCATTCTTGGTTGGTTGCAGGAAAATAAAAGACGCGCTGGTATTGGAAGTTGATTTGTAAACAAAAGTCAGGTGATTTTGGAATTTTATAAAAATATATGTGGTATCCAAGCCATCCAGAGATTCGACCGATCCAAGGTACTAAGGTTTTGCTAGAGATCAGTCGATAAGAGGTAGACCTCGCAATATATACGGAAGCAAGAGAAAATTGTCACTTGTAGACAAAGTCAGGAATTACTTTAAGAAAGACAAACCCATCAAAACTAGAGAAGGAGTCATTATTCCACCACCAAACACTCCTGAATCATTTATGATGTTTGATAGAGGTTATCACTCCTGTGTATGGTTGGAAAACTGGGTGGAATACACTAAAGATGACGGAATTTTAGCATTTCCCTTAGAAGGCACATTTAATGGAAGAATTTTGTTCAACCTGAGAACCCAAATGAATGATTTACATCCCAGACCTAGATTAACGCAATATGAGGCAGTAGAGGAATGGGAAATAGAGGCTTTTGAGTGAGACAGACCCAGAATTGACAAAGGGTTGAGTAAATTCTATCCTAAGGTACAACGAGAAACTAAAGACAAACAAATGAAACGATGGAGACAGAACATGTTAGTTGAAGGATTATATCCTGTACTAATATTAGGAGAGCCCACGGGATGTAAAATGACTGAGAAAACAAAACATTTAATGACCAGTGGTGATTCAGACGATGATTATTTGGAGGATTTATTAATGAAGAATCCATCACCTTATAATGAGGAACCCAGATCCTTAAATTCGAGGAACCCATTTGTAAACCCAAATTACAATGAGGGACCGAGTATGGTAAATCCAAGTGCCCCAGGTTTAAACCCACTCTTGATTCCGCAAATAGTACACGAAACGTCCATGGAAAAGGTACTACAGGACAGAGAACGAGAGGCTTTAATCAAGCAGAGAACTGAGCTGATTCAGAAAACTTCCCAGTTAAATACAAGTCCTGAACCCTTGACAATCCCAGTAACTATTGGCCCAGTTGTTCCTTTGTACGGGGATAAGCAAGGTAGTCCAAAAGCTCCAGTTATACCTACTTCAGTGGTGCAGCCGAGAAAAGAGCCCTTGGTAATAGACGACCAGGCAAGTGAGTGTGAATCAGTAATTTCCTTAATGGACTTACTAATAAGGGAACCAGAAGTAGTTCAATGAGAAAAATCACTCCTTTAAATTCAAGAGAAGTCCAGATAGAGTCATCTTCTGGTAAGAGAAGTGCCACAGTAGTGACCCCTGAGGAAATAGACAGATGGACCCGAGAAATAGAGAGACCCAAAACCCACCCAAAGCCATTAGATATATATAAGCTAAGAATTGAATTGGAAGAATTGATGGCTGGGAATGTGGGATTGGACAGACTGAACACTCTTAGTGAAGATGAATTATTATTCATTTGCAAAAGTATTACCCGGAATACAAGAGTGTACCATGAGAAATTAATGGACACTGCAGCTAGCATGGGAATTGACATTGGCACATCTAAAGTGTTGCAAAAGCCATACCGAGCAGAATTCTCTGACAAAGATTTAGAAAACATGAACGTGTCAGGGAGAAAGGTGCAGATAAGAGAATTGCTAAACCTGTTACAAACGTGGGGAGACTTAGAAAAGTGGAAAGCCAGATGGGCTAAGAAAAAAGAAGAGGCTCACTCAAAACAAGTGAATTCTGAATATGTCTTAAAAGAAGCAGAAACGGGTGGAAAAATTATATCCTATGTGAGAAGTGCCAGGTGGAGGTTATGTACATGTGCCATGGTCCAGACAGGATATTGTGTCCTTTACAAATGACTTCCCAAAATTACGTGAAAAACCTGTAGACTGGTACAGGCAGGTCGAAAGATTCGTGAAAGTTTCCAAATACCTCCTGAAAGATCTAGACGGATTTTTTGACATTGCAGTTCCCGTAGATTTGTGGACAGAATGTAAAATTGCTGTTGATTGGCCTACTGAGGAATACCCCAGAGACCCAAAGACAGGGGCCCCTTCCGAGGATGTGATGAAGAAATATAATGAGGTGATATTGTACCTGAAAGGAAAGGTGCCTGCAAAAGAGACTGACTGGACTAGGATAGATAGAACCACACAGAACCGAGATGAAACTGTTCATTCATACTATGAACATCTGTTACAGGTGTTCAAGACGTACAGTGGGCTGGACAATATCGAAATGAAAGACATGACCCATTTCATTTATGGATTTGTGTTAGGATTAAGGCCTGAGATCTCGCAGTGGATCAAAGATAATAAAATCTGCTGGCAGGCTAAGCCAATTGATGAGGTCTTGAAATATGCTAAGTACTGTGAAGATGAGCTGGAAAATAAACGGAAAGAATTGAAAGAAAAGGTCATGTGGGCACAGGTAAAATTAGCAGCGCACCGAGAACAGCAGTTAAGCAAAATGACTGGTAACCAGAATCAGGGCCCTGGAAATGGGGGAAAGCCAAGGGGAAAAATGAGTAGGGAGGAGGCCAAGAAAAAGTTCCCATGCCACGGGTACGGAAAGTTGGGACACTGGAAGGACGATTGTAAGGCTGTGCAGAGTGGTAATGTACAAATTAATGATTTGAATCCACAGACGCAGAATGAGGTGCCACGGAATACCCAGCGGCAGGTAAAGCAGAATCAGTTGCCTCATGCACCTATGCCAAATTATAGGAGCAAAGCACAACAGAGTGTAGATACCACAAGTTGGGAAGGAAGGGAGAATAGAGATACAGCGACTTCACAATTTCTGTTAAATTACACATTCCTCTGTGACGAACCTTACTGACGGTGCCTGAGGGGGGAGGACGAGGAGTGCGTGCTTGGCGCCTCCTTGCCAGTGGACCAGTCAGAGGCATACATTGAAGGAAAGGTTGAAGGAAATGATGTCACCTTTCTGTTGGACACTGGTGCTACCCGGTCTACTGTGAGAACAGCCGACATACCTAACCTACCCTTCTCGGGAGAAGCGATCCAAGTAGTGGGCGTTTCTAATAAACAAATTAGTACCCCAGTTACAGAACCCATGGAGGTTAGAAATGGCAATTTTAAAGAAATGCATAGATTTGTTGTCTGTGATTCAAGTCCTGTTAACCTACTAGGGCGAGATTTATTGTGCAAAATGAATTGTACCATTTTTTGCACTCCAAATGGTGTTGAAATTCATACCCCAGATGAAGACGGAATTTACAAATTAATGTTAGCAAGACCAGAGACAGAAATCAAAAGGCTGACAATACAAGACTTACCAGAAGAACTCCAACAGACAGTAAAACCGGAGGTATGGGATTTTACTGGAAAAGACGTAGGACTAATGGTGAATGTTGAGCCAATTAACATAGCAATAAAAGAAGATGCAGTTTACCTAAATACCCGACAGTACAAAATGAGTGCAGAAGTAAAAGCAGGGTTTGCTGTTGAAATAAAACATTTGTTGGAAGCAGGCATTTTGCAAGAAGTGTTGAGTAGTCCTTGTAACTCTCCCATAATTCGCATAAAGAAACCAAGTGGTAAGTGCAGGGTCGTACAGGACCTGAGCAAGGTTAATAAAATAGTTGTTCCTTGCTGCCCAATCGTGCCAAATCCTGCAGTGATTTTATACTAAATACCGTGGAATGCCGAATGGTTTACAGTTATTGACCTATGTCATGCATTCTTTTCGATTCCATTACATCCAGACAGCAAATTTCTTTTCTCATTTGAATTCAACAGTCATGTCTACGTCTGGAATTGTGTTCCTCAAGGGTACACAGAAGGTTCTTCGATTTTTAATCAAATTCTGAAAAAATGCCTTGAATCTGATATTGCCCGGAAAGTCATTCCTGGTGCAATACATAGATGACCTCTTGGAAGGGTCCAAAAGTCGGAAAGACTGTGTTGTTGACACCATTGCATTACTAAACCATTTAGGTGAAGGAGGACATAAAGTGTCACCAGATAAGTTACAATTCTGTACTTCATCAGTAAAATATCTGGGGCACCAGATAGAAAGGGGTGTCAGGAAAGTTACCACAGAGAGAATTAGAATAACTCGAAACATGGAGTTGCCCAACACTCAGAAATAAATCAGAATGTTTCTTGGAGTTGTTGGTTACTGCAGTCAGTGGATTGTGGGATTTGCAGTCCTAGCAAGACCATTGATACAAATGACAAAGAAAAGAGCCAAGGACCCAGTGGAGTGGGATGACGAAAGCATGACTGCTTTTGTAAAATTACGAGAGCGTCTGTGTACAGCTCCAGCACTAGGAATGCCTGACTACTCGAAAGAGTTTGCATTGTTTTGTGACACACGAGACAATTGTGCAGTTTCAGTCCTGACCCAAATTCATGGCTTAACAAGACGTCCAGTGGCATATTTTTCTTCCACATTGGACCCAGTGGCAGCTGCATTACCTGGATGCCTGAAAGCAGTAGCTGCAACATGCATGAGTCTTGAGCAGAGCGAATCCATCACTATGGGGCATCCTGTAACAGTGTATGTTCCACATGCAGTTGTGATTTTACTGACAAGAACAAAAACCCAGTATCTCACACCTAGTCGGCTGACTAAGTATGAGAGAACCCTTGTAGGTGCAGGAAACGTAACCAATGCCAGATGTAATATCTTGAATCCAGCTACCCTACTACCAAATTCACTCTCAGCAGTAGTAAAGGGAGAAGTTGAACATGACTGTATTGATCTGACCGAGTTTAGTACAAAACCACGCCCAGACATAAAAGAAGAGCCCTTAACTAATGCAGAATTTGAGCTTTTTGTAGATGGCTCTTGTATGAGACCCGAGGACAGAGGCCTAAGTGCGGCTTACTCAGTGTGCACTTTGGGAGGTCCAGTTGAAGCATCCTAGTTACCTGGAGTCAAGTCTGCACAAGTAGCTGAATTGGTTGCATTGGCAAAAGCATGTAAATTTGGAAAAAACTGGAAAGTAACCATATATACTGATAGCCAGTATGGTAATGGAGTTGTGCATGACGTTGGCCAATTGTGGATGCAAAGGGAGCTCTGACTTCTTCAGGTGCTCCCATTAGAAATGGAAATTATGTACAAGATTTACTGGAAGCAATCCAGTTACCAAAATAATTGGCTGTGGTCAAGTGTGCTGCTCACAAATCTGGCAATGACAAAGTGACAGCAGGTAATCGATATGCTGACCAGTTAGCCTAACATTGTGCAAAATACAAAATGGCTATCAATAAAAAGGTTGGGGTGAGCAAAAACAGCTGCCAACTTATGATGCTAGAAGGAATAAACACATGGGAAGAAGTGAGAGATTTACAGGACACAGCAGAGCCAAAAGAGAAGGAAAATTAGAAGAAATTTGGTTGTCAGAGAAGGATTGAAGATGGTGTCATTGTTTACCTTGATGGTATGCCTTTGTTACCAGACTGTCTGCTTGCTCCTATGGCTAGGTTGATACATGGAGACACACATTTGGGAAGAGATGCTATGATACGCATATTTAGACAGGCATGGTTCAACTCGAGATTCAGAAACATAGCAGAGGCACTCTGCCAAAGGTGTCTGGTTTGTCAACAATTTAAACCAGGAAAGAAAACAGTAGTGTTGCCCGGTAACATTGGAAAGGCAGAGGGCCCTTTTATACGATTACAGCTTGATTTTATTCAATTACCCCCTTTTCGGGGAATGAAGTACATACTTGTCATTGTCTGCCTGTTTTCAAAATGGGTTGAAGCCTACCCCACACGCAGGAATGATAGCATCACAGTAGCCAAACTGTTACTTAGGGAACTTATACCTCGGTACGGTTTTCCAGTGACAATTGAATCAGACAGAGACAAACATTTCCATAGTGAAGTAATAAATCAGATTTGCGTAGCATTCCAAATTACGCAAAAACTGCACTGTGCATATCGACCAGAGGCTTCTGGAGTGGTAGAACAACTGAATGGCACAATCAAATAAAGATTGGGAAAATGTGTGAATCAACTCAAATGGAATAGCCAGATGCTTTGCCCCTTGTTTTGATGGGACTTAGAAGTATTCCAGACCGGAACACCGGCTGAGTCCCCATGAGATACTGATGGGAAGAGCAATGCGGCAAGCATGGGTGCCAGGATACAAACTGATAAGCATTTCTGATGATTTGGTGCTAGAATACTGCAAAGAACTGGCTGACCAAGTGCGTTCTATCTCTCACCAGGTTGGGAAAGACACTGTCGCCAGACCAGCAACACCAGCACATGACTTGAACCTAGGTGATTGGGTAGTGATAAAGAAACATACTCGGAAAACTTGCCTTGCACCTAGGTGGGGAAAACCACAACAAGTATTTCTGGTTACCACCACAGCTGTGAAATGTGCAGGAGTACCACATTGGATCCATGCCGGTCACACAAAAAAAGTGACTGAACCTAAAGAAACTGAGGCTGAAGGTTGTGCAGCTGAAGGGTCGCAAGAACCTGATCCAGAAGTAGCTGAAGAGGAACAACCGAGCTCCAGTCAAGATGATTGGGTCCCAGTAATCGACCTAACTATAGATCCTGTGAGGACAAGAAGACAAACCTATTTAGATAGACAGTTGGAGAGTGAGGACGAGACAGGTGTAGAGGAAGATGCTCAGATCATCGAAATACAAATCAAATCTGATACTGAGGAGGATCAAATAGGGAAAGAGCAAGTAATCGACACACCTCCGAGAACTCCTGAGCCAGATAGAAATTAGGGCAGAAGTTCAAGCAGAAGAAAATCAAAAGTTCGAAGAGCTTGAACAGGACCAGATAGGAATAGACAATTGTGTTCAGGAAGAAGAAAACAAAAAAAGCCAAAACCAAATCCAGCATATACCTGAACAAGGCCAGTTTAGGGACCAGGCAGAAGAAACTGACATACGACCTGGACCTAGTCAGTTAGGGAGAAATACAACAGACGTTCTTGAAACTAATGTGCCACAACTGAATGAAAATAAAAGAGCATTTGAAGAGGGCCAAGACACAGTGCCAGTTAAAAGATTCAAAAAAGGAGACAAGTTGCCTAGATTTGTCAAAAGACTGAAACTGCGACTAAAGACAATCAATGAAGAACCTGAACAGGTGAATGAAGTCTCAAGTCAAGCCAAACCGTCTGTGATACAAACCAGAAGATGGAGTCCCCGAATAAAAAGACTAAATAATAAATATAAAAGCCCTGAATGGACTTATCTTGTGTTGGAAGATTTTGAAAACCTGGAAATAAGTGACGAAAGTGATGAAGAATTGATTACTGACCAGACTGACGAAGAAGTGAGACCGACCTGAACATCCACACAGGGTAAAGAGACTGTGTAAAGTTACAAAGAGGGGTCGAATCTCCTCTAAGTCAAAATGGCTGATTCTTCTGTTAATGGAAGACCGAAACGAGGTTGTTTAAAAACATGCTGTAAAGTATGTTTATGTAGTATAGCAATAGTACTAATACTTTGGATAGGACTAACAATAGCTATTCCTTACATGATGAGTAAAGGCACAAACCTGTACCCTACTAATCAATTGCCAAAAGACACAGAAGATCTACAAACTAGAAATACACCACAAAGAGTAGATATACAAGAGAGAGCACTTAGCCTTAGACAAACAAAAGTAGACTTAGAAGCACCAGATGAAGAAGGACTACATTATAATAGAATCAAGAACAGAACTCATTTAAATGTATTTGCAAACCTGTTGGTACATTATGTAGAAGCTATGGAAATAGACGACTGTTATGTCTGCATGAAGCTGCCTACCTCGGTAGCTGAGGGTGTGATATACCACAATCTGCCACTAACATATGGAATTTCCTGTAGTGTTTTAACCAGCTTAATTTACAAAAGAGGACCATTACAGTATTACTATTCTAATCTAGATTTGATATTTTCTGAACTTCCTGTAAGGAGAAACCTAAACCCTGTACATACAACTAGAGATGTAGCAAAATACACGAGTGAATATTTTCTAACTATAGGTAAAATAAACATAGATGACGCACACAAGAATAACCTAACATGTTTATTACACGAAAAAGAGAAAATGTTTCTGAACATGGTAGAGAAAAGAAGAGAAAGTTTCCAAAAGAAAGCAAATGACAAGAATCAGAAAACTCCTAAATGGGCTGAAAGCATAGGGAGCACCTCAAATGGTGGGGCTAATGCTGCTATGTTGCTGGATTTCGAAAAGGAAGGGAAACTTTGTCTTCACAGAGAAAGAACCAGTTATTATAACAATATATTCATTGGTTCCAGTGAATGCGAACACAATTACAAGGTAATTGGGGGTTGGGGTTTCAAAGATGGGACAGAGCCTGTGTTTCCTGGAATTTATTATATATGTGGGAATAAGGCCTAATTCAAATTGCCCAACCATTGGTATGGGAGCTGTTATTTTGGTATTGTCTTCCCAAAGATATACCATGTGGGAAAAATCACTGGAAGCAATGAAAGAACTAATGAATTCGTACGTAGTAAAAGAGAAAGTGTTGGTGAAATAGTAGGTGATATTTTTAGTGCATTGATACCTACAGTGGGAGTGGCTCTGAATACACACAGAATCTGCAAATTGTCTACAGTGGTAGATCGGTTGTCAACTGACACTGCTGGGGGTTTCCTGATAGTCAATACCGAATTGGTTGCGATCAGATCAATGGTTTTACAAAATCAACTTGCTCTTGACACGTTACTGGCAAAAGAGGGCGGAGTCTGCAGAATGTTGAAAGCGCAACATTGTTGCACTTACATACCAGACAAAAGTGTTGAAATTAAAGAGTATGTCAGAAATATTACAAATTTGGAAAAAGAGCTTAAACCACTGGAGGTTGACAGTGCATGGAAGAGACTTACTGATGGTCTCGCCGTCGTAGGTAGTTGGTTTTCTAATTTAGGTAAGAGTCTTGTAAGCAAAATACTGATGCCAATAGCGGTAATAGGTTTATTAATATTCATAATAATAATTTGCTGAAAATGTCGAAAACACAAAAAGAAATATTCTGTGAATAGGCAAGGAGTGAAAAGAAATGTTGAAGAGCTCGAATTAGAAGAATTGAATAATCAGATTTACAAAAAAAATGAAAAATTCTCATCCTGATAAAAATACTGAGAAATAGCAAAATAGAAAATTTGAAGAGATTGAAATGGGTGAAATGTGAAAAGTTGGCATCTGGTTCCAGTAATTGTGATGATATAAAATATCATCAAAGAGGGGATTGATGGAGCAAGGATTCGCACATAAAGCGACTTGCTTGTATTCATGAACCTCGAATAACGTTAACAAATTTACCAACTTGTTTGTCTTATTAATTTTACACCTTTACATTGATATCGGGTGTCCGAGTGAAGCTTGCTTATGAGTTTTCTAATCCTAATACGCTTGCAAATAAAATGGCTGCTGCTACGCGGGAATTTCTACTGCGCATGCGTCGGTCATACCCATGTGACGTGACGAAATCGCAGTTTTGGAGGGAAGCTGTACGCATCTGCGCATTAGAATTAAGATGGCTGCTTTGTGTTCTCACATGCGAGAAGCTTGCATTGCTGCTTTTGCTAAGCTGTTCGTTCTGCTTAATTCTAATGCTATAGTTTATTATAAAGTAATGGGAATAGTGTAGAGATTCATGGTATACAGTGAAAACATTTATTCTGTGCTCTAAAACTGTTTCCTTTTACTTTTCATGTATAATAATCGTTGGGACGGAGGGACGGGAATACTCCATTTTGAAAATCCTTTTGCACACGGCACTCTACAAGAGGAGGGCTGAAGTCATCTGTCATTGAAACCAAGCCAAGACAAGAGACAGCCAAGATGCGCCTGGGAAGCTGACCTCTCCCCTCAGTCGAAGAAGCCAGAGTGTACCTGTTGAATTACAATGTATATATTAATAAAGCGACCATTGTGAAGTGAAATGCAGATGTAATGTGAACCTGAAAATGATGGGCGGGAACGTAAAAATTAATATTCATTGCTGAAGTAACAAAAATGTAGGTGGTGTGTCGACCTCTCCTCCTCTCTTGTCCAATCGAAATTGGTGATCCTTACACTTGCAACATTGGGGGGTGGTACACTGACCTGGAAAATGGTATACCTAGTGTAGGTTTAGCTAGACAATTTGTCCGACTTGTCCGAATAGCTGACCTGTCACTGACCCAACGCATTCAATAGCTGATCGAGAACAGAGGTGCTAACAGAGGTGCTGCGGGGCACTCTGTCAGAAGACTCGCTGACCCAATCGGGGTTTTGGGACCTTAAGTGTTTGGCGAAGCACTTTGCTGGGGAAATCAATAACCCAATCGGGGTTCTGACTAATAGCTGCAGAGAGGGAGTAGCGCAGGCGTTGCAACTGAACTGCGGGTGCTGGTCTCAACTTTCAGTGGTCCTGTACTGATCCTAATCTGGTCTACCCTTTCCTGATTTTCCATACTGCACCTGCTGGCCTACTGTCTACTGCATTCCTTGGGGTGTCTTCTGTCCTTTTAACTGACCCGTGGCCAGGGTTGGTCTTCACACCGTTCTAGGTAAATATAAATCTGTGTGGGAAACAAATAGTACATTTACGTCCTTTTCTTACCCTCCCTGAATCTTGCTAAAGTTTAATTGCATATGTTCCTCTTTTCCTTCCCCTCCTTTGTGATAGATAATAAAGTTGTGATTCTTGCTATTTAGCATGACCCAATTTTCTCCTATCCTTTAGAAGTGAAGATAAACAACTGTTCATGAAAATATAGATGTTCCTTTTTCTTTACCCTCCCTTAGTAGAACTGAAGTGGTTAACCTAAATCTTAGTGTGTTCCAATTTCTTACCTTCCCTATAGATAGATGGTTACTTCATTTCATCATTACAAATTGTGTTCCTTTTTTCTACCCACCCGTTATTAGTGATTAAACTGTGACTTCTAGCATGTCCCTTATTTACCCCGTCATTTAGAAAATACCACTTTAAGTCTGATTTTCGGTGAGTTCATTACAGTATGTTCCCTGTTTTTCCCTCTCCTTTAGAATTCTAAATGGTTGGCATAATATATCTTTTGCATAGTTATACACTTTTCATGATTTTGGTTATTGATAGCTTGCTTGCTGTAAACCTTTTACTTATGACTTTCGACGAAGATTAGATAAAGGTTTTCAAAACTTCTCGAGTCTGTGATTATTATAAATAAGTGCAAATGTTATGGTATTTTTGACTGTTTACCTATCTCTACAACTAACTCCCTGATCCATTGTGGTCATAGGTACCAGTGACAAGGATTGGTAAGTTAATGGTATAGGAATCAGAAGTATTCAATAGACTGGTAGCAGAGTGTCGGTTACCCAATTGAGTAAATATGGTGAATTTAATTATGGGCCCAAGTGAGCATTGATAAAACTATAGTCAGGTGACCTGCGCGCTCTATCAAGGGTAAATTCAGACCTCTGCATATGGGTCTCCATCAGGAAAATTAGATATATCGAAGGCAACCGTAAGTAGCGCCCAAAATGGCAGACCGGGTCTGTCCCAGCTCGGATTAATGCGTCATCACCGCAGTGGTGTGGAGTAGTTTGAGTCACTTGATAGCTCCTTGCAATGAGGAGACGGCATCTGTCCGAGACTGACCAGATGCCATCCAGACAAGATCTCTTCTGTTACTGACGTGCAACCAGCTAAGAATCTCACCGATTTGTTCGCCTAGCTCCTATTGGTATTATACACGTAAACCCAGATACCAACACAATATATACCAATCTCCTGATTGCAAGGAGCCATCAAGTGACTTAAACTACTCCGCACCGCTGTGGTGACGACGCATTATTGCGAGCTGTGGACTGACCCGCTCAATATTCTTCTGTGATAATAGAAACTACAGCCATGAGGCCACAGAGTCAGGGTGTTCCAAGCAGAGACGACGTGACCTAGCAGACTGGTCACATTGTCCAGTCCCTTGCAGGATGGGACAAAAACTGATTTGCATATGGTTATGGACCACAGTGTAGAAGCACAATAAGCAAAAATCGATGCTCTGGAATGTGGCCCAGAATAATTGTCTCTGCTTTCTATTTATTCACATATTCCATCTAGCAGTTTTTGTTATTTTGCAGTAAATAAGCCAGAGAACCACAAAGCAAAGAGGTTGGTAGCAGCAATTGATGCGAGAGAATGAGGTCTGCATCTCCATTTACCACTGATCTGATTCACATATGTTGATCACCCTTCTCAGTGCTGATGTGTTATGATGGACAGTGCTATGAATGAATAGGATTGCAAAAAACACAGTTGATGGACAGAATGTAGAACAATGTCATACATTCATCCCAGTACAAGGATCTGGGCCTAAATCCATCGGTTTTTTTGCACTCCACACCATCCTCGGTTAGACACTGGCTATGTGCAAATCAGCTCTGACCCTGTGCCTCATGAGAACAGTCCAGTCCGAACTACCAAGCCATGTCCTTCCCAGACCGGAATCAAGCATCCGAGGACCGGTTTCTGGCTATCAGCCTTCATCAGCCTGGATAGCTTGACTCCAGTGGTGTGGAGAGCATGGGACTCACGTCTGAGCATACCCAGCCCACTCGGGGTGACAATTGCAAAAAACACAGTTGATGGACAGAATGTAGAACAATGTCATACATTCATCCCAGTACAAGGATCTGGGCCTAAATCCATCGTTTTTTTGCACTCCACACCACCCTGGGTTAGACACTGGCTATATGCAAATCAGCTCTGACCCTGTGCCTCATGGGAACAGTCCAGTCCGAACTACCAAGCCATGTCCTTCCCAGACTGGAATCAAGCATCCAAGGACCGGTTTCTGGCTATCAGCCTTCATCAGCCTGGATAGCTTGACTCCAGTGGTGTGGAGAGCATGGGACTCACGTCTGAGCATACCCAGCCCACTCTGAGCATACCCAGCCCACTCGGGGTGACAATTGCAAAAAACACAGTTGATGGACAGAATGTAGAACAATGTCATACATTCATCCCAGTACAAGGATCTGGGCCTAAACCCATCGTTTTTTTGCACTCCACACCACCCTGGGTTAGACACTGGCTATATGCAAATCAGCTCTGACCCTGTGCCTCATGGGAACAGTCCAGTCCGAACTACCAAGCCATGTCCTTCCCAGACCGGAATCAAGCATCCAAGGACCGGTTTCTGGCTATCAGCCTTCATCAGCCTGGATAGCTTGACTACAGTGGTGTGGAGAGCATGGGACTCACGTCTGAGCATACCCAGCCCACTCGGGGTGACAATTGCAAAAAACACAGTTGATGGACATAATGTAAAACAATGTCATACATTCATCCCAGTACAAGGATCTGGGCCTAAATCCATCGTTTTTTTGCACTCCACACCACCCTGGGTTAGACACTGGCTATATGCAAATCAGCTCTGACCCTGTGCCTCATGGGAACAGTCCAGTCCGAACTACCAAGCCATGTCCTTCCCAAACCGGAATCAAGCATCCAAGGACCGGTTTCTGGCTATCAGCCTTCATCAGCCTGGATAGCTTGACTCCAGTGGTGTGGAGAGCATGAGAATGTAGAACAATGTCATACATTCATCCCAGTACAAGGATCTGGGCCTAAATCCATCGTTTTTTTGCACTCCACACCACCCTGGGTTAGACACTGGCTATATGCAAATCATGCTTGATTCCGGTCTGGGAAGGACATGGCTTGGTAGTTCGAACCGGACTGTTCCCATGAGGCACAGGGTCAGAGCTAATTTGCATATAGCCAGTGTCTAATACAGGGTGGTGTGGAGTGCAAAAAAACCGATGGATTTAGGCCCAGATCCTTGTACTGGGATGAATGTATGACATTGTTCTACATTCTGTCCATCAACTGTGTTTTTTGCAATTGTCACCCCGAGTGGGCTGGGTATGCTCAGACGTGAGTCCCATGCTCTCCACACCACTGGAGTCAAGCTATCCAGGCTGATGAAGGCTGATAGCCAGAAACCGGTCCATGGATGCTTGATTCCGGTCTGGGAAGGACATGGCTTGGTAGTTCGGACTGGACTGTTCCCATGAGGCACAGGGTCAGAGCTGATTTGCATATAGCCAGTGTCTAACTCAGGGTGGTGTGGAGTGCAAAAAAACGATGGATTTAGGCCCAGATCCTTGTACTGGGATGAATGTATGACATTGTTCTACATTCTGTCCATCAACTGTGTTTTTTGCAATGAATGAATAGGAAGCAGGGAAAAAGTGCAATGATGCCATCCAACGGAGGAGCATGCCCTACTGCTCTGAGAGTAGGTCTGTAGCGCGGGCGGGAGAAAAGGGCAAGAGACGTGTTTTGGTGACTGTGGTCTTTATTACTGAAAACAGATAGTCCGTGCAAGTTCGCCGTGGAATCCGGCTCCGCCGGGGAGATCTGCTCCGGTCGTTCCGGCGGGGGCTCTTCTCTCTCATTTCGGTCCCCGGTCGGGGTTCCGAACTCCTCGTGTGTAGTGGGGCGGTGGGGTCTGTGATGCCTTCAGTGGTTCTCGACGTGTAGGGGAAAAGGACACAGAAGGCACTCGTCAGTGTGTATGAATACTGACACTCTAGTGACAGGGGAAAGGGAGTGAGGAAGCACCCGGTGTGTCAAACTTTCAGGCTCGTAGTGGCGGACAAAAGGGGGGGAAGTGCACGGGGAGTTACGAACACCGGGAATAAGGAAACCAGGTCACGTTACTGACCCTCCATTTTTCCCCACCCAAGCTGCTATCCAACCCCGTACCTGCTCACGCCATACACCTCCTGGCGTATGGCAGGGCGGCTCATGTTGACGGTGGCCTCCTGGCGTCCGCGCCGTCGACGGGTCGGCTTCTCTCTCTCTCTCCACTCCTGACTCCTCTCTCCTCTCCGCTCCAGACTCCGCTCTCCTCTCCGCTCCAGACTCCGCTCTCCTCTCCGCTCCAGACTCCGCTCTCCTCTCTGCTCCTGACTCCGCTCTCCTCTCCGCTCCAGACTCCGCTCTCCTCTCCACTCCTACGCCTCCGGTGAACAAGCACACCTCCTCGTCTCCTCCTTCCGTATTTGATGCTTCCGTGCTCGATCCAGGCCACGCCCATTCCTCCTGGTTTTCCCAGTAAAGCTATATGGTTCTTCATTTACCTCCGGGGGATGAAACTGCATTTCCTTGTCCGACTGATCCCTCTGTTGAAACAAGAAAAGAGGGGTGGTTTGCATGAGCCCCCAAGAGGGGGTCCGGAACCTCTATTCCGTGGGGACGACAGCCTCTCCTTGCTACAAGGTCAAAAAGGAAAAATAAAATGATAACATCATTTTATTTTTCTGACGTGGCTCAGCTGGTTAGAGGTGAGATGGGGCTCTGCCATCACAGAGGAGAAGGGGGAGGAGTGGTGAGCACTCTTTAAGTGCACATGATTTGGCCCACCGTCTTGGGCCGGCCAAATTGTCATGCTCACTTTGCATGTTCTCCACCAGGCTGTATTTTACAGCCTGTGTGGAGAGATGCACAACCCCCAGTCCCTCTCTGTGTTCCGAACCAGGGCGCTCAGACCAATCACAACGCTGCTGTAATGCAGCATCGTGATTGGCTAGGGGAGCCCGCAAGCTTGTGTGATTCCTACCCCTGGAGTCCTGCAGTCAACTTAAGAGCCGAAGAGGACCGAGAGGTGGCAGCTGGCGTGCAGGTAAGTGATTAAAAAAAAATTAATTCCCTCCCCTTTTCTCCCACGACCAGCCCCTCCCATCCCCATTAAGTAGCAGACACCACTGCATCTCAGGTCATTCTTACAAAGATCTTTAAATCACTCTAAAAGTATGTGAGACACATTTTGAGCATCAATGCAGTGAATTCACTGCTTGGTTGAGCACCTAGTGGCCATCTGGTTTGTAAAGTGAGTTTTCCACACTTGGGGGCTGATTACGATTGCTGTGAAACTGCCACCGGCAGGCTGCCGGTGGCGGGTTCACCGCGATCTTGTGGCCATTTCCAGCCCGCCATATTATTATGGGGGGCAGGATCATGGCGGTCGGGAATTCCGACCAGCAGAAATCCGACAGGCTCATGGAGCCTGCCAGCGCGGTGCAGGCCCTCAGCACGTAATGCATGCCAACGGTGCCTATCAGGGAGCGCCGGTCAGATCACGATGCGGTTCTCCCACCATGGAAAAGCTTATAGGATGGCCTTTGGGGGCCCCTTGTGGGCTTGTGCTTGTGCCTGCCACGTCGTGCACAGAAATGCAAAACCTGCATTTTTTCCATTGCGGCGGGTGCTGCAGCCAGCTGCACCCCACCGCAATGGAAAACATGGCACTTGCTACTGCTGTGGTAGCGGCCGTATCGTAGTGACATATGTCGGACCTCCGCCTTATAGGCCCCATCCCTGGGACAATGGCAGATGGACAGAAGTCCGTCCGCCATCGTAATCAACCACTCTGTCTCCTAGGCACTCAGGGGCATATTACCAACGGTGGCGATAGGTAATTATCACCAGTTTAGCGGCCGTTTTCGGCCGCTAAGCAGCGATAATTCTATTGCTCTATTAGCAAGCTGTCGCTAACTGATGTTAGCGACAGCTTTTAGGCGATAGCGAGCGGTTTGGGGCCCGCTTTGCATGTCAGCGATATTTATCGCTAATGACATGCAAAGTGGGCGTACCAACCTGTTAGCGACTGAAAGTAGTCGCTAACGTCGCTATCGCCTATTAGCAAGGCAGGCGTAGCAATGGAAATATTCCTGCTATCGCCAAAAACCAACGCCTGCTGAGACCAGTTCTTAGCCATGTTATGCAATGGGAGGTGGATAACATGGCTAAGAGCATTTTGTCGCTAATGCGTGAATATCGCTGTATTCTCAGCGATATTCACGCATTTCGCCTGATTGTTATCGCTTTTGAGATATACCTTGCTAATAGCAAGTTATCTCAGCGATAAAAACCGGTGATGCGCGACGATAAAAATATTGCCGCTAACCCTACTTAGCGATAAATATCGCTATTTGTTGGTAATATGCCCCTCAGTACTTAATAGTTAACCTGACTGGTTATTTGTTTATTTACTCACTCACTAATACATTCTTCCATTCCCCACCTCAATCAAATGCTTAGTAAGTTCACATTGTTGTATGTTAAGCCAGTGGCTTAACTAAATGTACTGAATGTATATCTAACCCCAGGGGTGTTGGTAGGGTAGGGGACTACTTTTCAGAGAAATTGCCATTGTGTGTTTTTGCGGTACTCCAAGCTCTCCTCACGCTTTTTTGGCGGCTAAATCTGATGTTCTTATTCATTTTTGAAAATTCTTTTAAAAGAAATTTGCTTCTGAATTTGATATCATTTTCCTGCACTTTATAATAAGAGTTTTTGCAGCTAATTAGGACATTGACTCTGCACTTTAGTTTGAATTACAATGAGGAAAGGGGAACATTTTGGAACGGGGGGTCGCGCTGTTGTGCATTGGTATAGCGCTCAATTTTTCCTCTCTCAGTGTCCATTTTAGTTCGGCCACGGAGAAGTACAGGTCAGAATTCTAGTGCTGATTACTGCAATGTGCCCAATCAGCCATATAAACCCGACCGATGTGCAGAGGCCTGGCAAACGTGCGCAGTGGGCACACTGCTGGCATGCCAAAGGCACACCCAAGCAAGCATGTCTGCTCCCATCCACGCCTGGACAGCGACAGGGGCCAGGAATACTGCAGGTTTTAATATTCACCCCTATAGAGAGTATTCAGATACGATACTCTCGGTCAGAGTTACTTAAGTGGCGCCCAAAAGGTAAGAATGAGGGATGTGGTACCCTCAATTTAGAAAACAACATGATTAGTTGCTGCGCATATTGCACTTGGCATACTAATTTGATTTAATATCGGGGATTACCTGCATCCACTTTGAGAGAAGGGGTGGAGGTAAGGGAAACGGGATTGCATATACAGGAGGAGATCACCTGTGATCTTGTTAATGCATGTTCTATGAGTAAACGAATCTGGAAGTCTGTGATTTGATTCAATCCTTGGGTCTTGATTGCGTGTTTATTACAGAAACCTGGGCCAAGGAGGACTCTGGGCTAGATTTGATGGCAGAGATCCCTCCAGGCTATGTCATTGTCAAGCTTAACCATCCCCTTCGCAGGGTGGGGGGGGGGGTTGCCATTATATCTAGAACCAGTTAACCAGACACCTGTGAGGTGGCGTGGTTAGACTGAAAGCCAATATCAAAAACATTATGTCTGGGCTCCTAATCTATACCCCCCTGGCTCTTGTACTCATTTTCTGGAGGTCTGGGGCCAAGTTTGGAATTTCTTATTGCTACTTCCAACGTCAAAATATTAGGCCATTTTATCTTTTACCTTAAGGATAATTCTTGCATTGATTCTAATACTTTTCTTGAACTTATGACAAGGTTTGGCTTCACCCATATGGGTAAATCCATCACGCATACTGCTGGCGACAAGCTGGATGCTATTTTTACTGACCATCTAGACCTGACTGTTGGGGATATTCTGTTAATTGGGCTGATCATCGGGCGGTGACTTTTAGAATTGCAATGCTGGTAAGGGCAGAGCAGGCGCAGTGAAAATCGGTTTGTTACAGAAGTTGGAGTCACATTTCATCAGATGATATGGATTCTGCTCTTCTTAGTGGCAGTGCTTAATTAGAGCCAGTGGTTTCCTGTGCTCCGCGCTGGCACTTAATTGCCGTATCAGCACTTAATTGCCAGCACCAGCACTAATGATAGCTGCCACATGGTGGCGTTGTTTGTGTAATTTAAAGATGAGCAGAAAAACAGCTGTTTGTAATTTCAATATACATTAAAACAACTAATACAACTAATACCTGCCAACCACGCCATTCTTAATGCTTTGGCTGCCTTGGACAGACCCATTGTAGTAGTGTGATGGTTAGCAGTAGTGTAAATACAGTGGCAATGTGTGGTGCAAACTACGGTGGCCTCCTTATGAGGTCACAGGACAAATCAAGCACTGCTTAGTGGTGAACAACTTTTCGCAGAAAATTAAAGGTTGCAGATTGGGTGTAGGCCGTGATAGGTCAAGTTGTTCCAGTAAAAGCTAAGGCCTGTACCAGACCCAAAGCATCTGCTCCCTGGTTCTCAGACGATATTAAAGATCTTAGACAGCAATGTCAGAGGCAAGAGAGTAAATGGGGGGTGAATTTTGCCCCAGAAGATAAAGAAAAGCGCCATGGGTTGTTACTCATTTACGAATATGCCATAGCCAAATTTTCCTTCTGTGTTAATAAAATTAGATCTGCAAGTAATTCCCCCAATTACCTCTTTAAGGTGGTAAAAGAGCTTTCTAATCCTACTGATCAAAGGTCTATGGAGAACATGCAAAGGTATTGCGACAATGTTGCTGTCTATTTCAAAGATAACATCCGTAAGATTTATTCAGGTTTCAACATTAATTAAGATAGGTTCCCACGCTTGACCCAGCTGACTTGAATCCCTCTCCAGTTTTGTCTGCGTGTCCACCTCCTTTTTGCAAGTTAAAAACTCATGAATATGAAAACATGTTCACCTGAGAATCAATGCCCACCCATAATTTTGCAACTCCCTTCAGATCAGATCGCAACTTTTTTGTTCAAAGTCTTTAGCCAGATATTAAAAACTGGAGTGTAACCCTGTCTTTGGGAGGTAGATATTGTCATTCCTCTGCAAAAGAAACTGAATGGAGACTCAGAGGACTTTAAACACCTAACCTCCATCTCACTACTGGCCACACCGGCTAAAATACTAGAAAAGTATATTAACCATGAGTTGTTTAAGTTCATTACCACTCACGATCTCTTGGATCCATCTCCGACCAGGTTCAGAAGATATCACAACACAGAGTCGGCTCTGATTGCCGCTGTAGACTCTATTCGCTGCCAGGTCGACCATGGGGTGCTGCCATCTTGGTAATGCTGGACATGTTGGCGGCATTTGATTCCATATCACCCTCCCGCCTGGTCCAAATACTCCATTAGATGGGGGTGAGGTCAACCGCTTTAGATCACCTCTGTTCCTTCCAGACTAATAGCTTCCAAACAGTCACTCATGGATATTTTAAACAACCAGAGGTTTTTAAGCTCCCCTATGGGATCCTGCAGGGGTCCTCTCTCTGTCCCACTCTTCTGAATTTGTATGTCTCGCACCTTGCTGACTTGGTGTGCTCGTTCAGTTTCTAAGTGTTATTTTATGCAGACGACACTCAAATTATTCTTTCCATATGGGACAATCTGCCCCTGGTGGCAGATAAGTTTAAACAATGTATGACTAGCATCAGGGTCTGGATGAAGGATAACTGTTTAATATGAAATGCAGAAAAAATGAGATTCTGGTTTTTGGGGCACTGCATTCGGTGTGGTCCGAGCTTTGGTGGCAGGAGACATGTGGTCCTTTACCATCTTTGTTGAATCAGCAAAAGACGTGGGGGTTGTTTGCGGTAACTCTCTTAATTTTGACTCTTAGCTTAATCTGACCACCCGCTCCTGTTTCTTCATCATTTGAACCTTGAAAAAAATCTTTTCTGTTATTCCTCTTGAATTTCGAGATGCAGAGGTCATAGCTTGATAAAATCACGCTTAGACTAAAGCAATGCTTTATATCTGAACACCAACAAGTCCTCACTGAAAAGACTTCTGGTCATTCAGAATGCGGCAACCCGTTTTGTTCTGAATGTGACTACAAATCTCACAGTTAGGGATGGCATTTGCTCCCTTCACTAGCTGGCAGGTAAATGTGGGTAATATATAAAGCTCTTTGCATAGTCTCCCTGGCTCTCTGCAATCAAAGGCTTGTGCCTTTCATAACAGTTTTACAGTGCTACGTGCATAAAAGACTGCTCAGGTCATACTCTCTCAGGAAGGTGACTGCCCCCAGATTCAGCAAAGCCGAATGGGGTGGCCTCTCCTGTTCGATAGCGGTAAATTAACTGTGGAATACTCTACCTGTGCACATTGCGACTCTGGCTTTTTTCTTTGTGTTCCGCAAGCAACTTAAAACCTGGCTCTGTTCTCTTCTGTGAGTGTGGTTCCTTGGACTTTTTCAGTTGTTCCCAATATGGACTAGAGTTTTGACACCTTCGGGTTTAGTGCACTTTCTAAATTTAATTCCATTCCATTTAATTCCATGTTGCCACATGCAGTTCACGGGAGCAAAGGGCAAAGGTTTATATAGGCAGAGAAGACAATTACAGTAAGGATACTTTACAAGACAGAATAAATTGTAACAATTATAGAATTGACAAGATTTACAATATTTACCTTGCAGTTTCTGCGAGGGTGAGAGATCTGTTGGAGGAAAGTTCAGGGAAAAGGGTTTGAGCCCTTTTCTGACGTTTAGGAGTGATGCTGTTCATCTAAGGTAGGTGAAGCTTTTAGCAGGATCAAAAGAGGAAAATGCTTTTTTTTCTGTGGTTTTGGACTCACCTACAGACATTGTTAGCTGTCTGTTGACAAACATAACTGTTGTATCCAACATTTATTTTGTCCCCATGCTCGTGTTTCAATCACTTTCTTGTTTATCTCATTTCCCTGTTCCAGATTCCATGGTTTTCCTCTCTATTTCAGTGTTCGTACCACCAAATTAGCATTTTGTGTCGTGATGTGTACCTGTGTATGGCTGTTTCATGCTCACTCTGTGAAGACCTAATTTCTATTAGTGCAGGAAATTCCTACAATGTAGTTTCCTGATGGAAGTGCATTTCTCATGCTCCCTATTGGAGGCCATCTTGCGTGGCTCCTGTTATAAAAGGAGGCCATTCTCATCCACACTCACTTGCTATTCTAGTTTGCAGCATGAGGAGATGTGAAGGAAGTTCTTATTTGTCTTCGTTCTAGAGACTTTTGTTTAAAGAGAAGCTTCTCTCTTAGGTGGCCAATGCTCCTATGGATATTGATGAGAGCACAGGTAACAAAGTGGAGACTCCACAACCAAATTCTTTGATGTTGTAAGAGTGCATTTGGCATCTAATGTTAGACAAGAAACTAACGCTTACAGGAACAGCCTTTTGGAAATACAAGAGGCAATAAAATACCTTAGAATCTGCAAGGCCACAGCTTTTTAAGTGAACCCATGACTCAGACAACAAGGAAACTTATCTTAAAGAAAGAATCGAAGACCGCAACCTCACTTGCCATCTGAAAGAGAGTTTAGGTTAAAGAACTATTCAAAATTGGGTAACTGGTTGAGAGGGGGAGGAGGGAACCCTACTCAAACACCACTCCAATTTCTGTCAGAGTGAAGTCACAAGAAAACCCCAAATTATCCTGTGCTTAACCTTCTGGTAGCTTGGCACAAGCAGTCAGGTTTAACTAAGAGGCAATGCGTAAAGTATTTGTGCAGCACTTCTGTTAGATTTGGGGGTCTCTAGTTGGCATAGGTAGGCACCTGTGACAAATAGGGACCCTTGCATATAGTCAGGGTAAGGGGCTACACTCCTAAAATAGCCCCTGCTCACCCCCTTGGTAGCTTGGCACGAGCAGGCAGGCTTATCTCAGAGGCAGTGTGAAAAGCATCTGTGAACACATACAGTAATACAGTGACAACACTGTAGATGGACACCACACAGGTTGTATTATAAAAAGAAGTATTTTTATATAGACTTAACACAAGACCAAACAACAAAAATCCACAATACTGTACTCAAAAATAGTCTCTCAAATGTTATAAAATAGCTCAGTTCTCTAAAGTTGTAAATGCAACACTTTACTCTCAATGTACTTTAAATGCGTAACGTAAAGAAAACAAAAGGGTCGCAGGGAAGGTGATGCGTCGGTTTCTTACACGTAGGGAGGGGATGCGTCGGTTCTTTACTGCTGCACAGGGGAGTTGATGCTCACTTCCTTACTGTGTGGGGAGGTGATTCGTCTGTTTCTTACTGCTCTCCGGTGCGATACGACCAAATGGCGCCCCGGTGCGATACTCTTCTCTGGTGCGATGAGACAAAATAGTGTCTTGGTTGCGATGCAAAAACGCCAGTGCGATGCGTGCACGCCCGACGGCCGTGTGGCAACTCGATGATCTTTGGAGCCGCGACAGGCCTTGCAACACGATTCTCTGGTGATGCGATGGTGACAGCGGCGGCTCGCTTCCTCGGCGACGCGATGACGGCAGCTGCGGCAGTGACACGATTCACGTTGTTGCGTCACACTTCCAGCTCCCAGCGACACGCAGTCTCTCAGAAGTCCCAGCACAACAGCAGGCACTTCAATTCCCAGCAAGTGAATTCAGGGGGGAGCTGGCTGGTGAAGTCTTGTATCCTTGAGACTTCAGGCAGGAGGCAAGCTCTAGTTCAAGCCCTTGGAGTTTCTTCTTCAAGTTGATAGAAAGCACACTCAGTCCTTTTTTCCTTTCTTTGGCACTGAAGCAACCACAGCATGCCAACCCCCAAACACACAGCACAGTGGTAGTCTCCTCCTTCAGCTTCCTGGTTCTTCTCCTCAGCAAAGGTTCATCTTGATTCCCAGAAGTGATCTAAAGTTCTTGGGTCTGGGTCCCAATATTTATACTCCTTTTTTCTTTGTTCTCTGAAGGCAGAGAGGCCTTTGCCTGGTCCAAAAACCAGTTATTGTCAGTCCTGGAGCACTTTGTTGACAAGACTCCTTCTTTCCTTTCGCACCACAGGAGGTGGAGCCAGCATTGTGGATGTATGGCACAGCCCTACTCAGGTCCAGATGCAACTCCGCCCTCCCATCTGCATGCAGATCTCTCTATTCAGCTCTGTGCTTACTCACCCTGTCTCCTCGAATCCCCCAGCCCCTGTCACTCAAACTCCAGACAAGGAATGCACAACGTAGCAGAGGCAGACTTGGATAGTTAGGCAAGAAAATGCCCACTTTCTAAAAGTGGTATTTTCAAACACAGAATGTTAAAACCATCTTCACTAAACGATGTATTTTATCATTCTGAGTTCAGGCATACTAAACTCAAATTTCTACCTAGTTCCTTGAGTCAGTTAGGATTATAAGATGGTATAATCTAACTGCCCATTCTGGCCTGTGGCGTACAGCTAGCCTTGCAATAGTGAAAAACGAAAATGGCTGTAATTCACAATTAGGACATGCCACACACATTAGGGCATGTCCTACCTTTTACCTACAATGCACCTTGCTCTTGAGCCTACCTTAGGGATGACTAACATGTATAAAAGGGATGGTTCATTGACTGGTAAGTGGGTGCACTTGCCCAGTCAACATGGCAGTACTAGACTGCCCATAGGCTCTGCAATGGCAGGCCCGAGACACACTTTACAAGCTGCTCCGGTGGGTGGCACAACATGTGCTGCAAGCCCACCAGCAGCATTGGATTTACAAGCCCTGGGCACACGCAGTGCACTGTACCAGGGTCTGACAAATAAACTAATCAAGCCAATCATGGAGTCACTAATCCATACATCAATTTACCATAGGGAACACTTGCACTGTGGCACTGAACAGCAGTGGCACAGTGCCCAAAAGCATCTAAAACCAACAAAAACATAAGAGGCAACAGCAAAAAGTGGAAGGGAGACCCACACCAATGGTGCCAGGTCTATCAACTTCTAACAGTATTAAAGTGAAAACAAAACATCCTATTTAACAAAATAGAGTAAAGTGTAATCAATTATTTGAGACCAAAATGACAAAAATTTAATCAGTAGAACCGGATATATACAATTTTAAAGATTTTAAGTGCAAACTGTGCCTAGAGGCACAAAGCTCTAACTGTGGTTATGTGGCTGAGCCAAACCGGGACAAATTCACAAGTTCAGGCCAACTGTGATGGAGTGTAGGTCGGCTACAGGGACCAACTTAGTCCCACTGAACAAAAATATCTTAAATCCTGGTTGCTGAGCACTGCGAGATCTCTCATAGAACATGTGGCATGCAATGGCGGATCCTGGAGCTGCGAGTCAGCGATGCGAGGACCATGATCATCGTTAAGAATGTCATTGATAAGGGGTTTGCAATGCATAGTCCTGCGTTGAAGATGCATCATGCATCATGCAGCAGTGGTTCCAAAGAAGCTTCAGGGCTGATGTAGGGGCTCACCTGGGCAAAACAAGGGAAGGAAGAAGGGGTAGACGTCCGCTGGGTCTTCCGAGAGAGTCTTCTAGAACTCTAAAGGAGAAAGCACAAGGTGAGTAATAAATATAAACAGAAGCAAGTTAGCTATATACTGCACCTTATTCCTAAGGGATACCTTGGATGGAAGAAGCTGATATGTACGATGAAACAGCTCCCAGGGACAATAGAAAACCCCCACTATCTAGAAGGACGGACAAGGGTCAATAAGTAATAGGACTACAGTAGTTAGCATGTGAAACAAGAGAGAAAGAAAGGGTAATGACCTAGGTTAGAATCACCATAGATATGGAGGACCCCTTAAGTGAAACAAAAATTATACCCGTACTCCTATACGCAGGGAAAAAACAAAAAACTCATTTCCCTAAGCAGGAGAAGGCTCGAGGCAAAAAAATGGGGAAAAAAACCAAGGGGTCTAAACTTATGCAACTAGTACCAACAAGAACTGGACTCTTTTATAATGCCAATATGTCCTCTTTCTTTAGAGTGACTGGAAAACAAAAGAATCACCAGAAATGCGCAAAGGAAACAGGACCATTCGATAAGTACTGTTCCACTATCCAAAAATAAAGTTGATATAATTAAAACAGAAACAAAGAAACTGCGACACTTTAAAACCCTTTGCCTAATTCTATTTCTTGCAGAACCAGGAAGCCAAGGGTTAATTCTGATTGCAGCTCCCTCAGGGCCGGACTGGGAACCAAAACCGGCCCTGGCAAAGTGCTCGGCCGCACCCCGGGGTTTGGAGGTGCCGCCGAGCTCTTTGCCAGGGCCGGTCTTTGGCCGATTTTGTTACAGGGCCGATTTTGCAGCTATGCTGCAAAAAAGGCCCTGTAACAAAATTGGCCCCCAGGGGCCCAAACCGGCCCCAACCAGTGCGGCGCGCCGGGGGATTTCCCGGTGCCCGCTACGGCCAGTCCGGCCCTGAGCTCCCTAGCAACAAAGTAACCTGATCAGAGAAGAGCAGCAAACAACCAGCCCCGGAAGAACAACTGAGGACCCAAGAAGCGGAAGAGCTCACAGGAAGCCAATAGCAACAAGAGCAACCGACAACGAGAGGCGGAGATCAAAGACTGAAACAGGTAAGCTGGGAAAATGTAGAAAGCGGTGGGAGGCCAGGTGGGATCTGAACTGGAACGCGAAGTGCGTTACCAGCGTGGATCCCATCCTTAAGTATCCCTCAAGCGCTGCCCCCGGCTGCTGACAGGGAACGGTGGGTGGGTCTCTCTGCTCTGTGTGCAAGTGCAGGCGCTGTTAGAGGCGGCGTGCGCCACGGAGCCTGACAGCTGAGATGTGGAGTCTTGCATCATTGTGGTGGTGGTTGACGAGGACCTTTTGATGTGAAGGCCTACATTGAAAATGTGTCATGCAGCTGTACCGAGGAGACCGCGGACTGAACTGCGAGGTTCAGCATCAGGGATGTGTCGATCTGCAGCAGTTCCGAAATGGCTGCAAGGAGATGCGTTGCGCTGTGTTGTTTCTGCTCACAAGACCACAGCTGGAGTGGCAGAGCACCTTCCGGTGCACTTCCAAGGATCCATGACTGGGGTGGCACCACTTTGGGGATAGGACTCACAGCAGATAGGGTCAAGGTCGTGGGAGCCTTTTCTGTCCCTAAGGCTCTGATCAAGAGGCCAACCAAATAGCCCTTGGAGTCACTCTGGTGGTCCTGGGTTCCAGATACAGGTCCAGTCCTTCCACTCAGGCAACAGGGTAGCAGGCAGCAGGGCAGCAGGGCAACAAAGTAGCAGTCCTTCTTGCAAAGCAGTGCAACAGTCCTTCTCAGTCTTCCATAGGTCTAGAGCTGTACTGAAGAGTTGGGCCTGAGGGACCAATATTTATACCTGGTGGGTGCTCACTTTGAAGCAGTTGCGGCTCCTTGAGAGAGTGCTGTGGGGCGGGGGAGGGCGAAGGTGGGGGGGTAGTAAAATCTGGCATTCGGCCAAACCGAGTTAAGTGCATAAATAAAACAAATTACATTGTGCGCGCTGTAACGCAATCGGTGGTGCAGCGAGTGCAATGTAATTTGTTTTATTTATTTATTTATGTAGTTTAACTCGGTTCGGCAGTATGCCAGAGTTTACTACTCCCCACCCTGCCCCTCCCCCGCCCCACTGCCCCGCTGCACTCCCTTGAGGAGCCACGACTGCTTTGAAGCAAGAGAAGGTTCTGGAGGTTTTCATCCCAGAGGTGTTTGGAATTTACTGCCTCCCTGTCCTGGCCCCAGCTTGTCTGGGGTCAAAATAGAGTAGTGTCAAACCCCTTGTGAGTGTGCTCAGGTAAAGCCTCTGGAGTTGTGCAAGTTTGCTAGGTGACAGCTCCTCCCCCTTCAAGTCAGAGATGGCCCATCCTGCCAACACCTATGCTCCTTCTTCTCATCTTCAGGGAGCAATTTACAAAACCACCTGCCAGCTATATCTAGTAATGTGACCCAGGCTGCAGGCACCAAATGGTTAGGACAAGAAGACTTCAAATTTGACATTATCATTGAAGAGGGTTTAAATTATAATTCTTTAGACACCAAACTCGATATTCCTACCTGCTCCAAATTGTTAGTTATCACTCATTAAATACAATAAGTTAACTAAATGTTATCTTTCCCTGAAAATCTCTGCCTCTCCTCACAAGGTGAAAATCTTTCACAAGGTGGTTGATCTGCTATCACGTCATCCACTGCGGTAGCAGCGTGTGGCTGCCCAAGTATATCTTGGAATGTTATTTTGGTTTAAGAAGGGAGCCAATCAAGATGGCTGCCTTGCATGTGTGTAAACATGTGGTGGCCAGCTTGCAATTTTTTTTCTAAAAACAAAAGAGAAAATCCATTATGACTGCTGCAGGTGTGCATGGTCATTTACTGTACCATCTGGAGGGAAAATGCATTACTAGAAGTAACGGGAGCAATGTACTGCTCCTCACTTCTGCAAGACCATAGGCAATCATATACAATTAGAATATGGTGCTTGCAGTAGACTCAGGGAATGAGCCATGCAAGCACCACGCAGAAAGGGCTGCGTACCGAGAATATAACACAACTGAGAGCAGGTATCAGCCCATTCAAATCTAAATCCAAATTTATACCCATTATGCCGAAGGATGCAATAGACATTTATCATGAGGTAGTACTTGAAGACATCAAAAAAATGTACCATCGTACAAAACATAAAAAGTGTTACAAGAGCAAGAAGGAAATGGAATATGCCAAACCGATTAAAAAATTGGGCAGCAAACATGAGATTTTTGTGACTAAATCTGATAAAGGGGGCAATATGGTCATCTGGCCCCAGAAAGATTACATTTTAGAGGCCAACAGGCATTTACAATGTGGCAAGACAGACTCTGAAAAAGGAATGAATGGCCTGGAAAAGGGAAGGGGTGATATCAAAGAAGGAATTGAAATTCTTGAATATAGAGCATCCAGTTTTAGCAAAACTTTATTTCATCCCTAAAGTCCACAAAAAAAACAACACCAGTTCCTGGCAGGTCCATTATATCGGCCATTAACAGTGTAGGTAAAACCATTACCCAATATGTGGAATTTTTCCTTCAGGATTTTGTCAAGAAATTGCCCAATTTATGTGAAGGACACTGGTGATTTTTTAGGAAAGGTACAAGGTATTACATGGTCTAAGGATTTAATTTTTATCACGTTGGACATTGAATCCTTGTACACCAGTATTGAACATTCTACAGGTCTAGATTTTAGACCATTTGAATTTTGAATTTTACCAACATAATAAGATGCTTTTAAGTCTGATCTCATGGTGTTTGCACAATAATTCTTTTTTATTTGGCAATGATTTTTATTTACAGAATAGAGGTGTTGAGATAGAGGCTTGCTTCTCCCCCAACTATGCATGCTTGCATGTGGACTGGTGGGAGGAGCAGGTCCTCAAAGTTCTGTATGCCACAGCTTTTAATGATCATGTTTTGTATTGGATGCGTTACATTGATGATGTTTTTATTGTTTGGCAAGGCAGTGAATCGAGTGCAGCTGAATTCATTAAGCAGATCACTACCAACACTGCAAACCTCAAATTCACTTCTAATATCAGTAGGAGCAGTATTGATTTCTTGGACGTTAGGGTTTACCAAAGTGAAGGGCAATTGTGCACCACTCTGTATAGAAAGGAAATTGCTGACAATTTAACTTTACATGCCAGCAGTGCTCATGCCAAGCACATGATTGATAATGTCCCTGGTGAATTCTTACGTCTTAAAAGGATATGTAATAATAATGCTGACTTGAACAGATGCACTGAGGAGGCTTACCAAAGATTTAGACAAAGGGGCTACAGTGAGAGGATCCTTAAGATGGCCATTAAAAAAACCAAGGAGCGATCTAGGGAATCCTTACTCACCAATAATGTAGAGATATCTGCTAATGACAATTCTGCCCCAAGGTTGATCACGGCCTTCAGGAAACGAGAGATAAAAGTACGTGCCATTGTCAAACGTCACTGGCCGATTGTCTTGACAGATGGGGTGTTGTCTGCCAGGTTACCATCTCAACCCACTGTCACTTACAGGAAGGGCAGTTCTATGCGCACGCAGATTGGGAAAGCTTGCCCAGAATTGGCAGCCGCCAAAGTTGGCTGCAACCAAGGAATGGGTTTATTAGATGTACTACCTGTAGAGCTTGCAAGTTTGGTCAGTGATGTCACTGACCATGTCATGAGTGATGTTATATGTGACGTCATCAGCAGTGCATTGCGGGCGCGCAATTTATAGTTAGCTGAGCTAACTATAACAGAGGAATTTTATAGATTTTGTATGAGAGGAAAGTTCAGCTAACTATAACGTGTGAAAACTAGGGTTTTTTCAATGAATTTGCTTGTTTTTTTAAATGCTAATTCCTATCTATAACGTGTGTGAAACCTATGGTTTTTTCAATGAATTTGCAAGTTTTTTTAAATGCTAATTCCTAACTATAACGTGTGTGAAACCTATGTTTTTTTCAGTGAATTTCAAAGGTTTTGTAAATGATAAATTATAAATGTAATAATTATGATGTCTTTCTTTTTACACTAATTTCTTATACTTTTAATATAAATATTTATACGGTAGAGACAGAGTTACTTCAACGGCGTCTCCAAGCCTCACCAACAGAGGATCTGCGAGGTTGGAAGTGCCGGGGCAGGAATTCACGATCTTCCAACACAGTGTTACAAACTCAAGCCTACCACTCTCCAAACTCAGTCACTCACCGCGAGTAAGAAGAAAAAATCCGACTGTGTGGGAGCATTCGTCCACATTGAGACCAACTGCATGATGGGATCTGCAGTCCGCATAGCATGAATCGGCCGAGTGCTCCTTAACGAGATGTGGTGCAGGTGAGCCCTACGCTACTTTAGAAGGAGGGGCATAATCAATAAAAGAAAGAAGAAAAAAGATAAACTTTGAGATTGCAACAACAGAGGCATTTAATGAGGCAACCGCCGAAACGCGTCATGCCAATACAAAATAAAGAATTCCTGTGAAACCCTGCCGTGCCCCCTCATACTTTTCAACGGAGAGGGTAGCTGTGGAAATATTTATATGTATTTAATTTTTTAGATTATATTTCATATTCTTATTATCAAATAATAACAAAACTAAAATGCAAAGTCATTTTTGGATTAATTATTGCTTGACTTCGGTTGCAAGTATAACACAACTCCAGCAATGCTCCGGGGCCCTATGCTCACAAAGCTGTATCAATCCTTACACCTGCTTCAAACATGTGCAAGGTTTTGACGCATCATAAGCTAAAAAGTGACTGAATGAAATGTTATACATTTCACTCAGTCACTTTTAGGAGGCGTTGCTGCACCCCCTTCTGCACAAGAAAGCCTCTTCTGGAGCAGGGCTTTACAATGTAATGCACCCTCCAGATGCGTCACATTGTTAATAGCACACATCATGGCACATCTTTTGCACCACCGCAATATCGTGCAGTGTCAAAAAAATTACGCAACAGCTGTGTAAAAGAGGCACAAGGGGATTGTAAATCCGCCCCTAACACATACAAATTCACCCAGGCAGTTTCACCAGCAGTGCAAATTGAAGCATAGACTTCTAACATATTTATGTACATATGTTACAATCAAGTGCTTCGCACATACTACAGTATACTATAGGTAAACACCTTATAGATTTATGCTGTAGCACTTCTTTATAGCTCTGCACTTTCACATTCTCCATACACTAGTAATATATTCATTCATTCATTGATGAACTACACATTCATTCTGACAAACTTTTACACACTAACATAGAAATATAGTTCTTTCTTTGACCAGTGAAGGTAGTTCTAAAAAGAACTGCTTTTTCTGTTTTGTATTTTTATTGTGTGTTTTCTCAACAAATTCCAACTGGAACAAAAGAATGAAAAAAAAACCAACTAATGTCGAGGACAGCAATGATCCTGTATCCTGCGTTTTATCAGGCCGATAGACTGTTCCCCATAACACAAAAGTTTATCGCAATAAATGCAAAGAAATTTAACTTTAGCAAAGTCAGAATCAATATGTGGGTGTGGACTGCTTGCTGAAAATACTGCCGCAGATGATGTGCTTGGTGTAGCAGCAGGTGGGTTCTCGTGCAACCTCCATCTTTCAGCTCGAGCAAAGTTCTTGGGGTGCAAGTTCTTCACGTGTCGCACCATATTTGCTGTGCCAAAGGAGTATTTTTTACATGGCTCACCCATTGAAAGAGTTGTTTGGCAAATTTTACAGGTTACTTTTGCAACATTAACCTTTTTTTGACCTTCTGGAAAAGTGAAAAACTTCCAAATTAGAGATTCTTTCCTCTTCTTTGGAGCTTCTTCTGGAATTAAATCTCCCTCTGAAGAACTGCTGGAAGATGACTCCATTGCTCTTACTATGGTGATCTTCCTTCTATTTGAGAAGATTCTCACAGCAAATGCTTCTTCTTAGAAAGTCAAAGTCGAATAATTATAATGGGACAGAACTTTCAACACACGCAATAGGAAAAGTTACGAACCAATCAATCTCTACTTTTAAAGTCACATGGCTTTGCGTACGCTTATGATGCGCTTGAGCAGCTCTTTCAATACAAGTACGCATGATCTTCTCCGGCGATTTGTATAATTGTTTTTAAAAGTAATATAGGATTATTAAAAGTATTTAAAAAAAATCATAGTTATCCCAAATGTCTGCCCTTAGTATCTACATTAAATACATACATGTTTTAAACCAAGTAGAAACATTGCCCCCTTTCGCGTACAGAACGCTGTACATGACGTCACACCAAAGCTTTAATGCGACGCGTAATGTCAAAGCATATTCGTACCGTATGCACGGGTACACACTAAGTATGATAAACAGTACAAACTATGGTGCGATCACCCTCTCAGTGACAAATCAGAGCTCAGGGCACGCTAAGGACAATGATTAGAAGTGCTGACTCATTGCAGATCCGATTCTGGGCCTGCCTCTGCGCACATGATAAGACCGCCCCATCTCTCTCTGTTGTTTATTGTTGGTGCACACATGCACACATACTTGCACATGCGTGTTGCACGCCCGCCCACACTACACTCATCCCACCACCAAGCATGCTTGCTATCATTTAGCCTGGAAACCAATACATTAGCCAATGTGATGTCCCCCAGGGCCATCATTCTTATAGACCGCGAAAACGCTACTAATGACGGCCCTGGGCTTGGTTTGGTCAGCCCCCGCGGTTCCCATATAATGCGGGCACTGACGTGAGCACGCTCTTTTTTGCCTGCCTCTGCTGCGATGACAGACAGACTGTCGAAAACACCCCAAACTCAGCAAAACCGCATCCTTTCAAGACACTACAAAAGACGACAGAAACAAATATAAGAGAAGACGTCACAACATCAGCCTCCACTGTAAATTGTATATGCATAATACTTTTTTTTATCCTTCATATGGCTTTCCTACCCCTCAATGGTTTTAAATTGTACTTACATAATTGAAATATTTCTTTATAAGTCACGAGGTCCTATACACCTCTAATCCTAAAAATTGTGCGTGCATACATTTCTGTGTCGTATTTCTGTACTACGCCACGTGCTTAGGCCTCTATTATTATTAATTGTGCGTCCATGATAGTATTTTTTTTCTGCGTCACGAGGCCGTCCAAGGCCTTTATTAACTTATTGATCTTCCCTTGTTTGCTGGAGCTGCAACAGTCTTAACTACGGAATATTAAGAACCCACATTAAAATTCACTTTTGATAGTAGTTAAGCAACTCAGTTTACGATGACTAATCAAAACGTCCTTTTGTTTCCTTCAGCAAACATCCTTCAGAAGCAACCACGGCCTATCGAGCAACAGCAATGGAATTCTCTGCAACTTATTTAAAATACTTTGACGTATAGAAGCAGAGTTCAAGTCGAGTGATGAACTCCGGTGGTCGCACTTTTTATACAAGCTAAGCACAGCAGCCTATATATACAATACCTTCATAGCAATGCATTAGAAATAAGTCACCATAACGGGCGTCAGTAATGGAGTAGGCACTTCCATATAGACACCACTTGAACGCGGCACTATAACAAGTAAAATGTACCAGGTACACTGCACTCGTAAAACTGTAGTGTAACTTTTATTTATGAAAGGAGAGAGGGCCATATTATCAAACCTTGGCAACAGAATTATCGCCACTTTATCGGCAGGAAAGTGGCGATAATGGGCTTGAAAATATACTCTATGGAATTCCAATCGAAGCTCATGTTAGATGTGAAGGACATGTGACATGAGCTTCGATTGGAATTCCATAGAACATATTATCAAACCCATTATCGCCACTTTAGCGACACTTTCCTGCCGATAAAGTGGCAATAATTTTTGTCGCCAAAGGCTTGATATTATGGCCCAGAGTGCGTAGTGTACAGCAGCTTCTCTGTAAAATGTATAATTACCTCCGAGCAGTGACAACAGATAGGTTACAAAAGTCTGACAAACAGATCATCAACCTTATTACGCCACTTTTGAGTCACTTTTAACATGGGTAAAGTGATGCAAAGAGCTAGTAAATCTACGTCTGGTTCAACAAAAAATCTCAACTCCAGACTCTGCGACACAGTTTTAATGTTATTTTCTCTCTCTCTCACTCTCTGTGACATCATTTCTCTTTCTCTCTTAAACTTAGACACTGCTGTCTGCTTGGACGTGTAGAAGATCTGCTTAACTTAATTTGTGAACTCCACTTCCTAATGTGTTTGGCGCAAAGTTTATACAAAGTTTATACAACGGTAAGCACAGAGGCCTAGATCTACAAATCCTTCATAAGAATGCATTAGAAATAATTCGGCATAACGGGCGTCAGTAACGCAGTACGCACTTCCATATAGACACCACTTGAACGCAGCACTACAACAAGTAAAATGTACCAGGTACACTGCACTCGTAAAACTGTAGTATTAGCTTTATTTGTGAAATGAGAGAGGGCCATATTATCAACCCTTGGCGACAAAATTATCGCCACTCTATCGGCAGCAAACTGCCGCTAAAGTGGCCATAATAGGTTTGATAATATGCTCTATGGAATTTCAATCGAAGCTCATGTTCGATGTGAAGGACATCTGACATGAGCTTCGATTGGAATTCCATAGAGCATATTGTCAAACCCATTATCGCCACTTTAGCGACACTTTCCTGCCGATAAAGTGGCAATAATTTATGTCGCCAAAGGCTTGATATTATGGCCCAGAGTGCGTAGTGTACAGCAGCTTCTCTGTAAAATGTATAATTACCTCTGAGCAGTGACAACAGATAGGTTACAACAGTTTGACAAACAGATCATCAACCTTATTGCACCACTTTTGAGTCACTTTTAATATGGGTAAAGTGATGCAAAGAGCTAGAAAATCTACATCTGGTTCAACAAAAAATCTCAACTCCAGACTCTGCGACACAATTTTAATGTTGTTTTCTCTCTCTCTCACTCTCTGTGACATCATTTCTCTATCTCTCTTAAACTTAGACACTGCTGTCAACTTGACCGTGTAGATCAACCCACCTGAAGTTGTCAACTCCACTTCCCAATGTGTTTGGTGCAAAGTTTACACAACGGTAAGCACAGAGGCCTAGTTCTACAAATCCTTCATAGGAATGCATTAGAAATAATTCGGCATAACGGGCGTCAGTAACGCAGTAGGCACTTCCATATAGACACCACTTGAACGCGGCACTACAACAAGTAAAATGTACCAGGTACACTGCACTCGTAAAACTGTAGTGTTAGCTTTATTTGTGAAACGAGAGAGGGCCATATTATCAACCCTTGGCGACAAAATTATCGCCACTTTATCAGCAGCAAACTGCCACTATAGTTGCCATAATAGGTTTGATATTATGCTCTATATAATTCCAATCGAAGCTCATGTTAGATGAGAAGGACATCTGACATGAGCTTCGATTGGAATTCCATAGAGCATATTATCAAACCCATTATCGCCACTTTAGCGACACTTTCCTGCCGATAAAGTGGCAATAATTTTTGTCGCCAAAGGCTTGATATTATGGCCCAGAGTGCGTAGTGTACAGCAGCTTCTCTGTAAAATGTATAATTACCTCCGAGCAGTGACAACAGATAGGTTACAACAGTCTGACAAACAGATCATCAACCTTATTACGCCACTTTTGAGTCACTTTTAACATGGGTAAAGTAATGCAAGGAGCTAGTAAATCTACGTCTGGTTCAACAAAAAATCTCAACTCCAGACTCTGCGACACAGTTTTAATGTTGTTTTCTCTCTCTCTCACTCTCTGTGACATCATTTCTCTAACTCTCTTAAACTTAGACACTGCTGTCTACTTGGACGTGTAGAAGATCAGTCCACCTGAAGTTGTCCATCCCAGTGGCTGCAGTGTTTGGCCGCAAGCTTTATACAACGGTAAGCACAGAGGCCTAGATCTACAAATCCTTCATAGGAATGCGGTAGAAATAAGTCGCCATAACGGGCGTCAGTAACGCAATAGGCACTTCCATATATACACCACTTGAACGCGCCACTATAACAGAACAGGAATATACGAGTCACACTGCACACGTAAAACTGTAGAGTTACCACAACTTGTAATGCTTCAACTCATTTACTCACATCTACATAATTCTAAACTCTAATTTTCTTTTTTCTTTTGCAGATTACCAATCGGACCCCTTTTGGAATCCATTTCACAATTTCTTTATACCATTGTTTAACTTATTTTGCCAGTTCTAATATGGTTATAATTGAGTTTCATTTATATTTATTGTTTAATAAAAGTTAATTGAGTTTTGTTTATATTTATTATTTAATAAAAGTTAATTTTAAAAAACGACATACTTCTTTTATTTTGTGGGGGAGGGGTATGACAGCCCACAATAAAAATAATGTTGGAATACTATAGTAAGATATTCAAGACTAGGATTGAAAACTACTGAGTTCTAACTAACTGATATAATAAATACAACGGTGAGAAACTACTAAAATGGCGGTGGACGGAGTACGTAATCAACGTTTGGCGCCTCGGCACTACCTTTCAAATAAATATATAACAAATATGACTATTAATACTGTACAAAAGTACTGCACCGGAGGAATCACACAAACCGGGAAAGAATGCGACAGATTTACTAACTGACATAAACAAAGGTTTGCTTGTTGAACTTGAAGAAAAAAAGTGAACTTCGAAACGACGCTGAGCATGCGAAGAGAGTACAACTGCTACACCAAAAAAAAGGAAAGCATACATACAAAAGGCGATACATTATCGCCGCTTTTATCGACAGGAAACTGCCGATAAAGCAGCGATAATGTGCTGGATAATAGGCCCTTGTAACTTCCCATAGCAGCCCAGGTTCTGATCCTAACCTAGGCTGCTATGGTTATTCACAAGTACATATTATCAAGCCCATTATCTCCGCTTTATCGGCAGTTTCCTGCCAATAAATGCAATGATAATGTATCGCCTTTTGTTGACAATATAGACCTTTGCTCTTTTTTTTCACCAGTAAACTTAGATGCATATTATCAAGGACCGGTGGTAAAATTATCGCAGTTTTATTGGCAAGAAACTGCTGATAAAACGGCGATAATGAGCTTCATAATACGGCCTTGTTATTTCCCATAGAACCCCATGTTAGCACCAGAACATACGCTTCTATGGGAATTTACAAGGACGTATTATCAAGCCCACCGTCCCAACATTAATAAAAAAACTCCAGACAATGCCCGTACCCGGAGCTGGAAGGTAATTTTACATATCACTGCCCCAGAAAGGTGGCGTTCCCCGCGACGTGTACGAGGAGAAAGAGCGAGAGAGACCTCAAAACATATTTTTTTTTTAAAAAGACCCGAGGGGTGCCGTTCACCGAGACTGCGGGGAGTAGGACCGTAACCCCCCCCCCGCATACCTCAAAATAAAACCAGAGGAGTGCCGTTCCCCAGTGCTCGGGGCACCTTACAAGCCCCCATTATGCAGAAAAGTTTCCCCCATAATTTACCCCCCCGGGACCTAATGAATAAAACGGACTTCTACTTTTTTTTTCACCTTTTACACCGCGTACAAGTACTGCACGAGTACCCCGCCATTTTTTATTTTTTTAAAAATAAAAATTGAGCCTAAAGATCCATGTACCATCCCCTGACCAAGACTATAGGCTCAGAATGTTTCTATCCTGCCCCCTTTCCTTATTTCTCCACTTTGTTTTACTGTTTTCTTGTGACTCTGCTCTTCCGACAAACAACATGGCTGCCAATACTTCCTGGTTTGGAGTATTGACAGCCAATCAGCATGCAGCTCCTGCTCGTAATTGTAGGTATTTACATAAGCGTACGCCGTGATTTTTCTTTAAAAAAAACAAAAATAATAAATAGAGCCTAAACATCCATATACAACCCCCTAAGCAAGCCTAGAGGGTCAGAATATCTCCACCCTACCCCCTTCCCTTATTTCTCAACTTTGTTTTACTGTTTTCTTGTGACTCGGTTCTAGCGAGGCACAAGATGGCCACCAACACTTCCTGGTTTTGAGTGTTGACAGACAGTTCACAGCCAATCAGCATGCAGCTCGCGCTGGTAATTGAACAGATTTCAGTACGCGTACTGAACTCAGACTCTAGATATCGCTATGATTTTACTTGCAATTTTCTCAGAAACTACTGAACGTATTTACACCATTTAACAAAAAGCACAATCTGCGAACAGAACTCTACCTCTCTGCCAAATTTGGTGTAATTCCGTTCAGCCGTTCGGGCTGTAACCCTGGCTAAAGGTCCCTATGGAAAATTGCATGGGAAAAACACGTTTTGGGACCCCCCTTTTTTCTCGGCCCCCACTTGACGAATCACCCCCAAACTTTCGGGGAAGGAGCGGAACTGAACAGGCCATTTTCATGGAGAAATTCACGAAGATTCGTCCACCGGCGCCAACGTTATTCCAAATAGAATGTTGTGGATTTCCTATGGAAACTAGGTCCTAACTATATCTACCTACTGGCGACCGCCAGTAGGTAATATATATATATACATATATATATCCAATAACTCCTGTTTCTTAATCCAAAAAGAAATGTTTCAAAAGAGTGCACTTCTGAGCCATGTAAAGTTTTCGAAGCAAAAATTAAATATTTATTTTAGCCGTTACAGCGAAAATTGCCAGACGCGTTTCAGCGTTGCCGCCTTCGTCAGTGTCAATTAAAACTTTACTCAACAGTGGTTTAAATAAAAAAGTGCATTGATTTCATTGCCTAGAAAGTGTCTGTGCAAATAATAACAATTAAAAAGGGACTTATTTCCGTCGGCCATCTTGAAAGAGTGTGAATGTTTCGCGTCTTAAACAATCTTAGATTCTTTTATCAACTTTATCATAATGAATTATGTATTCGACGCAACAGTATTCATCATTATACATTCATGCTTCTTATGCGATACATATTCTCTATTTATCATTTTTTACCATATTCACATAAACATGTTAAATTGTAACTCATCGGCCGATTAGTCAACAAAAACTGGAAGGTCATTAAATCTGATAATGTGATAGGAAAAATGTTACCAGATTATCCTTCAATCACATATAGGAGAGGCAACTCCTTAAAGGATCAACTGGTTAACAGCCATTATCAACAGAAAAAGAAGAAACCCCCAGTTGTGACCGGGTTTTTTCCTTGCATGAAATGCAAAGCCTGTAGGTTTAGTCACAAAGTAAAAGACTATCATGTTCCTGGTAAAAAGGCAAAGGTGCCGATTACAAAGTTGTTAAACTGTCATTCTGACTACACCGTATACTGCCTGATCTGCCCCTGTGATAGAAAATACGTGGGGAGCACAATAAAACCAACAAAAAACAGAATCCTGGAACACTTACGGGCAATAACTAATAAAGACCATAACTATCCGGTAGCCCGTCACTTTGAAGACAAACATAACAGTAACAGCAGCCTCCTCAAATTTTTCTGTCTAGATCAGATTATAAAGTCAGAGAGAGGAGGAGACAATGTAAGGAAACTGCGTACACTAGAGTCCAAGTACATCATTAAATTACAAACCAAAGTACCAAAGGGACTCAATAATGAAGAGGAAATGTGGGTTCATGTAGGTTAGAACTTACATATAAAGAGAATTCTGGGTAAAAACATAGTGATGAAAATCCTTTCTGTATAGAACATAGAGAATCATATATAATAAGTAACATCTGTCCGTTTTCTGCACTGCTTAACCTAAGGGTGTTTTTTAAAAAATTTTTGGAGATCAGCTGCATATTAGTTTAAGCCCATTCAGGGCGTGATTATGACTAATCAGCCAATGAGTTACAATTTAACATGTTTATGTGAATATGGTACAAAATATGATAAATAGAGAATATGTATCGCATAAGAAGCATGAATGTATAATGCTGAATACTGTTGCGTCGAATACATAATTCATTATGATAAAGTTGATAAAAGAATCTAAGATTGTTTAAGACGCGAAACATTCACACTCTTTCAAGATGGCCGATGGAAATAAGTCCCTTTTTAATTGTTATTATTTGCACGGACACTTTCTAGGTCAATGAAATCAATGAACTTTTTTATTTAAACCACTGTTGAGTAAAGTTTTAATTGACACTGACGAAGGCGGCAACGCTGAAACGCGTCTGTCAATTTTCACTGTAACGGCTAAAATAAAGGCCTCATTTATGAGAAATTACGCATTGCTGCGTGAAAGCAGTGATGCATCACTTCTCAGTGCGCTCTCCTTGCGACATTCCTGATGCGTCATATTTAATGTATGACGCATTATGTCGCAAGGAGTTACAGATACATCAGTATTTCTGACGTATCTGTAAGCGCAAAGTGATGCATTGCTGGAGTGTGTCACAAAAGTGACGCAACTCCAGCAATGCATCCTTTCACATGAGGCCAGCCCCATGTGAAAGGGCCTGCGTCAGTCTTACGCCTGCTGTGAGACAGGCGCAAGATTTTGACGCAACGGTGTCCTAAAAGTGACGCAGTGAAATCTCATAGATTTCACTGCGTCACTTCTACGACCCTTCCTTGCGTCAATACACCCCCTTTGCATACATTACTCTTGGCGCAGGTATAATGTGGCACAGGGGTTTACAAAGTGACACATCTACCTAGATGCATCACTTTGTAAATATGACTCAACAAGGTGCATTTACACACCACTGGTGCGTCACAAAAAGTGACGCACCGGCGGCGTAAAAGTGACGCATGGCCTCATGAATGAGGCCTTCAGTCTTCTACTCTCACTTTTTCTTTCACTTTCTCTGTGTCTTCACTCCCTTACTCACGTTGTCTCACACTCACTTGTCTTTATCCAGTCTGTATCTCCACTCTCGCAACGGCTAAAATAAAGGCCTCATTTATGAGAAATTACGCATTGCTGCGTGAAAGCAGTGATGCATCACTTCTCAGTGCGCTCTCCTTGCGACATTCCTGATGCGTCATATTTAATGTATGACGCATTATGTCGCAAGGAGTTACAGATACATCAGTATTTCTGACGTATCTGTAAGCGCAAAAGTGATGCATTGCTGGAGTGTGTTACAAAAGTGACGCAACTCCAGCAATGCATCCTTTCACATGGGGCAAGCCCCATGTGAAAGAGCCTGCGTCAGTCTTACGCCTGCTGTGACGCAGGCGCAAGATTTTGACGTAATGGCATCCTAAAAGTGACGCAGTGAAATCTCATAGATTTCACTGCGTCACTTCTACGACCCTTCCTTGTGTCAATACGCCCCCTTTGCATAGATTACACCTGGCGCAGGTATAATGTGGCACAGGGGGTTACAAAGTGACGCATCTACCTAGATGCGTCACTTTGTAAATATGACTCAACAGGGTGCATTTTTTACACCACTGGTGCGTCACAAAAAGTGACGCACCAGTGGTGTAAAAAATGCACCTTGTTGAGTCATATTTACAAAGTGACGCATCTAGGTAGATGCGTCACTTTGTAAACCCCTACGCCACATTACTTTACAAAAAGTGACGCACCGGCGGCGTAAAAGTGACGTAAAAGTGACGCATGGCCTCATAAATGAAGCCTTCAGTCTTCTACTCTCACTTTTTCTTTCACTTTCCCTGTCTCTTCACTGCCTTACTGATCTTGTCTCACACTCACTTGTCTTTATCCAGTCTGTATCTCCACTCTATCCTAAACATCACTGCTCTTTTCTTACCCTTCCACACATCCGTTCCTTTACTACATTTTCTTCAATTATCCTCTTTCCCCATGTTCACTCTCCTTCTCCTCACTCTCCTTCCCCTCCTACTTCACTTCCCTTCCCCTCTCGTCCCCTTTTTTTTTTTTTTATATTTTAAAACCTTTATTGCTGGAGTCGTACAGTACACAGCGTTCAGCTTACAACCCGTCCGGGCCAGCCGCGTGGTATCGAAGTCATATCACATGTGATGGAGGAACACAGCCACAAGGCCGACAACCCTCGGGTCCGGCGGCGGTTAAGTGATTGATTCAAAACTTTATAATCATGCAAACATTCAGCAATGCAATAAAATAAACGTTAAACAAGGAGTGTAGGTCTGTAGGTCTTGTGTTTTCTCTTTTTGTTCATATACAAACTCATAAACATAGTGCTATGTCAGCGCTCATCGAAGTCTTTCAGTGAGCCATGGCCCGCTGTAACACTGATAGGGCACATAATGGATAACAGGCCAGCTCACTCTCTAGGAGGGCGTGGGATAGCATTAAGGAGGGATGAGGCTGTATAGCTCCGTATGTGTGTTGGTCATCGGGTGAGTATACAACATAGTGGACCTGATGGGAGTGTACGGTGTCCGTAGTCGAATCCGGGTAGGATCTCCTCGGCCCTGGCAGGTGTCCCCAAAGTCCCCATGGTGTAGCGTGTATGAGAAACAGCACTAAAGGTCGCGGTCCAGACGAAGGGGGGACCAGCAGGTCAATAACTTTTATAACAGTAACTTGGGAGATACAAATGAAGGGGAGAAGGGGAGTGGGAAGGAGGTAGCCATGTGTAAGGGGGGGTGGTGTGTTGTCAATATGCTAGTAGCTATCCAGCTGGTGGGGTAGCCCCGGGGGCGCAGTAGGGGGCCCGCCAGTGTGTCAGACCCATAAGGGAGGGTTCCCAGCGTAAAGGCATTGTAGAGTTAACAGGATAGTATTGATCTTAATGCGGCCGGCGGCAGGACCCCTGGCCATAGTAAAACAGATGGGGACCTGGGTGCGGGAGAGGCAATACATCCGTCATGACAAGACAGCCGTGTACGTAGCATATTGTAGCCAAGATCTGGGAGTCATGAAGGCAGCAAGTAGTGCAGCATAGGTTATGTTCTAATATCGTATTAGGGCTGGAGAGGGGGGAAATGGAGTAAGGGAGAGATCCGCCAGGTGTAAGCACGTCGTGCGGTGTCAGTCGCTATGTGGGGAAGTGGGGGTGGTCTACATCTTATCACGTGATCCCTTGCTCTATACATTTCTGCTGAAAGGATTGGAGGATAGTGGCCCAGGATAGTGCAATCGGGAATTTTTGAAGGCCCGCTGTTTCCTCTCGTCGCAAGGCAGCGCTTTCTGCCCGTGCCCAATTTACTAACGATAGGCTCCAGTGTCGGATGTGTGGAGGTGTGTCGGCCTTCCACCGCTTTGTGAGCAGGCGCTTGGCCGTGATAAGCCCGAGATCCCAATATCGGGCCTGGACTTTATTCAGCCGTGTACGTTTGTATAATCCCAGTATGTATGCCTCCCAAGTTTTTGGCACTCGTTTTGTTGCAGGGTTTCTGTACTCACACAGAACTGTGCACAGAGGAGTGGAACCTCGGCAAATTAGGGTGTCCCAAAACTTACCTTAGCAACCAACTCACCCCTTACCGAGCTAGCTACAGTGTCTCATTGGACATATCAAACACCCAATGTTTAGACAAACCAGAACATGAACTTACAGTACCTCAGGGTACGTGGGACTCATGAACACTCTTTCGTTATATTATCATTACAAACCAGAACATGGAGTAAAGAAGACACATGTGCATTTGAAATGTTTATTTACTAATGCCGTCTTCTCAGGCGCAGTATCTTTGATAATACAAGTATACTTATTATCAGTAGCAAAATTATCAGCATAGTTACTAAGACATAAAAAGCGAATGGTGACAGCATGTTAACATGCTGTAATGAATAAGAGTTAACAACACTTATTTCTCACCCTCCCTAACACATATATTATATTATTATCTAAGAAGGTCTCTTTGGGTTGTTTTAGGGCGGGCCCATACCTTAGTGTCCTAGCATGAAGGAATCACATCAGCATACACCAGCTCTCTCTGCATGTGCACCGCATCAAGTGTGTTAACAATTCTCGTGCAAAGCAATATCAATCCCGCCTCAAGCCCAAGTTGGCAAAGGCTGCACTTGTGTTATGACTATGAAGGCGTGGAGATCAGACCTCATAACAATTCCATATCGTGTTGCTCCTGAAACTTCAGCACTCTCCGTGCAGACATGGTTTATTAAACAAAACTGATATCAGAGCAATAACATATTATTCTCACATACACCACGGCAAACCACTAGGTTGAAAGCTAAGTCAACAATTAAGGGTCGTGTGCAGAAGTTGCAAGAAAGGAAAAATGGCGTTTAAATCCGAAATGTACCTATGCTAACTTAACACGATATAAGGATATATAGGAGCTATACAACACCCCCCCATGATCCGAGAACGGACTAAATAAGGTAACAGAAGTGCCATCACATGAGAGCAGAATCCATGTATAAACGAACATGAATAAAAATTCAATTATAAAAATTAATGCCAAAAAATAGCCCACAAATATAATGTGGCTCAAGCCAATAGGCAAGCAAAAAAAAATAAAATGTCATGACCAAAAGTCAATAAAATCAAGGAAATGCTATCAATCAGCATGTCAATTTGAGGCAGTGTCTATGATAAGACTGTATATGAAAAGTAAGCTGCAACAGCCTCCAGGAGGAAGTCACTGTCCTCATCCGAAAACAGTTCAGCCATCCAATTTAAAAGATGAAAGGAACATACGTGATCTTCCAGCACCGCATCCTCTATAACCATCAGAGGACAGCTCGGTGGGTTGTCAAGAAAACTCCGTTCCAAGAAATTTTGCGCTGCCGACAACACATCCCAGGGACCCATTAGTCCATGTGCCACCGCCAAGGCCATAATCCTTCCGTCAGAACAAACCAACTCGTGAGCAATGATAGGACTCATCAGTTGATCAAAATCGACGTCAGAAGATATTGGTCCGCAGAGACACAAATCAATGGCCCAAAGGAAATCACAGGTCAGGCAGTGAAATACAGGCTGGACACAGGTGAAATAGGAGAACCGAAAAGATAATCCAAACGCCGTGCTTAGAGTCGCCAACGGCAGTGTGCCATAATAATCAAGCATGCGGTTGCGAAACCGCGTCAGTAGTAACTGTGCGTGGTCTTGCACAGGAAGGGCATCCATATTTAAAAAGGCAGAAAACCACCAATGCGCCAGCCGCTAATGCAAGCAAAAACGGGAACCCTCCAAACAAGGATGAAAAAATAGAATGGAAGAAAGCAGGGATGACTCCAAAAATCTTCTCAAAGGAAGTCACGAGACCACCGCTAACAACTTTAAAAAAATGTGCTAGGCCCGTTGTGGAGGATGCGTTAAAGATAGAACGGACCATGGCTCCGAAATGCAAGGGCAAATCAGTGTTTAAAAGAGCCTGAACCTCCGTGCGGGTGTTAGCAATGTGAAGCACGAAAGTTTCACGGGCCGAGCTCAAGGCCACCTCTTTCTGGGACAATAGAGCTCTTATTCTAGCCATGCCGCTGAATTCTGCTCCCAAGGTCGGTATCTGTGGCCAAATGGTAGACTCCCTATGTTCACGTGTGGGAGGATAAAGAACATTTCTGCAGCAAATAACTCGCTCACTAACCGTTACTATGAAAGCTATACCTTTAATTAAACCACAACAGTTTTCATTATTGAGCATTAAATAACTACCATTCTCTAACAATTTAAACGTGGGGATGATAGCAGGAACTGGCGTGCCCTGTAAAACGCAAGCCATATTCGGTCGGTCCTTGTTACATGAACCGTGTAACTGTATGTGTCTGCACATTAAAGAATGATCTGGCGTCTCAGTACACTCATCCCCTGTTAGATAAACCTCTTGTTCATCCTTGAAACATCTGTATGTGTATGGGAGTGACCAGACCTCATGAAGAAAACCGCCACCTAAGGGTTCAAAACGACCTATTGGCACATATTTCATACAATTTGAAAACTTATATAAAGCAAAAGGCAGTGTTATTAAACCGTGGATAAGCCACGTAGCAGCAGTGGTCTCTGCCACAGAAAAAGGTAAAGATTCCAATCTTTCAATATGGAGCATAGAAAAGGAAGCATCACGCATTGAAAGCAAGCGTTGTTTGTCTGTCAAATTAAACGGTGCAAATAAAGAGGAAACGTTCATGTATCCCCAGGGAACTTTACCCATTTTTAGAGTCTGTAGTGTCCATGCAAACTGCATGATTGAACGTAATTGATTTTGACCATGGTATAATACAGACACTTCATCATGCACAATATCAACAACAGACGACACAATATTATCTAATGTGTAAATTCTAGAGGAAAGCACGTTAATGCTATTGTCAACCACTGCAAGCACTTTCTCAAGATTTGCCTGATCAATAGCCCTAAGGCGTGAAGCAGCCTCAATCTGTGAGAGTTTCCAAATTTCATTGTAAACACCATATAACCACCTTTTCGACCTGCCACTAGCTGGGCCCTTAATGAAATCATTCAAATCCACGTCTGCATTCAGTTTGGAAAGGTGATACTTAACCGCAGGTAAAGTTGAATGTTTCAGCCAAGCTTGACACAACTTGCCAACAGAGTAAGAGGTGACAGTATGACTCAAATCAAAACGGGGATCAGATCTAACAGTCTTAAACCCGTCAGTTATATTTAAAAATCTTTTTTGACAAGAATCAGCACTACGGTGCCAAAGCAGCCAACCCTTGGGAGTCATACTGGAAATGTTAAAGGAGGAATTCAGAAGCAGAGCCTGTATATCTCTAATGGACAATTTAGTAAAATTACTCCAATTCTCATATTCCTCCAACTCCGGGAAAGACGGGGTGTTTAACCTTTTAGATGTAGCCAATCCAAAGCACGTGGTCTGGGAAATGGTTTCATTTAAAAACCACATATGATTTGGGATGAGACATGCACGGTGCAAAGCCTCAGTGCCTTGTACCTGCCAGGCCCTTGAGCCCCAAACTGATTTAAGGTCTATGGTATCCTTCCATAACTCATACCCTCCAGTAACTAATTGATCCAGGAAGGCCTTTGAATATAACAATTTTGTATTTGTAAGTCGAACCTTGGACAGTGGCTGTTTGTGAAATTTAAAATAAAAGGACTCCGGATTGGACTGATTAAAGTCAGTGAAATAAGTATACTTTTTAAGAAACGTTTCTGAACTCCCTTGTGTTGGAGCTGGGCAATGTTCCCACTGAGTAAAATTAACCGCATCCCTTCGGGAAGATGTCTTGTGTAAGAAGTGATTGCCATAATGTTGGTAACAGAACAATTCACCATAATTAGCAGATTCTAAATATAAATCCTCAGCATCAAAAGCAGCATAATATTTCAAATCAGAAAACAAACTTTCCACAGCATTAACATCCCAATCATCAGAACGAATGTTTTGTTTCACCACATCCCCCATATTAACTCTTAGTACATTAGGGACATTAACGACTTCCGTTGGACCATGAATCTGAAAACGAACTGCATCCCACGCGATTCCATCCAGAACAGGCCACGCTGTGATGTTAACCAAAGTCAAGTCTCTTTTTAATCTGTGTGTAGAATGTGAAGAGGAAAGTGGGGCCAAAGTTCCATTCAAATGAGTAATGCAAGTTCTCTCCTCGACATAGTGTCCATTCATAATCCGAAAAAAATAAAACACAAAACCAATTGACATAAAAAGGTAAACTGAAAAAAGGACCAGCCAAATGTATATCCAAGGAGGTATCAAAAAATGTTTTTTAAACAGGCTAGCATATAATGCAATTTTAGAGGGTTTTTTCGAGGCAAGGGAAGCAGAGTCAAATGAAAATCTGGATTCCGTGGCTAAACGAGCTTGCAGGTCAGGCATGGACAAATCAGTGGGGTATGTATAGTCTGTCTCATCAAGGTTAGTTCCTGGTAAAGTAGTCAATAATGGAGTGGAAACAGCAGGTAAATCGATGGCCACCTCAGGTTCATTATTAGAAGCAGTGGGCATAATTGAATTTCTCACAATGGAAGGACAGGAAACAGCCGGTGTCATGCTAAGAAGAATCGGCCACTCTGTGTATCTTGACATTGTCAATAGAAATAAACCTGTTTTCCTTACGACCTGGAAGTGGTGGTAAAATGACTGTTCTTGTGCCCTTCACTCCAAGCACTGGGACCGGAGCTCGATAGGAGGGACCAAACTCTTTCTTGTTGTCGATCTTCTCTCGAACCAGTTCTCCAACTTGGGGTAGCCAGCCAACTACCGGGATCTGCAACGCATCATCCGATGTGGAGGGCAAATGTTCCTTTGCAAGAGTGTCTCTCGTCTTTTGTAGATTCTGTAAAACATTGCAATGTTCATCTGCGTCAAAGGAAGTGGCGCGAACCACCGAGTCTAGACCGTCAAGGTCAGGGACGAACATCTTGATGCCAAAGAGCATTTCGTATGGGGTCCGCCCACCCAGAGACCTTCTAGGGAGATTATTAAGAGCACGCTGCACGCCATAGAGGTGAGCCAGCCAATTTCTGCCAGTGCCTATAACTCGGGCTGTCAAAGATTGCTTTAAATCACGGTTCATTCGTTCAACTACACTATTACCCTCGGGTCTGTAGGGTGACGAAAACTTGACTTGGACCCCCATCGAAGTCATGGCATCCTTATACGCCTTAGAGGCGAAAGCCGGACCCTGATCCGAATGGAAGGTACCACAGGCAAAAATCCCTATAAAGATACGCAAATCTCTGATGACAGTCCGGGAATCAGCGCTGCGATGTGGCCATAACCACACAAAGCGTGTGCATGAGTCAACTGCTACTAAGATGTATTTATACGCAGTATCAGATGAAAATGGACCGCAGTGATCTAAATAAACACAGCCTAGTGGTTTATTAGAAATGTACAACTGAGTCTGAGGCGGACGCGTAGCAGTTGAAGGTTTAATCTGCTGGCATATGTCACAAAGAAGGACATAATCACGCGTCTGTTTGTACAGTCCCCGCCACCAGAAACGTTGTTGTAGTTGCGTTACAGTGGCTGAGACGCCCGCATGCGCAGACGCCACACCTTCATGAGCCGCTGTAATCAAGTCTGTTCTGCGATCAGAGTTGGGAATCAGCCGTTCCCCAACATCAGGTATTGTCACAAAAGGAACCTTTTCGGGACTTAAGTGGTATTTATACTTCGAAGGGAATCCCGAAGGATGTTTACTTCCCTTCTCAGAGGCAGCAATCGCTGCCAAGATGTCGCTATCAATCTTGGTTTTCGACCTAGTAACTGCTGCAACTAAGTATGTAGATACTGCTGATTTCGCTGCTTCATCAGCAAGCGAGTTGCCAACAGCGTGAACTCCCACGCGCTGATGACCGAGAGTATGAATCACATAAACGAGTGGCAACATAGCCTTAAGCTCTGCCACTCGAACCCAGATCATTTTATGTTTTATTGTGCTACCCTTGGAATCATGAAAATCATTTTGAATCCAAAAGAACAAGTTTTCATTGTAAGACTGGACACAGTAGTAAGAATCACTTACAATTAGAGTAGTAACACTTGGATCTGCGTACTCCAAAGCTAGTAAGAGAGCACGAAGCTCTGCCAATTGTGCGGTGCAATCGCCCAGGGGCAACGTGTGTACCTCCCTGGAAATGAACTCATCATTCAACATAGCACCGACCACAATGGCGCATGCGGAAACGTAGGCATGTTTAGAGCCATGCGCAACCTGCGCCGACCCATCAGTGTAAATGATGCAATGGAAGTCCTCCAAAGGTCGCATCGCCAGAGGAGCAGGATGAACGAATTCATACTGCAAGTACTCCTGCGACCGTAAGGAAGCGTCAAAAATAAACATGACATCCGAGGATGACAATGACGCAGCCCACTGAATCCACCGAGGGTGCAAAGCTTTTGAATTTGGTACACTCGCTTTCGTGACTGCCTCCAAATGAGGACAGGGTGTTACCACTAGCATGCGTTTCCCCTGTGACAGAGCTCGTTCCTTTAGAATAGCCATCTGTACAGCAGTTAAAACCTTTTCTATGGTGGGAAACCGCATCTCAGCCGAGGTGTACAAGTGTGACTTGTAAGCAATAGGTACTGTGTCACCTTCATTAAAAGTGAGGTAAGTGAAACCCACCGTCCCAGGAATTATTCTTATGACCAGGTTGGTGTGGTTATCACGAGTCAGTAAATATTTAGAAGCGAGCAGATCAGCCTGCAAGGATTGCAAAATGGCTGAATGCTCAGGCAGCCAGCATGATTTTGAGAAAGTTGGTTGTATCAAAGCATACAAAGGCTTGATACGCTGGGCATATTCCGGAATGTATGTTCTGCCGAAATTCAAAAAGCCCAGTAAAGACTGTAATTTTTTCAGTGTTGTTGGAGCGCGTAATTGTGCGCACTTCTCCAAGAAGTGAGGAGCCAAACCTCTACCTTCATTGTCGAGCTCATAGCCCAAAAACAACACCGTGTGTTCAGCAATGTGCGATTTTGCAAAGTTGAATTTGTAACCCATGTCTGCGAAGTTGCAAACAAGAGAATTTACTCGACACAGATGCTCCCAAATATCGTCGTCTGTGAGATATATGTCATCCACATACGAAAAAGCATCAGGGTCGAGTGCCTCCAGAATAGAGACAATTCGAGCGGTAAATACACCAGGACTATTCTTGTAGCCCATTGGAAGACGCCGGAATTGCTTTTGGACTCCAGCGCTTGTAAAACTGGTCCATTGGGAGCTAAAGCTGTCCAATCTGTGGGCATAAAAACCATTGGATATGTCAAGCGTTGTCTTGAAACGCTTACGCACGAGACTATCCACTAGGGCAGAGCCGTGGGTATTCTGTACTGCACAGTTACGGCAATGCGAGTTTAAATGCCGGTAATCCAAAACCAAACGATATGATCCGTCAGGTTTATTCACAGTAAAAAGGGGATTATTCATCGGTGACACACACGTTTCAATAACTCCCTGATATTCCAATTGTTCAAGGATTTCCGCGACGGAAGATTTTGCTTCACGCCGAATGGGATATTGAGGTTGAGGCTGCGGCTGAGACCGCAACGGAATTTCGTGGCAAGGCGACAATTTATCCCAACCACATTGGTTACGGTACAGAGCCGGCGCGAGAGCCCGAGCCCACTCTTCTGCAAAATGCTGCGCATGCTCTTTCGAGACAGTGTTCGCGAAACTGGGTAGGATTACCTCCTCCCCTCGCGGCGCCGCGAGCACAAAAGGTGGGGGCCAGTCAGCCTCCGAAAGTAAAATATCATATGTAGAAGACAGATTCTCCCAAAATACACCTTTAACGGTACGCTGTATGTCACCTTCAATTAACAGGACAATTTCATATAGTCTTTCAGGGGGAGCAAGTCTCGTATCCGCTGTTTCTATCACAACGTAGACATCAGTCGCTGTCACCCTCAGTAGTGGACGCAGCGCCTCTCTGACTATGGTTATCTCCGCCGCGCTGTCCAGCAAGGTCAGAGCCCACGTCAGATTCCGAAGCCGCGTTCTCACTATCTGTGGCATATCGATGCGCTGGTAAGGCTGCGACTTTCTTTTTCGCAAACTGCGGACGCCTAGGCGTAGAATCCTCCTGCTTCACTGCGCCGTCCGTCTGGCGGGACTGGCCACGTCCTTGTTGGCCACCACGTCCACGTCCACCCCCTCCTCCTCCACCGGTCTTCGGGGCCGAATACTGAAATTCCTAGCTTGTATCTATGAGTTAGATGCATGCTAAGCGTGCTTTGCACACAAAGGGTGTAGAGCAGGATGGGGCAAGAAAGAGCACAGCAGGAGTTGTAAAGTTTGTTTTCTACCATCTTGTGACCGGTTCTTGACAGAACTGGAAACAAGAAAAAACAAAGAATACCGTGTAGCACAACTGGGTAGTAATCCAAAGAAACCGTTTAGGTAAGAATCAAGCTTGAATAAAGACCTATACCAAGAAATAGGTAGGTTTCACCAACACCCCGTTTTCCGGAAACGGAAGTGAAGGGGTTAAGGCATGAACGATAAACTACTCGAGTGTCATGATATAAGACCACCGAAACCGTTGGGCGCCATGTTGCAGGGTTTCTGTACTCACACAGAACTGTGCACAGAGGAGTGGAACCTCGGCAAATTAGGGTGTCCCAAAACTTACCTTAGCAACCAACTCACCCCTTACCGAGCTAGCTACAGTGTCTCATTGGACATATCAAACACCCAATGTTTAGACAAACCAGAACATGAACTTACAGTACCTCAGGGTACGTGGGACTCATGAACACTCTTTCGTTATATTATCATTACAAACCAGAACATGGAGTAAAGAAGACACATGTGCATTTGAAATGTTTATTTACTAATGCCGTCTTCTCAGGCGCAGTATCTTTGATAATACAAGTATACTTATTATCAGTAGCAAAATTATCAGCATAGTTACTAAGACATAAAAAGCGAATGGTGACAGCATGTTAACATGCTGTAATGAATAAGAGTTAACAACACTTATTTCTCACCCTCCCTAACACATATATTATATTATTATCTAAGAAGGTCTCTTTGGGTTGTTTTAGGGCGGGCCCATACCTTAGTGTCCTAGCATGAAGGAATCACATCAGCATACACCAGCTCTCTCTGCATGTGCACCGCATCAAGTGTGTTAACAATTCTCGTGCAAAGCAATATCAATCCCGCCTCAAGCCCAAGTTGGCAAAGGCTGCACTTGTGTTATGACTATGAAGGCGTGGAGATCAGACCTCATAACAATTCCATATCGTGTTGCTCCTGAAACTTCAGCACTCTCCGTGCAGACATGGTTTATTAAACAAAACTGATATCAGAGCAATAACATATTATTCTCACATACACCACGGCAAACCACTAGGTTGAAAGCTAAGTCAACAATTAAGGGTCGTGTGCAGAAGTTGCAAGAAAGGAAAAATGGCGTTTAAATCCGAAATGTACCTATGCTAACTTAACACGATATAAGGATATATAGGAGCTATACAACAGTTTGTTAGTGCAATGTGTCAGTAGCATGGTCACCCCATCCCAGTATTGTTGAAGGGTAGGACAGTGCCAGAGCATGTGTAGGAGATCCGCTCCTATCTGGGAACAGCGATTGCAGGCCGTATCCACGACCGAGAAATATCTGTTTATTTTGTCCGGAGTAAGGTATGCGCGGTGTAGTATGTAGAGTTGTATAATTTTAAAACGAGGGTTGCAAGGGACATTAACCGGGCCAGCTAGAATCATTGCCCATTCCTTATCCGTCCAATCCCGTCGTCTGTCGGTCGCCCATTTCTCCCTCGGTTGCGCTGTGGTAGGATGAGTATGGAGAAGGAGAGCTTGCGCTAGCCAGTGGATTATGTGTGTGCCATTACACATGACGTGAAGGTACTGCGGGAAGAGATGAGTGGGCAATTCGACAGTTATGTCACCCCAGGCAGCAGTCAATGTGCGGGTGAGGGATGCATGCAAGAGGAACTGTCCGGCTGGTAGTGACGTGTCATCTACGAGGGTGGCGAAGGGGAGGAGGGCGCCGTCAGAGTATAAGTCTCCCAACGTTTCCACTACCGCTGCGGTCCAGCTGTCAAGTTGTACAGCCACTAGCATCCCTGACGCAGTCGGGGTACCCAAAATGGGGAGAATCGGGGCGTATGGCTGTATCGCCCGTGTTAGGCGTAGGCAGCGGAGGAAGCATCTGCGCGCCACCGCAAGATGTAGTTGCGATGGGCGTGGTGTCCGGGTCAGCGGGTGAAACAACACCTGGACCTGCAACTGTGTCCAGATCTTGACATCCGTGACTGTGTCTCCTAAGTTCCTTCCACCTAGCCAACCTGACACCCATTGCATTTGCGCTGCCAAATAGTATAATTCCAGGTTGGGAACAGCTAGTCCTCCCGCTTCAGTTGGCATATATAGTTTCACCAGAGCGACGCGTGGCCGGCCCTTGTTCCAGAGCAGGTCACGTAATAGGGCTTCGAGGTCCCGAAACACCCAGTTGGGGACATACGTTGGAACATTAGCAAAGTAATATAAGAGCCGTGGCAGGACGATCATTTTCGTCAGGGCTACACGACTAGGAACGTTCAGTGGCAGCGTCTTCCAAAACCCAACCTGCGATCGGATGGATGCAATCGCCCGCAGTAGATTGCCGACTAGTATTATCTGCAGGTTCCTGGTAGATATGTATCCCTAGATACCGGAACGTCGTGGGATACCATTGCAGTCTCACATCGCTGATGTTCCCCTCTCGTCCCTTTCTTTGCTTTCTCACTCATTTTCCTCTCCTCTCTCACTGCACTCCACTTCAGTTACTCTTTTTCATTTTTTTTAAGAATACAGCTCTTTGATGAGAATTGGAGGTAGTTCTGAAAAGAACTTTTTTTTTCTTCTTTTTTCCTTTTTTTTAACAAAAACAAAAACAGGGAATGGGAAACTGCTCAACAGGAGCAAAAAAAAGAATCAAAATTAGGAAAAAAGACAGGTCTTGCAGTCACAAAAGTGAAAGAAGAAGTGAAGGAAATGGGTGGGGATTTCATTCTTTGTAAAAAAAAACTGTTAGCAACCAATGAAAAGTGTTATTTTAAGGTTACATGACTTGACACGCTTACGCTACGTGCACCGGCGCGCTTCCGGGGGTGCTTCCGGGGGCGCTTACGCGGCGCGAACGTAGGCGCTTCCGGGGGCGCTTACGCGGCGCGCCTAAGTGACGTTTTGGTAGCTTTACGGAAATGCAAAATCATTTTTATTACGTAAATCAAAAATACTGCTTTTATAAGTATGGTACTGAATGTCCTGTATTATTATTTAGTTTTCTTACATATTTTTTTTACGACCGCAGAAATAGCGCTCTCGCTGCGCTCTCGGGAGAGCTTACCGGTGCGCGCACCCTGAGCGCTCCAAGTCAAAATGATACGGGTAAGCTTACCGGTGCGCGCACCCTGAGCGCACCAAGAGAAAAATATAAAAAAAAAGAAAAATACAGTGAACAAATAATTTAAAAAAAAATAAATAATTATAACTAATAGTTATACAAAACAGCTAATGAAGAAAAAAAAATCGTAGGTAACAAAGTCGATATACAAAGGAATTAACTTTTTAAAAAACTATTAAATTCACTGAAAAAACCATAGGTTTCACACTCGTTATAGTTAGGAATTAGCATTTAAAAAACCTTGTAAATTCACTGAAAAAACCATAGGTTTCACAATCGTTATAGTTAGGAATTAGCATTTTAAAAACCTTTGAAATTCACTGAAAAAACCATGGGTTTCACACTCGTTATAGTTAGGAATTAGCATTTAAAAAAACCTTTCAAATTCACTGAAAAAACCATAGGTTTCACACCAGTTATAGTTAGCTGAACATTTTACTCATTCAAAACCATTGAAATTCCCACGTTATAGTTAGTTGGACTCACTGTAACTCGCGCGCCCACAATCCACTGCTGATGATGTCACATATTACATCATTCACGACATGGTCAGTGACATCACTGATTACCCATGCGGTCGTATATGGGCACGCCCATCTTGTTTTTACTGTTCGCGTTGCGTATTTCTGTTTCTGGTCGCTAGTTGCATGCTCGCGTTGCGCTTTTCCTATTCGGCTCCGCAGTTGCATGTTCGCATCCGTTTTTGCGTACACGCGAGGAAAATATGGCGCAAAGTTACCCACGTGGTTGCAATGGGCGCGGCCATCTTGTTTTTCATTCATTGCTATGGTTCTGGGCATGCCTTTTCTATCCAGCTTCAATCTTTGTAATCCTTTGTTTTTTTAACTTATTTTTAATCTTTTTTACTCATTATCTATCTCTTTATTTTTTGCACATCTATATTTTGTGTTTTTTTCTACTTTTCGTTACTTTAATAACTACTTTTTCTTTTAACTCTCTCTTTTCTTTTATTTACTTTTTTTCCCTATTCTTTCCTCTTTTTCCTTTCTTTAACCCAGGACCATGGCAAAGGGAGCCGGCAAGTCCAAGGGGAAGAGTCCCACTCCCGTACCCCGCAGCCGGCTCCCTTGCGGGCGCTTACGGGGGGTGTCTGTAACTCCCAGGGAGATCTTCAGCGCGGTGGAGGTGGCCGCACTGATCTTCTTTGTGCAGCGCCACCTCCCCAAGACCGTCGCAGCAGGTACGGCCTCTGGGAGCGTCGCCAGCTATGGGGAAAGGTGTACCGGGCCATGTATCGGGAGTCAGGGGTCCGGTGCACCTACAGCCAGGTGATGCACCGGTGGTCCGACATACTGGACTGGGAACAAGACCTGCTCGACCTGCTTGGTGTCGAGATCCCTGGGCTTAGTGAGTACTAGTAGTTATTTAATAACTACTTTGTTTTCTTCTGCTCTGTGTTATAGTGCAAATATATGTTTTTTCCGAAGAGCAAGAATGCTACTGATTACATTGCAGGTAAAATATGTTTCAAAAGCTTCTGTGATTGCAGGTGCTCGCCTGCTCAGTCAGTGGCGGTGGTACTTTGCTTCTTGTTTTCAATTTTGTGCTCATTTGGCCTGAGTGATTATGTATGAGTGTACTTTACAGAACTGTGTAATGCTAGAGAGACTAGAGACTCAAGTCTAGTCCTTCCTTTGTACTCCTGCCACTAAGAAGAGATCGTGGTGGTGGATTGATAGGTTGAGTATATTATGACTTGTCATTTAGTAGGAAATTTTTTAGTGGTCTGCAATCATGACGAACTGTGTCTGTCACTTCGCGTGCTGCTGAGTGCTGCCAGTCCTAGTAGAACCTTTTTGTAGTTGGTTTAGTGAGTTACATAACTTTCCAAGTAGATGGTCCGCGAATCCAGCAATACTAATATCCTAGTAGACCACATCAGATAGGTCAATACATTTAGTGCAATTGTTGTTTATTTCCCTGAAATAATTTGTTGTTGTTTTTTTTAAATGTTTGATTTCGTTGACAACAATCATCCATGTTTGTGTCTTTCTTTCATGAACATCAGCACCTCCCAGGGGCAAGAGGACAGAAGTGGCAGCGGAGGTGCCAGCGGAGCAGGAAGGCCAGGATCAGTCCACCGAGGGCTCTTCTGCTGGCCCCAGTAAGTTTTCCTGTTAATATTAAAAATTATACTTTTTTTTTTTTTAACTTTATTTTTGAAAATTTTACATCGAAACCATCATCGAAAAGTGCATTAGTGTTACACATCACAAATTCATGCATAATACAAGCGATTAACGAGCCCGTGGCACATGGCGTACAATACGGCAATAAGGCATCAACAGGAGACAATAAAATATGACAGGCAAGCATAGTAGGTATCATAGCAAGCATTCATTTCTCTAGAGGACATCCAGTGGCGATTTGACCGTTCTTGTGATACATACAGGCGTATGAGGTGTCGGCTTCATCGAGGGTAGAGCAGGGGTACCTTGTTGTGGGAAGCTAGCACATGCTGGCAATTCTACTCTGTATTTCCAATAGTTGAAGCAGTGTAATGACCATGATATGCCAGAATATGAGGCGAGAAGCATAGATGTGGCTAATATGTTGGGTATCAAGAGGAGCCAGTGAGGGGGGGGGCGGGGGCCTGCGAGTTGTCGCCAGGGCTGGTAGTAGTACGGGAGAGATAACCTCTCAGTGGGTCCCAAATATCGCTTGGCCGTGAAGAAGTCGGTAATAGTTCAGAATACGTATTGAGCTGTTCCTGGCAATAAATGAGATCGTGCAGCCAGTCTTTGAATTTAGGGGCCCTGCCCCTTCCCCATCGACACGCCACCCTCTGCTTTGCAACTAGAAGAGCCAGCGCAATAAATTTGCAATGAACCGCCTGTATGGGTTCTACGTAGCCCAAGAGCGCCAGTACTGGGGAGGGAGTTATGTCAGTGTGAATCATGATGGAGAGTGCAGCCATTACCTGAACCCAGTAGAGTTGAACTGCGGCACATGTCCAGGCTAAGTGTAAGAAGTCAGCCTCGGGTGTATGGCATCTGTCACAATTGTTCGTGGTGCGGAGTCGCAGTCTACACATACGGGCAGGGGTGCAATACAGTCGATGTAAGAACTTATAGTGGATGATCCTATGCCTGCTGCTAGCAGAGATGCGTTCCATCTGTTGGAGGCAGAATGCCCATTGTTTGTCAGTGAGGGGCCTATCAAGCTCTTGGTCCCACTTCTGTTTGGCCGCCAAAGTTGGGTATTCGGTTTGTGTATGCACTGTCCTATAAATTAGGGATACCAATTTGCGAGGGACGTCAGTGTCGAGTATAAGCTGTAAAGGCGTGAAGGCGACAGGTTCGTGCGGGAAGTCAGATGTAAGTGCTCGTATACCTTGGCGAAGCCTAATGTAGAGGAATACGTCGAGTGGTGTAGGTTGTATCCCTTCATATAGGTGTGCCATGGAGCGAAACGTGCCGTCGGGGTAGAGGTCCCCCCAGGTTGTCACATGTATCCTGTGGAGCAATGTACGGATACCAGGTTCTTGCAGTAAGGGCATAGTAGGGTGATAGACTAGAGGTAGCGCCGGGGCATACAGCATCGTCACTTCAAGCCTGGATGCTAGTCGGGCCCATGCGGTAACCGTGCTGAATATTGTCGTGGGTGTTTTGTCTTTGCCGGACACCACTGCATAGAGAGCGCCATCTATTGGGAGAGGGTGGGCTAGCCAGTGCTCAGCAGCCAGTTGGGGCATGTATCTAGGTTGGTGGAACCAGAAATAATCATAATGGGCCTGAGCCGCTTGGTAGTATAATTCGAAATCAGGTATCCCGAAACCACCTTGGGAGCTGGGCTGAATCAGGACGTCCCATTTTAGACGGGGTGATTTACCGCCCCAGACAAGTGTAATGAGTTCAGACCGGAGTTGGTGGAAAAAGGATTTGCCAGGGTAGAACGGAATGTTCAGAAAGAGGTATAGTAGTTGCGGGAGGATCACCATTTTGATCAGAGATGCTCTGCCCGCCATAGACAGAGGCAAGGTAATCCAACGGGTGACATTATCAGTGATGCGCTTCATAGTAGTGCCATAGTTAGCGCGCATAAGTTCATCCCTATCCCTCTCTATGCGGATACCCAGGTATTTAAAATCGCCGTCGCTCCAGGCAATGGGATAATCCAATTCAAAACGCGAGGTGGAAGGGGTAAGCGGAAATATGTAAGATTTACTCCAATTAATTTGGACACCCGAAAGTCTACCAAATTGTATGAATTCCCGTAGAATAGGGTTCAAATTGTCACATGGGTCGCGTATATACAAAGTTATATCATCAGCATACATTGATATTAATATTTGCCTTTGAAAGCAACGAAGGGACCTGTTGTTGTGATGTTGTCGTAACTTTGCGGCTAGAGGCTCCATGGCTATTGCGAAAAGGAGAGGTGAAAGGGGGCACCCCTGCCTGGTTCCCCTGGTGATGGGGAATGCCTCAGACAGTCGACCATTAATAAGGATTTTAGCAATAGGGTGATCGTAAAGGAGCCGAATCCAGGAGATGAAAATCACTGGAAAGCCCATCCTCTCCAATACGCCAAACACATAATTCCATTCCAGGGAATCGAATGCCTTGGTGGCATCGAGGAATACGGCTGCCATGGGTAGGTCTTCATGTACTGAGTTGAGGATTGAAAAAAAGGTACGCAGATTATGAGAAGTGGCCCTGCCGGGTACAAATCCGGATTGATCGGGGAGTATCAGAGTGGGAAGCAGAAGGCTGATACGATTAGCAATCAGTTTAGCAAGTATCTTTACATCACAATTGAGCAATGAAAGTGGGCGGTAGGAGTCACATTTATTCGAAGGCTTGCCAGGCTTGAGCAGCGATGTAATGAGTGCAACTCTCATAGAGGGCGGTAGATGGCCGACCTCGAGGGCATCCTCATACACCTCACGCAACACAGGAGCCGTGAAATCAATATAGGTTTTATAAAATTCTATCGGGATCCCATCGAGGCCAGTGGCTTTTCCGGATTGCATACCCATTATTGCGTCCCTTACTTCGTCTAGCTCAAAGGGCGCACTAAGGAAAGCTCGTTGGGCATCGTTAAGCCAGCCTAAAGAAATATCAGCCAAGTAGTCTTGCAGCTGCAAGACTCCCATTCTGGAGGAGGTGTACACCGTGCTGTAGTAGGATACAAAGGTATTGAGGATTTGTGCAGTGTCACGCACCACCACACCGTCTGGGCCCTCAAGTTCAATTATCATGTTTGGCGTATGCATCATTTTAATCGTGGACGCTAGAGCTTTCCCCTGTCGTTCGCCCTCGCCATATCGGCGAGCAGTCCAGTATTTGCCTCTAAAATTCGATTCTCTCTCAGCCTCTGCAGTGTAATCCGATACATTTTCCCTTATCTGCAGTAGGACCGCATCGGAGGGAAAAGTGGCTAACACTGTTTCTAAAGTTTTACGTTTAGTTTCTAGGGCCAGTATACGAGCAACAATAGTCTTCAGAATCCCAGCACCCTTAGCTATGCAGAATCCTCGTAGCGTCGCTTTGAATGCTTTCCCATATAGTTTCCACATCTTTAACCGAGTCTTTATTTCTCCTAAAAAAGTCTAAACATTCATCTCGAAGTTCCTCCTGGAAGGCAGTGTCTAACAATAGTGAGGGTTGCATTCGCCAAGCAGTGGAGGGGGGGCCTAGGTCCGCTGAGCGCAGAGTGAGTTTAACAGGGGAGTGGTCTGAGTAGGTCCTCGGTAGGTGTTGTGCACTAGCAAGTGAGGTAAAGAGTTGGGATGTAAGTAATATAAAGTCAAGTCTGGCCCAGGAGCGCGCTTGCGCGGTAAAGTGCGTGCCTTCTTTCATATTAACGTGGAGGGGCCTCCATGCGTTTATAAGACTATAGTCTGTGATCACCGCGCGTAATTCCGTACGTGCTTTAGTGTAGTGTTGTGGGGTCGGGTGAGACCTATCCAGAGTAGGATCTAGTGTTGTGTTAAAATCCCCCCCCCCAAATGAGGTGGTGAGGTCCCGTCCCCACAATAGCCGCCCACAGCTCAGCAAAAAATCCCGGGTCATCTATGTTGGGGCCATAGCAGCAGACTAATGTGACCGCCACATGTCCCAGTCGCCCCCATAGTATGCAATACCGCCCCTGAGTGTCCACCTTGGATCCAGCCATAACAAAGGGCGTGCCTCTCCGCACCAGAATCGCCGCACCTCGAGCGTACGTTGAGTATGACGAGAATACAGCATGGGCTGCCCATCTATTGGCAAAAGTATGAGGAATTTGTGGTCTGAAATGCGTTTCTTGTAGAAAGGCGATGTGTACTGAATGGCGATCCAGGTAAGATAGAACTTGCCGCCGCTTCCTGGGATCTCCTAGCCCTCTAACATTCCATGTCAATACATTTAGGTCAGTGTCACCCATGAGTAGTGTATAGCCCTATCACTTAACACATCCATTGCCAAGAGCCCGTGAGGAAGCATCATAAATGAAAGCATGACCCGCACAGCAGTGTCCCTGAGTAATTTGTCGCTTGTGTGTGTAACCTGCACCACGAGAATGATATCTCGCACACAACTTACGAGGCCAACTTCACCAATTGCAAGTGAGTCATCAGTAGATGTCGTGAATACTGAGAGAACGAACCAGCCCAACCCAACAGTTCCCCACTCCCCCACCCCCTGTACAAAACCCCCAGTAACGCGGCTTTAAGAGCCGTCAAAACATCAAGTACACTCAGTGCAGTATAATACAGTAATCCTCGTGCGCCCATCCGCCACTCTATCAACCTTCCCTGCGGAGTCTTGGACAATAATAACACAAGCATTGCAAAGAGTTTGACATAAGAATGCGCAAAGTGCCAGCTCTTAAGTACCCAGCAGGGTCTAGTTGCATAAGTCATACAAAGAAATGTCAAAGTGCGCGGCATCCAGTCATACACGGGAAAATTAAAGCAAGTAGCTACCGCCACAGTTAGATCGCACCAGGACATATACTGCCAGTGAATAATTGTAGAGATTGCGACCCGTAGGCCAACACACCTAAGTAGGCTAGCATCAAGGTTACATTTTACTTCAAATCGAGTGCTCCCACCCGCCACCCACTGAAGCAACCCAAATTTGCCAGGAATCCCATCCCCCCCCCTCCCTTTAACAACATCTAAACTTCCCAACATTTGCACCAGTGTTAAAAACACAATGGGGTATACCCTTTGGGGTGTAGTCTAGTAGCGCACATAACCACCCCCACTCCTCGTGCCTTTTCCTGTCCGGCCACCTAAAGCACAACCGAGGTAATGGGGGGGGGGGGTGCCTGGAATACTTTACCACCATAGTCCAGCGCTCGACCAACGACCTCAGGAGTTCGCGAAGCGTCCACCACAATCAGGGCCCAACAGGGGAATCCAGAATGGGCACTTAAATGACAGCACAGGAGACAAGTGGTCAGTGTCCAGTGTCATTCATCTTCAATTGCCGAATGAAAGTCTTCTTGTCTGTCATCACCACTATGCTTGTTCTCTGCACGTTCCCGCTTAAGTTTCTTAACAAAATCTTCCACTTGCTGAGGATTGGTAAAGAAATGTTGTTTTGCTTGATGTGTCACTCTCAGTTTGGCAGGGTAGAGCAGTGCATAGTCAATTTGTAGTGCCCTCAGCTTTTTCTTGACTTCTAAAAATTTACGCTGTTGGTCTTGCACTATCGGGGTGAAGTCCGGGTAGATGGAGAATTGGACCCCATCACAGGATAGTGTACGGTTGGCGCGAGCCGCCCGTAGTGCAGCATCACGGTCCCGATAATTCAGAAGGCGGGCAATGATGGGTCGTGGCGGCGTTCCAGTAGCAGGTCGAGGGCCTAGGGACCGATGAGCACGTTCAACAATAAATTGCGTGGAGAGGGCCTCAGGGCCAACCGCCGCGATCAGTATTTTCTCCACATAGTCCTCCATCCGTCCTGTGTTGGTAGATTCCGGAATCCTAATCACGCGGATATTATTGCGACGACTTCTGGCTTCCAACTCCTCATTCTTAGCGGCTATGAGCCGTAGCACATTGTCCATTCTTGCAAGTTGTGTCGTGTGGGAGGCCGTCGTATCATCATGGTCGGATATGCGTTGCTCAGTCGCCGTAATGCGCTCCTCATGCGCATCCAGCTTGTGTACCATGGCGTCCATTCTTGATGACATCCTGTCCACTTTGTCAACTATGGTAGCGAACCCCTGCCTCATTTCATGCAGCATCTGTTGAAAGTCGGTGCCGACAGGGTTGGAGTCCGTGTCCATCCCAGCGACGGTTTGGGAGCTTCCCGCCTCCTGTGTGCTGTGCAGCCCTTTTTTGGCCGTAGCTGAATCGAACGATAGTTTGGGCTGCCTATTATCCGGTTTGCCCATGGTTAGTCGTTTGTAGGTATGCGCAACAGAGGATAGCGAAAGTCCTCCTCAATGAGTGCGAAGGGAGTTGGAAGTGGCGCAGAGCGACCCAGCGCGGCTCCCCAGGAAGCGCCCCCTCGCGAAGTGTCAGCGAATGGTCGTGCAGTGGGAGAGCAATCCAATGCCAGTCTCAGGGATGGCAATATCGGGTCAAATCAGTGGAGGTTCCACAGCGCAAGACAGGCCAACAGGAGGCGAAGTGATCACGATCAGTGGTTGCCCTCCCAGAGCCGAGGCCCCACAGTCAATGCAGGAGGAAGATGGCGTCGCGGGGAGCAGCCCGGGCCAACGCTGTGAAGTTCACCTCTCACCAGCACGCATTACCCACGGCACATAGAAGGGGTAGCATTAAGGAGGAGGGCTAGCAAGAGCAGATGAGCACCGGAGCAAGCCGAAGCAGTAAGTCCGTGGCAAAATGGCGACTCCTCAGGCCCCAGCAGATAGAACATGCAATAGAACGCCTTACACTGCAGTTGCGATGTAGTAAGGTCTCAGCAGTCCTAGAATTGCAAGCATGTTCAGCGTGTGTAGCTCCTGTCACAGAGGCGGAGGGTGCAGGGCGGGCTCTCTGCTCGAGGCCGGCGGTCCCCCGCTGATCCCCCGGGCACTACGGACCGCAGCTCAGGCGCAGGGGGCGAACGATACCGCAGATAGTACCCAAATCCACAGTAATAGCCACTAGGCGTACCTCTTGCAATCCGTGGGCGCCAGTGTCCAGAAGACGGGCTCGGCAAGGGCATCCACGCAGCAGCATCTTGTAGCACCCCTTTCACGAAATGGCCGCCAGTCTAGTCGGCTGTTATCGCCGATCAGCGCAACGCTCCCAGCAGAAGCAGTGGTGCGAGATAATGGGCGCCCAATCCATAGGTAACAGCCCCACCGGACGCACTCAGGGCCGCCGTATGGGTCTAGGCTGAATCGGAGCAGATCAGGGACGCCACGCGGCAGAGGATGCTGTGGGGGCCCACTTGCCTCGTGGTGAGCCTCGGTCTCTCGTAGGCCAACAGCCCCGCCAGCGGTCACCGCAGGTCCACAGCTCCGCTTCGGCCGAAACTTCCTATCAACGTAACTTCGGATAGGAGGGCGGCGGAGCACTGAAACTTTCACCGAAGCCGCAGTGAGATAACAGGCATGGGTCAGTGTGGTCAGGTCGAGCACGGGTGGCGGAATCACAGGATAAATGTGGGATTTGTAGTCAGGCAGCAGGAGCCTCACATCAATGCGGCCATTCTGCTAGTGCACCCTCTAGCGCCCCCTAATATTAATAATTATACTTCCCTAACTTTTACAGCACCTATTTATTCCAAACGTTCATCATAATTCTATTTTTTCCTAAATCGTCTTTGATCTTCTTGTAGACTGTTTCTAAATTCTTATCCTGTCTCTACTATGACTCTCTGTGCTACTACTATTTATTATTATTTGTCTGTGTAGCTAGCTAAGCTTGCATAGTTGGCAAAAGGTGTTCAACAAAACTCCTATTCAGCAATAGCTCTAGGCACTGAGTGCAGTCCTCTGTGTTGTCCATAATGTCTATTGAAGTCTTCTTAATGTTTATGCTTTGACACTTCCCAACAATAAAATGTCAATGGCCACCAAGAATAAGATACTAGTTTACTTTTTGATTGGATAGGAGGACATACTACTACTGTTGCAGGGACTATTCTGCACATACAGAACTATGGACAAGAACTAGGGCACTGGTGATAATAGGCGCAGTTAGACTTTCCACAAACCTCAGTCATAACAGAAGTTGAACCCCCAATCTCCTTACTGACTAGCTAGTGTGTCAGAGTCCTTATTTACCCAGAACATAAGACTACAGAGTCAGAGTCCCGACCTCTCAGAGTCACGGAATCATGCTTGCAAATTGCAAACCCTTTCGCTCACTCACTCATGACCAAAAAACCACAGAGTCTATGTAAGTTTTAAAGCTTTAGTAAAAGTAAAACAACTAGCTCTGTGTGTGCTCTGTGTATTAATTTTCAATTGTGCATTATATAAAAACATTTATTAAAATCAACTTCATAGAAGAGAAACGATGAACTCTTGAAAACTGAACAGTGGCTGATTTTACACATTAATTGTGGGAGACCCCTCACCTGGTTGGAACTTAAAGTACTGGTGGTGATGATGATGAGTAACATATTGCTCTTGTTCGTAGAAGGGAAGCTTCTGTCTGTTATGACAAAAATGGTTCGTGTTAAAAAGCAAGCATTCATCAGTTGTGCCAAAAAGTGTAGCATGTTATGGCTAAGCATAAATAAAAAACTCCCTCCCCTTCAGAAAGGGGAATTTTTAGTTTAGACTAGAGAGTCACAAATAATTAAATTTGTTTATGTAGTAATTTTTTTTGAAATCCTAGACAAAATAGGGAGTGCTGTATATGGCATCTAAAAATATGAAATGTATTTTCTGGGCGGAACACCATCGGCACAGCCCACCACCAGTGCCGGGGCCAGTGCGGAGGTGGTCACTCCAGGGGCGGATACGGTGCCAGCAGGAACTGCTGTGGGGGATGCCTCGGTAGTGGTGGGCAATGGTAAGCGGTAAACATCCTTTACAACGCAACTTTTACCACGCAGTGCCTTTAAGACGCATTTTTTACAACGCAAACTATTACAACGCATAGCGCTGGGGGGCGCTCTAGGATAGGGAATAGGTTTAATGTACTATCCAACACCTTCCCTACTATCCACGGGGACTGGAGTTGGAATAGTAAATTAAACTATTCACTATCCAGCGCCTAAAAGCATTATGCGTTGTAAAGGTATGCGTTGTAAAACTTGCGATGTAAAGGTAGGCGTTGTAAATGTCATACATCCGTGGTAAGCTATTATATTCCTTACTTTTTGAGATTGCAGAGTAGGCTCGCTGCAGGGGTGTATATGTTGTACAGTACAAGTACACTTTACTGTTAAGAAGACTTACAAATTTAGAACGAAGTTTTTGTCAACCATGTAGAAGACAGTCACCCTTGACTTCGCATTAGCAATAGCATTAGCGGCGGGAGTTGACGATTAACCAATGGCCTACTCTAAATTTGACTTCAACTCAGCTGTGAAGGATGAGCGAGTTAAATTAATGACTGGCAAGAACGATGCGTGTTTTTGAATGCAGGCACAGGTGGCTGGGAATCTGATACATGGACTGTCGAAGGCTGAAGCAAGGATGGGTGGAAGGAGAAAGAAAAGAGGACTGCCTGGGTGGGTGAAACATAAACTGTATGTGTGCGCAATATATCCTTTGGGTCAAATTCGAATGCAAGTCAAGCACGGATGCATGGGTGGTGGTTTACAAAATAAAATAAAAAAGGTGTTTTTCAGTGAGAAAAGGTAAGGTTTGTCCAGTTGAGACATTAAGAAGAATGATTGACATTTACGTTGAATGGATGGATGCCTGGATGGTATCTTCCTTATAGATAGCATTGGTGTATGTAGAGTAGACAGAGTAGACGGTCACTGGATGAAGAGAGTTACTTTGAAGAGTATGTAACACCACACGCCCGTGCGAGAGTAGCAAAGCCGAGGAAAGTAGAAGTTGTAATTTTTCATAATACTCCCTTGACTAACAGTAGTTTGCAAACACTGCATATATTGTGTATCTATATTGCATAGTTCACATTATCAAGTCAAGTCACAAGTGCATTCCTCCGGCGATTACGGGGACCACTCACTACCTATGTTAATAATTTTTTTTCAACTGTGTCATTCATATGTGGCCTATCGGTGTTCACTCAATCAATAAAAACAAAGCACCTAAAGTCATCCCTTAGTTAAGCAAATATCCTGTGAAGGGGAAACATCCTTTACAACGCAACTTTTACCACGCAGTGCCTTTACGACGCAACTTTTACAACGCAAACCATTACAACGCATTGCGCTGGGGGGCGCTCTAGGATAGGGAATAAGTTTAATTTACTATCCAACACCTTCCCTAGTGTCCACGGGGACTGGAGTTGGAATAGTATATTAAACTTTTCACTATCCAGCACCCCAAAGCGCTATGCGTTGTAAAGGTTTGCGATGTAAAAACCGCGTTGTAAAGGCATGCGATGTAAAAGAATGCGTTGTAATGTCATACATCCCCTGTGAAGGGATAGATGATCATATTATCTTCTTCATTTTCCTTTTGTAGTAGTCAGGGGCAGGGCAGGGTGAAAGTTAAATTAATTGAGTATGGCCAGTGCCACCCGTAAGAGAAATGTAAGAGCTTCCCCACCTACATGTACTGGACTGGTAACAGTAACGCAAGTCTGCGTCATCATGGCTTGCGCTTTTCTTGGGTGCAAGCTGACTGTGCCGGAATTATACCGGCTTCCACAAGTTTACGTACTAATTTCGCTAAACAAGAGAGAAGAGTAAGACTTGTGTACTGTCTGAGTCTAATGTAGTGAGTCCATATAGTGCCAGTAGAGTTCATGCAACTCCCACTAATGTTAGAACAGAGGCCTACGAAGTGGGAGGTTAGATAGATACATGCCACAAATGTTATGTACTGCGCTTGCAACTTGCTAGTGCTACTGTGACACAACTTTCTGTTGAATTATTTTGCGTTAATCTTAAAGAGTATTGGTTACAGTATTTTTTTCTTTCTTCATATAGATACTCCTTCTAAACTATCAAGGAAGGAGTTGTCTATCCGGGCCAGGCGACGGAAGCTGGAGGCAATTGTCGCCGAATATCAGCGGCCGGAGGCTCAGGAGGCGGAGGATGACTTTCAGTCAACATCAACAACAACAGCTGCATCCTCCTCCGCTGCAGCTGGGTCATACAGCCAGCGCAATCCTCCAGCGGTACTGCGCAGTGGTCTGGCAGCCACCCGCCGCTGCCGAGCAGCGAAACAAACAGCTGCCCCCCACAGTACCTGCAAGGCTCGTGTGCACTGACTAACCCTGCGAGTGGCCTACCTTGGGCAGGAGGTGGAGAGGCAGAAAGCCCTGCTCAAGGCCCTCCGGAGAGAGCGTAACCAACTGGCCACAGGACACTGCCGACCAAAGTAGAGAGAGACTGTCACTTGCCCCTTTTTTTAATTTTTTTATAAAACCTTTATTTATTCAAACAGATAAGTACAGGCGTAGGCCTACAACCACTGGGGCCGGCCGCAAAATCAGGAGATAGAGACAGGAGCATTGTAAATGTTTACGGTAAAGGAGGAATCACGGTAGAGCCATATTACGTGGTTGTAGCACAACGAAACACAAGGATAGGAGAGGTTTCATTTTTATAACATTGAAAAAGAGGCTGCGTCTATATCAGCAGAGGCATCACACCACACAATAAACAAGAAGAGACGGGAGGGGCGTATCCCTCCATGCAATCGGGAATCAATGATGAGCAATAAGGCCGAAAACACGCTACGCCCGCCGAAGGCAGGCCAGGAGTAAAGGTCAAACAATGGCTAGCAATTTAGCGAGAACATCGTATGGAAAACCCACCCGTACAAGACAAAAAGAAGAAGCAAGTGCAGATGCCCGACAGAAAAAAGGATGAAAGAGAAAGACATAGCCAACCCTACTAAGAAGGAAGAGAAAAAGGGACCATAGAACAAAACAAACTAAAATAACAAAACCCCCCCAACACCCACCACCCTACATCACCGTAATGGCTATGGCCTACCCCACTAACAGCGTGCCTGTCGCCCCAGAGTTACCCTAAAGAAAGGAAATAAAGAGAAGAAAGAGAGGAAGACAAGAAAGAAAAATGATGAGGAGAGGAGCCGGGGATTCAGATACCCGGTCCCTCCCACCCCCGCATACGAAAATCGTATAAACAGAAGCCATAGAAAATACAAGTATCAGCAAGCGCACAAAACGCAATCAGTCACAGCCCCACAAGACGTGTCCTTGCATCACCATTTAACCAGCAAGAAGTCCCTCCAAGTCCCATGCGAGGTCACCCCTGGCCACTTCTGTCAACAGTAGAAATGTTAAACAGCCGCGCAGTCAGGGGACAGTTCGGTACAAAAGGTTCAATCTTTCCAGGCAGAGCAGGTAGCGCCACCGTCCAACATCGTCCCAGCCACCAAGAAACAACTGACGATGCAAGGCGGCGGCCAGAATGCAACAATACCCCAACCACCAACAACTCCAAGTCCAAAATCAGGTCTGCCAAGCACGGAAAGGAAAGCACAGGATGTGGGAAGCACTGCAGCGTAGCCCAGGCCCCACGCACCACGGATCGATGGAGCCTCTCCACTTGCTGGGCAGAAAAAGGCGTCGATGAGACCACCACTCGCGGAACAGGTGAGATGCAGACAAACTCAGGAGCCAGATCCAATCGCACCCTCAAAACTGTAGATTCATCCGGGGAACATGGCACTGCGACAGAAGGAGATTCATCGGCACCGACTCGGGGAAAAGCCACTACGCTACAAAATGGCGGATCAGCAATGGCGACAATCCGTCCCTCCAAGTCCCGGGAGCTCCGGAGCAGAGCAGTCCGCAGGGTAACCAGTGCAACCAGTACGTGGCTATGCGTAAGCGTCTCCCCACGTAGCCGAATTCCGGGGGTCTCAAGTTCAGCGGTATCTCCGTCCCCGGGAGGGGTGCACTCCAAGGCGCCATCCGCCATTTTAGCCATTTCGTTCTCCACCACTTCCCCTCCACCTCCGAGTCCAGTCCGACCACAGAGGCAACAGGTCTCACGACTGAACTTCGACAGTCGGCGCTTGGTGCAGAAAGGAGAGTCAACAAAAGGCCGGGTGCGCTCCCCGCAGCTCGCCGGGAGCCGACCGCCGGTTCCCGGACGGGACTATTAACATGGGCGGGTGCCACACCCAAGGGGAACCGGGCGACTCGGCCTCTCTCCGGCTCGTCGACAGCTCGGGTTCACGGGGCAACCCACTATTGGGAGTGGGTCAGCACCAACTCTCTCGGCTCGCGGCTCTCAGGCTCCCACTGACCGGCTTCTCATCCAAACCAGGGCCGCCAACACTACGAACACTGCCGGGCAACCTCCACACTCGAGGCCCCGGCATCAGTGCCACGAAGGCCGGCAAGCAGACGAGGGCAGTTCTTTGGATCCACTGCACGGTGGGGCCCCAGAAATAGATGGTAAGTGATCGCTTCACTCTAACAACGTAGATCAAAAAGCCTCGCTCAGGATTCTCGTCAGGATAGGCGTGCGGGGAGGAAGGGACCCCAGAGCGAAGCGTTCATGCGACTGTTCCGATCGCCATCTTGGCTCCTCCCCCCACTTGCCCCTTTTTTAAAGACTTTTGGGGGGTGGGAATTGGGCGTTGGGGTTTTTGAACTTTTGGGGACATTTCATGGACATTGGTTGGGGTTAGGGAGGGAGGTGGGCTGGGTCTTGTGGGATAGTTTATTTTTGTTAGGGTCGAAATAATTATTTTTTCCACTTAAACATAGCATATGCGTTTTTACTGTTTTGTGGGGGAGGTGGGGGTGTTTAACTGTACCTTTGTTTTCCTGAAACTTAACTGGCTGGTTGATTCAAATTGTCTAAGTAATCGCCCACATTTTTACAAAAGTGCCACTGACAGAGTTAGTGAATTACATTGTCCTACAACTTTACTAGTACTACCGTCAGTCTCTCCTCTCCTCCTACTCCATTATTCTCCCTCCCCCAAAATGCTTATCTTACCTGTGATTTGTGTTTGAGAATAGGGCTAGGCACAGGGCTGGCTGCATGGCAAATGGCGATTAAGGTTGGCTATGGAATCCGGTACGGATGAAATGGCATTGTTGTGGTGGTAGTAGTAGTGGTACACGCTGGCATTAGCAGTATATGAAAAAAAAGGAAATGAAAACCAGAACTAGTACTGAAGGACACAGCAGCGTAAGCTTTCGTCACGTGTAGAAGGATGTTGTTGAAGAATCCACTCAATGACGGACATGAAATTCTGAATTGATTTGCAAATACTCATGGGTGTGTGTCAAGCAGAATAGGAATATATCCTTGGATTCCTTAACCTGCCTTGAAATTGATTTTCTGTTGCTTTTGACCTTATCCTCCCCAGCAAGCATGTGGAATTATTGTTGTCATATAGTCTAACCTCAATGAAAACCACACAGCCGGGGGGAAGAGGGTTAGGGTTTGAAAAATGGATGGGAATGGGGGTTTTTGGGAAAGTTTTTTGGAGAGAGAACAAAAACCAGCATGGACAAACAACAAATGAAGAAAAACAAATCTTTGGATACGAATATATCCATAAATCTTTTAAGGGACATAAAGGAAGTGCATGCATGAAGTTGTTTGCTAAATGGATGGTTAGGTTACTGAAAAGTAGTACTTTTACTACAACTTACTAAGTAGTACTAAACAATTTGACAGTACAGGGCTGCAGTAATTACACAATTTCACTTGCCTATCTGCCCTCAGAGAGAATAAACAATTAGTAGTGCATTACATTAGTTTTAAAAATTGCGGGTTCTTTTTGAAGTTACAATGGCACTCGCAGCACTGAAAACACGTTCAGAAGACATGCTTGCGAGTGAGCAAGCCAAATAATTTATAGCTAGCTTGGTGATCAGTGGCCATTGAGGCCTTTTCCCATACCAATACACCAATGGGTTCTGATCAAAGAAGACCTATGTTGGGTCATCCAGATAGGCCTGCACCATCCACTCAAGGTCCTCCAGGGGTGCTCCACTTTGCGTACCTTTGCATCAACACGAGCTGGAACGAGCAAACCCTTGATGAGTTATTCAATCCGCTTGCGACAATATTATGGCTGGGGCTGGTGCAGGTGATGATACGGTTGCTGGTGTCGGTAACGGCTCTGAGGGAAAGTGACTGCCTTCGGCCACAAAAGTGGACCTTGACACCGGATGGCCTGCTGCTTCAGTAGTACTTGTTCCTTCAATTTCCTGCCGCTCTTTTCCGAACCGAGTGGCTGACAGAGCTAGCCAATGTTTGCACTTGGAAACATCTGCTTCAAAAAAAGGAATGAATGTATTGCTGGCCAGTGCCTTTTTGTACCGTGGATCCAGAATAGTGGCACAGATGTAATGTTGTTCTGAATGTATTGTTTTAAGCCTTGCATTGTCAACTAGGCGGCTTAATAAGCTCTCCGCCAACCAATATGCATCTTGTTTTTCAGCATCAACTCGGAACGTTGAAGACACCGCCTTCAGTTGGTGCTCTAGCATGCGCAACAATGGGATAGCTTTGCTCAAAGTACAGTCCTCCCTGCTGACTTCACGGGTGAAGACCTCAAAAGGACGAAGCATGTCTGTCAGGCTTTTAACTATGTCCCATTCCTCCACCTCTAGCCTCATGTCTTTCATAGATGCATCCCGTGCGTGAAAGACATACTCATTGATTACCAAGTACTGCTCAACAGACACTCAAGCATGTAGAAGGTTGAGTTCCAATGTGTTGCCACCTCCTGGATGAGTCCTCTGACTGGCACTCTTCGGTCACGTTGAATGATCCTCAGCTGCTTCCGGGCCTTAAAAGAATGGCTGAAATGTGTGCAGATTCTGCGGCAGGTGGTCAGTAACTTGCTGACTGTGTTTTCTCTTTTCAAGAAATCTTGAACAATAAGATTAATGCTGTGCGCCAAACACGGCATTCTGAAATAGCCACCATCAGCCGTGGCCTTAACTATACAACTGCCATTAACCGTGGAAACATAACCAATCATGCACTTTCTTGGATGCAGCCATTCAAAGACCTTACTGTTAAACGCCTCCAAAATTTTTACTGCAGTATGAGATTTCTCCATGGCAAACATGGCTACTGTTGCATGTTTCCGAGTAGCTTGAAAAATTGTGACACTGTCAACACCTGCAGCTATCTTCTCTCTAACCCCCGCAAAAGAGACCCAGTGTGCAGTGATGCACATGTAATCAACGGCTTGGCAACTGGTCCACATGTCTGTTGTCAGGTGGATAGTGTGAACAGCACTCTTCTGCAAAGCTGTCCCAATCACGTCCAGCACATCTTGATGTAGTGCTGGAACCGCAACTCTGGCAAAATAGGACCGGCTAGGAACCTTCCATTTAAGGCAGACTGTTGCCACAAATTCTGGAAAACCCACCCCTTCCACGAAAGAAAAAGGGAGAAGGTCCAGCGAAGGCATTTTAGCCAGCATTGCATTATACAGACATGCCGTTGGGTGGTTGCGCTCAAATGGCGCCTCCGACCAAAACATGCTTTTAATGGTGGTAAGGACCGTTTTCACATGTGATGATGATCCAGACGTCTTCAACCCAGTTAGGCTCATTGATGTACTTTTTCGCATTGGTGTCTCTACCAGACTCTTACTGTGCCTCCTAGATGTTGCTGGGGTAGAGGGTGTGGGTGCTACCACTGCAGTGCTGCTGCCAGGGGTACTGTGTGTACCAGAAGAAATGTCTCTCACCTCCCCCCTGCACGATCGGCTCCTCGTCATCAGATGCAATATCAATGGCTATATTTGGATTTGTACTTTTGGCTTTCCGAATGTTACTTAGGTGCGCCTCCCACTGGATGCTGTGGTGTTTTTAGACCTCTCTGGCCTCCGGTACCATAGTTGGTACCAAGCTTACCCTGACTAACTACTTGTTTACAATTCAAACAAATAACGTGGTTTTCCGCCTTTTTGCTAATACTAAAGAAGTCCCAAACTGGGGAGATGAGATTTCTGGTGGTGATGGAGGTGCCACTTTCAATGCCAGATAAAGTGGAGGATGGGCGTGGTGGAATTTGACTCTGGTGTGCACTTACAGCACCACTACTTGAGGTAATAGTGGTCGAGCTGGATGGAGGTCCCTGCCGGCCCTTCTGAAGAGAAAATATGGAAGCTATAGGTCGTGTTAGTGTTGTAGTTGTTGGTGGTGGTACCAGTGCCACGCCGCCCACATCCCGCGCAGCATTTCGGGATAGGGTAAAAATGTCTGTCTGCTGTATGGCCGCTGGGGCTGGAGTGACGACTGTGATCACTGGGTCATCATCGTCGGACTCTTCATCAGCAGCAGAATACACCACTTCTACTTCTTCGTCATCACCCATAAGTGAAAGCCTTGCGGGACTTTTCCTTTTACCTAGCTTCGTCAGCTTATGGCGTGCCTCCCTCTCAGACTGAATTGGTGGGTGCCAATCAAGATCTAGATCATCAGAAGGAAGGGGGCTTGAAGAAGAAGTTGTACCAGCCCTCCTTTTCCTTCCTGGGGATCTGGAAGACAATGGATCATCAGGAGTGGCTTGCTCGACTGGTACCTCCGCATGAATCTTGATTTCCTCATGTGCCGCTACTTCTGGAAGAACAAGCATTGTGGGCAGTTGTGCCTCTCCTTGTGCCTCTCCTTGCACCTCTACTTGCGCCTCTCCTTGCGCCTCTCCTTGCGCCTCCCCTTGCACCTCTCCTTGCGCCTCTCCTTGCGCCTCTCCTTGCGCCTCTCCTTGCGCCTCTCCTTGCGCCTCTCCTTGTTGCACCTGTGGTTTTTGTTGTGGCTGAACACTCGTCAGATGAGTTACACCCTGCGTTGATTGGATGCTACTTTGCGATGAGTCAACGCCAACATCACAGGTCGATGGTGAAAGAGCAATTAAAGTGGCTGCCTCTGTGGCACTCATGGGCTTGGGCCTAACTTGGCATGGTGGCACTGAGACCAATGAAGCGGAGGTGCTGCTCCCAGCTTGGTCCCCGGCAAGCACCGCTGCTGCAGGCATAGTTTTTTTTCCCCCCAAAATAGTGTAGGTCGGCACACCAGTCTCCTTGGTAAGTGGCGCCAATTACTTCTTCTGCTCCTTCCTACTGGAAGTGGCACTGGCAACTTTCTTGGTAAAGGAGCTACGGCCACCTTTCTTTGGGCCCATCTTCTTCAGATGTCAGAACAGCAGGACGCAGTTGCACGACTTGCAGAGTGGTCTGTGGCCACACGTGACATCACGTGACGTTGTGCATACACCACAGCAGGACTTCCTTCTGGCACTACAACAAGTGATGATGATGAGGATGATTCCTGGTTCTCAGTCTTTGTGCACCTAAAAGCAAAGAAGCCAGAGGAACATCAGTTAAATAAATGTTGCATATGTCGTGCTTCAATTAATACTATTGCGAATAGGCATTTATGGAAAACACAAAATAAAAATTGCAAGTCTAATAAAAAATGGATGTTTAAATAAATAGAAGAGAGACCACACAGAGAGAGTTGTTTCATGCACCCATTCATCATAACCCTAGTCCTACTGGCCTGCAAGCTTGCCGGCCTATGGCAAAAACTGCCTGGCCTCAATATGACCCCCCACCCACAAAGCCAGGCCGTGGACCAGGCCCCTAACAACACCCAAAAAATCAAAATACACACAAAAATCACCCCAATCCAATGCCTTCCATGCCCTAAATGATGTTTAAATTCAAGAGACCCCACAGAAAGACTTTGTCCATGCACCACTGAGTACCATTGGGCATAATGGATGAAATCAAGGCAGACTGAGTGCAGGCCTATGGCACAAAGCACACTGCCTGGCTTCAAAATGGCCCCTAGACCCCCACCCATATGGCCAGGCCCTGGACCAGGCATCAAAATGGCCCCCACCCACATGGCCAGGCCCTGGACCAGGCCCCAACAACACCCAAAAAATCAAAATACACACAAAAATCACCCCAATCCAATGCCACCCATGCCCTAAATGATGTTTAAAATCAAGAGACCCCACAGAAAGACTTTGTGCATGCACCACTGAGTACCCCTGAGCATAATGGATGAAAGTAAGGCAGACTGGGTGCCGGCCTATGGCACAAAGCACACTGCCTGGCTTCAAAATGGCCCCTAGACCCCCACCCACATTGCCAGGCCCTGGACCAGGCATCAAAATGGCCCCCACCCACATGGCCAGGCCCTAGACCAGGCCCCAACAACACCCACAAAATCGAAATACACACAAAAATCACCTCAATCCAATGCCATCCATGCCCTAAATGATGTTTAAATTCAAGAGACCCCACAGAAAGACTTGGTCCATGCACCACTGACTACCCCTGGGCCTACTGGCTAGCGTGGCTTTAACACGCACACCAAAATTTAAAAATCTTCCACATATAACAGTGAGCTATTCAAGTCCATGCCATCCATGCCGTAAATGATATTTAAGTTCAACAAAACTCACAGAAACAGTTGTATCATGCACCCATGATTAACCCGGGGCCTACTGGATACTGTGGCTACCCACAATATATTTTGTTTAAAGTTGTGAAAAGGTTTATAAATTGTAGTTGCAGCAACTGCAATGCCCCAAACAAACAACACCAACTTACTTGTAAAATCTCAAATCCAAAAGTGATCCAAACAAAAAGTCCTCAAATACAAATATCCAGCAGCAGCCACAAAGAGTAATCCTTCCAGCTCCAGATCCAAATGAAAAGTGACCAGGACATGGACAAGATTTTGAAAAGGTGGGTCTGCACACCTGGTTTGAAACCATTAGTTCAATGTTTTATCTTTTTAACACCTTGGCTGCTAAGCCAATTCCCGCTGGGTGCTGACTATTCAGAATTCCCATTGTTCATGACAAGGTCAGCTCGTCATAAGCGCAGCTCCAGTGTACTGCATGACGAGCTGACCTTGTCATGAGCATCCAAAAGGTTAACTGAATCTTAGCGTGTCTTCTAGTTATGAGGGAATGTGCCCTTTCCCTATTAAGTAACAAGATTATACATATGAGGCCAAGGAAAACCCTGGACTACTAGAAGCACAGCTTGTGGGCTGTACGCCTTTTCAAAAGTTCACTCCAAACATAAATCTTATAGTTGAATAAATAAACAGATATTTTTTAATATGCAATATTAAGCATACTCATACAACAACATACTCAGTATATCTTAGTGATACTATTCATACTGTGAAAGAACACAAATTTTTACGAACGACTGAAGCATGTTCTCAAAACATTTTTAGCAAGTTGCATTGAATGACATCTAGTTACGTTTATAACCAAACAAAATATATACAAACAAATAAGAGTTTGTCCCAATGCATTTCGGGTTCAAACTGAACCCTTCTTCAGGGGATATACTTTACAGAAAAATATTTTGTACACAATCTTGCATTGAAGAATTTCTGAGATGAGATCTCTACGGGACCTAGAAAACAGCAACATGTAACATTATATCAACCTCTTCCATGTTACACATGGACAAAGCACTTGGAGGAGCCTGCTGGACAGGAACAGGAAGTTGGAGACTCTGGGGCACTTCCTTTCTCCCACCCCCCAAAAAATGAACTCCTTGCACAAAAAGTGCAGCCAAATGTCAATCTGAGGAGTTAATCTGATCCAAATCATCATTTTCAGAAGGTTTATGCTGCCAGCGATAGATTTCTTGTGCAGAATTGCAATTTTTGCGACTTTGGGAAATCGAGCTGTTCAAAATCTCCCGCCGGATGTCAGCTGCGCGTTGCATCTACATATTCGCTATTGTTTACTCTTGCGATGCGTGATCGCGTTCTCAAAGTCTCGCAGTGCAAGATGGCGGTACTCGATGACGTACTCGCGGTTGAAAAGATCACGCAGCCAGATCCAAAATGGCGCTGCGCACGCAAACCTGGAGGAAAGCAACTCGGCAAACGAAGAATCATGGTAAGTCAAGGCCGCGCGCGCAAGATTATATTTTTGAAGCACGACTAAGCAAAAAAAACTCGCCAATTGCAGATTGTTTGGCATTTTCACGCGATTCCCGGTTCGCAAAATTGCCAAAAATCCACAAATTCCACGAGCGGAACGAATTTTCACCCAATGCTTTCTCATCATATGTACTCATACACCTATACATCCTGTTACACACCAATACTCATCCATAGAGTTACTCACACAGGCAATTAAACTATCAAACATCCATTTACTTGCATATACAGCTATACACACACCACTACACTTACTTCTACAGAAACGTACACATACTTACTCTCTTAAACAATCAATTATAGAAACACATACTTATTTATACAGGAACTCTTCCAATCTCTCACTTTCACATATACTCACTTATATACATCAATACTCACATATACTAGTTTAAAACATATGTAGTTACTCATAAAGATACTATTGAGACAGTCATTCACTCACTACCACACCCATACACACACTCATCCACCCATACATTCCTACACACATGCTGTCTTCAAAACACATACAGTGAGTCAGTTATTCATGCATCTGTGCGCTAAGTAATACCCCCCACCAAACCATACAGACACTCATTCTGATACTCAAAAAACCAACTAATAACCAATATAGACACTCATGTAGCTACTCACCAACCCATGCACCCACTTATACACAAAGTGAGACACTGATGCAGATATTTACATATTTAAACATTACTCGCTAATACATGTATTCACTAAGATATACTTAATAAGTCAGTTATACAATCAATTTTAAAAAACCCCCATCCATTTAGACACTTATTTACCCATTTATTCTTCCATCGACCTTTAGATATACATATATAAAAAATATTTACTTTTCAGAAAGACACACATTCACTGGATGATGTCATCAGTGATGTCATTTGAGATGTCATGAGTGATGTCACTGACCATGTCATGAGTGATGTAATATGTGACGTCATCAGCAGTGCATTGCGGACACGCGAGTTATAGTTAGCTGACCTAACTATAACGGGGGAATTTCAATGGTTTTGTATGAGTGAAATGTCCAGCTAACTATAATATGTGTGAAAACTATGGTTTTTTCAGTGAATATATATACATATATACATATACATACACATATATATATATATATATATATATATATATATATATATATATATATATATATATATATATATATATATCAAAGCTCCATGGGGTGACCAAGTCGAGCAGCACTCACAATATATATATATATTCACTGAAAAAACCATAGGTTATAGACCATATATAGTTAGGAATTAGCATTTACAAAACCTTGAAAATTCACTGAAAAAACCATAGGTTATAGACCATATATAGTTAGGAATTAGCATTTTTAAAACCTTATTTTACTCACACAAAACCATTGAAATTCGCATATATAGTTAGTTGCACTAACTATATATTTTGCGCACCCGCAATCCACTGCTGATGATGTCACATATTACATCATTCATGACATGGTCAGTGACATCACTGATGACATCACTGATGACATCTCAAATGACATCACTGATGACATCACTGATGACATCTCATTTGATATGACTGATCACATCACTGATGACATCATTCATGAGATAATACGATTAACTTCTTCAGACTCTAACATAACCTTATATACACTCAGTGTAAACAGACACTCACAGAGTGTCACTCATCCATGGAGTTACTCACAAACCTAGTCAGTCATGCAAAGAATCAATCACACCTCCATCTCCTCAACTATACAGTTATACACACCTTACTTATTCAAACAGATAGTAACACATATTTACTCTCTTATACAATCCCTGATACAATTTCAGAATGATCCATACAGCCACTCACACATTCACTGCCTCTTATGCACAGTTATTTATATATGTCAACTCTCACATATACTGTGTTTTACATATGTTCTTACTTTGACATGTAGCACTGAGATATTCATTCACTCACCAATACACTCATGCACACAGTCATCCGCCCATACAGCTGTTCCCACACGCACTTTTGAACCCATACATCTAGTGAATCAACTGCTCACACATCTATGCACAGAGTCATACACCTCCCAACCACCCACACACACACTCAGTCTCCCATACAAATAATTGGGCAACCAATCAATAACCCATATAGTTACTCATATAGCTACTGATCAATACATGCAGCAGTTTACAGAACAACAGACATAATGATGCACAAATTAAGACAGTTTAGTCACTAACCCATGCACTCAGTGAGACACATTTAATCACTCACTCATACAGTCAGTCATGCACCTACTAAATCCTTCATCCAGACACTTATACATCAACTCATTCTTCAATATGTGAGACATATTTAAAGTTTACAGAAACATACAGACACTGGATGTTGTTATCAGTGATGTCATCAGTGATGTCATTTGAGATGTCATCAGTGATGTCACTGACCATGTCATGAATGATGTAATATGTGACATCATCAGCAGTGGATTGCGGGTGCGCGAAATATATAGTTAGTGCAACTAACTATATATGCGAATTTCAATGGTTTTGTGTGAGTAAAATAAGGTTTTAAAAATGCTAATTCCGAGCTATATATGGTCTATAACCTATGGTTTTTTCAGTGAATTTTCAAGGTTTTGTAAATGCTAATTCCTAACTATATATGGTCTATAACCTATGTTTTTTTCAGTGAATTTCAATGGTTTTTTAATAGCAAATATTAAAAGCTGTTAAATGTATTCTTTTTTTAAAGGAAAAATATATTTTATTTAATATAATTTTTTTATGTATATATATATATATATATATATATATTTTTTAGTTTCGCTACCGGTTTGCGCACCGGGTAGCTTCCCGTTAGCTCAATTTTATGCCGCGACCCGGTCCGCGCACTGGGAAACGTCCCGTTTGCACAACTGCCGCGTTCGAGAACAACATCGCGACGCGTCGCATAAGTGCGACGTATCGCGTTGCCGCGTAATGCGTCTTATGACGCGCCGCGTTCGCGCACTCGGAAGTGCTCCGGAGTGCGAACGAGGCGCGAAGCGCAGCACCCCGGAAGCGCTCCGGGTGCTGTGCGGGACGCGTAATATAAGCGTAATAGGTCATGTGACCTGTAAATAACACTTTTCATTGGTTTAGAACTATTTTTTTCCCCAAATGATGAAAACCCCTCCTTTTTTCCTCACTCTGACTTTCATCTTTGTGAGAGGAAGACCTGTTTCTCCTTGTTGAAATAATGGCATCTGTAATAGCTGCAGCTGGTGGACCCCCACCACAACCACCTAGGAAGGAAGGACCACCTGCGCAGTTCCTTCCAAACCCAGAGGAAGAGGACGTAGAGCGGAGGCAGTTCTTGCCTGAACAGCCCCGCAAATCACACCACAAAGACCATTTTATATGGCAATTCTTTTCTTTTCCTCGAGACCAAAAAAAGGTCAATGCCCGATATGTGACATGCCTCATTTGTAAAGATGATTTGTCTAGAGGTACAAACAAAAAGTATAGTTTTGGTAACTATACTATGCACCGCCAAATGCAGAGGTGGCATCCAAACAATTACAGCGCTGCTGAGCTGCGTCACCTCCAAGATAACCTACCAACTCCTATGGCCAGTACATCGTCACAGGTAACTCCATCGGGACCAGAGGCGAGGGAGACGGTCCCAAACATTCAACAGAATTTTGTGCACATGAAGCTAGTGTGCATTTATTGTGGTGAACTAATTTCATATGGGAATATGAGTATAATTTTAATTAATAGAGCGTTTGAAAACCACAAGTGCTCAAAACGCCCCAAGAAGTAAATTTTTTTTTTTGCTCCTGGTGAGCCCTTTCTAATGCCTGTTTTTCGTTGTTCCCCCCAAGAACCCCCCCAAAAAAACATAAAATTGTTTAAAAAATACAAAAAAAATAAAAAATGTTCAGAAAAAAAAAATATATAAAACAACAAAAACATAAAAAAAAGTTCTTTTCAGAACTACCTCCCATTTCTAAAAAATTACTAAAATTTTTAGCACTCTTGACTTCATTTTTCTCATAGGTGCGCTTCCCGGTGCGCGCACCGGAGAGCGCCCCGTTAGCGCAATAAAAAAAAAAAGAAAAAAAAAAAAGAAAAGGAGAGCATAAGAGAAAGAGAAAGAGAGAGTAATGTTAAGAGACAGACAGCAAGAGAGAGCAACACAGAGGTACTGTATAATACATAGTAAAACAGTGTAAAAGATATAAGAAAGTGTAAGAGAGAAAATGAAAAAAATAAAGGCTGTGAAACAAAGAAAGAGAGAAGAATAATACTAAAGCAGAGGCACATGAAGAATGTGAGTGGCTGTAAAGAGTAAAAGGAAAGTGAAAAAATGATGTACAAATAAAAGGTAATAACGGAACCAGATTTAAATAACACTGGTGAGGGAGAGAGAGAAAAAAGTTGTGTCCATAACTAAAGAGGGATGAAATAAGATGGATAAAATCGACTAAAGTTAAAACATGTGGATTGACAGAGAGAAAAAACTGAAAGAAGAATAGAAGAAGTAACAGAAAGGGAATAATTGAAGCAGCAAAGAAATGTAAATAACGTAGTGTGCTTGAACTTCAGGGAGAAAACATAATGAACAAGTAGTGAAAGAGTGAAGAGACAGAGACAATTAGAGTAAGAGAGACGGACTGAGTGAACGGGAGTGAGGAACTGTGAGAACAGAGGGACTGAGAAAAGGAGTGGAAGGAGTGCAGTAAGTAAATCACCCACACAACACAACAGCTACCCTACCTCAAAGCACTCTAAAATATTATTTTACAGTTTCTCTTGGTTTTCCCCTTGTTACGCTCCCCGGTGCACTACCCATAGTATAAGTAAAGAGGGGTGAAAGAGGGAGAAATATTGAATTAGGATAAAACATGGTGAGTGACATAGAGAGTGGACATAGAGAGTAAAGGAAACAGTACCTGAATGGGCTTGAGTAAAACAGCAAAAAAAGTTAAGTAATGCAATGTGTGTGACTTACAGGGAGTCAGTGGGTGTAGGTAGGAGTTTGGGTGTGTAAGGTGTGTCTGTGGGTGTGGTTGTGTGGACTGTTTTGGTGTGGGTAGAAATGAGGGTGTGTGAAATATGTCTGAAAAGTGTATGAGTGTGGGGTGTATATGTGTTCGATGTATGTGTGTGTATGGAATGTGTGTGTGTTTTTGAAGAGTGTGTGTGGGAGGTTTTTGTGTGTGTATGAGGTGTGTGTGTGTGGTGTGTGTGGGTGTATGTTACAGGTGTGTGCATGTGTTGGGAGGGGGATGAGCTATATGTGTAGGAGTAAGGTAAATAATTAAGAAAAAGAGAATGAGTGAAGAAGCAAAGGAAGGGAACAGAGGGTAAGTGAAGTAAAGAATAGGGATCAAAAGAAGTTGAATATGAGAGGGTAAATAGGGAAAGGGGAGTAAACATGGAGAATAAGAATAAGTGAAAGAAGCAGAGTAAAAACACAGGAGTGAGGTAGATTGAGAAAATGTTAGTGACCTTAAAGCAAAGGGTGATAACAAACTACATTTTTTTAGTCATACTTACCATATAATAAATGTAACTTTAATTTTTTTTACTACAGTTGGTATCTGTGAAAGAGAGAAAAGAAAATAAGTTATAATTAGTAAAATATGTATTTTAAATTAAAAGATACAAATGAAGAGCTAAAAACATCATAACACTCTTTTTAGAAATAAAGTGAGAGTGAAGAACACAGAAAGGGAAATAAACTAAGGTAGAAGGACAAAAAGAGGGAAAAAGAAATAGAAGGAGAGCAAATTACAAAGAGTAAGGCATATAGATTCACTAAGAAAAAGAGAGAGAAGTACAGAGAAATGAACTGAAGGTAAGAAAGATACTAAAACAATGTGAGTTAGCAAAACTAAATCAGGAAACAGAAGTAAGTAAAAAGATAATGACTGAGACAGAAAACTGTCTAATTAAGGATGTATTTAGAAGAATGAGGAATAGAAGATAACTGAGAGTAAGAGAAGAACAGTCATACAGTGAAAGGATGAAGGGAGACAGAATAATATACAACAATTGAAGGAAATGGACTGAGGAAGTTATAACGTAGACACACTAAGAGAAAAACTGAGTAAGGTGGAGTACAATGAGTGAGAAAAGAAAAAAAGTAAATCTGCAAAAAAAAGGAAAGAGAGGAGAAGACGACTAAAACAGTGGTACTGAGAGAAAATAATTTGGTGATGAAAGTAAAGAGAAGGACATTGAAAGAAAGGAAATGATGGATAGTAACGGAACCAGAGTAAAAGAAATGGGATGAAGAACGATGAGAGAGGAGCAGTGAAGTTGTTGTAAAAGAAGTGATAGAAGGTAGATAAACACAAGTGAAAATAACACAAGTAGAGTGAGGCACTGATGACATAGAAGTAGTGAACGAAAAACAGAGAGAAGAGGTCAAAAGTAAAGAGCAAACAAAGATAAGCTAAGGAGAGTGGGTGATTTATAGTGATAGAGTGCAATAATACTGCTGAGTGAGTAAACAGGAATTACTGAAAGAGCAAAGGAGGAAAATACGGAAAAGAGAAGAAAAGCAGAAAGACTGAAACCTGAAAAGTTATGCAAGGGAGAGACGGGATACACACAGTTGAAATGAAAATGAGGGGTTGTCAAAGAAGTGGAGTAAGGGAACGGGGGTTACAGAGAGTGAGAGAAAGACATTATAAGTGAGTAAAAAGAGCTGAAAGAAGATGAAAAAAGGAAAGTAAGTGTCAGAGAATGGGAATACAATTTAATTTACACAATCCAAAGTATAGAATAACTTCTACAACATGTTACATAGTTTATTTTTGCTGTTCTCAGAATATATTGAATTTCACTTAAAGTAGTGAGTTCAAATTACTCATCATATGACAGCGGGAAAAAAAACACAATCTAAAAGATTGTGTTTTAAAAAAAACCTTACATACTGACAAATGACAAATGTACGCTAATCTTTGATTGACTTACTTTTCCTTGAGGCCAAATAGTATATCATGGAGGTCCTTTTCTCGTTGCATAGTATTTTGCTGTTCACTTAGAAATCCATTTCATCGACTTTCTACAAGGAAAGCTCCAAGAACATCTGAAATATTTTCAAAATTTTAATATACTCCTTTTTTTCAGTCATGACTCTTTACTCATTCTTGCACCTTTCCATTTGGCCAAATAGTGTCAGACGTATGAGTATATATGAGTACTCCTCCCGTCTTCATAGGCCAATTACCTTTACCTAAATTTTGGCTGTAAAAACACTAGATATGAATTTATAAAGCCAAAAGGCAAACGTTGTTTGAAAGTCAAATGATTGTCGTTACATTGGGTCCAACCTTTAGAAGTTTTTAAATAGCATGTGTAATGCCGTGATGTTGTAGAAGGACCATCATGAAAAATAATAGCTACAGTTGCAAAGGTTCTTCCTGATATCGATAACTGAGAAGCCACAAAATTTTTAATAGAAGTTGTCAATTTAGTTCTATCAGGTCTACATCGTTGGAACATTAAAATAACATAGTGACCATAATTTTGTAGAAATAATGTGGACAGAATTGCAGACTTACATTGGGTACACACCATATTGTGATCCGCTGCTTTAATTAGATTATTGAAAGACACTGATTTGCAGTCTGGTAAAGTTAAATATATAAATCTTTCAGAGTCTATTCTAGTAGTACTTGATGAAGCACAGTTATCACAGTCATGTTGCCATTGATAAGAAAGGCCAAATAGATTTTTTATATCTACTCCTTCATCTTGTAATACATCAAACATATATTTTAAAAATTCCTGACAATCCTGCTGAATATTCTGTGAAAATTGATTTTGACCTGAACATATATCTAGTAGATTTCTAATTTCTGAAACACTTTCTATTTTTGCTCTATCACTACTACATTTGTCTAACACAGAATTCAATAAACAGCACAATGTTTGTTCCCGATTTTCAACAATAACTACTACATTAGCATAGCAGTTGACACCAGAACTGTTTTCAAACTGAAATCCAACAACATCTTCAACAGAATCCTTTTTGTTTCTCTTTACAATTACACTTTTATCTACTTTATGCCTTTTTGCTGATACCTCACTGCAATTACTCTCATTTCTTCTTTTTCGGCCTACCACACGTTTTTCAATCAGAGGATATTGAGGCAAATGTGGAGCATACTCTCTTCTTAACCTATTGTATTCTTTTACACAATCTAAATCTGCACAAATCTTTGTTTCATCACACTCAATCAAGTACAATCCTGATAAAGTTCTGACTCGTGATAATGCCACATATGCCATACCCTCTTTAAACACAGAACTTCCAATGTTCACCAAAGCGCTATCTACACTTAAACCTTGAGACTTATGAATTGTCACCGCATATGCCAAACAAATAGGAAACTGTTTTTGGCGAACATATAAGTCTTTCACGAGCAAAAATCTGGCTGAACAACGACAAATTTGTTCTATTTCATCAATGTCATCAAATTTAATTTTTAAAATTTCAATTCCATCTCTATTTTTGTAATTCACAAAACCAACAACATAACCCATTGCTCCATTTACTAGACCTCTTTCAACATTTAAATTCCTTCTTAAAATGACACGACAATTCAAACACACATTCAGAGTCTTTTCAAAACCAGCAGTTTTAGATATAGTCTTCTCTAATGAATCCAATTTTGATTTCAAATTTTCAGACAAAATAATTGTTGCTCCCATATGCTCTATTTTATCAATAGCTTCCAGTTTCACTATCTCTTCATTTTCTAACTGTAACATTTTGTTGTTGAACATGGAACATTCTTTCAGAGTTGGCAACAAACATATGCCAGATTTCTTCTCGTTAATTTTCTTAAATATGTTCTCTGGAAGAATGTTTTCATTTGGGTACAAATTGAAATTAATCGTGCATGTAAAGCTTCTTTCCCTTGCTGACTTACTTTTCCGATCCTTACATCTTGTAGAATATTTTTATAATCTTCATCATTTGCCTGCCGCATATTTTGAAGCAGTTCTGCATATTTGAAGTTTAACCATATATTAACGTTTCCAATGCTCCGTAAGCACTTCCTGGTATCTTCATGTGTGAGCATTTTGAACACAGGTTGTCCTTTCACTGGAGTCAACTGCAGAAGATCTCCAAAAACAATAATATGTTTTCCACCAAATAAGACATCATAGACTGCTCTAAGAATTTCTTGCATTCTCAAATGCACAAAAGCAAGCATGATATTTGACACCATGCTTTCTTCATCAATGATAAGAAGTTTCATTTTCTTCAGGACTCTCGAAACTTCGGAACACGCATCTCCTGATAGCTTGTGATACTCCAATTTGTTATCATGCTCCACTTGCAGCATCAGTAAACGATGTAAAGTAATCCCTTTAATGTTATGTGCTGCCAGCCCAGTTGGAGCAGTAACAACACAAGACAGCGGTGATTCAGTCCTTTTCTGCAGATAAGTTGCAATGGCTTTAATCAGAAAACTTTTTCCAGTTCCCGCTTCTCCACTCACGTACAGTTGGACAGGCTTAAATGATGTACATGAGCACTCTTTTTTCTCATGACTGAATCCATGATCAATCTGTTCTGTGACTTCGTCATATATCTGTTTCTGCTCAAGGTTTAGTTGTTTCACCAAATCTTCTAAGTTAACTTCATCATCTTGACCTTGTTCCATAGCTCTTTCCACCTCATCCATGGCAGTAGCAGCTTCATTTTGGATAATTGGTCCTCCTAGTGGATCCTGACTCAATGAAGCAGAACTCTGAGTGCCTTGAGAACTGTCTCTCGCAATCTCTGCAGCAATTGTGGCTTCTTGCTCTATTTCTTCATTCAACATTTGCAGATAATTTGGAAAAACAGGACATTCTATGGTATCCTTCGTTGCATTAAAGGAGTCTTCATAACAGAGAAAAACTCCAAGAAGTTCCTCTTCTTCACGCCATGGTTTAAACAGTTGCAAAAGAGCCAAATAATAAAATTCTCTTTTATCTGGATTATCACAACTCAATTAGCGATGACTAATCAAATGACCTTTTTTCTGTTTCACTAGACATCCTTCACATCCAATGACTCCATATATTCCATTATTGATATCTTCTCTGATGTTCCTCTTATAAATATATCTCTGCAGAACTTCATAGAGACAAGCGTTCTCAAGGTGATGACTTCTATTTGGATAGTATGTATCCAACATGTTTGTCTTCAAAATATCTGTACTTTCTGGTTCTTTCTCCGCCAAATACTCTATCTCTTGTACAGATTTCAAAACTCGATTTCGTGTTGCAGCAAGACCTAGACTCACCCAAATGATGGTTCTAGATTTGGCATAGAGACTTGCTGACGACAAACCATCAGAACATTCATACACTCCAATTTCTCGATGCGACAACATCTTCAGACTGTAACTGTATAATTTCTTGCTTAGACTCTTTTCATGTGAAATGTCCTCCCACATTTCCTTTAGTTCTGTCTTTTCTTTTTTTGTGATGTAAGACGTCACATATCGAGCAACAGCAATCGAGTTGTCAGCAACGAATTGAATATCCATGTTAGTATTCCACATGGACAAAATCACTGGGTTGTAGTCGTTGATGTACTTGGACTCTTCGTATCTTTTTAAATTGTATGTATTTTTTGGTGATTTCCTCGTCACAGTATGTCGCAGAGAAGACATCAAATTATTTACTCTTCCTTTAGAAATCACTGGTCGTGGAAAGCTGGAACGACATTTTGTGTAGAACTTGTCCTTGTTTCTGAATTTTCGACGACAGTACTTTCCACAACGATGGGATTGAAAGCGTAAAACTTGTTGCCTTAAACTGTTTTCTTCCGTAGTTTTCGGAACAGCACATGTTGAATACTCTTCAATGAAACTCATCACTGTCTCATCCGAATCTGTTCCAAATTTGGGTGCATCTTTAATCCATAACAACATATGTATGTGAGGAGTACCTCTCGCTTGATACTCCTTTTTCCAAAAGAAATCCAAAACCTCTCCAAGGGGAGGATTTCTTTTGTTGGTAATAAAAGACATCATAGCTTCAAATCTATGATTAAAATATCTGCATACATTCACTGGATCCAAAGAACACAGTTCTCCAGGTGTTTTGAATTCTATATTTTGTATATTAGCATTGGCCTCTCGTAGAAATTGAAGTAAGTCCTCCCATGCATACTCGGCACAGCTAAGAGTGAGGAACCATGTAGGAGTTCCTAAGTTTCTTAGCATACATTTCAATTCCCCATGGCGACGGTACCAATACTCATTTGTACCACGCTGACATGCCATGAGATTGATTAGATGAGATTCTAAAATATTATCTTGCAGATTCACTTTCTCCATAAAGTCCCTCGCCGAAACATTTTGTAGATTTGCTCCACTTTTCAGAATATGGTTTACTGCATAAGAAAGCCCAGACAAGTCACTTTCATACAGTAGATGAAACAAATAGGGAATGCATTGACAAAACCTTGCATCTTCAGCATATAATCTTACAGTTCGATATTCAGATGCAGAAATTTGAAGTGGTCGATCGTCATATTGTCCACGTCGACCTGTTGGAAATAGCTGTGGAAAACAACGAGCTTCCAAACTTTCTTCCCATACACTAATGGGACTTCCTTTTGCTGTTTTCATTTGAAACAATTCAATTGCATTCCCCATTACTTCTTTGGAATGCAAAGGATGAACAGTATAATGTTCATATATTTCTTCACTTCTAGACACATCAACTTTTTCAATTTGGCCGCCTGAACAATCACTGTCTTCATCTGTAGCTGTTTCTTCTGCTGCAACACATACATCTTTGTAGTACTCATTGTTTTTGCTAAATACTACGTTGTCTTTTTGACTTTCCTAACATCCACTAAATCTTGGCAGATTTTTTTACTCTTTGTTGGAACCCCATTAACTAGAATAACTAAAGGTTCCTCTTCTACTTTTTCTATACCAATTGTATCAATATTTTTTTTCAAATCTAGGGGCAAATAAACAACTCTTCCCTTTAATCCTCTCTGCAAATCTGTAGGAGGCAATTTCCCTATCTTAGGCTCCATGCGAACAATTGCCTGAAAAGGATGGACAAATTGAATCAAAATAGACTCATATGTATTTAAATCCATCAATTCACGGGGAATGTCTATCAACTCCAGATTATTATGAACAGCTCTAGCAGGCATTCTGTTTTGATTTAATTTGTCATAACAATATTTACAAATACGCTGATCAGAACTCAAATCAAAAGAATTCTCCACCCACAAATAAGTTGCTAAATCTTTCCACTCATAATTATCCATCTTTTCACTTTTTGCATATAAATCAACTAACCTAGTCTGAATCTTATAATGAGTCCGTCGACAACACACACAAGTAAAATTCGGCCTTTCACTTGATTTTACCTTAAACCTGGTAATTTCCTTCTCAAACTTTTCTGTATTTAAAATCTGTACATTGTCTTCCACATTACCTTGAATTGCTGTCTCAATTTCTACACTGTCCTCTTGCTCACAAAAATAACAAATCTCAATTTCTTCACAAATCTTCTTCACATCTAATTCTGTTCCATGCAAAAGAGCACTGTTTAATTGTTTAAGCTTAAGTGCTGGACTTTTTGCATAATACAACATTCTCACTAATTTCCTCATTTTGGTATGATGCACTGCTAACATCCTAAAATGATGAAAAACACTCTGACAGACTTTTCTAGAAAGACAAGCCAGTGAATGGCCTTGCAAACCTGTGATTCCTCTCACTCTGCAAGGATCTAAGTCTTGCAACAACTTCACTTTCTGCTTTATACTTTTTTTACTATATGTACGTAAGAAATTACAAAACAAATCAATTGATTCTTGTCGCACACTACAAATACTACTACACTTCCAAGTGTACACTGGACCTTTAGTATGTCTCCCTAAAACTCCATCAGATAACACCTCTTCTGGTTCTCTAGGCACAAGTTTCTCTTTTTCAATCGGACAACCGTCTTTCACTTCATACGCTCGACCACTGGTGTCAACTGCATGCACTAAATCATTCTCCTGGAAGTAACTCTCCTCATTAAAAAATGGCTCACAACTTGAACTGTGCATCCATTCTCCAGAAAAAACTTTACAAAAATTAGTCCGATTAATTACTCTTTTCCATCTACTGTTTGATTTGAAAACATCAATTGTCTTGTTAAGTGTCCTAATTCTATTGATTATTAAAATAAATAATTTTTTCTTAACTTCAAAAGCCTGATCAACAATCTTCTCTACACTTTTCTTTTTCTTATAAAAAGCAGCTCTCTGTTTACCTTTTTTAATATTTTTTAAGAAATTTAAAACCACTCTATTGCGAAACATTCATCTACGAATGTCTCTAAACTGATTCTGCCTTCTATTCCTATACATATTATTCTCTCCTGCTCCAGTTTTAGGATTCTTTGAAGTTCTCTCCTTCCTTTTCAATTTTACTCTCTCATTTTCTTTTTCTACATGGTGTCCATCATTTGTTCTGGATGTACATATGTTGCGTAAAAAAGACTTAGTTGTCTTACCAGGAGCTTTGTTCCTGTTTTTTGAAGTATCTGTTGTGGAAGAATGCTGTAATTCCGTTGCTGTTTTTGATTATTCCCGGTTACGTTGTTTCTTTGTCCTTTCCTTTGTGGGCATCTTTGCTTTTTCTTCAAATAACGATTTCAATCTGTGTTAAAGAAAAACAGTAGCACATTATAGACCACTATTACCAAACAACAAAGCAATGACAAAAAACAAACGATCAATACAGGGTTTCAGATCAGGTGAGGATTCTCCAGTGGTGCACAAAAGGTGAGGCCTGTATTGAAAAATATAGTGGAAGACAGCTCTGTCCACAACTACAAAGAAGATCAGACCTATGTCTAACTCCACTGCACTCTTATACACAGGCTTCACCACCTATGCTTCCCAAGAAAATATTGAGTTATATAGTTATATAGAATTGTATTTTATAAAATTGTGAAGCTCCATGAGAAAGCGTTTGTCTCAGTCTTGTTCCTGTTGTGAGGCAGGTGCAAGATTTTGCCTCAGTCTTATCCCTGCTGTGAGGCAGATGATTGTAAATAGGATCTGTGCTGTGTTTCCTAAATGTGACGTCAAAAACGATTTTGGAGAAAATGATTGGTTTTTACATTTTTGATTATAATGTGGCGCAGAGGTTTAAAAAGTGACGCATCTACCTACATGCATCAATTTTTAAATATGGAGCAAAAAGGTACTTGTTTTGGTTTTCCTGGGGAGCGTAGTTGGTGAAGCTTGTGTCTAAGAGTGCAGTGGACTAGGCTTCATGAAGCATATACCTTTCTGCATTCTTAGACGCAGGTGTCAATTTGACTCTTTACAGTGATTTTAGCTGTGTTTTAAATCAGTGTAGGAAGCATATTGAGTTTGTTTGCATAGAGGAATTGTATTTTGTAAAATTGTGAAGCTCCATGTGAAAGCGTATGCCTCAGTCTTATTCCTGTTGTGAGGCAGGTGCAAGATTTTGCCTCAGTCTTATCCCTGTTGTGAGGCAGATGATTGTAAATATGATCTGTGCTGTGTTTCCTAAATTTGATGTCAAAAACGATTTTGGGGAAAATAAATGGATTTTACATTTTTGAGTATAATGTGGCGCAAAGGTTTAAAAAATGATGCATACATGCGTCACTTTTTAAATATGGGGAAAAAAGGTACATGTTTGGGCTTTCCTGGGGAGCCTAGATGGTGAGGATTGTATCTAAGTGTGCAGATACACTGCCCAAAGATAACTTCACTATTAAAAAATCAAAACTACCTGTCTGAACCTAAACCCAACAGTGCCCTATCTCTACTGATATATTTATTTTTTATGCAATTTACAGCAACATAATGGAAGGAGATCAAAATAAATTTAATATTTCATTCGAACTTGATCTTCAGGACAACCCAGAGGAAGAGATTAACAATTCAGATTTTTTCGATCAGTCTCTTGATGAAGAGTTTCTGAAATATGTGGAAGAAATGGAATCATGTAATCCAAATGAGGACATTCCCGACGAGATAATGTTGGAAGTCTTATTAAATTTTGAAAAATCAGAGCAATAAATTTATATTTAATAATTAAAAATTGTTCCAGACATTATTCTTTTTTATATGTAATCAATGAAATAGTACCAAAATGAATATAATATAATGTGAGACTTATAGTATACTGGGCAACTTTTTTGTTTTACAGAGTAATTTTGCTCATAGATACTTCCTTTCTCCCACTATATTATCTCCAAAGTGTATTTGACATCTCTTTTTCATCTCCTGCCTCCATGTTCTTTATGTTTTCCTGACAGACTATGGTATGTGGGTGTATAGGTGTGTGTAGGTGTGTGGGGTATGTGGGTGTTGGTGGGGGTGTGGGTGTGTAAGGTGTGTGTGTGGGTGTGAGTGTGTGGGTGTTTGAGTGTAGGTGGAGGTGTGGGTGTGTGAGGTGTGTGTGGGGGTGTGTGGATGTGGGGGGTATGTGTGTAAGATATGTGTGTATATGTGGGATGTGTGGGTGTGTCTGTGAGGTGTGGGTGTGTGTGAAGGGGAGGTGTGTGTGTGGGATGTGTGGGGTGTGTCTGTGACATATCTGTGTGTGCGTGTGTGTGTGTGTGTGTGTTGGGGGGGTGAGGTGTGTGTGTGTGTCTGGGTGTGTGAGATGTGTGGTTGTGTGTGTGAATGTGTAAGGTGTCGGTGTAGGGCTTTGGGGTGTTTGGGTGTAGGTGGAGGTGTGCGTGTGTGAGTTATGTGTGGGGAGTGTGTGGGTGTGGGGGTGTGGGGTTGTGTGGGATGTACTTGTAGGTACATAAAACAGCCACAGAACCCAAAGGCTCTTTTCAGAGCTACCCTACCTTTAATCACTCAAAATGATTATTTTACACTATTATTTTCACTATTTTTCACCAAAGAACACTCCCCGGTGCGCGTACCGGCCGCTCCCCACGAGAAAATTGAAAAAATTATTATTTTTTTTTTACCCGAAGGACCCTTTTATGGCCACCACATCAAACCTAGAGGGCCAGGGGGGGGTCTACCCTGCCCCCTTTTCATTATTTTCCCTTTTGTTTTTACCACCTCTTGTGTCTCGATCCTACCGAGACACAAGATGGCGGCCGCTGCGGACTGTTTCGAATGTTTACAGACACCCGAGAACCAATCAGCTTGCCGTGCGCAACTCGCGTGGCGCGCCCGGAGCGCTCCCCGGTGCGCGTACTGGGGCGCGCTTAAAGATATATACATTTTTTTAAACCTAAATTACTCAAAATCCACTGGAGCACATATCTTGAGACATAGCAAAGGCACATCGGGCTACCAGTCCCTACAATTTTGTCAAGTTTGGTGAAAAGAGTAGTAGATAGTGAGTAGTAGGGAGTGAGTAGTAGAGAGAGAGTAGTAGAGAGTAGTAGAGTAGTAGAGAATGAGTAGTAGAGAGTGAGTATTTGAGAGTAGTGGAGTAGGAGAGAGTAAGTAGTAGAGAGTAGTGGAGAATATTCCAAAGTTTGGCACAGCACCACTTGCACAATAAGTCCAATCAAATCATATCACTTAGAGTCCTTATTAAAGCGCTGAATCTTGGTGTATATTCAAATGCTTTTATTTTCCTTAAGTTTATGTACCACAGCCAGCCGAAACGTTTCGTTCTGTACAACAGAACTTCTTCAGGGCGTTCTTATTTCCTTCAAGTTATGTTGGTATCCTGTTGTCATATAACTAGATATTTCTTCCAAATGTTAGACGAGACGTAAGTACATTCTTATTCAAAGTGACTAGGTATCAATTTTACCCACACAATTCGGGCAGACTTGAGTAATTTATAGCATCCTCAAAGTCAGTCTTTCAAAAATTCCAAAGTATAGGACATGATAATCCAAATCCAAATGTTTCTCAAGAAAAGTCATTTTCAATCGTTCGAAATATCGGTGTTTGGGCAGATATGACCCAGGGACCCCCAGTATGCAAGGGGAATTAGTCGCCCCTCTGCAAACGCGCCAGTGGCCTGCATTGCAGAGAGGTGTAACTGTTCGTGGCTCTGCTGTGCGACGGAGGACGGAGCTGCTGACCGCAACCCAGAGGAGCAACAGGAGGAGCAAAGCAGAGCACGCGGACGTAGGTTGACCCTGCCCTTTCCGACCGCGTTCGCGTGCACGCACGCTCCTGGGAAGTCGGAGCAAGGAGCGAAGCACGAGGAGGAAGGCGCGGCGGCAGGCAGAGGCAGAGAACCCCCCCAGGCTGCCACAAAGAGTAACGGTGCCGAGTATGGCATCGAGCACCGAGCTATTGGTCCCTGTATGACAGGCAACAAGGCTGGAGTTGAAAGCCTGGCTTGCAGCGCGGGGGGCAAGCTAAAAGACTCGTGCCTAAGATTGCTTGTGCCTAAGACAGTTGAAGGAATTCTTTGGCACAGGTGTTATCACTAACTGATAAACGTGGAGATGGAAGTATTGAAAGCGGATTGAACAATACCGGTCAGTTCAGCCTGTCCACGCACAGCAGAGGTAAGTGAACCTATAATTGTGTCATTTTTGGAAATAACTAATCTATCTTAAAAATCTTAACCAAAACCTGGTACTATTTTATGAGAAATAAAAATTAGATACCCCAATTACGCTTACAAGTAGGGTGGGGTTGGAGCAAACAGACGGTAGTAATTTACCCCGGTGGAAAGGGAACTATATACAATATAGGCTAAGTAAACAAGCATTTCTACCCAAAGTTGGAAGCTAAAGACACGGTATGATGGCACCAAAAAAGCTTAAAAACCTTAAAGGTCAGAAAGAGCCGGATAGTACTACTAAGAAAATTGTGCCTGAAAACGAGTCCCGGGGAGAGAGTATGGAATCACCTAAAGGTGTGACAAAAAGGTCTTCTAAAAGAAATAAAGACACGAGTGAAGGCACCCAAGGTGGACTAAAGGGAGGCGCACAAGTATCCAAATCAATCAAAGACTTTGTAGGAAAACATTTTAAAAAACTGCAAACCCCAGTGAAAACCCCGGAATTGAATAAAGACCTGAACAAAGAGCTATCGCTTGAACAAATGGATCAGGAGGACTGTGTAATCAGCTCAGATGTATCCTTTAGTAACTGTTGGACAGGCCGCATGGTCGGGCTGCCCCCTCCCCGCAATGGAACCTGGACCCTGGCTCCCCCTGCATCCCCAGCCAGAGTCCCCGACGACCACCCGAAGTACACTGCAATTCCTCACCCACAAGACACCAGCTCCGGACCCAGCTGGCCCGGGTCACCATCCACACCACGGCCTCGGCCCAGCCGCCATCTTGGGCCACTGCAGCACGAGGCCGCGTGGCCTCAACTCGACCCTCACCCTGGGCCCGGCCGGGCCCGACATCGAGGCACCAACCTCCCCCCAGGAGGCAGAGTGACCACTTGGCGAGTCAATGGGGGAAAGGAATCGTCAACGGCTCTCCTCCGCCAGGTGTCGATCACCCCCGGCCGCCTGGGCGCTGGCTCCACCCCCCTGCTGGGTGTCTGGACTCCCTCATCCCGGACCTCCCGGCCCCCCAGGCGCAAGGGTCCGGACATCAAAGGGGACCAGACCTATAACTGGGGCAGGACCAGACCAGGAAGCCAGTTGTATCCTGGAGTCGAGAGACCCGAGAAGAACTCATCTGTGACTGGCCTGCTGGCGCTGCCGCGGCCCTCTGCCTCGTGAAACCATCGTCTTGGCCTGCTGGCGCTGCCGCGGCCCTCTGCCTCGTGAAACCATCGTCTTGGCCTGCTGGCGCTGCCGCGGCCCTCTGCCTCGTGAAACCATCGTCTTGGCCTGCTGGCGCTGCCGCGGCCCCCTGCCTAGGGAGACTATCATCTTGGCCTGCTGGCGCTGCCGCGGCCCGATCCACAGACACTCCAGCTCGAGGATTGTGAGCTCGCCTCTTACCACTACCTGTACCGATCCGGTACCAAGACTGTCCCGCTACCCCCTTTTCCCTACAGAGACTAGAAGTGAGAGGACCCCCGGGTCCGAGATATCCTGTATCGCTGATATCCTTGCCTTAAGAACCTTATATAAAGCATTGAACTCGACTTGGTGTGGTGCCTGTTTGTGGGGAGGGAGGTAACTTGTCTGTACGATCGCAGGAGACGGTCCCACTCGGGGATCTCTCCCTCAGTATCCGGCCGACCCTCAGGGTCCCCGTCTAACATTGGTGGCCAGCGACGGGATCCGAACCTACGCATAATCGTACAGAAAGTCACCCGACCCACGACACACGACCACCATGACAACAGAGAGCGGAACAACGGAGAAATTCCAGATGGAAAAATTGGAAGACTACAACCACCGAGAACTGAAGCAATATTGCATGGAACTTGGTCTCCCAACCACGGGTCTGAGTACGAAGGAAGACTTCAAACGAGCCCTAGAAGCCTGGGCGGAAACGGGTACGGCCGTACCCCGAACACAAACAACCGAGACGAGCCCCGCACCAACTAAAGAAAGAGCGGGTCTCTCCCTGGAAGAGATCCGAGAAAGAGAAAAAACCAGACTCCACGAATTAGAACTAGCCCGACTTCGCTTGGATGGAGAACTCAAGCTGGCAGAACAAAAAATAACCCTGGAACACTTACGGCTCAGGGAAGAGCGAGAAGACAAGCAAAAACAGAGAGAGCTAGAGGAAAAGAGACTAGAGTACGAACATGAGCGCAATCTCAAAACACTGGAGATCCAGAAACAGAATAAAGACCTCGGGCTCCCCGAACGACCGACCCCGTCTGCCTCGACCGAACCCAAGGTTCACATCCCCAAAGATGTCATCCGGGAATACCACAAGAACGATGATATACAGCAGTGGTTTAAAGCCTATGAGGTGGCAATGACCTCCCACCGGATTCCCCGAAGCGATTGGGGAGCCGGATTATGGGGGAGGTTTGTCAACGAAGGGCGGGACGCCCTGCTACAACTCCCGGACCAGCTGATGACCTCCTACGACCACATGAAGGCCGCCCTCCTCACTCGATACGGGCTCACACCGGAGATGTACCGCCAACGGTTCCGCGACTGCAAACGGATTCCGGGTACAACTTGGGTGGAGTACGTGAACTTTTTTAGCCGAGCCTTCGAGGGGTGGATCAAGGGCAACAAAGTAACCACCTACGAACAACTCTTTGACCTTATCGTATGGGAGCACCTGTCGAACCACTGCTTCGTGGAGCTCCGGCAACACCTCCTGGACAGTAAGCTAACCGACCCTCGACAACTCGCCGTCGAAGCCGACCGGTGGGAAAGCACCCGAGTTGGCCGGAACGCACCCAGCGAATTATCCAGACCGTATCGCCCCCGAGGGGGAGGAGGAAGTCAGGGTCGGGGGAGAGACCCCGGCCCCTCGTCACCCCCCAGAAACCCCTCGACCCCGGTTGGCCGAGGAAGCCCTGCCGTCCGGGCCGGTTTCCGGGCCAACATTACGTGCCACAGGTGCCAGCGACCCGGCCACTACGCCAGTGATCCCAATTGCCCAAAGAATCCGAACACTACCCCCCGCCAAGTTGCAGCGGCGGCCCTAGGGGAAGAACTAATCCCGGAAGACCAAGAAGAGTACGAGACCGATCCCTCTGAATGGGCACCCGCCGCCATGGCACTGGTCTGCTTAGGGGAGAGAGACATGATTCCGCGGGCCCCCCTTCCCGCCAACACCCAGAAGTACGGTCAATGGGTCAACATTAATGGCCGCCGGGCGGAAGCCCTCCGCGACACCGGGGCCAGTGTAACGGCGGTCCGACGCCACCTCGTCACTCCAGACCAAATCTTGCCGAACATTCTTTGCCCTGTCCGATCAGCCGACAATTCCGAAAGCCTATGCCACATGGCCTGCGTCCCCTTCGAGTGGGGAGGAGTAACAGGGATGTTAAAAGTAACTGTCCGCGATGATGCCCCCGTGGACTGCCTCCTAGGGAACGACCTTGAAAGCTCTCCCTGGGCAGCTGTCGAACGGAGGGAGCACCTGGGGATGCTCGGCCTCCCCGAATGGGTCTGCGTCACGACCAGGTCCATGACCGCCCGCGCGGTCCCCAGCCCAGAAGAGCCCGAGTGGCCAGAACCTCCTCCCGCGCTCATCCCCGAGGAGGCCGCCCCAGAAGCCAGTCCATTGACCCAAACCGAAGAAGGACCCGACCAGCTTCGGGACGTCCCTGACCTGGCACAATGGCGGCAGGAGGGAGGCCCCACGCAGGAGCAATTCCGGGCCGAACAGAAAACCTGTCCCTCTCTCGAAGGACTCCGGCAGCAAGCCCTGGCCCAGAGCGCCGGGGATACCTCGGGGGCCCACTGGATCTACTGGGACCAAGACCTGCTCTACAGCGAGCAGAAAGTTGCAGAACTAGGGGCCAGCCGGGTGCTGGTGGTGCCCCTTCGCTTCCGAGACTTCCTCCTGAACTTAGCCCACGATGTCCCCCTTGCCGGACACCTGGGGCAGGATAAAACCTACGACCGCCTGGTGACCCATTTTTTCTGGCCCCACATGCGGAAGGATGTCACCAACCACTGCAAGGCCTGCCCCACCTGCCAGGCCAGCGGAAAAAGTGGCCGAAAAATCAAAGCACCGTTACAACCCTTTCCTGTCGTCACCACCCCGTTTGAACGAGTGGGAATAGACATTGTGGGGCCCCTCGACCCTCGAACAGCCCAAGGACACCGGTTCATCCTGGTCCTTGTAGACCACGCCACCCGCTATCCCGAGGCCATCCCTCTTCGGACCGTGACGGCCCCCGTGGTGGGCCGGGCCCTGATGGGGATCTTCTCCCGGGTGGGGTTCCCCCGGGAGGTCGTCAGTGACAGGGGCACGAACTTTATCTCCAGATATATGAAGTCCCTCTGGCAACAATGCGGGGTCACCTACAAATTCACGACCCCCTATCACCCGCAAGGAAACGGACTGGTCGAGAGATTCAACCGCACCCTCAAGGGGATGATTATGGGTCTAGAAGAACCCCTTCGACGCCAGTGGGACGTGCTACTTCCCTGCCTCCTGTTTGCCTATCGGGAGGTCCCGCAGAAGTCCCTCGGCTTCAGCCCCTTTGAACTCCTGTACGGGCACCCCGTCCGGGGCCCCCTCAGCCTAGTCAAGGAAGGTTGGGAGCAGCCTCCCCAGAAAAATCCCCCGGACATCTACCGGTATCTCCTGGCTCTCCGCAACCAGACCCGGCGGTTCCGAGACGCCGCCAAAGCCAACCTCGAGGCCAGTCAGGAGGACATGAAGAGGTGGTACGATCAGCACACGTCCTCCATTGAGTTCAAACCTGGACAACAGGTCTGGGTGATGTCCCCGGTTGAGCCCTGTGCACTCCAAGACAGATGGTCCGGGCCCTTCAAGGTAATCGAACGCAAGGGGCCCGTCACCTATTTAATCGACATGGAGACTGCCCGGAACCCCCTACGGGTCCTCCATGCCAACAGGCTCAAACCCCATTTTGTGCGATCCGAACTCAGCCTCCTGATGGCTACCGATAATGGGACAGAAGAAGACTCTGAGCCCCTTCCGGACTTACTGAGGGCCCTCGAGCAGGATGGCTCAGTGGAAGGGGTCCAGCTCTCCGAGGCCCTGTCCCCGGAGCAACACCAAGACTGCCAAACGCTCCTGAGGCAGTTCGCCTCCCTGTTCTCCCTCACCCCCGGAGTCACCCCCTGGTGCCTCCACGATGTGGACACCGGGGACAGCCCTCCTATTCGACACCGAGCGTACCGCGTACCAGACCGGGTACGAGCCTGCATCCAGACCGAGGTGTCCAAAATGCTGACCCTAGGAGTGATCGAACCCTCAGACAGTCCCTGGGCGAGCCCAGTCGTCCTAGTTCCCAAGGCAGCTGCCCCGGGCGTTGCCCCTGAGCTCCGGTTCTGCGTGGACTATCGGGGGCTGAATGCAGTTACCCGGACCGACGCTCATCCCATCCCCCGGGCAGACGAGCTAATTGACCGGATGGGGGCCGCCCGCTACCTGAGCATCTTCGACCTAACAGCGGGCTACTGGCAGATCGGCCTCACCCCTAGGGCCCAAGAACGATCCGCCTTCTCTACCCCAGACGGGCACTACCACTTTAAAGTCATGCCCTTCGGCATGAAAAACGCCCCGGCAACGTTCCAACGGCTGGTAAACCAGGTACTGGCGGGCCTGGAAGGCTTCAGCGCCGCCTACCTGGACGACATTGCTGTGTACAGCCACCAGTGGACCGACCACCTCCGCCACCTGCGGGAGGTTCTACACGCCCTCCAGCAAGCCGGGCTCACCATCAAAGCCAGCAAGTGCCAGGTTGGCCAAGGGTCCGTGACCTACCTGGGACACCAAGTGGGAAGCGGGCTGGTGGCCCCTCTCCAACTCAAGATTGCTGCCATCCAGGCCTGGCGACCCCCTACGACCCAAACGGAGGTCCGGGCCTTCCTGGGGCTCACCGGATACTACCGGCGGTTCATGAAGGACTATGGCAGCATCGTGGGGCCCCTCACAGAGCTCACCTCCAAAAAGAGCCCCAAAACCGTCAACTGGACCCCGGACTGCCAATCGGCCTTCGAAAAGCTAAAGACCGCCATGTGCACGGCCCCCGTGCTCCAGGCTCCCGACTACAGCCGGGAATTCATTGTGCAGACGGACGCCTCCGATCATGGTGTGGGGGCCGTCCTCTCCCAACTCAACGCCGAAGGGATCGACCAGCCAGTGGTCTTCATCAGCAGACGCCTATTGCCCCGAGAACAGCGCTGGAGCACCATTGAGAGGGAGGCCTTCGCCGTAGTCTGGGCACTCAAGAAGCTCCGGCCATACCTCTTCGGCACCCACTTCCGGGTGCAAACAGACCACCGACCCCTGCAATGGCTGATGCAAATGCGGGGGGAGAACCCGAAGCTGTTGCGCTGGTCCATCTCCCTACAGGGGATGGACTTCACGGTGGAACATCGTCCAGGCCAGGACCACGCCAACGCCGACGGCCTGTCACGCTTTTTCCGCCTCAGCGAGGAGAGTCCCCAGGAAGATGGCTGACTCTCCCCGCCTAGAGCTGGGGGGGACGCATGTTGGACAGGCCGCATGGTCGGGCTGCCCCCTCCCCGCAATGGAACCTGGACCCTGGCTCCCCCTGCATCCCCAGCCAGAGTCCCCGACGACCACCCGAAGTACACTGCAATTCCTCACCCACAAGACACCAGCTCCGGACCCAGCTGGCCCGGGTCACCATCCACACCACGGCCTCGGCCCAGCCGCCATCTTGGGCCACTGCAGCACGAGGCCGCGTGGCCTCAACTCGACCCTCACCCTGGGCCCGGCCGGGCCCGACATCGAGGCACCAACCTCCCCCCAGGAGGCAGAGTGACCACTTGGCGAGTCAATGGGGGAAAGGAATCGTCAACGGCTCTCCTCCGCCAGGTGTCGATCACCCCCGGCCGCCTGGGCGCTGGCTCCACCCCCCTGCTGGGTGTCTGGACTCCCTCATCCCGGACCTCCCGGCCCCCCAGGCGCAAGGGTCCGGACATCAAAGGGGACCAGACCTATAACTGGGGCAGGACCAGACCAGGAAGCCAGTTGTATCCTGGAGTCGAGAGACCCGAGAAGAACTCATCTGTGACTGGCCTGCTGGCGCTGCCGCGGCCCTCTGCCTCGTGAAACCATCGTCTTGGCCTGCTGGCGCTGCCGCGGCCCTCTGCCTCGTGAAACCATCGTCTTGGCCTGCTGGCGCTGCCGCGGCCCTCTGCCTCGTGAAACCATCGTCTTGGCCTGCTGGCGCTGCCGCGGCCCTCTGCCTCGTGAAACCATCGTCTTGGCCTGCTGGCGCTGCCGCGGCCCCCTGCCTAGGGAGACTATCATCTTGGCCTGCTGGCGCTGCCGCGGCCCGATCCACAGACACTCCAGCTCGAGGATTGTGAGCTCGCCTCTTACCACTACCTGTACCGATCCGGTACCAAGACTGTCCCGCTACCCCCTTTTCCCTACAGAGACTAGAAGTGAGAGGACCCCCGGGTCCGAGATATCCTGTATCGCTGATATCCTTGCCTTAAGAACCTTATATAAAGCATTGAACTCGACTTGGTGTGGTGCCTGTTTGTGGGGAGGGAGGTAACTTGTCTGTACGATTGCAGGAGACGGTCCCACTCGGGGATCTCTCCCTCAGTATCCGGCCGACCCTCAGGGTCCCCGTCTAACAGTAACCAACTGAATCAAAGCCCTATTGAGGTCACCCCGGAACCAAGACTATCCTCCTCACCCCGGATCTTCTACCTGACAGGCGGCATTGATATGACCTGTGAAGAGATGAACGTAACCAACTCAAGAAGCGAACAGAGAAGTGACCCGGAGCAGTTTAGAATGTCCATGACCGTAAAGAGCACGGAGCAACATGAAACTCAAGGAGCAATATTTATAGAAAATTCGGCACCTAACAATACCTTGGGTATAGACATATCTGCGACTGCTTCAGCATCAATGCTAGATATAATGCTAATGCTACAAAAAACCTTGCAGGGGTTGTTGGAAGTGACGATGTTAAACAATAGTATATTAAAAACCCATGAAACCCAATTTCAGAACATTGTAGGGGAATTGCAAGGAATCAGGGGGCTGATGCCTACGATAGTGAGACCGGCTCAGACCCAGGACCCCCCACAGCAGGTAGAGGAGAGGGTTTGTGAGCAGTTGATTGACCATCAGGAAGTCTATATATCAAGATGCCCGATGCTGGTAAATAGATGGAAGGACCTATTGTGTTATAGGCGATATAATGTACGAAGAGTAAAGAAAAGATCAGCACGCTTAAAAAAGAAGTCAAGGGCAGGGGGAAAAAGGCTGGAAGGAATCTCAGATACTGTGAAGAAAGGGAGTAAAGAATCAGTATCCCCCCAAGAAGAGAGAATTCTAGTGGGAAATAGGAGGTCAATGAGGATCCCCAAAAATAGTACAAGGGTGGGGAAGGTAGCAACGGCTAAAAGAAAGGAGCAAATAAAACTAGCACCAATAAATAAAGGAGAGGTCAAGGTGATTAAGTCATGGAAATTACCACACGGGCAAATTAATTTGAATGGAACAGCAGATAGGGGAGAGGCTTCAGTAAAAAGAGGAAGGGAATGGAATGGGAAGGAGGGGAAACAGCCCGGTATTATTCCTATAAAGGACGTGGATAATCTGTGGCTATATTTTTAACCTGTCAAAATAGAGAAAGGGAGAAAAAAAGGCTGCAAGGTTACACCCCTAAACCGTTCCCAACTTGTATATTCCTTCTCTAAATGCTCTACTCTGAGGGGGTTGGGAACAAAGGATATAAAACAAGTAGGTTTATGTAATAATAATGATGGGAGAGAACTTACTATGGTACTATTGTACTCAAGTCTGGTAAAAACAGCAATTGTGAGGGCGGAAAATGAGATAGCAAAGGTAGGGATAAGGTTGGTACCGACTAGTGAATTAGAGGCGAGGAACCAGCAGGACAGAGCCTTTCTAGCCTGTCACTCAGGCCTGGGAAAAAGACAGATAAGTCTAATCCTAGGCGAGGGAAGGGTAGGTGAAAATATGAGAATGGTAGTTGAGAACCATGAGGCAGGTAAACCGTGGGGTGATTGGTCTTTTAATGATAGCTGGTCAGGTGCCCAATATGGGCAAAATTCCGTTGATGACCGTACCAGTGATGTCGATTAGGGAGGAGGGGTGTCGCATAGCATGAACCTGTTATCTTGGAATGTAAATGGGCTAGGAGGGGAGGCAAAAGTCGAAAGTATAAAAACCCTAGCCCGAAGTGCCAAAATAATAGGTTTGCAGGAAACTTTGCTATGCGACAATACCCCCGTATTTGAAGGCTTTGTACAACTACATAGGCCAGCAAGAAGGAAAAGGTTTGGCCGTCCAGCTGGGGGCATTATGACTCTTGTCTCGACCAAGATAGCAAAAAGGGCTATGATTGTTTATACGACTTGTAAATGGTTATTGGTCATTGATGTATCCCTGCTGGGCTCGGTAGGGGCGTATGATCATATGATAATAATAAATGTTTACATTCAATGGGGATCAAATGAAGAATATGAGATAGAAACGAGACGTTTTGAAAATGACCTAGATACATTGTGTGAAAAGTTTGAAAATTATATGATAATTGTAATGGGTGATTTTAACCATAGATTGAACCCCTCGAGATATGACCATTGGGTTGAAGACCTCTTGAGCTCAAATAATATACCCCCTGCTGTGTTTCCAAATTGTACTACCTCTAAACTAGACGCAAGGTTGGGCAAATTTTTGGGGCTACAAGGATTGTTTTGCTTAAATGGCAGATGGGAAACAGACTGCCCTGCAAGGCAGACCTTTAAGATAGGTTCCCAACTTTGCCCGATTGATTATATATTCATCCATGCGTGGAACTTTGATCTTATCAATGGGTTTCAGATAATTGCTTGTGATGGTAGTGATCACAACATTTTGCAATTTGCATTAGCAAGGGGACTTCAAAGCTCTAGAGAATTGGTTCTCCCTCAACAAGTAGAGTACCCTAAACGGCTGACAACAAGATTAACTGAGCAATATATTGGAAAGCTAGCTGGATTTCAACAGAAAGTGGATCTGAAAGATGCTAGGGCTAAAAAAGTGCCTTGGTTCGAGGAAAAGATAAAAGAAATGGCACAGTGCCTCAAAGTAGATATAAAAAGTAAGGACCCATGCATAACTGCTAAACAATCAATACAAGCCAAACAGCCGAGTTGGTTTAACGGGGAGTGTTTAACCAGGAAAAGAGAAATAAGAAGGGAAGAAAGAAGCCTGAGGAAAAAATATGATCCAATAAGACAGCAAAATTTAAGTAATATGAGGAAGGAGTATAAAATGGTAGTTAGAAATCTGAAGAGAGAATTTAAAGAGAAATGCTGGGTTAACTTGCTGGAAATTATTGAATCTAAAAACCTGCGAAAGTTTTGGAATCTGATAAAGGTAGCAGCAGGTCAGGCTAACGGGGCTATGCCCTGTGTAGTAGAGGAAGCAGCATGGGAAGAATACCTAGGTGAGCTATACGGAACATATGCTGAAGAAGCATGTGAGGAGATCTGTCCCTGGATGGAGGCGGTGGTAGACCTAAAACCCTTATTTACTACAGAAGAGGTCAATAAAATCATAAGAAGTCTAAACCTAACCGGTGCTGCAGGTCCAGATAACCTACCAGCAATTATCATAAAATCCCAGCAAGATTGGTGGGCGGAATTTTTTTTCTGTATGTTTTTGGCAATATTGGACTCAGGTAAGATCCCCAAAAAGTGGAGAGGAGCAGTAATCAGACCAATCCACAAGAAGGGAGACAGAAAAGCACCAAAAAACTATAGACTTATTAACTTGCTGGATATTGGGAAAAAGGTATTTTCCAAAATAATCCTGGGCAGTCTAAAAGACTGGGTGGAACAGTGGACGATTGTGCCAGTAGAACAAGGAGGATTTAAGAAGGGGCATTCCACGATCGATCACTACTTCGCACTGTGGGCCGTGGCGCGGAAGTCGGTGGAAAAGCAGGGGAAGTTATGCTGCTGCTTCGTAGACTTCCGCGCGGCATTCGACCTAGTAGATAGGAGATGCCTGTGGGAGGCCTTAAGAAAACTTAATGTCCCAGAGGGGCTCCTGAAAATTATCCAGGAGCTACACAAACAAAATTGGGCGCAAGTTATCAAAGACATAGTTGGAGCCCTGACACCAAAAATATTGATTAAGAATGGTTTAAGGCAGGGATGCGTATTAGCCCCCTTACTGTTTGCAATATATCTAGCTGATCTCCCAGCCACCTTAGAAGTGAATAGAAGCGCCAGCCCTAAAATGCACGGGAAACAATTGCCCTGTTTGCTGTATGCCGACGATTTGGTAATCTTTGACTGAACGGAGATTGGATTGCAAAGGAAGTTATCCGTCTTCAATGAATACTGCTTGGCTAAACTCCTGACTGTAAATATGGAGAAAACTAAAATCCTATGTTTTGGGAAGAAAACTCAGAATTTTAACTGGTATCTGGGTTCCAGTAAATTAGAAATTGTGAATGAATACAGATACCTCGGTATCTGGTTCGAAAAGTCTTTGAAATGGGATATCCATCTGGCAGCCCAGAGTGCGAAAGCCCATACATCAGGATGCGGGCTAAGGAAATTTAGCCAAATCTATAGGGATATGTCACATAGACCTTTACTGAACGCCTATAAGGCAATGATACCCCCACAAGTGCAGTATGGGGCCGAAGTCTTGTATTTGAGTGGGAAGAACAATTAGGACATTGAGGAGGGGAAATGTCTCAAACCATTGATGTCACTGCCTAGCTCCTCTATGATCCAGGCAATCCGATTGGAGTTGGGAGTGACATCATGGAACATACAGGTACAAGTGGCTCTTTTAAGATTTTGGAAAAGATTGGGATCGGAGGAAGTTACAAAAGTATCACAATGGTGCAAAGAGGAGATTTTGCACAGCGATTTAAAATGGGCCAAGGTGATTAGAATGAAATTGTGCGCAATGTGTAAAAGCTTAAAAGTAAAATTTGACCAGGTGACACTGTCGGTTGAAGCCTCCAATGGGGAGCTTAGAACAGCAGGAAGAGAAGTATCCAGGCAAAATGACATGATATACCTGAGAAAGAAAGTATCAGTCAATTATATGATGAATAGTTGGGAGAATGATATGTGGTACCCCTATTTGGATACACTACCTAATGCTGGACTAAGAGCGGAAGTGCTCAGATGGAGAATAGGGGTTAACCATTGGGCATCTCATGGAAATAGAAAAGCAGAATTGGCACAACCTGACGGTAAATGTTGCTGTGGATTAGGTATTAAGTGTGACAATTTACATATTTTACTAGACTGCCAAAAATTTGTGTCACAGCGGAAATTGTTTTTACGACCTATGTTTTTAAAATATGGTATATTTGAGCTCCCGCTAGCAATTAATCTACTTACTGACATGCCAAATCTTGACATCGCAATCGCCATGGCAAAATATATGAAGGCGGTGAAAAGGACTCTGCTGGAACCAAATATGATTGGATAGAAATTGGCATGGAAATATAGTGGGACACGCTCAAAGTAAATTGTGTTTAGGTGGAAATACTATCCTTACGTTAGTGTGACTGTTTCTCGTAGCAATTTTAGGAGTATTGTTATATGACATTTTTAAGCTGTGGGAGGGAGGTAGTAACTGTCTGTGAAGGTAACGCCTTTTTAAAGTATCAGTGAAATTGTTTTGTATATGTTTTATACTATTTATTGTAATATGTAGCATGTTGTTTAGAGATCAATGGTCTAATAAACATACTTTTACTACTACCTCTGTGCAATGCAGCCCCCTGGCGCATACTGGAGGTTCCAGGTGGGCTAGTTGGCCCCCAGGGACCCCTAGTATGCAAGGGGAATTAGTTGCCCCTCTTCAAACATGCACAGGGGCTGCGTTGCAGAGAGGTGTAAAAAAGGGTGTGGCCTCATTACACCTCTCTGCAATGCAGCCCCCTGGCGCATACTGGAGGCTCCTGGTGGGCTAGTTGGCCCCCAGAGACCCCCAGTATGCAAGGGGAATTAGTTCCCCCTCTGCAAACGCGGCAGGGGGCTGCGTTGCAGAGAGGTGTAACAAGGGGCATAGCCTCATTACACCTCTGCAATGCAGCCCCCTGGCGCATACTGGAGGTTCCAGGTGGGCTAGTTGGCCCCCAGGGGCCCCCAGTATGCAAGGGGAATTAGTTCCCCCTCTTCAAACATGCACGGGGGCTGCGTTGCAGTGAGGTGTAAAAAGGGGCGTGGCTTCATTACACCTCTCTGCAATGCAGTACCCTGGCGCATACTGGAGATTCCTGGTGGGCTTTCAGGTCTTATATAGTTAGGAATTAGCATTAAAAATACCTTTGAAATTCACTGAAAAAAACATAGGTTTCAGGCCTTATATAGTTAGGAATTAGCATTTAAAAAACCTATGAAATTCACTGAAAAAACCATAGGTTTCACACCAGTTATAGTTAGGAATCAGCATTTAAAAAACCTAATAAATTCACTGAAAAAACCATAGGTTTGACACCAGTTATAGTTAGCTGGAAATTTTACTGACATAAAACCATTCAAATTCCCACATTATAGTTAGTTGGACTCACTATAACTTGCGCGCCTGCAATGCACTGCTGATGACGTCACATATTACATCACTCATGACATGGTCAGTGACATCACTCATGACATCAGTGATGACACCATCCTTGTGACAGAGTGACAGACCTCCTTTCAGTGTAATGTAACCCTTGAAACACATATTCAAAAATAGAAACTAAAATTTTCAAAAAAAAGAGATACCCATACCAGTTACAACAACCAATTCAGTAATACCACCATCTATATACACATCCACTCATTCACCAACAGTTCTATATAGTCACTCATACATATATTCACTCATCATATGTAGTGAAACACCTATACATCCTGTTACACACCGACAGTCATCCAAAAGTTACTCACACACATAATCACACATGCAAATAAACTATTGAACATCCATTTATTTGCATATGCAGCTATACACACACTACCACCTTACTTCTAAGGAAACTTACACACACTTACTCTCTTAAACAATCACTTATAGAAACACATACTTATTTAAACAAGAACTCTTTCAATCTCTCACTCTCACATATACTCACTTATATACATCAATACTCACATATACTAGATTAAAACATATGTAGCTACTGATAAAGACACTAGTGAGACAGTCATTCACTCACTAACACACACATATACACACTCATCCACCCATACAGTCCTGCACATATGCTGTCTTCAAAACACATACAAACAGTGATTCAGTCATTGATGCATCTATGTGCTAAGTAACACCCCCACCAAACCATACAGACACTCATACTGATACTAAAAAAACATCTAATAACCCATATACACACACATGTAGCTACTCACCAAACCATGCAGCCACTTATACACAAAGTGAAACACTGATACAAACATTTAAATATTTAAACAATATTCGCTAACATATGTATTCACTAAGATACACTTAATAAGCCAGTTAACCAATCAATTTTTTTTTTAAAACCATCCATTTAGACACTTATTTAAACATTTATTCTTCCATCGACCTTTACATATACATATATAAAACATATTTATTTTTCAGAAAGACACACATTCACTGGATGGTGTCATCAGTGATGTCATGAGTGATGTCACTGTCCATGTCATGAGTGATGTAATATGTGACGTCATCAGCAGTGCATTGCAGGCGCGTAAGTTATAGTGAGTCCAACTAACTATAACGTGGGAATTTCAATGGTTTTATGCGAGTAAAACTTCCAGCTAACTATAACTGGTGTGAAACCTATGGTTTTTTCAGTGAATTTAATAGGTTTTTTAAATGCTAATTCCTAACTATAACTGGTGTGAAACCTATGGTTTTTTCAGTGAATTTCAATGGTTTTTTAATAGCAAATCTCTATAGGTATGAAAAGTAATATTTTTTTTATAACGAATTTTATATTGTATAATTATGTAAAAATTATTATTTTTATTTTTATTTTTATTTTTATATTTTGTGCCCGGAATGCTCCCGGGGCGCGTACCGGTGAACGCACGGGTAAGCGCAATGTTCTGGCACGCCCCGGGGCGCGTACCGGTGAGCGTCCCGATAGCGCTATTGCCGCGAATGAAAACAACATCGTGACGTATCGCGCAGCCGCGTGATGCGTCATGTGACGTACTGCGTAAGCGCACCCGGAAACACGCGATCGCGCAACATCTCGGGGCGCGTAGCGTAAGCGCGTCGGGTCATGTGATCTGAAAATAACACTTTTCATTGGTGGAGATCAGTTTTGGTTTCCAAATGATGAAAGCCTGGATCATGTGACTTGAAAATAACACTTTTCATTGGTGCAGATCAGTTTTGGTTTCCAAATGATGAAAGCCTGGATCATGTGACTTGAAAATAACACTTTTCATTGGTCCAGACCAGTTTGTTTTCCAAATGATGAAAGACCCCACCTTTTTTCCTTATTCTGACTTTGTCCTTTGACTGAGGAAGACCTGTTTTGAGTTCTATCTCTACTCTTTACTAGTATAAAATGGCTACAGTAGCAGCAACAGCTGGAGCATCTGCCCCACCACCACCACCACCATTTAAAAGACCACGAGAAGATTACATTGGTGGTCAAGAGGAAGAGGAGGAGGATGATGAAGAGGAGGCACAGACAAGCCAGTTCCTGCCTGAAGATAAACAGCCCTACAAACCTAAAGAGCACTTTGTATGGGAGTTCTACAAAATCCCTAGGGGTTTTAAAAAAGTAAACGCTGCAAAGGTAACTTGCTTGATTTGTTGGACTGAGCTGTCTAGGGGGAACCCTAACAAAAAATATTCCTTCGGGAATCATACAATGATTCGCCACATGATGCGTTGGCATCCAAACAATTACTCTAATGCAGAGTTAAGGGACCTCTGCAGTAAACTACCCCCATCAACGTCTAGACCCTCAACATGAAAACAACCCACTCCATCGGGTCCGGGGGCAAGAGACACATTGGCTACTATTCAACCTAAGTTTGCCGATTACAAAATCATGTGCAAATATTGTAACAAGACACTTTGCTATGGTGAGCAAAGTATCGAACTTATCATGGTTGCTGGTGATAACCATAAGTGTACAAGAAAACCCTAATTTTTCCTGATTTTTTTTTTGCTCCAGTTGAGCCATTTACAATTCCCTGTTTTTTGTTTCTCCCCAAAAAAATACAAAAAAAATATAAAAGTGTTCAGAGAAGCCAAAAAAAGTAAAAAATGTTCAAAAAAACATTAAAAAAGTATAAAACAACAAAAAGAAGAAAAAAAACAGTTCTTTTTAGAACTACCTTTACTTTATAAAAATAAACCTATATTTTTAAAGAATCTCTGTCAATCTTTTTTCTGTAAGGTACACGTACCGGTACATGCACCGGGGCGCGCACCGAGACGCGCACCCAAAAAAAATTAATGAAGGAGTTAGCATGAGAGAAGAACACAAAGAGAGTAATGTTAAGAAAAAGAGAGCTAGAGGGAGAAACACAGAGGGATTGTTTATTACATAGTAAAAAACAGAGAAGGTGTAATAGGGTGAAAGTGAGAAAAGTAAAATGACTAAAGGAGCGAAAGAAAGGAAGAGAGAGGAAGAAGACTAAAGTAGAGATAGTAGGAGAATGTGAATGGGTGTTGAAAGAAAAAGAAAGGACAGTAAAAAATGGAGAATGAAGGGTAGTGGCGGAACCGGGATAAATGAAGAACGGTGAAGGAGGGTGAGAAAAGACCAGTTAGTGTAAGTAAAGAGGGGTGAAAGAGGGTGAAAAATTGAATTAGGATAAGACATGGGGAGTGACAAAGAGAAAGAGAGTAAAGGAAACAGTGCCTGAATGGGTTTGAGTGAAACAGCAAAGAAAGGTAAGTAATGCAGTGTGCTGGACTTATAGGGATACAGTGGGTGTAGGTCGGGATATGGGTGTCTAAGGTGTGTCTGTGGGTGTGTGGGGTGTTTCGGTGTGGGTGGAGGTGAGGGTGTGTGAGATATCTGTGAGGGGTGTATGGGTGTGGGGGGTATGTGTGTGGGATTTATGTGTGTGTATGGAATGTGTGTGTGTGTGTGAAAAGTGTGTGTGAGTGTGTGTGTGTGTGTGTATGAGGTGCGCTTACAGATACATCAGAAATACTGACTTATCTGTAAGTCCTAGAAACATGATGCATCATACATTAAATATAATGCATCATTGGTGTCACAAGGAGTGCACAGTTAAAAGTGACGCATCGCTGTTTTCATAAATAACGCTCTCAGTGTGCTTCCTAATCTGAGGTAACACAGATGACATGATTGTGAAAGCTTCAAATTATTTTATTTTATTTAATCATGCACACACTTTTATTCTTTCTCAAAAATGTAAAAGCTATTAATTTGCCCCAAATCGATTTTTCAATAACATTTTAGAAACACAGTGCAGGTCCTATGTACAATCATTCCATTTCAGTACTGAAAAGTCACTATTTTACAAAATACATTTCCCATCTCTTGCAAACATTCCTACCAAGCATTACCCAAAAAATGAAACAAACCAACAGCAAAGAAACTCACTCTGCTTCCCAATCTGAAGTAAAACAGGTAACATGTTTGTAAAACAATCAAATATTTTTATATAATTATGCACACACTATTTATTCCTTCTTAAAAATGTTAAAGCCATGGATATGCACTAAAATCGTTTTTCAATTACCATTTTAGGAACAGAACATAGGTCCTATGTACAAGCATTCATGTTCACTACTGAAAGCCATTGATTTGCCCCAAAATCGTTTTTTGAATAACATTTTAGAAACAAAGCGCAGGTCATATGTACAAGCATTCCAGGTCACTACTGAAACTTCACATTTTTACAAACTACAATTCCTCTTTCCAGCAACAACTTTTTATCAAGCATGTTAAAAAAACATGAAGAAAGTCACATTAAAAAAACACATTTTGCTTCCAAATCTTCTCCATAGAGTATACAAGTCTCTATCTATAATAAATGAATCAGAACTCACCTTTACAAATGCTTTAGGAGATTCAGAACAGTGTCAGATACACACACCAATATTTCTTTAGCAGATCAAAAGGTATGTTCTCCAGGCACTGCAACCATTAATGTGTTAGGACACAGAACGAAGACACAGCGCCGACGGACAGATGAAGGAACTACAACCCCCAGAGCGCATGGTTCGAGAACTACTGGACCCAGAATGCCGAGCGGCGAACCGGCGATTCAAACACACAGCATAAAGCCCACAACGGACACAGAGGAAGGCGTCAGTTATTGCCGTTCGTGGACCGAATTGACAACTCCATCAAGGTGAGCCCTTGAATCCTGTATCGTGCCACAGCCTTGTTTGCACGCGAGGCGTGTACTGTATACCTTTGTGAGAACCGTTGTTCTCAGCTACAGTCCCCGCTCGAGGGTTTATCGAGCCTGGAGACTCGCGCTAAGGCGCTAATTACTGCAGTCCCCGCTCGAGGGTATATCGAGCCTGGAGACTCGCGCTAAGGCGCTAATTACTGCAGTCCCCGCTCGAGGGTTTATCGAGCCTGGAGACTCGCGCTAAGGCGCTATTCACGGCAGTCCCCGCTCGAGGGTATATCGAGCCTGGAGACTCGCGCTAAGGCGCTAATCACTGCAGTCCCCGCTCGAGGGTTTATCGAGCCTGGAGACTCGCGCTAAGGCGCTATTTACTGCAGTCCCCGCTTGAGGGTTTATGGAGCTTGGAGACTTGCGCCAAGGCGCTATTTACAGCAGTCCCCGCTCGAGGGTTTATCGAGCCTGGAGACACGCTCTACCGCGCTATTAACCACAGTCCCCGCTCGAGGGTATCGAGCGCGAGACTCACGCGAATATAGTTTTGCTTCACTGTTTTGGATTCAAGAGACTAACCGATTGGAGAAACCGGGCTAGGGAAAGGCTTACAAGATGCCCTCCGTTGGCTGGTGTTAGGCATAACATCAATGCGGAGGACGAAACTGGAAAACAACCTTACTCCCCCATAAACAATCGAGTGGCATTGTCGGCCACTGCTTAGCACGGTGTCCTCTGTTGGAGAGTGTCGGGACCGACATTCGTGCAGAGGACGGTTGGAAGGAAGGGCAACAGCCCCTACGCTCCTCCGGATTTGTTAGTCTGATGTTCTTTGTATGCTGTGAATAAACCTCGGTTAACAGCATCACTGATTCTGTTACGTCATTTCAAGGTACGGAAGTGGGGTGGTAGTGTTCTATACTCAATCCTGAGGACACAAGGATTACATAATAACTGACCTTTACAAATAATCACCCTCCCGGTTGAGTACTGAACCATGGCTGCTATGGATGACGTATTGGCCGCCTTACTGGACGTACAAACGGAACTGGTCGCGTCCCGACAAGAAGCAGCGGACCTGAGGGCACGGATGGACCTCCTTCAGAGGAACCCATTCAGCGCAGGAACGCCCAGCACCAGTCAACCCACTGCGGTAACAGTAGAAATGCCAGTTGCTATTCCTCTGGCCACACCAGAGAGGTACAGTGGAGACCCCTCCACAGTACAGGTGTTCATTACACAGGTGGCCCTTCACTTCTCGTGCAAACCGAAATCCTTCCCTACCAATCAGGCACGGGTAGCATTTATGATTTCGTATTTGGCTGGAAACGCAGCTCAGTGGGCTGTGCCTTTGGTGAGCAGAGACGACCCACTACTGTACGATTGGGAAGCGTTTCAAGAGGAATTCGTCAAGGTGTTTGACAGAAGAGCTGACTCATACACCGCAGACCGAGAACTCCTGGAGCTGAAACAGGGGTCCACCGGGCTTGTCAAGTATTTAAACGCTTTCAGGCGTTTGGTCGCAGAGACCAAGTGGCCACCCGCGAAACAAACAGCGCTTTTCCACCAAGGATTGAGCGAAGAGCTGAAGGATGTGATCGCGCAGATCGATCCCCAACCAGCGCATTGTGAAGACCTGATCAGCCTCGCCCTTCGTCTCGAACATCGGTTAAGCGAACGCCGTGGTGGTGGCCCAAGGAAGGATAAGTCGCTGCCCGCTCCTGGACATCAGGGGTCCGTTGAACCAACTCCGACTACTCGGAATGAACCAATGGAGGTCGGGGCGGTGAGAGCCAGTCTAACGGCAGTAGAAAAAGAGTCTCGCAGGAAACAAGGCCTTTGTCTTTACTGCGGTAAAAAGGGCCATTACGTTCGGGAGTGCCCAGCAAAACCCAAGACAGGACGTTCACGACCAAGCCGTCTGGCCTCTGCGTTTGTGGACAAGGAGGCGGAAAACTAGTGGGCTCCCCGAACAAAGGAAGGGTTTCAGGGAGTCAAGGATACATCCCTTCTATCCAGCAACCTGCATTGACAGGTTCTAGACATTTGTTTATTCCGCTGAAGTTATGGGTGAGAGACCGGTGGGTCTCAGCCTCAGCAATGATAGACTCAGGGGCCACTGGGGTGTTTATGGACGAAAAAGAGGCTTCCCGTATAGGGATAGCGCTGCTGCCCTGTTTAATCCCAGAGGATGTTTATGCAGTAGATGGGCGCCGGTTGGTTTCAGGACCCATTAGCCACCACACAGGGGATATCGAGGTGGGGTACGGAACTCAACACAAGGAGTTCCTGGACTTCAACGTTATCTGTGCTCCTCAATACGGGATCATCTTGGGGCTGCCATGGCTGAAAAAACACAATCCGTCCATAGACTGGGAGTCACAGACGTTGAGAATGAACTCCCCCTACTGTTCCCAGTTCTGCGGGTGGTCCTCTGAGCCTCCGGAGTCCGGTGACTCAATGGGGCAGGCGGTAGCCACTGCTGCGGAGAAGGCGGTGATCCTTCCTCATGCATATGGGGACTTTCGAGACGTCTTCGACGAAAAACAAGCAGAGACTTTTCCCCCCCACAGGGTTTATGACTGTCAGATCGATCTAGTTCCCAGGGCAAACATACCCAGCGGGAGGCTTTATGCGCTATCCGAGCCTGAGAATGTCCACCTTCGTGCTTACTTGGACATGATGTTGAAGCTGGGGTTCATAGTGCCATCGAGATCTCCTGCTGCCTCACCTCTGTTTTTTATCCCTAAAGCCAATGGGGAACTTCGCGCTTGCGTGGACTTCAGGGCGCCAACGCCATTACGGTCAAGAACAGATACCCGTTGCCTCTCATAAACGTGCTTCTGGAGCAGGTCAAGAGCGCGAAGGTATACACCAAGCTGGATCTAAAAGGGGCTTACCACCTTGTCCGCATGAGGCGCGGGGATGAATGGAAGACCGCCTTCAAGACGCGCTTTGGCTTGTTCGAGTATAAAGTGATGCCCTTCGGGCTTTGCAACGCCCCTGCGGCGTTTCAGTTCTTCCTGAACGACGTGCTAAGGGACATCTTGGATGTGTACGTCGTAGTCTATATAGACGACATTCTGGTGTATTCCGACAACATGGAAGAACACGTGAAGCACGTGTCTTCAGTCCTACAGATACTAAGGGACAACTCTTTATTTTGTAAACTTAGCAAATGTGACTTCCACGTAACCACTGTAGAATTCTTGGGGGTCATGCTAAGCCCAGACGGACAAACAATGGCCGAAAGAAAAGTGAAGGCAGTGGTAGCCTGGCCTGCCCCTACAAATGTTAAGAAGGTGCAGAGCTTTCTTGGCTTTGCCAATTTTTACCGGAGGTTCATCGAAGGGTTCTCTGGACTAGTGGCTGCTATCACCCAGTTGCTACGGAAAGCGTCTTCATTTGTTTGGTCCTCTGAAGCCCAGGAGGCCTTCGAAGCCCTGAAGAGATCATTCACGGAAGCTCCTGTGCTGGCTCACCCTGATCCGGATCTCCAGTACGTTGTTGAAGCAGACGCATCTGATCTGGCGGTGGGGGCCATCCTTTCTCAAAGGAATCTGGTGTCTGGGGTGCTCCATCCGGTGGCATTCATGTCCAGGAAACTGAACGATGCGGAGAGGAACTACCATGTTGCCGAAAAGGAACTGTTAGCAATTAAGGACGCATTCGGTGAATGGAGGCATCTACTGATGGGGGCCAGACACGTGGTGGCCGTGTTTACTGATCACAGGAACCTCCAGTTCATGACGGCGGCCAGACAGCTGTCTCCTCGTCAGCTGAGATGGATGTTGTTCTTCTCCGGCTTTCATTTCACCATCACATACAGGCCGGGCATCGAAAACAAGAAGGCGGACGCACTGTCGAGACAGTCCAACGACTCGGGACGTCCATCGCCCACCATCAAGGCCATCATTTCCCCATAGGTGGTGGTTGGAGCTATACAACCAGGGGCCTTTCTCCATGGCATACAACGAGGCATCTGTTCCTTTGAATGGAGGACATGGCTACACCGACACAACGAATGGACCGTAAAAGACGGAACCCCAGTTCACGGTGGTTGCGTCCTGGTCCCCACGATTCGACTGCGGAAACAGGCATTCAGATGGTGTCATGAATCACCCAGTGCAGGGCACTTGGGACTGGAGAAAACAGTGGACTACGTGTTGCGTCAGTTCTGGTGGCCGTCTGTAAGGGCAGACGTGAGGGAATGGATCGCCGTGTGCTCGATCTGTGCAGCCATGAAGTCGGATCACAGCCGTCCTCAGGGGCTATTACGACCTTTGCCCACCCCAGCAAGACCTTGGGAGCGCATATCTTTGGACTTCATAGTGGGCATGCCAAGGGACCAGGGGTGTACGGCCATTCTGGTTGTGGTAGATAACCTGACTAAGATGGGTCACTTCATCGCCTGTGCAGGAGTACCAACAGCCGGTCAGTTGGCAGTCATGCTCTTGAAGGAGGTGGTACGCATCCACGGCCTGCCCAGCGTGATCGTGTCGGACCGTGGGTCGCAGTTTACGGCGCGGTTCTGGAAATCTTGGTGTTCTGCTCTACACGTCTCTACGGCCTTATCCACCAGCTACCACCCACAGACAGACGGCCAGACAGAACGTCTCAACCAGACGTTGAAACAATACCTTCGCTGTTTCGTAGAACAGGGCAAGGAGGAATGGGTTGACCACTTATGGCTGGCTGAAATCGCGTACAACAACGCCACGCACAGCTCCACCAAAGCATCGCCGTTTTACAGCAACTATGGACATCACCCCAGATTCCTCCCTTTGGTATATCCTCGGGCCCAGAAGGACATGCCTGCAGCCAAAGCTAGGGTAGCCCATATCAAGGACACAGTGGCAAGAACCAAGAAATGCCTGGAGGGGGCCAAGGAGGTGTACAAAGCTTACGCAGACAGGAGACGAAGGCAGGGTCCTTTGTACAAAACGGGGGATTACGTGTGGGTTTCCTCGAAGAACCTACGGTTTCGCAAACACAGCGTGTTCCACCCACGTTTCATCGGCCCGTACCGTATCAAGGAATGCGTGAGCCCGGTGAACATGAGGTTGGCGTTGCCGGACAGCATGAGAATACATCCGGTGTTTCATGTGTCACTGCTCAAACCGGCGAGGTCGGCAGGGCGTACCACCCCTACTAAGGTGGTGGTAGATGCGGAACGGGAATACGAGGTCGATTGCATCAGGGACTCCAAATGGCGCAAGGGCAAGTTGTGGTACCTAGTTGCGTGGAAAGGCTATGGGCCGGAGGAGGACTCGTGGGAACCGGTGTCTGGGTTGTGCGCGCCTTGGTTGGTGGCAGCTTTTCACCGGAAACATCCATCCAAGCCTGGGCCGGTGGAGGGCACCGCGGGTGAGGGGGGATGTACTGTTAGGACACAGAACGAAGACACAGCGCCGACGGACAGATGAAGGAACTACAACCCCCAGAGCGCATGGTTCGAGAACTACTGGACCCAGAATGCCGAGCGGCAAACCGGCGATTCAAACACACAGCATAAAGCCCACAACGGACACAGAGGAAGGCGTCAGTTATTGCCGTTCGTGGACCGAATTGACAACTCCATCAAGGTGAGCCCTTGAATCCTGTATCGTGCCACAGCCTTGTTTGCACGCGAGGCGTGTTCTGTATACCTTTGTGAGAACCGTTGTTCTCAGCCACAGTCCCCGCTCGAGGGTTTATCGAGCCTGGAGACTCGCGCTAAGGCGCTAATTACTGCAGTCCCCGCTCGAGGGTATATCGAGCCTGGAGACTCGCACTAAGGCGCTAATTACTGCAGTCCCCGCTCGAGGGTTTATCGAGCCTGGAGACTCGCGCTAAGGCCCTATTCACGGCAGTCCCCGCTCGAGGGTATATCGAGCCTGGAGACTCGCGCTAAGGCGCTAATCACTGCAGTCCCCGCTCGAGGGTTTATCGAGCCTGGAGACTCGCGCTAAGGCGCTATTTACTGCAGTCCCCGCTCGAGGGTTTATCGAGCTTGGAGACTTGCGCCAAGGCGCTATTTACAGCAGTCCCCGCTCGAGGGTTTATCGAGCCTGGAGACACGCTCTACCGCGCTATTAACCACAGTCCCCGCTCGAGGGTATCGAGCGTGAGACTCACGCGAATATAGTTTTGCTTCACTGTTTTGGATTCAAGAGACTAACCGATTGGAGAAACCGGGCTAGGGAAAGGCTTACAAGATGCCCTCCGTTGGCTGGTGTTAGGCATAACATCAATGCGGAGGACGAAACTGGAAAACAACCTTACTCCCCCATAAACAATCGAGTGGCATTGTCGGCCACTGCTTAGCACGGTGTCCTCTGTTGGAGAGTGTCGGGACCGACATTCGTGCAGAGGACGGTTGGAAGGAAGGGCAACAGCCCCTACGCTCCTCCGGATTTGTTAGTCTGATGTTCTTTGTATGCTGTGAATAAACCTCGGTTAACAGCATCACTGATTCTGTTACGTCATTTCAAGGTACGGAAGTGGGGTGGTAGTGTTCTATACTCAATCCTGAGGACACAAGGATTACATAATGGAACAGAAAACCGCTAATTCTACACACATATTCCTCATGGTAACCAATCAAAACTCTTCCCTCTCTATTTTCAAATCAACACCCTTCCCCCCCTCAGTCCTTTTTACCTGTTACCATAGCAACTCCCTCCTCACTGAGCTCCCAGGGTTAAAAGTTTATTCTACAATGTTACAAATCAAATCAGCAAGCATGTTTGACCTCTCAATACACCAGCTTATCCACTGCAATCTTTCTATAAATGACTTTTTCTTAACCATTCAAATTACTTCTTTCACATAACAGAACCATGCACCCTAACTTTCATTTTTCAACTATCTGAATCCACCAATTATTGCTTGTGATTCAAGAGCACTGAAACTCCACAGTTTTTTTTGCAAACTCCTACTATTCCAACTGCCATTTCATTCCTACACTTCATCTGACTGCACCAGAACCTCCTCTCACCATGTACTCTGTCTGGATTATTGGACATAGCTACATTCACTGGGCTCAAAGGTATGCAGCTACCAGAAATTTTCACACCCTTGATTTACCAAATCTGCACATAAAATGGATTGGCCAAAGAGGATTGAGATGTCATCAATTGATACCATTGGTGAAAACCTTTCACCATCTGCCACACCCTGACCGTATAATTTTGCACTGTGGTGGAAATGACCTAGGCACTTTGACTGGGGTAGGTCTGGAAATGGTTTTAAAGGACACCTTTGGGAAATTGATGACACTTTTTCCACAAACTGCCTTGGTATATTCCAATATATGTCAAAGGCAGAAATGGAAGTGGTCCAACCAATTTTGTCCACAGATTGAGAAAGCAAGGAAACATGTGAATAAATCTGTTTCTGCTTACATGAGAGACTATGGAATGGGTTAAATATACAACAACAACTTGCGTTACAACATGCAAGATATCTACAGAGGAGATGGTGTGTACTTCTCAAATGAGGGGAATAGAATATTCCTCCTGAATTTAAGATTGTGCATTGGAACCTACTTGTAGGTACCTAATTCAACCCCAGAACCCAAAAGCTCTTTTCAGGGCTACCCTACATCTGATCACTCACAATGATTATTTTACTCTAACTTTTTTCACTAACTTTCACCAAAGTACGCTCCCCGGTACGCGTACCGGGCACTCCGCCCGCGAATTATTACTTTTTTTTCCCCGCCTATATGGTCCTCCTAAGACCCCCTCAGAAAACCTAGAGGGTCAGGGAGTGCCTACCATGCCCCCTTATACCCATTCCCAATGTTGTTTGTCCTCCATTTTCTGTCTCAAATCTACCGAAACACAAAATGGAGGACTCTTGTAGCGCTGCCGGTACGCGTACCGGGGCGCGCACCGGGAAGCGCTCCCAAAAATTAAAAAAGTTAATTTACATAAAAACCAGTGGAGACACTTTCACCAAATATAGAATAGGCCATACTACATACCAGTCCCTACCATTTTCCCAAATTTGGTGGAATTCCATTGAGCCATTTGGCCTGTAGCCCTCTCTAAATATCCTGAGGTGAATTACTTGACAAAAACACATCTGAAGTGTTAGAATTTACAACCAATTAAAATGTTACTTTCATTTTCTACTATTATTTCATGACATTTGATTGGTTATGTACATGAATATATATAAATAAAGAGAGGGAAACACAGCCATTTCGAATAATACTGCCTAAAGTACATTTCAAAAGGATTTTCACTGAGAACTTAAACTTCTTTTTCAAAGGTAAGATGTTATTTTGAAAACTGAAGTATGTTGTGCACTTTAAGTTGATTTGGAAAACATTTTCTGATAGTTATATACTATCCCTCTGTAATAGTTATAGATTGAGATAGGCTTCTCTGTTATAGTTATGGATGGAGTTAGGCTTGTCTTCTATAATTATGAATTTACTTAGGCTTTATGATATACACTTTTTTATATTTCTACTTCCAGCCTGATACCATACACTGCCCAAAGATAACTTCACTGTTAAAAAATCAAAACTACCTGTCTGAACTTAAACCCAACAGTGCCCTATCTCTACTGATATTTTTATTTTTTATGCAAATTACAGCAAGAAAATGGAAGGAGAGCAGAATATTTCCTTCAAAATTGTTCTGGAGAACAACGCTGAAAAAGGTATTGAAGACAATGAAGACTTAGATTTCATGGATGAATCACGGGACTATGAATTAGTTCAATGTGTAGAAGCAGTAGATTCTCTGATTGAAAATGAGGACATTTCCGACAATGTGTTGTTAGAAGTTCTGTTAAATTTGGAAAAAGAATCAGAAAAATAAATGTATATTTAATAACCAAAAATTGTTCAAGACATTATTCATTTTTATATGTAATTCATAAACTAGTACCAAATTGATTATAATGTAAATTGAGACTTATAGTATACTATGCAACTTTTTTATGTTACATAGTAATTTTGCTCATAGTTACTTCCTTTCTCCCACTATATTATCTCCAATGTGTTTTTAACATCTCTTTTTCATCTCCTGCCTCCATGTTCTTTCTGCTTTCCTGACAGACTATAATATGGATTTCATATACCACAATAACTTCTGTAACAACCTGCAAGACATCTACAGAAAAAAAGATGTACATTGAATTTAAGACTCTGCATTTGTACCTACATGTTGGTACTTAAATCACCCACACAACACAACAACTCTATTCAGAGCTACCCTACCTCTAAGCACTTTAAATTATTATTTTACTGTTTCACTGAGTTTTCCCCATGTGTGGGGGGGGAGGTGTGTGTGCAGGATGGTGGGGTGTCTCTGTGAAGTGTGTGTGTGTGTGTGTGTCTGGGGGGTTGAGGTGTATAGGTGTGTGTAGGTGTGTGGGGTATGTGGGTGTGGGTGGCGGTGTAGGTGTGTAAGGTGTGTGTGTGGGTGTGGTGTGTGGGGTGTTTGAGTGTAGGTGGAGGTGTGGGTGTGTGAGGTGTGTGTGGGAGGTGTGTGAGTGTGGGGGGTATGTGTGTAGGATGTGTGTGTATGTGTGGGATGTGTGGGTGTGTTCTGAGGTGTGTGTGTGTGTGGGGGGGGGGAGGGAGGTATGTGTGTGGGATGTGTGGGGTGTGTCTCTGAGGTATCTGTGTGTGCGTGTGTGTGTGTGTGTTGGGGGAGGGATGAGGTGTGTGTGTGGGTGTGTGGGGTGTGTGGGTGTGGGTGTGGATGTGTAAGGTGTCGGTGTGGGGGTGTGGGGTGTTTGGGTGTGGGTGGAGGTGTGCGTGTGTGAGGTATGTGTGGGGAATGTGTGGCTGTGGGGGTGTGGGGTTGTGTGCATGTGGGTGTGTATGGGACGTACTTGTAGGTACCTAAAACAGCCACAGAACCCAAAAGCTCTTTTCAGAGCTACCCTACCTCTAATCACTCAAAATGATTTTTTTACACTACTATTTTCACTATTTTTCACCAAAGTACGCTCCCCGGTACGCTCCCCGGTGCGCGTACCGGGCGCTCCCCCCGCGAAAATAAAAAAAAATATATATTTTTTTGTCCCGCGGGACCCTTTTATTGCCCCCACATCAAACCTAGGGGGTCAGGGGGGGTGTACCCTGCCCCCTTTTGGTCATTCCCCCTTTGTTTTTTGCCACCTCTTGTATCTCGATCCTACCGAGACACAAGATGGCGGCCACTGCGGACTGTTTCGAATGTTTACAGACACTCGAGAGCCAATCAGCTTTCCGTGCGCAAGTCGCGTAGCACACCCGGTGCGCTCCCCAGTACGCGTACCGGGGCGCGCTTATAGATATATATATTTTTTTGAACCTAAATTACTCAAAATCCTCTGGAGCACATATCTTGAGACATAGCAAAGGCACATCGGGCTCCCAGTCCCTACAATTTTGCCAAGTTTGGTGAAAATCCATTCAGCCGTTCGAGCTGAAAGTGAGTTCGACCGCCCTATGGAAATTAACATGGGGAAAACACGTTTTGGGACCCCCCTTTTATCTCGGCCCCCGCTTGACAAATGCCCCCAAACTTTCAGGGAAGGAGCGGAGCGCCGCGAGGCAAAGTTGAGGAAAATTTCAGGCAGATTCGTCCACCGGCGCCAAAGTTATTCCCAATAGAATGTTACGATTTCCCTATGGAAATCAATCCTAACTATAACTACCTACTGGCGACCGCCAGTAGGTAATATATATATATATATATATATATATATATATATATATATATATATATATATATATATATCCTACTGGCGGTCACCAGTAGGTAGTTATATTAAGGACCAGCTCAGTTCCGCTCCTTCCCTTGAAGTTTGGGGGTGATTGGTGAAGCAGGGGCCGAGAAAAAAGGGGGGGTGCCAAAACGTGTTTTCCCTAAGCAATTTCTCATAGGACCTTTAGCCGCAGCTACAGCGCGAACTGCTGAACGGAATTACACCAAATTTGGCAAAGAGGTAGTTCTTGGTTCAGACTCGTGCCTTTTGCTTATTTGGTGCAAATCTGTTCAGTTGTGTTTCTGGGAAAATGACATTTAAAAGTACATATATATCTATGGGCACAGTGGATCCCCGCACCCTGCGCGTACCGTGAACACACCATAAGCGCACCCTCCCGATCACGCGCTGAATGCTAATTGGCTGTCAAGTGGTTGTCAACATTCGAAAGTAGAAACTGTTGGCAACCATTTTATGCCTCAGTAGAAGCGAGGCTGAAGAAGTCTGTGAAATATGTGTGCAAAACACAAAAAGGGGGACAGGTACACACACCCTGACCCCCTAGGCCTGCTCAGGGGGTCCCACAAGGACCCTCAGGGCAAAAAAAAGAATATTTTTTTAAATCGTGGGATGCGCATTTCGCTGCTGGAAAAAAAATGAGGTGCAGGCTCCCACTCTTTAAAGGTTATTAGCCCCCAGGGGGCCATATTCCAGGAGCATTTTTTTTAAAAATAGTGTGGGGGGGTCCTGATCCCCCACACTCTGCCCCGGGGACCACCACCCACGGGGCTGTAACTTAATATATGCGGGGGGCTCACGGGCCCCCCCCGCAGCCCCGGGGACCGCTACCCCCTGGGGCTTGCAATAAAAAATGGTGGGGGTGCTCTTAGGACCCCCAGCCCTGGGGACCGCCACCACCTGGGGTTTCATAACATTAATAGAGGGGGGGCTCTGAGGCCCCCTAGCCCGGGGAACCACCACCCCTGGGGCTTCTTTAAAGTTTGGGAGGGGGGCCGCGTGGCCCCCTCCTGGAGCCCAAGATGGCCCTAGGGACTGCCACCCCCCAGGGCCAGCTCCTGCAGTGTCCTGGGTGCCCACCGCCGGGACAATGCCGTTTGCAATGGCAGGGCGGGAGCCTCACGGCTCCGTCCATGTCATTGCAAACTACTTTCCTATTTGGAAGAGAGAGCAGGAAACCTGCTCTCTCTTCCCAATAAGAAAGCAGATTGCTTTTCCACAGGGGGAGCAGCATGGGAGCTGATCTCCCTGAGGAAAAGCAATGCCGGCTCCCGAAGGACACGGGGAGCAGGCTCGGACTATGGGGGCATAAGGGCTCCCCCACGGTCCCCAACGTATTATATAAGCCCCGGGGGATGGGTTCCCCGGGGATAATAAAAATTACTGATAGGGGCTAATTTTTTTAAGGCAAAATTAGGAGTCGCGTACCCAGCGCGGAACTCAGTGGCCCATGGTGTGCACGCGTTGGATGCACGGCGTCTAACCCGTATGGTACGCGACTCAAGCGTGTGTGGTGCACGACTTGTACGTGTTGGCTGCACGACTGTGGTGCGTTGGGTGCACGACTCCAAGCAAAAAACACATAATATTTTTCAGATATACATGAAGCTTATGTGTTTAGTTGTTAGGTGGCTCTAAAAAGAGCCCTTGTGTTTATTAAGAGAATTTAGTACCCACAAGTAAGTACTGATGCAGAGTCTGCAGTTCAAGAGGAAGACTCTGTTCCCTTCATCTGTAAAATGTACACCATCTCTCCTATAGATGCCATGCATATTGAAACGCAGATTGTTGTGGTATATGGACCCCATTCTATAGTCTCGGAGAAAAGCAGAAACAGATTTATTCACATGTTTCCTAGCTTTCTCAATCTGTGGACAAAATTGATTCGACCAGTTCCATTTCTGCCTTTGACATATGTTAGAATAGACAAAGGCAGTTTGGGGGAAAGTGACATAAATTCTCCAAAGGTGTCTTTCATAAGCATTTCCAGACCTACCCCAGTCAAAGTACCTAGGTCATTGCCACCACAGTGCACAATTATGAGGTCAGGGTGTTGGAGATGCAAAAAGGATTTAATCAATGGCATCAATTGGTGCCACGTTAACCCTCTCTGTCCAATCCATTTAATGTCTACATTTGGTAAACCTAGGTCTTTGTGAATTCCTTTCTGTTCTGCATACCTTTGGCTCCAGAAAATAAAGCTGTGTCCAAAATCCACACTCTAAGCATCTTGAAGGGAGGTCTGGATGCACTCAGATGGTCTCTGTAAATGAAGTGGCAGTTTGAAAACTATGATTTTTCTAAAATGGTGCATAATATGCAGTGTTGAAAAACAGAAAAAAAATCAGTGGTTGTTTGACAACATTCTACACTGAAAACTAGGATGCATGTTTCTGGTTTTTAAAAGCATGATTCTTATTGGTTATCAAAAAGTGATTGAAAAGAAAATTACGTATGATAAGCTGGTATACTGAGAAGTCAAGCACACTTGCTGTTTTGATTAGCAACATTGTGTGATGAACTTTTGACCTGTGTGCTCAGTTAAGTGTTCCTTGAACTGTTTCTATGGTAACAGGCAGAAGGCAGATTGGGGGGTAGGGTTGAAATGTATGTCATTTGGAAAGGGTTGAAATCTGTAACCAATAGAAATGTGTGTTTGCTTTTGTATTAATGAGGAAAGCAATGTGATTTGATGTGAATGTGTATATGTGTTCAAAATGAGAGGGAAACTGCCATTCTTTGGTTCTCTTGAGAGGTGTTAAAACAGAGATTCTGTATAAGAAAATCTGCTGTGTGACTGATATACTTCTTATTCTACAAAACAATTTGAAAGGTGAGTTATTAATTTGTGAGGGAATGTATGTGGTGCATTTTGATTTTAATCGGACTAATGTGTTTGTCCTGCTAAAGTGCAGAGAATACTTTTTTTCTCTAGAATTTTATTGTGAGTGTGTGTGCATTTAAAAATCATTCTGAGATAAGCATTTGTGTATTTTATGAGCTTGCAGACAGATAACTATGTTCTCATGTTTTGGTAGAATTAGAAACCAGTTATTTTTTATTTATTGGCAAAAATGACTCAAGTTTCTACATTAAAATGCAGTACTCATTCTAGACTATGAAATGTGTTTTGGTAAAATGCAATGGATAGTGTTGGTTGTCTAGAGTGTCACAGTGAGTCTTATGTGCATTTAGGAATTATACTGATAGAAGCACTCTCTAATATTGAGTAGTAGAACATTTTGTGCAATGTGTAGAGTTACCTAAAGTCTTGTTGAGAGGTAAATGTGTTTTGGTAAAAAGCAAGGTATAGAGTTGCTTGAGTAGAATCACACAGTGAGTCTGTGCATTTAGGAACCACTCTGAGAGAAGCTTTTTGGTAGTTTATGTGTTTCCCGACATGTAATTGGTTAAAAACGTATTGTGTTCTCACATTTTGGTAGAATTAGAAAATAGTCATTGGTTATGTGTTTCGAAAATGAGTTTGGTATTAAAAGTAAAATGCAGTTCTGAAATATATGGAATGCATGCTTGATGTTTTTGCAGAAAAAAAGGTACATGTAGTCTTGCAGTGACACTACCCCAGTATGTTTCCTACAGTACCCAAACACCACTGCACTACTGTAAACCCGTAATCCACCTCCAGCATGACCACCTACACTACATATTCACCGCTTTACTTAAATCTAAACCTTAAATCTAACCCAGCACAACCTCCTACTCTACCCAAACTCCACTTTATTTCCTAAAACACTACCCTACCACGACCCTGTACACTACACAAACACCACTGCACTACCTTAAACCCTAAAACGCTTTCCCTAGCATGATCCCCTACGGTACATAAACACCACTGCATTATGCTAGAACACTATCCCAGTTTGACTCCCCTTACTACCTAAACACCATTTGACTACTCTAAAGCTTAAAACTATGACAGCAGGACCCCTTACACTACCCAAACACCACTAGACTATCCTACTACTGTATTTATAAGATATATTGTTATTTGTCTAGAATCACACAGTGAGTCTGTGCATTTAGGAATCACTCTGAGAGAAGCATTTTGGTAATTCATGTGTTTCCCGACGTAATTGGTTAAAAGCGTATTGTGTTCTCACATTTTGGTAAAATTAGAAAATAGTCATCGGTTATGTGTTTCCAAAATGAGTTTAGTATTAATAGTAAAATACAGTTCTGAAATATATGGAATGCATGCTTGATGTTTTTGCAGACAAATAAGTACATGTAGTCTTGCAGTGACACTACCCCCAGTAGGATTTCCTACACTACCCAAACACCACTGCACTACTGTAAACCCTTAATCTACCTCCAGCATGACCACCTACACTACCTATTCACCACTTTACTACCATAAACCTTAAATCTACCCCAGCACAACCTCCTACACTACCCAAACACCACTGTACTTTCCTAGAACATTTCTCCAGCACTACCCTCTACACTAGACTAACACCACTGTACTACCTTAAAAGACTAATTCAGCACAATCTCCTACACTACATAAACACTACTACACAACCCTAAACCCTAAATCTACCCCCAGCACGACCCCCTACACTACCCATTCACCACTGCACTAAACTAAATGGTAAAACACTACCCCAGCACAAACCCCTACACTACCCAAACACCATTGCATTATCCTAAATCTAAAATCTACCACAGCATGACACTCTACACTACTCAAACACTACTGAACTACCTTAGAACACTATCCCAGTATGTCCTCCTATACCACCCAAACACCAGTGCACTACCCTAAACCTTAAACCTACCCCAGCACAATCCCTTACACTACCCAAACACCATTGTACTTTCCTAGAACACTACCCCAGCACGACCCCCTGCACTACACAAACACCACTGCACTACCTTAAACCCTTAACACTATCCCTACCATTACCCTGTACATTACACAAACACCACTACACTACCCTAGAACACTAACCCAGTACAACGTCCCACACTACCCAAACACCATTGGACTACCCTACATCTTAAATCTACCACAGCAAGACCTGTGTACTACCTTAGAATACTATCACAGCATGACCTCCTACACTACCCAAACACCATTGCACTACCCTAAACCTTAAATGTACCCTAGGACAACCTTGTACACTACCCAAACACCACTGTACTTTCCTAGAACATTGCTCCAGCACGACTCCCTACAGTAGACAAACACCAGTGCACTACCTTAAACTGTAAACACTATCCCTAGCATGACCCCGTACACTACATAAACACTATTGCACTACCCTAGAACACTACCTCAGCATGACCTCCTACACTACTCAAACACCATTGCACTACCCTAAACCTTAAACCTACGCCAGCACGTCCTCTTACACTTTCCAAACATCATTGCACTACCCTAAACCTTAAATCTACCATAGGACAACCTCTTACAGTACCCAAACACCACTGTACTACCTTAGAACACTATCCCAGCACGTCCTCCTACACTACCCAAACAGCATTGCACTACCCTAAACTTTAAAACGACTCCAGCACAGCCCTTTACACTACCCAAACACCACTGTACTACCCTACTACTCCATTTATAAGAAATATTGTTATTTGTCTAGAATCACACTGTGAGTCATTGTACACATGTACTCTTGCAGTGACACTATCCCTAGCATCATTCCCTACACTACAGAAAGACCAGAGCACTACCCTATACCCTTAATCTACCTCCAGCACGATCATCTACAGTACCCACTCAGCACTGCGCTACCCTAAATTCTAAAACACTATACCAGCATGACTCACTACACTGCCCAAACACGATTGCACTACTTTTTTTTTTAGTTTAAAATGCTTTATTGAAAGGATAAGAACAATGCAAGACATCATTACAAAATATTAGCAGGAAATAGGAGAAAATAGCAACTTGGAATGCATAGCAAAGGCAAAGAGACACATTATCCTATAAATAAAAACTGTACTTAGTAACAGGAGCATTTTGGAAAAATTTGAACAGAGGAAAAATAAGAAGAAAGGAAAAAGAGAAAGAAGAAAAAGGGAGAAAAGAGCAAAAGAAGAAGAGTAGTAGAAAAGTAAAAATATCAGGAAACAAATTGCTATAAGAAATATGGAACAATTAAGAGATAACATCAACAAAAGTCAAGTTAACTCCCTAGACAAAAAGGTAGTTAGGGGTAACCATAATAAATCTCTCTTGATTAACAAGGAGGTGGAGTTTGCATAAGCGCTGTCCATTCTATGATGATGACACAATAAGTTCCACCAAGCTTGGTATGAAATTTTAGAAGTATCCTTCCAGTTAACAGTAATACTCTGAAAAGAAATTGCTAAAAAGAGGTTAATAAAAGGGCCTACATCTTTATGGTTGACAAAAACTGGGGAGAGACTGCCCAAGAACACATGGTACGATTGCACTACCTTAAACCTTAAATCTACCCCAGCACGATCTCCTACAGTACCCAAACACCACTGTACTTTCCAAGAACACTACCCCAGCACGACCCCCTGCACTACACAATCAATCAATCAATCAATCAATCAATCAGAGTACTTGTAAAGCGTGCTACTTACCCGTGAGGGTCCCAAGGCGTTGAGGGGAGGGGGGAATTGCTGCTACTGCTCAAAGAGCCAGGTCTTGAGGAGTCTTCTGAAGGTGAGTAGGTCTTGGGTCTGCCGTATTTGGGTAGGGAGGGTGTTCCAGGTCTTGGCGGCGAGGTAGGAGAAGGATTTGCAACTGGAGGTTGTTCGTTGGATGTGGGGGACAGCGGCGACGGCGAGGCTGGCGGAGTGGAGCTGGCTGGTGGGGGTGTGGAATCTGAGTCTGCTGTTCAGGTAGGCTGGTCCGGCGTTGTGGATTGCTTTGTGTTATTGGGTGAGGAGCTTGAAGGTGATCCTTTTGTCGATGGGGAGCCAGTGTAGGTCTCTCAGGTGGGGGGTGATGTGGCTGCGGCGGGGGACACTGACGATCAGTCGGGCGGAGGCATTTTGGATGCATTGTAGTCATCGTAGGTGTTTGACTGGGATTCCTGTGTAGAGTGCGTACCGTAGTCCAGTCTGCTGCTAACGAGGGTCTGTGTCACCGTTCTTCTTGTTTTGGTCGGGATCCACTTGTAGATCCTGCGGAGCATGCGGAGGGTGTTGTAGCAGGAGGAGGAGATGGCGTTGACCTATTTAGACATGGAGAGGGAGGAGTCGAGGATGAATCCTAGGTTGCTTGCATGGTTGGTAGGTGTTGGTGCTGTTCCCAGTGTGGTCGGTCACCAGGAGTCGTCCCAGGCTGAAGGGGTGAGTCCGAGGATGAGGACCTCCATCTGGTCCGAGTTCAGCTTTGGGTGGCTGCTCCTCATCCAGTCGGCAACGGCCTTAATTCCCTTGTGGAGGTTGGTCTTGGTGGTGTGTGGGTCCTTGGTGAGGGAGAGGATGAGCTGGGTGTCGTCGGCGTAGGATATGATGTTGAGGTCGTGTTGGTGGGCCACTTGTGCGAGGGGGGCCATGTAGATATTGAACAGCGTCGGGTCTGAGGGATGAGCCCTGGGGGACACCGCAGAATGTCGGTGGCTTTGGATCGGAAGGGTGGGAGGCGGACGCTCTGGGTTCTGCCGGAGAGGAAGGACGTGGTTCAGTCAAGGGCCTTCTCTTGGATTCCGGTAAGTATGGGCGAATTTTGAGAATTTGCGGTATGCGAATTCGTGCGAAAGCGTACTCGCGGTCCGCAAAATCCACAAACTTTCGCGAGATTGCCGATTTTTTTATTTTTGCATGTTCAAGGGATTTTTGTTCACCGCGGCTACCACGAACTTACCCATGAGGTCGTATATGGGCGCGGCCATCTTGTTTTCACTGTTCGCGTTGCGTATTTCTGTTTCCGGTCACTAGTTGCATGCTTGCGTTGCGCTTTTCCTGTTCAGGGCCGCAGTTGCGTGTTTGCGTCCATTTTTGCGTGCTCGCGAGGAAAATATCGCACGAACATACCCACGTGGTTGCAATGGGCGCAGCCATCTTGTTTTTTATTCAGTGGTATGGTTCTGGACTTGCCTTTTCTATCCAGCTTCAATCTTTGTAATCCTTTGTTTTTTTAAACTTTTTTTTAATCGTTTTTACTCATTATCTATCTCTTTATTTTTGTACATCTATATTTTGTGTTTTTTTCTACTTTTCGTTACTTTAATAACTACTTTTGCTTTTAGCTCTCTTTTTTCTTTTCTTTACTTTTTTCCCCTATTCTTTCCTCTTTTTCCTTTCTTTAACCCAGGACCATGGCAACGGGAGCCGGCGAGTCCAAGGGGAAGAGTCCCGCTCCCACACCCCGCAGCCGGCTCCCTTGCGCGCACTTACGTGGGGTGTCTGTAAGTCCCAGGGAGGTCTTCAGCATGGTGGAGGTGGCCGCACTGGTCTTCTTTGTGCAGCGCCACCGCCCCAAGACCGTCGCAGCAGGCGGCAGGCCCGGTACCGGTACCGGGTCCGGCCTCCAGGAGCGTTGCCAGCTATGGGGTAAGGTGTGCCGGGCCATGTATCGGGAGTCAGGGGTCCGGCGCACCTACAAACAGGTGACGCACCGGTGGTCCGACATACTGGACCAGGAACAAGACCTGCTCGACCTGCTTGACGTTGAGATCCCTGGGCTTGGTGAGTACTACTATCTATTTAATGACTACTTTGTTTTCTTCTGCTCTGTGTTATATTGCAACTATATGTTTTTTCCGAAGAGCAAGAATGCTGCCGATTACATTGCAGGTAAATTATGTTTCAAAAGCTTCTGTGATTGCAGGTGCTTGCCTGCTCAGTCATTGGCGGTGCTACTATGCTTACTTGTTTTCAATTTTGTGCTCATTTGGCCTGAGTGATTATGTCTGAGTGTACTTTACAGAACAGCGTAATGCTAGAGAGACTAGAGACTCAAGTCCAGTCCTTCCTTTGTACTCCTGCCACTAAGAAGAGATGGAGGTGGTGGATTGATAGGTTGAGTATATTATGACTTGTCATTTAGTAGGACATTTTTAGTGGTCTGCAATCATGACGGACTGTGTCTGTCACTTCGCGTGCTGCTGAGTGCTGCCAGTCCTAGTAGAACTTTTTGTGGTTGGTTTAGTGAGTTACATAACTTTCCAAGTAGACGGTCCGTGAATCCAGCAATACAAATATCCTCGTAGACTACATCAGATATTTAGTGCAATTGTTGTTTATTTCTCCGAAATAATTTGTTATTGTTTTTTTGAAATGTTCGATTTTGTTGACAACAATCATTCATGTTTGTGTCTTTCTTTCATGTACATCAGCACCTCCCAGGGGCAAGAGGACAGAGGTGGCAGTGGCGGCGCCAGCGGAGCAGGTAGGCCAGGATCGGTCCGCCGAGGGCTCTTCTGCTGGCCCCAGTAAGTTTTCCTGTTAATATTAATAATTATACTTCCCTAACTTTAACATCACCTCATAATTCTATTTTTTCCTAAATCGTCTTTGATCTTCTTGTAGACTGTTTCTAAATTCTTATCTTGCCTCTACTATGACTCTCTGTGCTACTACTATTTATTATTATTAGTCTGTCTTTGTAGCTAGCTAACCTTGCACAGTTGGCAAAAGGTGTTAAACAAAACTCCTATTCAGCAATAGCTCTAGGCACTGAGTGCAGTCCTCTTTGTTGTCCTTAATGTCTATTGAAGTCTTCCTAATGTTTATGCTTTGACAATTCCCAACATTAAAATGTCAATGGCCACCAAGAATAAGATACTAGTTTACTTTTTGATTGGATAGGAATACATACTACTACTGTTGCAGGGACTATTCTGCACATACAGAACTATGGACAAGAAATAGGGCATTGGTGATAATAGGTGCAGTTAGACTTTCCACAAACCTCAGTCATAACAGAAGTTGAACCCCCAATCTCCTCACTGACTAGCTAGTGTGTCAGAGTCATTATTTAGCTCCCGAATGCAGCGATGATCCTCAATGATTATACAACCCAGAACATAAGACTACGGAGTCAGAGTCCCGACCTCTCAGAGTCACGGAACCATGCTTGCAAATTGCAAACCCTTTCGCTCACTCACTCATGACCAAAAAACCACAGAGTCTATGTAAGTTTTAAAGCTTTATTAAAAGTAAAACAACTAACTCTGTGTGTACTCTGTATATTAATTTTCAATTGAGCATTATATAAAAACATTTATTAAAATCAACATCATAGAAGAGAAACGGTGAACTCTTGAAAACTGAACAGTGGCTGATTTTACACATTAACTGGGGGAGACCCCTCACCTGGTAGGAACTTAAAGTACTGGTGGTGATGATGATGAGTAACATATTGCTCTTGTTCGTAGAAGGGAAGCTTCTGTCTGTTATGACAAAAATGGTGCGTGTTAAAAAGCAAGCATTTATCAGTTGTGCCAAAAAGTGTAGCATGTTATGGCTAAGCATAAATATAGTAAACACAACGGGGACAAAGGGTCAGAGGGAGAATATTTAAAGACCTACCCAGGGTGGGGTCCCCCTACCAGTAATTGAAAGAAACAAAAAACACACACTGGGGGTCTAAAGCTGGACCTACTACGCTCCAAACAACAAACTGACAAAAAAAACGCTACCTAAGTCGGTGAGTGTTTGCCACTGCTAAGTAGCAAAAGTTTTTTTACGGGGTGTTTATAACCATGACCTGTGCAGTGGGGTTCACTTCAAATATAGAATAGACCCATACAGAGAAAAGTAGGATGTCCATCAACGTCAGATGTAGATCATATATTCTCATTTGGCCATCCGGATAGGAATGGTATGTCCCATGATCATTGGGACTGGTCCATAACCTAGATTTGTCTGGGTCTTATCTCCAGATGCAGTGAAGACCATTTGAGCAAAAAGATCGTGATGGAATCTGGTGCAGTGCAAAGTAAATATAGTGTGGTGAGGTTTAAAAAAAGAATAGTAGATCAATACAAAAGCTTTAATACAACTTGATCACTCCCTTAATAAAAACAAGAACAGTGCAAAGATGCTTCCACAAGTTTACGTACTAAGGGGCCGATTATGATGGCGGACGGACCTGAGTCCGTCCGCCACCAAAGAGTAGGAGGGACCGTCCGCAGGGGCAGCGGCGGTCCCTCCGTGCAAATTAGGATGTGACCGCCACCCTGGCGGTCACATCCTGTATTTTTAACATTGCGGCGGGTGCTGCTTGAAGCAGCACCCGCCGCAATGTTAAAAATGAAAGTTGTGCATTTGCATGCCCAAAGCGGCAGGCACCGCGCGGTGCTTGCTGCTTTGTTCATGCAAATGCAGGGGGTACCATAGGTACCCCCCATGTGCATCCCCCACCCCCCCTTCACCCAGGGGGCCCGCAACGGGCCCCCGAAGTGAAGGTCCGTATGCTTTTCCATGGCAGAAAAGCACACATCTTACGCCATCCTAATATGGCTGGCGGTGTCTGATAGACACCGCCAGCCACGTTAAAGCTTTTCCGCCGCAGTCGGAAGGCGACCGCGGCGGTAAAGGTGCGGACAGATTTCAAGGGATGGCGGTGGGTCTTTTGAGGCTCCGCAGAGGATTTTCTGCATCCCCCGGGCCAGCGGTGGCTTCCGCCGGCCCGGAGGATGCGGAAAATCCTCCATCATAATCTGCCCCTTAGTTTGCTAAACAAGAGAGAAGAAGACTGGTGTACTGCGTACATCGCGCCAGGATACTCATGAGTAGTTGTGCGCGCTATAAATACCAATATAACATAACATAACTGTCTGAGTCTAATGTAGTGAGTCCATATAGTGCTAGTAGAATTCCTGAAACTCCCACTAATTTTAGAGCAGAGGCCGACGAAGTGGAAGGTTAGATAGATTCATGCCACAAATGTTATGTACTGTGCTTGCAAGTTCCTAGTGCTACTGTGACACAACTTTCTGTTGAATTATTTTGTGTTAATCTTAAAAAGTATTGGTTACAGTATTTTTTGTCTTTCTTCATATAGATACTCCTTCTAAACTATCAAGGAAGGAGTTGGCTATCCGGGCCAGGCGACGGTAGCTGAAGGCAATTGTCGCCGAATATCGGAGACTGTTGGCTCAGGAGGAGGAGGATGACTCTCAGTCAACATCAACAACAACAGCTGCATCCTCCCTCGCTGCCCCAGGGTCATAAAGCCAGCGCAATCCTCCAGCGGTACGGCGCAGTGGTCCGGCAGCCACCCGCCGCCGCCGAGCAGCGAAACCAACAGCTGCCCCCCCACAGTAACCTGAAAGGCTCGTGTGCACCGACTAACCCTGCGAGTGGCTTACCTTGAGCAGGAGGTGGAGAGGCAGAAAGCCCTGCTCAAGGCCCTCCGGAGAGAGCTGCGTGACCACCTGGCCACATGACATCGCCGGCCAAAGTAGAGAGAGGCTGTCCCTTGCCCCTTTTTTAAAGACTTTTGGGGGGTGGGAATTGGGCGTTGGGGGTTTTGAACTTTTGGGGACATTTCATGGACATTGTTTGGGATTAGGGAGGGGGGTGGGTCGGCTCTTGTGGGATAGTTTATTTGTGTTAGGGTCGAAATAATTATTTATTTTCCACTTAAACATAGCATACGCGTTTTTACTGTTTTGTGGGGGAGGCAGGGGGGGTTAACTGTACGTTTGTTTTCCTGAAACTTAACTGGCTGGTTGATTCAAATTGTCTAAGTAATCGCCCACATTTGTACAAAAGTGCCACTGACAGAGTTAGTTAATTCAATTGTCCTACTACTTTACTAGTACTACCGTCAGTCTCTCCTCTCCTCCTACTCCATTGTTCTTCCTCCCCCAAAATGCTTATCTTACCTGTGATTCATGTTTGAGAATAGGGCTAGGCACAGGGCTGGCTGCATGGCAAATGGCGATTAAGGTTGGCTATGGAATCCGGTACGGATGAAATGGCATCATTGTGGTGGTAGTAGTAGTGGTACACACTGGCAGTAGCAGCATATGAAAAAAAGGAAATTGAGTGGCCTGAGAGGAGCATTAGCACAGTACGATAGTACAGTACACAAGGACAGTGCCATAAATTTTATCCTAAGCAATGCTAAAGTATTCAATCAAAGGTTAACTACTAGTTGCATGGATTATGGCTACTACAAGAACTAGTACTGAAGGACACAGCAGCGTAAGCATTAGTCACGTGTAGGAGGATGTTGTTGTTGATGAATCCAATCAATGGCGGAAATGAAATTCTGAAATGAATTGCAAATACTCATGGGTGTGTGTGAAGCAGAATAAGAATATATCCTCGGATTCCTTGACCTGCCTTGAAATTGATTTTCTGTTGCTTTTGACCTTATCCTCCCCAGCAAGCATGTGGAATTATTGGTGTCATTTAGTCACACCTCAATGAAAACCACACAACCTGGGGGAAGAGGATTAGGGTTTGAAAAATGGATGGGAATGGGAGGTTTTGGGAAACTTTTTTGGAGAGAGAAAAAAAACCACAGCATGGACAAACAACAAATGAAGAAAAACAAATCTTTGGATACGAACATATCCATAAATCTTTTAAGGGACATAAAGGAAGTGCATGCATGAAGTTGTTTGCTAAATTGATGGTTAGGTTACTGAAAAGTAGTACTTACACTACAACTTACTAACTAGTACTAAACAATTAGACAGTGCAGGGCTGCAGTAATTACACAATTTCACTTGCCTATCTGCCCTCAGAGAGAATAAACACTTAGTAGTAAATTACATTAGTTTTAAAAATAGCAAAGAAACTTATCAAATAGCTGTAGGGATTAATTTGAAGCAGAGAGCAAACGCGCAGAATCACACATATAGAAGTTCACAACAATAACATTATTTAAAAGATAAGGACAAGTGAAGTGGATACTGTAACTCTATGTTGTAGTTGTCCTGGTCAAATTGGGAAGTTGCATGCATCCAGCCATTCCTCTTATTCGCTTTACTCCTCCATTCCATCGGACGCTCCATCGATCAATCTTGGTGACCACACTGTCCACTGCCTACCTGGCGGATGCGGAATTGCGGATTGCTATGGTAAGCCTGAGTTAATGTTTTTCCCATCGGACAGGGTAAGTTCCAGCCTGTAATTGTCGATGGAAAAACAGAAAGGGATATTAAAACACCCAGGAGGAAAAATATAAGGTACGGTGAGTAGTGCAAAAATAACACTTTCACTTTCAGAGGTGACAGTATTACATACGTGCATCATTTCTAAAGTGCCTACTCTGAGTCTCTGTTTCCAGGATAATAATTAGCACACAGCAGGCCAGGGCCATGCAGACGGTCAAGGCAGGCACCACTGAGTGAACCAACCTCCATGTAGCATACCTCTTTGACACAGACAGACAAAGCAGATCTAATTTTATACAGCAAGTCGCAATTTTACATGAACCGCTGTCTGGACTCTGGCATAACACTACACTGGATCGACCGCTCCATACCACGACTAGACGGACATGTAGTTCTGCTGTGGTTGTTGTTGACTTGTTTACCTGTTTGCCACTCACGAAATGGCCATAGTTCTTCCGTAAATCGACGATGATGATCCATCCATCCCAGTGAGTGACTGTGAAGATATTATGTAACTTTGGTCATTATGACTCATCATCATCATGGTGTTGGCAAACTCAATGTCGTTCACACAGTCACAGTCTACACACAGTGAGTCCAAGGACATTTTCCATATTAAAAAATGCAACGTAGTGGCCCCTGCAGTAGAAGTACAATTTGCATTAAACAAGGTAAACAGAGTAGACTTGAGTTACATTTAGTGTGTAAAAGAATAAATAATAACAGAACACATAGGATTCATTTCATGCACAACAAACAAACAGCAATTACTTTCATCAGAGCCAGACAGCCAGTGCTGTCCACTGCATGCCATCTCATCATTCATCACCTGTTCCACTTTTTGTCAGCATCTTATTCTTAAGTGAAGGGCCACAGGGCAGCCTCTCGTGTCAATTTCAGAAGTAACAGTCAGCATAGTCAGTCATTCCAGTCCCACTTCTTTTGAGGGGACTCGTCTACGAAGCAACAGTTTCTTGAATCTGCGTAATTCGGCCAGCTGCCTTGAGATAAATGGATAGGGGGAGCCTGGAGGAGGAGGTTAGAGGAGCATGACTGAGTTGTGAACTTGTGAACTTCAGGAATGCAGACAGTGGCACCTTCAATATGGAAATAAGACGAAGACAGTGCTGCTGATTGATTTGATGTGATTAGAGTTTTGTTGTGCTAAAAGTTGCAAAACAAAGAAAGACACACAGAAATAAAAGTGAATAAGGACAAAAAAAAAGTAAGTATTTCAAGCCTAGGTGTCAGGGAAGTAGAGCTCATCCTCAAACTCTGTGAATTGAACTGTGAGTAGGTCAGCTAACAGAGAAGAACTTCCGTCACCTAAGTTGGTGTCCTCTTCTTCCTGCGTGGATTCATGTATTTTGTAATCTGGTGGTATGAAGTGCTGATTTATCTTGATCATTGTTAACCTCTCCACATTTTTGGGCGAGAGGCGGGTCCTTTTTGAAGTTACAATGGCACCAGCAGCACTGAAAACAAATTCAGAAGACACGCTTGCGAGTGGGCAAGCCAAATAATTTATAGCCAGCTTGGTGATCAGTGGCCATTGAGGCCTTTTCCCATACCAATACACCAATGGGCTCTGATCAAAGAAGACCTCTGTTGAGTCATCCAGATAGGCCTGCACCATCCACTCAAGGTGCTCCAGGGGTGCTCCACTTTGCGTACCATCTGTTGCCTTTGCATCAACACTGGAACGAGCAAACCCTTGATGAGTTATCCAATCCGCTTCCGACAATATTATGGCTGGGCCTGGTGCAGGTGATGATACGGTTGCTGGTGTGGGTAACGGCTCTGAGGAAAAGTGACTGCCTTAGGCCACAGAAGTGGACCTTGACGCCGGATGGCCTGCTGCTTCAGTAGTACTTGTGGTGGTTCCTTCAATTTCCTGCCGCTCTTTTTCGAACAGAGTGGCTGACAGAGCTAGCCAATGTTATTACTTGGAAACTTCTGCTTCAGAAAAAGGAATGAATGTATTAATGGCCAGTGCCTTTTTGTACCATGGATCCAGAATAGTGGCACGAATGTAATGTTGTTCTGAATGTATTGCTTTAAGCCTTGCATTGTCAACTAGGCGGCTTAATAAGCTCTCCGCCAACCGATATGCATCTTGTTTTTCAGCATCAACTCGGAACGTTGAAGACACCGCCTTCAGTTGGTGCTCTGGCATGCGCAACAATGGGATAGCTTTGCCCAAAGTACAGTCCTCTCTGCTGACTTCACGGGTGAAGACCTCAAAAGGACGAAGCATGTCTGTCAGGCTTTTAACTATGTCCCATTCCTCCACCTCTAGCCTCATGTCTTTCATAGATGCAGCCCGTGCTTGAAAGACATACTCATTGATTACCAAGTACTGCTCAAACAGACGCTCAAGCATGTAGAAGGTTGAGTTCCAACGTGTTGCCACCTCCTGGATAAGTCCTCTGACTGGCACTCTATGGTCACGTTGAATGATCCTCGGCTGCTTCCGGGCCTTAAAAGAATGGCTGAAATGCGTGCAGATTCTTCGGCAGGTGATTAGTAACTTGCTGACTGTGTTTTCTCTTTTCAAGAAATCTTGAACAATAAGGTTAATGCTGTCCGCCAAACACGGCACTCTGAAATAGCCACCGTCAGCCATGGCCTTAACTATATTACTGCCATTAACCGTGGAAACATAACTAATCATGCGCTTTCTTGGATGCAGCCATTCAAAGACCTTACTGTTAAACTCCGCCAAAATGTTTACTGGAGTATGAGATTTCTCCATGGCAAACATGGCTACTGTTGCATGTTTCCGAGTAGCTTGAAATATTGTGACACTGTCAACACCTGCAGCTATCTTCTCTCTAACCCCCACAAAAGAGACCCAGTGCGCAGTGATGCACATGTAATCAGCGGCTTGGCAACTGGTCAACATGTCTGTTGTCAGGTGGATAGTGTGAACAGCACTCTTCTGCAAAGCTGCCCAAATCACGTCCAGCATATCTTGATGTAGTGCTGGAACCGCATCTCTGGCAAAATAGGACCGGCTAGGAACCTTCCATTTAGAGCAGACTGTTGCCACAAATTCTAGAAAACGCACCCCTTTCACAAAAGAAAAAGGGAGAAGTTCCAGCGTTAGCATTTTAGCCAGCATTGCATTATACAGACATGCCGTTGGGTGGTTGCGTTCAAATGGCGCCTCTGACCAAAACACGCTTTTAATGGTGGTCTGGACCGTTTTCATATGTGATGATGATCCAGACTTCTTCAACCCAGTTAGGCTCATTGATGTACTTTTTCGCATTTGTGTCTCTTCCAGACTCTTACTGTGCCTCCTAGATGTTCCTGGGGTAGATGGAGTGGGCGCTACCACTGCCGTGCTGCTGCCAGGGGTACTGTGTGTACCAGAAAAAATGTCTCTCGCTTCTTCACCTCCCCCTGCACGATCAGCTCCTCGTCATCAGATGCAATATCAATGGCTACATTTGGATTTGTACTTTTGGCCTTCCGGATGTTACTTAGGTGCGCCTCCCACTGGATGCTGTGGTGTTTTTGGAGATGACCTCTCTGGCCTCCGGTACCATAGTTGGTACCAAGCTTACCCCGACTAACTACTTGTTTACAAATCGAACAAATAACATGGTTTTCCACCTTTTTGCTAATACTAAAGAACTCCCAAACTGGGGAGTTGAGATTTCTGGTGGTGGTGGAGGTGCCACTTTCAATGCCAGATGAAGTGGAGGATGGGCGTGGCGGAATTTGACTCTGGTGTGCACTTACAGCACCACTACTTGAGGTAATGGTGGTCGAGCTGGATGGAGATCCATACCGGCCCTTCTGAAGAGAAAATATGGAAGCTGTAGGGTGTGTTGGTGTAGTAGTTGTTGGTGGTGGTAGTAGTTGTTGGTGGTGGTACCAGTGCCACGCCGCCCACATCCCGCGCAGCATTTCGGGATAGGGTAAAAAAATGTCTCTGCTGCATGCTCGCTGGGGCTGGAGTGACGACTGTGATGACTGGGTCGTCATCGTCAGACTCTTCATCAGCAGCAGAATACACCACTTCTACTTCTTCTTCGTCATCACCCATAAGTGAAAGCCTTGCGCGAACCTTCCTTTTACCTAGCTTTGTCGGCTCATGGCGTGCCTCCCTCTCAGACTGTATTGGTGGGTGCCAATCAAGATTTAGATCATCAGAAGGAAGGGGGCTTGAAGAAGAAGTTGTACTAACCCTCCTTTTCCTTGCTGGGGATCTGGAAGACAATGGATCATCAGGAGTGGCTTGTTCGGCTGCTACTTTCGCATGAATCTCTATTTCCTCATGTGCCGCTACTTCTGGAGGAACAAGCATTGTGGGCAGTTGTGCCTCTCCTTGTGCCTCTCCTTGCACCTCTCCTTGCGCCTCTCCTTGCGCCTCTCCTTGCGCCTCTACTTGCGCCTCTCCTTGCGCCTCTCCTTGCGCCTCTACTTGCGCCTCTCCTTGTGCCTCTCCTTGCGCCTCTCCTTGCGCCTCTCCTTGTTGCACCTGTAGTTGTTGTTGCGGCTGTGGTTGAACACTCGTCAGATGAGTTACACCCTGCGTTGATTGGATGCTACTTTGCATTTGGTCAACTCCAACATCACTGGTCGATGGTGAAAGAGCAATTAAAGTGGCTGCCTCTGCGGCACTCATGGGCTTGGGCCTAACTTGGCGTGGTGGCACTGAGACCGATGAAGCAGAGGTGCTGCACCCAGCTTGGTCCCCGGCGGACACCGCTGCTGCTGGTGTAGTTTTTTTTCCCCAAAAAAGTGTCGGTCGGCACACCAGTCTCCTTGGTAAATGGCACCACTTGCTTCTTTTGCTCCTACTTACTGGCAGTGGCACTGGCAACTTTCTTGGTAGGGGAGTTACGGCTATCTTTCTTTGGGCCCATCTTCTTCAAATGCCAGAACAGCAGGACGCAGTTGCACGAGTTGCAGAGTTGTCTGTGGCGTTGTGCACACACAGCAGCAGGACTTCTTCCTGGCACTACTACAAGTGATGATGATGAGGATGATTCCTGGTTCTCAGTCTTTGTACACCTAAAAGCAAAGAAGCCAGAGGAACATCAGTTAAATAAATGTTGCATATGTCGTGCTTCAATTAATACTATTGCAACTAGGCATTTATTATTATTAACACAACCCACCCAAAAACGGAAAGACCCAAAATAAAAATTGCAATTCTAATCAAAAATGGATGTTTAAATTAATAGAAGAGAGACCACACAGAGAGAGTTGTTCATGCACCCATTCATCATAACCCTAGGCCTACTGGCCAGCAAGCTTGCTGGCCTATGGCAAAAACTGCCAGGCCCTGAACCAGGCCCCACCAACACCCAGAAAATCAAAATACACACCAAAATCACCACAATCTAATGCCATCCATGCCCTAAATGATGTTTAAATTCAAGAGACCCCGCAGAAAGACTTAGTCCATACACCAATAAGTAACCCTGGGCATAATGGCTGAAAGCAAGGCAGACTGGGTGCATGCCTATGGCACAAAGCACACTGCCTGGCTTCAAAATGGCCCCCTAGACCCTCACCCACATGGCCAGGCCGTATGAAGTGAAGAGTCGTGGTCCAGGAGCTGGTTTAAGGTGAGTTTATTCAAGAAGTACAGCAGTACAAGTACCAACCATCCTGCCTCAGCAACCGCCAGGATCAGAATGGAGAACATGGAACCATACAGGTATGAGAACACGGAATACATGCTGGCATAACACTCTAAGCTTAAGGAAACAGTAATAACATTAAGATGAGAGGCACAACATATCTCCTCCCCTTAAAGGAAAAAAAAACACTAAAAAAAAACAAGTAAAAAGAAGAGAGAAAGAACAACAGAAGATGAGAAGAAAGATAACAGAGGCGAGATCAGAGAAGAAGAAAAATCAATATCTGACAAAATCATTAAATTTCTTAGGAACTCGAGGAGTCCTTCCATAAGAAGTGCGACTCAAAGTGGAGGCCACTCCTTGCGAAGACCCAGGAGTGGATGGAAACTCCTTAGAACAGGTGGGTGTAATAGGAAAAGAGTCTGGCAGCTGACAAGTTCCCTGAGAATAACCTGAAGCGACATGAGAATTCCCGAGAAGTGAGTCACTGGAAGATTGCTCAACCACTTTCTTATTAGGAACCTGCTTCTTGGCGTACAAGGCAATCCTGCGGAAATTCCAATTTTGTCCGTTCTCTAGTACAACATGCCATTTGTGTACTTCCTTAACTCTCATAGGATCGGAAAACTTATTCATGCCAAACTCCCTACGTCCTAACTTGATTTTGACCAAGTCACCCACTTCAACTCTACCTACCTTTCCAGGAACTATCTTGGAAGCAATAATACCTTCCCACAGCCACTGTGGGACTAACTTAGTTCTGGGAGTTCTTCCACGCATGCATTCAAACGGGACCAAATCAGTCACTCCATGGGCTGTGGTATTGTAAGACCACACCATGTCTTCTACTGCCCTACGCACATCTTTCTGTCCTTGCACTGACAACTGTATGGTACCCTTAATCAAACGATTCATTCGTTCCACCAAACCGTTACCCTGGGGGTTATAAAGGGAAGTGCAAATGTGTTGAATTCCATGATTGGCTAAAAAAGAATGCATAGAGGACGAGGTGAGTTGGGTGCCATTGTCCGTAACGAGGATTTTCGGAAAGCTTTCCTTAAGAAAAAGGGACCTTAATTGCTTTATAACAGCGTCAGTGGTAATATTCCTCATAAATTCTACGCACAACCACCTAGAGGCTACATCGACAAGAACTAACGCAAACCTACAATCAGCAGGTAAGGAATCCATGGGACCAATAAAATCTAAACATAACTTATCCCAAGGCAAAACACAAGAGCTGACAATGGAGCCCTGTGGAGGAGAGAATATCTTCAACCTCTTTTCACTCTCTTTACATAGAAGACAAGTTTCAACCCACCTACGCACATCATCGTCAACTCCAGGCCACCAAAAGTTCTTTTTAATCCTCTTGAGAGTCATGTTTTGCCCAAGATGTCCCTCATGAGCTAAACAAAAAACTTTTCTCCTGAGAGAAGATGGTGGTACAAACCTCTCACCGCGCAACACCAAATCATCGGACACACCCAAACTCAACTCTTCTTGTAATTTGACAAAAGGACGCAGAGAAGGTTTAACATTCCCTTCCCTTCTCCATCCTAAACGAATAGCATCAACCAACTCTCCAAAATCAGTATCTTCCAAGACGGCTTGATGCCATTCATCTCTAGAAATAGAGTGAAATTCAGAAGAACAAACATCCTCAAAGGCAGCAATTAAACAGACACTCTCATCTTCCAAATCCTTACCACCATCCTCTGAAACAACTGGAAGACGTGACAAGCAGTCCGCTTGTGTATTCCTCCAACCGGAAATGTGCTCTAATTTATATGTGTAGTCCTGTAACTTGGCAGCAAACTTCATTAGGCGGGGAGAACCATTATTGGCCCCGCCCGGTGACAGAATTTTGAGAAGGGGCTTATGGTCAGTTCTTAGACAAAATACCATACCCCACAGGTAGGTACGAAAGTGCGAAACGCCCCAAACAGCAGCTAGAGCCTCACGCTCGATGACAGCGTAGTTGCGCTCAGAGGAATTGAGGCAGCGAGAAGCAAACGCCACAGTTTTCTCACTTCTTCCCGACCTCTGAGATAACACAGCGCCAATACCGTATGCACTTGCATCAACTGTAACGTAAGTATCCCTACCTGGTTCAAAGGTTGTCAAAATGCCAGCATTAATGATATCACTTTTAACCAGTTCAAAAGCTTGCGACTGTAAAGTTCCCCACTCGAAGTGCACACCTTTCCTAAGTAACATTCGTAACGGTTCAGTCTTATGTGAGAAATTAGGAACAAATTTGGAGTAGTACTCCACTAGACCAAGAAAAGACTTGAGTTGGTCTTTGTCAGTAGGAATGGGAGCATACTTGATAGCTTTTAGGAGATCTTCCTTTGGCTTAATACCATTCTGAGAAATAGTGTATCCCAGATAGTCGATTTCGGTTAACAAAAACTGACATTTGTCTTTTCTCAAAGTAAGACCAGCAGTAGAAAGAATTTGTAAAACTTTTGACAGATTAGAATTGTGTTCAAGTTCATCTATACCTGTAATCAAGATGTCATCTTGGAAGAAGTGGACATGCTTTAAGTCTTTGAAAAGGGAATGCATCATGCGTTGAAAAACGCTTGCCGCAGAGGCAAGGCCAAAAGGCAACCTTTTAAATTGAAACACCCCTTCAATGGTAACAAAGGCAGTAAACTTTTTGGAGTCAGGGTGTAATACAACTTGATGGTAGGCGGACCTTAGGTCCAGTTTACTAAAGAATTTAACCTTGTCCATAAGTAAGACCATTTCAGAAATGTTAGGCAAAGGAAATTTGTCGACAATAATGTTCTGGTTAAGAGAACGAAGGTCAACACAAAAACGGAGCTTACCGTCCTTTTTCTGTGTGACAACAACTGGCGAAAGCCACTCAGAAGCTTCCACCGGTTCAATTATGTCCTGCTTTTGCATGTCGTCAAGCATTTCCTTTACCTCTTTCCTAACAGCAATGGGAATTCTTCTTAAAGCATGTCTAACTGGGGAAGCATTTTCCTTAACTTTAATTTCATGTAAGTAACCTCTCAATTTGCCCAATGTAGGACGGAAAACATCAGAAAATTTTGAAAGAACATTTTCAACATTGTAAAAATCATCAACTGCAAGTACCACATCGTCAGACCTTGGGTCAAGAATAATATGTAAGTCGTACTGTTGTAACCACCCAAGAATTGCTGGGCCTTCTTCGGAAATGAAAACTTTGCCCGAAGCAGATCTACCTTTAAATTGAAAAGAAGTATCCATGACCCCTTTCAATTTAATTACTTTCCCTGTATAACCTTTCGGCATGAAATCACTGTGTAGAAGTGGTACAGATGGCCAATGTTCTTTATACATGCTATAAGGTATGATGGAAAACATCGAGCCTGGATCAACCATGAGGGAAACAGAAACATCGTTGAGAATAAAAGAAGCTCTTGGCTTCTGCAAGACAAAGTGAGCATTGTCATCATCAGTATCACCATCCACACATAAGAACATTTCTTGAGAAGAAGCATCATCTTCAACAAAACTAACTCTATTAAATGCAGGAGATTTGCACACTTTGCTAATGTGACCCCGCTTACCACATTTACGGCAGTTTTTGTCTCTGGCAAAACAACCTTGAAAATCGGCAGCATGAGACATATCTCCACAACGATAACATCCCACAAATTTCACCTTCCCACCAGGATTATTATAAACAGACCTAGACTTGGGATGAAAAGTTTTAGGTTTAGTGTTAAATTTATCAACATTAGAAGGTGGTTCTTTATCAGCTTTGGAGACAACGTTGACAGTCTCTTCCTTCTTTAACTCAAGAAGACGCATCTCGTCCATGCATTTGTCAGATTCCTCGACGACTTTAGCTATTGTGATGGCTTCCATTAATGTAGGGTTTTTAGCTGCCCATAGTTTTTGCTGCATTCGCTTATTTTTACATTGTACTATCAGTTGATCCCGAATCATCTGGTCCGCCATAGCTCCGAAGTCACATTTCAAGGATAATTCTCTTAAGCGAGCAACCATTTGATCAACTGTTTCTTTGCCTTTTTGCGGAACTGTATAGAATTTGTGCCTTTGCATGACGATATTAATTTGTTTTCCGAAGTATTTTTTTTTTCTCAATTTTGCCTCATTGTAGGGGTTATCAATAGGTTCACCATCATCATTTAAGAGTTGTGGTAGAAATTTGAAGACATGTTGTCCTGCTTTGCCTAAGGAATTCAATAATATAGCTTTCTTCCTGGTCGCAGGAAATCTAAGACCATCTATGGCCTCAAGATAATTTTCGAAAAATCCTAGCCATTCTTCCCATTCCGTGGTGGGAATCTCTCCTTCAATAAGAAAAGTCGGTGGTGGAGAAATTGTATGGTTGGCAGTGGTAGCCATGTAATTTGTATTTGTGCAAATTTATTATTTTATAATTTGGCGGATTAAAGCTGAGGCAGGTGAACAGGAACGTAATGTAAAGTACTTTGTTTGTATTTGCTGTGGCAAACTGTTGTAAAGCAGTATTTATTACAATAAAGTTGTTTTGTCGGTTGAAATTGAACGTGGTTGGCAAAACGGCAATGTTAACGAAGGAGTTCTGAGCGTGGTTGGCAAAAGCTCTTAAAATGGCCGCCAGACGCAGTGCGCGATGACGTCAGTGCGCAAATAGCGTCAGGCGTATGCAGCGTCTCCTAACAACGAAGAGACGCGCTGAAGAGTTCTCGCGCTATCACAGGAGAATGGCGCTTGAGGACGTTCGAATCGCTCGCGCTGTCTTGCGTTGTGTGCTCGAGCGCACAGCGACGCCAAATCCGCCAAACAACCCAAAATTTTGAATAATAAACAGTACCTTGGGTTGTCGCTGTCCAGAAACAGGAGCGGTAAGCGCCGTAAGAGAACAGTGCCTAAGGAGAGTCCACAGGAAGCGCCAACTAGCGGAGGAGAACGAAGTGTAGGGAAACAGCTCACCAGGATCACATGGAACTCCTCGAAGACATGGAGGGCCGAAGCGTCGCCAAAATGAAGTGAAGAGTCGTGGTCCAGGAGCTGGTTTAAGGTGAGTTTATTCAAGAAGTACAGCAGTACAAGTACCAACCATCCTGCCTCAGCAACCGCCAGGATCAGAATGGAGAACATGGAACCATACAGGTATGAGAACACGGAATACATGCTGGCATAACACTCTAAGCTTAAGGAAACAGTAATAACATTAAGATGAGAGGCACAACACCGTGGACCAGGCATCAAAATGGCCCCCACCCACATGGCCAGGACCTGGACCAGGCATCAAAATGGCCCCCACCCACATGGCCAGGCCCTGGACCAGGCCCCAACAACACCCAAAAAATCAAAATACACTCAAAAGTCACCACAATCCAATGCCATCCATGCCCTAAATGATGTTTAAATTCAAGAGACCCCACAGAAAGACTTTGTCCATACACCACTGAGTACCCTGGGCATAATGCATGAAAGCAAGGCATACTGGGTGCAGGCCTATGGCACAAAGCACACTGTTTGGCTTCAAAATGGCCCCTAGACCCCCACCCACATGGCCAGGCCCTGGACCAGGCATCAAAATGGCTCCCACACGCATGGCCAGGCCGTGGATCAGGCCCCAACAACACCCAAGAAATCGAAATACACATAAAAATCACCCCAATCCAATGCCATCCATGCCCTTAATGATGTTTAAATTCAAGAGACTCCACAGAAAGACTTTGACAATGCACCACTGTGTACCCCTGGGCATAATGGATGAAAGCAAGGCTGACTGGGTGCAGGTCTATGGCACAAAGCACACTGCCTGGCTTCAAAATGGCACTATATTTTTTTTAAGTGGTGAAAAAGTTTATAAATTGTAGTTGCAGCAATTGCAATGCCCCATACAAACAACACCAACTTACTTGTAAAATCTCAAATCCAAAAGTGATCCAAACAAAAAGTCCTCACATACAAATATCCCGCAGCAGCCACAAAAATTAATCCTTTCAGCTCCAGATCCAAATGAAAAGTGACCAGGACATGGACAAAGCACTGGAAGGAGCCTGCTGGACAGGAACAGGAAGTTGGAGACTCTGGGGCACTTCCTTCCTCCTACCCCCCCAAAAAAGTGGAGACAAATGTCAATCTGAGGAGTTATTCTGATTCAAATCATCATTTTCAGAAGGTTTATGGTACCAGCGATAGATTTCTTGTGCAGAATTGCAATTTTTGCGACTTCGGGAAAGCGAACTGTTCAAATTTCCCGCCAGATGTCAGCTGCGCGTCGCATCTACGTATTGACTATTGTTTACTCTTCCGATGCTTGATCACGGGCCCTTATGACGTATTCGCGTTCTTAAAGTCTCGCAGTGCAAGATGGCGGGACTCGATAAAGTACTCGCGGTCGAAAAGTCACGTGCGATCACGCAGCCAGATCCAAAGTGGTGCAGCGCACGCAAACCGGGAGGAAAACAGCTCGGCGAACTCAGAATCATGGGAAGTCAACGCCGGGTGCGTGAGATTGTATTTTTGAAGCGCGACCAAGCAAAAAAAATATCGCAATTTTGCGTATTGCAAATTATTCAGCAATTTTGCGCAATTCGCAGATCGCGAAATTGCCAAAAATCCACAAATTCTGCGAGCGGAACGAATTTTCAGCCCATGATTAGATTCAGGCTTCTAGGAGACGTGTCTTTAGGGTGTGATGGCAGACCGTGTCGAAGGCGGCTGATTGGTCCAGGAGGAGGAGGGCTGATGTTTCGCCGTTGTCTAGTTGGCGCCTGATGTCATCTGTGGCGGCGAAGAGGGCTGTCTCTGTGCTGTGGTTTCATCTGAATCTGAACTGGGATGGGTCCAAGATGTTGTTTCTTCCAGGTGGCGGGCCAGTTGTATGTTGACGATTTTCTCGATGACCTTTGCCGGGAACGGGAGCAGGGAGATGGGCCGGAAATTCTTGAGGTCCTTGGGGTCTGCTTTGGGCTTCTTGAGGAGGGCGTTGATTTCGGCGTGCTTCCAGCTTTCCGGGAATGTTGCTGTTTCGAAGGAGATGTTGATGACCTTCCGTTGTTAGGGTGCGATGGCTGTGTCTGCTTTGTTGAATACGTGGTGTGGGCACGGGTCTGACAGAGATCCTGAGTGGATGGAGTTCATGACCTTGTGTGTCTCGCCATCGTTGACGTTGGACCAGGAAGTCAGGCAGTTGGTGCTGGTGGTGTTCACAGGGGAGGTGTAATCTGGCGTAGTCGGGGTCGGGCGGATGTGATGTTGAAGCGGTCGTGGATGTCAGCGAACTTGCGGTGGAAGAAGATGGCTAGTGAGTCGCACAGTTCTTGTGAGGGTGGGATGTCGTTGGCGTTGGCGCTGGGTTTGGAGAGTTCCTTTACGATGCTGAAGAGCTCTTTGCTGTCGTGTGCGTTGTTATCCAAGCGGTCTTTGAAGGAGGATCTCTTCGCTAATTTGATGAGATGGTGAGGTCTGTGGGTGGTGTCTTTGTGGGCGGCATGGTTGTCTGGTGTGCATTCGTGGAGCCATGTCTTCTCCAGTTTCTAGCATGCATGTTTGGATGTCTGGAGCTCATCAGTGAACCAGGAGGCTCTCTTGTTGGCGTGGCTGTTGGAGGGTTTCTTGAGCGGGGCGAGGGTGTTGGCGCAGTCACCGATCCACTGTCTGAGGTTGCGGGCTGTGGCATCTGGGTTGGTGGGGTCGGTGATTGGGTTCTTGGCGAGGGAGGTGATCAGCTGGTTTTCGGTGCCTTTGCTCCAGCAGCGGCGGGCAGCTGTTGGGTGCGGTGGTGCCTGGTTGGTTTCATGAAGGTGAAATGGATGCAGCGGTGGTCGGTCCAGTGGAGTTCGGTGATGTGGTCGAAGGCGACATGGGGGCCTGTGGAGAAGACGGGGTCTAGCGTGTGGCCGGCGGCGTGGGTGGGTGCGGTGACGAGTTGTCGGAGGCCAAGGTTGGCGAGGTTGTCGATCAGGGTGGCGTAGTTGGGTCGTTGTTGTTCTTGACGTGGAAGTTCAGGTCCCCGAGGAGGATGTAGTCCATGGAGGCGAGTACGTGGGTGCTGGGGAGGTCGGCGATGGAGTCGCTGAACTGAGCCCGGGGTCCAGGGGATCTGTAGATGAGTGTTCCTTTGAGGGTGGTGTTGGGGTCAGTGTGGATCCGGAAGTGCAGGTGTTCGGCGGTGTTGAGTGTGTCGTCTGCGTGGGTGGCGACCTTCAGGGTGGACTTGTGGACAATGGTTATTCCGCCTCCGATTCCGTTGGCGCGATCCCTGCGGGTGATCTTGTAGCCGTCCGGGATGGCTATGGTGATGTCGGGCACCGAGGAGTCGTTTCACCAGGTCTTGGTCAGGAAGGCCATGTCTGGAGCGGAGGTGTCGAGCAGATCCCTGAGCTCGACGGAGTGTTTGCCTGCGGAGCGGGTGTTGAGGAGTATGCAGCGGAGGTGGTTGGGTCCAGTCCTTGGAGGTTTGGTGGTTCTGTCGCAGGTGAAGCTGCAGGTGTGGCAGGAGAAGTGTCCGTGGGTTCGTTTTGGGGTGGCCTGGAAGCAGGTGTGGTTTCAGTCGGCATTGAGTGCATGGAGGGTGCTGGTGTCATAGTGGATTCTGATGTCGTGGCGTTCGCAGGGTCCACGGGTTCTGGCGCTGAGTGCAGTCCTGGCGCGGACGGGCACAGACGGGCTTGCCTTAGGCATGCCTTCGGCCATCGCACTAAGTTGAAACCTAAAACACTACCCCTACTATGACCCTGTACACTACATAAACACCACCGCACTACCCTAGAACACTACCCCAGCAGGACCTCCTACACTACCCATTCACCACTGCACTACCCTAAACTCTAAAACATTATACCAGCACGACCCACTACAGTACCCAAACACCATTGCAGTACCCTAAACCTTAAATCTACACCAGCATGACCCCCTACACTATCCAAACACTACTGCACTACTCTAAAACACTACAACAGCACGACCCTCTACACTACACAAAGACCAGTGCACTACTCTAAACTCTAAATCTACCCCTAGTACAACCCACTACACTACATAAACACCACTGTACCACCCTAAACACTAAAACACTACCCAGCATGACCCTTTACACTACTCAAACACCGTTGCACTACACTAAACCTTAAATCTACCCCAGAATCATCTCCTACACTACCCAAACATGACTGTACTATCCTAGAACACTACCCCAGCATGACCCCCTACACTACCCAAACACTACTGAACTACCCTAAAACACTACCCCAGCACGACACCATATACTACACAAACACCACTGCACTACCTTAAACCCTAAAACACTATATTATGTCCCCATACACTACATAAACACCACTGCACTACCCTAGAACACTACCCCAGCACGACCTCCTACACTACTCAAACACCATTACACTACCCCAGCATGACCCCCTACACTACACAAACACCACTGCACTACCTTAAACCCTAAAACACTATCCCTAGCATGACCCTGTACATTACATAAACACCACTGCACTATCAAACCCTAAAACACTATCCCTAGCATGACCCTGTACATTACATAAACACCACTGCACTATCCTAGAAGAGTATCCCAGCATGACCACCTACACTATCCAAACATCATTGCAGTACCCTAAACCTTAAATCTATCCCAGCATGACCTCCTGCGCTACTGAAATACCACTGCACTACCCTCGAACAGTACCTCAGCACGACTCCCTACACTAGACAAACAACACTGCACTACTCTAAATTCTAAATCTGTACTGTTGCAAAATCATAGTGACTGTTTATGTTCCATGTAGTAATTTATTTACTAAAGTAAAAGTGAACCAATTATGAATTCACTCAGTGTCTTTCCTTAGAGCATTGTGATCATTTAGCAAATATGCATGTACTCATACAGTGCTTCAGGTTTTAGTGTTATGGAGTGCTTCGAACTGCTATGCACTATGTATGTAGTGCTCTTACAATCTTCACAGTTGTGCTTCAGGCCTACAATTTTTAGTCAGAATTTATATGAAAAGAGTTTGTATTGTAATACAAATGTATAATTTTTTTAACCTCATCGATGCTCATGACGAGCTCAGCTCGTCATGAGCCGTGGAACGCTCACACGCGGGGATAATTCCCCTGCTGTGCTGAGCGTTCCATGGGAACGGGTGTGGTCATGACTAGCTCAGCTCGTCATATGCACACGAGCGCCGTGCCTCATGACGAGCTGAACTCGTCATGAGCATGGGGGCGCTGTGCGCGCCCCCCCGCCCCCAGCACAGCGGGGGAATTACCCCCACACGGAAGGGGTTAAGTTGTTAATAAATACTTATTTATGTTTATTTTTTACAGCTACTGTTTATCATCCTTAAAATAAAGTTATCATGCCGGAGAAACAAAGATGAAGAAAAGGTCAGAAAAAAGGATACTTACATGAAAAAAACTCAACCACAAGTATTGGAAGACCAACATAATGTGTCTAAAAAGAGAAAAATTGATGGTAAGACCACAAAAGACTTCATAAAAAATATTACTAGATTTAGAAAAAAAACAAAAAAGCAAATGTGGAAAGCAGTGAAAATGTTCCATTGGAGGAGGCTGTAAAAGGGAGGGAGGAACGCTCGCCTGGTTCAAATAAGTAATGGAGAATTTTATGTTGCTTGTGTCATTTCAGCTTGATGGTCCTGAGGAGAACACCATTTACTTGGGGTGTTCGAAACGCGTCGACCCTGCTAGTTGTGACCTAGAGAGTGTTTTTGTATTATTGTGAATGGTTTTTGATGTTTAGAATAATTTTATAATCTTTGCACCATAGGTCTTGTGATTATTTTTTCAACTGAAATATTTATGTTGATTATATAAAAAACAATTATAGCTTGGTTTGTGTGGTAGGATGGTGAATGTTTAGTATGAAGCGTAGTGTGGTAGTGGAGATGAGAACATCAGACTGTCATGTTAAATGAGTTTTGCATGTGAGATGGTTAATAATGAGGATGTGGGGTCTTTTTTGTATTGTATTTTGTAATGTATGAAGTATGAATTGAATAATTTTGTGAAATGAATTTTTGAAAAAAGCTTTATCAAAATATGAAAAGTGAGATTAGAATCAATTCAATGGTCATGTGTGTTTAAGTCTATGTGGCTATGTTATAAATAAGGTCGAAGCTAGAAGCAGTAGTGGCATTTCTTTTTGTTTGGTGTTGATTGTGGCTCAGCCCTACTGTATAAGAGTCCAAACCCTGGTAGTTGTTCAGTGGAAATGTTCCAAGCATAAAAAAAAGTGCAAAGAATAGGAAAGGAAAAAAAGGCAAAGTAAAAACAAAGGAAACAGTTTTTAGTAAAAGAAGAGAAAATCAATATAAAGAATTGCGCACATTTTTTTTTACAAAAAAGTAGTCCATAATTTACTAAAACATACAAAGAAATTTAGAAAGAGAACACATTTTTATAAAAAGAAGAAGCATATAGAATCCATTGTTGAAAAGGTTTTTGAGGGGGGGGGGCAAGATGGCGGTCGACTGAGACCGTAGTGCGGACGAACCAGTGCTGGAGACACAGAGCTACAGACATCACAGCCCTTAAGGATAATGCAGCATCCTAACAACCCTGAAAACTACAGCTACAACTGAAGTATCCACTATTTCCAACGTGGATATGACAGGTTAAAATAAACACATATGGCAGCATCTATGGCGGAGTAGACTGTATTTGAAGCGAAGACGCCGATCAGAAATCGCCTCGGGATATTAGGATCCCTGATTGGTTTGGCGGTGATTCAATATCTTTGCCGCGACTACCATAAAGACTTTAAGGAGATCACACAGTGCATGCAGTGTGAAAGCGTAACTCAAACATACCTTTTCGGGAGAGCCGGGCCAGAGTGCCACGACGGAGACGCCGAGGCTTACAGCGCTGGAGTAATTATGGCCCCGAAGAATGCGGCAGCGGCCGCTGCAAAGGCCAGAGCAGCAGCGAGGTTGGCCCAACGTGAAGGCGGGGATCCCGACAAGCAGGACAGTGGAGGGGCAGTAAATCAAGGTGCCGTCCTTGGAGTCAAGACCTCGAAGCAGGGAGCAGCAGAATCAAGGAGGGGGAGCGCAACCGGCCCGTCGGTGGTTGATCTCCTCTGTAGAATGCCGGCAAAACTCCTTCCGGGTCGGGGCAGGAAGAGCAAGCCGGGTGAAAACACTCACCCAACCACAAGCTCATGCGGGGAATATTGCCGGGGGATGTAACTCAGTGGCTGAAGCTAGTCCATCCGATGGTTCCGATGCTCCTGGAAATGCCAGCCGCAACAAAGTAAGTTCTGATTCCGCCAATACACCTAATACCAATACACCTAATACCTGCATATTTGCTCAGAACGATATCGAGGCCCTCCTCACTCTTACATCTCAGCCGGTAGACACTATTAGTAGCCATGTCTCGGTGGCTATAGGGGGTGCGGAGGGCAGTGCAATGGTGGGTGAAAATGCAAGGGTGAATATAAATATAAACGCGGACAGTCTGTCTGGGATTTGTGGTCAGACAGGAGCTGGCGGTGAACTACCTAAAACTTCTAATGAGTATCCGACAGGTATGGGAGACCCGATGTATACGTCAGCAGAGCTAGCCAACTTAAGACCTCCTGATATAGAACAAGATAAAGATAATGATCCGAGTGACTTTTTTTCATTCTCAGACGAACTTGAATCGTCCGATGAGACATGCTCTATTTCAACAGAAGGAAGTGAAGAGGACGCAAGCCGGGGAGCTCAAAAGACAGTAGTGAAAAAAAAAGGGCATCATGGCGCAAATGACTTAGCCTGGGATTATACCCCTACAACGCAGCTTACTGCCCCCCCCCTGGCTCGACATATACTTTACAACTGGCACATCAACTGGAGGGGCCTGAAGGCTTAACTCCAGCTACGGCTACATTAGATACAGTCCTTGAAACGGTTCTCCATGCTATAGCGGCACACTGTGAAGAGACCTCACAAGATGGGCAGAAAGCCCAGGCCGCCCTTCGTAAGGTTCAAGTGGTTGTACGCAAGCTGACAAGAACTGTTGGCACCTTTGGCGATCGAATGGTGGAACTTGAGTCTCGTATTGTCTCTAACGAAACAGAAATTGCGGCTAACCATGAGCTGGCCGAATCACATGAGGCTGAATTGTCTGATGTTAGGTGGTAACTGGAGGATTTTGAAAACAGCCTCCGCAGAAATAATCTGCGCGTTTTGGGTGTACCAGAGGCAATGGAAGGAGAAGATGTTTGCTCCTTTGTGGTACAACTATTTCGGGACTCGCTCCCAGAACTTTACACCTGGAATTGGGAGCTAGAAATTTAAGGCGCCCACCGTGTCCCTCTTACTCTAAGACATCCGGTGAAACCAGGGGGGTATCCACGAGCCATTCTTGTGGATTTCGGCAACTTCCTGCTTAGACAAACGATTGCTGAGAAAGCCAGACCAGAGGCAAAGCGTGTCAGAGGTGCAATTACATACTTTGTTCGCCCCGATTTCTGCCACGCAACTGTTGAAAGGAGGTGGTGACTCCGGCACATGATCAAACCCTTTCAAGAGAAGAAGGTGCAAGCGTACCTAAACAATCCTGCTCGCCTAAAAATAATATGTGGGGGCATAACCAAATTCTTTAAATCTGAAGTTAAGGCAAAGGAATACTCACACGGTCTTAAATAAGTGATAGGGAGGAATGGGGTGTAAGACACAGGATGCAATCAAGCAGGGTATAAGTGTAAGATTATTAATTATAGTTACACTGCACAGGTATAAAGGTACTATTAAATATTAACTACTTTTGCTTAAGCAAAATATGATATATTAGATCTTACTAGGTCTTATTAGTTGAGTTTAGCAAGTTAATATGCATGCGTAGCAGGATAGAAGTGCTTCGAAAAGGTGGTTAAAGTTGTTTAAAGGTGTTTTAAAAAAATATATATATATATATGAAAATTGGTGGGTAAATAAGGGGTGAAAATGATTCTTAGGCTGTGTAATCTGTAAATTAAATTTGATTGTATATATATATAGTCTAGCACTGGTTAGGGGATGCACACTCATCAAATAGACTCTTATGGAGTCTATACGCCTCACTTTGGTTTTTTTGGGAGGGGGGCTTTGAATGGGGAGGGGAGTGGGGGTCAGGGGGTCTGGGGGGGAAAAAGCAGGGGTAACAAAAAGCAGCTCCGTATGCATATTCATCATGCAAGTCATTGGAATGTTCTTGTTAATTGGTAAAAAGAGAAATATATATTCAATGTGTCAAGTAATTAGTCAACAAACATTATGGGGAGATTGAGATTATGCTCACTTAACGATAGAGGCAAGAGGGCCTGTCTACAAGAAACAATTAGACAAGGGGCATATGATATACTATGCCTTCAGGAGATTCATCTACCCTGGGCTGAAAAAGAATTGTTAAAAATTCCTGGGTATAATTTACTTGCGGCCACAACTCAGACATACGGAATCCGTGGGGTAGCTATATTAGCAAAATCTTATTTCGGTTAGCCAAAACGAAAGACAGTAAGTAAAACGTAAGACAGTAGATCCTCTTGGAAGATGGGCTATTATAGAACTCAAACTCAATATCACAATCTGCTCAGTCTATGCCTCCAATCATGATGATCTGTATATCTTTGAGGAACTAGAGCTAGAACTCCCCTCCTGGTACAAGTCACTTATATTTTGTGGAGACTTTAATATTTCCTTGGGGTCTATGGGGATGTGGCAAAAACAGGATACATTTAGATACACCGGGCGTAAACCAAAATTATTTAGGGCCATCTCCCAAATTAAAGAGAGTTTGGATCTAATACATATATGGGATTCTAAGCATCAACCCGATCCTGGTTACACCTATTTCTCATATCCCCATAATAAATATGTGAGGATCGATTATATTTGGACAACAAGAGATGACTATTTGGTTGATGCAGAAATTCATAAATGCCCCAAGACAATTTCTGATCACAACATGTTAGTCCTTATAGTAAATGTTGTTAATTTCAATAGGCCCCGATCTAATTGGTCATTTGATAGGAAACGTTTAGCAAATAGAGACTATATAAAATATATAAAGTCCTGGACACAAGTTTTTTTTTACTGCAACCGATACAGTGCATCCAGGGGCATGGTATGGGATTGTTTCAAAGCTGCCCTAAGGGGGGAGACCATCAGTTTTGTGGCCAAGCAGAAGAAAGAATCAGACAAAATCAATCATCAGAGGATGCCAGAACTGGCCAAAGCTGAGGAGGAGTATACTATTACAATAATGCGAGGAGAAGATGGGGGAACCTCGCTACGTAAAATGCTAGTTCCTAAAACTGAATGAAACAATAGAATCAATCAGAAGGCAGCAGAGACTTTTCAAACAAATCGTATTAAAATATATGAAGATTGGGGAAAGAGTGGGAAAACAGCTAGCTCTACGTACTCGCCAGACTCAGTCCCGTAATAAAATTGTCAGTATTGAAGCAGAGGGCAAGGCATACACAGCACCAGGGGATATTTTGGAAGTTTTTAGAAGCTATTATCAAAGACTATATCAAGATGAGGATACGTTAGATCAGGCTGAAATTAAAGAAGCGTTGAGAGTATGGCTAAGAACTAGAGAAGGATATTACATTTAGTGAATTACAACTGACACTGTCTGACCTTGCCTCAGGTAAAGCCGCGGGCCCCGATAAGCTCCCATCAGAGCTCTAAAAAATCTTAGGAGAATATATTACACCTTACTTATTAGATTTATTTGTAGGGATCCAGGGGACTGGTACTCCACCAGATTCCTGGAAAGATACAAATATAATTATTTTCCCCAAAAAGGAAAAGCCCCCCGAATTACCATCTTCCTACTGACCAATTTCTTTAATAAACTCGGATTCGAAGCTTTATGCAAAAATCTTGGCAAATCGGCTCAGGAGGATCATAGAACATCTAGTCTCCCCATGGCAGCACGGGTTTATCCCGCACAAGGGCACTACAGATCATACCCGCAGGGTTATATTGCTGTTTGATATCATAGCTGTGACCGGGGAGAGGATGTCTATGATCCTCCTCGATGCCGAGAAAGCTTTCGACCGAGTTTCTTGGAAATATCTTTGGGCAATACTCGAGCATAACAACTTTGGAGAAGGCTTTGCCAAATCTATCCAGGCAATGTATCAGGATCCAAAAGCCAAGGTACAAGTGATGGGTATAGAATCTAGATCATTTAACATCCTAAGGGGGACAAGGCAGGGATGTCCTTGCTCCCCGATTTTGTTTGCTATGTATATTAACCCTCTCATTTTGAAGTTACTATCAAGTGTGGCAATTAGACCTATCACTGTTGGCATCTGCGAAACAAAGAAACTGATGTACGTCGATGACGTGGTGGTCGTAACACCTAACCCGTCCGAGGCAATAGCACGCATCGAATGCATCGAATGCATTACCCAGGCTTTTGGACAAATTTCGGTCTATTATCTCAATCGTGAGAAAACTATAATTATTTGTACTGATAATATCCACTTTAATGATTCTAGGAAGGCAGATAGTGCTGTTTATCTCGGGGTACATATATCCCCAAGAGTTGAAAAGTTTAATGATTTAAATTATGAACCCTTAATGAAGGCTGTAAAGAAAGATTTAATGAGGGTTAACAGTCTTCACCTTTCAATTATCGGCAGAGGGAATTTAAAAAAAATTAATATCCTTCCCAGGATCCTATATCTATTTAGGGCAATTCCCTTAATAGTAGAGGATAATCTGATTAAAGCCATGGATTCCAATTTTATCTGGAACTATGGGAAAGCAAGGAGATCTATGAAATATCTTTCTTTATCACAACATAGGGGTGGGCACGGTATTCCCAATATAATGTATTACCTATGGGCCGCTCTCCTTCAGCAAATGACACCCCTTTTAACGTAAATCCAATGAGCACTACTTCGATAATGGGAATCCCTCGATTTACGAGCTGGCGGTAGGTGCTAAAGCAAAAGGGCTATTGCTAAGACAAATAGAACCTTCTTATTATAAGAAGGTCATGCTTAAGATCATTAGTAGTGCCTGGAAGGTATGGAAGAAAGCTGTTAAACATCTCACTATTCCAATAATCAACAAATATACACCACTTTGGCATTCTTTTCTATTGTCCAGACAAATAAATGATGACATTGCGAAAAGATGGGAAAATCTGGGGGTTCTAACTGTGGGAAATTTCCTTGATGGAGATTCTGATCGTAGGTTTCTAAACCTCCAAAATAACTTCACCATCCCAAATACTGATGTGTTTAAGTTTATTCAAGTAAATACCACTCTTAGCCAAAAAGTATAGGCATTCCTTTGTCTAACATTCCCTTACTTGACCTCATAGGCAAACGTGTAACTAGGATAGGTACGCTCTATGAGGTACTAATGGATGGACAGAAGGATGATTTAGACCGGTCAGAAACTGTCTGGGCAAGTAAACTCAACAACCCCAATGTCGATATCGACATGGTTCTTCTGCTTACATCTAGGCTTTTTTTAGCTTCCGACCTAAAGGCCGAAATATATAAAACCGTACACAACCTATACTATACACCAGCAAAACTGTTTGTTTGGGGGAAAAGAGACAATGATAAATGTCCTAGATGTGGAGCAGGCCCGGCACATCTGATTCATATGCTCTATGAATGCACAAAATTAACATCCTTCAGACAACAGATCTCTGAATTCTGGGAGGAAGTATTTGGTCATAAAGTTGCCGAGTCGCCTACCCTGTATCGGTTAGGACACGATAGTACTGTAAGGCACAGTAAGGAGGAGGAAACATGCCTGTTTCTAGGTACAGCGGTATATAGAATAATTCTGGCAGCTCGATGGAAGGAGGCTGATCCCCCTAACTTTCAAATCTGGCTAACACGTTTACATGGAACTCAAATCTGGTCGCCAATCACTGTCTGGTATGATGGTATAAGAAACGTATAATGACCAATAGTCTCTCTGTCTGCTTTTAAGATATTTTGGGGTCGATTCCGATCCGGTAAAATAATCCGGCGTACGAATCGTATCCGGAGCCGTTTCCGTACGACTCGTACAGACGCCGTACGACCGGACGATTCCGATCCCGATCGGCCGACCCGTACGCGATTCGTACGGTACACGTCGATTCGTACGGAAAAGCGCACGATCACCTACACACCGTACGGCGCGTACCCCCCATGATCGCAGGGGTACGCGGCGTACCCCTGTGGTCATGCGGGGTACGTGCCGTACACCCAGCGTACATGGGGTACGTGCCGTACACCCACTGTACATGGGGTACGGTGCGTACCCCATGTACGCTGGGTGTAAGGCACGTACCCCGCATGACCACAGGGGTACGCCGCGTACCCCTGCGATCATGGGGGGTACGTGCCGTACCCGGGGGGGGCGTTCCGTACCTGTTTCGGCGTGAACTCTGCGTTTACGACTGTTTTCGGCTCCCGTAGGAAAAGGGTCGTACGGCGCGTACCCGACACGAATCGTACTTGCTGGGTCGTAAAAACGTGCCGCGATGTCGCGTACAGCGGGTTCCGAGTGAGATTCGTATGGAGATTTGAGTCGTACGGAGTCCTGTACGACTCGTACGGAGTTCGGCACCTAGTACGGATCGTACTTCATCGTACGTACGGGACGTCTACGGATACGATTCGTACGGGGAAAAAACTCTCCGTACGACCATTCGGAGCGCATTTTACCGGATCGGAATCGACACCCTTATCTGATCTTTGTTATTTTTGATTTTTCATCTGATTTCATCGAGTTCTATTGCTTTTGTAACTATTGCTATGAATTACTTGGATATATTTCTCTTGCAATTGTTTGATTTATGTGAAATATGTATAACATTCTTTTGTATTTTTGTACAATGCTTCAAGCTGCTTAATAAAAAAATTAAAAAATAAAAGGTTTTTGAAGTAAAGAGGAAACTCTTTATTTTAGTAATAAACTGAATTCAATCACTAGATAAACCGATCCATTTAATGAAGGCCAAAAGTAAGAGGGAAAGAGTAATTACCCAAAGTAATTTTTGTGATTTTTTTTAGGTGAATGGAAACACTCTTCAAGTTCTGAGCCTTTTTTTAATGAAGAGAGTTAATTACAGAGCAATAATTTGTTGCATGTAGTTGACACCAGTGGTCGAGCTTATGCGTTTAAAAATGGTTGTCCACTTGAGAAAGAGCAAATGGTTCCAAGAAATGCAGAAGAAGTGATAGCTGATGAAGTTCTAGGCAGATGTCCTAAAGCCCCAGTGTACACTTGGGATTGTAGTAGTATTTGTAGTGTACAACAAGAATCTATTAATAAATTACGCAATTTCTTACATGCATATTGTAAACAAAAATGTTAAACAAAAGATGAAGCTGTTGTAAAGACTAGACCCTTGCAGAGTGAGAAAATATACTGGCTTGCATGGTCACTCTTTCTTGGCTTGTCTTTCTAGGAAAGTATGTCAAAGTGTTTTTCACCATTTCAGGATGTTGGCAGTACATCATACTCAAATGCGGAAGTTAGTGAGAAGATTGTAATATGCAAAAAGCCCAGCACTAAAGTTAAATGAGTTGAACAGTGCTCTTTTGCGTGGGTCAGTATCAGATGTGAAGAAGGTTTGTGATGATATTGAGTTTTGTTACTTTGGTCCTGAACAAGAGAGTGCAGAATCTGAGACATTAATAGTAGAAAATGTTGTAGGGAATGTTAAACATAGTTGTACAAACACTTTTGAAAATGAAATTACAAAGTTTAAGGTGATTTCAGGTGAAAGGCCAACTTTTTCTTGTATTTGTTGTCGCCGAACTCACTACAAAAATCCGACTAGGAGTGTTGATCTGTATTTAAAAAGTGAAAAAGAAAATAAGGATAAGTGGAAAGAATTTGCAACCTATTTGTTGGTAGAGAATTTTTTTGATTTGGGTTCTTATCAGCGTATTTGTAAATATTGTTATAACAAATTAAATGAGAATAAAATGCCCGCTACAGCTGTTCATAATAATCTAGAGTTGGTTGCTTTCCTCCGGAACTGATAGATTTAAACACCTATGAGTCTATTCTTATTCAATGTGTGCAGCTGAATCAGACTATTGTTCGTATGGAGCATAAAACAGGTAAATTGCCTCCTTCAGATTTACAAAGACGATTAAAAGGAAGAGTTGTGTATTTACCGTTAGATTTAAAGAAAACGATTGAAACTATTGGTGTAGAGAGTGTAGAACGTGAACCACTAGTTATTCTTGTTAATGGTGTGCCGACTAAGAATACGAAAATCCGGCAGGAGTTAGTGGATGTTAGGAAAGTGCAAAAGGCAACATTGTATTAGATAAAGAACAATACATACTATAAGAATGTTTATATGGGAGAAGAAGAAATAGTTTTAGCAGAAGATACTGAAACGTCAAGTGGACAAATTGAAAAAGTGGATATGTTAAGATGTGAAGAAATCTATGAACATTACAGTGTGCATCCACGTCATTCAAAAGAAGTGATGGGGAACACTATTGATTTGTTCCAAATGAAAAAAGCAAAATGAACCCCCATGAGTGTATAGGAAGAGAGCTTGGAAGCTCGTTGTTTTCCACAGTTGTTCCCAACTGGAGAAGGAGGACGATATGATGAACGTCTTGTGCAGATTCCTGCATCTGAATATCGGACAACAAGATTATATGCAGAAGATCCAAGATTTCGACAATGTATCCCTTATATATTTCATCTTTTGTTTGAAAGTGACTTGTCTGGACGTTCATACAGGCAATCATATTCTAAAAACTGGAATACATCTGCAAAATATAACTGCAAAGATTTTATGGATAAAGTGCACCAGAGAGATGATCATCTAGAATCTCAGATCATTAATTTGATGGCATGTCAGCGTGGGACTAATGAATATTGATACCGTCGTCATGGAGAACTGAAAGGTATGATACGGAACTTAGGAACTCCAACATGGTTCCTTACCCTAAGCTGTGCTGAGTACGCTTGGGATGATTTACTAGAATTTCTTCGAGAGGCAAATTCTAATATAAACAATATTGAATACAAGACACCTGGAGAATTGTGCTCTTTAGATCCTTTTAATGTATGCAGGTATTTCAAGCATAGATTTGAGGCTTTGATGTCTTTTATCTGCAATAAAAAAATCCTCCTCTTTGAGAAGTTGTGGATTTCTTTTGGAGAAAGGAGTATCAAGCAAGAGGTGCTCCTCATATACATATGCTGTTATGGATTAAGGACGCTCCCAAATTTGGAACAGATGCGGATGATACTGTTTTGAGTTTTATTGAACAATATGCAACATGTGCTGTACCCAAAAGCACAGAAGAAAAGAACTTAAGAGCACAAGTGTTGTGATCCCAAAGCCACCGATGTGGAAAATATTGTCGACGAATGTACAAATCTAAGGACAAGTTCTACACCAAATGTCATTTTGGATTTCCACGTCCTGTAATATCGAAAGGAAGAGCGACAAACTATCACAAGAAAGTCTCCAAAAAATACCTCCAACTTAAGAAGAAATGAAAAGTCAAAATACATAAATGACTACACCCCAGTTATTTTGTCCATGTGAAATGCTAACATGGATATTCAATATGTTGCAGACAATTCCATTGCTGTTGCTCGATATGTAATATCTTATATTGCAAAATCAGAAAAAATGGAATTGAAAGAAACGTGGGAAGAGATTTCTCACGAGAAGACTCTAAGTAAGAAATTATACAGTTTCAAGATGTTATCGCATCAAGAAATCGGAGCATATGAATGCTCAGATTGGTTATCATCTGCAAGTCTGCACTCCAAATCTAGAATAATAATTTATGTGAGTCTAGGTCTTGCAGCAATGCGAAATCGAGTACTGAAATCTGTACAAGAATTTGAATATTTAGCGGAAAAAGATCCAGAAAGTACAGATATTTTGAAAACGAATATGTTGGACACATATTATCCAAATAGAAGTCATCATCTTGTGAACATGTGTCTCTATGAAATGCTACAAAACTACACTTTTAAATGGAATACTACAGAGAACATCAATGATGGAAAATATGGAGTCATTGGTTCCAAAGGATGTTTGGTAAAACAAACAAAAAGAAGTTTGATTAATCACAGGAAGCTGAGTTGCGACACTGCTGATAAAAGGGAATTTTACTATTTAGCCCTTTTACAACTATTCAAACCATGGCGTTCAGAACTGGAATTACTTGGAGATCTCCAGGGCTATGAAGATTCCTTTAATGCTTGTAAAGATATCATACAATGCAGTGCTTTTGCAAATTACGTGAAAATGTTGAACGATGAAATTGATCAGGAAGCTACAATTGCAGCTGAGATTGCTAGAGACAGTTCTCAAGACAGTCAAAGTTCTGCTGCGCTGAGTCAAGATACACTAGGACAACCAATTGTTGAAAATGAAGCAGCAATCGCCATGAATGAGGTGGAAACAGCAATGCATCAAGCTCAAGAAGATGTAACTAACTTAGCAAACTTGGAAGAACAACTAAATGTTGAGCAAAAAAAAATATATGAGCAAGTGAGACAACAGATTGACCATGGATTACTTCATGAAAAGAAAGAGTGCTCATGCACGTCATTTCAACTTATCCGAATGTACGTGAGTGGACAAGCTGGAACAGGAAAACGTTTTTTAATTAAAGTAATTACAAGTTATCTACAGAAAACAACTGAGTTGCATTTGTCTTGTGTTGTCACTGCTCCAACTGGGTTGGCAGCACACAACATTAAAGGAATTACTTTACATTGTTTACTAATGCTACCAGTAGAGCATGAAACTAATTGGAATACCATAAGCTATCTGGAGAAGCTTGTTGTGAAGTTTAAAGAGTTTTGAAGAAAATGAAACTTCTCATTATTGATGAGCTAAGCATGGTATCAAACTTAATGCTTGCCTTTGTGCATTTAAGAATGGAGCAAATTTTTAAAACAGAGTACGACGTGTTATTTGGAGGAAAACACGTCATAGTTTTTGGAGATCTACTGCAACTGACTCCTGTAAAAGGACAACCAGTATTTAAAACACATGAAGACCCCAGAAATTCTCTTGGTAGTGTTGGAAACATATGGCCATGTCTGAACTGGAGTGGTGGAGTGAGCTAAAGAATGGTGATGGATTAAACCCAGATCAGTTGACTGGGGGTGAGTGTTTGATTTGCTCACATGCTCTGTCCATCATCCCCTTTGGTATCGCTTTGTTCTCCCTAAGTTGGCAGGGTATGCCCAGACGTGGGTCCCTTGCTCACTTCACCACTGGATTCAAGATAGCCTGGCTGATGAGGATTATGAATCCGAAACTGGTCCCAGGATGCTTGTTTCCGGTCTAGGGAAGACATGGCTTGGCAGTTCGGGCTGGACTGTTCCCATGAGGCACAGGGTCAGACTGATTTGCAAATGGCCATGTCTGAACTGGGGTGGTGGAGTGAGCTAAAGAATGGTGATGGGTTAAACCCAGATCAGTTGACTGGGGGAGAGTGTTTGATTTGCTCAAACGCTCCGTCCATCATCCCCTTTAGTATCGCTGTGTTGGAAACGTGAACATTTGGTCATATTTTGAATACAAAGAACTCATTACAAATATGCGACAGGCAAATTATGTTGATTATGGAACTATTCTCCAAGATATAAGATTTGGATTACTGACTGAAAATGGCAAACAAGCTTTGCAGACTCGATTACTTTCCAATTTGTTTCCAAATAAAAACGTAGTTCCTGAGAAAATATACATGGAAATTGCAGAAAAGAAATCTGTAATCTGCTTAATGCCAACACTGTGTGAGTGTTCTATATTCAATGTGCAACTTTTGAAACTTTAAAATGAAGAAATAATATAAATGGAATCCATCGATAAAATAGAGCATGAAGGGACAATATTGGATTCTTTAGAAAAATCAATATCTAAAACTGCTGGTTTAGAAAAGAATCTATGTGCATGTAGAAACTGTCGGATAATTTTAAGGCGTAATTTGGATGTAGAAAAAGGTTTAGTTAATGGAGCAATGGACAAAGTTGTGGATTTTGTTAATTATCAAAATAAATATGGTATTGAATTCTTAAAAATAAAATTTGATCAGATTGAAGAAGTTAAACAAATTGGTCATTGTTCAGTTCGTTTTTTGCTTGTTAAAGATTTATATGTCAGTAGAAAACAGTTTCCAGTTTCTCTGGCATATGCAGTGACTATTCATAAATCTCAAGGTTTAAGTGTTGATAGTGCTTTGGTGAACATTGGATATTCTGTGTTTAAAGAGGGTATGGCATATGTTGTTTTGTCCCGAGTTAGAACATTATCTGGTTTGTTTTTGATTGATTTTGATGATACAGAGGTTACTGCAGATGCCAACTGTGTCAAAGAGTATAATAGGTTAAGAAGAACATATGCTCCTAATTTAGGTCAATATCCTTTATTTGAAAAGCGTGTGGTTGGTCGAAAAAGAAGGAATTAGAATATCTGTACTGAAGGTGTAGAGAAGGGAAAAAACAAGATAATGTTGTGATTGCAAGCAAAAAGAAAAAGGACACTGTTGAAGAGATTGTTGGTTATCAGTTTGAAAACAGCTCTGGTTTCAACTGCTATGCTAATGTAGTGGTAAATGTTTTGTTTTTCTTGAAGGTTTGCAACAGCAAATTATGGAGCATCGGGAAAAAAAGATTTTGTTCCTTGTTGCATTCTGTTTATGGAAAATTGAGAACTGATAAAAGTAAAATACAAAGCGTTTCTGATGTTTGTAATCTTGTAGATTTTCTAATGTATATGCTTACTGTTTTGGAAAATGAAGGTGTAGACATAGAGAGTATTTTTGGCCTTTGTTATAAATGGGATCATTATTGTGAGAATTGTATGTATACATGTAGCACTATTGTAGACACTGAAAGATTTCTATATTTGACATTATCAGACTGTAAATCAGTGTCTTTTAATAAATTAGTTAAAACTGCAAATCAAAACATGGAGTGTAGCCAATGCAAATCAGAAATGTTATCAACATTATTTATACAAAGATATGGACAATATATCATTTTAATGATGCAACGTTGTACAGCTGACGGAAGAAAATTGGATACTTTAATAAAACATTTTGTAGCTACACAACTATCAATATCAGGAAAAAACTTTTGTAGCAGTAGCAATAATTTTCCATGATGGTCCTTCAACAACATCTGGACATTACACTGCCTATTTAAAAAGTGAGAAAGTCTGGAGACTTTGTAATGATGCTGAGTTGGTTTTCAAACAAGTTTGACTTCTGAATTACCAAATTCCTACCTAATATTTTTAAAGCCAAATTTTTAGGAAGATAATTCAGCCTCTGAGGAATTTATTAATATGATTTAATAGGATTACCATTGACTGCAAAAATACAATTTGGCCTCAGGGAAAGGTATTTTCTTTAAATTATGGACTTTTTGTTGCACATTGTCTCGGTGTATAATTTTAGCTGACATCATTTATAGTGTTTATAAATGTAAGTTATAACATTTTCTTACCAGTAATCATTTTATATAAGTGTGATTTGTATTATCTAGTATTTTACTATAGAATGATTGTTTTTTTTTAAACAATCTAATTGATTTTTTTTTGCCCGCTGTTATGTGATGAGTACGATTGAAATCACTATTTCTAGTGAAATTCAATATATTCTGATAACAGCAAAAAAGGCAAAGAAATTACTTTGTAAAATGTTAAAATTATGCTGTGCTGTTAAAAATGTATTATTACATGTTATTTCTTTTACAGATCTTAATTTTAAGTTTTTGATTTTACCACAATTTAGATTATAAAAAACAAGTGAATAAAATATGTAGTGTTTTTAGGTGTATTACTGTTCAGGTAAGTTTTAGTAAGTCTTAAAATGCATATTGGACTGTGTTTCCACACAGATGAAGAAAAGGAAGATGGATGGACTAGATTTGTGCCACAAAATTCCAATGCAGACAAGTATGAAATAGAGGACAGCTTAAGAACACCTGTCTGCAAGATACATGGTACAGTACAGAATAGACTGATATAGTTGTTTTGCAGGTGTTGGTAATTTCAGAATTAAAAGAAATGAATTTCTTTAACTTTAACCACATCACTGAGTGTTTTTGCTCATGTAATATTAGGCCGCATCCCTTTACTTTAGTAATATATAAATATGTCCTATCAGTTCCCTAAAATGTAAGTTGTTGTAAATTTATCTTGTTGTCTATCAGTACAGAAATGTACTCCTATAATAACAATTGGCCTAGCCATTAACCCTCTTTCATATTTACAAGGTGAGGAAAAGGCAGTCTGTATACCTTTTCTTTTCCATGTAAATATAATCTCATCATACGCACCACTTTACGTTGAAAAGATGTTCTATAGGTTTTGTTGTGCTTGTTTGCACAGAACACCCATAGAACAAGACACATCTCCAGAAATCATAAATCTGGACATGTTTGTGAATGCTCCACCATCCTCCTATTGGTGTAGCAAGGCACAATGAGGAAGATTGTTTTCACTTTCAACATATGCTACAACACATCATATATTGAAGGAGAAAAATTCCTTTACTGATTGTTTTTGTGCAGGAAGGTGTCCCTTCCTGCACAAAAACAATCTCCGCATGACATGGACATCCTTGCACCATGGTGCAAGGGTGCATGTGTCACCACATGACTGCAGTTTAAGCAGCTGTGCAAAGTGAAGCACAGACCTGCAACATATTTATACACATATGTTGCATCCCTGTGCTTCGGAAGTACCACAGCATGCTGTAGTTAAACAGTTTACAGTGTCATGGTGCAGCACTTCCTTATAATTTTGCACTTATGCATTCACCAAACATCACAAATGTATTTTTACAGTCAATTATGCACTACACATACATTCACCTAAACTTTCACACACTAGCATACTAGTTTAGCTCTTCCTTTGACCAGAGTAGTTAGTTCTGAAAATAACTTTTTTTTTTCTTTTTGTTGTTTTGTTTTTTTATTTGTATTTTTTGAACGATTTTGTATTTTGTTTTTTTAAAACAGGGGAAAAAATGTGAACCGGGAAAAGAGAACTAAAAACTGGGAGGAGAGCAAATAAGAAAACTAACAATGGTGGTGAACAACGGCTCGACACAGCAGAACCACCGAAAGCTCCCTATACGAAATGAGCCGTCCGCATTTTATGCATGTCATTCTTAGTTTTCCAAATTGGGGACAGATGTCAGGCTGTGATGTAGAGCTTGCTGGTGTTGCTCTACTGGTGCTCGGGACTGCTGATGAATCAGGAGGAGCCTCTCTCAATCTTCTTAACTCCTCCCTGGCAAAGTTGACCGGATGCTTGGTTTGCAAGTGCTTACGCATACTTGCAGTACCGCAAGAGGACTTTTTTGTGCAGCACTGCCCTGCAAATGCAGCAAGTGACTTTCGTTGCATTCACTTTTTTTAAGCCTGCAGGTATAGTGAAACATTTCCAGACATGCTGGTATATCTTTCCTTAGGTGGAGGTTCAGGAACAAATTCTTGCTCTGATGAATTCTCTGAATCAGAGGATGGTGGTGGATTTGCAGCCATGGTATATTTAGGGGAATGTATTCTCCAATAATGATGGAGCAGCAGATCTTCTCAGGAGGTCTTTCCTGAAGAAAAGTTCTAAGAAGAATGATTGAAATGGGTGGGGCCCTTCAATAGTTTCAATAGGAAGTGTAATGAATCAATCAAATCTCTTTTTTTGAGGTCACATGGGGTGCGCCTAGGATGCGCGCACTCAGCACGCACCCTGCTCGCACCCAGCGCGACTCCGCGCAATTGCATTAAAAAGTGATGTACTTTTTAAGAAACTTAAAGAATATTATTTTTATAATAACCTCAGGTAATCTCTTGTATTGTCCTTGATGTCATCAGTGATGTCACTGACCATGTCATGAATGATGTAATATGTGACATCATCAGCAGTGGATTGCGGGCGCCCGAGTTATAGTTAGTACGGGGGAATTTCAATGGTTTTATACGAGTGAAATGTCTAGCTAACTATAACACCCCTAAAACATGTTTTTTTCAGTGAATTTCTAAGGTTTTTGAAATGCTAATTCCTAACTATAACATATCTAAAACCTATGGTTTTTTCAGTGAATATATAATATATATATATCATTCGGAAAAATGTCTTGAATATGTTTTAAAAATATTTTAAATATTTCAAATATTTAAAGAAACTTTCAAGAAAACAAGCAACCAATTCAAACCTTGCCTCAGAATAATGTTGAACATTGCCATTGCTCATTGTTTGGACGAAGTGAGACTGAGAAGTTTGTCCACTATGTCCATTACTGGTCAAGTCACAATCAATCACGTGATGTCCAGGGTGTTTAAATTGTTTTTTGGGGATTACACAAGCATTTTAGTGAACAAGGCAACTTGGATCGCCGAACCGCGTCTTTCGCGATTTGCACATTAAAAATAATGAAATAAAAAGGAACCTGCAACCGAAGTGCATTGAAGTGTCCGTTTCTCCTTTTACATCTGCACAGCTGTTTGGAGTGTAACGTGATGTTATCCAGAGAAACAGGGCTTGTTTTCTCTTTGGCGGACCCCTCCCTAACTTGAGGCTGAACTTTGTTAACGAGCCGGATTGGATTGTGAGCTCGTGGAGAGCTTTTCCTGTTCAGCCCCCTGCATGACTGCCACGTTTGAATCCCTTATACAACGGTGTGTTGAATCGACAGGTCGGAGGACCTGGAAGTGACGGCAGCTGTTTTTCAGTAAGTCGGCAACTTTACAAATATCAATGAACGCAGTTCGGGAGGTACTGGAAGGTTGCGAGGTGTGTTCATAAGACAAAAACAAAAAATATATTGTCGGAATGAACTTTATATCATAGTGAAAAAATTGCTGGTTGCAATGACAGAGGAAACGCTTAGAAATAGGGAGAAAGTAGCAGACAAGCTATTTTTAAATTTACCTAAAGTTGCTGATAAAGCCAATCAAATTGTAGACAAAACAGAGCCAAATGCAAATTTGAGAAGCCTTTTGAAATCGCTGGAGAAACATAATAAAAATGAACTCACGAAGTGGTGGAGATCAAATCTCTAGAGAAATACCATGAAGCTGGACGGGTGCCAAGAGGCATGAGAATTATGTTGGCCCCCAGCTTCAAAAATCCGAATCCGCTTCTTCTGAAAGAATGGGCGGAGAGTAACCTGGAGGCATCTATGATTCTGGGGTGTCTACTAATCAAATATGCAAGAATCGACAGAGAACATGATATGAAGGAAATCACACGTATCAAAAACTAATTAGAACTGCTCACTAATCAGAATAACAAAGAATTTATTGTTAAAATATTAAGGAAATGCAGGAAAGAATAAACAAACAGGAAGAAACAATCAAAACAAGGAAAGTTTGGAAACTTGCAAGGGACAAACACAACTATGAGCAGGGGCAAGTTTTTACCTTTGCTCGAAAATACGACAGCGTAAGAAAACAAACAATACTCAATAAAACTGGCCTGCGTCAAGGTGAATCACAAACCAGCAACTCTGCACTTGTAAAAATGGCTTCGGCTTCGAGTTCTGATGCTTTGGTCAGTGATACCAATTCTGACCACAGTAGAAATGCGGATGGCACTGTGAATGCGGCCCTGGGACCACTTTCCTATGCTGAGGAACTGGATTTTGTCCGAGAGCAGAGAAAAGAGTCGTTACGACCAAGAATTCCACAGTTGCCAGCAAAAAAAAAGGAACCGCCGAAGGCGGGCAAGACGCAAAAGTTCAAAAAGAGCAAGGCAAAGGTCGAGTGCGAGGAACGAATTGGCGCAAGTGAAAACATCAACAGACCAAACTATAATTAATTTAACAAAAGTCCAACTAAATGACGCAGAGAAACAGTTGCTGTCATTGGGATTAAGTTTTTGCCCCGAAAGCAATTTTTATTATGTACAGACTCGAGTAGACGTTTACAAGTTCATTCGGAAAATGAATCTTAAAAAATATTTTACCATTAAAAATCGTGGAAAAGTGAAACCAGCACCACCAATTCAAACATCCAAGGGGGGCCTTTCTGCTGGACAGATTCCCTTACTAACAACGCTGCATGCCCTAAGGGTGGGTGAACCGAATTCCAGTGTTGGAGAAAATGACATCCAAATGATAGCACAGGCAGAAGATATCAACATCGCCTCACCTGGAGGTAGTCAGTTCAAAGCTGCCTCCACGTTTGTCCCGATCATACCCAGGGACGCATTAGACATTTTCCACGAACGTCTAACAGACAAGTTGAAATCTCTGTACAAAAAAACCTGCAAATCCAAAAATCAATATAATGGAAACAACAAGGAGTACTTTCAACTAATGAGCAAACTCAAGAACAATGATTCTGTTGTCATCATTAACGCGTACCAGGGGGTAACATTGTTCTTTGGGACAAAGCAGCATATTGAACTGAGGCTTTTAATCATTTAAATGACACTCAGTGCTATGAATGTAGCAATGGTGCGGCTGTAAAAAAGATCAATGGAGAGTATAAAGTTGAGTTATCAAGGTGGTTAAGAGAAGGACTTATCTCTAAAGATGAATTTAAATTCCTTCATAAAGAATATCCCACGCTACCCACCTTTTATCTAATCCCTAAGGTGCATAAGGGCTTAAATTCAATGCCCGGAATACCAATAATATCTGCTATAAATAGCACCTTTGAATGCACATCTAGATACGTTGACTTTTATCTCCAAGAGCATTTGATGACTTTGCCTTCTTATCTGCGAGATTCTAATGACTTTTTAACCAAATTGAGTGCTGTGCAATGGGCCGAAAATTATTTGTTTCTAACACTTGATATTGTTGCCTTATATACAAGCATCAAACATGAAGACGGGCTCCGATCTGTGGACTTTTATCTTAAACGCCGGAATATCGACATGTATCAGCACAATCAAATGTTGCCTTTTTGACAATGCTTTTATGTTTGATGGCAAAATATACAGGCAAAAACAGGGCGTGGCTATGGAGGCATGCTTTTCCCCCAGCTATGCATGTTTACATGTAGGCTGGTGGCAGGAGCATGTCCTCATGGTTGAGCACAAGACACTTTATGACCAACATGTGGTAAAAATGTGGAGGTTTATAGATGATGTTTTCATCATTTGGAGGGGGGACCAAGAAGAAGCAAATGGATTTGTGGATCTTATTAATGTAAATGCACATAATTTAAAATGTACATCTTATGCTAACCCCCTAAGTGCCAATTTTTTAGATATCACTGTTACGGCCAATGAGGGGGTACTGGAAACTTGTTTGTACAGGAAGCCTACGGTAGGTAATACATTACTGCATGCCTCCAGCTTCCATCCCCATCACACCATTGAAAGTTAACCGTACGGAGAATTCCTTAGAATTCGTAGAGCTTGTAGTTCAGATAAAGCATTGACAGAGGCTCAAAGCATGGCTAAACTCAGATTGATGGAAAGGGGATATGATTCACAGAAACTTGAAAAGGCTATGAAAAAAGCAAATAGCAAGAACAGATTAGATCTTCTTAATCCTCCTCCAAAGGGTTCCCCAGATAGCTCCGCAGTAATTGCCTTAGTGGGAATAGATGGATCAAAACCAACTCCTGATCCATGCAGATTTATATCCACCTATAGCAAACAGTCACACATTATTCAAAAAATTATTAACACTCAGTGGCCGATTGTTCTCACAGATGTTGTTCTACAGGGTGTACTTCCAAGCAAACCTCAATTCACCTACAGAAAAGCATACTCGATGTGTAGTGATTTAGTGAAGACAAGCCGTGAAATGTACAGTGAAGACAACTGGCTTTCCTCCAAGAAAGGTTTTTTTAAATGTAGTACATGCCGTGCATGTACATTTGGGGTGAATACATGTACATACACCACGCTTTTAATGATGTCCCCACTAAAATTAATGGACATTTTACCTGTCGTACAGACTATGCGGTATACGTGCTCAAATGTGTGTGCGGATTACAATATGTTGGGAGCACAAAACTTCAAGTTCATGCTCGAATTCTGCAGCACATCAGAGCTACTGTAAATTCAGACCCTACGTACCCTGTTGCCAGACACATAAAAGCAGAACACAATAATAATCTAAATGTTCTGCATTATTATGTTATTGACCATGTCCCACAGACTAAAAGGGGTGGAAACAGGGAGAAAGGTCTTAGACAGCTGGAAACAAAGTATATTATGGAGCTCGACACCAAGTATCCTAGGGGGCTCAATTTATGCGAGGATTTGGACTATTATCTCTAATGACCCATGTAGGCAGCTTGGAGTTCACTGCTAGTATACACTTTAATTGAAAATGAATTTGTTCATTACATATCATACCTTGTTAATATGTTTTAAGGATTTTGAAGTTTTTTAGCAATGTGATCAATTCATATGTGTTTTACTGTTTATTTATGAAGTTATATTTATGAATGAACGGTTTTAAACTATTTATTGGCACATTTGCACATGCAAAATTATTCAAATCATTAGGATGATTTAGTACAAAGATCAAATGAAAGTGTGACAGTGTGCCGCAGTCCTACTACCAATGACTCGGCCATTAACTGTTCAAATTAAGCATATAATTAAAGGTTCTGTCAACAAGGGGGCTCCCTAGTTGACACTATGGACTTATGTTTTGGCTGTATCAGCAAATGTGAAAAATTGAGTAAGTTTGCTCTTTCTCCTTACCCAACATCTTCAGTTCACATTAACAATTCCCGGACGGGAATATGTGTATCTATTGAATTTTACTTATGTAATTTAACACTTGCACTTTATTTATTTATTTAGCTATATGATTGTTCACCTTAAAATAATGAAATAAAAAGGAACCTGCAACCGAAGCGCATTGGAGTGTCAGTTTCTCCTTTTACATCTGCAAAGCTGTTTGGAGTGTAATACCAGAAATTGAAGAAATCGAGAAGGAACTGAGCAAATCTGATAAACAAGAATGGATCATGACCAAAAAGAAGGAAATTAAGGAACGTCTCAAAAAACATGTGGAAAAAATACAAACCAGGAAAGTACAAAAATTTGCACGCGATTTGGAAGATTATCGTTTGGGACAAATATATACATTTGCGAGAAAGTATGACAACATTCGCAAATTGAAAAGCAAAAATACCAACTAACCCAATATGGTGCACGTGGGCCCAGTAAACGATAAGGAAGACGGAACGGACACTGAATCACTCACAAGTGGGTCCAGTGTGGATACCAACAGCTATAGCAGTGAATCCAACATAATTATTTTGAGCCTAGAAGAAGAAGTTGATTTTTTAGTGGAGGACCGGATGAAAACGCTACGGCCGCGGAACAACACAAACCAGGTTGGAAAAAGTGGGACACCATCAGGCGGGCAAGGCGCCGTAAACGCAAGTGTCAAGCCAAAAAAGAAACAAAATCAAAGGCGCAGGAAATAATGACAGAGGAACGAACAATAATAAATCTGACCACCCTAACACTCACCAAAGCGGAGTAACAGCTTTTGGCGTTAGGGTTGAATTATTGTCCCAACACGAACTTCAATTATGCCTCGACGCGCATCGATTTATTCTGCTTCATCAGGAAGCTTAAACTGAAGAAATTCTTTGCGTTAAAAAGTGGGTGGGATGATAAAAAGAATAGAGAAACTAGTGAAGCAGGCTCCAATATACAAGCTTCAGAAATCCCCACCTTATGGGCTATGCATGAACTTAATAATGAAGAACCAAACACGTCACAAGTTTCAACACAAACTAAGTTGAAAGAATTGGAACTGCTACAAAAGGGAGCAGGGGAGAGCCTGTTCAAACCAAAGTCAACCTTCATTCCCCTGATGCAAAAAGATGGTATAGATGTGTTCCATGATCGGGTGATTCAGGAAATAAAGAAACTAAACAATCAAGTAAACTTCAAGAAACGACATACAAACCAGAGACAGTTGGAATTTAACAAACTTATGGATAAAATTCAAACTAACCCAGGAATAATTGTCAAGAAACCCGACAAAGGCGGTAACATCGCCCTATGGCCTAAAGTCCAGTATGATAAAGAAGCAATGCGCCAGTTAAACAACTCGGAATGCTATGAAAAAACTTCAATGAAGGCCTATGACAGAGCAAAAGATAATTTAAAAAAGGAGCTCCAAAAGTGGAAAAGAGAAGGGCTTCTAACTTCGGAAGAATACAACTTTATGTTTAACCCTGACCCAGAAGTCCCCTTTTTATATTTATTACCAAAAATACATAAAGGAAGGTTTCCGATTCCTGGGTGCCCCATATTATCGGCCTGAAACAGCATGACCGAACGAGTGGGCCAATACATTGACTTCTATCTCCAAGATCTGGTAAGGACAATGCCATCATACATTAAAGATACAGTGGACTTTCTTAGGAGAATAGAGGATTTTACCTGGAATGATGATTTAACATTAGTGACTCTGGACATTGAGTCGTTATATACGAGTATCCAACATGATTGTGGTCTAAAGGGGGTGGAATACTTTTTGAACACCAGACCAGCAGAATACGTAATGCACAATAAGATGTTATTGTCACTTATCACCTGGTGCCTCAACAATAATTTTTTCTCCTTTGGTAAGGATCTGTTCAGACAGAAGCAGGGGGTGGCCATGGGGGCTTGCTTTTCCCCGAGCTATGCGTGCTTGCACGTAGAGCCCTGGGAGAGGCGGGTCCTCATGGCTAAATTTGGAGACATCTTTGAACAGAAAATTATTTATTGGCTACGTAGGGGGACAGCAAAAGTGGAAGGGGGACAGTTAAAGTGCGCAGGACTTCATTGATCAGATCATTGAGAATGAGTATAACCTACACTTCACCTCACACATCAGTTCAACTACTATTGAATTCCTAGACGTACGCATACAGGCAGTAGATGAGAAAATAATAACAAGTGCCTTCACGAAGCCCACGGCAGGCAATACATTACTGCATGCCACCAGTGCGCACCCAAAACACTTAATCGCAAGTATTCCCTTCGGGGAACTCTTGCGATTAAAGCGTATCTGCAGTACACCGGAGGAATATGAAAAATGCAAGGAAGAAGGGGTTATACAGAAAGCGTTCTAACGAAAGCAGTCCTGAAAGCCAATAACAGGACTAGGGAGACCCTACTTCCAGTCAGTCAAAACAATAAGACAGACAAAGGGGATGATAAAGAGGCACCCAGACTAATTAAGACCTATAGCCTGCAGGAGCGCAAGATTAAATCTATTTTAAGCAGAAATTGGCCCATAGTTTTGACTGACAATATCCTGACGGATAGATTACCAGAGAGACCAACTGTAACCTTCAGGAAATGCAAAACTATGGAGGCGTATTTATCTAAACTCGTGGCAGAAGGGGCATTAGTTAAAACATGGCTACCTGTTAAACAGGGTTTTTTCAAATGTGCTACCTGCCAGCGTGCAAGTTTGGTGTCAACACCACAAAATACAGCACACCCTTCACAGAACAGGAACAGAATATCAGGGGCAACTTTGATTGTCGCACAGATTTTGCAGTGTATATTCTCACGTGCACCTGTGGGCTTAGGTACGTGGGTAGCACCAAGCACCAGGTGCACGTGAGAATACTGCAGCATATTAGAGCTATTATAAACTGCGACCCGTCCTATCCGGTCGCACGGCATTTTAAATCTGTTCATAGCAAAGACATCAATTGCCTGAGGTACTTTGTTATAGATCATGTCCCTATGCCCAGAAAAGGTAGCAACAGGGAGATACTCCTAAGGCAGCTAGAGACAAAATACATCCTGAATCTTAACAGCAAATTTCCTAACGGCTTGAATAACACGGAAGATTTGCATACTTTTCTTTGAGATTTCTCTTTTGATTTGCTACTATTAATTCACATATATCCTCTTATATTGTAGAATTCTGAGAAGACAACAAGAGGAAGGAACATTAAGAGAATTTTCTCCACCAACTAGTTGAATTTTCCTGCAGGCTTGCAGGGATCAATATTTTGATGAACTCAGTTATGACAGTTGGTGGATATATACAGGGATGTACTTTAACAACATTTATACTACTCCCTACATAGTGCTGAAACGAATTTGTAGAATATTATTTGATTCTTGAATATGTATAGATCTTCACGGTTATTATATGTAATAATTTTATGATTCACTCATTTTTTTAGGGTATAGCACTTAGCACTTTGGTAAATTTAGGATGTAACTGAACGAGCATCTCGGGGACACCTGGGATCAGGTGTCGAATTGCAACATCTAAGAGCTAACTAATATTGCACATTTCTGTATAGAAAGATGTAGCATGCATTTACAGCGAATTTACACATACGCAACTGCATTGAGGCAGTAATTTTGCACGAGGTCCGTGGTTTTCCAAAGGGATACAACTGGGTTGAACATGGACTACTTAACATACTGCCGTATTTTGCACATGCTTTTTCAGCACTTAGGCTGGAATATTGCATAATTAAATGCGGTATATCAAATGCATATGTATATAATTGTTTATATATATATATATTTTCATTGTACAGGATATTTTATCGTGTATATAATTGTAAATAATTTTAATGTGTATAATTATTTACAGTGCAAAAATCATACCATGTTAAATTATTTGCGTATTTAGTTATTTATATGTGTGCTAAAAACATCATTGATGGATTTATGCTGCTATAATTTGTGGTTATAATTCTGCCACGCTTGAGATCTTTTAATACAAATCAGAAATGTAATTGAATGTTGCTCACAAAGAGAGACTGCCGTTCTCATCACTAACACCAGTATGTTTTCACTTTCTATTGTCACGTGGTGTTCAGAGTGAAAAAAATGAGTATTTAATGGTATCTCGTACTACATGACTGTTATGTGATCAAGGGTAGTGTCTACCCGAAACGCGTCATGCCAAACGAAACAGAGAGGTGATAATAAACTTACCTGTGTCCTGGAAAGCTGCCTGGTGGTCCCTGGTGGTCCGTGATTTCTGCATGCCGCGCTGGAGAAGCAGAAAGTTGTTGGGATATATATATATATTACCTACTGGCGGTCGCCAGTAGGTATATATAGTTAGGATTTTTTCCCTATGGGATTTTTGAAAATTCTATGTCTAATAACTTTGGCGTTTGTGGACGGAATTGGCTGAAATTTTCTGGAAAATGGAACATTTTGTTTCTGAGCAGACCTTGGAAATTTGGGGGGGTTTCGTCAAGGGGGGGCCGAGAAAAAAGGGGGGTCCCAAAACGTGTTTTTAACATTGAGTTTTCCATAGGGCGGTTGGCCTCACTTTTAGCCCGAACGGCTGAATGGATTTGCATGAAACTTGGCAAAATTGTAGGGACTGGTAGCCCGATGTGCCTTTTCTAGGTCTCAATATATGTGCTCCAGTGGATTTTGAGAAATTAACGTTTAAAAAAAGATATATATCTGTAAGCGCGCTCTGGGCAGCGCTCCGGTCCGCGGACCTTAAGCGTACCGGAACTTCGCGTAGCTAAGCTGATTGGCTCTCCGGTGTCTGTCAACATTCTAAACAGTCCGGAGCGGCCGCCATCTTGTCTCTCGGTAGGATTGAGAGACAAGAGGAGGCCAAAACAAAGGCGAAAATGACCATAAGGGGGCATACTAGATCCTCCCTGACCCCCTAGGTTTAATGTGGAGGTTTTAAAAGGGCCCCGCGGGGCAAAAAAAACAAAAATTTTTTTTTGTTTTTTTTGCGTGGGGAGCGCCCGGTCCGCGTACCGGGAAGCGTTCTGGGCAGCGTACTGCAATGAAAAATGAATGATAGACTTTTCAAATGCTGTATGTTAATTGATTGTTGTTTTTGTTGATTATTTTTTATTTTCTTTATTTTTTAAGCATTTTTTTAATTGTGATTGTGTTTCATAATTTATTAAACTTTCTAACATTTCATTGTCAGAAATTTCATAATTATCATTGAATATACATTGTAGTCTCTGAGGGTGTAAAATGTCCTCATTTTCAAGGAGGTTATCTACTGCTTGTACACATTGCAGTAGTTCTTTGTCTAAAGTTTCATCGAAAAATTCAATATCATTTTCATCATTGATTTCTTGGCTGCTCTCTTGCAGGACAATTTGAAATTCAACTTTCTGTTCGCCTTCCATTTTGCCTGAAATTTAGATTAAAAAAATATATATTAGTAGAGATAGGGCACTGTTGGGATTAATTTTGGGCAGTGTATAGTATCAGAGGGGAAGTAGGAATATAAAAAAGTGTATGTGATTTAACGTAAGTAAATTCATAATTATACAAGAGAAGCCTAACTCCATCCATAACTATAACAGAGAAGTCTATCTAAATCTATAACTACTACAGAGGGATAGTATATAACTATCAGAAAAAGTTTACCATATTAACTTATAGTGCACAATATACTTCAGTTTTAAAAATAAAAACTTACCTTTAGATAGAAGTTGAAGGAATTAGTGAAAATCCTATTGAAATGTACACCAAGAAGTAGTAGTCAAAATGGCTGTGTTTTCTTCTCTTCCTTTATATATATTCAGGTATATAACCAATCAAATGTCAGGTAAAAAAAGTAGAAAATGAAAGTAACATTTTAATTGGTTGTCAATTCCAACACTTCAGATGTGTTTTGTGAAGTAATTTACCTCACGGTATTTAGAGAGGTCTACAGGCTAAATGGCTAAATGGAATTCCAATCAAATTTGTGAAAATGGTAGGGATTGGTATGTAGTATGAGCTAGTCTATATTTGGTGAAATTGTCTCCAGTGGCTTTTCTGTGAACTACTTTCCCACCTTTTTTGATGGTGCGCTTCCCAGGGAGCGACCCGGTACGCGAACCGTTGAGCGCCCCGGTTCGCGAACCTTAAGCGTAACGGGAGTCCACCATTTTGTGTTTCGGTCGAATTAAGATACAAGATGGAGGGCAAATAATGTTCAGAATGGGTAGAAGGGGGCACGGTAGACTTATCTTGACCCCCTAGGTTTTGTGAGGGTGGCTGAGGAGGCCCATATGTGCGAAAAAAAAAAAAAAAATTAAAAATTTCGCGAGGTTAGCTCCCGGTTCGCGTACCGGGTAGCGCCCCAGGGAGCGTACTTTGTTGAAAATTAGTGAAAAATGTTAGAGTAAAATAATAATTGTGAGTGATCAGATGTAGGGTAGCTCTGAGAAGAGCTTTTGGGTTTATGGTACATTTAGGTACTTATAAGTAGGTACCAATGCACATTCTTAAATTCAGAGTGAAAATTCTGTTGCCCTCATCTGAGAAGTGAACTCCATCTCCTCTGTAGATATCTTGCATGTAGTAACGCAAGTTATTGTTGTACAGGGAGCCCATTCCATGGTCTCTCATGTAAGCTGAAACAGATTTGTTTACATGCTTCCTCAACTTCTCAATTTGTGGACAAAATTGGTTTGACCACCTCCATTTCTGTCTTTGGCATATATTTGAATATACCAAGGCAGTCTGAGGAAAAAGTGCCATTAATTGCTCAAAGGTGTCCTTTAAAAGCATTTCCAGACCTACACCAGTCAAAGTGCCCAAGTCATTACCTCCACAGTGCACAATTAACAGGTCAGGTTTGGGCAAATGCATAAAGGTTTTCACCAATGGTATCAATTGGTGACATTTTAATCCTCTGTGGCCAAACCACTTAATTTCCACATCTTGTAAATTGAGGTTAGGTAAATTCCTGTTTTCAGTGTACCTTTGAGCCCAGTGAATATAACTATGTCCAACAATCCAGACAGAAAACATGGTGAGAGAAGGTTCTCCTGCAGTCAGATGAAGTGTGGCAATGAAATGGCAGTTGAAAAAAAATGAGAGTTTAAAATGAAAAAAACTGTGGAGTTTCTGTGTTCATGAAGCAGTAACAGTGATTGGTGGATTTTGATTGCTGAAAACAGAAAGTTAGGGTGCACGGATGAGTTATTTGAAAGATGTATTTTGAATGGTCAATAAAAAATCATTAAATGAAAGAATGCACTGGATATGCAGGTGCACTGAGAGTTCAGAGTTCAATTGCAACATTGTTGTGTGAACTTGCAAACACCAGAAGTCTTCCAAGAGGTGGTTGCTATGCAGAAAAGGCATGAAATGGCAGAGGGGGGAAGGGTTTTCATTTGAAAAAAAGTGAGGGAAGAGTTTTGATTGGGTGACATGAGAGATATGTGTGAAGAATTACAGCATTTCTGTGCTTTTGATAGCTGCAGACTCTGGAGTGCATACCTTTTGCTCTGCTGAAGACAAATTGGTGTGTTTCTGAGACTGTTTTCAAACTCAAAGTATTTGCTAAGGTGAGAAAATATTTCTTTAATTTAGATAGAGAATAGTGTGCTTTAAGGAGAAAATTATGAATTATGTGGCGCAAATTGCTTGTAAATATGCTCCCACCTGTGCAAGGAAAATTTAGATTTTTAATGTTTGTGTTACATAGCCATGTTAAAAGTGATACAAACATGCTGCAAAGGCAATTAAAAAACGCTTTTATGTGTCTTAAGGACATTTTAAGTAATTTTCCCATGTGCAGTGTTTTGAAATTATGATTTGAAAATCGTTTTTGGGGAAAAGGAATTGTTTTTAAATTTATGACAAGGACATAATGGTGTATGCTTCTTTATAAGGCAATTGACTGTCCCTGATGTTATTTTTCCCATTTTAATGTAAGACCTTTCTCTGTGGCGCAAATTGCTTGTAAATATGCTCCCACCTGTGCATGGCAAATTTAGATTTTAAATGTTTGTGTTACATAGCCATGTTAAAAGTGACCCAACCATGCTGGAAAGGCAATAAAAAAACACTTTCATGTGTCTTAAGGACATTTTAAGTAATTTCCCTGTGGGCAGTGTTTTCAAATTATGAATTGAAAATCGTTTTTGAGGTAAAGGAATGTTGTTAAAATTTATGTGCGCCATATGCCCCCAAATTTCTTTTTCAGGGGTGCGGCAGGGTGTTATTGAGACACCCCTACACCTTTGGAAAAATTCCTAATTTGCGATGAGCTAATTGCTAATTGCAAATTGCACCTTCTTTCATATGGGCATCCTGGCGCATGGAAATGAATGGGTAATTTGCAATTAGCAATTTGCTCATCGCAAATTTGGAATGGTAAAGAATCGCTATTTATTCCTTAAAATTCGCTATTTTGGAAATGCAAAATAGTTATATGATACATATGGCGGTTGATGTCTAACAAGATAAGAAGCTTAGGGATAGATTTATGATGACTGGCGCAATGAAGTGGACATCACTTACTTCATTGGTAGAGCTTTACATGTATTATGTCCTCTGTATTCTTCATCAAGCGTAACTTTAATCTGCAATCCTGAGTAGGCCTCACCTTAAACAAACCTCTGGATAGGCCACATCTTATCGTCATCCTGAATTAATCATTTAAAATGCTAGGGACATATTTATGATAGGTGTATGCCTCTTTTGCGCCACTTACAAAACACTGTCCATGGGGAAATGACTTAAAATGTCCTTAAGACACATGAATGTGTTTTTTTAAAGCGTTTGCAATTTTTTGGGTCACTTTTAACATGGCTATGTGACTCAAACAGTCAAAATCTAAATTCACCATGCACAGGTGGGAGCATATTTACAAGGAATGTGCTCCATGGGGAAAGGTCTTATAATGTAATATGGGAAAAATGACATCAGAGACACTGAAATGCCTTATAGAGAAGCATACACCATTATGTCCTTGTCATAAATTTGCAAACCATTACTTTTCCCCAAAAACGATTTTCAAATCATAATTTGAAAACACTGCACATGTGGAAATGACTTAAAATGTCCTTAATTCAAAATTTGCTATTCCTTATTTTGCGATTGCACTGAAGGATTTGCAAATTTTGCGATTTCTTAAATGCAATGTATCAAACAAAAAATATGTAAAAAAATGACATTAAGGATTTGGAAACTACCACCAACTTCTAGTTGGTGGTAATTTGTGAATTCTTTTCAAAAAGCTTTTTTTCCAAAAAACAAAAGGTGCCATATGACACCCATACATGCCCTTAGGGCATGTATGTGCGCCATATGCCCCCAAATTTCTTTTTCAGGGGGTGCAGCAGGGTGTTGTTGAGACACCCCTGCACCCTTGGAAAAATTCCTATTTTGTGATGAGCTAATTGCTAATCGCAAATTGCACCTTCATTCCTATGAGCCTCCTAGCCCATGGAAATGAATGGGTAATTTGCAATTAGCAAATTGCTCATTGCAAATTAGGAATGGTAAAGAATTGCTATTTATTCCTTAAAATTCGCTATTTAGGAAATGCAAAATAGTTTGATGGTACATATGGTGGTTCATCTGTAACAAGATAAGAAGCTTAGGGATACATTTATGATGACTGGCGAAATAAAGTGCAAATCACTTACTTCATTGGTAGGCCTTTACATGTATTATCTCTTCTGTATTCTTCATCAAGCGTAACTTTAATCTGCAATCCTGAGTAGGCCTCACCTTAAACAAACCTCTGGATAGGCCACACCTTATCGTCATCATGAATTAATCATTTAAAATGCTAGGGACAGATTTATGATAGGTGTATGCCTCTTTTGCGCCACTGTGCGTCACTTTTATGATGCAGCGGCGGTGCAAAAGATTTGCTATGAGGCGACAAAATTACAAATTGATGCTTTTAGGCAGATATGTCATGGTGTAAAAAAAACGTACCACATGAAACCGATGCAGCAGTGATGCAAAAGATGCACCATGTTGCAAGACAGGCCTCACTTGGGGCCATATGTATCAAGCTAATTAGCATTCACAAAGATCAAAATTCTGCGAATTTCGGCCTTTGCGAATGCTAATTAGACAAATGGTATATATCAAACAAGTTTGATGCAAAATAAGGAATAGCAAAATTTGCTATTCCTTATTTTGCGATTGCACTGAAGGATTTGCAAATTTTGCGATTACTTAAATGCAATGTATCAAACAAAAAATATGTAAAAAAATGACATTAAGGATTTGGAAACTACTACCAACTTCTAGTTGGTGGTAATTTGTGAATTCTTATCAAAAAGCTTTTTTTCCAAAAAACAAAAGGTGCCATATGACGCCCATACATGCCCACAGGGCATGTATGTGCGCCATATGCCCCCAAATTTCTTTTTCAGGGGGTGCAGCAGGGTGTTCTTGAGACACCCCTGCACCCTTGGAAAAATTCCTAATTTGTGATGAGCAAATTGCTAATCGCAAATTAAACCTTCATTCCTATGAGGCTCCTAGCCCATGGAAATGAATGGGTAACTTGCAATTAGCAATTTGCTCATTGCAAATTAGGAATGGTAAAGAATTGCTATTTATTCCTTAAAATTCGCTATTTAGGAAATGCAAAATAGTTTGATGGTACATATGGCGGTTCATCTGTAACAAGATAAGAAGATTAGGGATAGATTTATGATGACTGGTGCATCACCAGGGATGTGTCAGTCATCCTGTGCCGCTGTTCCGCCACCCATGGTGTGCTGCATTTACAATGCGGGGCATCATGGGGCAAAAATGGCACAGATGCGTGATGTATCTGTGATGTAAAGGTAGTGATTGCTGGAGTTGTATCGCAAGTGCGATGCAGCTCAAGCAAGGCTCAGGGGTGCCCCATCTCCACAATGTTGCGTCAAGACCTATGCCTGCTTAAAGCAGGCGCAGGGTTTTGACGCAGTTTTCTCCTATCTGATTGTAAATACGGCACACCATGGGTGGCAGAGCAGCGGTGCACGTTAACTGGTGCATGCCTGGGGATGTGCCATTTAACATAAATCTGCCCCTTTACATTTAAGTATGTGCAGGACACACAGAGTCGGTGAGGCTTATCCAAGGTTAAGAAGAGATGAGTCCTGTTCACTGAAAAATTAGACATAGTCTTCACCTGATCAGCATTGCTGGACATGGCTAAATAATAGCTGCAAAATATTACTCTTGTTAAACAATTTTACTATTATAATCTCTGAGATTTGTCTCTTACTCTGCAACATCTCATTGTTGTTATCTTTCTTTAAAGATAAAGACAACATCAACATGAGTGACAATCTGCAATCAGTTGATTTTGACCTCATCATTGAACTTGTAATTGAAACATCAGTGGATGTTGATCCATTGGATGATTTAAATCCTGAGGATGAAGAAGAGCGTGATGAGGATGCAGATTTGTCCGAATTATATGACATAGGGTGGGAAGCTGACCTGCTTGAGCCTGTGGAAATATAAACATTTATTTTTAAAATGTATAATTAATAAAAAGTAAAAATGTAAACCGTTTAATTTAAAAATAAAGACACCTTCAAAAACAGGTTATGTGTAGTGTCTTCAATAAAATATTAAAATATGCTCATAAAATTAGATCAGATTCACATATAAAATAGCACAGGTAACATAAATATAAATGTCATTTCTTTTCTGCTATTTCTGTATTGTAAATTTGCCAAGGACTAAAAAATCTTCTATTTAAAATGTCAAGTAGTGTGTTAAGTTTTTGATCATTGTTATTGATTTACTGTTTGGTAATAGTGGTTAATAACATTTTTTATTATATTTTACCACAGATTCAACTGCAGATCATTTCAAGATTTCACCATGCCAACAATAGAAAGACAGAGAAAGGCTGCAAAACGTCAAAGACAGCAGGTGAAACAAAATAAGCAGCAGTCCTCTAACAAAAAGATTTGTCAAGTCACGAAGAAAGCACCGGGTAAGAGCACAAAATATTTCATAAGAAATATGTGTAGTAAAAAAAATATTACTACAGAAAATGTTTCAGTCCATAAAAAGATAAGCAAATCAAATGGAAAGGAAAGGCCAATCAAAAATGTTACTGCTAGAGCAAGAGATAACTCTGTGCATGATAGTAGAAGGAAACAACAGTTTAGGGACATTCGTAAACGAATGTTCCGCAACAGGATAATTGGCAATTTGTTAAAAAATATTAAGAAAGGTCAACAGAAACTGGTTTTTTATAAGAGAAAAAAAAAGTTGAGAAAGTTATTGATCAGGCATTTGAAATTAAACGTAAGTTATTTATTTTGATAATCAATAGAATTAGGAAGCTAAACAAGGCAATTTATGATTTCAAAAGAAATAGTAGATGGAAGAGAATAGTTAATCGTAGTAATTTTTGTGAAGTTTTTTCTGGAGAATGGATGCATAGTTCAAGCTGTGAGGCATTTTTTAATGAGGAGAGTTATTTCCAGGATAATGATTTGGTGCATGCAGTTGACACCAGTGGTCGTGCTTATGAAGTGAAAGATGGTTGTCCAGTTGAAAAAGAAAAACTTGTGACAACAGAGGCAGAAGAGGTGTTAGGTAATGAGGTTTTAGGAAGACGTGCTAAGGGTCCTGTGTACACCTGGAAGTGTAGTAGTATTTGCAGTGTGCGACAGGATTCCATCAATTTGCTTTGTGATTTTGTACGGTCATTTAATAAGAAAAGTTTGAAGCAGAAAATGAAGTTGTTGCAAGAATTAGATCCTTGCAGAGTGAGAGAAGTGACAGGTTTGCATGGTCATTCACTGGCTTGTCTTTCCAGGAGAGTATGCCAGAGTGTTTTTCATCATTTCAGGATGCTAGCAGTGCATCATAATAAAGTGAGGAAATTAGTTAGAATGTTGTATTATGCTAAGAGTCCAGCAATTATGCTTAAACAATTATGCGCTGCTCTTTTGCATGGTTCTGAAATAGATGTGAAGAACATATGTGAAGAAATTGAGTTTTGTTACTTTGGAAGTAAAGAGGAGAATGTTGAAATTGACCCAGAAGAAGAGGGTAATGTGGAAGATAGTGTACAGGTTTCCAGTACAGATAATTTCCAGAGGGAAATTGCGACGTTTCAGGTGAAATCAAGTGAGAGGCCTAATTTCACTTGTGTGTGTTGTCGACGCACTTATTATAAGAATCAGACTAAGTTAGTGGATTTATATGCAAAAAGTGAAAGGGAAAATAATAGTGAATGGAAGGATTTTGCAACATACTTGATGGTAGAAAATTGTTTTGATTTGGGATTTGATCAACGTGTGTGTACTTATTGTTGTTGCAAATTAAATCAAAACCAGATGCCTGCTAGAGCAGTTCATAATAATCTGGAATTGGTTGAGATTCCTTCTGAATTGAAGGATTTAAATACTTATGAATCTATTTTGATTCAAAGTATCCATCCCTTTCAGGCTATTGTAAGAATGGAGCCAAAGACAGGGAAATTGCCTCCATCAGATTTACAGAGAGGATTAAAGGGAAGAGTTGTTTATTTGCCTCTAGATTTGAAGAAAAACATTAACACAATTGGAGTAGAAAAAGTGGAAGAGGAACCTCTGGTTATCTTAGTTAATGGGGTTCCGAAAAAGAATAAGAAAATATGGCAAGATTTAGTAGATGTTAGGAAAGTTAAAAAGGCAACATTGTATTTGAAAAAAAATAATAAATACTATAAGAATGTATATGTTGCAGAAGAGGAAGTAAGTGAGGAAGAGGATAGCGATTTGTGTGCTGGTCAAATTGAGAAAGTAGAACCCTCTACTAGTGAAGAAATATATGAACATTATAGTGTTCATCCTTTGCATTCCAAGGAAGTCATGGGGAATGCTATTGAGTTGTTTCAAATGAAACAAGCCAAAGGGAATCCCATTAGTGTTTGGGAGGAAAGTTTGGAAGCTCGGTGTTTCCCACAGCTTTTTCCAACAGGTCAGGGAGGAAGATATGATGAGCGACCTCATCAAATTCCTGCTTCTGAATACCGGACTTTGCGATTGTATGCAGGAGATGCTAGGTTTCGACAATGCATTCCCTATTTGTTTCATCTCCTGTTTGAAAGCGATCTGTCTGGACTGTCATATGCAGTGAACCACATCTTGAAAAGTGGTATACACATGCAAAACATCTCGGCAAGTGACTTTATGGATAAAGTCAATGTCCAAGACAGTATTTTGGATTCTCACCTGATTAATCTCATGGCGTGTCAGCGTGGTACTAATGAGTACTGGTACCGTCGTCATGGTGATTTAAAATGTATGCTGAGGAACTTAGGTACTCCCACATGGTTCCTCACTCTGAGCTGTGCCGAGTATGGCTGGGAAGACTTACTTGAATTTCTACGAGAGGCAAATGCTAACGTAGATAACATCGAATTCAAGACACCCGGAGAACTGTGCTCTTTGGATCCAGTCAATGTATGTAGGTACTTCAATCATAGATTTGAAGCTATGATGTCTTTCATCATGAATAAGAAGAATCCACCTCTTGGAGAGGTGTTGGATTTCTTCTGGAGAAAGGAGTACCAAGCAAGAGGTGCTCCTCATATACATATGTTGCTGTGGATCAAGGATGCACCTAAATTTGGAACGGATCCAGAAGACTCAGTGATGAGTTTCATCCAACAGTATTCTACGTGTGCTGTTCCAAACGCAAAGGAGAAGAAAAGCCTAAGAGAAAAAGTTCTGCGTTTCCAAAGCCATCGATGTGGAAAGTACTGCCGTCGTAAATTCCGAAACAAGGACAAGTTCTACACCAAATGTCGTTTCGGTTTTCCACGACCGGTGATTTCTAAAGGAAGAGTAAACAGTTTGATGTCTTCGCTGCGACATAATGTCATGAAGAAATCACCTAAAAACACATACAATTTGAAGAGGAACGAAGAGTCCAAGTACATCAACGACTACAACCCGGTGATTTTGTCCATGTGGAATGCTAACATGGATATACAGTTTGTGGCTGATAACTGTATGGCTGTGGCTCGGTATGTGACGTCTTACATCACCAAAAAAGAGAAGACAGAATTGAAGGATATGTGGGAGGACATTTCCCATGAAAAGAGCCTCAGCAAGAAGTTGTACAGTTTCAGTCTGAAGATGTTGTCGCATCGAGAAATTGGAGCTTACGAATGCTCTGACCGGTTGTCTTCAGCAAGTCTCTATGCCAAGTCCAGGAGTATCGTTTGGGCGAGTCTTGGTCTTGCTGCAACGCGTAATCGAGTTCTGAAACCTGTGCGGGAAATTGAGTATTTGGCGGAAAAGGAGCCAAACAGTACCGACATTTTGAAGACCAACATGTTGGATACATATTATCCAAATAGAAGCAGTCACCTCGACAATGTTTGTCTGTATGAGGTTCTTCAAAATTACATATTCAAGAGGAACATCAAAGAAGATACTGAGAAAGGAGTGTATGCTGTAATAGGAAGTGAGGGATGTCTGGTCAAGCAAAGAAAATGCCACTTGGTAAACCATCGAAAATTGAGTGGCGAATCTCCTGAAAAAAAGGAGTTTTTCTATTTAGCACTTTTGCAACTTTTCAAGCCTTGGCGTGCAGAAGAGGAACTGCTTGGAGATTTCCTCTGTTACGAAGACTCTTTCAATGCCGCCAAGGAGACCATAGAATGTCCTGCTTTTCCCAAATATGTAGAAATGTTGAATGCGGAAATTGAGCAGGAAGCAACGATTGCAGCCGAGATTGCCAGAGACAGTTCTCAGGACAGTCAGAGTTCTGCTTCATTGAGTCAGGATCCACTAGGAGGACCTGTTATCGAAAATGAAGCTGCCACTGCCATGAATGAAGTGGAAAGAGCCATGGCACATGCTCAGGAGGATGCGGGTAACTTAGAAGAGTTGGAAAGACAACTCAACGTTGAGCAGAGGAAAATATATGACGAAGTTACCATGCAAATTGATCATGGATTAAGTCATGACAAGAAAGAGTGCTCATGTACGTCGTTGAAGCCTGTCCGACTGTACGTGAGTGGAGAAGCGGGAACTGGAAAAAGTTTCCTCATTAAAGCAATTTCATGCTATTTGCAGGAAAGGACAGAGTCATCGCTGTCTTGTGTTGTCACCGATCCAACTGGACTGGCAGCACATAACATTAAAGGGATTACTTTACATCGTTTACTGATGCTGCCAGTGGAGCATGACAACAAATTACAATATCACAAGCTATCTGGAGATGCTTGTTTTGAAGTTTCAAGAATCTTGAGGAAAATGAAACTTCTTATCATTGACGAAGTAAGCATGGTTTCCAATGTCATGCTTGCCTTTGTGCATTTGAGAATGCAAGAAGTTCTCAAAACAGAGTATGATGTGTTATTTGGTGGCAAACACATCATTGTTTTCGGAGATCTTCTGCAGCTGACACCAGTGAAAGGGCAACCTGTGTTCAAAATGCTCACGCATGAAGATACCAGGAAGTGCCTAGGCAGCATTGGCAACGTCAATATATGGTTAAACTTCAATTATGCTGAACTGCATGAAAATATGCGTCAGGCGAAGGATGAAGTTTACAAGACTATTCTACAAGATGTTAGAATTGGAAAAGTGACCGAGCATGGGAAAGAAGCTTTACATGCACGATTACTGTCAAATTTATATCCAGAACAAGATGTTGTGCCTGAGAATATTTTTCAGAAAATTACTGATAAGAAATCTGGAATATGTTTGATGCCAACTCTTGCAGAATGTGCCAAATTCAACAACAAAATGTTGCATTTAGAAAAGCAAGAGATTGTGAAACTGGAAGCTATTGACAGAGTAGAGCATATGGGATCAACAATTATTTTGTCTGAGAATCTGAAAACAAAATTGGATTCATTAGAGAAGAGTATATCTAAAACTGCAGGTTTTGAAAAGACTCTGAATGTGTGCTTGAACTGCCGTATAATTTTAAGAAGGAATTTACATGTTGAAAGAGGTCTGGTAAATGGATCAATGGGTAATGTTGTTGATTTTATAAAATACAGAAATAGAGATGGAATTGAATTTTTAAAAATTAAATTTGATGGCATTGAGGAAGTACAGCTAATTGGTCGTTGCTCTGCTAGATTTTTGCTTGTAAAAGACTTATATGTTCGCCGTAAGCAGTTTCCTGTTTGCTTGGCATATGCGGTGACAATCCATAAATCGCAAGGTTTAAGTGTAGACAGTGCATTGGTGAATATTGGCAGTTCTGTGTTCAAGGAGGGTATGGCATATGTGGCATTGTCACGAGTTAGAACTTTATCGGGATTGTACTTGATTGAGTGTGATGTCACAAACATTTGTGCTGATCTAGATTGTGTTAAGGAATACAATAGGTTAAGAAGAGAGTATGCGCCACATTTGCCTCAGTATCCTTTGTTTGAGAAACGTGTGGTAGGCCGGAAACGAAGAAATGTGACCAATACTGGGGAGGTTGTAGCAAAAAGACGAAAAGTCGATTAACCTAAAATTACAAGCAGAAACAAAAAGGATTCTGTTGAAGATGTTGTTGGTTTTCAATTTGAAAACAGTTCTGGTGTCAACTGCTATGCTAATGTAGTGGTTAATGTTTTGTTTTCTCTAGAAAATGTAAAAGAAGAGATTGTGGTCAATTCTGATCAAAGATTTTACAGTTTGTTAAATTCTGTGTTAGAGAAATGTAGCACTGATAGAAGAAACATAGAAAGTGTGTCTGAAATTCGAAATCTGTTAGACAGATGTTCAGGCCAAACACAATTCTCTCAAAATATTCAGCAAGATTGTCAGGAGTTTTTAATGTATATGCTTGATGTATTACATGCTGAAGGTGTAGATGTAGATCAGCTGTTTGGGCTTTCTAATCAATGGCAGCATGACTGCGAGAACTGTATGGTATCAAGTACTACTAGTGTAGACTCAGAAAGATTTATATATTTAACTTTGCCAGACAGTAAATCAGTCTCCTTTAATAAGCTAGTAAAAGCAGCTGATCACAACATGGAGTGTAGCCAATGTAAATCTGAAATGATGTCCACATTATTTATACGAACATATGGCCAGTATGTCATTTTAATGTTCCAACGATGTAGGCCTGATGGAACAAAATTGACAACTTTAATTAAAAATTTTGTAGCTTCGCAGTTGTCAATATCAGGAAGGACTTTTGTAACTGCAGCAATTATATATCATGACGGCCCTTCAATAACATCAGGACATTACACAGCTTATTTAAAGTCTAGAAATGGCTGGTCATTCTGCAATGATTCTGTTTTAATTTTCAAAAAAAAATTGCCGTATGACCTTAAAAACTCTTACCTGGTGTTTTTAAAACCAACATTTTAGGGAAATAATCTCGGGATGTGCTCTGTGGAATTTCAAGAAGTTCTAATGGCTCCTACACAATTTGGCCTTGAGGATAAGTGTAGTTCAGAGACATAACTTCTAACCATAGGACTGGACGTCATGGAGAAATACGTGCACTTTGAATGAGTTCAGAAAAACTGTTTCTTTTTATAAGCTAATTGAAGCAGCCAATCAAAACATGGAGTAGAGGGAATGTAAGTCTGCAATGCTGTCTACTGTTTTACATTGCTTTGTGATTAAAAGTGATGTAGAGAATTAAATAATTGTAGTAGTCATAGAGGTAGTGTAAGTCTGCTTCATAGTAAGCAGTATCAGTGTCATAGGAAATGTAGAACATGACTGAGCAAGAAGGGGAAGATATTACTATTCCAGGATTGTGAAAATGATCTTCAACATTTTAATTCTGAAAGTTGCGGAAATGCCAAATGACGGGATTGGCTTACAAGAAATCCAAGAGTTATAAATGGCTCTGACCAGATTTGGCCTTGTGGAAACTTGTGGTAGAGAGCAAGAAGTCATTTATTGCATGTAACGTGTTTTTAAAAACGATGGAGATTTTCTTTCAGAAAGTGGCGGGCTGAAAGTAATAACAGCACAAAAGAGTGTAAGCTGTTCATAGGACATCCTTGGACGTCATGGAAAGTAAGTTAACTTTAAGGAGTTCTGAATTTTGATTTCTTATGTTGTATGGGTTTTTTAAACACAATCATTTTGATTGTGGGTTTTTTTCCCCGCTGTTATATGATGAATACCTTCAAGTCACTGTTTTTAGTGAATTTTGATACATTCTGAGAACAGCAAAAATAAACCATTTAACATGTATAATTAATTCTGTACTGTTTGCATTTATGATGTATATGTAGAACTGTGTAGGAGGCATGGAGAAGGTGAGGCTTCTGTAAGTGTCAAAGTTGTTGCATGCAGTGCTGCACTTCTGCGTATTCTTTCATATGCTAGACTACATCTGCACAATGAGATACCTAAGCAAAGGAAACACAAGTGATGTGATTGTGAAATGAGCAAAATAAATTGCACGTATTTCAATTACATCACCTGTGTTTCCTATCATTACGAATCACATTGTGCAGATCAAGTTTAGGTCTGTCCAGGGAAACATAGGAGGTTTGGACTTTGTTGAAGAGTGCAGTGGACATGACTCACTTCATTGGTAGACCTTCACATGTATTATCTCCTCTGTACTCTTCAACAAGTGTAAATCTCATCTGCAACCCTGAGTAGGCCTCACCTCAAACAAACCTCTGGATAGTAGACATCTTATTGGCATCCTGAAGCAATTATTTAAAATTTTAGTGTCTTGCGACACTTTTCTGAAACAACAGCAATGCAAAAGATGCACCATGTTTTAAGATAGGCCTCACTTCATCTGCATCAAGATACTGTTAGTTTAAAATGTATATCTTTAGGACTGTGTAGGGGGCCTGGAGAAGCAGAAGCTTCTGTAAGTGTCAAAGTTGTTGAAAAACTGTTTGTCCTTCAATCTTTTCCCTTGTCTTTTCTAATTTTTAAATACATGTTTTAATATTTTTCAAATGTTTGTTCTCTCTTTCACAGATTGAAAGTATAAAAACAAAAAGTGAGTAATTTAACGACAATTATAAGGTAAATATTTTGTACTCTTTTCGTTACATTTCTATCACATTTAACTACTATTAGTTCCACTGCTTCATTTCTTTAACCCTCAGTTTCCTGCCTTTGCTACTTCCCTCATTCCTTTCTCTATTACCTACTTACTCAACTCCTTCCACTCTTTTTCTCAGTCCTCTCTTCTCATAGTTCCTCACTCTTGTTCACTCACTCCGTCTCTATTACTCTTAGTGTCTTTGACTGATCACTCTATCACTACTTGTTCATAATGCTTTCTCTGTGTAGTTGAAGCACACTAAGGGGAATATTATGAACACAGCCAATAAAATTATTGCTCTTTTTATTGGCAGAAAACTGGTGCAAAAGTGGTTTTAGCGGCAGTTTTCTGCCACAAAAGCAGCTTTAGCGACACATTTCTGCCAATAAAAGCTGCAAAACTTTTATTGCCTATGTTGATGATATGGCTCTATGTTACTTACATTTCTTTGCTGTTTCAATTAATCTTTTTCTGTTATTTTTTGTTTTCTGTTTTCTATTTTTTCTCTCTGTTATTCCTCATGTTTTAATCTTATTTTGAACATTCACTCACATTCTCCAAGAAACTCTTCTTTGTTAATGTTATACTCTCTTTTTTTTTCTTTCACTTCGTTATCTATTTTGTTTTTCACAATTATACCCTCTTCTGTCTTTTCTTCGGTAAATAGATCTATTAAACAGTATCTCTTCTTTACTCCCTATAGCTGTCTTTCTTTTAACATCACTCTCTGTTTACTTTCCTTATACTTACACTTTTTTTTATTTTTTATTTTTTTTGGTTAGCTCCCGGTCCGCGTACCGGGAAGCTAACCCGGGAGCCAACCAAAAGAAATAGAGCTTGCCAGAGTGCTAAACATTCTAGCAATTTTTTTTGAAAGGGAAGGTAGTTCTGAAAAGAACTTTTTTTTTATATTTGTGTTGTTTTATATTTTTTTATTATTTCTTGAACATTTTTTGTTTTTTTTGTATTTTTTGAACGATTTTATATTTTTTTTGTTTTTTTTTTGGGGGGGAAACAACAAAAAACAGGCGTTGAAAAGGGCTCAACAGGAGCAAAAAAAAATTACTGGGGGCGGTTAGGGCAATCATGGTGTTCATACGCCAGGTTGAGTGCATTGATGCTCATGTTGCCACAAGCTAATAATGCACGACAGTGCATACATAAGTGAATCATGTGCCCAAAATTTTCTTGAATATTTGGCACAGTTTCCCGTGCCTCTTCTGGTGTTAGAGAAATCGGTATTGTTGGTCTGGCCACAGGAGTTGGTCTTGGATTGTCCTGCATATCCCTTATTTCCGCCCGGCTGTAATTTAGTGGATGCTTCCTTGTCATGTGCCTGTGCATTGTGTGATTTCCATAGCTATATTTTTTGTCCGTCCCTCTGGACAATTGTTCTTTGCATATGCGGCAGGTGACATACCTCGCATTGACTTTTTTTTGGCCACGAGGGATCGAATAAAACTGCCAGATGAAACTGGCTTTCTTTCTGGAAACCCGGGGCACCTCTTCTAAGAACTGTGGTTCTTCTCCCTCCTCATCCATTTCTTCATCTTCCTCCTCAGTGTTGGTAATGACCTGGGGAGGTGGTCCTCTCTTCCCATGAGGAGGTGGAGGTGGTGGTGGGGGTCCACCAGCTGAAGCTACCAATGAAGCCATTTTCCAACAAGCAAAATAGGTCTTCCTCTCACAATGATGAAAGTCAGAGTGAGGAAAGAAGGAGGGGTTTTCATCATTTGGGAAAAACAATACTTCTCAACCAATGAAAAGTGTTATTTTTAGGTCACCTGACCTAGCCTTACATCATTATGAAACCAAAAGTGAAATGAACCAATGAAAAGTTTTATTAACAAGTCACATGACCTCTCACGCTCATGTTACGCGCTGCGGAACGCGCCGCGGATCGCGCCGCGGATCGCTTCCGGGGAGCTGCGTTTCGCGCCTCGGTCCGCGCCCCGGGGCACTTCCGGGTGCGCTAACGCAGTACGTCATAAGACGCATTACGCGGCAACGCGATACCGTCACTATGTTGATTTTTTACCGGTTCGCGGACCGGGTCGCGGCATCAAATTGAGCTAACGGGAAGCTTCCCGGTCCGCGGACCGGGAGCGAAACAAAAAAAATATTTAAAAAAAATTATTAATAAACATATAAAATATATTTTTGGATTGAAATAAGAATACATTTTACAGCTATAGATATTTGCTATTAAAAAAACCATTGAAATTCACTGAAAAAACCATAGGTTATAAACCATATATAGTTAGGAATTAGCATTTACAAAACCTTGAAAATTCACTGAAAAAACCATAGGTTATACACCATATATAGTTAGGAATTAGCATTTTTAAAACCTTATTTTACTCACACAAAACCATTGAAATTCCATATATAGTTAGTTGCACTAACTATATATCGCGCACCCGCAATCCACTGCTGATGATGTCACATATTACATCATTCATGACATGGTCAGTGACATCACTGATGACATCACTGATGACATCTCAAATGACATCACTGATGACATCACTGATAACAACATCCAGTGATTTTATGTTTCTGTAAAGTTTAAATATGTCTTACATATTGAAGAATGAGTGGATGTATAAGTGTCTGGACGAAGGATTTAGTAGGTGCATGACTGACTGTATGAGTGAGTGATTAAATGTATCTCACTGAGTGCATGGGTTAGTGACTAAACTGTCTTAATTTGTGCATCATTATGTCTGTTGTTCTGTAAACTGCTGCATGTGTTGATCAGTAGCTATATGAGTAACTATATGGGTTATTGATTGATTGTCCAAGTATTTGTATGGGAGACTGAGTGTGTGTGTGGCTGGCTGGGAGGTGTGTGACTCTGTGCAGATCAATGTGTACTTATATCAATGATTGTATAACAAGGTAAGTATGTGTTAGTATATGTTTGAAAATGTAAGGTGCTCTATGTTTAACTGTATAGACAAGAAAATGGAAGTGTGATTGATTCTTTACAGGACTGACTAGGTGTGTGAGTAACTCCATGGATGAGTGGCAGAGTGTGAGTGTCTGTATAGGTGTATGAGTGCATATGATAGTGTTGTAAAGATGAGTGATTGTATGTATGAATGATTGTATGGGTGAATGAGTGAATGTGTGTGTAGACGTAGGAATCAGTGAGTACATATGTAGTAACTAGTATTGGTGTGTCAATGGTTTCAAAAATTATACTCTGTATTTAACACTGGGTGAAACAGAGGTTATATTAAAATGTGAGGAGATGCATTGTATTGTCACATGAATGATATCATCAGTGATGTGGTCATTGATGTCAAATGAGATGTCATCAGTGGAGTCATCAGTGATGTCATTTGAGATGTCATCAGTGATGTCATCAGTGATGTCACTGACCATGTCATGAATGATGTAATATGTGACATCATCAGCAGTGGATTGCGGGTGCGCGATATATAGTTAGTGCAACTAACTATATATGGAATTTCAATGGTTTTGTGTGAGTAAAATAAGGTTTTAAAAATGCTAATTCCTAACTATATATGGTGTATAACCTATGGTTTTTTCAGTGAATTTTCAAAGTTTTGTAAATGCTAATTCCTAACTATATATGGTTTATAACCTATGGTTTTTTCAGTGAATATATATATATATATATATATATATATATATATATATATATATATATATTACCTACTGGCGGTTGCCAGTAGGTAGTTATAGTTAGGATCGTTTTCCATAGGAAATCCGCAACATTGTATTGGGAATAACTTTGGCGCCGAATGAGGGATCTGCCTGTAATTTTCCTTAACTTTGCCTCGCTGCGCTCTGCTCCTTCCCTGAAAGTTTCGGGGGGATATGTCAAGCGGGGGCGGAGATAAAAGGGGGGTCCCAAAACGTGTTTTCCCCATGTTAATTTCCATAGGGCGGTTGGACTCACTTTTAGCCCGAACGGCTGAATGGATTTCCACAAAACTTGGCAACATTGTAGGGACTGGTACCCCGATGTGCCTTTGCTATGTCTCAAGATATATGCTCCAGTGGTTTTTACGAAAATTAACTTTGAAAAAATATATATTGGGCTACATTGGGCTATATATATATGTTAGAGCCCAAATGTAGCCCAATGTAGCCCAATGTAGCCCAATGTAGCCCAAAGATGGCCACCAGAGACAAAAAAACAAATGTAGCCCAAATATCAGCCAGATGTAGCCCAACTATAGCCCAATGACAGAATGTCCCAGAGTGTTCTAAAGAACAACTAGAGCTCTAACAGTCTTACTTATGACAAAAGTATGGCACACCTGAAGTCATCTTGATTGGAATAAAGTGTTAACACTTAAAACATTTAATTTGCAAAGGAACAAAATGAGGGGGTTCATTTTGCCATAGAAATTATGATTAGTGCTGAAGAAAGAAAAATTAGGGCACATTTTGAGTGACTTCTCAAATCGTCTTATATTTCATTAAAAAAATTCTGATATGCAGTCTCCCAAGATGGCCACCAGAGACAAAAGAGCCCAAATGTAGCCCAAATATCAGCCAGATGTAGCCCAACTATAGCCCAATGACAGAATGTCCCAGAGTGTTCTAAAGAACAACTAGAACGCTAACAGTCTTACTTATGACAAAAGTATGGCACACCTGAAGTCATCTTGATTGGAATAAAGTGGTAACACTTAATACATTTAATTTGAAAAGGAACAAAATGAGGGGTTTCATTTTGCCATAGAAATTTTATATATATATATATATATATATATATATATATATATATATATATATATATATATATATATATATATAGGAATTAGCATTTAAAAACCTATTAAATTCACTGAAAAAACCATAGGTTTCACACCAGTTATAGTTAGGTGGAAATTTTACTCGCATAAAACCATTGAAATTCCCACGTTATAGTTAGTTGGACTCACTATAACTTGCGCGTGCAATGCACTGCTGATGACGTCACATATTACATCACTCATTACATGGTCAGTGACATCACTCATGACTCATGACATCCCAGGGCCGGCTCCTGCAGTGTCCCGGGGTGCCCACCCCCGGGATACTGCTGTTTGCAATGACAGGGTGGGAGCCACGCGGCTCCCGCCCTGTCATTGCAAACTGCTTTGCTTCATTGGAGCGAGAGCAGGGAAACCTGCTCTCGCTTCAATAAAGCAAAGCACAATTGCTTTTCTACAAGGGGAGCTGCATGTCAGCAGCTCCCCATGTGGAAAAGCAATGCCGGCTCCCGCAGGACGCGGGGAGCCGGCGGGACCGTGGGGGCATTGGGGCTCCCCCCAAGGTCCCCAACGGAGAGGGCCAGCCCCGGGCGATGCGGTCCCCGGAGTAGAAGTGGCCTGGGAGGGGGGCCACGGGCCCCCCTCCCCAAAAATAAATAAAATAATAAAAAAGGTCGGCCCCAGGGGATGGTGTCCCCGGGGCCAATAGAGGCCTCTGGAGGGGGGGCCACGCAGCCCCCTCTATAAAAAAATATATATTTACGTGGCCTTGCCCCAGGGGATGGGGTCCCCGGAGCTGGAATTGGCCGCGGGACGGGGGCCCACGCGCCCCCCCCTTCCTGTTCAAATTATTCTTTTTTTTAAATGGGAGTAAGGCCCTGGGGGACGGGGTCTCCAGGGCCCAAAACAAGTAAAAGGACGGGGGACCACACAGCCCCACTTCTAAAAAAAAAAAAAGAATACAAAACACTGCGACAGTACCAGAGACCCCGCCCCCTCCCAGCAACACTCTGCACACGTGCCCTGTGGCGCGTTTTACAATGGGGAATGAATTCCCCTTCAATCCTAAGGGCCCCTGGGGGCCAACTAGCCCACCAGGTACCTCCAGTAAGCGCCAGAGGCCTGCGTCACAGAGGTGGTCCAGGCCACGCCCCTTTTTACACTTCTCTGCAACGCAGCTCTATGGCGCTTACTGGAAGTACCTGGTGGGATAGTTGGACCCCAGGGACCCTGAGGATTCAAGGGGACTTAATCCCCCAACTTAAAATGCACCACGGGGCGTGTTTGCACAGTGGTGAAGGGAGGGGGCGGGGCCTGAGGTAACATGTGTGCAAACACGCCCTGTAGCACATTGTAAGTTGGGGAATTAATTCCCCTTCAATCCAGAGGGCTCCTGAGGGTCAACTAGCCCACCAGGTACCTCCAGTAAGCACCACAGGCCTGTGTTGCAGAGGTGGTCCAGGCCATGCCCCTTTTTACACCTCTCTGCAACGCAGCTCTGTGGCGCTTACTGGAGGTACCTGGTGGGCTAGTTGGAGCCCAAGGACCCTCAGGATTCAAGGGGACTTAATCTCCCAACTTACAACGCGCCAGGGGGCATGTTTGCAGAGTGCTAGAGAAAGGGGGCATGGCCTTTGTCTACCTCTCACCAATCCCACTGCGTGGGGCTTACTGGAGGTAAAATGTAGGCTAGTTGGCCCCTAAAGTACCCCCAGCAGGGAAGGGGACTTCACTTCCCCTCCAAGAGCCAGTCAGGGAGTGCTTTTGTGGAGTGATGGACAAAGTGGTCATGGCCTATGAGTACTTACCAATGCTGCTGTGTGGGACTGACTGGAGGTAATAGCTTGGGAAGTTGGCCCCAAAGGATGTCCACGGGGGCAACTACCCCTCTTGTTACCTCCAGTAAGTCCCACACAGTGGGATTGCTAAGACGTCTTCGGCGACCATGGCCCCCTTTCTCTACCACTCTGCCAACGTGCCTCGTGGCAGACTATGGGATGGGGGATGAAGTCCAATTTAGTCCTGAGGGAGTTTGGGGGCTAGGAATCCCTCCTGGTACCACCTGTAAATCCCACGCAGCGAAATTCCTGAGCGTTGGTAGGATGCCCAGCACCCTTTCTCCACCAATCAGCAAACGCAACTACTAATTAACTACTAATTAAAGTAGCATATTTCTGCACCTCTGACTTAGAGGTAGTTTCAATCCCCCTGCCCTGTTATGTACTAGAGCCTTACAGAGGAGGTCATGCTAATCACAGGGGTACCCCAACGAATAGTACTCCCTAGTGTATGTATGTGTTTTCACTGTATTCTAAGTGTCTTTTAGCATAGCACTGGCTCTAGGCCTGGTTAGTTAGAATCAGTTACCACCAGTACCTGTGTGAAAAAGTTGTGGGCACAGGATGATTTTGCAACAAGGCCTCTTTCTGCTCCTCTGTTGGTTCTTTCTGCCCATGTCTTGCTTCTTCCTGTACTTTTCATCGTCTTTGTGGATTTCTATGCTTCTTTCTGCATTTCCTTTGCTTCTTTCTGTGCTTTTATTCTTCTTTCTTCACATGTTCTACCTCTGTAGGCATAGTTAGAAACTAGCATTTAAAAAACCTTAGACATTCACTTAAAAAACCATAGGTTTCAGGCACGTTATATTACAAAATTAGCATTTAAAAAACCTTTGAAATTCACTGAAAAAACCATAGGTTTCAGGCACGTTATAGTTAGAAATTAGCATTTAAAAAACCTTAGAAAGTCACTGAAAAAACCATAGGTTTCAGGGGCGCTATAGTTAGTTGGACATTTCACTTGAACAACACCAATGAAATTCCCCCGTTATAGTTAGTTCAGCTAACTATAACTCGCGTGCCCGCAATGCACTGCTGATTACGTCACATATTACATCACTAATGAGATGGTCAGTGACATCACTCATGACATCACTGATGACATCTCAAATGACATCTGTGATGACATCACTGATGACATCATCCTTGTGATAGAGTGGCAGACCTCCTCTCAACCTAACATAACCTTTGATACACACACTCAAAAATACAAACTAACATTTTCAAAATAATGGACATACCAATACCAGTTACAACATACCCGTTCAGTAATTCCAAGATCTACACACACATCCACTCATTCACCAACAGTCATATACAGTCACTCATACATGTACTCACTCATCATATGTACTCATACACCTACACATACTGTTACACACCGCCACTCATCCATAGAGTTATTCACACACATAGTCACACATGCAAACAAAGTATCAAACATCCATTTACCTGCATATACAGTTATACACACACCACCACACTTACTTCTACAGAAACTTACACATACTTACTCTCTTAAACAATCACTTATAGAAACACATACTTATTTATACAGCAAAAAGTAGACAAGTTGTCCAGAAATCCCTTTGATGCAACTCCTACAACCTCGTTACAGTACCACCCCCCATCCCATTAGCAAGTCCTGAAAGGTATGCTGGGGATCCATTAAAAATCCAGGTTTTTCTAACACAAATCATGTTGCACTTTTCTTGTAAACCTGCCTCCTTCCCCAATAATCATTCAAGGGTAGCTTTTGCCATATCGTACTTAGTGGGGGACGCTGCTAATTGGGCGGTTCCTTTAGTTAGGAATAACGACGCAGTGCTGTCTGACTGGGCAGCTTTCATAGCCGAATTCGAGAGGGTATTCGATAGAAGGACTACTACATTCAGTGCTGATAAAGGGTCATTGGAACTCAAGCAGGGAAGATCTGACCTGGTGACATACCTGACTACTTTCAATCGGTTGGTGGCAGGAACCGCGTGGCCAGAAGAAAAAAGGATGTCATTATTTTATCAAGGGTTGAGGGAAGAATTGAAAGATGTGGTGGCCCAGATAGACCCACAACCCACCACATGCACTGAAATGATTAACCCGACATTGAGGTTAGACGGCAGAATGGCGGAGAGAGGTGGAGAGAAGAAGAAATGGGGTGGTTACTTCTGGACTGACAGAACACCTCGAAAAATATGGGGTACCTCTGAGACGGGAGCGGAACCCATGAAAATAGGGGCTATTTGCGCCCCATTAACACGAGAGGAGAGAGAGACCCGTAGAGTGCAAAGCTTATGTATGTACTGCGGGAAAAAAGGACAATACGTCAGAGACTGTCCCGCCAAACCTAAGGCCTTGGATAACTGGTTAAGGAATAAGAAGGTGGCGGTGTCTGCCTCGATTCCGGTAGTGAGTGGAGGAGGGGATGTTGAGGAAGAGAAGGTTTGGCGGCTCCCTTCGCTGGCTACTACAGCCTTACAGGACACTGAATCCCATATCGTGCTACCTATGAGTCTTGAATGTGATTCTCACTTTTATCAGGTCTTAGTTATGATTGACTCGGGAGCTAAAGGAAACTTTATAGATAGTCGGTTGATTACCAGACTGGCTTTGAGGAGAGTACCTAGGAAAACACCGGAAGAGGTGTTGGCTGTAGATGGCAAACCACTTAAATCTGGTCTTAACATTGAGCACATGGAGATTGTTGGGTTGACAGTGTTGGTGGCACAAGGCAGACATAAGGAGGAAATGAAGTTAAACATCATTGATGCTCTTCAGTACGAAGTGATTTTGGGGATGCCGTGGCTTAGTCACCATAACCCGACTATAAGTTGGAGAACAAAGTCAATACAGTTCCTTTTGGGGAAATGTAAGAGGCATTTCATTCAGAACGATCCTACCCAGGCTGCCGCACTGTTATATCCTTTTGTTATAGCTACAGCAGCAGAGAAAGAAGTCGAGTTGCCCATGGTGTACGATGCATATAGAGTTGTTTTTTGTGAAGCCAAGGCCGAGCAGTTGCCCCCTCACAGAGAGTATGATTGCCATTTAGATTTAGTAGAGGGGGCTACTATCCCTGCATGTCGGGTATATGCATGGTCTGTGCCTGAAACACAACATTTAAGAGCATACATAGAACACTACCTTACCATAGGTTTCATCAGACATTCACGTTCTCCTGCAGCCTCTCCACTTTTTTTCCATAGCCAAAGCTAATGGAGATTTGAGAGCCTGTGTGGATTACCGAATGCTGAACAGAAACACTGTCTGGAATATATACCCACTACCCCTCATCTCTGTGTTGCTTGATCAAGTGCGGGATGTTAAGATCTACACCAGATTGGACCTGAGAGGGGCTTACCATCTGGTGCGAATTTGTTCAGGGGATGAGTGGAAAACTGCCTTCAAGACTCGTTACGGATTATATGAATATACAGTAATTCCGTTCGGCCTGTGCAAAGCCCCGGCGGAATTTCAGTATATCCTTAACGATGTCTTGAAGGAGTTTGTGGATCTGTACGTAGTAGTGTATAGAGATGATATTCTCATCTATTTCAGCGATGTTGAGAGCCATGTGACACAGGTCATCAGTGTGTTGAGAAAACTGCCTGACCATAGCCTGTTCTGTAAACTGAGCAAGTGCAAGAATGGCCGGTCCCGAAAACCATGAGGCATGTTCAATCCTTCCTGGGATTTGTGAATTACTATCGTAGATTCATTCTTCGTTTTTCCCAGGTATCAGTCCCACTCTCCAGGTTGCTCAGAAAAGGGGTGCCCTTTGAATGGTTTAGTGAGGCTGATGGCGCTTTCACATACTTAAAGAGGGCTTTCACCACTGCTCCTGTACTCGCACATCCAAAATCTGAGCATCCTTTTGTGGTTGAAGCAGATGCCTCAGACAATGCTATTGGAGTCATTTTATTTCAAAGGAATCAGACTACCGGACAGCTCCATCTGGTAGCTTGTCTGTCCAATAAATTGAACCCCGCGAAATGGAATTACACTATTGCAGAGAAGCAACATCTGGCGATAAAATTTGTTCCAGGAATGGAGTTATTACCTGAGGGGGGCATGCTATCCAGTCACTGTTTATTTAGACCACAGGAATCTTCAGTATATGAAGTTGGCAAGGCATCTCTCATAATGCCAAATGAGATGGATGCTCTTTTTTGCCGAATATGACTTTGTAATAACCTTTTGTCCTGGGGCCGACAATCGCAAGGCGGACTCGTTGTCCAGGCAGGAAACGCTAGACTCATCAGATGATAACAAGGCCATGGAAGCCATCATTGAACCATCCAAGGTGATATGTGCCATCAGAGTGGAAGATTTCCTGGAAGAAGTAGGATTCCACAAGACAGGTCCTGTGTGGGAAGACTGGGCAAAGCAAGAAGCAATGTGTGCTGTGAAGCAGGGATTGCCTTTCTGTAATAACAAACTCTACCTGCCTACCAAAGAATTGCAGAAAAAGGTTTTCACTTGGTGTCATGTATTTCCTCTGGCAGGTCATCCTGGAATAAGTAAGAGCCTCCATTTGGTGCAAAGACATTTCTGGTGGCGTACCTTGAGTAATGATGTTCGGTCATGGGTGATCAGTGGTGAGGAATGTGCCAGAGCCAAACATGTTACCTCCCGAAAGAAAGTAAAGCTCATACCCATGCCCAGACCACAAAGGCCTTGGCAAAACATCAGCTTGAATTTTCTCACAGGGCTACCCCTTGATCAAGAATGTTCGGCTATTTTGGGAGTCATTGAAGGTCTCACTAAAATGGGTCACTTCGTTCCTTGCTCTAATCTTCCTACTGCTGGGCAAACTGCTCAGTTGTTGTTGAGTAACATCATCCGTCTGCATGGAGTGCCGGAAGTGATAGTGTCACACAGAGGGCATCAATTCATAGCTACATTCTGGAAGATATGGTGCTGTGCCCTGCACATCGATGCTACACTGTCTACTAGCTTCCATCCACAGACTGATGGGAAGACCGAAAGGTTAAATCAGTCCCTGAAAAAATATTTCCGCTGCTATGCGAAAGAGGCTCAGGACTCATGGGTAACATTGTTATGGATGGCTGAACTAGCTTACAACAATGCCTGGCATAGCTCCGAGGGTGTACCGCCGTTCCGGGCAAACTATGGGTACGATGCCAGAATTCTCCCCATCAGTATTCCAGAGGAAGTCGCTTCTCAGCCTGCAGTGCTGGAACAAGTAAAGAACTTACGCAGGTTACACAGAAAGGTGCGGGGACATCTGATAAAAGCCAAGCAAAGCTACAAGAAGTGGGAGGATCTTCACAGATTGTATAGACCTACATATCAAGTGGGCAACAGAGTGTGGCTGTCCACCAAGAACATTCGCTTTAAGTTCCGCAGTGTGTTTCATCCTAGGAACATTGGCCCTTACACTGTGTTGAAGCAAATTAATCTTCTGGCGTACAAACTGAAATTGCCTGGCACTCTTCGGATATACCCCGTTTTCCATTGCAATCTTTTGAAGCCTGCCCTTTCGGCGAGACGTTGTGCTCCTCCTCCAGTGATGTGCGATGGGAATCTGGAATATGAGGTGAAGAGCATTAAGGACTCCAGGGTGAGGAGGGGAGTTCTGTGGTACCTGGTCTCCTGGTAGGAGTATACAGCAGAGGACGACTCCTGGGAACCGTGGTGTAACATTCATGCACCTGTGGCTGTTCACACCTTCCATAGCAGATATCCCGCAACACCTGGACCTAGGAGGCGCTAGTAGGGAGGGCCTACTGTCAGGATTCATCGTAACAGCCCCTGCATTGCAAAAAACTACAATTCCCATGAGGCAGTTGGTGGGAGGAAGTACTTTAGACGCCATAGCGCCGACGTTGTTGTGCGTCATTCTATTTGGAAAGTTCCGTTCTCGCTCAGCTGAGTGAGAGCGTTCTCGCGGCTGAATCCGGAGCCATTCTGTACCTGTTCCAGAATCATGGTTCCTGCCGTTCTGTGAGTAATTGGGGTTTCTACAAGACCTGGCGGAAAAGGTTAAAGGTATTTTAGGTCGTTGAGCAGGATGTAGCGGTGGGCATATTTGCGCCGTGCATTACCATTTTAAGGCTTGTGTAGCTAACAAGCCTGCTCGTGGAGTTAACGAGCCTTGGTGACTGAACTGTACCATAGCGGAGCGCAGTGGTGAATCCTTTGCCACGCTTTACTGTGTATGGTGTGATTTAATGAAGTCCCATAGCGGAGCGCAGTGGTGACTCCATACCACGCGTTACCGTGTATGTTTCACTTATTGAATTATCAGAGCTGAATGCAGTGGTGACTTCAAGTACCACACATTACAGTGTCTGGAAAGACTGGCTATTCAATTACCTATTGTAGGGGCCTATTTCTGACTGATCATACCATGTGTGTGGAGTCAAACAGCACGCTATGATTTTGCTAAAGAACTTTGTTTAAGTTTCACTTTTCTGGATTCTATTCCTTTACATTTTTGGGGATAAGGGAGGAGCCTTCAGGTGGTTCTCTGAAGCCCAACCAAATTTGAATGCTTTTTTAGAATTGCTATTTCAGGAATCTTGGTATGTATGAGGGGTTACAGGATAAGGAAGGTATGGTTGTTTTGCAGGGTAGACTGAGCACTAACCCGTGTGAGTTCTGTATTATAGATGCCGATTATGGACTAGGCAGAGCCTGGGATAGCTTGATCATAAAGGGAGATAAAGTATGCCTGGAAGTGGTAGATATTAACCTAGTGAGATTTATTGAGAGTAGGCAATTGTATGCACTGTTTATATCGTTGTCTTTGTTGTTTCAGGTCCTATATATTCCCACTCTGCCCCTTCCCTTTCCCTACCCTCGCCTGATCCCTCGAACAGCCTGTATATATACCTTGGGTGTTGGTGATATCAGGAGGTGGACCATTACTCGCAGCTTCTGGATTCCACGAAGCAAAACCTGACAAAATGTCCAACTAACTATAATGTCCCTGAAACCTATGTTTTTTCAGTGAATTTATAAGGTTTTTTAAAGGCTAATTTCTAACTAGAACATGCCTGAAAACCATGTTTTTTATATATTACCTACTGGCGGTCGCCAGTAGGTAGTTATAGTTGGAACCTAGTTTCCATAGGAAAAACATTTTGTGATTTGGTAATAACTTTGGCGTCATTTGACGAATTTGTCTGAAATTCTCCCCAAAAAAAGTCTATCCAGGTCATCTCTATCCTGAAAGTTTGGGGGTGATTCGTCAAGCGGGGGCTGAGATAAAGGGGATCCCAAAAGTCATTTTCTCCATGTTAGTTTCCATTGGAAATTTTGCGACAAGCTACAGCTCGAACTGCTGAATGCAATTACCCCAAATTTGGCAGAAAGGTAGAACTTGGTTAAGAAAGTGACCTTGTATTAAATTATGTAAATTCGTTCAGTAGTTTTTGAGAAATTCAAAAAATAAGAGTGAAAAAATATTTTTCCCATAGCAAATTTTGTGCAAGGCTACAGCAGAAACTACTGAACGGAATTACCCCAAATTTGGCAGAAAGATAGTGCTTCGGTCAGAAAGCGACCTTATTAGAAATAGTGTAAATCTGTCCAGAAGTTGCTGAGAAATTAGAAAAATAAAACTTTTGATCCCTCGGTCGCGTGCTTGAGCTTCACTGTGATTGGCTGCTAGCACTCCAAACCAGGAAGTGTTGTCCCCCATCTTGTGGCTCGGTAGAAGCGAAGCGAGTCTTCCTAAAACAGAGAAACAAAGGTACAAAGGTATAAAGCAAGAGAAGGGGGCAGGGTAGAAAAACCCTGACCCACTAGGTCTGCTCAGGGGGTCCCAGAAGGACCCGCAGGGCCCAAAAAATATTTTTTTTTAAATTAAAAATCAGCAAGAATTCGGACTGGGGTTGTGGGTTCTTACGTTTTTTTTAATGAGTCCCTTAGGTGTGCTAGGTTCCGGGGGTATTTCTTAAAAAATAATAGCATGGGCTTGCAGGGGTTTTGGGGGTCCGCTGGGATCCACACAGATCCGGGCCTTCACTTATGTTGGAAGGGGGTTGCATGCCCCCCCTCTTGGAGTCTTCTATTTGCTTGAATCTTTGGCATTATTTGACAAAACTTTATGAAATTATCCAAAAAGTTTCTCTTTTCTTGATTAGCTCCTATATTTAAAGTTTTTGGGTGAATGGTGTGGGAGGGACTGTCCCTTTGCGAGTTAGAGCCGAGCTCTCCCTCTGCGAGCCAGCATGCTGGTGTGCGTTTGCGAGGCAATGACCCGTAGCTCACACTGTGCGAGCCAAGTCTACGGACCTTAGCTCTCCCTGTGCGAGCTGTGCTCATGGGCCGCAGGTGTCCCTCTGCGAGGCTGCTCGATATCCAGCAGGTCTCCCTGTGCTAGCCGGATCTCAGTTGTCACTCTGCAAACTGATTTTGGAAATATAAGACAGCTCTAAAAAGAGCCCTTGTGTTTATTAGTTGAAGCTACATATAAGTGCGGATGCACAGCTTCAAATTATTCAGAAAAACTCGATTTCCCTGATCTGTGAAGTGTACTTCATCACTTCTGTAGATATCAGCCATATCAAAACATATGTTGTTGTTGTAGATCGATCCCGTTCTATGGTCTCTGAGGTATGCAGACACAGCTTTGTTGACATTCTTCCTAGATTTTTCAATCTGAGGACAAAATTGGTTTGACCATTTCCACTTCTGTCTTTGGCATATATTGGAATATACAAAGACAGTTTGAGGCAAAAGCAACATCAATTGTTGAAAGGTGTCCTTCATTAGCATTTGCAAACCTACCCCAGTCAATGTGCCTAGGTCGTTTCCACCACAGTGCACAATCATGAGGTCAGGGTGTTGGAGATGCAAACAGGTTTTAACCAAAGGCAACAATTGGTGCCACTTCAGTCCTCTGTGTCCAAACCATTTTAAGGCCAACTTTTGGAAACCTAGGTCTAAGTCAATACGTCTCTGTTCTGCATACCTCTTGCACCAGAAAACATAGATATGTCCTACGATCCACACTAGCATTTTGAATGTATGGCTGGGAGGAATGGATAGACGTCTATAGCTCATTCAGTCGGTTCGTAGAATAAGAGATATGTTTAAAGATGGGGAACTACTTTTTGTGCCATACAAAACGATACCTGATTGGGTGATGAAAAGCAATGTTTTTTAAAAGAATGGTGCACATTCGTTTTGTGGAAAAGCATCTTTGTGATTGGTTAAGAAAAAGCAGATTAAACGTGGAGTAGATATTATAGGATAAAATTTGCTCAACTCAATCACACCTGGTACTTGCAGTTGGAAGGCACTGTTTGAACTTAAAAAAATGGTGAACTTTTAACCTGCACGTGCCGTTAAATGTTGGAGAAAATGTTGCAAAAAAATATTGTTAGGTATTAAAAAAATGATGAACGTTTAACCTGCACATGTTGTAGAATGTTCTAGAAAGTGTGTTGATAGAATACGTTGCACTTCTGAGTTCTGTGTGTCGTTGAATATTTAAAAAACTGTTTATATGGAAAATTAAAAAAAAAACAATAGAGAGAAGTTTTGAAACCTAAAATAATCAAGGTACTATCCTGATTTGTTCATTACGTGTATTTATGTGTGGAGTAACAAAATTACAAACACAACAGCCCCAGGAAGAGGAAGAAGCAGGGAGTGGGGGGACAGGGGAGATGGGCACAATGGCACACATGCACAATTAAGTACAGCACTATTATAGACAAACCATGGTCAAAATGAAACACACCAACAAGGAGCACAAGTCACACAACTGGCCAACATCACACCACTGAACGAGCATAGAAGTGAAAACCACACTGCCTGAAAGGGAGAAGGGTGAAGAAAAGCTCACATGAAGGGGCATCTCACACACAATGCAGCACACACACATAGGAAGCAGAGTACACCAACATCCAACACAATGTTGTCCAAACACAAACATTCGCACAATCGAACACAGGACACAAATGCACTAACCTGTGGCGGATAAGCGTCCAAAAGCATCCGTACGAAAGAGGCACATGAGAACGCATAGGTACAAACCCACAGTTCGGATGGGGTAGCAATTCACGTATGGCAGGCAGCCAGAGTGTGTGACACACACATTGGCATACAAATCCAGACACAATACATTTGGAGACAAGTGAAAATGTGGAAACTTTATAAAAAAAAGTGTGTGTCAATACGGCCAATAGTAGCGCCACGATATGCAGACAAATGCAGCAGCATGCTTGTATAAGGAACGTAGGAAAACATCCATGTTCACCTCGGGGTAGTCCATCACCAATACACGTCAGTGTCAAGCAGCGTTGGTTGTCCGCGCCTCGGACATAATTCGATGCCAATGCAGCCATGTCCACTGTTGTTTTGGGACATGTGACCAGATGTACAACGTGCAATGATGCAGCGGGACACGTGCAACGTGGCACATTGAGTCGTGGTTGCAGGTACCTTGTCACTCGTCCATGAATGAGAGTGCAGCTGCTTAAGCCACTATCTCTAATGAGTGATGGTTGGCCACAATATTTGACATGTCGTCGACGTAATCCATCAGGTGACCGGGACAGATGTGCTGACTCCAACCACTGTACCCAATGTGCACCAAAGCAGAATCGGGAAGTGGGTCAATTTGCTCACTACATACTATGACAAGCGCAATCTCCCAGACCCAGTTCCCAACATGCATACCAAACATCCATGCATGACATGAACGGGCATCACCATGACACTTCTGGTCGTGGGCCAACACGGGGCGCCGTCAGAATCCATGTCAGCTACTCACTCGTTGGACAGGCACACGTCCATGCACAACTCGGATAGCACGTGCGACATTGGAATACAGGTTGAACGCAGGTGATGTCCGCAATGCGGAAGCTCAGCCGGTAAGTGATCCGCAGCACTGCCAAAGGCAGTGCACCCGGGACATGCAGCAGACATGTAACACTGTGGCACTGCCCTTTGGTGGTGGTATGCCTCTTTACAACATCGACTGCTGCAGGCCACACCAGAACACAGAGGCACACTTACCGTACTTCCTGCACACGGACATGTCCGAGACACCCCGTTCCCTTTGCCGGATAGACACACCCCTGCGCTGACCTGTGTACGCCGGACCAGCACACGCTGCTTGTGCATGCAGGAGGATGCGTGCGTAGCTACATGTCCAGGGTCACTGCCAACGCTGAGGTGACATGGTAACGTCCGCTGAACACAGCACACTGTGATGTTGCAGGGTCCGTGCCTATCATGCTAACACAATGACCACACAGACACACTTGGTCAGATGCGGGTTCGGGGGCGTTAGAGGTCCCGGGGTTGTTGCGATGAGTGTTGTGGCCCTCATGGGTATCCCTATATCATGCTCATTGACTCTATGGCACCTGTGGGTGTTCCGGTGTGTCTCTTGGCTGTGTTCCCTTTCATGCTGCAGGTAGTCGTCCTGCTCAACACCAGCAGAAAGCAGCTGTAAAATCCCTGGTGCTAACGCGGCTTATCGCCGGACTTTGTTTCGCATCGCAGTTGTTGTGAAAGTTGTGATGTGATTGTTTTGTGTACAGAACAATAAATGAACTGAGCAGTGTATACCATCAAGATCCAGCACCTGACCCACTATTCCCAATCAATATAAATACAATGCCATTTCTTCCTTGATTTTGTGTGTACACTGTAAGTGCACCCACTACCACAGTGCAATTAAATACAGGATTTTAGTATTTAGAATAAATCGCAAAGGTGCACCTTGTGTCTTTTTGCATGGGAATGGCTACTCTGCATTTCATTATCAGCACTTTAATGCAACTAAAGTTGGGATAAATCTAACACACTATTCAGAAGTTGGTGCAAACGGCAAACAACAACAGTATTCCCGCAATAACTGCCCCAAAATTAACACCATGGTTGACACCATCAAATAACTGTAATAAGAATGAGAAAGAGTCACTCAGCACTTATGAAAACAACCAAAAACGTTATTAAATTTTTTTTTCAAACTTTCTTTTTTCATAAACATACATATATATATATATATATTTTTTATAAACGATAAACTAATAAATTAAATGTAACAAAAAGAATACAAAACAACAAGGTGGAACACTCCTGTGTGATCCATGGATGTCGACGACAGAGCCTGGAAAATAAAGCACAAAATAAGGACGTGTGTAATGCGCATATCAAAGGAGTGAGACACAGAGAAACAAAGAAGGAAAAACAATCCAGAGAAATAGAGGGGGAAGGAAAGAAAGGGAGTGAGAAAGAGATAAGGGAGAGAGAGAAAGAAGGAAATGAAAGAAGAGAGTGAGAGAGTGAAGAGAGGGATGTGAGAGAGAGAGAGAGAGACAGTGCATCCATGACCAAATAATTACCTGCTGTCACCGGAGTGTCTACCAGTGGGCACTCCTTGTGCCCGTTAAAACTCTGTGGTTCTCACAGATGTCGCTGAGTCCTGAGTCATGAATGGCGGAGACCACATCAGCTTCTCCGCGGCCCGGCAGATCTCGCACATGTCGCTGAGTCCCGAGTCATGAATGGCGGAGACCACATCAGCTTTTGGTGCTGCTAACCCTGTGCAACTCAAGTCTGTGCCACGTGGTGGTTGGCCCCTGACGGGCACATCAGCTTCGGGTGGCACTAACCTTGTGCAACACAAGTGTGCGCCATTTGGTGGTAGGCCCCTGAAGGCCATAGAACTTATGGTGCGACTAACCCTGTGCAACTCAAGTCTGTGCCAGGTGGTGGTAGGCCCCTGATGGGCACATCAGCTATGGGTGACACTAACCATGGGCAACTCAAGTGTGTGCCACGTGGTGGTAGGCCCCTGACGGCCACATGAGCTTTGGGTGGCACTAACCCTATGCATCTCAAGTCCGCACCACGTGGTGGTAGGCCCCTGACGGCCACATCAGCTTCAGGTGGCACTAACCCTGTGCAACTCAAGTCCATGCCACGTGGTAGTAGACACCTGACGTCCATACAGCTTAATGTACGACTAACCCTCTCCGCAACTCTTCATGAACTCTTTATGATTCAGACCCATGGAGCATCCGCCATCTAGTCAGCAACGGCAATAAAAGGATGTGGCGTTGCCGATCTATTATATTTGCGTGGTCACATGGCTTTTGACGTATGTGCTGGATGGGTGTGGTGTGTCTGCCCTCAGGGAGTGGCCATAACATGCTGACAACTAGACCACTGACCTGCACCCTAATAGCGAGTACGCCTGCGACAGGTAGCTATGTGGGGGGGGTGAAAACGTGGTTTCTCAATGGAGTTTCCATAGGAAACTTTAAACAAGGCTACAGGTCAAACTGCTGAACGCAATTACGCCAAATTTGGCAGGGAGAAAGTTCTTAGTTTAATATAGCGGAGCTCTGTCTGTGTGAGATACTCTTTCACACTTCCTCTGCCCAACATCACCACTTCACAGCTATGCCGTTAGAAGCCAGTCCATCGGCTCGCAGCTCTCTACCTTTGCGAGCTAGTACGCTAGTGTGCCTTTATCTCTGTGAGCTACTACGCTGCTGTTCCTTTGGGAGCAGACGGCTCGTAGTTCTCCCTCTGCGAGTCGAGCCCAGGGGCCACAGCTGTCCCTCTGCGAGCCCGGGTACAAACTGTTCATAACTCACACTACATAAGTATTGAAAAATCATTTTGTGATTCGGTCCGTCAGCTGGCATCTGTCCGAGGCATTTCTGAAAAGATACCAGAGCTCTTTCTGTGCGAGATATCCCTTTCACTCTGCCTCTCCCCACATCAGCAGGTAACGCACCCTCTTCCCACATTAACAACATACCCCCATCAGCCTTCTTAGGCCTGGAAGTGTCCCTGTGCGGTTGGACAAAGAAGAATCTTAGTCATGTATAGATTTACATATAAAACATTTTATTTAAAGACAACAACAACAAATAAAACTGAAGGGAGTCTGGTGCTGTGGTCGTTGCCACGAAGTTGGGGTCACTGCCATTCAGGACTCAGGACACAGTTACACATGTGGGATCGGCTTGTGTTAAAGAGGGTAAGTGGGACTACATGTCGCCGGCCATGCATATGGAAATATGCCTCACTGATCGGGAGTCTGGTGCTGTGGTCGCTGCCACTAGCTTGGGGGCACTGCCATTCAGGACTCAGGACACAGTTAGGTTAGTGGCACCAGAAGCATTAAGACTGTATGAGCCTGTGATGATGCTTGGTGAGGACGGGCCGCACTGGGAGCAATGTGTCTTGCCTACTGGACTGTGTCATGTGCAATCGGGACTCTATCTGAATTGTGAGGCCTGCTGACCATGGTGTAGGTCAGAGGTAGCGGTGAGCAAGGACCCACAGCCACGTGCATACGTTGGTGGCTCCACCGGCCTGCGTAGTGCAGTTTCAGTGGTACCATGTGTCCCCGGCCTTCCATATTATGGTGCTGTGGTCTCTGCCACGAAGTTGGGGTCACTGTCATTCAGGACTCAGGACACAGTTACACATGTGGGATCGCCTTGTGTTAAAGAGAGTTAGTGGGACTACGTGTCGCAGGCCTTGCATATAGAAATATGCTTCACTGATAGAAGGGAGTCTGGTGCTGTAGTCGCTGCAACAAAGTTGGGGTCACTGCCATTCAGTACTCAGGACACAGTTACACAAGTGGGATCGGCTTATATTAAAGAGGGTTAGTGGACTACGTGTTGCCAGCTTTGCATATGGAAATATGCCTCACTGATCAAAGGGAGTCTGGTGCTGTGGTCGCTGCCACGAAGTTGGGTTCACTGCCATTCAGGACTCAGGGCACAGGTACACATGTGGGATCGGCTTGTGTAGTTTCAGGTTCAGTGGCACCACGTGATATAAAACAAGTTCTTGAAGTAAGGATACTAAAAGGATATTGGGTAGATTTGAGGGACGTTATACTTAGTTGAGGTTTTCACCAGAAACTACTTTAAATTTTTTTAATTCGTTTTGAAACTTTACATCACTATTATCTTCCAACTCTTCTTAAAAACCTACACTTATCAAACTGTTATTTTCTGTACACTTCTCTTGATCACCAAAGAAACGTAACTCTATATTATCACAAAGTTGTTTATATTTATATTAAAACTCCATTTCGTGCTGCAGCAAGACCTAGACTAATCCAGATGATTCCTCTTGACTTTGAATATAAACTTGCAGATGTCTATCGACGCGAACATTCGTAGGATCTAATTTCTCGATGTGAAAGCATCTTTAAGCTGAAGCTGTACAATTTTTTGGGATCACTGAAATAATATCGACTACCAAAATATCGACTACCCAAAATATCGAGGAAAAAATATCTACAACCAAAATATCGAGTTTGTATGTACAAACAGGTAAGTACAAAAATATCGAGTACAAAATATCGTTTACAAAAATATAGTTGTAAAAAATATCGACTTCAATAAAAACAATGTTTAATTACATTAATATAAAAAATTAATTACTAAAATATAATTAACAATACTTAAATTAACTTTTAATAATTAAATAATTAATGAAAGTAAAAAAATAATATTTTTTAATCATATTTCTTAAAACATATATATATATATAGTAACAAAATTTAATTAAATAATAGCCAATATTACAGTACAAATACAAAAGAGTAAAAATTACTATTCCCGCTGCAAAGAGTGCAACAGTGGATATATGACGTTACAACGCAACTTTTACAACGCACTACCATTACAACGTAAGTATTGGTAAGTATATAATAATTTTTTTTAATTTAAATTATTTAAAATTATTTAAATATAATTTAATTTAATTTCATTTCATTAAATTAAATTAATGTAAATTTAATTTTACTTTATTTTTACACTGTACCCCTGTACCCCTGTACCCCAAAACTGACCCTGAACCCTAAAAAAACCCTTTACCCAAAAACCCAAAACTGACCCTGAACTCTAAAAATACCCCTTTACCCAAAAACTAAAAACTGACCCTGAACCCTAAAAATACCCCTTTACCCAAAAATTAAAAACTGACCCTGAACCCTAAAAATACCCCTTTACCCAAAAACCCAAAACTGACCCTGAACCCTAAAAATACCCCTTTACCCAAAAACTAAAAACTGACCCTGAACCCTAAAAATACCCCTTTACCCAAGAAACTAAAAACTGAACCTGAACCCTAAAAATACCCCTTTACCCAAAAACTAAAAACTGACCCTGAACCCTAAAAATACCCCTTTACCCAAAAACTAAAAACTGACCCTGAACCCTAAAAATACCCCTTTACCCAAAAACTAAAAACTGACCCTGAACCCTAAAAAGACCCCTTTACCCAAAAACTAAAAACTGACCCTGAACCCTAAAAATACCCTTTACCCAAAAACTAAAAACTGACCCTGAACCCTAAAAATACCCCTTTACCCAAAAACTAAAAACTGACCCTGAACCCTAAAAATACCCCTTTAATTTAACATAATTAGCAATTAATCAATTAAATTAAAATAATTACCAATTACATTTTAATTAATTAACAAATATTATTTAATTACCAATTAATTAAATATTACTACCAATTAATACATTTACATATTTAATAAATAATAATTAAATTACTTCCCACCCTATTCCCCTATAAACCCACAACCCGCTACAGGAAATACATTATTTTAATTTACATAATTAGCAATTAATAAATTAAATTAAATTAATTACCAATTAAATTTTAAATAATTAACATATATTATTTAATTACCAATTAATTAATTATTACTACCAATTAATAAATTTACATATTTAATTAATTATAATTAAATTACTTCCCACCCTATTCCCCTATAAACCCACAACCCGCTACAGAATAAAATTACACAATAATTTAAAAAAAATCATTAATTAAAAATAATTATAACATAAAATGACACTTTTCACACATATTATAACATAAAAACACTATAAATAATTACATATTATATAAAAAACGATAATTTTTACTTTCGATATTATTTACAGTCGATATTACTTCACTTACCTTAAAAACGATATTTTGGCTGTCGATATTCTGTCCTGTCGATATTTTCTCCAAACGATATTTAAAACTCGATATTCTGTCCAAACGATATTTTGGAGTCGATATTATGTCTGTGTACCAATTTTTTGATAAGTGTGCTCTCCTGTTAAATTTTTTCCCACATTTCTTTCATTTCTGTTTTTTCAGACTTGATAATATATGACGTGACATAGCGAGAAACAGCAATTCAGTTATCTGCAACATATTGTATGTCCATATTTGCATTCCACATCTTTTAAATCACCGCATTGTAATCATGAAACTGTTCACTCTTCCTTGCGATGACATATGGTGCACTGAGTTAGTAGTACCTTTGGCGCTCCGCGTATACGTACCCTGCGAAGATGCGTGGTCACGGGGGGCGCACTCGGAGCAATTTCTTTTGGCTATGGAATTCTGCTTCAATACAGCCACGTGGCGATGACTTATGGTGCAGTGAGTTAGTAGTACCTTTGGCACTGAGCGTGCATGTATCCTGTGATGATGCGTGGTCCGGAAGGGCCGCACACGGAGCTATGTTTTTTCTATTGAATTGTGCTTCAATACGGCCATGTGGCGATGACTTATGGTGCAGTGAGTTAGAAGTACCTTTGGCGGTCAGCGTGTACGTTCCCTGCGATGATGCGTGGTCCGGGTCGGGCGCACTCGGAGCAATGTCTTTTGTCTATTGAATTCTGCTTCTATTCTATTTTCGAGTGATAATATGCCTCACTGATCGAAGGGAGTCTGGTGCTGTGGTCGGTGCCAGTGACTTGGGGTCACTGCCATTCAGGACTCAGGACACAGTTGCAAGTGTGGGATCTACTGTGCCAATGATGCATCGTCCAGGTAGGCCGTAGTGGTAACAATGTCTGTTGCCTACTTAACTGCGTCATCTGCAATTGCGACTCGATCTGTATTGTGAGCCCTACTCACCGCAGTGGAGGCAGGAGGCAGCAGTGAGGAAGGGCCCACAGGCATGTGGCGTTGAATTGAGCAATGTCTGTTGCTTACTGGACTGTGTCATCTGCAACCGTGACTCGATCTGTATTGTGAGCCCTATTCACCGCAGTGTAGGCTGGAGGCAGCGATCAGGAAAAGCACACAGGAACATCGTGTTGACTTAAGCAATGTCAGTTGCCTACTGGACTGCGTCATCTGCAATTGCGAATCGATCTGTAGTGTGAGCCCTAGTCACCGCAGTGTAGGCAGGAAGCAGCTGTGAGGAAGGGCACACAGCCACGTGTTGTTGACTTGAGCAATTTCAGTTGCCTACTGGACTGCGTCATCTGCAATTGCGACTCGATGTGAATTGTGAGCCCTAATCACCGCAGTGTAGGCCGGAGGCAGCGGTGAGGAAGGGCACACAGCCACGTGTTGGTGACTTGAGCAATGCCTGTTGCCTGCTGGACTGCGTCATCTGCAATCTCGAATCGATGTGAATTGTGAGCCTTGCTATCCGCAGTGTATGTAAAAGGCAGTGGTTTGTACAGACATAAGTCCGCGGTGCTGTGCCGCTGGGGGCCTGTGTAGCGGAAGCCAGGGATTAGCTGAGGAGGCTGGCGTTTATGACAGGGGCCTCCTGGCAGGTTGAGGGGCGCCACCCTGGCAGACGCTTTGGCTTTCACACAAGTCAACCACGCCCAGAGATTCTGCCTATTTATTCACCTTCTTCCGCTGAAGTGGCGTACGTTGGACCAGCCCTCTCCGGTTATGCTTATGCTTATAGGGGAGACAACACAGCTACATGACTGAGATCTTCCCTAATGTTTGACGTAACATGGTTGGGTCCACTGTCCACAATACTACAAGCACCAGTAGTATCTGTGCACATGGAGAGGTGTGTGTTGTGCATACTGAGATGTGTCCAGCACATCACCACTACACTGTGCATTGTGTGCTATGTTATTCATGGGTGAATTGCTTCCTACACATATAGTTTGTTCACACCTGTCCCAATATTCAGCTATTGTTTGGCTGAGGGGCCATGTTGTTTTTGCAAGTTTTGTTCTCTTGTTCTGCACTGCCTCTGTGGTAGAGGGGGGGTCCTGGGGGTGGTTGTGGGTATTGTGGCCTTCTTGGGTATCGGAGCTGCTTGATCAGTAGGTCTATGACATGTGCTGGTCTTCAGATGTGGCTCTGGGTTGGGCTCACTTTCATACTATATGTAGTTGTTTAATATTAAAAAAAACAAGAAGACATTATATAGTTTACATAACAAATAAAAAAACATACAAAAACTAATTTTAGGATATTAAGTTACAAAATATAATATTTTTTTTCAAAATTACTGAGACAAACATAGTTTTTTTTACACTTTATAATTAGAAATTAAATAACCTTTGAAATTCACAAAAAAAAGGTCTCAGGAACATCAAAGTGAGAAATTAGTATTTAAAAAAAAATCTAATTTACTGAAAAAACAATTGGCACATTTCCCAACATTGAGCTATTATATGGCTGAGGGACCATGCCGTTTTTGGAGGGTTCGCTGTCCTGTTCTGCACTGCCTTGGTGGTAGTAGGGAGAGGAGTGGTATGGGGGAGAGGTCTTGAGGGTTGTGGCAGTGGGTGTTGTGTCCTTCTTAGGTGTAAGAAAAAACTAATGAATATTATAATTAGAAGTTAGCATTAAAAAAACATTGGAATTCACTGAAAAAAACAGGTTTCAGGCACGTTATAGATAGAAATTAGCATTGAAAAAACCTTTGAAATTCACTGAAAAAACCATAGGTTTCAGGCATGTAATAGTTAGAAATTAGCATTTAAAAAACCTTAGAAATTCACTGAAAAAACCATAGGTTTCAGGGACGTTATAGTTAGTTGGACATTTCACTCATACAAAACCATAGAAATTCCACCGTTCTAGTTAGTTGAGCTAACTATAACTCGCGCCCCCGCAATGCACTGCTGATGATGTCACATATTACATCATTCATGACATGGTCAGTGACATCACTGATGACATCTCAAATGACATCACTGATGGCATCATCCACATGAAAATGTGATGCACCTCATCACACCCTAATATAACACTTGATACACCCACTCTAAAGTACAGCCTATAATTTTCGAAACCATGAACACTCCAATACCAGTTAGTACTTATCCACTCACTAATTCCTAGCTCTACACACACATCCACTCATTCACCCATACAGTCACCCATACATATAGTCAGCGATCAATACAGCATTATCATATGCACTCACATATCTATACAGACACTCACACACCGCATCTCATTCATAGAGTTATTCACATACCTAGTCAGTCATGGAAATAATCAATCACACTTTCATTTACTCACCTGTACAGTTATACACATACCACCTCACTTATTTAAACATATACTAACACATACTTACACTCAAAAACAATAAATAATACAAGCAGACACTGATCCATACAGGCACTCTCACATATAGTCATTTATACACTCCAACACTCACATATACTGCCTTTCACATATGCAGTTACTCACACATGTACTACTGAGGCATCCATTCATTCACCAACACACCCATACACACACTCACCCAGCCATACAACCCTTCACAGATACAGTCTTGAACACATACACCCAGGGAATCATCCGCTCACACATATATGCACAGAGTCACACACCCCCACCCACCCACACAGACACTCAGGCACCCATACATATACTCAGAAAACCAATCAATAGCCCATATAGATCCTCATTTATCTACTCACCAACCCATGCAACCACTTACAAAGCAACTGACAACCTAAACGGTGTGAATCTCTGTATCAGTCGCTAACACATGCATTAAGTAAGACACAATTAATCACTCACTTATACAGTCAGTCACACACCTTTTAAATCATCCATCCTGACACTTATACACCCATTCATTCTTCAATACACCTTGGCATATATATAACTCCTGGACACTGCCATCTCTTCCACACAAATGGTCCGAGGGGACCGCAATGCTCACCTTTGGATCCCCGATGCTCCCGCTGTATTACTGCCACCGGTGCAGGTCTAAGGACTTCAAGTCCCGGCATCCCTCCTGTGGCGCCTACCAACCATGTCATCAGGAAGTGCCAGGAGGCGCTTGATAAGCGGAGAAGGGCTCCCACTCCACGGGTCCCGCTAACTCCTGAACACTGCCATCTCTTCGACACAAACGGTCCGAGGAGACCGCAACGCTCACCTTTGGATCCCTGCTGCTCCCACTGTATTACTGCCACCGGCATGGGTCTAAGGACTCCAAGTCCCGGCAACCCTCCTGTGGCGCCTACCAACCACGTCATCAGGAAGCGCCAGGAGGCGCTTGATAAGCGGAGAAGGGCTCCCGCATCGCAGGATGCCCGTGGGCCAAGGTGCGGGCCCTTCTGAGCCTGTCCGAGACTGACTGAGGCTGGGCTGGACCAACCCCGTAAAGACTTGTGTTACGTGAGTTATTAAGTTGAATGTTTGGTTACTTGGCAACATTTGTTGAATGTGGGAGAGCATTTGGGGGGGTGTAATAAGTAAAGATCTAGGATTTATACTCTCTGTAGTATTTCAATGACTGTCACCTCCACCTAATTGAACCAGTCACTCTATTTACCATGGGGGAAAGTATACCTCCATTTACAAGGCCAAATACTAGACAGAAAGCCTCTATGTGTTCCCCCATTGCGAAACCTACAGCCATTGATAAAATGTTACGCCAGGTAATTGGGGCTGTTTCTGGTGAGATTGAATGCACTGAGAGACGTCTCTCACTAACACCAACTATCCAAAGAATTACCCCAACCTTGGAAATAGGGGTCACTGATTCTTCTCAAACAGTAAATCTTTCACTTACCCCTGACCTAATGCCTGCCCTAGACAATGTAACTCGGGAAACCTTATGTAAAAATGATACGGGGGCAAATAGGAAAGGTGGCCAGAGGAAACAAAAAGAGCACAAGGTGGGAAGCAAGTAAACCACACACTGAGGGCAGCTCCAAAACAACAGCCAGAGGGTCATGTATCTGGTACTAATAGTATAGAGCCAATGGAGGCTCCCCTATGGGCCTCTAATCTGGCTATGGAGCTCAAATCTCACTTTGAAAGGCTTATAAAATCTGAGCTAGGAGTCGCAACCAGTCACTTAGAGAAGTTGACTTTATTAGTGGACACATGGGGGAACAAATTAGACACTGCCCTGATTACCTTCGGAACCAACAAATTGTTGGTCCAAGCCCCTCATCACCAACGCATACAAGTGGCCCCTCCTGCCATTACCGTATCATCTGTACTAAACCCGCCAACTGGGCCTATCTTGACTATTCATCACGTTGTAGACAAAGTAGTCTTTCAGCAGGGGGCAACACAAGCTGGGGACATCAATCATGGCTCGAGCAATAGGCTAATAACTATAGGCCCTTTAGTGGATCAAAATACACTTAGAAACCGTTAAGGAGATAATGGGAACATTTGCCAACTTAACCCAAGGGTATTAAACCCTTCCCTGCCTTGTATTGAACTACCTCCAGCTTCTATGCCTTATGTTGTTATTTTAGCTGGAATACCAGAGTTGGAATCAGGTAGTGGGGAGCTATATCCTGAGCTAAAAAATAAAATCATTTTTTGGCTAAATAAACATAGACCCCTTCCCCCCTTAATCCAAAGTGAAATACTATTTGCACGGAGGGTCAGTTGGCTGGGACAGAGGCGAAAAGACATTCCGGGGGACTCTGTTTTGATTAATTTTAGGGACACCAGGACGGTCCAGCACATTCTTAAATGGGGACCAATCAGGGAGAATAGTGGAATCCAGACGCCCCCCTTAGGCTGTTTCTACCCACCCAATTCCCTGTTAGAAAAGATGGGAAGTGTATACAAAAAGTGAGAGTCGAGAGGACAGACTGGAAATATGCCAAACATGGGTTGGGGTCGGAATATCTCTCGTCTTTTAACATTACAGCAAGCAATAGATACAGATCCCTAGACCTAGTTGATTGACTGGATCCCACAGTCAAACAAACAGAAGGTATACCCACTCAGCCATTAGAGCAACAAAACTGTGGAAGATTTGAGCCTGTGAGTTACCAACCTAGGAAAATATGCGATGCTATAGTGGTTCCTGGTAGTCCTGGTGTCTCTATTAGTACACCATGGGAGTCCCTTGATACTACACAGGGTGGGGGGGGGGGGGTACTGGCCAAGATCTACACCAGGAGAAGCGACCCTTGCATTCACCGATCGATACTGCAATACATCCGAAGAACATTAAGATGGCATTCTTTCTTTAACATTAAGATGGTATCCTGGAATATATCAGGTCTCCTTTCTAAAATGGATCTCCCTGATTGGGGAGAATATATTGATACACATGACCTATGCCTCTTCCAGGAATCATGGTCTATCATACCACTGCATAGAGTAGGTTATGTTGCATACTCAATCCCAGCTATCCAGGGGCCTAGGGGCAGATCCTCAGGGGGCCTTTGTATCTGGGTTGCTGTACACTTGGGCTGTACCATCAAGTTGATGGACACTGATTCCCTGGACATCTTGTGCATCCTCCTCTCTTTTTATGACACATTTAACATGACTATTATTAATATTTATTCACGTCCAGTGAGGGCGGGGAAAACCTCTCAGACCTTAGATTGTTTGGCCTCCTTTCTATCTACCTTACCTGAGTCTGTACACACAATAATTGGAGGGGATTTTAAATGTCATTTTGAACCACTTAATGGCACAAGTAGTACCATTGCCAATGAGGAGGACTCTGGGCCATTCTGGAATCTATATTTACCCAACTCGGGGGTGGACCCCCTTATCCTACAGATGAACTTTCTCACTCTTACACATTCGCTTAGGGCATGTAATGGTCGATTCCCTGCTGACAGCCCGGGAAATGTTACTTTTAATAAATTGGGACAGGCCTCTACCATTGATTACATCCTGGTAGATGTTGAGATTTGGTCTAGAATCAATGATTTTATGGTCCAGTCTCGATGTGAAAGTGACCATAATCCCTTGGTCTTAGAGCTAGCTGATCCCCACCGAGTACTGGACGGGTCTTGTCAACTCAATCTGCCCCAAATTAAACTGCAATAGAAGGAGGCAGAAGAGTACGCTGGGGAACCCTTGTTGCGTCTACTGAAAAATTAGCTTCCCTCTACACACAAACCATTCCCTTTTTAGAGACCGCCTTTGGAATGCTGGATATTAATCAGGGTGATAAATCCTTGTTGTTATTAAGTAAAAACCATCAGGACATGGTTGAAAAGTTAGCGGAATTTTTCTACAATAGTGAAAATAGCAATCACTCCGATCCCAAACCTAAACATCTCTGGTACAGTAAAGCATGTAGAGAAGCCAAACAGGCTTTGATACTTGGGATTAAGAAGAAGGATACCACATGTATTAAAGCAAGCAGGTAACACTATAAAAATACTCTAGCTGAAGCTAAAACTGCTTGGGAAATTGAAAAATTGGAAGCAATAAAGAAAGCTCTAGATACCAGAGACATGAGAGGCTTTTGGAGCCTAGTCAAGACTGGTAATTCTGAAGGCAGCTATGCTATTAAACCAAATCTGGGGGAAGAAGCTAGAAGATCCCATTTTAAAGTTTTATATTGAAGGCCTCTAGTAGACGTTGTAGTATATCGGGCAATTGATATAGATTTAGCACCCCCAAACGAGGGTCCACTACCCTGCACACTGGCAGAAGTCACTCTGGCGCTGGGCAAACTTCTACCTAATAAGGCACCAGGATTGGATAGAATACCTGATGAACTTTTTAGGAATGAACACGTAGTGTGGGCACCCTATTTGCAGATCTTATTTAATGCCATCGTTCAAGGCATGGATCTTCCTCCGACTTGGGCTGGTGCAGAAATAATTCCTATTTTTAAAAAGGGCTCACCCCATAATCTGGCAAATTATCGGCCAATAAGCCTTATCGACGTTACTCAGGAGATATTTGAACGTGTTCTTCTGGGTCGATTGCAATCATGGATGGACGAAATGAATGTTTTAACTCCTCTACAAGCAGGATTTAGGTCCAAAATCTCACCCATCGATCAGATTCTTAAATTGCAACTGATCCATTGGAAAACTGTAACTCTGGAGGGTGGAAGCCTATACCTAACCTTTGTGGATCTAAAATCCGCATTCGACATGGTGCAGCGCGATCAGCTTTGGGGTTTACTCTAAGATATGGGAGCCCCTGTTTATTTATGCCAGCTGCTGAAGCGCCTACATGAAGGCACCTATGCGAGGGTAAGATTTGGTAAGAAAGGTGAATTGACAGCTCCCTTCCCTGTGGAGAAAGGGGTGAGGCAGGGATCTATTTTAGCACCAACCCTCTTTTCCCTTTTCCTAAATGGTTTAATCGAAATGCTCCTGACAATAAAGGACTTGGATTCTCCCAGGTTAGCGAACCACAGAATACCAGCATTAATGTTTGCGGATGACACGCTGCTCCTATCTAAAACATCAATGGGTATGCAGCGTCTACTGGAAGAGTTCAGTGTTTTCTGCAAGAAGAGGAATTTGGAGATTAATATCCAGAAAACCAAATATATGGTCTTTCATGCCAACACTACTAACTGCCCGCACCCACAAATGGACGGAAGGCCCCTAGAGAGAGTGTCCACATTTGATTACTTGGGTATTACACTTAATGATAAGATGGACTTGGGGACACAAATAAAGAAAGCCAACCTAAAATTAACACAGTCAATAGGAGGCATCTTGAAAGTCCACAAAAGTTGTACCCAAAAAGTGGTCGCAGAAATTTATATAATACAAGCAAGAGGGGCTTCGTTATGCAGAGCTGAACTGTGGGGACAATGTCCATCTAACATTTTATCTCTTACAGAGAATACTTTTATTAGGCAGCTGATGGGTCTTCCAAAAAGCACTCCTCTAATTCCACTTAGGATGGATTTGGGTATTGGACCCATTGCTGATCTAATTGCTCCTCGTCCTCTTTTATTTTGGTGTCGCCTCTGGAGCCCGTCTGAGCTAGCTGTTTTCAGGTGGGAATTGAGGGATGTTATGTCCATATTGGGAGCAGGAAATCTACTGTGGTTGTCATACATTAGACGCACATGTTATTCACTAGGGAGGGAAAACATGTGGTTAACGCCAGAAGCGACCTGCCCCTCTATCCCCAAAAGTCCCTATCGCTGGCTTTTAAAGTACACAAACTCGCTCTATTGTCACGGAGTATGAATTCATGTAGCCTGACATCCAGGTTTCTGGATGCCAAGCAACAATACAAATTGGAATTGGCCCTGGACAGTATTCAACCATTCATGGCAAAGAAGTTGTTTTTACAATTTAGGCATGGGACGCTCACGCTCCACGCATTCACAAATAAATGGAAGAGAGCAACTTCCTTAGATTATCCTGGGTGTTCTTCTTTTGAAGAAACAGAACCCCATGTCATGTTATTCTGTCCTGCTTACAAAGGGTCTAGATCCAAGTGGGTCCTCCAACTTTGTAGAAATCTGGGCCTTAGGAACTTTAGAGAGGTTTTCAGGCTACTAAAATACGAGACTCAGCCACTATTTGTAGTCGCTAGCTCGAAATTCTTATTTGCGATGTGGTGTATATGCAGAGGTATTTTAAAGGACAAAGAGATGGGCAGAAACCTGACTGTGCTTTCCAATTAGTAATGTTATGGTATTATATCTGAACTTACCTACATCTAGAGAAATGCCTTGAAATATTTTTATGGTTGTCCCAATTTTAATGTTTTATCCTTTAATTATTTTTTTAAAAATATATTTGTATTGTTCTAATTTTTTTAATTGTATAATTGCAAGTATTTTTCTATTCAAGTGGTTCCTAGTTTTAGGGGGTCAAGCTATGGGGTGAAAACTTGTGACATTAACACTTTGGGGTCGATTCCGATACAGGGAAAACCACTCCGAATAGCCGTATGGAGCATTTTCCCGTACGAATCGTACCCTGCAACGTCCCCCGTGTGCACGATGAAGTACGATTCGTACCAGGAGCAGGACTCCGTACGAATCGTACAGAGTTCGTACGAATCAAATCCCTGTAAGAATCTCCCTCGGAACCCGCTGTACGCCACATCCGTACGGTTCGCGGCTGGTTTTTCCGACCCAGCAAGTACGAATCGTGTCGGGTACGCACCGTACAACACTTTTTTTACGAGAGCCGAAAACGTCCGGAGAAGCAGAGTTCGCCTCGAAACAGGTACGGTATGCCCCCCCCCCCCGATATGGTGCGTACACCCCATGATCGCAGGGGTACGGTGAGTACCCCTGTGATAATGGGGTATATGTACCATACCCCACAATTGCAGGGTGTTCGCACTGTACCCCATGTTCGCTGGGTGTGCGGTGCGTACACCCTGCGATCGCGGGGTACGGTGGGTACACCCCATTATCGCAGGGGTACGCACCGTACCCCTGCGATCATGGGGTGTACGCACCGTACGGTGTGTATGTGAATGTGTGCTTTTCCGTACGAACTGCCCTTACCTGACGTGGACCGTACGAATCGCGTCCTCCTCCCCCGGTCAGGATTGTACTCGTCGGTTCGTACGGCATGTTCGCGATTCGTACGGAGAGGGCTCCGGATACGAATCGTACGGATGATTTTTTTCCCGAATCAGAATCGACCCCTTGTTGTTTTTTTGTACAATTACCTCTTGTACTTTTTTGTTGTTCCAAGAATTAATTGCATTTATGCTATGATGTATTTTAACTGTGATTTTATGACTGTATAGCCGAAATAAAGTTCTTTTGACTGACTGACTGACATTTTATAGAAACACATAGTCACTGGATGATGTCATCAGTGATGTCATCAGTGATGTCATTTGAGATGTCATCAGTGATGTCATCAGTGATGTCACTGACCATGTCATGAGTATATATATATATATATATGTGTAAATATGACGCATCATTGGTGTCGCAAGGAGGGCGCAATGAAAAGTGACGCATTGCTGTTTTCACGCAGCGATGCGTCACTTTTCATAAATGAGGCCCTAGGTTTTTACTATAACTACCTACTGGCGACCGCCAGTAGGTAATATATATATATATATTACCTACTGGCGGTCGCCATAGTTAAAAACTAGGGCCTCATTTATGAAAAGTGACGCATCGCTGCGTGAAAACAGCGATGCGTCACTTTTCATTGCGCCCTCCTTGCGACACCAATGATGCGTCATATTTACAATATAACGCATCATGTCGCAAGGAGTTACAGATACGTCAGTATTTCTGACGTATCTGTAGGCGCAAAAGTGATGCATTGCTGGAGTGTGTCACAAAAGTGACGCAACTCCAGTAATGTGTCCTTTCACGTGGAAAGGGCCTGCGTAAATCTTACGCCTGCTGTAAGGCAGGCGTAAGATTTTGACGCATTTGAGTCCTAGAAGTGGCGCAGTGAAATCTTATAGATTTGACTGCGTCACTTCCATGACCCTTTCTTACATCAAAACGCCCTTCTTGCATACATTATACATGGCGCAGGTATAATGTGGCGCAGGGGTTTACAAAGTGACGCATCTACCTAGATGCGTCACTTTGTAAACATGGCGCAACAAGGTGCATTTTTTACGCCACTGGTGCGTCACAAAAAGTGACGCACCGGCGGCGTAAAAGTGACGCACGGCCTCATAAATGAGGCTCCTAGTTGCCATAGGAAATCCGCAACATTGTATTTGGAATAACTTTGGCGCCGATGGACGAATCTTCGCGAATTTCTCCAAGAAGAAGGCCTGCTCCGCTCCGCTTCTTCCCTGAAAGTTTGGGGGTGATTCGTGAAGCAGGGGCCGAGAAAAATTTCCCCATGCAATTTCCCATAGGACCTTTAGCCGGGGCTACAGCCCGAACGGCTGAACGGAATTACACCAAACTTGGCAAAAAGGTCGAGTTCTGTTCGCAGATGGGCCTTTTTGTTAAATGGTGTAAATCTGTTCAGTAGTATCTGAGAAAATCAAAAGTAAAATCATAGATATATTTTGAAGGTGTTACGGTAAGCTTACTGTTAGCTTACTGTACTCTGTACCTTCCCGAGCATGAGCTGAATGCTAATTGGCTGTCAACTGTCTGTCAACACTCTAAACCAGAAAGTGTTGGCAGCCATCTTGTGCCTCGGTAGACTGAGGCACAAGAAAGCAGAAAAACAAATGCCCTCCACAGGGCTTGGTCGCCCCACTCACTGCTGCCGCTCCTGCCTGCCTTTGCCGCCTCCTGCCTGCAGATTCCTTCGCTCGCTGCCCACTGCTCCTGGGAATTTCCTGCTGCTCCTGGGAATTTCCGGCTGCTCCTGGGAATTTCCCGCTGCCCGCTGCTTCTTGGAATTTCCCGCCGCTGCCTCCCTGCGGCCCGCCCCCCTGTGATTCCATTCGCCGCCCCGCTCCCGCCACCCAGCTGCTCCTCCCTCCCGGCTCCTTACTTATGACGCCCCCAGAGCGACCGCGCAGCGGACGCGCGCAGCGGGAGCGCCGATTGAGCACCGAAGGTGCGCCAAAGGTAAGCCCGTCTGCGCCTGTCCGCGCCTGGCCCGCGCCCAGCGCCAGGACCCCTGGCCCTCCCCGCCGAGGCAAGACGACCCGACTGACCTACGATGCCGAAACTCTCAACGCACTCAATGCCGGCCGGACCCACGCCTGCTGCCGAGCCACCCCGAGACGCACCCACGGACCCTTCACCTGCTGCACCTGCAAGTTCACCTGCCTCCGAACCTGCCCCGCACCCGCCAAGACAAACACCAGCAGCAACCACCTCAAGTGCATCCTGATCAACACCCGCTCCGTCCACAGACGCGCCGTGGAACTCTGGAACCTCCTCGACGCTACATCACCGGACGTCGCCTTCCTCACGGAAACCTGGATGAACGCCTCCTCTGCACCCGACATCGCCATCGCCATCCCGGACGGGTACAAGATCATCAGGAGGGACCGCATCAACCAGACCGGAGGTGGCATCGCCATCGTCCACAGGAACACCATCCGCATCACGACCGACGCCAACGACTCCTTCGCCGCAGCCGAACATCTCCACTTCCAGATTCACACCGACCCTAAGACGACCCTCAGAGGCACCCTCGTCTACAGACCCCCGGGACCACGCACACAATTCAGCGAAGACATCACAGACTTCATCAGCCCGCACGCCCTCCCCTCCACCGACTACATCCTCCTCGGGGACCTCAACTTCCACCTGGAGAACAACAAGGACCGCAACACCACCGCCCTGCTGGAAAACCTCGCCAACCTCGGACTCAAGCAACTGGTCAACACCCCCACCCACTACGCCGGCCACACGCTTGATCCCGTCTTCTCTTCCAGCAAGTACATCACCTTCAGCCACGCCACCGGACTCCACTGGACCGACCACAGCTGCGTCCACTTCAGCTTCAAACGATCAACGACCCACCACCACCCGCAACAGGTACCTCACAGGAATTGGAGCAAGATCACCGCAGACCAGCTCACCACCTCCCTCAGCAAGAGCCCACCCGCCAACACAACGGACCCCAACGAAGCAGCCCGCAACTTCACACAGTGGCTGACCGCCTGCGCCGACGACCTCGCGCCACTAAAGAACCCTCCCAGCAGACCCAGAAGCAAGAAGGCATCCTGGTTCACCGACGACCTCAAGGACTCGAAGAAGACCTGCCGCACCCTCGAGAAAGCCTGGCTCCTCGACCGGACCACCGACAACATGACCGCCCTCAAACACGCTACCCGCAAGCACCACCAGCTCATCCGCACCACCAAGAAGAAATCCCTGAAGGAACGACTGGACAACAACGCCCACGACAGCAAAGAGCTCTTCACTATCGTCAAGGAGTTCTCCAACCCCAGCACCGGCACCAACGACATCACTCCGTCACAAGACCTCTGCGACTCCCTCGCCTCGTTCTTCCACAGCAAGATTGCCGACATCCACAACAGCTTCGGCGCCCCACCCTCGCACCCAACCGTCGAACCAACGCCCCCCACCGCCACTCTTCGCACCTGGACCACGGTGACCACCGAAGACACAGCCCGCACGATGAACACCATCCACTCCGGATCACCGACTGACCCCTGCCCACACCACGTCTTCAACAAGGCCGACTCCACCATCGCACCCCAACTCCGGAACATCATCAACGCCTCCTTCAACACCGCCACCTTCCCGGAGAGCTGGAAGCACGCCGAGATCAGCGCCCTCCTGAAGAAACCTACAGCGGACCCCCCCGATCTCAAAAACTTCCGCCCCATCTCGCTCCTCCCTTTTCCTGCTAAAGTCATCGAGAAGATCGTCAACAGTCAGCTGACCGCCTTCCTCGAGACGAACGGATCCCTCGACCCCTCGCAGTCCGACTTCAGAGCCAACCACAGCACCGAGACCGCCCTCATCGCAGCCACCGACGACATCCGGACCCTGCTCGACAAGGGGGAAACAGTGGCCCTCATCCTCCTGGACCTCTCCGCTGCGTTCGACACGGTCTGCCACCACACCCTAGTCCAGCACCTCAGCAACATCGGTATCCAAGAGAAGGCACTGGAGTGGATCATCTCGTTCCTCGCCGGAAGAACACAAAGAGTCCGCCTCCCCCCGTTTCGCTCCGAGGCCACCGAAGTCATCTGCGGCGTCCCGCAAGGATCTTCACTCAGCCCCACCCTCTTCACATCTACATGAAACCTCTCGCAGCCATCGCACGCCAGCACAACCTCAACATCATCTCTTACGCCGACGACACCCAGCTGATCCTCTCCCTCACCAGAGACCCCGACACCCCGACACCGCCAGAACCTGCCTACACGAAGGGATGAAAGACGTCGCCGAGTGGATGAAGGACAGCCGCCTGAAACTGAACTCGGACAAGACGGAAGTCCTCATCCTGGGATCTTCGCCCTCCGCCTGGGACGACTCCTGGTGGCCCCCAGCCCTGGGCACCGCACCCAAGCCAACCGACCACGCACGCAACCTGGGCTTCATCCTGGACCCCTCCCTCTCGATGACCAGACAAGTCAACGCCGTCTCCTCATCGTGCTTCAACACCCTCCGTATGCTTCGCAAGATCTTCCGCTGGATCCCGACCGAGACCAGGAAGACTGTCACCCAGGCACTCGTCACCAGCCGACTGGACTACGGAAACGCCCTCTACGTCGGAACCACAGCCAAGCTACAGAAAAGACTCCAGCGCATCCAGAACGCCTCCGCCCGACTCATCCTGGATGTCCCCCGACGCAGCCACATCTCCAGCCACCTGAGGAACCTGCACTGGCTCCCCGTCGACAAGAGGATCACGTTCCGGCTCCTCACCCACGCACACAAGTCTCTCCACAACCTGGGCCCCAAGTACCTCAACGACCGCCTGACCTTCTACACGCCCACCCGCCAGCTACGGTCCACCAGCCTCGCCCTCGCAGCCGTACCACGCATCCGAAGAGCCACCGCCGGAGGAAGATCGTTCTCTTACCTGGCTGCCAAGAAGACTTGGAACTCCCTCCCCATCCACCTTCGGCTGACCCAGGACCATCTCGCCTTCAGGAAACAACTCAAGACCTGGCTGTTCGAGCAGTAGCATACCCCTCCCCCCAAGCGCCTTGAGACCCTCCCGGGTGAGTAGTGCGCTATACAAATGGCATGATTGATTGATTGATTGATTAGAACGCAAAAAGGTGGCAGGGTAGAAACACCCTGACCCCTTAGGCCTGCTCAGGGGGTCCCACAAGGAACCCCAAGGCCCCCCAATTATTATTTTTTTTAACCACTTGGATGCTAATGACAAGGGTAACTCGTCATGGAGTTTCCATTGATTTCAATGGAAATTACATTGAAGAGCCAGAGGTGGCCTTAGCAGCCAAGTGGTTAAATCGCGGGGTACGCGTACGGTACGCGTACCCCGTTGAAAAAAACAACCCGGATGTGCTTTTTTTAATATTAGCCCCCGGGGGCATGTTTTATAAAAAGTGTGGGGGGCCCCAATCCCCCCACACTGCCCGGGGACCACCACCCCCGGGGCAAATGTATTATGCTGGTGGGGGGCATAGAGCCCCCCATAAGCCCCGGGGACCGCCACCCCTGGGGCAAAGTTGTTAGTGATGGGGGCCCCGAGCCCCGGGGACTGCCACCTCTCGGGGCTTTTTTTCTAAGTAACCCCCCCGCAGCCCCGGGGACCACCAACCCCCGGGGCTTTAATATTTGTGATGGGGGGCCTCCAAGGCCCCCTGAACCCCGGGGACTGCCACCCCCGGGGCTTTGTCTGTAAGTATGCGGGTGGCTCATGGCCCCCCCGCAGCCCCGAGGACCGCCACCTCCTGGGGCTTTGTTTTAAATAAAAAAACCTGTGTGGGGGCTCAAGCCCACCCACACATCCCAGGGACCGCCACCTCCCCGGGGCACTAATATGCAAATAGGGGGGTCTGTGACGGACCCCCCAGCCCCGGGGACCACCACCCCCGGGGTGTTTCGTACATGTTGGGAGGGGGGCCGCGCGGCCCCCCTCCTGGAGCCCTTGATGGCCCTGGGGACCGCCACCCCCCAGGGCCGGCTCCTGCAGTGTCCCGGGGTGCCCACCCCCGGGACACTGCTGTTTACTGTGGTAGGGCGGGAGCTTCGCGGCTCCCACCCTATCACAGCAAACTGCTTTGATTTTTGAAAGAGAGAGCAGGAAATCAAAGCCGATTGTTTTTCTGTATGGGGAGCAGCATGTTAGCTGCTCCCCATACAGAAAAGCAATGCTGGCTCCCGCAGGATGCGGGGAGCCGTCAGGGACTGTGGGGGGCTTGGGGAGGGGTCCCCGGGGCCTTGGCGTGGGGGGCTTGGGGAGGGGGCCACGCTGCCCCCCCTCCCCCCAAAAATAATAATAAAAAAAAGGCCGGTCCCGGGGGAAGGAGGGCACAGCTATGCAGCCCCCCTCCACAAAAAATGAAAAAAAATTACGTTGGCCATGCCCCGGGGGATGGGGTCCCCGGGCCGTAATTTGCCATGGGAGGGGGGCCACGGCGCTCCCTTCCCGATTTAAAAAAAAATAAAAATTGGGGGCAGTCCCTGGGGATGGGGTACCCAGGGCCCCAAAAAAAAGAAAAAAGAAGGGGGGCTACACAGCCCCCCTTCTTAAAAGTTTTGTTTTAAAAAAAACGGGATTGGGAGGAGGCAACGCCCCCTCCCTGCACCTCTCTGCAAATGCGCCCCCTGGCGCGTTTGCAGAGGGGGAAGTAATTCCCCTCGCATACTGGGGGTCCCTGAGGGCCAACTAACCCACCAGGAGCCTCCAGCATGGGCCAGGGGGCTCCCTTGCAGAGACATGTAAAGAGGCCACGCCCCTTTTTACACCTCTCTGCAATGAAGCCCCCTGGCGCATACTGGAGGTTGCTGGTGGGCTAGTTGGCCCCCAAGGACCCCCAGTATGCGAGGGGAATTATTTCCCCCTCTGCAAATATGCCAGGGGGTGCGTTTGCAGAGTGGTGCCTTAATGTTTTTTGGGGGGATTCCTGGGATTTAAAAAAAATAATAATAATTGGGGGGACCTTGGTGGTCCTTGTGGGACCCCCTGAGCAGGCCTAGGGGGTCAGGAACCTCCAGTATGCACCAGGGGGCTGCCTTGCAAAGAGGTGTAAAAAGGGGGCGTGGCCTCTTTACACCTCTCTGCAACGCAAAAAAATGACTGACGGAGCTGCCTGGCAAACAATAAAAACTTTCACACCAAACGTGGGTCTCCAATTGTGGGTGCTTTTCATTTGGAGTATATAGCGGCCTTCCCAGGTCACGGAGACCCCTCCTGCAGAAGCGCAGGTCCGGCGAAGCTACTTATGCAACGCTAATGGAACAATGTGCTGATTTGCGAGGACAAGAACAGCTTTGCAGCAGCCTCCCGAGGACACAGCAATCCACTATGGGATTTTAAACAATTATTTAGGAAAGCAGGCAGAGGCACCTACGAGAGGTTTTGTTAGGCTAGAACTGCAAATACCAAGATGCAATAGCGGACACGTCCAGGGGGCGGGACTGTTCTTACCGTATATCAAGTCAAGCCGTATGCCGCCTTTCCATGAAGCCGTTCCTGTGAGCAAGGGCCAATGAGGACGCCCGAAACGCATAGGTGAAAGTGACGTCAGATCACAGCTGTGTCCATGAAGATTGACTGACGGAGCTGCCTGGCAAACAATAAAAACTTTCACACCGAACGTGGGTCTCCAATTGTTGGTTCTTTTCCTTTGGAATATATATATATATATATATATATATATATATATATATATATATATATATATATATATATATATATATATATATATATATTCACTGAAAAAACCATAGGTTATAGACCATATATAGTTAGGAATTAGCATTTAAAAAACCTTATTTTACTCACACAAAACCATTGAAATTCCATATATAGTTAGTTGCACTAACTATATATCGCGCACCCGCAATCCACTGCTGATGATGTCACATATTACATCATTCATGACATGGTCAGTGACATCACTGATGACATCACTGATGACATCTCAAATGACATCACTGATGACATCACTGATGACATCTCATTTGACATCAATGACCACATCACTGATGATATCATTCATGTGACAATACAATGCATCTCCTCATATTTTAATATAACCTCTGTTTCACCCAGTGTTAAATACAGAGTATAATTTTTGAAACCATTGACAGACCAATACTAGTTACTACATATGTACTCACTGATTCCTACGTCTACACACACATTCACTCATTCACGCATACAATCATTCATACATACAATCACTCATCTTTACAACACTATCATATGCACTCATACACCTATACAGACACTCACACTCTGCCACTCATCCATGGAGTTACTCACACACCTAGTCAGTCCTGTAAAGAATCAATCACACTTCCATTTTCTTGTCTATACAGTTAAACATAGAGCACCTTATATTTTCAAACATATACTAACACATACTTACCTTGTTATACAATCATTGATATAAGTACACATTGATCTGCACAGAGTCACACACCTCCCAGCCAGCCACACACACACTCAGTCTCCCATACAAATACTTGGACAATCAATCAATAACCCATATAGTTACTCATATAGCTACTGATCAACACATGCAGCAGTTTACAGAACAACAGACATAATGATGCACAAATTAAGACAGTTTAGTCACTAACCCATGCACTCAGTGAGACACATTTAATCACTCACTCATACAGTCAGTCATGCACCTACTAAATCCTTCGTCCAGACACTTATACATCCACTCATTCTTCAATATGTAAGACATATTTAAACTTTACAGAAACATAAAATCACTGGATGTTGTTATCAGTGATGTCATTTGAGATGTCATCAGTGATGTCATCAGTGATGTCACTGACCATGTCATGAATGATGTAATATGTGACATCATCAGCAGTGGATTGCGGGTGCGCGATATATAGTTAGTGCAACTAACTATATATGGAATTTCAATGGTTTTGTGTGAGTAAAATAAGGTTTTTTAAATGCTAATTCCTAACTATATATGGTCTATAACCTATGGTTTTTTCAGTGAATTTTCAAGGTTTTGTAAATGCTAATTCCTAACTATATATGATCTATAACCTATGGTTTTTTCAGTGAATTTCAATGGTTTTTTAATAGCAAATATCATAAGCTGTCGAATGTCAAGTACGTGGTAAGTGAAAACATTTTCGTGTTTATGCACACTGATCTGCTTTGAATGGTGCCCCCCCCCTCATTTCTATTAGGAGTACTCTCTCTTTGCACATAGTGAAGGGTAGTTAACGCAGGCCTTTGCCCCCATTGTAATACGTCGTGCCTGCTTCTCTCTCCATTTGATTGATTGTTATCCAAGTATTTACTGTTTTAGAATTGGTTCTCTTTGGTTCATTCTCTATTTACAAACAAACACAGAGTCGCAATACTCTGTTTAGTCTTTGCAGATAACGAAAAATCGTGTAAAAAAAAAAAGAAAAGGAATCGAGCAAAATCAGTAGGCCACTAACGGGATCTCTTTTTGACCTCGCTAAAATAGAAACATTAGGAACAACCCCTCATGACAAATACAAAACTAGTGAAATGAACTGAACTCCACACAATGATGGCTGCAAAACAGCTCGGCTCCGCCACCCACCCCGCCCAAAATAACGATAAAGAGCGGCTGCCATGATTGGTTGCGGAATGGCCACGACGGAGCTACGAAATGGTACTGCTCTCATGCTAACCCCAGCTTCAGTCTGAAACATCCAGAAACACTGTAGACTACCAATTCGATCAGTTCCGGTAGCGCCCCAATGTAACCCGGTAGAGAAGAACTAGCCCTCCCCTCTTTGACTGATGGTTCTTGTTGTCTGTCCCTTCTGTTGTCATTTAACAGAACTATTTAGCCTGCTGAAAGGGGTTGTGTTCCGACCGTTGGTTGCACCTAACGGCGGTCTTGTGGCCGGCTTGCCTGCACTGCACCCGGGTGCGGAACTACGTGAGGCCCCGGCTCCGCGGGGCCCACTGGACCACTCACTGCGGCCCATCGGGGACAGCCCACCTGCTGCTGGGAGCTGACTGAGGCGGATGCGGCGATTACCGCAGAGACGCGGCTGACGACCCCCACTCGGCGGGCCCTGGCGGTAGTGGACGGAGACGACGGCGAGCTGAGGGCGGAGTGAATCAGACACGGACTGAGGCGGCCCTGCGGTGGCGCAGACGAGTGAGGGCGACCTCCTAACAATTGTGGGAACATCACAAGAGGCACGGACGGAGAGACCCGGCTGGCCAGCTCTTGCACGGATGCTGTGAGTACTCTCCCCCCCCCCCCCGCACTGAGGGGACTGCTGGCGGAGAGCTGTGGAGACACTGTGGTGCCCCGGAACCCCCCCCCCCCCGCACCTGCAACCACACTGCCCCCGGGGGGGCGCTGCTGCAGCACTATTTGCCCTGACGCGGCCCGACTGGTGCTTGGTGCTACCCGCCGGGTGGGTCACTCTCCCATCGACACCGCCAACGCAGCACTCCGCCCTGCCTTGGCGCCACAAGCTGGACGCCCCCGGACCTTGCGGACCCACGAACCGACCAGAGGCGGCCAGGACCGGTGTGTCTCGGAGGATAGGACTATCCACGCCGGCTGCCCTGGCTCACGCACGCCTGCAATGACACTGTCACGGGGAGCACCCTAGCAACGCGGCCATCTGCCCTGGCGAGTCCCGCAAGGCACTACGTGACCCCAAGCGCTTGACTGGGGAACGCGCTGCGGTGCCACACTGAGGGAGCTGCGCGAGTGGGTGCGCCCGCATAGCTTTCGCGCCACACCGGCGACAGGGGGCATCAGGGACCTGGTGTAATTGAGCTGCTGGCCTGCCAGGCCTGACACACCTTGAACGCAGCCTGCGAACTTGTCCCCCCCCGCGGCCCTCACGCTTGACGGAGAAAGGTGCCCTTGCCACTGCCCACGCATGTGACCTGCCCCATGTCTGGCGGGGTGAAGACGCGCACCGGTACAGGGGGCATGTCGGTGAAGGGGAGAACGGGGAAAACGCCTTCCAAAATGGACGCCGACCACGTGGCGACGAAGCTGGACTCTGTACTGGCTGCCATGGAACGGATGGAGGAATCACTTCAGCAGACTCGCACCTCCTTGGAGACCAGGATAGACGGCGTGGCAATTGATCTAACCCATCTCAGAGCTGATCACAAGAAATTGCAAGATCGCACCACTGCACTGGAAGGTGCGGTGACGACCATGGAACCGAAGGTGTCGCAATCGGACAAACACATAAAGGACCTCCTTAACAGGGTGGAATTCCTGGAGGATCGCGCGGAGGATGCGGAAGGGAGGGCGAGGAGGAACAACATCCGCTTGGTGGGCATCCCGGAGAAATGGGAAGGGGTGGACCCCACACGGCGGGTGGAAGACTGGCTCCGTGACCTGCTGCCGGAGGGAGTACTGTCGCCCCATTTTGTGGTGGAGCGTGCCCACCGAGTGCCCACGAGACCCCTAACCACAGGCTCGAACCCCAGGCCAATAATCCTCCGAGTCCTTAACTACAGGGACCGAGACGCTATTTTGCGGGAAGCCAGGAAGCTAGGCGAGATCAGGATCGACAACACCACAGTGATGTTCTTCCCGGACTACACAGTACAAGTCCAGAGACAAAGACACTCCTTCCTGGAAGTGAAGAGGCGATTGCGACAGGCTGGACTTAAATACTCGCTACTCTTCCCCGCCAAGCTACGGGTAGTGGCGAAAGACAAGACACACTTCTTTATGGATTCTGATGAGGTCGAAGCCTGGCTGGATGAGAACATGCCGGATGCCCCTAGACGGGCGCAGGGGCATGCGACCACTGACCGCACGTGTGGGGCGCGGAGGCGTCGCCGACGAAGAGCGCCCACGCCTCCAGGAGCAAGAGAATCGCTGACACACTCTCCAACTGCGGATGAGATGATGCAGGAGCAAAGGGACGCCCTTCGTAAGGTAGTTGAAATCAGCAGCTCCCCGGCCCCATCCCCTGCTCCGGACACAACTCCTACGCCTCTCCCGAGTGATGATGAGGCGATTTATGGACTTCAAGACTCCCAACACACCGAAGGCCTTCCAGACGTCACACCGCAAACTGCGGACTTGTTTGGCTAAGGGGCCCTTGCAGGATCCAGCTCCCTCGCGCTGAGACTGCTGTGCTTACACGGAGGCTGGGCTGGCCTCCGCTGCGGAAAGAGACCTTAACAGCCCTACATTGCTGGATCCAGTTCGCCCTAGACCATTGAACCATACTCAAGTACTGTGCCCCTCGTGTATACATGTCCTGGCTGATTCCTGTTGAGTGCTGAATGCCGGATGGGCTACTACGCATGTGCTGATTGGGGACACTCGAACTGTTTGGGGAGGGGGCTGCCCCCCCCCCCCCACTGGAAATCCTGCTTTTCCTACCCGGTGCGAGGCGAGCCGCTGCAGCTAAGCGGATCTGGGCGACCGCCAGACGGCACTGGCCTCTTGACTCTGCCCGGGAGGGATGCAGCATCCACTATGGACGATTCTATCGATTGTATTGTTACAAGTTGAGCCACAGACCACCCCTTAGAACTGTATAGTTTACGAGCTCATACGAGCGTTTGGACGGCAACATGTTCTGTAGCCGACCTTTTGGCATTTTAGGTTATGCGGCCATGTTGCGGCCATGTGTTTCCATCCCTTTCCCTACCCAACCCCTACCTTGGAGATCACAACACACGACATGGACACCTTGGGGCGCTCTAGTATTGGGGACAGGACTCTGGGACAAGCCGGGGGCAGTTCTTGGGGGCTATGGGGTGGGGGGGACACGCGGCCAGTGGACCAATGGCTGACACACGATTCTGCACTTGGAACATCAGGGGGATGCACACGCCGGCCCGGCGCTACCAGATATACTCATACTTAAAGAGACACAAGATAGGCATAGCGCTGCTGCAGGAAACACACTTGAATGAGGCAGAAGTTCGGGCACTACACCGCAAATGGCGTGGGCAGCTCTACGCCACGTCCTATTCCTCATATGCCCGCGGTGCACTGATATGGATCCGCCCTGGGGTCCCCTGGACGACCACTGACACTACGATGGATCGGGAGGGTAGGTTCGTTGCACTACAGGGCAGGCTCGATGGGCACCAGATGGTGCTGGTATCACTGTACGCTCCAAACACTGACCAAGGTGACTTCTTGACACGACTCTCTGCGGTACTGTCACCCTGGCATGCGACCCCATGGCTACTGGGTGGGGACTACAATTGCACGCTAGATACTGCACTGGATCGATCCTCCCCGCCCCCCGTGGGCGCTCCGACACGCGGTGCCACGAAAGCGCTGCTGGAGTGGGCCGAGCAGTGGGACCTCCATGATGTTTGGAGGTCACACAATCCTGGGACGCGAATCTACTCCTACTATTCAGGCGCCCACGGCTTACATGTCCGCCTAGACCGATTTATGTCCACTGCTGACCTCCTACCCCTCGTGACTGATGCACTATACATGGGCCGCACACACTCGGACCACAATCCACACTTTCTAACCATGGCGTGGGACCAACCACACCCTCCTGTCCCCACCTGGAGAATGCAACCAGCGATGCTGCTAGATGCGGACTTTCGCGAATCCCTTCTCACGCGCACTGCGCAGTATTTTGAAGACAACGCGGGCACGGCGTCCTCTCCACAGGTGGAGTGGGATGCATTCAAGGTGGTGATTCGGGGCCACTGCTTGAGAACGCAGGGCTGCATGAGACAACAACTAGAGAACGAGCTCACCGAGTTGGAGGCTACTCTGCTCGTAAGGGAGGGGGAGGCTGCTGAGGGTGGTGCTGACTCACTGCAGGGGGCACGTGCAGATCATGCGAATCTCATGGAGCGACTCCGTGTCATTAACTACGCGGCGCACTCGGCGAGGACACACCACAAGAGCGATAGACCTGGCAGATTACTGGCCTGGCTGATATCCCAAGAGGCGCGTTCCACCCCGGTGGCAGCGATTCAGGTGGAGGGGAGAGGCCTCCTATACTCGCAGCGTCAGATCCACGATGCATTCACCACACACTACACCGCGCTGTATCGCTCGAAGCTGCCTCACCCGCGTCCCGACATAGCTGGCTACCTTGCCCCCCTGCCGCTGCCGCAACTGACTGCTGCACAGCAGGATGAACTGGGTGCCCAGCTCGACCCTGAGGAGGTCCGTGACGCGATCTTTAACTTGTCTAATGGCAAATCCCCGGGCCCAGACGGGCTCCCGGCCGAATTTTATAAAGCAGGCTCGGCTATACTCATCCCTGAGCTCTTGAGAATGTATGCTGCGGCCATGGAAGACGCAGCCTTACCCCTGACGTTACACGAAGCAACCCTGATCTCCATCCCCAAACCTGACAAGGACTGCACTCAAGTGGGCTCTTATCGCCCGCTGGCACTGCTCAATACGGACTACAAGATACTGGCCTCCACTCTAGCTCGGAGATTGGCCCCCTATGTGCCCCGACTGGTACACCAGGATCAGAATGGCTTTGTCCCAACGCGTCACACCTCGCACAACATCCGGCGCCTCTTCCGGGTGCAGGAGTACGCTTCCTTACGGTGGCCTAGAGCAGGGTGCTTGATATTGGACCTAGAAAAAGCTTTTGATTCGGTGGAATGGCTATACCTGGGAGCGGTGCTAGACAAGTTTCAATTGGGAGGCGGATACGAGGCTATGGTGGACCTGCTCTATGACAAGCCGACAGTTAGGGTGCGCACGGGCGCGCTGCTCTCAGACGCTGTCCGAGTCTACAGGGGCACCAGGCAGGGCTGCCCCCTATCGCCTCTGCTGTTCTCTCTAGCCATGGAGCCCCTGGCCGCGATACTTAGGGCTCAGGGAGCCGACTGGGGCATCCCGCTGGAAGACGGTCTTCATGCGGTGTCGCTGTACGCAGATGATTTACTGCTGTACGTCAGAGATATGACCAATATCCCGACCTCGCTGGCCGATGCCTTCCGGATTTTTGAGGAGATGTCGGGACTGCGAGTCAACTGGTCCAAATCGGGGGCTTACTCCTTCCACCCGGATATGCCTGAGTGTGATGTGCGGCTAGGTGGCGGCAGGTTACAGTGGTATCCCACCACGTTCCGCTATCTAGGGATAAGAATCTACCGGACTCCGCTGGATGTCCTGGAAGGGAATCTCCTAAGAGCAATTGCCTCGATCCGGGCGCAGATTGCGTTCTGGAACACCCTGCCCCTCAACGTCCCGAGTCGGATAGCACTTATCAAAATGATAGTGCTGCCTAGGCTGCTATACTATTTTGCTAATATTCCGACCTATGTTCCGAACAGGATTTTCCGAGACCTGGAAACCCTGCTGCGAAGCCTCATCTGGAACAAGGGTCGACCCAGGGTGGCGCTGGCTAAACTCTACATGCCAACGGAGATGGGAGGACTGGCGGTCCCCAACATGGAACTGTACTACCTTGCGGCACAGATGCAGTGGGTGTCGGGGTGGCTTAGCGGCAATCACCTTGAGGATACTACCTCGGATACTGCTGCCTGGACGCAGGTGCAGATCAATACCCTGTTCCACCCGGTATCCCGAACCCCCTGCCCCCCCCAGATATATTTGGCGGTGGCGCGCAAATGTTTTCTGCGCTGCTTGAAACTCACCAGGACCACAACACCATACGCCCCGGCCATACCCATCCTGGGCACTCCGAGCCCAACGGGAGCGCTGACTGCGACCCGCCTGGCTCACTGGACACGAGCTGGGGTGGACACCCTGGGGGACCTATATGCTGATGGAGCGCTACTTCCCTTTGAGGACCTGGTAGCTGCCACGGAGCTCCCAGCAGGGCAGTTCCTGACGCATGCGTCCTTAATGCGCACGCTCGCTACCTTCTGGGGAGATGTGGTGGAGGAACCATCGATGCACAGCTTTATGCAGTACCTCCATGTTATGGGAGCTGGCTCGCACGTCATCCATTGGTTGGCGCAGGCCCTGCAGGCGCACTCGCTGACATCGGTGCTACGGTTGCGCGATGGGTGGGCTGCTGATAGGGGGCGGGCCTGGACCGACAAGGAATGGGCAATGATACTCGCCGGGCCGACGTATATTCCGCGCAGCCCCCGCTTTAAGATCATACAGTTCTATATTCTTCACCGCGCCTACCTAACGCCTGACAAGATCAATAGATACTTTGCCACCACAGATGCTGCCTGCCCGCGCTGCTCTCAGACGGGTGCTGACCTCATACATATGCTGTGGAGTTGTCCAGAGGTGCACACGTATTGGAACGAGATAGTGACACTCCTTACGCGCAGCGCTAGCGAGCAATTGCCACACACGTGGGAGACATGCATTTTGGGTCTGTACAAACGCACGAAGCTTAACAGGGTACAGACCCGCTTCTGGGACATGGGGCTAATAACGGCCAAACGCTTGCTCACCAAACACTGGAAGGCAGCGGCCCCCCCCCATGCTCGACATTGGCGCGCTTCCTTCACTAACTGGGCCCGGGCGGAGGGTACGGTTCTTCTTCGAGAGGAAACAGCGGGGCTCCGCAAATTCCCCATCGCCCGGCTCTGGAACGACCTCCTGAAGGCCTTCCACCACACCTGCCAGGAGCGGGGAATACCATGAGACACACAACACCATTGCCATTGTGAGGCTAACTAATACTGGAGGTAGATGCGGCCCTGACCCCCCCCTCTTCTTCCGCCCCCCCCTCCCTGACTGCCCCTGAACACTACATGAAGCCTCGCTAGACCCCACCTTACAATAGCTGCCCCGCACCTGAAGCTTACGACGATCTCCCCCAATTCCCCCCCCCCCTGCCCCTCACATTCTCCCGACCCCCAGTTTACCCCGCCAGTATATAGCGTAGGGGACAGTTTGCTTGTTGGTCACGTTCCCTGACCGGACCCTTATCCCTTGGTTTACAAGAAGACGCAGAAGGTGGCACGTTACTGAACAGAAGCTATCCCCCTCGGGACCTTGTGACGTCTGCGAATTGCGGAGACACGTCACCGCTCACACACCACAAGGGGTACACGTAGACAATTGGCCACAAACGTGTTACACATGGATAAGACAATCTGCCCGCTAGACGCTGACATGTCCCTAGCGCCCTCTCAGTGATGCAACTGGGAGGTCACACAGGCACTCTGTTGCTCAGCGAATTGAAACCCACCCGGCATGACTGCGAACTAACCTTGCCGACTACACCTGCTCACTCCTATGCCTCAGTGAGCTATACTAATGCACGCGCCGTCACTACCAGTGCAGCGGAGCTGACCCAGCACTAGAAACGCATGCACGACCGACTCCCCACCCCACTTCTACACTACCCACGAAGACCCACACACGGCCTATGGGGATTGGGGAAGTTGCACACACGAGGCAAATACTGGGCGACCATTGCGACACAGTACCTGAGGATAAAATGTAAAACTGTGAGATCTACCAATAACGTTAATGGCTGCCAAATGACTACACAAATTGACATGTGGGACTCGCCGCCGAACCCCCGGGTTGTCGGCTGAATGGCTGTGTAACCCTGTTCAGAATCTATCTGTTGACTACCTGCTTCCACAGTCTATGCGAAGATACCAACTGTGAACTGTAAGATAACCACATGCTGCATAATAAAGATCTTCTTAAAAACCAAAAAAAAAAAAAAAAAAAAAAAATAAGACAGAGAGCGGGGGTGACCACTGCCTGGGGGAGATGCTTGCGAGGGTGGGGAGCCATGCTAAGGATCGACAGCGTGCACAGAGTGGGTCTGGTCAAGGCATCTAAAATGGCTGCCGTGCACGACAAAAGTGTGGCATTTGAAAAAAGACAAGAAGGCGCAGACAATGTTTTTCAACACTTCCTGATTTCCTTCGAATCGAACGTTAACAGACGTTGGGGCATATTACCAAAGTTAAGCGATATTTATCCCTAACGATGCTTAGCAACGATTTTTTTACCGCTAAGCATCGTCAGAAATTATCGCAGATAAACCTTGCTATTATCAAGGTTTATCGCAAATACGATAAAAAACGACCGCAATGCATTAATATCGCTGAAAACTCAGCGATATTCATGCATTACCGAGCTAATGCTCTTAGCCATGTTATCCACCTCCCATTGGATAACATGGCTAAGAACTGCTCAGGGCAGGTGCTAGCTTTTGGAGATATTCGCGCTTATCTCGAATATTTCCAAAAGTTGATAATAGGAGATAGCGATGTTAGCGACTGTTTCCAGTCGCTAACATCTTGGCATGCCCACTTTGCATGTCATTAGTGATAAATATCACTCACATGCAAAGTGGGGCCCAAGATGGTCGCTATCTCCTACTAGCCGTCGCTAACTGGTGTTAGCAACAGCTAGGTAATACAGATATAATTTTATCTCCGCGAAGCGGAGCGCTGTTACAGATATATATCTTTTTTTGAACGTTAATTTCTCAAAATCCACTGGAGCACATATATTGAGACCTAGCAAAGGCACATCGGGCTACCAGTCCCTAATATTTTACCAAGTTTCGTGCAAATCCATTCAGCCGTTCGATTATTATTATTATTTTTTTTGTTTTGCCCCGCGGGGCCCTTTTAAAACCTCCACATCAAACCTAGGGGGTCAGCGAGGATCTACTATGCCCCCTTATGGTCATTTGCCCCTTCGCTTTGGCCTCCTCTTGTCTCTCGATCCTACCGAGAGACAAGATGGCGGCCGCTACGGACTGTTTGGAATGTTCACAGACGCGGAGAACCAATCAGCTTCGCTTCACAAAGCTCCGTACCGCGAAAAGTCCGCGAACCGAAGCGCTGCCCGGTCCGCTGTTACAGATATATATCTTTTTTTAAACGTTAATTTCTCAAAATCCACTGGAGCACATATATTGAGACCTACAAAAGGCACATCGGGCTACCAGTCCCTACAATTTTGCCAAGTTTCGTGCAAATCCATTCAGCCGTTCGGGCTAAAAGTGAGGCCAACCGCCCTATGGAAAACTCAATGTTAAAAACACGTTTTGGGACCCCCCTTTTTTCTCGGCCCCCCCTTGACGAACCCCCCCCAAATTTTCAAGGGCTGCTCAGAAACAAAATGTGCCATTTTCCTGAAAATTCCAGCCAATTCCGTCCACAAACGCCAAAGTTATTAGACATAGAATTTTCAAAAATCCCATAGAGAAAAAATCCTAACTATATATACCTACTGGCGACCGCCAGTAGGTAATATATATATATATATATATTTATATATATATATATATATTTATATATATATATATATATATATATATATATATATATATATATATATATGTATATATATATATATCCAGCAAAGAAGTTGTCGCTAGTATCCACAAGACAACAAGCTGAGGCCCAGTTGCATTCAAGGTGAAGTTTTAATGGCAAAAAACACCCAACGCGTTTCGCAGCCGCAGCCGCTTGATCACGAGTGACTAACGAGAATTGCATTTCAAATCAATAAGTGTTTGCTTCTCTGTACATGTAGAAACGAGCTGGGTCATTGAAAGTATAATTTAATGAATGTCAGGCATTGACACTGATGACCAAATGTTGAGATCCATTATTTGGTACACATTAATTTGCATTTTGAACTACCATTCCCATCATGCATCATAACAGGCATAATGGGTAATTGGTATAAAAAGGGGAAAGTGTAGATGGACTGATGCTATACACCGTGACCAAGACCTGCTGGTTGAAACGCATAGGTGAAGGAGGCAATGGCTTGTGAATAACGCAATTGGAAAACAACCCCCTGTAGAGTGATGCGTTACATTTTGGCCGACTGAAAATAAAACAACTTTATGCACAGAAACGTGGTCCGTGCCTGCTTTTCATCACCAGAATTGGTAAAAAGGCTTTGAAGCAGTTTTTGAGGATATATATATGGTAAACAGTCAAAATATCGAGTCCAAAATATCGATTGGACATAATATCCAGTTTTAAATATAGATTGGACAAAATATGAAATGGACAGAATATAGACAGCAAAAATATTGTTTTTAAGGTAAGTAATGTAATATCGAATGTTAAAAATATAGAGTTAAAATATCGAAGTATATCATATAGGTTATTAAAATTATCGAATTTTTAATAATATCGAATTTTTTATAGTGTTTTTTATGTTATTATATGTGTGAAAAGTGTGTATTTATGTTATAATTAATTGTAAAATAATGAATTTTGTGTTTTTTAATTTTTGCGTAATTTAATTCTGTAGCGGGTTGTGGGTTTATAGGGGAATAGGGTGGGAAGTAATTTATTCATAATTAATTAAATATGTAAATGTATTTATTGGTATTAATTTTTAATTAATTCTTATTTAATTTATATTTGGTAATTAATTAAATTTTAATTGGCAATTAATTTTAATTAATTTGCTAATTATGTTAATTTTACTAATTTATTTTCTGTAGCGGGTTGTGGGTTTATAGGGGAATTGGGTGGGAAGTAATTTAATTATAAATAATTAAATATGTAAAATTAATTATTGGTATTTATTTAGAATTAATTGTTAGTTAAGTTTTAATGTGTAATTAATGAAATTTTAATTGACAATTAATTTAATTTAATTGAATAATTGCTAATTATGTTAATTTTACTAATTTATTTTCTGTAGCGGGTTGTGGGTTTATAGGGTAATAGGGTGGGAAATAATTTATTTATAATTAATTAAATAATTACATTTTTTTAATTGTATTTAATTAGAATTAATTTTTATTTTTATTTTTTTTAAAGAACCTTTATTGTAGCAGCATCGATAGACAGTCACGGGCCTACAACCAATCCGGCCGGCCGCAACGCACATCAGGATAAAGGAACAACATAATATACAAGTCTCAGCGGTCCGGGGGTCGAAGGCAGGTCAACAGTCAGGACATGTCATACATATAAAGTAACACATAAGCAAAAGGATCAATGACGGTTCATTTTACAATAACAAAAAAGTTAAGTGGTATCAATGTCGCACTATCATATACACCCCCATTACAGCTAGTCTAGAAGCAAGAAATTACGCCAACGATAAACATAAATTGCAAATGAGGGGAAGGGGGCATCACGGAAGGAGAGACGCGACAATCACTAAATAATCATGGCGAACAAGTCCCATCCTACATGGCGAAACACACTAAGGGTGACACGAAAGAAAGCGACATCAAAAAGGGAAAAGGGCAAAGGGCCATAGAAACAAAAGTAAAACAACACAACAGACCCATCCCCCAACCCCCCACCCTGCACCCCTGCGGATGGCTACGGCCTACCCCCCCCAGCAGCGTGCCTGTCGCCCTAAATAAGAGACCCGAAATACAGAGAAGAAAAGAGAAAGGAAAAGGAAAATATACAGGAGGAGGGCCCTCGATCTAACGTTCCGGCTCCTCCCACCTTCGCATGCTAAAAATACGAACAGCAGCGAACGAAAAGTACAAGTGGCAGCAATCATGTAAAAACGCAATCAATTATAGCTCTGCAAGCGCCCCTTAAATCACCATAAACCATCCATGAGTCCCTCCACGTCTCAATCAAAGTCACCCTTGGCCTCTTCTGTCGATAGCACAAACGTCGAACCAGTCGTCAGATAGGATATCAAATAGCACCAGAGGTTCGATCACACCGGGAGGATTTGGCAACGCCGTCGTGCCATAGGTCACAAGCCACCGGAGTCTCGTCAATGATGCACGGCGGGAGACGGAACGGGACGATATCAACAGTGCCAGCAGTTTTAAATCAGAATACAGTCCCGCCATCCCTGAACAAAAAGTCACATGAAGCAGAAAGCGCCGATACCACGCCAAAGCCGCCCACTCAATGGACCGGTGCATGCAGTTGAAAGATATGCCCCAAGGAAACAACCACAGGCATAACCGATGCAACCACAGCCAACTCATGATCCACAACTGTCTTCGACTCCACGAGAGCAGATTCACTCGGGGTCAATGTATCAAAGGTAGACACAGCGGCGCCACCAGGAGAACAGTTCGTGCCATCACAAAATGGCGGAACAAAGACGGCATCCACTTTTTCCCCCAAGTCTCGGGCCTCACAGATCAGGGTAGCGTGCAAAGTTGTTAATGCAGCCAGGACATCTGTGGGGGTGGGTGGTCTCTCACAGTGCCAAACCCCGGGAGTCTCTCGTGCACTGGGTTCCCCGCCCGGGTGAAGGGCACACAGGGGGGCATCATCCGCCATCTTAGCCGTTTCGGTTTCCCGTTCCTCCATATCGCCGTGTGTTCGGGTCCTGCACCCGGACACTGCAGGGTTCTCAGCAGGATCTCAGGTCGGGGCAGGCGGCAGAAAGGAGAGGCACCAAAAGGCTAGACCAGCCTCCGTGTCTTCTCGGGAGCCACCCAGAGGCTCCCGGGGCGGGCTATGAATATGACCGGGGATCTCACCGAGGGGGAGCTGGGCCTCACAAATTTCTTTCCGGCACAGCCATATCACGCCTTCCGCCGGGTGGCCCACTATGGGAAGTGGGTGGATCTCTTCTCGTTCGGTTCACGGATCTCGGAATCTCTACGACCGGCGTCTCAGCGGAACCCGAGGCCAGTGACGAATCACTTCCGGTCGGACACTCTCCTCACTTGGGATCCCGGTCTCGACACCCCGGAGGCCACCAAACCACAAGGGACATTTCTCCATTTCCACTGCAGGGAGGGGTTGCAGAAGCAGACGGTAAGTGAGTGTATCCCTTCACTTATTCAAAATCACAGACGCTGCTCAGGATATGCATCAGGATATGCGTGCAAGGCGGGAGGGCGCACGGAGCGAAGCGTTTACACAACCATCCCGATCGCCATCTTGGCTCCTCCCCTAGAATTAATTGTTAATTAATTTGTAATTGTTAAATAATTATTTGTTAATTTGTAATTAATTTTTATTAATAGGTAACTTATTGTGATAATTAATGTTAATTAGTAATTTTAATAGGTTAATTATTATATTATATTAAATTGGTGATAACGTTTAAATAATTTTTTATAGATATTAATTTATATTTTTTTAAATAATATATGAAGTATTTACTTTCCCTACTGTTGCACTCTCGGGAGTGGGAATAGTAATTTTAACCCCTACCCTATCCAATGCTTTCCTTACTGTTGCACTCTTTGGAGTGGGAATAGTAATTTTTACCCCTACGCTATCCAACACTTTCCCTACTGTTGCACTCTTTGGAGTGGGAATAGTAATTTTTATCCCTACGCTATCCAACGCTTTCCCTACTGTTGCACTCACTGGAGTGGGAATAGTAATTTTTACCCCTACGCTATCCAACGCTTTCCCTACAGTTGCACTCACTGGAGTGGGAATAGTAATTTTTACCCCTACGCTAGCCAACGCTTTCCCTACTGTTGCACCCACTGGAGTGGGAATAGTAATTTTTTACCTCTACGCTATCCAACGCTTTCCCTACTATTGCACTCATTGGAGTTGGAATAGTAATTTTTGCACCTACGCTATCCAACGCTTTCCCTACTGTTGCTCCCACTGGAGTGGGAATAGTAAATTTTACACCTACGCTATCCAACGCTTTCCCTACTGTTGTACTCTTGGGAGTGGGAATAGTAATTTTTATCCCTACGCTATCCAACGCTTTCCCTACTGTTGCACTCTCTGGAGTGGGGGAATAGTAATTTTTACACTTATGCTATTGTACGGTAATAATATTGGATATTATTTAATTATATTATGTTACTATATATATATGTTTTAACAAATATGATGTAAACATTTGTTTTAATAACTTTTATTAATTATTTAATTATTATAAGTTAATTTAAGTATTTGTAAGTATATTTTAGTAATTAATTTTTAATATTAATTTAATTTAACATTGTTTTTAATAAATTCGATATTTTTATAAACTATATTTTAGTAAACAATATTTTTAACTCGATATTTTCGTACTTACCTGTTTGTTGATACAAACTCGATATTCTGTCTGTAGATATTTTGGCAACGATATTCTTGATAGTCGATATTATGTCCCTCGATATTATGTCAGTGATCCATATATATATATATATATATATATATATCTCACAGGATTCGCCTCAGCTACATCTACTCAGCTGCTCCAATTCCTCTGTGGAAAGACGAAGAGCGGCCCCAAGGTTCTTGGTGCAATTCAGTAAGTGTTTATTAAATGCCCAGCATATCCGCCATAACGCGTTTTGACCCCCACTCGGACCTTGATCACATGACGTGTTGCTTTGAAACTGATCAACATTTAAAGTGACAGTGCAGGAAGTAACGTGATCAGCTAAGGTGAACAATGCATGGAAACTGAAGAGTTACTCTGTTCCACTTAGCAAGAGGTTCCCAACAGGCAAATATGCATTACAATAAATATCACGATAAATACATAAATGTATTAATATAATTATAAAAAATGCAATACATACTAAAAATCATGATATTAAAATTCATAGCATTAAAACAGAAATGGCATTTTAAAATCTATTAATACATACCAAAATTGGATTTGTAAAAGCTAAAAAATGCCAAAATTATTTTACCAAATTGCATCAGAAAATCAAATGCCATCAAAATGATTGCACTGTTATATTAAAAACATTGTACAAGTTCAACTTTGTGAACAGAAATATTAGTACATTCTCAGCGTGTCATGATGTTTCACTCCTTGCTGCTGTACTTAATTGAAATCGGGCCCAGACCCGCCTGTGGCGATTCCTCAGCTACTCGGAGGAGGGTGTCCAATGCGCCTTCATCATCTCCTTGAAGGTGTCTCTGTCTGCTTGGGCAGACGACATTTGCCGCTCCACGGCCCATTCAAGCTTCCGCCGATTCTCTACCATATGCTGTATGAGAGCCTCCATTTCCGCTATGCAATGGAGTTCATCTTGCCCGCATTCTCCACCATATGTCGCGGGGTAAGAAGGAGGACGTATCGGTATGCTGTCTGAAAGTGGTTTATTAAGGTAAGTCTCGGTCCAATAACACCACAAACAAAAATTAGGGGAATTAAACAAAAGAAAGTTTCTTTCTTGAGGGCGGGCGTAGGGACCTTTCTCCTCTTGACCTCCACTTCCTGGGAGAGTTCCAATGGCGCCAAGGGATGCAACCGCCTGAGTACTCCTCGGCGTGTCCATTGTCCGGTGGTTTCAGGAGGGAAGAAAAAACAAAAGAATAGGGGCCTTTAGAGGTCAGGCTCAGGTTGTGTAATTTGGGAAGGGTAGTGATGGATCACCCAGCGATCCTAGGGGGTGTGCGGAGGATGGGGAAACCGACACCGGGAGTAAGAAAGGGCGAGCTACTCCGAGGAATCCCAGCCTTCTCCACCCACATACTGCCGGTCCGCCCTCTTCCCGGAGCCCAGGAGTCTTGAACGCACCTGTTGAAGCCACGTTCCTCCGTGAACATGGTGGGGCGGCAAACGAGGTTGGCATCCTGGCTCTGGATCTGGCGGCCTCCTCCTGGCGTCTCCGGTCTCCAGCATCCCACAGCACGGCTCAGGTCCTGCAGCTTCGGTTCCGGGTTCCACAGCAGCTGACGCTTCCTGCTTCTCAACGACCTCGTACTCATTGGCTGACAGCTCTTTGAGTCTTGTCGGCACTTGAGGCCCCGCCTCCAGGGTTAGACTGAAGTCTGGTTCCTCCTCCTAGTTTAAGGGCCAGTAACATGGAGGCCACTCGAGCTCAGTCCCAGGGATATCAGCATCAGAGGACTCGGGGGACAAGAAAGGGGGGTTCAAGGGGGAAGACATTTGGCTTGGAAGAAGTCCGTCATGGCCCTTCGACTTCTAACACCCTTATATAGGCATAGAAATCCAGTCCTTATTTAGGCATAGTCCATGCTACCTAATTACAGGCATGGCTACTTACATCCGTTCATCTACGTCACAACGATATCTTGGAAAACCAGACTCTTAAGCTTTAGGGACTTCCCCTTGACTGGATATTGATCGCTCCAAGAACTCATTTATTATGCATGAACATCTATTCCTTAGGGGTTCATTCATGACGTTCATATGCCCGACTTGTACGTCAATACTGGCATTCCTAAACACCATCAAGGTATGAATATACCTTCACTTGCTATGGCAAAGCACGGTGTGGTTCAGTGCAATTCGTCTACCTACTTGCACGACGCAGCTCACCACAGCAAGAACCGAAGAAAGCCAACTCCCCAGCTGATGCACTGACTAGACGCTGTCAGCCTCCTGCTGAGAATCCAGCTCCAGTGTTTCTGACTCCCCTTGCAGGGTGTTGGGAAATCGAGTCCCGGGAAAGAGATACGAACCTCTCTCATTCTAAGGTATGGAGCTGATTAGAACCTAGAGAAACTTTTGGCAATTCTTGTCAAAACTAAACCTATGCTAAACCAGCACCAACTTCTTCCCTCATACTAGACCTAGGTTAGGTACATTGGGGTAGGTGTATTTTAGAAACACCAGTTGAGTATTTTAGCCTGTGTTATTTATGTATGTATTTTTATATATGTCATAGCAACAGACAATGCTATAACAGTATTATTTTATATCACTGTTTACGCTGTAGGCATTATACTTGGCACTTTGTCTAACGATTGTAGCAGTTCATATCTCTTGCATGAGAAATAAGACTGTTCAATAAAACCCTTTTTATTGAAACACCTGTCTCTCTATTTTTATGCAACTCTGTAGAAACGAAGAATGCACGATTGACTGAGTGAAATAGTTATCTATTGTCTCCACGACTCTGAAGATATTGTTCTGACTCTAAGGGAAGCAAAGTTGTTATGTTTATGCGGTTGTCAGAGACAAATCCCTTCTTGTTCATTCGAGAAAGTTTCTAGTGACCTCTGAGTTAGCTGGCACACACAATTAAGTTTAATGTACTCGATACAGACATACAGACCTCAGTCCTATGTCAAATCAATAGTGTATATTATTCTAATGCGCAGAGCCTATTAGGGATATAGGAACTACACTACATGTTGACCACCAATTAGTGCAAAAATAGTGCAAAATATGAATTTAAATAATTAACATTATGTTAATATGCAAGGGGAGGTTCTGTTTCTAAAATACAAATATTATTATATTGAAAGTTAAATAAGATGGAACTGATTTTAACTAATAAGTGTATACCTACTATCTCTGGAAATACTTCATAGACATTTATAGAAATCTTCAGTGGCATTCAACCCTGATGGTGTCTTGCTGTCGAGCTCTAATGTATATCTTGTTTCCAAGAGGCGTAATTTGGCTTCTCGGTTTACTCCTCTTTTAAGGGGCAGGACCTCACTATAACTTACGCCCCAGCAATGCACTTCTTATGACCTCACATATTACATCACTCATGACATGATCAGAGACATCACTGATAACATTTCATTTGACATTACTTATGACTGCACTGAAGCCATCATCCAGTGAGTGTAAATCTTTGGTAAACGTCTCTGAGACTTAAGGATATATACTATGCTACTGCATAAGTTAAATTACTATTATTTTTTACTTCTTATGAATGATACTGTTTTTAACATATGTCTTCTAAGTGGGTGTGTGACCGTCTGTATTAGTATGGGGGTGGGGGTGGGGGTACGGGTGTGAGTGACTGTATGGCTATGTGAGTGAGTAAGTGTCCATATGGGTGAATAAGTGGGTGTGTGTGAGTAGCTGCATGTGTGATTGAGTGACTGTGTTATTGGCTGTATTGGTGAGTGAATGGGTATATGTGTGGATGTATGGGTGGGTGAGTGGCTCTGTAAGTGGCTGTATGAGTGAGTTAGTGTACATGTAAGTGGGTGTATGTGTGACTGAGTGGCTGTGTCATTGGCTGTTTGGGTGGATGAGTGTGTTTGCGAGTGGGTGACTGAGAGGCAATGTGAATGGCTCTATGGATGAGTGACTGGATATATAAGTGGGTGTATGGGTAAGTATGTGGCTGATTGGGTAAGTAAATGGGTATGCATTTACAAAATATTATGTCCTTCTAATGTTTACTTTTTTACTTAATTTGTACGATTCATTTTTTAGTACTAAGTGTTTTACAAATTATTGTCTAGTTTGTTTGGTAAAGGTTTCATAGACTTAAGGATATATACTAAGCTACTGCATCAGTTACATTTCTATTCTTTTGTCCTACTAATTAATGATAGTGTTTCTAACATATGTGTTCTGAGTGGCTGTGTGATCGTCTGTATCAGTATGAGGGTGGTGGTGGGGGATGAGTGACTGTATGGGTATGTGAGTGGGTGTGTAAGCGGCTGTATGGGTGGATAAGTGGGTGTGTGAGTAGGTATATGGATGATTGAGTGACTGTGTGTGTGGCTGTATTGGTGAGTGAATGGAATGGACTATTGCTTCTGCAGTGAAGTCTTTAGGAGAAGGACTGAGAAGCAGCAGTGCTGTGCTCTGGGACAATGGCTGAAGCTACATCGTCCGTCGTCCAGTATGAGGAACCACAACTTCTTGATGAAGAAGATACACCACCTCACAGATAAGAAAGGGTGAACAACGTTTACAACGAAATTTTTACAACGCACTACCATTACAACGCAGGCATTACCACGCATACCATTACAACGCATTGCGCTGGGGGGCTCTCTAGGATAGGGAATAAGTTTAATTTTCTATCCAACACCTTCCCTAGTGTCCACGGGGACTGGAGTTGGAATAGAAAATTATACTTACCACTATCCAGCACCTCTAAGCGCTATGCGTTGTAAAGGTTTGCGATGTAAAAACCGCGTTGTAAAGGTATGCGGGGTAAAAGTATGCGTTATAACGTCATACATCCATCAGAAAGTGATGTGTGGAAGCACTTTACTATATCTTATGGGGAAAAGAAGGTATGAGCAACATATGTCAAGTGCACAATTTGTGGCAAGCAGTTATCTAGAGGCACTGCAAAGAAATATTAGCATGTGACAAGTTATATGTTGAAGCACCTAAAAACAATGCATTAGAAGGTGTACAACCAGATGATGCGAGAGAAAGCAGGTGAGTGGGAAGACCTGCCGGCTCAGGAGCTGGGGATCCGGGTTAGCGTCATTGCACCAGCTCAACATCCTGTGATTCTGGCCAAATCGCGTAATCTCCCCTTGCCCATCGACAGTGCCTGGATACCCTCACGGGTGATAAGCCCTGCTATATAAATCTACAAATTACAATTACAACAGGACACGACGAACTCTACAGCAGCCTTAGGAGAATCCTCTTCAGCCGCCCTCCTTAAAATACCGGCTGCCTGTTAGGAATTAACTGACATGGTTACTCACTGTGTGAAAGGTCACATGCTTGTCGCTGTGAAAAATGTCTTCTGTGGGTGCATTCTTGGATACAGTGAAGAAGCATTGCTATTAGTTGGGTTTTTTTGCATTCAAAGACTCCAAAATGTTTGTTGAAGAGTGAAACCAGTTGCTTCTTTGCATTTCCCCATGTTTATGTTTTACTGCGTTGTTTCCTTTTGTTAAAAAAAATGAAGATTTTTTTTTAGACTGTTAAAACCCTTCTAGGAAAAACTGTTCTTGTTAAAACCACCATCTACTCCAACAAAGAGCTATCGCAGTGCTTTTAATGTGTCACTGGCTGTAACGCTGTGAGAGTGGGTGTATCAGTATGTGCATGAGTGTAAGTCTAGGTGTGTTAGTGTATGCATTAGTGAGTGCCTGGGTGTGTTAGTTTATGCATCAGTATGTGCCTCGTGTGTTAGCATATGCATCAGTGTGTGCCAGAGTGTGTTATTTGATGCATTACTATTTGCTGGGTGTGGCAGTGTCTGCATTGCAGTATGCCTGGGTGTTGCAATGTCTGTATTGCTATGTAATTAGGTGTGTCAGTGAATGCATCAGTATATGCATGGGTGTGTTATTGGAGGCATTCATGTTTGGCTGGCTGTGTCAGTGTCTGCATTGCAGTATAGCTGAGTGATTCAGTGTATTGCTATGTCCCTGCACGTTTTAGTTTATACATCAGTGTTAACCCTAGGTGTAGTTCGTGAAGTAGCGCTACACGTAGCTACGCGAAGTGCACTTCACACTACGTGTAACTACGTGAACTGCGCAGTGCACTGTGCAAAATGCTGTTCGCACTGATTCCACAGTGCCGGATGCTTGTCCGCCCTGTGCAATCAGTGCAAACCGCATCTTGTACAGTGCAAGCGGTTGTTTTCTGCGCCTCGAGTAGATTTCCACTAGAGATGTAGCTTTCTCAACGCGGACTGGTAGTTGCTCATCGCAAGCGGTCGCGAGCATACGCGACCACTCGCAATGAGAAACCTGCCCTACCCCGTTGAGAATCTCGTCTGGAGGTTTATTTTCCACGCTCGCGATTGGCAACTTGATGTTGCTGATCGCGAACAAGGAAAAAGTCTCGCCGGGATATCATTTTGCTAGCTCGCGGTCACCGACTTGGCGTTGAGGACCACGAGCAAGCAAAAAATTACTGCTACGCTACGCGTGTTTGCACTGTGCTACGTGCAATTCGCGTAGTGCGAAGTAGCGCAAACTTCGCAAACTACGCGAGCGTAGTGTAGTTCTTCGCCCAGGGTTAATCAGTGTATGCCTGTGTGTGTTATTAAATGCGTTAGTATTTGGATGGGTGTGTTGGTGTCTGCTTTGCTGTATGCATCAGTGTGTCAGTGTCTTTATACTGCTGTGTGGAAGGCATGCTCAGTGAAAGAGTTAGTTTACGTTGGAGACTAATCTGGTTCCAGGCTGTCAGGGCTTTTTTATAGGTAGGGGCCATTGAGGGTACTGCGGTACATGTCGAAGTCAAGGTATTTGGCATTGACAGAGTTTAAGCGAGTAAGGTCCTCTGACTGAATTTTTTCTGATCAACTCACAATCCCCATGTGCAGTTTGCCACCAACGATCCAATAAGGTGTATGAAATCTGTTTTTGTTGGATTTAGTTAATATAAAAGCATCACTTTGGGTTCCATGCGGAGATGGAAAATTATGCAGAGGTCTTCAAACTGTGGGGCGTGCCACCTGGGGCCCCGTGGCTGTGTCTTTGTAACTGTTTGTAAATGAAGATGGCCTGGAAACCGACTTTGTTTATGTAGCGTTTCTAGGCTGTAAACATCAAAATCAAGCAGTTGAAATGCATAAAAATGTATGGCAACTGTGATACTTAACACCCTGCCAAAGACATGGCTAATTGGCCAAAAGGGATAAAATGTTCTGTAAATATTTGTATTCACCTTTTGCCATCTGCATATAAAATAATGCACATACCATAAATGAAGATTACATGCAAATTAAACTAATCATTGGGAGCACTTTCTTTTATTGTGGTTAATGAAATCCCTGTAGATGCCTAATTGGATGACCAGAAAGTCACACAATTAAATCTTGGTTAGCGCAGTGCGTAATAGTGGCTTGTGTATTCATAATGCAATGATGTCCTCCCCTGTAACACAAAGAAGTGTAAATATACAAGTCATTTTTTACAAATGGTACTACACACAGTATCAGCATGGCTACTGGAATTATGCGGCACAGTAGCACTAAATTATGCGGCATGCCTGACTAAGTTATTCATCAAAAAAAGGCAAAATATAATGCTTAACTAGGCTCTTTTTGGAATGGTATTACTTCTTTATGTTGTCCGTTTTACACATGCTAACACTGTCTTCGCAAAGGGTTCTCCTCATTAGTACCAGTTTAGCACCCAAATACAGAAATTAGCAACACAAAGGTGGCCAGTTAAACTTTGCGATGGACCTTCCACTGCACAGCAACATGCATTGTTGCTTTTTAGTAACTTATTATCCATTTGAGCTACAAACACATTTTTTGTCAAAACTGCAGGCTATACAGCAGATGGTGGATTATGCAGAAAATTCATAATTATGTGGAACATTCTGCAGTCGCAAAATTGCACATTTCCAGTGGTCCTGCGTATAAAGTATGCTGCTCAAAATTATTTTGTTTTTAAGATAAAACAGGTGCTCTCAAAGAATATATGTTAGTAATAGATAATACACTGGACCTTGTGCAAATATTTTTATAAGCCCATTAAGGGGACGCTACCCAAAACTTAATACTGCTAGCTCACCTCTCAGAAGAAAACATCTTTGTCATCATGAAGCTTCTAGTGACTCCATAAATGAAAGTCTGTACTCGGTTCCAAGCAGCCCTTATGTTTGGTGTCGGAAAGTTCCCCTTTTTGCATGGTTACCCCTCACTTTTTGCCTGACATCTGATGCAACCTGACTTTAGATGCCCTCGATCCCTGCCAATCAGGTTCCCAAGACCTGCGTTCTTTCCCAAAACTGTACATTTGTACCCACAATTGGCACATACCTGGCCAACCCACTTCCTAAGGCCTAGGTTAGTCACCCCTCTAGCAGGGTGCACTTTCCCCCAGGTGAGTGTATAGTGGAATGAGGCCTGTGCCCCAACAGTGTCTAAGTCCCTTCTTAGACACTGTAAGTGTAGTAAAGCCATGAAGAGTATATGGTCTGGGAGTTGGTCATTACGAACTCCACAGCTCCATAATAGCTTTACTAAAAAATTGGAAGTTTGGTAGTAAACGTCTCAGCAGATTAAACTCCCACTGCTGCCAGGGTAGGATTTAATGTAAACGGCATTCAGCGGGCATCTAGAGATGCCCCCTGAAATTTGACCAGCCCTGGTGTGGTTCCTAAATAGCTACCCACCATTTGCCACCCCAGACAGGTTTCTGGACCTGTGGGTAGAGAGCTTCAGCTCTCTGGGTCCAGAACCAAAGCCACTTCTGTACAGAGGTGTCATGCCTCCTCCCACAGGATGGGCTGGGTCCACAAAGGGGAAGCTTCAAAAGCCTGCCAACTTTGGAAGCTGTCCCTGCCTTTTGCTGCCCCCACCAACTGGCTCCCACCAGTTCTGACTCCCACTTTTGGTGGGAGAATCAGCTGGAAAACCAAGCTAGGAAGAGAGGTGTGCCCACCTCGGTTAACCCCACCCCTCAGGTGTGAGAGGCAAGGTGAAGCACACATCTTAATTCCCTCCATCTTGAAGATGGGAGACTCAGCCAATTAGGGAGAGGCTCATGCCCCATCCCGCTGGACAGTGGCATAATAAAGGGTGGACCCACCCCAAGGAAGGAACCCATTGAGTCTGACCTACACACCCCTTTAACGTCCCTAAATTTAGTATTTAGGGGCAAACCTAAAAACTGCCTCCTCAGATTCGCGGAAGAAAGAAAAAGGACCGAAAAGATGTGCTGACCCAGGAAGAAGAGGATTCTTTCTCCTTTAGTTCCAGCCCTACGAGCCTGTCCCAACTCTGCCTATCAAAGCCCAAAAGCCCTGCTCTGTACGCATGTTATAGACTGTCTCCCATGAGCATCGGATTTGCTCAACAAAGACTTCAGGACCAGTATTCGGATTCAGTTGACTCCGTGATTCTTCACCACTCTGCACCTGACGCCCAGAGCCTGAGTTTGAGTGGCCCAACACCAAGAGGAGGTCTCCCCAGCAATCCTGACCTGGCATCTGATGATCCCCGACCTCCTTCAAACTTCAAGGCTGCAGCCTCAACCTGAAGGGTACCCTCAACTGGAGCTGGTAAGAAAACCGGATACTAGAAGCTACTCCTGTACCTGATGCCCCACTGCCTTGGGTGGCCCAAACGATAGTGCCCAGGCATACCACAAGATCCCAAATTACCCCTCCAGCCGGTGGTAGCCTGCTCGAGCCTGCAGCAACTTCACTGAACCGAAGGTCTCCATTGAAAAGCACAGGGTCCCCGCAGTCTTTTGGCACCCTGCATCCGGCTGCCACAGTGCCTCAGGTGGTGCAGCTCCTGTGCTGGTCGTAGGCCCCTGCAGTGCTGACCTTAACGCCAGGATCTTTGCTCCCACACCCGAGTGGCCTGCTTGTCAGCAGTCCCTAACCGAACACCCCGTTAGCCCCATTGGCTAACATTGGACCCCTGCACTCTGCACCCAAGCACCCCAGTGCCGCTGGTGGTGCAACTAGAGTGCCCATCTAAACATTTAGGGGACCTTGCTCCTGACCCCCAAAACTCCCACTCGTAAATTGTGAACTCACGTTTGTATGGGGAAAAGATAACTAAACTGCAAAGCATAAAAAGTCTTACTATGTATTGTGAGGTCCTTAGGTGAGGTATCTAGGCATATCACCCCCGTAATCAAAGTAATCCAAAAGTAACTTGAAAGTATTTTGAAAGTAATTACTGTGTAATTCAAACTGTATTTTAAAGTGATACCAACCTGTAACAACTACAAATCCATCAGCAATTGCATTTCTGTATAAAGGTTTACAATTGAAAGTATATTTTACCTACCTGTAACATTACAAATAGACAGACACAGCTTCCTCAGGGAGATAACCTGAGGAAGGTGGTTTTTTTTTTTTGAATGGCCATCACTGGCATCACTGCGACAGGTGCAGTGACACTGGCGCAATGCTATGAGCCTCCACTGCACCTAAATTATGTCTATGTTACTAGCAAAAAGATGGGTGGGAACTGAATTTCGCTGTTAGCATTATGGCCCAAGTGACCCTTGCTGTGCAGGGAACAGGTCCAAGGCAACAGGGGGCGAGATGTCATTTTCCCTCCCCTTTTTTTACTCAAAGAGACAGACAACCTGCTTTGGGACTCAAGCCTAGGATTGATGACCAGTGGAATGGGTAGAGGAGTAGGTATTATTTGTGCAGAAGATGCAGTTCCACAGGGGTCCAGGGGTGTGTGGTGCCTTCTAGAAACCAATTAGTATGGTTTTATATCCTTCCTTGCTTACATTTGGACACAGTGCACCACTGCTGTGCCAGTTTTGCTTTGGGCCTTGGACCATCGACCCAAGAGTGGAAAATTGAAGCAGGGGAGACATCTTAGCTTAGGCCTCAGAGAGATGGCAGAGCAGAGAATGGTGTAACATGGAGGCCAACATCTTCAACAAGTTGCAAAGGAAACGGCTTTCTTCGTCAGGCAATGCCTCTCATTACTGAAGCAGGTGCAATGGCACCAGGGCCAAGAGTTTGTACGGCCCACAATGTAAAATTATGACTGCCTTCATTTATACAAGAGGATTGAAGGCTCATTTTCATTGTTAGCATTAGGGCTGAGGGAACCCTTGCTGCAAAGTGGTGGGCAACACATGGAAGATCATTTCATTCTGAAAGACAGAGAATCTCTTTCAAGATTGGAGTGATGGCCAGGCATGGTGGGAAGGGGAGAAAGAGGCAGAGGACTCAGTCTGCTACTCTGTGCCGTGGCTATCATTAGTGCAACAGGTGCAGTTGCATAGGATACCAGGAGTGTGAGTGGCTCACTACACCCAAATTCCAGTTAGTAGTGTTTCTGCTTGATATATTTGCTCTTTTATAAGTCGCACATTTACTGTAAACTGTGAGCTACAGAAAAAAAGTATCCCTGAAATGATAAGCCTACTCTCTACATTCAGCCCTCACCCTTTTACTCTGCCAAGTACTGCCATAAAGTTTTGGAGGGGGGCCCTACTTAAAAAGATTTTGCTTAGGGGCGGCTCACAGCAAAAATATTTGAAGACCTCTATAGGGCCAGGATAGACTCTGAGGGACTTTGTGTCGGACTAGTGGAGGAATGTTGAGGGGCCCATTTGCATATATTGTCTGTGAGGGAGGTTAGCTGGTGATGCACTCACTCGTCCACTCACTCAATGATACAAAAACTCTATGAATGCTCATGCAGTCATTCGCTGTCTATCTTAGGGTTGTTCACTCGCTCACTCATTCACTTATTTCTAGTAATGTGTGTGCTCACTCATTCACCTCTTCTCTCAGCTGCTAGTTTCACATATTCACTCATTCACTTGCTTATATCGCTCACTCACTGACGTATACTAAGAACACTGATAGGACTGAAGGGCTGCACGTGCTCACAAGGGGGCTCTATCCTGCCAGGGTTTCCTTCTTGTGAAGGTCTCTCACGTCCACAAGGTGTCCGTGCCGGGTGGTCCTTAATGTTGTAGACTGTCATGGTGTCTGCGGCGATGGCAGGGGGTGTGTGTACTGGAGCAGATAAGTAGAGACGGCTTGTTCGTTTCACCCTGGTTGATCGCAAAGTAGTGTCGGGACACTGATGGGCTTACATGGGGATTCCTCACACTGCACACAGCACAAACCGTGTGAGGAGGAGCAGATTACACACTCGGAGCCGGGAAGTAATTGAAAATGTGAATGCTGAGGTGCGCACGTGCCTGGTGTGTGGGGGGCTTCTTAACACCAATGATTTACTTACCTCTATTGAAATTATTCTGGGCTCGCTAAATAAACATTTGATTCCAGTAGCCGAGTTGAATTAACTCAAGTGAAATACTGAGATGTTTCGGGTGCGAGTTCCGTAGTTCTTTTCCCGTGTTTTGCTCGCTGCTTTGAGTCACAGCTTGCGAAATTTCGCACTACAGATAGGAAATATTACATTAGCAGATAACCGTTTTATTTCAATCTGTAATATATGCAACGGCCTCGACTAATTTGGTCTGGAATTTCAGATATGTTAAGTTAAAGTATTTAGTTTCGGATATGTTAAGTTAAAGTGTTTAGTCGAACCCGAATACCTACATTTTGGCCCAAATCTACCGAATACCGTCGGAAGGCGATTTTCTTAGAATACACTGTGGAACAGGTTTTGAATTCCAAGCGGCCCCTACGCATATCTTACAGAGGCTGCGTGTTTTCCTAACACGCCCCTTGCAAGACGGCGTTGTTCTGAAGCAAACACAGAGATAACGAGTTTCCATTGTTTTCCAGCACCTGATTGATTGTGGATCGGTCTCATCATCACACTGATGGGTTTATGGGATGTCACGTGACTAGCACGCAGGGTGCACGTGCTCTGTCCTCTTTACATCGCATTGTATCCGAGGAGCACGTACACGCGGGCGAAATTGCGAAATCCCTTGAAATGTGGATAACCTGCTGAGAGCAAAGCTGGCAAGAGATGGTCACTCAACAAAAATATTTTAATAGCAGCCTTATCAGGTGGAGTCTCTTGACTGACACTGCTTTTTTGCTTGCCCTGATGTAGTGCGGAAGTGTGCACCTGATACTCTCTGGGCCATTGGCTGATATTATGTGAACATTGATTGGACCTCTTCCATGGGCCATCTGGTGCCATGAGCTCCTTGGTGGTGTAGTCCATCTAGCTTTGTGTCATGCCCTGGGGTCACCTAGGTGTTCTCCTCTCCTGCCTCTGAGCCCATGCCATGGGGCCTCCTGGTTCTGTGTCCCCTTCCCTGATTCATCCCATGGGTTCTACTGCTGCTTGCCTCACCCTCGAACTGAGCCCATGCCCGTGGGTCCACTGTTGGTGTTCATTGGTAATTTGGTGCTGGAAGGCATTGCCATGCAAGCTGGCCTCTGTTGAAGGGAGCAGAGAGCAGGCTGCTTGCATTTTATTTATTTATTTATTTTAAGGTTTTTAGAGCGCGAACCAGACCCATGAGGGTATCAGAGCGCTTTACATGTTTGAGGGTGGCATACAAAGCGTTAGGAAGGGAGGGGAACAGCTGGGTAAGATGGGGGATACATTATACATTATGCAAGAAAAGCACGCAGTTTAAGGTAAGATGGGGGATACATTATACATTGTGCAAAAAAGCATGTAGTTTAAAGTCCAGGCTACAAGCAGGATAAAAAGATAGTAATAGGAAGAAACTTATGACAGAAGGCCTGCAGTCTCAACTCTTGGGTGGGATATCCAGGCGTGCAGTATTAGGTGTCCTTTGCAGAGCAGTGGATGATGTCAAGGTGGAGGGTGGAAACAACTTGCTCTAGTGATTGTGGTGTAGTCATCAGACTAGGTATTTGCCCATTAAGAAGGTTTTGGTTTCCTTTTTAAAGTGTGCCAAGGACGGAAGTCTTCTAATGGCGAGTGGGAGGGAGTTCCAGATTCTTGGTGCGACCCCAGAGAAGGCCCGATTGTAGGTTTTTTTCTTGCAGAAGCGGACTGGTTGCAGCAATAGGTCTTTGGTAGATCGGAGTTTCTGACTCCTCCTGATATCACAAGTTTATGGGCGAGAAAAGCAGGGCAATTGGAGTACAGAGCTTTGTGAGTAATGGAGGCCAGTTTGAATTGGATTCTGGCCTCTAGGGGAAGCCAGCTCAGAGTTTTGAGGTGGGGAGAAGTGTGGTCAAATTTCTTTGAACCAGTTAGGAGTCTGGCGGCAGTGTTGAGGCAGGCTTTCAGTGGGGCCAGGGAGTTCTTGGGTAGCCCTGCGAGAGTGGAGCATCCATATTCTAGTCTGGAAATGACTAGAGCCTGGATTACCGTTTTGAGTTCGGAAACCTCAAGGAAGGGTTTTAGGTTTCTTAGGTAGCTCAGGTGGAACCTGGCCATCTTGGCCATTGAGTTTATATGGCCACGCATGTTCAGGCTGCTGTCAAGGGTTATTCCAAGGGATTCCATAGAGTCCACAATGGTGGGAGGGCAATTCAGCGCGGTGATGCTCTTCATCCATTCCTGGATGTCCGGGTTGGTTTTGCGTGGGGAGATTAGGAGAAATTCCATTTTATTTGCGTTGAGTTTAAGCTGGTTGGCGGTGAGCTAATGGACTGTCAGCTTTAGTGCCTCATTCAGGGAGCGAATGTCCTCAGGGGAGGAGATTTTGATATAGATCTGTGTATCGTCTGCATACATAAGGTAGGAGATATTGGCGGAACGTAACACCTCAGTGAATGGTTCAAGGTAAAGATTGAAGAGGGTAGGGGTGAGGGTTTAATCCTTGGGAAACTCCAACCGTGACCGGAAAGGGGGCGGAAAGATTGCCGTTGATGAGGACTCTCTGAGAGCGGTTTTTGAGGAAGGATCTAAACCATTCAAGAACGGTGCCATCTAACCCCATCCTGAGTTTGAGTCGTTCTAGGAGGATTTCATGGTTAACCATTTCAAAGGCAGAAGATAGGTCTAGGAGGACTAGGAGACAGGTTTTGCCTTGGTCGAGGGCTTGGAGGGCGTCATCCACGATGTGGAGGAGGGTGATTGCCGTGCTGTGTCCAGGTCTGAAACCAGATTGGAAGTCATCTAGCAGGTGGAAGTTATTAAGGTGTAGGCTCAACTTCGCATTATAGTGGGTGCAGTACACGTATACAGCCACTCTATTGTACTCACAAGTTGCAGAGTGTTCTTCTCGTGTTTGCCCAGCCAATGCTTGAGTCTCTCGGCAGGTTTCTGGTAATCAGCAGAGAGTAACAAGTTTGCTGGAGCGGGTTGTGACGCTGCTCATTGTCTCTTAGGTAAAGTACCACTCAAGGGCGCAGGTGCATCCTTGTATGCTCATCAGCCGATAAACCCAAGAAGGAGCTCACAGTCAAGGTGGAGGGGAGCACACTGCTTGACAGAGCAACACCACTTCTCCCAGGTGCGTTATGGTTGATGCAGTACATGGATACAGTCACTTAAATTTACTGCCATGTGGTAGGATGTTTGCCACTGTTGGCTCAGCCAGTGCTTCCATTTCTGGACAGCAGCTCTGGATTCTGATCCTGGTTTTCTGTTGGTTGCTGGGTCCTGGGCCTTTGGCAGTAAGTGTTCTGGTGCTGAGGGAAGCCTTGGCTTTTTGCCTATGCCATTGAATTGTCTGGTGCTGTGGGCTAATTTTGCTCCTTACTATGCCATCTTTTTTCCTGGGCAAGCCATTCCCCTTGTTCCTTACCATGGCATAGGATCCCAGAGTTCTTTGGGTTCCTTGGCTTCCTGGTGTTGTGTGCTAACCTCACTCCAAGTTACTACTGTGGGTTACCGTGGTGTAATGGGTCTACTTTCATCTCTTTATGTCGTATTGTCTTTAGCTGGGAGTACCCCCACTCAATGCCATGCTTTTGATTGTCACATTGCAGTAGTTGCCTGTGTGTTGTGGCCCGCTGACCCATTTTCATGTATAGGGTGTCCGCATAGCATTGTACGTGTCAATCAATCATCAATCAATCATGCCATTTGTATAGTGCACTACTCACCCGGGAGGGTCTCAAGGCGCTTGGGGGGAGGGGTATGCTACTGCTCGAACAGCCAGGTCTTGAGTTGTTTCCTGAAGGCGAGATGGTCCTGGGTCAGCCGAAGGTGGATGGGGAGGGAGTTCCAAGTCTTGGCAGCCAGGTAAGAGAAGGATCTTCCTCCGGCGGTGGCTCTTCGGATGCGTGGTACGGCTGCGAGGGCGAGGCTGGTGGACCGTAGCTGGCGGGTGGGCGTGTAGAAGGTCAGGCGGTCGTTGAGGTACTTGGGGCCCAGGTCGTGGAGAGACTTGTGTGCGTGGGTGAGGAGCCGGAACGTGATCCTCTTGTCAACGGGGAGCCAGTGCAGGTTCTTCAGGTGGCTGGAGATGTGGCTGCGTCGGGGGACATCCAGGATGAGTCGGGCAAAGGCGTTCTGGATGCGCTGGAGTCTTTTCTGTAGCTTGGCTGTGGTTCCGGCGTAGAGGGCGTTTCCGTAGTCCAGTCGGCTGGTGACCAGTGCCTGGGTGACAGTCTTCCTGGTCTCGGTCGGGATCCAGCGGAAGATCGTGCGGTGCCCAGGGCTGGGGGCCACCAGGAGTCGTCCCAGGCGGAGGGCGAAGATCCCAGGATGAGGACTTCCGTCTTGTCCGAGTTCAGTTTCAGGCGGCTGTCCTTCATCCACTCGGCAACGTCTTTCATCCCTTCGTGTAGGCAGGTTCTGGCGGTGTCGGGGTCTCTGGTGAGGGAGAGGATCAGCTGGGTGTCGTCGGCGTAAGAGATGATGTTGAGGTTGTGCTGGCGTGCGATGGCTGCGAGAGGTTTCATGTAGATGTTGAAGAGGGTGGGGCTGAGTGAAGATCCTTGCGGGACGCCGCAGATGACTTCGGTGGCCTCGGAGCGAAACGGGGGGAGGCGGACTCTTTGTGTTCTTCCGGCGAGGAACGAGATGATCCACTCCAGTGCCTTCTCTTGGATACCGATGTTGCTGAGGCGCTGGACTAGGGTGCGGTGGCAGACCGTGTCGAACGCAGCGGAGAGGTCCAGGAGGATGAGGGCCACTGTTTCCCCCTTGTCGAGCAGGGTCCGGATGTCGTCGGTGGCTGCGATGAGGGCGGTCTCGGTGCTGTGGTTGGCTCTGAAGCCGGACTGCGAGGGGTCGAGGGATCCGTTCGTCTCGAGGAAGGCGGTCAGCTGTCTGTTGACGATCTTCTCGATGACTTTAGCAGGAAAAGGGAGGAGCGAGATGGGGCGGAAGTTTTTGAGATCGGTGGGGTCCGCTGTAGGTTTCTTCAGGAGGGCGCTGATCTCGGTGTGCTTCCAGCTCTCCGGGAAGGTGGCGGTGTTGAAGGAGGCGTTGATGATGTTCCGGAGTTGGGGTGCGATGGTGGAGTCGGCCTTGTTGAAGACGTGGTGTGGGCAGGGGTCGGTCGGTGATCCGGAGTGGATGGTGTTCATCATGCGGGCTGTGCCTTCGGTGGTCACCGTGGTCCAGGTGCGAAGGGTGGCGGTGGGGGGTGTTGGTTCGACGGTTGGGTGCGTGGGTGGGGCACCGAAGCTGTTGTGGATGTCGGCAATCTTGCGGTGGAAGAACGAGGCGAGGGAGTCGCAGAGGTCTTGTGACGGAGTGATGTCGTTGGTGCCGGTGCTAGGGTTGGAGAACTCCTTGACGATAGTGAAGAGCTCTTTGCTGTCGTGGGCGTTGTTGTCCAGTCGTTCCTTCAGGGATTTCTTCTTGGTGGTGCGGATGAGCTGGTGGTGCTTGCGGGTAGCGTGTTTGAGGGCGGTCATGTTGTCGGTGGTCCGGTCGAGGAGCCAGGCTTTCTCGAGGGTGCGGCAGGTCTTCTTGGAGTCATGTCATGTCACTGAGCAGGGTCCAGGGATATCCTGGTGTTATTGCCTCTTTGGTGTTGTGATTCACCCTACCCATTGCTTATCCCATAGAGGGGCCTGGTGTTGTGTGTCCTGTTGTTCTGTTGTATGTTTTCTTACTCCCCTGGTGCTATGACTCCTCTGGACCAATGACATTACCTGGGGTGCTCTGTTCTTGTAGTCCCCACGCTCTCTTCCATGCCTGTTGTTCCTCGTTGGCCTGAGCTCTGTTTCCGATTACTGATACCCATTGTTCTGTCGTGGCTTTATGGAGTCATGATGCCATGCTACTGTGGGCTCTTGAGGGTGGGAATGACATAAAAATGTAGTGTCCCATGTCTAGGTTTACCCTCTTGGTGGCATCGCACAGGGCCTTGATGCTGATAGTGATGTTGTCCATTGGTGGAAGCTGATGAAAGTTCTGCTGTGCACTGTTCCTCCCTTGGTCTGGTGCCCCCTGGGTTCTGGTGCCCTCGACTAGTGGCAACAATGCAATGCCCCAGTGCCTTGGGCACTCTGGGTGCTGGCGCCCTCCTCTAGTGGAAGAATGCAATGCTCCAGTGTGATGGGGACCCCCTGGGGGCTGGCGCCCACCTCTAGTGGAAGAATGCCATACCCCAGTGCTGTGGGGACCCCTCATGGGCTGGCGCCCTCCTCTAGTGGAAGCATGCAATGTCCCAGTGCTGTGGGGACCTCCTGGGTGCTGGCGCCCTCCTCTAGTGGAAGAATGCAATGCCCCAGTGCTATGGGGCCCCCCTGGGTGCTGGCGCCCATCTCTAGTGGCAGCAATGTTCCAGTGCTGTGAGGACCCCCTGGGTGCTGGTGCCCTCCTCTAGTGGCAGTAATGCAATGCCCTTGTGCTGTGGGTACCCCCTGGGTGCTGGCGCCCTCCTCTGGTGGATGAATGCAATGCCCCAGTGCTGTGGGGACCCTCTGGGTGCTGGCACCCTCATCTAGTGGCAGCAATGCCCCAGTGCTGTGGGACCCCCTGGGTGCTGGCACCCTCCTCTAGTGGAAGAATGCAATGCCCCAATGCTGTGGGGACCCTCTGGGTGGTGGCGCCCTAATCTAGTGGCAGTAATGCAATGCCCCAGTGCTGTGGGGACTCCCTGGGTGCTGGCGCCCTCCTCTAGTGGCAGCAATGCCCCAGTGCTGTGGGGACCCCTGGGTGTCTGCGCTTTCCTCTAGTGGCACCAATTCTCTAGTGCTGTGGGGACTCCCTGGGTGCCGGCACCCTCCTCTAGTGGCAGCAATGCCCCAGTGCTGTGGGGAACCCCTGGGTGCCTGCGCTTTCCTCTAGTGGCAGCAATGCTCCAGTGCTGTGGGGACCCCCTGGGTGCTGGCACCCTCCTCTATTGGAAGAATGCAATGCCCCAGTGCTGTGGTGGCCCCCTGGGTGCTGGTGCCCTCCTCTAGTGGAAGAATGCAATGCCCCAGTGCTGTGGGCCCCCCCTGGGTGCTGGCGCCCTCCTCTAGAGATTCAAAAAGGGGGGTGGTGATGCACAGAGTATCTGAATTAAGCAGAACACTCCTACCCAGTCAAAAGATCAGGGCTTGATACATCACCGTTTTTTAGCTCACTGCACCATCCCAGTTCAGAACCTGGTTACATGCAAATTAGTCTGTCCCTGGCCCAGTGCATCATGGGAACAGGGCAGACCAAACTACCAAGCCAATTCTTTACTGGAAAGGAAACAAGCTTCCGGGGACCGGTTTCTGGCATTACAGCCGTCTTCGGCCCGGCTTGCTTGAATCCTGATGCTGCAGTGAGCAAGGGACTCACATCTGAGCATACCCTTCCACACTTCTGGTGGCCAAAACGATTCAAAAAGGGGGGTGGTGATGGACAGAGTATCTGAATTAAGCAGAACACTCCTACCCAGTCAAAAGATCAGGGCTTGATCCATCACCGTTTTTTAGCTCACTGCACCATCCCAGTTCAGAACCTGGCTACATGCAAATTAGTCTGTCCCTGGCCCAGTGCATCATGGGAAGAGGGCAGACCAAACTACCAAGCCAATTCTTTACTGGAAAGGAAACAAGCTTCCGGGGACCGGTTTCTGGCATTACAGCCGTCTTCGGCCCGGCTTGCTTGAATCCTGATGGTGCAGTGAGCAAGGGACTCACATCTGAGCATACCCTTCCACACTTCTGGTGGCCAAAACGATTCAAAAAGGGGGGTGGTGATGGACAGAGTATCTGAATTAAGCAGAACACTCCTACCCAGTCAAAAGATCAGGGCTTGATCCATCACCATTTTTTAGCTCACTGCACCATCCCAGTTCAGAACCTGGCTACATGCAAATTAGTCTGTCCCTGGCCCAGTGCATCATGGGAACAGGGCAGACCAAACTACCAAGCCAATTCTTTACTGGAAAGGAAACAAGCTTCCGGGGACCGGTTTCTGGCATTACAGCCGTCTTCGGCCCGGCTTGCTTGAATCCTGATGGTGCAGTGAGCAAGGGACTCACATCTGAGCATACCCTTCCACACTTCTGGTGGCCAAAACGATTCAAAAAGGGGGGTGGTGATGGACAGAGTATCTGAATTAAGCAGAACACTCCTACCCAGTCAAAAGATCAGGGCTTGATCCATCACCGTTTTTTAGCTCACTGCACCATCCCAGTTCAGAACCTGGCTACATGCAAATTAGTCTGTCCCTGGCCCAGTGCATCATGGGAACAGGGCAGACCAAACTACCAAGCCAATTCTTTACTGGAAAGGAAACAAGCTTCCGGGGACCGGTTTCTGGCATTACAGCCGTCTTCGGCCCGGCTTGCTTGAATCCTGATGGTGCAGTGAGTAAGGGACTCACATCTGAGCATACCCTTCCACACTTCTGGTGGCCAAAACGATTCAAAAAGGGGGGTGGTGATGGACAGAGTATCTGAATTAAGCAGAACACTCCTACCCAGTCAAAAGATCAGGGCTTGATCCATCACCGTTTTTTAGCTCACTGCACCATCCCAGTTCAGAACCTGGCTACATGCAAATTAGTCTGTCCCTGGCCCAGTGCATCATGGGAACAGGGCAGACCAAACTACCAAGCCAATTCTTTACTGGAAAGGAAACAAGCTTCCTGGGACCGGTTTCTGGCATTACAGCCGTCTTCGGCCCGGCTTGCTTGAATCCTGATGGTGCAGTGAGCAAGGGACTCACATCTGAGCATACCCTTCCACACTTCTGGTGGCCAAAACGATTCAAAAAGGGGGGTGGTGATGGACAGAGTATCTGAATTAAGCAGAACACTCCTACCCAGTCAAAAGATCAGGACTTGATCCATCACCGTTTTTTAGCTCACTGCACCATCCCAGTTCAGAACCTGCCTACATGCAAATTAGTCTGTCCCTGGCCCAGTGCATCATGGGAACAGGGCAGACCAAACTACCAAGCCAATTCTTTACTGGAAAGGAAACAAGCTTCCGGGGACCGGTTTCTGGCATTACAGCCGTCTTCGGCCCGGCTTGCTTGAATCCTGATGGTGCAGTGAGCAAGGGACTCACATCTGAGCATACCCTTCCACACTTCTGGTGGCCAAAACGATTCAAAAGGGGGGTGGTGATGGACAGAGTATCTGAATTAAGCAGAATACTCCTACCCAGTCAAAAGATCAGGGCTTGATCCATCACCGTTTTTTAGCTCACTGCACCATCCCAGTTCAGAACCTGGCTACATGCAAATTAGTCTGTCCCTGGCCCAGTGCATCATGGGAACAGGGCAGACCAAACTACCAAGCCAATTCTTTACTGGAAAGGAAACAAGCTTCTGGGGACCGGTTTCTGGCATTACAGCCGTCTTCGGCCCGGCTTGCTTGAATCCTGATGGTGCAGTGAGCAAGGGACTCACATCTGAGCATACCCTTCCACACTTCTGGTGGCCAAAACGATTCAAAAAGGGGGGTGGTGATGGACAGAGTATCTGAATTAAGCAGAACACTCCTACCCAGTCAAAAGATCAGGGCTTGATCCATCACCGTTTTTTAGCTCACTGCACCATCCCAGTTCAGAACCTGGCTACATGCAAATTAGTCTGTCCCTGGCCCAGTGCATCATGGGAACAGGGCAGACCAAACTACCAAGCCAATTCTTTACTGGAAAGGAAACAAGCTTCCGGGGACCGGTTTCTGGCATTACAGCCGTCTTCGGCCCGGCTTGCTTGAATCCTGATGGTGCAGTGAGCAAGGGACTCACATCTGAGCATACCCTTCCACACTTCTGGTGGCCAAAACGATTCAAAAAGGGGGGTGGTGATGGACAGAGTATCTGAATTAAGCAGAACACTCCTACCCAGTCAAAAGATCAGGGCTTGATCCATCACCGTTTTTTAGCTCACTGCACCATCCCAGTTCAGAACCTGGCTACATGCAAATTAGTCTGTCCCTGGCCCAGTGCATCATGGGAACAGGGCAGACCAAACTACCAAGCCAATTCTTTACTGGAAAGGAAACAAGCTTCCGGGGACCGGTTTCTGGCATTACAGCCGTCTTCGGCCCGGCTTGCTTGAATCCTGATGGTGCAGTGAGCAAGGGACTCACATCTGAGCATACCCTTCCACACTTCTGGTGGCCAAAACGATTCAAAAAGGGGGGTGGTGATGGACAGAGTATCTGAATTAAGCAGAACACTCCTACACAGTCAAAAGATCAGGGCTTGATCCATCACCGTTTTTTAGCTCACTGCACCATCCCAGTTCAGAACCTGGCTACATGCAAATTCGTCTGTCCCTGGCCCAGTGCATCATGGGAACAGGGCAGACCAAACTACCAAGCCAATTCTTTACTGGAAAGGAAACAAGCTTCCGGGGACCAGTTTCTGGCATTACAGCCGTCTTCGGCCCGGCTTGCTTGAATCCTGATGGCGCAGTGAGCAAGGGACTCACATCTGAGCATACCCTTCCACACTTGTGGTGGCCAAAACGATTCAAAAAGGGGGGTGGTGATGGACAGAGTATCTGAATTAAGCAGAACACTCCTACCCAGTCAAAAGATCAGGGCTTGATCCATCACCGTTTTTTAGCTCACTGCACCATCCCAGTTCAGAACCTGGCTACATGCAAATTAGTCTGTCCCTGGCCCAGTGCATCATGGGAACAGGGCAGACCAAACTACCAAGCCAATTCTTTACTGGAAAGGAAACAAGCTTCCGGGGACCGGTTTCTGGCATTACAGCCGTCTTCGGCCCGGCTTGCTTGAATCCTGATGGTGCAGTGAGCAAGGGACTCACATCTGAGCATACCCTTCCACACTTGTGGTGGCCAAAACGATTCAAAAAGGGGGGTGGTGATGGACAGAGTATCTGAATTAAGCAGAACACTCCTACCCAGTCAAAAGATCAGGGCTTGATCCATCACCGTTTTTTAGCTCACTGCACCATCCCAGTTCAGAACCTGGCTACATGCAAATTAGTCTGTCCCTGGCCCAGTGCATCATGGGAACAGGGCAGACCAAACTACCAAGCCAATTCTTTACTGGGCTAAAAAACGGTGATGGATCAAGCCCTGATCTGTTGACTGGGTAGGAGTGTTCTGATTAACTCAGATACTCTGTCCATCACCACCCCCTTTTTGTAATTATTTTGGCCACCATGAGTGTGGAAGGGTATGCTCAGACATGAGTCCCTTGCTCATTGCACCATCAGGATTCAAGCAAGCCGGGCCGAAGACGGCTGTAATGCCAGAAACCGGTCCCCGGAAGCTTGTTTCCTTTCCAGTGAAGAATTGGCTTGGTAGTTTGGTCTGCCCTGTTCCCATGATGCACTGGGCCAGGGACAGGCTAATTTGCATATAGCCAGAGTCTGAACTGGGATGGTGCAGTGAGCTAAAAAACGGTGATGGGTCAAGCCCTGATCTGTTGACTGGGTAGGAGTGTTCTGATTAACTCAGATACTCTGTCCATCACCATCCCCTTTTTGTAATTATTTTGGCCACCATGAGTGTGGAAGGGTATGCTCAGACATGAGTCCCTTGCTCATTGCACCATCAGGATTCAAGCAAGCCGGGCCGAAGACGGCTGTAATGCCAGAAACCGGTCCCCGGAAGCTTGTTTCCTTTCCAGTGAAGAATTGGCTTGGTAGTTTGGTCTGCCCTGTTCCCATGATGCACTGGGCCAGGGACAGACTAATTTGCATATAGCCAGAGTCTGAACTGGGATGGTGCAGTGAGCTAAAAAACGGTGATGGATCAAGCCCTGATCTGTTGACTGGGTAGGAGTGTTCTGATTAACTCAGATACTCTGTCCATCACCACCCCCTTTTTGTAATTATTTTGGCCACCATGAGTGTGGAAGGGTATGCTCAGACATGAGTCCCTTGCTCATTGCACCATCAGGATTCAAGCAAGCCGGGCCGAAGACGGCTGTAATGCCAGAAACCGGTCCCCGGAAGCTTGTTTCCTTTCCAGTGAAGAATTGGCTTGGTAGTTTGGTCTGCCCTGTTCCCATGATGCACTGGGCCAGGGACAGACTAATTTGCATATAGCCAGAGTCTGAACTGGGATGGTGCAGTGAGCTAAAAAACGGTGATGGATCAAGCCCTGATCTGTTGACTGGGTAGGAGTGTTCTGATTAACTCAGATACTCTGTCCATCACCACCCCCTTTTTGTAATTATTTTGGCCACCATGAGTGTGGAAGGGTATGCTCAGACATGAGTCCCTTGCTCATTGCACCATCAGGATTCAAGCAAGCCGGGCCGAAGACGGCTGTAATGCCAGAAACCGGTCCCCGGAAGCTTGTTTCCTTTCCAGTGAAGAATTGGCTTGGTAGTTTGGTCTGCCCTGTTCCCATGATGCACTGGGCCAGGGACAGACTAATTTGCATATAGCCAGAGTCTGAACTGGGATGGTGCAGTGAGCTAAAAAACGGTGATGGATCAAGCCCTGATCTGTTGACTGGGTAGGAGTGTTCTGATTAACTCAGATACTCTGTCCATCACCACCCCCTTTTTGTAATTATTTTGGCCACCATGAGTGTGGAAGGGTATGCTCAGACATGAGTCCCTTGCTCATTGCACCATCAGGATTCAAGCAAGCCGGGCCGAAGACGGCTGTAATGCCAGAAACCGGTCCCCGGAAGCTTGTTTCCTTTCCAGTGAAGAATTGGCTTGGTAGTTTGGTCTGCCCTGTTCCCATGATGCACTGGGCCAGGGACAGACTAATTTGCATGTAGCCAGGTTCTGAACTGGGATGGTGCAGTGAGCTAAAAAACGGTGATGGATCAAGCCCTGATCTTTTGACTGGGTAGGAGTGTTCTGCTTAATTCAGATACTCTGTCCATCACCACCCCCCTTTTTGAATCGTTTTGGCCACCAGAAGTGTGGAAGGGTATGCTCAGATGTGAGTCCCTTACTCACTGCACCATCAGGATTCAAGCAAGCCGGGCCGAAGACGGCTGTAATGCCAGAAACCGGTCCCCGGAAGCTTATTTCCTTTCCAGTAAAGAATTGGCTTGGTAGTTTGATCTGCCCTGTTCCCATGATGCACTGGGCCAGGGACAGACTAATTTGCATGTAGCCAGGTTCTGAACTGGGATGGTGCAGTGAGCTAAAAAACGGTGATGGATCAAGCCCTGATCTTTTGACTGGGTAGGAGCGTTCTGCTTAATTCAGATACTCTGTCCATCACCACCCCCCTTTTTGAATCGTTTTGGCCACCAGAAGTGTGGAAGGGTATGCTCAGATGTGAGTCCCTTGCTCACTGCACCATCAGGATTCAAGCAAGCCGGGCCGAAGACGGCTGTAATGCCAGAAACCGGTCCCCGGAAGCTTGTTTCCTTTCCAGTAAAGAATTGGCTTGGTAGTTTGGTCTGCCCTGTTCCCATGATGCACTGGGCCAGGGACAGACTAATTTGCATATAGCCAGAGTCTGAACTGGGATGGTGCAGTGAGCTAAAAAACGGTGATGGGTCAAGCCCTGATCTGTTGACTGGGTAGGAGTGTTCTGATTAACTCAGATACTCTGTCCATCACCATCCCCTTTTTGTAATTATTTTGGCCACCATGAGTGTGGAAGGGTATGCTCAGACATGAGTCCCTTGCTCATTGCACCATCAGGATTCAAGCAAGCCGGGCCGAAGACGGCTGTAATGCCAGAAACCGGTCCCCGGAAGCTTGTTTCCTTTCCAGTGAAGAATTGGCTTGGTAGTTTGGTCTGCCCTGTTCCCATGATGCACTGGGCCAGGGACAGACTAATTTGCATATAGCCAGAGTCTGAACTGGGATGGTGCAGTGAGCTAAAAAACGGTGATGGATCAAGCCCTGATCTGTTGACTGGGTAGGAGTGTTCTGATTAACTCAGATACTCTGTCCATCACCACCCCCTTTTTGTAATTATTTTGGCCACCATGAGTGTGGAAGGGTATGCTCAGACATGAGTCCCTTGCTCATTGCACCATCAGGATTCAAGCAAGCCGGGCCGAAGACGGCTGTAATGCCAGAAACCGGTCCCCGGAAGCTTGTTTCCTTTCCAGTGAAGAATTGGCTTGGTAGTTTGGTCTGCCCTGTTCCCATGATGCACTGGGCCAGGGACAGACTAATTTGCATATAGCCAGAGTCTGAACTGGGATGGTGCAGTGAGCTAAAAAACGGTGATGGATCAAGCCCTGATCTGTTGACTGGGTAGGAGTGTTCTGATTAACTCAGATACTCTGTCCATCACCACCCCCTTTTTGTAATTATTTTGGCCACCATGAGTGTGGAAGGGTATGCTCAGACATGAGTCCCTTGCTCATTGCACCATCAGGATTCAAGCAAGCCGGGCCGAAGACGGCTGTAATGCCAGAAACCGGTCCCCGGAAGCTTGTTTCCTTTCCAGTGAAGAATTGGCTTGGTAGTTTGGTCTGCCCTGTTCCCATGATGCACTGGGCCAGGGACAGACTAATTTGCATGTAGCCAGGTTCTGAACTGGGATGGTGCAGTGAGCTAAAAAACGGTGATGGATCAAGCCCTGATCTTTTGACTGGGTAGGAGTGTTCTGCTTAATTCAGATACTCTGTCCATCACCACCCCCCTTTTTGAATCGTTTTGGCCACCAGAAGTGTGGAAGGGTATGCTCAGATGTGAGTCCCTTACTCACTGCACCATCAGGATTCAAGCAAGCCGGGCCGAAGACGGCTGTAATGCCAGAAACCGGTCCCCGGAAGCTTGTTTCCTTTCCAGTAAAGAATTGGCTTGGTAGTTTGGTCTGCCCTGTTCCCATGATGCACTGGGCCAGGGACAGACTAATTTGCATGTAGCCAGGTTCTGAACTGGGATGGTGCAGTGAGCTAAAAAACGGTGATGGATCAAGCCCTGATCTTTTGACTGGGTAGGAGTGTTCTGCTTAATTCAGATACTCTGTCCATCACCACCCCCCTTTTTGAATCGTTTTGGCCACCAGAAGTGTGGAAGGGTATGCTCAGATGTGAGTCCCTTGCTCACTGCACCATCAGGATTCAAGCAAGCCGGGCCGAAGACGGCTGTAATGCCAGAAACCGGTCCCCGGAAGCTTGTTTCCTTTCCAGTAAAGAATTGGCTTGGTAGTTTGGTCTGCCCTGTTCCCATGATGCACTGGGCCAGGGACAGACTAATTTGCATATAGCCAGAGTCTGAACTGGGATGGTGCAGTGAGCTAAAAAACGGTGATGGGTCAAGCCCTGATCTGTTGACTGGGTAGGAGTGTTCTGATTAACTCAGATACTCTGTCCATCACCATCCCCTTTTTGTAATTATTTTGGCCACCATGAGTGTGGAAGGGTATGCTCAGACATGAGTCCCTTGCTCATTGCACCATCAGGATTCAAGCAAGCCGGGCCGAAGACGGCTGTAATGCCAGAAACCGGTCCCCGGAAGCTTGTTTCCTTTCCAGTGAAGAATTGGCTTGGTAGTTTGGTCTGCCCTGTTCCCATGATGCACTGGGCCAGGGACAGACTAATTTGCATATAGCCAGAGTCTGAACTGGGATGGTGCAGTGAGCTAAAAAACGGTGATGGATCAAGCCCTGATCTGTTGACTGGGTAGGAGTGTTCTGATTAACTCAGATACTCTGTCCATCACCACCCCCTTTTTGTAATTATTTTGGCCACCATGAGTGTGGAAGGGTATGCTCAGACATGAGTCCCTTGCTCATTGCACCATCAGGATTCAAGCAAGCCGGGCCGAAGACGGCTGTAATGCCAGAAACCGGTCCCCGGAAGCTTGTTTCCTTTCCAGTGAAGAATTGGCTTGGTAGTTTGGTCTGCCCTGTTCCCATGATGCACTGGGCCAGGGACAGACTAATTTGCATATAGCCAGAGTCTGAACTGGGATGGTGCAGTGAGCTAAAAAACGGTGATGGATCAAGCCCTGATCTGTTGACTGGGTAGGAGTGTTCTGATTAACTCAGATACTCTGTCCATCACCACCCCCTTTTTGTAATTATTTTGGCCACCATGAGTGTGGAAGGGTATGCTCAGACATGAGTCCCTTGCTCATTGCACCATCAGGATTCAAGCAAGCCGGGCCGAAGACGGCTGTAATGCCAGAAACCGGTCCCCGGAAGCTTGTTTCCTTTCCAGTGAAGAATTGGCTTGGTAGTTTGGTCTGCCCTGTTCCCATGATGCACTGGGCCAGGGACAGACTAATTTGCATATAGCCAGAGTCTGAACTGGGATGGTGCAGTGAGCTAAAAAACGGTGATGGATCAAGCCCTGATCTGTTGACTGGGTAGGAGTGTTCTGATTAACTCAGATACTCTGTCCATCACCACCCCCTTTTTGTAATTATTTTGGCCACCATGAGTGTGGAAGGGTATGCTCAGACATGAGTCCCTTGCTCATTGCACCATCAGGATTCAAGCAAGCCGGGCCGAAGACGGCTGTAATGCCAGAAACCGGTCCCCGGAAGCTTGTTTCCTTTCCAGTGAAGAATTGGCTTGGTAGTTTGGTCTGCCCTGTTCCCATGATGCACTGGGCCAGGGACAGACTAATTTGCATATAGCCAGAGTCTGAACTGGGATGGTGCAGTGAGCTAAAAAACGGTGATGGATCAAGCCCTGATCTGTTGACTGGGTAGGAGTGTTCTGATTAACTCAGATACTCTGTCCATCACCACCCCCTTTTTGTAATTATTTTGGCCACCATGAGTGTGGAAGGGTATGCTCAGACATGAGTCCCTTGCTCATTGCACCATCAGGATTCAAGCAAGCCGGGCCGAAGACGGCTGTAATGCCAGAAACCGGTCCCCGGAAGCTTGTTTCCTTTCCAGTGAAGAATTGGCTTGGTAGTTTGGTCTGCCCTGTTCCCATGATGCACTGGGCCAGGGACAGACTAATTTTCATATAGCCAGAGTCTGAACTGGGATGGTGCAGTGAGCTAAAAAACGGTGATGGATCAAGCCCTGATCTGTTGACTGGGTAGGAGTGTTCTGATTAACTCAGATACTCTGTCCATCACCACCCCCTTTTTGTAATTATTTTGGCCACCATGAGTGTGGAAGGGTATGCTCAGACATGAGTCCCTTGCTCATTGCACCATCAGGATTCAAGCAAGCCGGGCCGAAGACGGCTGTAATGCCAGAAACCGGTCCACGGAAGCTTGTTTCCTTTCCAGTGAAGAATTGGCTTGGTAGTTTGGTCTGCCCTGTTCCCATGATGCTCTGGGCCAGGGACAGACTAATTTGCATATAGCCAGAGTCTGAACTGGGATGGTGCAGTGAGCTAAAAAACGGTGATGGATCAAGCCCTGATCTGTTGACTGGGTAGGAGTGTTCTGATTAACTCAGATACTCTGCCCATCACCACCCCCTTTTTGTAATTATTTTGGCCACCATGAGTGTGGAAGGGTATGCTCAGACATGAGTCCCTTGCTCATTGCACCATCAGGATTCAAGCAAGCCGGGCTGAAGACGGCTGTAATGCCAGAAACCGGTCCCCGGAAGCTTGTTTCCTTTCCAGTGAAGAATTGGCTTGGTAGTTTGGTCTGCCCTGTTCCCATGATGCACTGGGCCAGGGACAGACTAATTTGCATATAGCCAGAGTCTGAACTGGGATGGTGCAGTGAGCTAAAAAACGGTGATGGATCAAGCCCTGATCTGTTGACTGGGTAGGAGTGTTCTGATTAACTCAGATACTCTGTCCATCACCACCCCCTTTTTGTAATTATTTTGGCCCTCCTCTAGTAGCAGCAATGCTCCAGTGCTGTGGGGACCCACTGGGTGCTGGTGCCCTCCTCTCGTGGCAGTAATGCAATGCTCCTGTGCTGTGGGTACCCCCTGGGCGCTGGCGCCCTCCTCTGGTGGATGAATGCAATGCCCCAGTGCTGTGGGGACCCTCTGGGTGCTGCCACCCTCATCTAGTGGCAGCAATGTCCCAGTGCTGTGGGTCCCCCTGGGTGCCGGCATCCTCCTCTAGTGGAAGAATGCAATGCCCCAATGCTGTGGGAACACTCTGGGTGCTGGCGCCCTAATCTAGTGGCAGTAATGCAGCAATGCCCCAGTGCTGTGGTGGCCCCCTGGGTGCTGGTGCCCTCCTCTAGTGGAAGAATACAATGCCCCAGTGCTGTGGGACCCCCTGGGTGCTGGCGCCCTCCTCTAGTGGAAGAATACAATGCCCCAGTGCTGTGGGGCCCCCCTGGGTGCCGGCGCCCTCCTCTAGTGGCAGCAATGCTCCAGTGCTGTGGAGACCCCCTGGGTGCTGGTGCCCTCCTCTAGTGGCAGTAATGCAATGCCCCTGTGCTGTGGGTACCCCCTGGGCGCTGGCGCCCTCCTCTGGTTGATGAATGCAATGCCCCAGTGCTGTGGGGACCCTCTGGGTGCTGCCACCCTCATCTAGTGGCAGCAATGTCCCAGTGCTGTGGGACCCCCTGGGTGCTGGCATCCTCCTCTAGTGGAAGAATGCAATGCCCCAATGCTGTGGGGACCCTCTGGGTGCTGGCGCCCTAATCTAGTGGCAGTAATGCAATGCCCCAGTGCTGTGGGGACCCCTAGGTGCTGGCGCCCTCCTCTAGTGGCAATAATGCCCCAGTGCTGTGGGGACCCTCTGGGTGCTGGCACCCTCATCTAGTGGCAGCAATGCCCCAGTGCTGTGGGACCCCCTGGGTGCTGGCACCCTCCTCTAGTGGAAGAATGCAATGCCCCAATGCTGTGGGGACCCTCTGGGTGCTGGCGCCCTAATCTAGTGGCAGTAATGCAATGCCCCAGTGCTGTGGGGACCCTCTGGGTGCTGGCACCCTCATCTAGTGGCAGCAATGCCCCAGTGCTGTGGGACCCCCTGGGTGCTGGCACCCTCCTCTAGTGGAAGAATGCAATGCCCAATGCTGTGGGGACCCTCTGGGTGCTGGCGCCCTAATCTAGTGGCAGTAATGCAATGCCCCAGTGCTGTGGGGCCCCCCTGGGTGCCGGCACCCTCCTCTAGTGGCAGCAATGCTCCAGTGCTGTGGAGACCCCCTGGGTGCTGGTGCCCTCCTCTAGTGGCAGTAATGCAATGCCCCTGTGCTGTGGGTACGCCCTGGGCGCCGGCACCCTCCTCTGGTTGATGAATGCAATGCCCCAGTGCTGTGGGGACCCTCTGGGTGCTGCCACCCTCATCTAGTGGCAGCAATGTACCAGTGCTGTGGGACCCCCTGGGTGCCGGCATCCTCCTCTAGTGGAAGAATGCAATGCCCCAATGCTGTGGGGACCCTCTGGGTGCTGGCGCCCTAATCTAGTGGCAGTAATGCAATGCCCCAGTGCTGTGGGGACCCCTGGGTGCTGGCACCCTCCTCTAGTGGCAGCAATGCCCCAGTGCTGTGGGGACCCTCTGGGTGCTGGCACCCTTATCTAGTGGCAGCAATGCCCCAGTGCTGTGGGACCCCCTGGGTGCTGGCACCCTCCTCTAGTGGAAGAATGAAATGCCCCAATGCTGTGGGGACCCTCTGGGTGCTGGCGCCCTAATCTAGTGGCAGTAATGCAATACCCCAGTGCTGTGGGGACCCTCTGGGTGCCGGCACCTTCATCTAGTGGCAGCAATGCCCCAGTGCTGTGGGGCCCCCCTGGGTGCCGGCGCCCTCCCCTAGTGGCAGCAATGCTCCAATGCTGTGGGGACCCTCTGGGTGCTGGCGCCCTAATCTAGTGGCAGTAATGCAATGCCCCAGTGATGTGGGACCCCCTGGGTGCTGGCACCTTCCTCTAGTGGAAGAATGCAATGCCCAATGCTGTGGGGACCCTCTGGGTGCTGGCGCCCTAATCTAGTGGCAGTAATGCAATGCCCCAGTGCTGTGGGGCCCCCCTGGGTGCCGGCACCCTCCTCTAGTGGCAGCAATGCTCCAGTGCTGTGGAGACCCCCTGGGTGCTGGTGCCCTCCTCTAGTGGCAGTAATGCAATGCCCCTGTGCTGTGGGGACCCCTGGGTGCTGGCGCCCTCCTCTAGTGGCAGCAATGCCCCAGTGCTGTGGGGACCCTCTGGGTGCTGGCACCCTCATCTAGTGGCAGCAATGCCCCAGTGCTGTGGGACCCCCTGGGTGCTGGCACCCTCCTCTAGTGGAAGAATGAAATGCCCCAATGCTGTGGGGACCCTCTGGGTGCTGGCGCCCTAATCTAGTGGCAGTAATGCAATGCCCCAGTGCTGTGGGGACCCCTGGGTGCTGGCGCCCTCCTCTAGTGGCAGCAATGCCCCAGTGCTGTGGGACCCCCTGGGTGCTGGCACCCTCCTCTAGTGGAAGAATGCAATGCCCCAGTGCTGTGGGGCCCCCCTGGGTGCCGGCGCCCTCCTCTAGTGGCAGCAATGCTACAATGCTGTGGGGACCCTCTGGGTGCTGGCGCCCTAATCTAGTGGCAGTAATGCAATGCCCCAGTGATGTGGGACCCCCTGGGTGCTGGCACCTTCCTCTAGTGGAAGAATGCAATGCCCCAATGCTGTGGGGATCCTCTGGGTGCTGGCGCCCTAATCTAGTGGCAGTAATGCAATGCCCCAATGCTGTGGGGACCCTCTGGGTGCTGGTGCCCTAATCTAGTGGCAGTAATGCAATGCCCCAATGCTGTGGGGACCCTCTGGGTGCTGGCACCCTCATCTAGTGGCAGCAATGCCCCAGTGATGTGGGACCCCCTGGGTGCTGGCACCTTCCTCTAGTGGAAGAATGCAATGCCCCAATGCTGTGGGGATCCTCTGGGTGCTGGCGCCCTAATCTAGTGGCAGTAATGCAATGCCCCAATGCTGTGGGGACCCTCTGGGTGCTGGCGCCCTAATCTAGTGGCAGTAATGCAATGCCCCAGTGCTGTGGGACCCCCTGGGTGCTGGCACCCTCCTCTAGTGGAAGAATGCAATGCCCCAATGCTGTAGGGACCCTCTGGGTGCTGGCGCCCTAATCTAGTGGCAGTAATGCAATGCCCCAATGCTGTGGGGACCCTCTGGGTGCTGGTGCCCTCCTCTAGTGGCAGCAATGCCCCAGTGCTGTGGGGACCGCTGGGTGTCTGCGCTTTCCTCTAGTGGCACCAATTCTCCAGTGCTGTGGGGACTCCCTGGGTGCTGGTGCCCTCCTCTAGTGGCAGCAATGCCCCAGTGCTGTGGGGAACCCCTGGGTGCCTGCACTTTCCTCTAGTGGCAGCAATGCTCCAGTGCTGTGGGGACTCCCTGGGTGCCGGCGCCCTCCTCTAGTGGCAGCAATGTCCCAGTGCTGTGGGGAACCCCTGGGTGCCTGCGCTTTCCTCTAGTGGCAGCAATGCTCCAGTGCTGTGGGGACTCCCTGGGTGCTGGCGCCCTCCTCTAGTGGCAGCAATGCCCCAGTGCTGTGGGGAGCCCCTGGGTGCCTGCGATTTCCTCTAGTGGCAGCAATGCTCCAGTGCTGTGGGGAACCCCTGGGTGCCTGCGCTTTCCTCTAGTGGCAGCAATGCCCCAGTGCTGTGGGGAACCCCTGGGTGCCTGCGCTTTCCTCTAGTGGCAGCAATGCTCCAGTGCTGTGGGGAACCCTGGGTGCCTGCGCTTTCCTCTAGTGACAGCAATGCCCCAGTGCTTTGGGGAACACCTGGGTGCCTGCGATTTCCTCTAGTGGCAGCAATGCCCCAGTGTTTTGGGGAACACCTGGGTGCCTGCACTTTCCTCTAGTGGCAGCAATGCTCCAGTGCTGTGGGGACTCCCTGGGTGCCGGCGCCCTCCTCCAGTGGCAGCAATGCCCCAGTGCTGTGGGGAACCCCTGGGTGCCTGCGCTTTCCTCTAGTGGCAGCAATGCTTCAGTGCTGTGGGGACTCCCTGGGTGCTGGCGCCCTCCTCTAGTGGCAGCAATGCCCCAGTGCTGTGGGGAACCCCTGGGTGCCTGCGCTTTCCTCTAGTGGCAGCAATGCTCCAGTGCTGTGGGGAACCCCTGGGTGTCTGCGCTTTCCTCTAGTGGCAGCAATGCCCCAGTGCTGTGGGGAACCCCTGGGCGCCTGCGCTTTCCTCTAGTGGCAGCAATGCTCCAGTGCTGTGGGGAACCCCTGGGTGCCTGCGCTTTCCTCTAGTGGCAGCAATGCCCCAGTGCTTTGGGGAACACCTGGGTGCCTGCGCTTTCCTCTAGTGGCAGCAATGCTCCAGTGCTGTGGGGACTCCCTGGGTGCCGGCGCCCTCCTCTAGTGGCAGCAATGCCCCAGTGCTGTGGGGAACCCCTGGGTGCCTGCGCTTTCCTCTAGTGGCAGCAATGCTTCAGTGCTGTGGGGACTCCCTGGGTGCTGGCGCCCTCCTCTAGTGGCAGCAATGCCCCAGTGCTGTGGGGAACCCCTGGGTGCCTGCGCTTTCCTCTAGTGGCAGCAATGCTCCAGTGCTGTGGGGAACCCCTGGGTGTCTGCGCTTTCCTCTAGTGGCAGCAATGCCCCAGTGCTGTGGGGAACCCCTGGGTGCCTGCGCTTTCCTCTAGTGGCAGCAATGGTCCATTGCTGTGTGGACCCCCTGGGTGCTGGCGCCCTCCTCTAGTGGAAGAATACAATGCCCCAGTGCTGTGGGGACCCCCTGGGTGCCCATGGATTTTGAGATTAGATTACTGCGATTTCAGGGTGCCTTGGTTCCATGGGGGCAGCAATAGAGATCTAGTACCCCCATAGTTGGGTACAGAGCGCCCCCTTTGTGGTGTGCCTGGCTAGTAAGTGACACTGATTTAGGTCCCAGGCCCGTATACAGTTTGGCGCCTCATTGGTAGAAGTGCTGCTTGGTCTACTTCAAGGCGCTATGTGCCATGGTACCATGGTTCCGATAGTTACTTAAATGTTGCAGGGCCGGGTACAGGAGAAGCGATAGTTCTCTAGTACAAGATGCCCTATTGCTTTGATGCCCTCTCTGCCAGGGGCGGTGCTCTCGTAATTCTCTCCCACCGCTGGGCTGTGCCAAAGCACGGGTGTTGGTGCCCTCGGGCACAGAGAGTATTGTGGTGACACGGTGACTTTGTGTCCCGCAGTAGTGACACTGCGCCCATGTGTGCTGCTGATCCTTGGCGCTTTTGCACCCACCGTCCCTTGGATCGAGTTCCCATGGGGCTGTGATTACTTTTTCCCTGGGTCCCCGGTGTGAGTTGCTTTCTTGCTGTTGTGCCCATGCTCCTGGGGTGCTTTAGAACCCTGCTGCTCTGTGCCCAGGGTTCCGGGTGTCGTCCTGCCCAGATGTTGCCAGTCCACCCAGGAAGCCGTGTTCATCATGCAGCTCCTGCAGCTGGCACGGTGCTGTGGCTCTCTAGCCATGGGTACCTCGTGCGGTGGCACCATGGCGTCTCGTGCTGCTGTGGGGCTCTGCTGCCCGCGGAGTCCGTGGTGCTGTGGAGGCCTGGTGCTCTTGGCATCCTAGCTGTCTAGGTTGCCTAGTCCTGTCTTTGCGTGTTCCACTGTGCCCTAGTGTCACCTGCCATGTCGCCCAGGAGTTGCTGAGGCATGGTGGTGCTGTGAAACTGGGTGCTGTGTGTCTCTTGCTGTGGTGCCCTCGCTTGCTCTGTAGAGGTAAGGTCATTCACCGCTGGTAATCTCCCCTCGGGGCCCGGGAGGCGGCGGCCCCGGCCCCAGCCCCGCTCCCCTCACAGTCCCTGGTTCTCAGGTGCAGTGTGAGTGGCATGCAGCGCTCTGGTGCGGCAGAGTGGCGGGCTCGCCCCGTTCTGCTCTAGTGCCCCCTGGCATCGCCCCGATGGCGGTGTGGTACCCATGCCCCCGTGCTTCGGGTATGCTGTGATCAATGACGTGTCCATGCCAGCTCGCTCCTCTTACACTGGTGGTTTCTCGGACCCTGTACGCCCCCGTTCCCTGGGGTCATGCCCGGTGGTGCCCTATTGCTCCTGAGCCCCACGCCAACTCGAGAGTGTTGTGCCCACTGGTAAGGGCATGCTCTCTGCCAGACGCACTACTCTGGTCATACGTGCACCACCTACCCGAGCATCAAAAGCCCAGCGGGGCGGCCGTGCCCATCAAGGTGTCACTCCCGCTTTCAACACCTAATCCCTCACCTCCTGCGCGTCACCGCCCCTCCCACCGCCCGGTATATAGTGCCGCGCCTTCGGGGAGGGCTGCTAGTGCACAGGTGACAGGCGCTGCACCGCGACTCGGAGCGTCCTCACTCACCTGCCAGTGAGCCCCTCGCCTGCGCTCAGCTCCGCGCTGGTAACCTGCGACCCCCTCAAGGCTCTTCAGCTGCGCCTGCACCCCCTTCACCCGCTCACCTCCTGCTCCGGACGTCTCCTCACCTGCTTCGCCCTTGCGGCCAGCTTCACCCCTCTCCCCCTGCTGTGAACCCGTGCCCTTTCCCTGGCCCGCTCACCCGCTGCCAGGGCTGCACCGAGTTCCACCCTGGCAGGGTTGGAGAGCTGAACAGCCCCCGTGGACCGCGCAGCCTCTCCCCTCATCCTCGGCCCACCTCTGTGCGTTCTGCCTTTTCACCAACAACTCTAGTCTTATTCTATCACTATTCTAACCTCCTCTCCAACTGTATCTTTTCAATTTCCTTCACTTCTTATTTAATTTAAATATTCTGCCTATCTTTTTCCTTTATTAGCATCTCTTTCATTTGTTCTCGTGTTTTTCTGCTCTCTGTACTGCGCAGCCTCTTTTTCTCGGTGTTTGCAGTCCTTATTCCTAACATGTCTTGCATTTACTAACTTCCAGTTGTTCCGTCTATTCTTCCCCTAATTACTGCCCCGCTGCTCCCTTTTTCATTTTAACCCTTTACTCCTCCCTGACTCCCCAGGCCCCTTCCCCTCTGACCTTCTTGCACCCCAGAGCCACTAAAGGATGGGCGCCCCAGGGGACATAGGTTCCTTCGTTGTCTGGGACTACTTGGTCTTCGCCCTCATGCTGCTCATCTCGGCCGTCATCGGCATCTACTACGCCTTTGCTGGCGGTGGACAGAAGACCTCCAAGGAATTCCTCATGGGCGGGCGCAGCATGACGGCCGTGCCGGTGGCCCTGTCCCTCACGGCCAGCTTCATGTCGGCAGTGACCGTGCTGGGGACCCCGTCCGAGGTGTACCGCTTCGGCTCCATGTTCGGTGTGTTCGCCATCACCTACGCCTTGGTGGTGGTCATCAGCTCCGAGGTGTTCCTGCCCGTCTTCTACAGGCTGGGCATTACCAGCACCTACGAGGTGAGTGGTCCTGTCTGGGGGAACCGAGGGGGCGGTATGGTGGGAGAAAAAGTGCCTTTTCTGAAGTGTAAAATCTGATGCAAAAGAAATAACTTTCGAATCGTTGCTATTTTGGGGCCGAAGGGAATTTGGAGGTGGAAAGGGCCGTTTACAATGACTGAAGGCACAGGTGGTGCCCCATCTCTGCTGTAGAAGGGATGTATGGCAGGATGAATGGCTTATTATAATGCAGTGTATGACCCTTGGAATAAGAATGCAAGCCCAGAGAGAAGAGAACAACTAGTATCTCTAGGTTTGAAAGGATTATCTTATTAAGAAGAATGATGGGCATTTTGGGTCTGGAATGAATGGCATTCTCCAGGGGGGTCACAGCCTCAGAGAAACACCGTGTTCTTTTAGAAATACACGAATACCACCATTTGCAGAGAATAATGCATATTTTAAACAAGAAAACACGTGAGAGGGGAAGCTTGGTCAAAGAGAAGAAATTCCAGACACTACACTACCTCTGACATATGTGATCTTATGTGGTTCTAGAAAAAGCCCATTCTAGAGTAAAGAATTTTTTTTTTAGAAGGAAACAGGTATTTTTGTTGGGGGGAGGGGGTTGATGAAAGACTGCATTTTTTAAAATCAAGCTTGGGGTCATACGTAGATGAAGGATTTTACCTCTACAGGGAAGAAAGAACATTTTATAGTGAAGGATGGTTAGTTTTGGGGGGAAAAATATAAATTTAGGGTGAAAAGGTACTTTTTGCATGACAAGCACATTATATAGCAAGCCACAACTTTCCACCTAAATTCTTCAGAACAAGAATATATTTTGTGACTATATGATGCGCATGCTGGGGAAGAAAACAATCCGTTTTGGAGGCGAGGTAATCTTGTGGCAGAAGGAAGACTCTTAAATGGGAACAAAATGCTTTCTGGCGAAGAAAGAATGACATATACACATTAAGAATGATAGACCCTTCTTTGTGGGAGGACGGAAAGCTATTTTCTACAGCTATGTTACATACGTTAGATGGGAGCGTCTGATCCCACTGGCTGGTATCTTCCCTTTAAGGATGCTGAACAATCACCCACTGAGGTGGTATGAGTCATCATGTCAGCTCCTCATCCTATTATGTTTCCTGAGTCAGGTGGGCTGCACAATGAGATGTTCATTTTTTGGGGACCAGGTGGAAGACTGCTCACAAAGTAGAAGTTTCTATCAATACTTAAATATGCTATCCTTAGTATTCTGAATGTTGAGAGGAATGGAGGCCTCCTAAACTGACATCAAATTAACTAGTAGTAGACAATATTGCTTTACTCAAACCCCAGTAAGGTAAAGTTAAAAGCCGATGAGACACTGTGGGTAGTAGTTAGCCCTTGAGTCCATACCTCACCATGTTTCAGCCAATACGAAATCCCCAGAAGGTGTCTCCGGATTTCTATAGGACCAGGTCCCTATTGCAATAACCTCTGTCTTATCTGATTAGGTGTTCCGATGGTGTGGTGTATGCAAGATGGACAGGAGTAAATATAAGCAAATTAGTATGAATTCCGCAAGTTGCTAGTTTCTGACTGTTAAGTCATAACTGAACCAGGCATAATACCTATGATCATGGTACACATGCATTCTCCAATGTATCAATAGAAAGAATTGCAGCCATTTTAAGAACATCAGAACTGTATTATTGTGCTGTGTCAGGGCTCTTGGGAAACATACTGTTTTGACAGTAAGCAAGAGGCATCTACTGCTGAAAGAGTTTTAGGAGCATACAGATATGTAGGAAAAATGATGGACATATACATATGAAAGAGGCCATTTCGAGAGAAAAACACATTTAAACGGAGGTAAATTGACTTTTGAGAGAAAAGGTATACATTGTGTGACAGAATGAATCTCATTTGAGGGAGAAGTAATGGCACGCTCGAGTTGGAAGACAAATGCTTGAGTAAGATGGAATGTTCAAGGGAGCACGAGTCTCATTTCAGTGAAAGAGGCGTTTTAATAGGTAGGACACCCGTTTTAAAGAGCGGGAACAGTATATGTGAGTCTTCCAGAGGTCGATAGATGAATATACACCACAAGCAGTATGGGCTTTGGTGGACTGACAGCAAGGACGAGGAGGGATATTTTGGTGAAAGAAGCAGAAGAACAGAATTTGGGATTGAAATGAGGATCAGGACAGTAGGTGTACAATGTTACATGAAAGGTGACAGTCTTTATAGCAGGTGAAATACATTTCTTGGGAGATGGAGGAAACCCCGGTATTTGTGCAGTAGTACAGCCAGTGCGTCATGGGCCCTAGTGCAAGGAAGGAGCCCCCCTCCTGGCCTCTGTTTCAACGGTGACACATAGCTACAGCCAGGGTTTAATGGGCTCCTCAGGCCTCGGCCCTGGTTCACTGCACCTGCTACACCCATGGAAACTACGCCTGTGTACTTGTGGAGAAGGAAAACGTCAAGGACAAATAGTTATTGAGTGCTGATCTCATGCAAAATTCCATTTGATAATCACAAATATAGCTGCTTGAAAGAGTTGCTAACGTGCATTTTCCAACGTCACCTGGCCTGCTGTGGGGTAAATCCCACTTGATTCGAGTCTCTTTTTGAACTGGTTGTTGAGGGCATATGGAGGCATGTTTAAGTCACCACGTCCCATTCACCTGGAGAATTCCTCTAGTTATTTTTTTCAAACTAGTTTTTATAGTGCAAAGTTCAAAACCGCTATACTCCAAGTGGGTCTAAAAAAACACTTTAAACCGGACAACTACAGTTTCTACCGAAGGGTTAGGGGCGGGGGGGGGGGAGGAGGAGGGGGGAGTTGAACCGAGGTGGAGAGTTGAATAATAGGGAAAGCGAGGGGCAGATATACTTCGAGGAATGGGGTGATGAGAGAGAGCCAGAGGATTAGAATAATCCTATTTAAATACTGTTTGTCATTACGTTTGGGATTGCATCCTTTTGGGTGCACTTGAGTATATAATTATAGCATTATAAGCATCAACCGGATGACAGAGTTGGTTTTGTAACCCTTATGTCATTTTAAGTGAGGAAAGCTAAGAGATGGATTCTACAGCCGGGTAGGGATGCAGGACTTTGCCCTCTTTAAGGCTGTATCACTAATAGATTATTGCAAACCTATGCCATTATTAGGTGGGTAAATGCGCTGTTGGATTATGATTTCCACAAACGTATATCAGTTGTTTGTGAAGAATATTGCATGCTAATTTATTCTACAGCACGTTATATTTAACACATCATATAGGCGAGTTTGTGAATGTTTCTTTTTATTTATTTATTACGTTAGGCTTGGCACAGAGTGTGAACTGCACGATTGCAAGACATTCATTATACATTGGCTTGCTACTGAGGGTCATATATGTAGCGAGTGCTCCCATTTCCTGTGTTCCTGTGAGGGACAGGATGGACTTTGTTAACTGACAGGGCAGTTAGGGTGAGTGGGCCTGAATGCTCTCCATGTCTGTACTGTACTTACTTACAACTTGCTTCAGCATGGTTTTAAGTTATTCCAGAATGGACTGTGGGTTTCACTTGACAACATGTGTATGTGCAATTGTGCAAGTACTGCAGTTTGCCACTGAGTTTCTTACCAGTGGGCATAATGCAAAAAAATAGACAGAAAAAATAAACTTATTATAGTGCAAATTTCTGCCTAGCAGTTATTGATAGATATAAGTATCTTTACGTGCTAAATCATAAATGATGGTTGAAACTGAATACAGTTATAATTCCATTCATTTAAAAACTTGTGAGGTATGTGTGATGATATTTCTGTTTTCCGTGGTATGGCAATATGTGTGTGGTGTGTCTATATGTGGATGTCTGTGTATGTGTTTATACGTATACTGACGTGTGATATGTTAGGTTTATGTGTTTTGGGCAGGGCCTCTGGAATTACGCAATTCTGTGGCCGCTGCGCTTACGGTATAATTTTGAATTTGAGGCCTAGGCCTCATAATCCATCATCTATTGCATAATCTCCCAAAAATGCTTCTGGCCAATATAGATCCAAAGTTACTAAAAAACGAACAACATGTATTCCAGCACAGGGAAAGGCTCTTTCATTTCCTTATTGCTGTATTTGATTGTTAAAGTGGTAGTAATAAGGTGAACATTTTCTCCATACAGTGTTATTAACACCGATACAAATGACAAAATAATGAACCATCAGAAAATATGCTGCATATGTCATATAATTTGCCTTTTATTGCTGCATATTTAGTCAACCCAGTCACATTATTTGGTTTTTCCCTGCCACATAATTTCAGTGGGTCATGGGTATGCTGTGTGCTATGTTTTGGTATGCATCCATGATAATTAAGTGCATTCTATGTGAAGTGTGTGAAGTTGTGGTGTATATATAGTGATTGTGGTCTGTGTGAATATATGAGACATAGAATTTATATTTTAATGTATGTGTGTCCATGTGTGCTTGTGTTTTGTGCATGTAAGATTATGTGTCTGTTACTCTTTGAGAAGTTGGAGGGATGATGTTTGAGGAGAGAAATGCAACGTATTAGTCAAAATTAAAAAATAACGAGCATCTATCAGCATCAAACACAAATATATTTTTCTTCCATGGAATACATTTTTTTCAGACAATTTTTCACTTGTTAGACTAACGCAGCTCTCCACAGAGACGAAAGTTTTATGTGCTACAATACTCTCAATTAAATTACAGTACAAAAAACCCTGGAAACCTATATAATCTAAAACAAATATTTACAGACTCTGCATTAAAAAGTAAAGGAATGTTTTATGGAATCCTTGAGTAACCATTTATTTACTTGGATCACATTAGATATTTCCTGTGTATGAGAAAGTGGTTTATTGGTTGGGGTGCATGGTAATCCACCACAAGTAATAATGACACTATTCATGACACACAACTGTACTTGAAGATCTCCTCTCAAGAGGACATAAAAACGCTAAATGCTGCACTTGCACAAACCCAACAATGGTTAGCTCAGAACCATCTGCTATTGAATACTATCAAAACGGAATTCCTTTTGATTGCCCCCCCCCAATCAATCAATCAACTCCTACCCTGGATTGACTTAAACAACTCACAGCTCTGAACTGCACCCCTCATATCGTAGACTCTGCCAAACCTCTTGGCATCACCTTGGATAAACACTTAAACATGCATGCACACATCAGTGCAACTAATAGGGGAGCCAACTTTCAACTTACCACCCTTAAGAAAATCAAGCCTTTCGTCCCCCGAAGACATTAAGCTGGCGGTTCAATCCTTGGTAATCTCTAGGTTGGAATATGGTCTAGTGATCCATGCTGGATTTCCCAAAGCTCGTTTGGCCCCACTCTGAGCTACCCTGAATGCATCGGCTAGACTCATCACGGGCTTTAGAAAACATGACCATATTTTCCTGGTCTTTAAGCAACTAAATTGACTATCTATTGAAGCCAGAATCCGATTCAAGATAGCTTGGCTGACCCATAACGCCATACATTATAACACTCCGATCTACCTGGCAAATAAGCTTGAACTCTCGGGCTCTGCCCGGAACCTCAGAAGTACGTCCACCCTACTCTTGAAACCACCAAGATTCAAAGAGAAAAAATCCTACAATCGTACTTTCTCCAGAGTGGCTCCAAGAATTTAGAACTCTCTGCCTCCTGAGATCAGATCCAATCCCTCCACAATATCTTTCAAGAAACTCTTCAAACGGCTACTCTTGAACGATCTTTAACATCATCAACTGATTCTCACGCTCTTGTCTGTTAATATTTAAATTCTTACTGTTATACATGACTGCGCTTTATTGTAAGCTGATATGTTAATCTGTTTTTGTGCTCTAGGATACCTAGGACACCACCTACTCTTTACAGGCTTTGTTTTCCCTCGCTGCTTGTAACCTCACTTACTGTCCCCATTGAGTTTGTTACCCTCGTTTTTGCCTTGTCTGTACAGCGCTCTGATACCCGTTTGGGTCGTGTTCGCGCTTTATAAAACTTTTAAAATAAATAAAAAATAAATTCATGTTAGATTCAGTAATGGTTTCAGTAATTTAAACCTAAGCTCAGATCCTGGTAGCTATGGCACAGTCTGCAGGTTGAAAGTTGTAGATGAAGAGGGTTCCATGTTGACAAATGCTGGTTGACATCAGGCCAACTCGAATGGAATTGATGCTACTCAGAAGAATGTAGCTGGAGCTGCGGCGAAGTCAGGCCACTGGCGATGTACCCTCGATGGATCAGCGGGCAGAATGGTCCCGGTCCCTTAATGATTCTCCAAGCAGAAAGTTAGCAAAAGGTTTCTAAGTCCCATGTTTTTAGGTTTAGGCAAGAGGAGTATGCTCTGACATTAACCAAGGGTTCCAGGACGTTAGGAATAGCCCTTGTCAGCCAAGACTCACTCCAACAGAAACCACCAGCAGGGTCCAGGGCAGGTAAAATCTTTAATTGGATTCCAATCGAATCAAGGAAGCTGCATGTGCAGGAACTAATCATAAGTCGGCTCGACTACGGAAATGCTCAGTTGGCCTCCATTAATGAGGAGGTCTATTCCAGACTCCAAGTCTTGCAGAATGCTGCTGCTAGGCTGGTACTAAACCTCCCATCGAGGTCTCCATCTGCATCCTGTCTGAAACTCTCCACTGACTCAGCTGGTATCAGCCTAATAGGATGCTTAGGCTGAGTACCACATTTCTCCTTACCCCTTGTAGGTTCAGCACCGCCAGGAATGGTGGTAGATCTTTCTCCCACCTGTCTCCTGCTTTTTGGAATGAACTTCCATTACAGATCCGCATTATCACAGACCACAAGCTGTTCTACAGGGAATTAAAAAGTTGGCTATTTGATCACCTATAACGGCCCTCTCAGTTCAATTGGCCTTCAGCTTTTACAGGAGTTTTACGCTAATGCCATGAGACCCTTGGGTGATATGTGCGCTAAATAAATTTCTTTGACTTGACTTGACTTGACTTCAGGCCCAGTTGAATTTGATCAGCTGTCCTCTCCCAGCAATTGTAGGCTTCTTGCAGCTTTTGTGTCCCTGTAGCTACAAGAGGTCATCCAACTGACCATTGGAATCCACTTCTTTGGGATTAAGTGGGAGCAGGTTTAGCCCACAGGCCTCTCCTCACAGATCTCAACTGCAGGTACAGGCCTTTTTCACCCTTCCGCAAGTCCATTAGTATTCTGCAGATGGTGACCTGGGGTGCCACATTTATGCCTTGCCCTGCTGTGAGTGGGGTGACCCATGGCCACTCACTAACCAATAGGGAAAAAGTTCAGAGGGGTAATTCTACCTACTTTGGCAGCAGTCCCTTTATGCCTTACTATAAACAATCCCAGAGTGCCCCTCTCTCCCTAAATCCAACATGACAGAACCTTTCTTCCCCTGTGCAGAGCTCCTGTGCCCACCGTAGAGTTGTGCCAGGGAAATGAACAACCCCTCCTCTGTGGACAATCAGAATGGGTTCTGTGGTAGCTCCTTTTCAACTGGGATTAGAGCCAGGCTGGCTAGGAAGACAAAAAGAGAGGCAGATCCAAGTGAACTACCTCTGCCACTGACAGAGAAGGCATTCTTTGAAGATATGCAAGGGGCTGGGCACAGTCCCATGCAAGCCTGTCACGGAAAAGTCAACCTTTCCTCACACCCAAGGCCTTTGTCTAAGCTCCGGAAGCCGATTCACCTATTCAGCTCCTGTGTGACGGTTGGAAACTCACCAAATGGGCTTCTAGATGGTTTAGGAAGGTTAAAGATGACTTTTTGAAAGAGGGTTCAGTAAAATATTTGTTACAAAGCAAATTTGACCAATGAATTGGGTTTGTAGTAAATATTTTAAAAAGTCCAAGAGTGAAATTTATTGATGTATCCCAATGAATTCCAATGGAACAGGTAACCCTGCTATAGCTTTTATGTAATTTTCACTGTAAGGACATGTTTAACATTAAACATCTACATGTCGTACACTTAAATACCATGCATTCCTCGTTATGGGCATTTTAAGGCCTACTTGGGGGTGACATTAATATTTTGGAGGAGGGATTATGCTTCTCAAAAGAGGTTATTTCGACAGGTTGAATTTGCAGTTGAAACCTGGACAGTCAGGTTACTGGTGGCAGGCATGAAGTCATATTTTGCATTGCCACTGTAGTGGTGGCACAATATGTTCTGCATTCCTCTAGTGATATTTAACTTCTAGGTCCTGGGTATACTCTGTACCATATACTAGGGCAGACGTCTTCAAACCTTTTTGCTGTGAGCAACCCTCCCCCCCCCAGCAAAATCTTTTTGACTCAGCCCCCCACCAAAACTTTACGGCAGTACTTGGGCGAGTGAAAGGGTGAGGGCTGAATGTAGTGTGTGGGCTTATAACTTATGGGGTCATTTTTCTGTAGCTCACAATCCACAGTAAATATGAGACTTATAGAAGTGCAAATATATCAAGCAAAAACACTACTACCTAGAATTTGGGTGTATTGAGCCCCTCACACTCCTGGTACCCAATGCAACTGCATCTATTACACTAATGATACCTACGACCCAGAGTAGCAGACTGAGTCCTTTGCCTCTTTCACCCCTTCCCTACCACGCCTCGCCATTACTCCAATCGTGAAAGAGATGCTCTGTCTCTTTCAGAATGAAATTATCTTCCACAAGTTGCCCACCACTTTGCAGCAAGGGCTTCCTCAGCCCAAATGATAACATGGAAAAGGAGATTCCAATGCTGTTTTATATATAAAGGCAGTCATAATTTTACGTAGTGGGCCTCTCAAATTCTTCAGTTATGAGAGCCACTGCCTGATAAAGAGGGCTGCACCTTTTCGAAGACATTGACCTCCATCTTGCCATATTTTCCGCTCTGCCATCTCTCTGAGGCCTAAGCTAATATGTCTCCCCTGATTCAATTTTCCCGTCTCTTGGGCTGTTGGTCCAAGGCCCAAAGCAACACTGGCACAGCAGTGGTGCACTGTGTCCAAACGTAAGCAAGGAATGATATTAAAGCCATACCAATGGGGTTTAGAAGGTGCCTCACACCACTGGGCCCCTGTGGCACTGCATCTGCTGCACAAATGATACCCACTCCTCTACCCATCTAACTGGACATCACCCCTAGGCCTGGGTCCTAAAGCAGGCTGTCTTCCTCCTTGAGTAAAACAAATGGGGAGGGAAAATCACATCCCGCCCCCTGTTGTTTTGGACCTCCTCGCTGCACAGAAAGGGTCACTTGGGCCATAATGCTAACAGCAAAATAGTGTTCCTCCCATCCTTTTGTTAATAACAGACATCATTTGGTTGCAGTGGTACCTCATTGCATTGCCCCAGTGTCACTGCACCTGCCACACTGATGCCAGTGATGGCCTTTAAAAAGAAATCTGCACCTTCCTCAGTGCACCTTCCTCAGGGGACCTACCTGAGGAAGCTGTGCCTGTCCATTTGTAAAGGAAAACATTACCCCCGACCCCCATGCAGCACTGTCTCCCTGGGCCATCTCATTTATACGATCCATGGACAGAGAACTAAACAAGACTCAGGCTTTCCCACCAGGCTACTTGCTATCTGAAAGAAATGTAAATGTGTGCAATTGGTTAATCACCTCATGTAAAGGCTGCTTGGAACTGAGTACAGGTTTTCGTTAATGGAGTCTCTAGAAGCTTCATGGTAAGAACGATGTATTCTTTTTTAGAGGTGATCTAGGGGTGTTAAGTTTTGGAAAGCGTCCTCTTATTGGGCTTCTAAAAATGTTTGCACTAGGTATAGTGTATTACTAAAGATAATCTCTGAAATCACTTGTTTTATCATAAAATTTAATAATTTTGAGCAGCCTACCTTATACCCAGCCACTGGAAATATTACATTTTGCAGCTGCAGAATTTTCCACACAATTATAGATTTTTCGCTTAATTCACCATTTGGTGCGTAATTAGTAGATTTTATAATAAAATGTGTTTCTAGATCAAATGGATACAAAGTTACTAAAAATGCCACAATACATTTTACAGCGCAGTGGAAGGCCCATTGCAAAGTTTAATTGGTTACATTTCTGTTGCTTATTGCTGTATTTGGGTGCTAAACTGATACTAATGAGGAAAACCCTTTGCTCAGACAGTGGTAGCATGTGTAAAAATGTAAAAATAACAAAGTAATTCCCTAAAAAAATAAAAACACACATTAAGCTTCACGTTTTACCTTTTTTGACGAATAATGTAGTCATCCATTCCATATAGTTCCAGTGGCCATGCTGATACTGTGTGCAGTACAATTTTTAAATAATTACTTGCATATTAAGTGCCTTATGGTGCAGGCTAGGACTTTATTGCATTATAAATCACAAGCCACTATTACGCACTGCGCCAACCAGGATTTAATTGTGTGACTCTTTGGTCATACAATTAGGCATCTGCAGTGATCACATTAACCAATCTAGGCATCACAACATAAAAGAAAGGGCTCCCAATGATTAGTTCAATTTGCATTTATTTTTCATTTAAGGTATGTGCATTTTTAAACAGAAGCATCAAAATGGGCATGGTCACTCAAAAAGAGACATTTTCTTACACTGTGCCACAGACTTTAGGCTGTGACTAATTAATGGAACATTTGCCAATTCTTAAAGAGATAAAGAAGACTGTTTACATGGAAGATCCCTTACAAAAAACATGTAAAATCTAAATGTAGCTTGCCTGCTGCAGACCACAGAAAATAATAAATTGTGAAGTTTACAATCCATACAATAAAAATGTTAAAAAGAAATCAAAGCACATTGTTGAAATACTATCAGAAAAAGAAAGACTGGAATGAAGAAGTCTAACTTTACAACCTGTGAAATATGGGTAGACCAATTGACCTAATAAAAAATAACTTTTGTTGTATCTTTAGGCAAAGTGGAATGTGTTTTGCTACTAGCAAAGGGTACTAATAGCGTTAGCATTTAACAAGTCACACACACGGCTGATTATTATTGCACAAACCTCAATTAATTGATATCTCTAAAGTGCTCATTCGAATAAATGAAATATATTGCCCTCTCTAAAGTAACAACTTGCAACTTTAGCAACGGGTTTAGTTCAACCAAAAATAAATATGATCGTGTATGAAGCAATTTTTGGTGTCCCATTTTCTGCCATTATCTAAGGTTTATTAGATGGCGGTGTGTTTTGCAATTTCTGTGTACTGTTTGGAGCTCCAAGTGCATTTCATTCTGAAAACTTCAAGAGAGCTATTATTCAATTAATTTTGTATGTTCTTGTGCGCAGTTCATAATTATACACCTATCACCAGAAATGACAGTGGTACACAAAACATATATAATCTAAGCTAAGTTAGTAAACAACAAATTTACATTTCTGGTCTTCTCAGTAGTTCTGAAATATTTATGTGATCTATCCAACTTAGTGTGTCAATGAAAGTTAAAATAACTCCCAAATGTGTTCTCTATTTATCACTGTACTGTTATACAATAACACTCTTGCCGTGCCCATACCTTGCCTATTTTTTTAAGACCACGCCTACTCCATCTTAAGCCATTTTGTTCCATTGCTCCGCTTTGTTGGGTTGTATTTCAAAATATACATTTTTAAAAAACATCAAACTACAAAAAAAGATTCTAGAATATTGCCTACCACGATATTATCAAACTCTTTATAGGTGTACTATTCCTAACTCCACCTCTATGTACCATGACGAATCGGAATTTAGCATTTATTAAATATAACTATGTAGCCCAGTGTTTCCCTATGGAAGCAGCCAGCCTTGCTAAAGGGAAAATAGCTTTTTGTGATATTTCTTGCAATGGACATGTCTACTTTTAAATGCCATGTACCCCGTCTTTATTTGCAATAAGGCTACTTAGGGGAAGTTTATTGAAATCTAAATCTAAATGAAGGGTTAGTCTTGTCAAAAGGGGATATTTTGACAGATTGAAGTTGCAGTTTAAAGCTGCTACAGGCATGTTAACTCTGTTCAGTTACCAGGCTACACACAACGTTAGTCTCTCATGTACAGCCCACTCACGTGCTCCCTGACGTGTAAGCTCATTGCCCCTTACCTAGCTGCTTTATCTTAAAAGTTGGACACCGGTGGTAAACATGTGCATTTCAATTACTGTTACATTACAGTGAGTCAGACTTTGGCAGTGAGACTCATCCATAGTGAAGGTCAAAAAAATGGGTGATCTAAAGCAGAACGATTCTGGCGGACCAATGGTCCGAACCATTTGCAGCAGGATGAATGACTTCAATATTCATACATTGCCCAAATAAACGTCCTGATTGAAAACCCGTATGATCCAGACAATAAATATCTTGTATCTCATGTGCTCCTTAAACTTGAAATGGAGCCAGAATGTCCTCTGTCAGTAGGAGACAAATATTAGGAGATGCAAGAAAACGACAGCATCGTAAAGTTTGTGAACACCACTAAGCATTTGTTGTAGTCAACCTAAAGTGTACTAGCATGAAAATGGAAAGTAAAGGGATGAACATCAAGATTCATGCAAATCATATCTTATTGGGAGGTTGAATGCACAATGAATGGGACAATATTTCCTATACAACTGTATCACATTAAGGGCAAAAGCAAAAAAGAGGATTGCACAGAAAGGTTTTGAGATTTGCAAACAGGGATGATTTCCCCCCCGTTGTAATAGCTTGCGGTTTTTATGATTAGCATTCCTCACAGAGATGTGTTCTGCTCTGCAAACACAACCTCGAGAAATAAAAATGGATAAACTATCAGTTTTTTTCCAATTAGCCTTAGTCGTTTTGATATTCAATCCCAGTAGAATCTACAGCAGTGCCATGTGACTGTCAGTGTATTAAACCCCACATTGGCATGTACCCATGGGCACACTGAAAGTGGGTCAAGTACCAAGATGTCCCTGGAATTTGAAGGACTTCCTTTGCCACGTTTGACCAAAAAAGGAAAAGGAACTTAAAATTGACATCAGATGGAACAGGTCTCCCATATTTTCCTGGTAATGCCAGCACATATCCACCGGGATGAGTCTCATATTATTTATTCTAGATCTTCATTATAAGTCTGGGCACAATGATTTGCAATCACCCATTCAATGCAAATTGCAAAATGTCATCATGTCTCTGTTTTTAAATGATGTTCATATCCCCGCCTCCCCCCCCCCCCCTCCCGGAAAACATCCCTATGCGTGGTTTTCACATTTTTATACTTGAAGTTAATTGTAAATTATACTCGGTAAATTTGCAAAAAGGTGCAAATAAAGAAAAATATGGATGATGGGTGCTAATTCCAGGTTTACAAACTTGTAAGTGCGGGTACTATATGATGATGTTCGATTATAAGATACCTCAATTTATAATACATTTTAAAACAATAATAGGTAAAACATTATCTTGTGACCTAAACAACTTCATTGCAATATTTATCATCAAATAAAAACACATTGAATTATGTTTTTTTTTATAACAACTTTTTATTGACTTTTTAACCGAGGTGAGTGAATAGCACTCAGTACAAATATATCTCATAACATCAAGCAGGACAGCACTGTGTACTGATATTTAGACCACAATCATCACATTGCTAGGCTAAAAATATTTGCACAATGAATGCTCTTGTACCCCCCACCCCCACGTTCCCCTATCCAGCCCCTCTCTTTCTTATCAGTGTCCCATAATGTTTGTAGACCATGGGGTGCCTGAGCAAGGTTCCAGATGTATACCCCTAGCTTCGGCCCACCCCTAACATATCTTGTAATGTTTCTGGGGACAGCCTCTCGCCTTGTATATGGGCCGTTCCATACCCATACAAAAGTCCATGCCTATGACCCATACCACATCCACACGTCATCTACCTCTTTCCAGGCCCTTGCAATGTCCCTGTTGGCTACTATTGCTCCACTTTGTTGGGTTGTATTTCAGCTAAAGGAGTGCCTCCTGGTTTCGTGTGCCACCCAACTCGTCTGTTACATGAAGTAATATCACTCTGGGATCTCTCTAAATGCTCAGGCTCAGCACTCTCTCTAATTTCCCCACAACCCCCTCCGAGAAAGGAGAAAGGACAGTACCAGAACGTACAGGATAAATTCCCCGGGGAGCTCCCGCACATTAAGCACCCACCATTTGATATCAAGCCCATGCGGGAGAGTCTGGCCCTGGTGTAATATACCCGGTGAAGCAGTTTCAATTGTATAAGTCTAAACTGTGAGGATAGCCTCTCTGGGAGCCTCTTGGACCTCTCTCCAATCATCATCATCAAGTGCTCCTATCCCTCATTCTCACACACTGCTTACAACCAACATAGGGTCTGGGACATTTCTCAGCAACATATTATATATCTGTTGTAGCTTATGTTATTTTATGTTTGTGAGGAGAAGCTTAGCCTCAAGTGATGAGAACTCTGGCACCTCAGTTGTGCCCTGAAGTGTCGGCAGCAACGCATGTCTGAGTTGCAGATACCTAAAACACTGACAGTGTGTAGATCATACTTCTTATGTAGCTCCTGAAAGGATTTCAGCACGCCATTGTGTAAAACGTACATCAAAGTCGAGATTCCCATATTTTCCCAATGCACGAAGCCTCGCAAGGCCACAACTTGTTGAAGATATGCTCCTCTCCACAACAGTGTTCCTATTGTAAGCCTGCCAGACCAGCCAGTGGCCTTGTTGGCTGCTGCCCATATCCCAAGTACCACCCCAGTAGCTGGTGGAAGAGATTCGGCACATCAACCTCGTATAGCAGGTGTGGGAGACCCAGCATACCTATAGCTCTCCCCTCAAGGGCATAGGCCGGTTCCAGGAAACCCCCAAACCACCAGTCATTGATACTAAATAGATGGGATGCCCAGTAAAACAAGCGAACATCAAATGTGGCTACTCCCCCTTTAAACACCGGCCTACAACACTTTTCTAAGGAGATGCCTGATGTTCCACCCCTCCCACACCTGACCCCCCACCCAGAGCAGGGTCTGCAACACTGCCATCAACTGTGTATAAAGAGATTCGGTCACTCAATGCATCACCCCATTCAAACCCTCTATAAAATGCATCTATTCCTACCCAAGCTGCGAAAGGTTCTATTACTACTGCAAATAATAAGGGGAAGAAGGGGCCCCCCTGACGAGTACCCCTCATTACTGTGAACCAGTCTGAGACCACCCCCTCACATGCACTCTGGCTCGGAGACTAGAGACTGGAGAACAAAATACAAATATCCTTGACAAACATAGGACAGCAGCCTCCTCAGGCAAGGAGAGCAAACATATAAGACCAATCAACCAATTTGAATGCCTTTTAAAAATTAACTGACTTTAAGGCTCCATGTTCCTCCATCCATTCACTTAAGACAATCGCGTTATGCGCCCGTCTCAGGTTAGACTCAGGTTATGGTTGTGTGACCCTCCGTGACATAAACCCTGACTGACTAGGATGAACAAGATATTCGATAACGTTCCGCAGACGGTTAGCCAGCACTTAAGCCCATACTTTCACCTCAACATTTAGGAGCAAGATGGGTCAAAAGTCTTCACATCGTGTACCGTCCGTATTGGGCTTCGGCAGCACCACAATGTCAGCCATCATGAGGTCAGGAGGCAGTTTGGCCCTCTATAGCACCTCCTGAAACATTCCCAGCATTACCTGACCTGCCTGAGGCCACACTAAGCGCCAGTATTTGGGCGGCAACCCATTGGGCCCCGGCGCCTTGCCTGACTGAAGCTGTGCCATGGCATCCCTCAGCTCCTCACTAGTGATCTCAGTTTCTAAGGCATCCCTATCGTCTAAAGGCGGGATGGGCATCGGCAAATCCTGCACAAACTGGTATAAATCATCTTGCTGCTCATCAGGTCTTCTTGATATACAGTCCTGTAATAGTCTGCAAGGCCATAGCTATTGTTTCGCTACCCACCTGCATTGTATTTCTTAATAATCTGTAAAACATATTATCCACTTTCCATCTGATTTCACATCTGCCACCAGGTAGGCCTATGTGCAAAGTTTTATAGAAAAACAAACCCTGTGCAAACTGATCAAGCTTCTCTTCAATAACAACGAATCATACTCCTTTGAAACGAGGCAAAGCCGCGCATGATTCATCGCATATGTCCAAGTTGTTTTATTGAAAGTGGGCGAAAATATGAGTCCGCCCCCACACATGATCCAGAAAGGCGAGTGGATTAAGTGAGGATTTCACTGCTCACAGCCCCGACCTTTGTCATAATTAGCAGCAGTTGTGCCATGCAGTTTTCTCATTGCCAGTACCTAGCAAAGGTGCCTTGCATCTTCGTGTAAGCAAGTCAAATGAGCCGCTACTTAGGGGGTGCAATACAGCCACAGTTATGGTGAACAGGGCCGCCCACACAGCTGGGGCAGGTACCACTGCACCTGATGTGCTATTGAGAGCTGCACCCCAACTCGCACCCATGTCTAGTACTGTTTGGGCTGACGCAACAATGAACTGTCATCCCCCAGTCAGTGTTTAGTCACAGTGTCTGACGTTATCATAAAGGTGGCTTGTTATGGGGCACTCCGTAAAGCAGCCATCCTACGTCTCACTTTCCAGGTCAACTTCCATCGCCCCTCCTATTCTTTAGTAATGGTACTTTCTGGGCACAGCCCCATTCCCAAGCTCCCTAGGAATTCTTGAGATCTTGTTGAGCATTATTGCCTTGTTACCTGGCATCACAACGCAGGGTTATATGAGGGAGATTGACACCACACTGCACACAGCAGCCATTGGTTTTTATCAGTGTTTTTGAATCCTGCCAGAAGGTCTCTTCATACACAAGTGGCTTGCAGAAAGAAAAGTTTAAAGCTTGGTTAGCTGTTTCCCCAATATGTATCACTAACGCATGCTCAAATATATAAAAACGATGCTATCGATTGAATCACAGAGCTTGATATGGGATGACAAAGTTTAATGACGCCACCAGATAATGTAGCGCATTATACAGTCCATGGCTATGCACTGTGTAATGCCCTACAATATCAACGTCCATGGCAATCCCGTGAAATGTGATATTTGCGAAAGTTGATTCAGAAGTCGTAGTGAGAATCACAATCTCCGACGATTGCATATTTGCTTTCCAGGTTCTGATGACAGTTTTTATAGATATTATATTCTGCTGATAATTTGGTGCATATCAGAATTAGCCGTGTTAAATAAGGAGTTATATGGTTTACGATAGACTGGGCAGCCATCCGTGCAGCTATGGCTCAGACGGATGCAGTTATAAGTGCGTGATACGTGTAAGCATATAAAGTGCACTCTTTGCTGTAGGGATGAGTAAAAAATGAGTACCTATAAGCATAGTTTTAGGCGTCTGGGATGTCAGGAGCAGCATCCTCAACCAAGCTCTCTTCTGGCAGGCAGAATGACGTCACTGTGGACAGGCTGGGAGCTTGCAGTCACCAGGCCTAGTGTCGTCTCGTGGGAAAGCACCGTTGGCTCGAGGCGCGCGCTTGCAGCTACAGTGCGCGTGTTTGATTTGGCTGGCGCCCCTGCAGTGGAATGTACTGAGTAAAGCCGGCATGGCGCTGCGTCCGATGAGATCAGAGTGACCTGTGTTCTTGCTGCTCCAGAATGACGGACCACAGGTGTTGTGTTGTTACAAAGAGTCAGCTGCAGCAGTTTTACCAATATGGCCGTGCTCTTAAATCAATCCGTATGCCTTGACTCTTTTCTGAACATTATTTGTTTCATTTCCTTGAGAATGAAGTAGCATTGATATCATGCCCTGTTTGCTTGACCCAAGCTAGATAACTCACTGGCTCACTCCCGCCCCCCTCAGTTTTCCACTCTCATGTGTTATGAGTTGATGCCAACATGGTTTCATGATTCACTGAAAAGATGAGTGAGTAACAATTTCGCCCATTTCGTCATTCAGTTCATGTGAGCACCAATCCAGTGACTCAGCACTATATCCACTCACTGCTGTGTTTGCATGTCCTCTCATCTGCATTAACTTACACAAAAAGGCCCAAAAACGTGTTTACTCATTCATTAATTCATATGTATATTCAATGTTATTAACTGACTTGCCTATTCACTCTATTCCCACCTCACTAACTTCCTCTTTCCTTCACTCGGGTGACCACTGACTTGCTCACACATTCACTCTCTTACTCACTGACTCACACAAGCAGACACATGCATTTCGCTCATCCTCTTATCCACACAATTACACACGCAATCCTTCACTTACAAACTTCAGTCTCTGCCCTTATGCACTGCACTGACTGGCTCACACATGCATCATTAAGAGCAGGGCGGAACTGACCATCACATTTAAAACTCATTATTCAGACAAGGCAATCTTATACAGTGGCCTTAACCGCAGATAAAAAGCATTAAAATCGGAGATAAAATGAACATTATGACTTAGTGTCATGAGAAAACACTAGGACATACTGTAAAGTAGTCAGTAATACGTTTTTGAGGAGCAGGGACCAGATTGGGAGAGGCAATAGGGGGAGAAAGTAGATTTTCCAAGACTCTCACATATTTTCTGGACCTTGCGAGCGTTTGAGTGTCTGTTCGTGTAAAGCAAAGTGCAGATGCCTCCAAACATGTATTAATGCCCCTATTTTGATATATTGGCTTTAGGAGAACTCTTTTAGGGGCATCTAAGACAGGACAGCAGCACAAAAGATTAAGCCATGATTCAGACCTGTAGTTGCACCATCTGCAAGCCCCCTTCTCTCCACTTGGGGCCCATCGGTTAAAAGCAATGGATCGCCGGCCTAGGAGATGCATAAGCATAATGTTTCTACGGGTCAATGCGCTTAAGCTGTCAATAAGATATGGTTGCGGTAACCCTGGGAGGTAGGATTCATTCAAAGGAAGCAAGATAGTAGACAATTTTAATGCCCGAAAGTCCATCTGATAGGAGGTTTGTCTTGCCTGCTTGTTTATGGTGCTTTTCCAGACTGCGTAGAGAATAGAGTCTGCTGTTAATGTTGATTCATCAATTTGTAGGGATCTTATGGCCTTTACAATTTGATGATTACATGGGTTCCCAGAACTGGTGAAGGTTTCTTTGAAGTGAGCTTTAAGAGTATTATCTGCAGCTTTTAGTACCCTTATATAGTACTTCAGGGTATCTGCCTTGCAGGAGAAAGATTATCTTGTGAGGCCCAACTCCAGTCGTAGTCTTTCCCTGTGTGTATGTTTCAGGAGGCGAAAGATTCTTTTGTAGATAGTAATCTGGGCATGGTCAAGACTGGCCGTACAAGTGTCGGGAAAGGCTTGGTGCTCATAACTTAGAGCGGGAAGAAGGGTGGCCTTTTTTCACCTTCAGCATAGGTTCAGCTGAGGGACTGCTCAGGGACTGATTGAGTCGAGTCAGGCTGTATGTTATTGCTCCGGCTCTCTTTTTCAGGGCAGCTAAGTGGACTGATGGTCTAGAAGACCTACTAAACCATACCCCCAAGTAGTTGTACTTTGATGTCGATTTAATCTTTGCGGACCCGATGCTCCATGTTAGAATTTCTTTTTTTTTGCAGCTGCCAAACATCAGGACCTCAATCTTGTTCTGGTTGATTTTGAGAGCATTGGCTTTATTATATACATCAAGCTTGCTCAGGGCTCGTTGGAGGCCTGTGCGCTGCAGCCATGGTTATGTGCGCCAGGAAACCAGACCGTGCGTGTGGGTGCAGCGCCAAATATCACTCCAAACTCATGTATCAACAACTGAAAAGTTTATAGAAGGGGGGTATTACCCAGACATAGTCACTGGGACCTGGGTTCAATAAGTACTAAGAGGAAGGGATCCCAGTGTATACAGGGAGCAATTAAATACAATTCAAATGAGTTAATCAAAAACAATTATTTTGATCCGCAAAGTTTTTATTCACAGTGGGATCCGGTGTATTGAATATACGTAGCATAACATACAATCAACTGTATTGAAGGTCATACAGTGCCCCAGGAAGGGAAAGGGGGAAGTGATAGTGAATAGGTAAGGGAAGTGATGGGATTACGTGACAGTAAAATCAATCCTTCAAAGACCTGTTCATGCTATAATTAGTATAGCAACAGCTGCCATAAAACATGGCGACATTGTTTGAAAAGAGGCATACAACACAAGGTACAGTGTATATACAAAATATTGGCGTGTGGTTGCCGCAATTGAAAAAACCGTCGACGTTTCGACCCTCTGAAGTTGCAGGACAGTTTAACCTTGCTGTGGGGTCTTCATCAGGACGAGGGGGTGGGGCAGGGGACCACAGGGTCAAAAGTCCGCCGTGTGGTCTTAATTAGGAAATGGAAGACAATGGAGCTGCATCGATGGTCGCGTCCTGTATAGTATCAGGATTCGGTAAGTTCAGGCATCGTAGGGAATGGATCCGTAGTTTGTCTATCGGTAGGAATTAATCTGGAAGCTCCGTACGATTGATCGGCTGCCCTCGTACGGAGCTTCCAGATTAATTCCTACCGATAGACAAACTATACAGGACGCGACCATCGATGCAGCTCCATTGTCTTCCATTTCCTAATTAAGACCACACGGCGGACTTTTGACCCTGTGGTCCCCTGCCCCACCCCCTCGTCCTGATGAAGACCCCACAGCAAGGTTAAACTGTCCTGCAACTTCAGAGGGTCGAAACGTCGACTGTTTTTTCAATTGCGGCAACCACACGCCAATATTTTGTATATACACTGTACCTTGTGTTGTATGCCTCTTTTCAAACAATGTCGCCATGTTTTATGGCAGCTGTTGCTATACTAATTATAGCATGAACAGGTCTTTGAAGGATTGATTTTACTGTCACGTAATCCCATCACTTCCCTTACCTATTCACTATCACTTCCCCCTTTCCCTTCCTGGGGCACTGTATGACCTTCAATACAGTTGATTGTATGTTATGCTACGTATATTCAATACACCGGATCCCACTGTGAATAAAAACTTTGCGGATCAAAATAATTGTTTTTGATTAACTCAACAAGTGAAAAGACTGCATTTTCACACATAAATCGCCACGTTAAGGGTCTTATGGTAGGTTTGCAATCTAGACACACACCATTACATGAATTGGTTACACAGGCAAGTACACTTCAGGTTTAGAAAAGCACAAGACTCCAATGATTGTACTATTAGAAGACTTTACTGCTGTAGGTGTAATGTTACTTGTTGTATTGTATATCTGGATGCACAGACAGAAAAAAGCAACAAAATACCGTCCAGGCGGCACACTAGGCTAAGCAGAGAGATTTCTAACTTACGTGATACCTAAAAGAAATGCAGCAAGTCCAAAAGAACGACGTGTGCTTTACAGGTTGTTCAATGGGCCTTTGGTCAGCCAACCTGAACTAGACACAGCCAGGCCGCCTTTAACACTGGTGGTGCCCTGTGCGACAATGTTTGTTGGCGCCCCCCAATGGCCACCTCTACCACAGATTTCCTCACTGGCACCCTTTAACAGCGGCCCTCAAGTCTCCAGAACCACTGGCTCTCTGATTCATGTAGTATTATAGCACCACTCATACCATTGCAAGGTGTCAGAGCACTTTACATAATACCCTCATTGCACAGAGACAATCATAGGTGTGTAAATCAGTGTATTGGAAGTGTTACATCAGACAAGACTACAAAGTGTAGTGTAGGAGTCATTGATACTAGTAGGCAATATAGTTTAAGAATGCTTATTCTGGAAAAGTACGAATTCAGAATTCAAAATGTGACACCATTGTTAGAGGTTCTCTTAAAAACAAGAATTGTTTTTTTACCCAAATGAACCCTTTTGGCAAGATTAGGATAATAAAAGACTGGGCAATAAAACATATTACTCAAACATAATACTTGCAGTTAACACGCAGCTGTTTGATGACAGTTAATCAGGTGTGTGGAATTCTCCAAATAATCTAGTTGTCCAAGGGACAAAATGCCACTGAGATCTACATGTCCTGTAAAATCCACTTGTCCCACCTACTCCCATCCCACATCAAACATAAGGGCTCCAGCTGACAGAGAAACATTAACCCAATTTCCGTTTCTAGTACAAGTCCTTCGGAGGGTTTTGGAGTATTCAGAAAATTATGGCGCTCATCAAGTAGCGGTTAGGTGTAGAGAGAAGGAAAATTCAAGAGCAGTGCTGCTAGAACAAGGGAAACCCAAAACCCTTGTACAGTTCGATGTCTCGGCATTGATCCACGCTGGCTGCAGCTCATGCCACGTGGACAGTCATACATTGACGGCAATACCCGCCCGTCTTTGGTAGCTTTATTTAGGATTTCTACACTCATTTTTCCTGTAATTCTGGCATTGACGTACTCACCCGACTAGGACCGGGTTGGAAGTATCACCGGTCCCCCGATATCGCCCAATTAAGCACCTTTTCAGCCCTGAGGAGTCACGGGTTATCACCCATTTGTGACGAAACACGTGTCGGCTGGTTTCATGTTCTCTGGATCTCCTCTGCAAGGAGAACCACGTTCATCTATAAAGCAAAAAGAAAAAAACAAGTTTTGTGAACGATCTTATTTCTTGCAACTCCTTTAAGAACTCCTTGCATGTGCTCTAGTCCTTGTTTGTACCAATTTCCATTTTTATCCACATTTAAAAATAAATACAGATAAGAAAATAAATGGTTTGCTGTCTGTATTTATCAGTAAAAATCAATAAAAATGGAAAACAGGGAGCCTTAATTATGAAGAAATAGTTAGCTTTGGTGAAATAAAATATTTGCCAAAGATCACACAATTTAAGCATGGAAGCCATTTTTTTTTATTTATCAAGCAAGGTTCTCTTTCACAAAGAGTATGTAAATAGTTCGGGACCGTCAAGAATTCTGCAACATCACATATAGCAGATAACTACTGTAAATAAACTCTGCACTCACGAAGGATGTTGCACAATGTCACAACTAATGCACAACTAATTGCAACGAGTACTTACTTAACTCACTGCTTAAAACAAATAATGATCACTAATAAGGAACATCTGTCGCCAACAAGCCACACCTATCCAGAATACTGGACTATCCCAGAGCATGCAGACATATCACAAATAACGGATAGACAAACAATATCCACCTGCTTCAAGTAAGACTGTAGATACAAAGAACAAAAGAATCCAGGACTATGATTAAATAATATAATGTCAGCGTGCATTTGCAGACCTATTTGAGGCAGAACTGTAGTGCTTTGCAGTGCTATTCATAGAGGCCTGGCTCCCCTGTTTCACACAAGTCAGAGTGGTCTAGTTGAGTGTTCATTGGCAGAGGCTCTGCATATGTGTATAAACTAGCGCATACTAAATTAACACAACACCGGATTTGATGTACTGCTGCCAAGTGAAATCAGCATTGTCTCTTTTTTTTAATGGTAGTACCCTTCATATCTTCCTTACCACCTCCAGATTTCAGTTGTTTCTAAATATCCTAGCCCGAGTTATTTTAACACCTGACTACACTTTTTTTGCAGTTTAATAGTGCGAACTCCACCTGAACGTATTAGAGCGCTGTACATGAGCGTCAGTTACATTACGCAACTTGGACACGTTTATTTATTTCTAACTGTAGCACTTATTTGCAGCTGCACGAGAAATCATATTAAATGATATGTTAACTTATGCAGAGCCTGCAAAGGGGACATTATTCTGGCAGGCGCCAAAACAATAGCGATCATTGTAGTTTTCAGAATAAAAACCAAGGTTTCTGCTAGAGGTAAATCTGGTGCCTCCCTGTGACCCCGTCACCCGCCTTAGGCATTCTCTGCTATGCTCGGAGCGCGGCGCGGCTGAAGTTGCAAAGTAAAACAATATGTGGCTCACTGTGACAGTGTTCCTTGTACTCTGTTAGGCAGCGCCCTTCCCTACCACATAAGCACACGCCCGCAGTTAACTTTATGCCAATGTCGATCACAGGATTTCACTACATGCGCTTTCCTTTCCTTGCACCTCCGCCTTCACTTTCTATGTCTGAGGTTTTTAAACAGCTACTGTATGCGCTCTTCCTTCTCCCTTCAGTGCAGCGCTGCCTCACTTTATTGCGCCGGTACATACAAAGCTGATTGCAGCCAAAACACAACCACCCCTAAGATGCCTCCTTGGTGGTGGAATTGGCGAGCCTTTTGTGACATCATCAGCAAAAATACGGACTTCTAGCGTGACTTCTAATCCCGGTCACAAAGAGCTTCATGGCTTTGGCATCAGCACAGTGAGGTGGCAAATTTCACTTTAGCTTTTCAAAAACACATGTATTTTTAACCCCGCATTCAGATCAGTTGGGACACAGCATTTACAGCGCGGGCTTTTAACCGTGCTAACATTACGACGCAGCCATCACAACGCAAGTCATTACAACGACTTGCGCTGGATGACGCTATATACTAAGGAATAGTATGGTTTACTATTCCAACACCTTCCCTACTGTTACGTAGGCTGGAGTTGGGATAGTAAATCATACTATTCCTAAATCCATCGCCTCCAACGCAAGTCGTTGTAACGACTTGCGTTGTGATGGCTGCGTCGTAAAGGTAGCGAGGTGTAAAGCCCGCTTTGTAATGACATATATCCAGATCAGTCTGAAGTCCTGGCACTGATGTAGTGCAAGATATGTGCCGTGCCCATGCCGCCCGCAAAGAACTTTAAAGGGAACAGTTCTCCTGAGGCGCCGCTGCAGCTTAAAAGAAAATGCGCACATTGGGCTAAATGAAGCCCTACAAATAGGCACTGGACAATTGAGCATTTTCTCACACAAATGGGAAAGATATCGCCCTTTTGTGAGGGAAATTGCCCAATCTGTGTCACATGTCTGGTGTGAAAGGGAATTTTAATCCATTCTGCACACCAATGGAAACGTGCGCAGTTAGCAATTAGCAGCGATAAAAGCCTGCGCTTTCTATAGCCACACTGACCCCACATTAGACATGGTCCATCAGCAGGCAGACAAGTTCTATTTCAATATTTCAGAGCAATCTGCACGCAAGCTCAGCAGAATAACACTCTAGCAGTGCTATGGCGGGCACCATAGTGCTTATTTTACCTGAATCTATAATTGCCTCGCTCGCGGTGGTCCCGAAGTTCAAAGGCTTGCGTTTCACTCCCCAGCCAATCACTGGCTAGAGCCCAGTGAAGTCATGGGCTGCTAGCCAATCAGAGGCCTCCAAAATCTTCAAAGGCTCTCGGCAAGCTTTTATGACTGGCTGTGAGCCCCAGAGTGCCCACAACCTGTTTTATTTCCGTGATTTAATGTCTACTTGTCAGTCGGACAAAATAGATATTAAATCTTCTTGCCCGATGATAAAAACAACATGGTTCGGGTGATAGGATTCCCCCACCCGTTATTAGCTCAATGCTCTATATTAGGATTTTGACTTACAAACCACAAGTAACAAAATGAGCTCTCTTACAGAAGCAGTAACCCACTGACCTATTTACATTTATTCACTTTGTTATCTGCATGGTACATGTTCTTAGCAGTAGGCATTTTAACCCACTGTGCGACCTTTGGATGAGTCAAAACTTCTACTAGACAAACCTCTATCTCTTTCCAGCAAGACGATTAAACACCAGAGTTATCTAGACATTTTAAATAATACCTGAAAATTGCTGGAGGCCAGGAACATGCACAACATCCAACTCTTCAGACGAGGACAACACCCTCATTATATGTATAGTCAGCTGCATGCAGCAAAGTCTGGCAGCGGCCTTCGTCTATCTCCATGCACAGCTCACAATCTGGCAGCCAACTACTGCTGTGTGTAACTTTTAGGAGGCTTGGCTGCAGCAAGCCCAAAAACATTTGTTAATTGCAGCACCGTCATGCGCTGCAATTGACAAACATTCTCACAATGGCTCACAATCAGCCCCCAACCGCGCTCCCTTACGAGAAGTCATTTAGCAAGTCCAAAAGCATGACGTTACGTGCTTTTGGACTTGCTAAATGTCTTCTCTTAAGAGAGCTGTGATCTTACAAGAGTGTTTAATGAAGATGGAAAACTCCCCAGAAGGTTGGCCAAAAGAATTAGGCTGAGATACTGATTGGAACAATTCATAGTAGCCATGAAGAACTGATTAGAATACCGACCAGGCCTCTTGTAAGCAGATGATGTCACTTTTGCTAAAATAGCCCACTGCAGATTTGGATGAAAGTATTGACTTAAGCCCAGCCACATTCCAGGGGGAAATGGTAAGTTTAGAGTCTGACCGCTTTAATGGACCATTTGGAGGGGTTGGAAGAATACTGCTAGGATACTTGCTGCTCTCGGTGAGAGAGCCTATGGAGGCTATACATGTTAAGGGGGGCAGAAAAGTTTCATTTGCATCTCACCGAACGTTGAATATTATTGTATACGATTTTGATGGAGTTGTCCGCTTTTGATGTGTCTGGCAGTCAGTCGTGGGTTGCACCCGTGACCCTTTCAGGACGCTTGTATGAGACCTCACTGGGTCTTCCTGGAGGAGAACATAGGGGTATTTTTGTTGAGGGGGAAACCCGAGTTCTGTGCCCCAGTCTTCAAAAAACCTGGCTTCCCCAAGAATAGAGTTCCTTAAGGTTTCTCATGTCCATGTAGTAACAGTTGCTTCCGAAGCCCCTTTGCCCGGCATTAAGGCGAACTTTACTGCTGTTAGGTCAGAGGAAGTTATCCCTGTGCGGGCCGGGACGTGCTTGAATAGACGTAGAAGATCATTGCTGTTGAGAATATCATTTGGGCCCTTATGATCATAATGCGGAATAAAAACAAGTTCTGCATAGTTATCAGGACCTTGATAATTCTGCCCCCCAAAGTCGTCAAAGGGGAACAGAGGGGCCTTAAAGTGAAGAGGTATAACATCAGGTGGAAAATGATTCTCCTCTAATTATCTTTGCCCGTCCGAGGCCTGTAGAAGTTGAGACTGAATGGGCAGTGGCATTTGTGGTGGATGGAACCAGAGGGTTTTGGTCAAGTCGCCTATTGGATGTCGTAAAGAAGAGTCCGATAGGTCACTGGCTGTTATGACATATGGAACAGCATTTTTGTTACTTGCGTTTCCCGTACAGTTGTTGAGAGCCCTCTGTGTATTTGAGACATCCCTTAAAGACTGTTCAGTGGTGCCCTGAGTGACCGAAATTCGAGCTTGTGAGGGTGCCCCCAAGATTTGAGTGGGCAAAATGGTGGGATTAGTAATAGTAGAATACAGTTCTGAGGCGCTGTGGATCGTGGCTTTCACCTTGGGAACTTCCTGAGTAATTGTCAAAAGGTTATCGATGGGAACGTTGTTGTCATGAAGAGCCACTCTGGAGTCGGGGGTTCCGTTTTTATTTTTGAGGCCTGATTGAAAATAGGAAAGTGAGTTACCCCCCTCTCTTTTGGGTCTAGCTTAGGGAAAACCCCTGATATCCGTTTTGCGAGACGTTGTTTTTTGGTTTGTTTTTTTAGTTTCTTTTTATCCCTTCTAGAGGTTTGTGGTTTTATTGGGAGATTTTAATGCATGCAGTGAGATTTAGCACTTTGGAGACACATGGGAGGAAGCCAGCAGATGGGGATATGTGGTGCTATAGTTGTAAAGTGGTTCTTCGTGCAGTAGAGGGATACATCCAAACAGCAGATAGCATGAGGTGAGGGATGAATACTCCACTGCGCTGTCCAACACATGACTGTCAAAGTCTTAAGCCAATGGGTGAAAGGGCGGACCCAAGCTGACTCTTTGTATATCGATGCCAATTAGTCTGTCTGACAGTGCTGTCAAAACACAGACCTAAGAACAGCAATTATAATGTGACTTCATTTTAATTCATTGTGGCTCTACACTTTCACCTACCTATTTCACAAGGCCTTCAAGTGACTGGTGAAATGACATTGACCTGCCTCGTACTGAGCGGCAAAGACCTGTCCATTAGAGCGATTGAATGGAGTGGCCTTTGCCAAACTCCAACCAATGGAATAGCACAACCTGCTCAGGAGGGAATGTCTGGTGCCCTTTCGGGCATTCTAACTTTTCGAGTGCCCTCACTGGCATGTGATTCCGCCATTCTGGTTGTCCAAAATGTCCCAGGTCTGACCAGTACGAGGTGGATGAGAACAGAACACCTAATATCAGAATGCACCACATTCCACCAAGGGCAGGGGTGCAGTCCGTACCACTTACTATCACCTTTTGGCATAATGTTGCACCCCACTCTAAGGTTATGATGTGAGCTAGGATTGTTTATTTGAGACAATTGGCAGTTCCAATAACAGAGATTGTGTACTAGCATTTGTTCTTTGTACTGTGGGAGTGTAGAACCCTGGAGCTGAATAACTTGGTCTTGTTTTTTAATTCAACTATGTGTTTCTGAGGAGATGGGTGCTGGGCTTGACTCTAGCTTCATTTTTTGCCTTTCAGACTGAATCACATAGTACTCTTGCTATCCAATCGAGCTCTCTGAAGTAAATAGTCAATCAATCAGGGTTCTTGTAAAGCGTGACTACTCACCCGTTAGGGTCCCAAGATGCTAAAATAGTAAAGTAAAATGAAGCCTAAAAATAAATACATGTTTACCCTGTTCATTACATATCATTAATGCAATAATCCCTGTTTGCTTTACCATTAACAGTACTTGGAGCTGCGATTCAACAAGTATGTGCGCCTCCTGGGGACCATCCTGTTCATCATACAAACAGTGAGTATTTCTAGGACTCTCCCGTACTGCATGCCAAATTTTCTTTTAAACAATGTAAATAATGCAGAATTGATTTGATAATAAGGAGAGGACAAAGCCTCAAAGAAGCCATTTATTCTAGAATGACAGCCACCTCTGATCTGACAACCTCTGCACTTGGAGTGCACACCTCACTCAGGTAATTGAGAGGTCTCCATGGATCTGTTCACAAGGAAAGCCCAAGCACAGTGTAATATGTAAAGCTAGTTTGTGATGAGTGCAGTTCTGCTATGACCGGTTATCTCCCCATAGTAACGAGCAGCCATGTGCACTGCTGCTCTCCAAGCATGGCCAATGTTTATCTCACACTTACTCCTTGCTGAGTGTTTTCCATACCCCTTGTCCATGGAAGATTAAACTAGTTCAAAGGGTGCAGCACTATTCCACTTATCTGACAGTACCTCGCAAGTGCAATGGTGCATCTGCCAGTGGATCTTCCTTCACAACCCCTACCATGGATGGCAGGAGACATATCTGAGGTCACCTACTGCTCCTTAAGATGATCGGTTCAGCACCGTGTGGAATATCAAGTAGGAATCTCTGGCATGGCCCTAATCCCCAGTCCGTGGGCAGATCAGTGTTACGCCACACCCTTGAAGCACCCATACATCCACTGCTGCACCATGGGCTCCTCTGCTGTAGGTGTCCCCTGTGCCCCTTTTGCCAGTATCACCTATCTCAACGCCACAATGCAAGGTGTAGTTTATCTCCACAACTTTTATTTGGTCATCACATTTCCATATCCTCTTCCATTCCCCTCACATACTTTTGCACCATTAGGGTCACTTGCCACAGCACTGTGCTGCAGCTCACGTTATGCACAAACTACTGCACATGACTCCCCTAGCATCAGCGATCAGGTACTTTGAAGCACACACTCAGGCATCTCTCGCCTGAGAGGTCCTCATCCCATGTAATCAACCACCATAGATGGTTTACAGATCATTGATATATTGAGGTTCTCAATCAACCATCTGCAATCCATATGCAGCACTCTTGGTGATGAGGACAAATTGCCCAAATTATACCTTTTACTAGCGTTGAATTATCAAGCAGCCAATCTGGACATTGCTCAACAGTCCCCCGAGCAAGTGGGTTATAAGGTCTACACTGGTGGAATAGCATCTGGGCAGTCACATACATGCCCAAAGCCCAAATTCTTACAGATGGGCAATAAGAAAATAGGGTTTACTCTTCCTGATCCGACCTTATTCGCTCAAATCACTGGCCATTGTAGTTTGTATGATGAGTTTAATGTTGTATCACGCGCAGACTTTAATATAATTTATTAAGTACAGTATCAATCAATATGCCTTTTTGTGTGTTATCTGATTCATGTATATTCCTGTATTTCTGTTTATTCCAGATTTTGTACACTGGAATTGTAATCTACGCCCCTGCTCTGGCCCTCAACCAAGGTAAAAGTGACAACTACCTGGGTTTGGCTTGTTATATGTCAGTGTTAAATTATTGTTCCTTAGAAAGCTTAGCACTATGAGAAGTTTACAGTATAAAAAAAACCTTTCAAACCACTACCTCACAAACCTGACTATCATTTCGTAGGGTCCATGTTTAAAGTTAGTTTTCTAGTGAAACTTCAACTGCTTTAGTGAATATTATATATAAGAGATACCCATTTGATTACATAAAGCTAAAATGATGTTCAGTCCATTCCTAATCACTCACAGGGTTGGCAGATAAAACCGAGGCACGAGGAGATAAAATAATTTGCCAAATAACAAATCATTTTGGTGAGGTGTGTGAACTAAGATTTAAACCTGGGCGGCAGATTCCATAGCTTTTTCTTTGTGCACAATGCTGGGTGGCATTGCTGTGTGCGGTATTTACCTACTGTGTAATTACTACACCATTAAAATGTATGGACATGTCAGTGAGGGGTGACATGACAGTGCCAAGTGTTTCCATTTTCCGGGGTGCACAAACTTGGAATGTTGCCAACTCAGTTAGCGCCAGTAATTACCTGGTGCGAATTATGTGGGAACTATCGCATGGGGTGTGGTAGTATTGTAACAGTTGGCATCCTAATTGTGGCAGGGGACGAGTTTAACACCTGAATTAGGATTTGCACACCTCCATGGGTAAAGCGGTGCCCGAAGCAGCATGACTGTACCCTGAACAATTCTTAAACGGAAAATGTCACAAGAAAACCGGGATCGTTGTCTCTTCATACCCATATTATTCCTAATTATGAGTAATGCGCACTTTATGAAAATGTTTTGTAAGCTAGGAAGCAATACTGACAAAAGCGGTGATTTGCTACACAAATACCGGACATGGTCCTAGTACAATCGGATGTGAGCTGTTCTTTCCAATTGGAGTCCTTAAGAATCCACCCTTCGCGGAGGTGTAAATATCACTTATGACCGGGGCAAAGCGACCATGAGCAAAGTAGCAAACACGAGAAACCGACTGAGAGCGTCAGATATCCCTTGCTAACGCGGGATTACTGGTTACTAATTATCTTACCAAATCCCATTTCCTGTCGACTGAATCGTTGGTACCTGTCTTGAGTAAAAGGTAATCTCGCAGTAAAATCAATTTAAGAACTTACACCACTCTAAATGACCACTGACCAAAATTAAGTTTTAAAGATTTAATATAAAGTCAAAGATAACTGAAGATACAAACTTCTCAAAATGAGATTCAAGAGGTAGATCGGTATCACTATGAACATGAACTTTTTGAATAGTCTGAGTCTGAAGAACAAAATAATAAGTACAAGTTCGAAAACCATCAGGGTTGCTAAAATGGATACAAGTTGCAACCTCAAAGTCATTACAGAAAAGAAAATTAAGGTTAGTCTGTCCCTACACTACACTAAATGACATCCCTACTTAACAAGATCTTTACCCTCTAGGTGTCAGCCGTGGTGATTTCCTAAAAAGATCACGCACTTCTCTTTGTCTCTTCTCTGATAATGGGTCTCTCCTGATCAGCCTATCTGCCTACCCATCCGCTTCCTTAGGCTCCCCAAAATCATCTGCTCTGCTCTCCTCCCGGGTCTCTTTCCCTAATACCAAATCACATTTCCAATAGAAACGCCCCTTGGGACGCCCCTCACGTGGTACATCTTTCCGCGGCAAACTCCATGATGGTACTCTTGAAGACCCTCGTTAAAGTTGGCCTTGGTTCCCAGGCGGCTTCTTCAGTGCGCCGATACCCCCTGAAATTCCTGGAAACTCCTACAGGCCTGCGCAAGGCGCCACTGAACAAAGTCCCTTTCATTCGAGCTGATTAGGACCCTCGCACCTGCATACAGCTCGTCCTGCAGTGGGCCTCAAATTCCAGACTTCACCATATCTTAGGCCATAAAACACTCTCAGAGCTCCATACTGGACACCTCACGACCTCTCCTCTAACGAGCACATGACGATTTAAACTACATGACATTATCTGTTCTGGCCTACTTGATTTACATGCAGCAGGTTCCAGCACTCTTAAAACGTTAACTTGATTTAAACAGCAAACATTCTTAACTAGCATACGTTTCTAAAATAACACATCTATAAAGCATATACTTTTAACCCTAAGTTCAATAGTACATTTAGAAGAACCATGTCAACCTTGTCTCACATTATTTTAGCAGCACGTTTAGATTTGCTTGTGAATTGCCATGAGGCCTACACAAAATACTGGGTTTTAGAGTTACATTCAACTCTTACATTATTCCTTTAACATGAGAACGTGAGGTTTTCATATTCATCCCGAACATTTCTACATTAGTCTCACACAGTTATGATTATTGTTACTCTACTTAAACATTCTATGCATTTCACCACTGAATATAAGACACTCGGTGTATTTCACCTCTAAATATAAACACTCTGGTGCAAAGTACATGTTAACTAACTACGTGCTTGTAAATATGGCGTACTTATACATTTTTTTCAAACTTGTGCTCTCTCAGTCCCCCCTTTGATGACCTTCAGGGGTCATCATCACCAAGACACTAAAAATGTAGAACCTTTAAAGTGAAGTCAGGACAGTACCACTTCTTTTCATACTCTCTAATGCTTTCAGACTTTTATATTGAGTGTCCTGCATCGCTGTCAACTCTTCTTCCTGTTTCTTCATAGCTCTCTGTAACCTATTTGCTCTATACCATTGATACAAACGCACCAATCCCCACAAAGTGATTACACAAATCACTACTATGATGATGGGTTTCAATATGTACCAAACGATACCCTTTCCTAAGTTGGCAAACCAACTTCCAACTTTACCCATTCCATGACCTACTTTTTCCCACACATTTACCTTTGCCAGGTCCTCAATTTCGTAGTGTATGGCAGTGATGTTTTGTATATACTTCTCTAGAGGCTTTGAATTGTCTGGAATGTAAGTACAGCATTCCTGTACCTTCAAGGCCCTACAGACTCCTCCCTCTTTTGCTAACAGAACATCTAAAGCAAGTCGGTTCTGAAGAACCATTGCCCTAATCGATTGCATCTCCCCCTCTATCAGCATCAAGGATCTTGCAGTACTGGCAGACAGTCTATCTACGACTGTAGCTAACCTCCTGATCTTAATGTCATTCATTATCAATCCTAAGAAAGGGAATGCAGCACCTATTACATCTCCAACTACTTCTGCTGCACCCAGCCCTCGCTTCCATCTAGTTGATATTTCTTTCTTAGGCGTGTCTAAATTCTCAACATGATATATTTTAGGGAAGACAACAGCCAAATAGCATGATCCGTACCAATTATCTGGTAACTTCACATAGGCATATCTTCCACATACAAAATATACATTTGGTATTGCTTGCATCCCTTTCATGAAGTTCTTAGAGTAGTACTCCAATTGAAAGGCATGTTCACAATTTACTTGTCCTACATAAACGTTTTCATAATAGGAGTAACTCCTGTGTATGCACAGTTTCCCCCGTTTCTCCTTATCCAAAGCAATTGGACCAATACTACCTTTTCGTTGTTGTGCCCTTTCCTCCTTGGTCCAATCTGTTTCTCCTTGTCCTGATGCCTTCAATACCTTCTGCTTCCTGTATCTAGTATCTACCTGTGCTATAAACTTTTTCTCAACTTCTGATATCTGACAAGTCAGATTGTTTATTCGAGCATGTGAAGTATCTAACGTTCTCCATGGAATAAACCATTTGTGTAACCTGTCTTCGCTTTTGTAGTAGTCCCATTTGTTCAAATGCTTGAAATTCGGAACCTCTGGCAATGTCGAGTCGAAATTCGAGAAGTAATACTCAAATCCGTCTCGTCCATAAAACATACTTAACAATAAACTGCACGTTATCCCATATGTCAACGGGAGATGATGGTATTTGATACCCTCCTCCACCGAAATTGGTAATTGCATACAGACATAACAATCCTTTACCTCCATGGCATCAACATATTCATAAAGCAACTTAGCATAAGCATTTGACTTGTAATTCCCCTGTGACTCATCCATGTGTAACCTTTTTACTTCTGCATCTAACAACGCTTTGTCTTTCTCATTGATGTTTCCCTTCTCCTTAATAATGGTAGTTCTCGGTGTTGACACTCCCTTATCCTCCTTAACTGTGGTTCCATCCCCTTCGTGTCCCGCTAGGAATGAAACAGTTACCACTAAAATTATAAGAGAAACCACTACTCCTAAAAATGTAACAGCTATACATTTTGCCCTGCGGTTCGGGTTGCCAGCCTCCATGTTCTCAAACAGTGTAGTTTTCGACTATCTTCCAGCATTCACTTCCTCTTCTTTTCAAACAAAGTCTTTCTCTCTTGCAATGTCTTTCTTGGAACACTTGGAAGCTTGACAATTTATTTCCGCAAAACAATTCAAAGTCCAGTAGAAAATAGACAACCCTAGCCCTTCTCCATCCACTAAAATGAAACCCCTATCACTTTTCTTCTTCCACTCGGCGCTAGGTTATCTTGCAACAAGTTTACAATTTCTTTGCAACAGTCTTATTTTCGTCTGAAGTTATGTATGGTTCAAGGAGTGACACTACATCCTCATAGATGTCCATACGAAGAAACATTCCCTCAAGTTCTGGGCAATTCTTGCAACAACACGGGAATTCAACTGTCTCTAGGATTATTCTCCTTATTTCACTCTGGACCAGGGGACGAACAAAATGAAGAGTTAATGTCTTTTCAATCTCCACTCCTGGTACTATCAGTTCTACATCCACAGTTACAAAGGGGTCCGTTCTAATCAAGATCACTTTCTTCACCTTTCCAGTTCTGCGCCCCTTTGAAGACATTCACAATATGGTATTAGTCCACAACAATAAGCGCTCCTAGCATTTCTACTACTCGCTCAAGCATTTCCAAACGAAGAAGAGTTCCCTCCAATATTGGATATCGTGAACAGCAAACTGGAAACTCAACTGTCTCTAAAAGCAATTTTCTTATTCCACTCAGGAGAGCAGGATGAACGATGTTGAGTGTCAGCAACCTTTCGGTCTCCGCTCCTGGCAGTAGAAACTTTATTTGCACTGTGATGATCGGGTCAGTTCTGATCAGTTCCACTTCCCTGATCCTCCCTGTTCTGTGTCTCCCAGACATCTGCAACGAGGTAGGTCCAGTCGGGAGTAGAGTATCTTCTACTAGGCACTCGCACCCTACTTGATCTTCTAAGACCCTCCTCGGCTTGATCCTGGATATCTTCTTCTGGATCTGAGTCTTCGGATATAGGAGTAAGCGTTTCTTCCTGGGCCGACCTCAAACTTAGCCTTCTTCTCCTTGTTGGCCAAGTGGCAGCTCCAAGCCTTATTCTCCTATTCCTTGTCCTCCCACTTGGTTCTTGGTCGCTCCGATACGGATCTGAGTCTGAGTCGTATTCACTTCTGCTCTCTCCTTCGGTTGCGTCTTCTGTCTCACTGCCGTCCTGCCTTCGCTCTTCTTCTGAATCCGATGCGTTCCCAACTTCTTCCGACACCTCCTCAGCTGCCCCAATACCTTCTTGCGACTCTTCTTCCACTTCCGGGCTTTCGTCTGGGATGGGAGCTGTTCCTTCTAGAGGTGCTGGAACTCTTCTAGTATGGGATGCATGAATCCAATTTGGCAGCCCCCCGCACTTCACCGCGGTGTTCGTTATCAGGATTACCTGAAAGGGCCCACGCCAGCGAACATCTAGGCAGTTCTTCCGGACGTGTTTTTTAACCAGGACCCAGTCCCCTGGGTTCAGGTCATGACACAGGTTCCTCGCTGCTGGAACTTCAGCCGCATGCACCTGAAGGGACACAGAATGGATGGCGTCAGACAGTCCTTTACAATAATCCAAGATCAGATCATCTGTAATATTCAATAGAGCAGTAGTTGGAACTGTAGGAAGTCTCATGGCCCTCCCCATCAGGATCTCGTGGGGAGAGAGACCTGTCCTCCTATCTGGCGTGCTGCGCATGCTCATGAGCACCAATGGAAGAGCATCTGGCCAACTCAAGGATGTGGATGCCACTACTTTAGCCAATCTATTCTTCAAAGTGCCATTCACTTGTTCCACAATTCCTGAAGCTTCTGGTCGATAACTACAATGCAGCTTTTGATCGATATTCAGTGTGGAGCACAACATCTTCACTATTTCGCTGTTAAAATGTTTTCCTCTGTCCGATTCCAAAGAGGCAGGCACCCCGAAGCGCGGTATCAACTCCCTGAGCAACAATTTAGCCACTGTGAGTGTATCGCACCTACGTGTAGGGTACGCTTCAACCCATCTGGAAAATACGCATACAATCACCAACACATACCGAAGGCGATTGACTCTTGGCATCTCGATGAAGTCTAGTTGCATTCTATTGAAAGGCCCCCCCGACCTCCCAATGTGACTCAGTGTGACTGGTGTTCGTTTGCCTACGTTCAGTTGTTGGCAGGTAACACATCGCTTACATACTGATTCTGCTGCTATTCTGAATTTCGGGCAATACCAAGTCTGCCTAAAAACTCTCATCATAGCATCCCTTCCTAGATGTACTGGACCATGTATTTCTCTCGCCATGGGATTAGCTAATTCTTCAGGTAACACAGCTCTCCCATCTGCTGAAACCCAAAAATCCATTTCACTTCGCACACAGCCTGCTATTTCCCATGCCTTTTTCTCTGTTTCAGGTGCGTTCTCCTGCATTATCCTTAAATCCTCCCAAGTGTCTACAGTTTCTAACATCATACTTAATTCAGTCTTTTCTTCTGCACCTTCTATTTCCACCTTTGAGAAAGAATAACTTTGTTCCGCACAATAGCGTGCGACTTCATCAGCATATCTATTACCTTGTGACACAAAATCTGTATTCTTAGTATGAGCTACACACTTCACTACTGCAATGTCAACAGGACCTTGTAATGCTTCTATCAGCAATCGCACAAATTCTCCATTTCGAATGGGCGAACCAGAGGAGGTCATGTAACCCCTCTGAGACCACAACTGCCCGAAATCATGAACCACACCGAAACCATATTGGCTGTCCGTGTAGATGGTGACTCTCTTTCCATTTCCTGCTATGCAGGCACGAGTTAGGGCAATAATCTCTGCTACCTGTGCGGAATGTACTCCTTCCAGGCAAGCGGCTTCTACAACTCCAGTAATGGTACAAACAGCATAAGCTGCTCTCAACCGACCAGTATCGTCTCTTAAACATGAGCCATCAACAAAGTAAATTTCATCGGGGTCAGACAATGGCTCATCCACTATATCTGGTCTGGGTTTCGTGCATAGTTCAGTCACATCAAGGCAATCGTGGTCTTCACATCCTTCGCCTTCTATTACCGAAGGTAATGGCATCAAAGTAGCAGGATTCAAGACAGAGCATCTCCTGAGAGTCACGTTTTCTGCGGCAAGTATAACTTGCTCATAACGCGTGAGCCTGCTATTGGTCAGATGCTGCGTCTTCGTCCTGGTCATTAACAATTCAACTGAATGTGGTACATACACCACCACTGGATGTCCCATTACAATACTTTCGCTCCTTTCAATGCTGACACCCGTTGCAGCAACGGATTTGAGACATCCGGGCAACGCTGCGGCTACTGGATCTAATGTAGCCGAAAAATATGCAACTGGTCTACGGGCATTACCGTGGGTCTGTGCCAAAACTGACAAAGCACATCCCTCTCTCTCACAGCAATAGAGTGAAAATGACTTTTCGTAATCTGGCATTCCCAGAGCCGGAGCACGACATAAATCGTCTCTCAGCTGTAAAAACGCCACCAGACATTCTTCATCCCATGGTACCGGATCACTCACCTCCTTGTGCGTCAGTTTCTGTAAGGGCTTTGCTTTCAGTGAAAAGTTAACTATCCACTGTCGGCAGTAACCCACCATTCCTAGGAACATTCTAACCTCTCTCTGAGTTGTAGGCGCATTCATTTTCATTATCGCCTCAATCCTTTCTGGGGACACCTTACGTTTCCCTTTTTCTAACCTGTGCCCTAGATACTGTACCTCTGTCAGACAATACTGCAACTTGCTCGGAGATACCTTATGTCCATTTTCAGCTAAATGATTCAGTAAGGCAATTGAATCTACTTTACAAGCTTCCTCTGTTTCTGACGCAACAAGTAGGTCATCTATGTACTGTACCAGAACCGAGTTCTGTGGCAGTACTAGATTCTCAAGATTCTTTTTCAACAACTGATTAAAGATGGATGGACTGTCTGTGAATCCTTGTGGGATTCGACACCATGTTAAAACGCGATCTTCCATTTTAAACGCGAAAAGGTACCTGCTCTCTTCATCCAATGGGATTGAAAAGAAAGCCTGACAAAGATCTATCACTGTGAACCATTCTGCTTGACATGGTATTTGAAACAATATTACTGATGGATTCGGTACCACGGGACAACATGAAACGACTATGTTGTTAATTTTTCGTAAATCCTGAACTATCCTAAACTTCCCGCTAGGTTTCTGCAAACCCATAATCGGGGAGTTACAAGGACTGCCCACGATTTCCTTCAGTATTCCCTGCTGTATCATTGACTCGATCACAGGCTTTATTCCCGCAATCGTTTCCTGGGACAATTTGTATTGAGGCGTTCTTGGAAACTCAACATTTGGTTTTACCAGAATTTTTACCGGTTCTACCCCTTTAATCAATCCTATATCTTCTCCTGTGAAATCCCACACCTCTGACGCCACTGCATCTCTTAAGTCTTGTGGAAGATCTTCTACAGTCAGAGTAGGATATAGTTCTACACAGAATTTTGAATTGGCCACCTTAAAGGTAGCATCATCGTCGGTAGTCTGTACCTCCACTCCTTGTGGGGTGCAGTATATGGTGCAGTTCAATTTGCACAACAAATCCCTTCCTAACAGACATACCGGACTCGAGTCACAAACCACAAACTGATGTTCGTTCATGTGGTTTCCAATTTTTACAGACACTGGTTCTGTCAAGGGACTAGTCATTCTTTTATTTGCGACTCCTACCACTTGAATTGTTTCCCCTGACATTGGCAAGTCTGGAACTACCGCTGATCTCAGAGTCGAACGAGTAGCCCCAGTATCCACTAAGAACGTAGTGGGACACCCTGCCACTTCTGCCTCAACAAATGGCCCTCTCTGATCCACTTCTAGAACTGCCCCGAGGGTACAGTCTTCTTCACTGCTCACCCGTTGTCCTGTCAATGGATCAATGTAATAACATTTTTCTTCCTCGATAAACAGAGGCATTTGTTTAAAGACCTTTCCTCCAGCTGCTATCTTCGGTGGCTGTGGGAATTGGGCCCGTGGAGCCGAAGTCCCCCCTTTGGCCACCTTACTGCTTGGGACTGTCACTTTTTGCACTGGGTCTTCTTGGACCTGCTCTTCTACTTCTAGCTCTCCGTTTTCAGGGTTAAAGGGACACTCGCGTCGCCAATGCCCCACCTGATGACACAGATGACACTTTGTCGTTTTCTTTAAAGTGGCAAAGTCTATCCTAGGTCTCTGCCCTTCTTCATTATCTTTGTTCTGACCATTTGGTTTTCGTCCCATCCCCTGCTTCTGCTGGCCACCCTTCCCAGCGGACTGCATTTGCACCACCATCAATTTCTCCTTTAGATTCTTGGCTTTAGAATCTATCTCGTCACTGCAGTACCTCGCATATCGTAAAATCTCATCTAGTGGTTTGTTCTGCCAACAGATTAAATGTTGCTGTATCATCAAACAAATATCAGGTCTCAACCCCAAGACAAACTTTGACACGAACTGCCCTATGTCTTTGGGATCCATTACATCTAGTCCACTGTATTGCTTGAATGTTTTCAACAATCTTTCATAAAACTCGTGAACTGTTTCCTTGGGTTCCTGCCTTGTTCGGTCTATTTTTACCCAATCTATATCCTGTGGTGGTACCTTATCTTTCAGCCATGCTATTACCCTTTCATACTTTCGCATGACAATCTCAGATGGTCCATTTGTTCGAACATCCCTCAATGGTTCAGCATTTGGCCATTCGACACTAGTCTTACAAGGGGTCCACAGATCAGATGGGACCACGATGTCAAACAACGTGTTCAAATCTATCCACAGTACTTTCGAGATTTTAACGAACCTCTCTACCTGCTTATACCATTCGACTGGATTGTCCCGCAACTTCGGAAATGAGTTGGTAAATGCGGCTAAGTCTCCTCTACTCCAGGGCACATGTACATAATTTCCATTTGATATTTCTCGCAAAGGGAATGCCTCCATCTGCATTACCCTTCCCTCAGGGGTCATCACATTTGTACTTCGCCTAACGGTGCCCTTTTTCGACCACCTTTCTTCCCATTTATCCAGTTCTCTCCACACTCTTATCCCTGTTACCAGCTCTCTTATGTGTGTTTTTAATCCAGTAGTTCTCTTCTCATCTAGATCTTGGTCTGCGTACTGTAATCTGTGGTTGCTCTGCAATGCCCTTGTCCTAGACAAATCCACGGCATACTTGTCTGCCAAATCAGTCAGTTTTTCATGAAACGCTCTAGCTTTCCTAGTAATATCCTTTGCCATGAACAATAACTCATCCTGTTCATACAATTCTATCCTTTCCAAAGGCAATGTTCCATCTATTATCTCATCAACATCTGATTTTAAACTGGTAACATCAAGCCTTTTTGCCTTTATTTCAGCTTTCAAGACACTCAATTTAGCTCCTCCATCCGCATCTCTCCCATCCCAGCTCCGAGATCTACGTTTAGGTATTGGTGAATTATAGGGAGTCCTCCCCTGTTCCCATCTCTCTAAGTCCCATGCCTTTCCATCTTCTCGGGGTGGGTGGTGAAACACTCCTTCATGCCTCCTGGCCCCTCTCTCCCCCTCCGGGCTAGTTTCACAGGATGCAGGGTAAAATGTTCCATTACTCCCTCTTTCTTCCCTAATTCCCTGTGATTCCTGATTATTCGAGGCGTGGCGGGACCTATCGCTGTTCTCCTTTCTCCAATGTTGAACGTCTTCCCCAAGTGTATGATGAAGACACCTAAACCTATTCTGGAAAGCCCGTACCGCCTCATCTCCTCCGTTCCCCCAGAGACGGGACATTTCCTCACATTCTACAATCCTAGTATTTTGTTCCGGCTGTTCTCTCTGATTTGTAGGACGTGCATCCCCTCTATTCTCTTGACTTTGGCCTTCCCGGCCCTGACTGCTTTCGCTGGCCCCACAATGAGATACAGTCCCGTTACCCCTGCTTTCCCACTCTGGTTCCGTTCTTGTCCTGTTACTCGGAGATACTATGGACCCGTCCCATTCCCTCAAATCAGCTCTTAACTCTGAAAAAGATCTTGGCCGCGGTCCCCTTAGATCCATTGGTCCTCTCGGACCTCCCTGTTCTGAATTGGGACCGACAGTTGTGTCTAATGGGGTGTTCCACGTTACCGAACCTGGTAATTGTTTCCATGCATTCGTCACATTATTCCTCCTTTCCATCTCAATCCTTTCCCTATCCAATTGCCTTTGTTGTTCCCCTCTATCTCTCTCAGAATTATAGATCGAAACTATGGGTCCTATGGTAACAGGCACTTGAAGAGCGTCTGGCAATCCCACAGACTCAACCCTTTCTGTGGTTGGCGTTTTCTGCACCACAAACCTTCCCACTACACTCTGTACAGTGTTGTTTGGAGGTGTTTCTCCGCCTTTGCTAGGTGTCCATTCCGATATAGGGAGTGGTGTATATCCCTCTATCTCATTCCCATCTTCCCTTGCGAGCCCTCTGTCTTCTATCAATCCCACTCTCGGAGGTGGTCTATCCATTAACAATCTGTTTATCAGATTGTCCTCCGACTCGCTTTCCTCGTCTTCTTCCATGAGGTTTCCTCCTCCTGACACCTCCCTCATCGGATACATTTTCTCCACCTCAATAGTCTGTACCCTCCAACGCTTTTCCTCCTCATCCCATTTGGAATCTCGCACTGCCCTTACCGATCGCGTCAGCCTTTGTTGACGCCTGTTCGAATTTCGGTCGTGTGCAGCCTTAATCCATGCATTAAGAGCCTCAAACTGTGTTGGTCTAGGTGAGGGTTTCAATGAGGACATGGTTGCTTTTAGCCGATGTAACACCTCTAACTTAAACGTTCCATACTTCGGGAACTGCATTTCCTCATTTCCTTCCGTAAGCTTATTCCAAGCCCCAATCCACAATATCGTATGCAGCCCTACATTCGTTGCCATATAATGAGCTGGCGTACCCTCTGGGGGAGCCTCTTCCCCGTAATAATGTTCACTTCGTTTACGTTTAAAAATCCCTTTCAAACACTTAAAACACTTCATGATTTCTCTTTTCTCCGCGTTTGTTTACTTCCTGATGATATTCCACCAATCTCAGCGCCGTTCTCACTAACTGGCCTATCCGTACGCGGCTTTCCTCCGACGTCACTCTAGCCGCCCAACCAGAGCGCGGCTCTAGCTAACGTCACACCAACCGCTCAATCAGAGCGCGGCTCTAGCCGACGTCACCCGTCCCCCTTCGCAGCAGTTCCCCTCCTTTCTCAGCTCGTCTCCTCGGTCATGCACGCATCCCATTCATACTCTGAAAAATGATTACTTCCGTCCAAGCGATCACCTTTCTTTGACTGTACGCCCACAGTCTTTCTGTAGTTGTCACCCTAACTTGGCGAAATGTCTTTCCGATTACTTCCAGACAATCGCCTTCTCCGATAGGTTACTCACACACAGTAACTTTCGACCAGCGTCCGTTACTCATACACACACTCTTACACTCCCCCTATCTTGGATCCACGGCGGTCAATGGTACCTCGTGACCTCCGTACTATGGTCGACAACTACCCTGGATGTTCGATACACCCAAAACCACTTAAGCTCTGGCCTGAACTTAAGATTTCACCAGTTAACCCGTTTACCAGGTTACCAGTTTACCAGGTTGCGCGCGCTCACAACCTTCTCTCATTCACACTACAGGTATTCAACTCCGCAAGACATTACAATACAAATACAACACAAAACACCGCAATCTGTTCACGCATGACCCTTTTTATACTCACTCTCCGATACTGCTGCTTTTCTCGCACCGTCTGCACCTTTCGGCACACGATTCTTCCGCTGCTCGTCTCTCGGCGTCTCGGGCCTTGGGGTAAACTAACCTCTCTAGATTACCTTCCTCAAGAAGATAACCATCCTCACTCTGCTACCAACTGCTAACGCGGGATTACTGGTTACTAATTATCTTACCAAATCCCATTTCCTGTCGACTGAATCGTTGGTACCTGTCTTGAGTAAAAGGTAATCTCGCAGTAAAATCAATTTAAGAACTTACACCACTCTAAATGACCACTGACCAAAATTAAGTTTTAAAGATTTAATATAAAGTCAAAGATAACTGAAGATACAAACTTCCCAAAATGAGATTCAAGAGGTAGATCGGTATCACTATGAACATGAACTTTTTGAATAGTCTGAGTCTGAAGAACAAAATAATAAGTACAAGTTCGAAAACCATCAGGGTTGCTAAAATGGATACAAGTTGCAACCTCAAAGTCATTACAGAAAAGAAAATTAAGGTTAGTCTGTCCCTACACTACACTAAATGACATCCCTACTTAACAAGATCTTTACCCTCTAGGTGTCAGCCGTGGTGATTTCCTAAAAAGATCACGCACTTCTCTTTGTCTCTTCTCTGATAATGGGTCTCTCCTGATCAGCCTATCTGCCTACCCATCCGCTTCCTTAGGCTCCCCAAAATCATCTGCTCTGCTCTCCTCCCGGGTCTCTTTCCCTAATACCAAATCACATTTCCAATAGAAACGCCCCTTGGGACGCCCCTCACGTGGTACATCTTTCCGCGGCAAACTCCATGATGGTACTCTTGAAGACCCTCGTTAAAGTTGGCCTTGGTTCCCAGGCGGCTTCTTCAGTGCGCCGATACCCCCTGAAATTCCTGGAAACTCCTACAGGCCTGCGCAAGGCGCCACTGAACAAAGTCCCTTTCATTCGAGCTGATTAGGACCCTCGCACCTGCATACAGCTCGTCCTGCAGTGGGCCTCAAATTCCAGACTTCACCATATCTTAGGCCATAAAACACTCTCAGAGCTCCATACTGGACACCTCACGACCTCTCCTCTAACGAGCACATGACGATTTAAACTACATGACATTATCTGTTCTGGCCTACTTGATTTACATGCAGCAGGTTCCAGCACTCTTAAAACGTTAACTTGATTTAAACAGCAAACATTCTTAACTAGCATACGTTTCTAAAATAACACATCTATAAAGCATATACTTTTAACCCTAAGTTCAATAGTACATTTAGAAGAACCATGTCAACCTTGTCTCACATTATTTTAGCAGCACGTTTAGATTTGCTTGTGAATTGCCATGAGGCCTACACAAAATACTGGGTTTTAGAGTTACATTCAACTCTTACATTATTCCTTTAACATGAGAACGTGAGGTTTTCATATTCATCCCGAACATTTCTACATTAGTCTCACACAGTTATGATTATTGTTACTCTACTTAAACATTCTATGCATTTCACCACTGAATATAAGACACTCGGTGTATTTCACCTCTAAATAGAAACACTCTGGTGCAAAGTACATGTTAACTAACTACGTGCTTGTAAATATGGCGTACTTATACATTTTTTTCAAACTTGTGCTCTCTCACCCTCACCGTCCACGAAAACCAACAAACGACAACAGAAGCCCGCTCTAGGAGGCGTCTGGAATTTACACAGTGGAACTGTCTGTAAAACACGGGCTCCAGACGTGATCCCTTGACTGTGCTGGTGTGTAGGCAGCTCTAAGAGAAGCACATCAAAGATCAGCGCATGGTGGGAGCCTGCTCGGCCCCCCTGCAGCCCTTGCACAGTCAGCACTTGGATGCTTAGCAGGTTACACAACTGTGATGATTTATTTGTAAAACTCAGGATTCCAAAGGCGGCTTGCATCCTGTTGTTATTGGCAAAGGCTCGTGCTTGCTTTTGGAAGGGATTTGAGGAAGGAAGCATTCTTATGTCGGCATTCTCCAGTAAAATGACGTTCCAATTGCACAATATCACACTTTGCAGGTTTTTCTAACCAAAACTATGTATGCAACCGTTCCAGGCCCGTGTTTTGTGTAGAGAAGTCTCGCTGCACAGGTTTGTGTTGCTTTTTAACGCCTTTCAGTTGAAGGGGTCTAAAACGTGTTAAATCTGATGTATTGGCTCTTTGGTTACTCAGACAACGGCAGAAAGCTGGGTGAGACCGGGAGCCTAATGTCAGTGTAAGTCAGGGAAGCAAGTAGACCCTAACTTTGTGAGGGGGGGGGGGGCTAACTCTCAGCCAGGGCTGGCCCTAGCACTGGTAGCACACGGTGCAACATTTTTTTGGGCACCCCCTCCTCCAGTACCCCTCACCAACAATGTACCTCATCCTTCTATAGTACCTCTCTGACAAACATTTCATTTTTTTATAGCGCTACTCATAGTACACTCACACTCATTTCTGTGATCTGCATGGTAGACGTTCTCTGTAGCAGGCACATTATTCCTCTGCACTGTGTGGGTGGCAAGAGTGCCCATGTGAGTGCACAGTGAGCGATGCAACAGTGTGAGAGTAGGGTTAGAGAAGTGACTGCAGGGTGAGTGAGGTGACCATATGGTGCGGATGTAAGTGCAGAGTGGGATGAATGAATGCATGGTTAGTGATGGGCTTGTTTGACTGACACTGCAGATTGAGTAGTGAGGGGTACAGGTGGGTGGTGTCACATGTGTGCGGATGAGTAGTGAGTTCATGTGACTACAGGGTGAGGTACAGGGTGAACAGGGCAAGTGCATTGTGAGTGCAGAGTGATCGCTCTGAGTGCAAGGTGTGCGGGTGAATGATGTGAGTGCATGATGATCTCTGTGAGTGCATGATGATCATTGTGAGTACATTGTGATCGCTGTGAGTGCAGGGTGAGTATGAAAGTGAAGGGCGAGAATGAGGAGTGAGTTGTCTGAATGCAGGGTGCATTCCCAGACACTTGAAGTAACTCAGCATGCTATTGGCGGCGGCGTAGGGTTTCAGATATAAGTTGCTATTATGCTGGGCTTTAAGTGGGATGAAAAAACTGGGGAGGGTATGAAGCTGGGATTTTGTTGCAGTAACCCCTCCCCCACACACTTTTTGCTAGATTTCTAATGCACTTTGACTTGATGTGAACTGGGTACCTGCCAAACAGGTTCCCAGGGCCTGTGTTCTTTACCAAAACTGTACCTTTGTACCCCCAATTTGCCCTTCTCTAGCCACAGGTTAAAGGTCCCAAGGGTACCAAGGTCACTATGACCAGGGAAGGCCTCTAAGGGCTGCAGCACATATTGTGTCAGCCTTGGAGTTCCTGTACCTTAACACACACACACTACTATTGCAGGCTGCATGTATTGGTGCAGAGAAAAGTGAAGTCAACATGGCACACATTCCTGGAGGAACTGCTGGCATCCTCCATGGTGCCTCTGCCTGCAGGAACAGAGGAAGCCGCCACTACTTATGCCAACTGGATCGACCAGGCCTGCACTATACTGGCTCCACCTAAAAGCTGGCTTCCCACTCGAACGGCTCCATCAGCCCCCTGGTTTACAGAAGAACTCAGGGAGGTAAAGTGCGAGTGCAAAAATCTAGAACCAGTCTGGCGCACAAATTACAACGAAGCCGAGAAGAAGACATACAGAGCTAGTCAGGCAAAATATAAAGAGAGAATAAGACAATTTAAGGAAGCCTACTTTACAGATTGCACCCTTGGGGCTAAAAACTCGTCCACGGAACTCTTTCACACAGTAGCAAGCCTGGCCACACCTAAATCAGCAGTTACGCCTCCAAGCCAGGAACTCTGTGAGAATTTGGCTCAGTTCTTCTCAAGCAAGGTGGGAAAGATTTTTGCATCTCTGGAAGCCCCGGTGGCACAGAGCCTGCAGGCATCCAGATCTAGGAGCCAGACGGCAGCCACCCAGGGCACTAAACTGCTGGACTTCGTCCCAGTTGAAGGGGACGAGATCAAGAGACACTTGCTGAGCTTAAAATCTGGCTCACCCTATGATCCCTGCCCAGTAACAGTCACAAAGCTGGCAGTAACCCCCATAGCCATTGCCCTAGCAGGATTATTCAATCAGGTATTTGAGATGGGGGACTTCCAATCGAGCTGGAAGCGGGCGTCCATCAAGCTGCTATTAAAAAAGCCTAACTTGGACATCTCAGACCCCCACAATTATCGGCCAATTTCAAGACTTCCTATGCCTGGCCAAGATCATAGGAAGGATTATGAACATCCAGCTTAGTGCACACCTAGGAACCACTCAGGGGCTAGACATCTCACAGCATGGGTTTAGACCAGGCCACAGTACGGAGTCCGCCCTGAACAAGTCAACAGAAGAGGTCAGGAAGGAGATGGATTCCGGAGGTCGTGCGGCCCTGGTTATGCTGGATTTGTTGGCGACCTTTGATACGGTCCACCATACCATCTTGGTGGACCGGCTGGACGAATGTGGGGTCCAGGGGAAGGCCTTAGACATTTTGAGATCTTTCCTGACCAATAGGGTCCAGGTAGTCGCGCTAGGGGACTTTGAGTCGAACCCCTTTCAACCACCTTGTGGGGTTCCTCAGGGTTCCTCACTTAGCCCTACCTTGTTTAATGTCTACGTCTCCTCCCTGGCCCCAGTCATCCGCTCCCATGGGTTTGAACTTACATCTTACGCAGATGACACACAGATTGTGGTGTCACTGCTACCAGGGAGGGAGACTGACGTGCCCAGCAAGTTCCAGGAGTGCATCAAGGCCGTGAGCAAATGGATGGCCGGAAATTGTCTAAAACTCAATTCGGCTAAAACCGAAGTGATACTTCACTCAATTCTGGGGTCAATTTCTGGGGCCCGAGCTGGTGGCCAGAAGAGATGGGGACTCTTCCTATTCCCGTCAATAAGGTCAAGAACCTGGGGGCCATTATAGATGATAGACTCTCCTATAGACCTCAGGTAAATGCCTTGGCCTCATCCATCCACTGGACATTGAAAATCCTCCGGAAGGTTCTTCCGTTTCTCCCAAGGGAATGTAAAAAAACAGTTGTGATGGCCTTGGTGCTCTCACGATTGGATTACTGCAACAGTTTGCTCCTTGAAGCCCAGCAAGGAGTACTTGACAAGTTACAGATACTGCAGAATGCAGCAGCGCGCCTACTTACAGGCTTGCCTAAGTTTGCGTCCATCTCTCACGAACTGGTGAAACTACATTGGTTGCCAGTAAGGAAGCGGATCCAATTTAAAAGCATGTGCATTGTCTTTAAGGCGACCCATGGTATAGGTCCAGCATTCCTGGGGCAATACTTTCACTTGTACAAACCAGGTAGACTTTTGAGGTCAGCTACTCTGGGATTGATCAAGACCCCACGTATCAGGAAAGGGTGTTGGGGAGGCAGGGGTTTTAGCCGAGGGGCGGCGGTGGCCTGGAATGCCCTTCCAGTGGCACTCCGACTGTCCCCTGAGCTGATGACCTTTCGGAGAAAGCTAAAAACATGGCTTTTTGAAAATTAATCCGGGGATTTAGCTTCAGGAGCTATCAAGACAGCGCCAGGACTCCGTACAGTGACAGTGCGCTTTACAAGTGTTATAAATAAATAAATAAATTAATTCCTGTGTGCCATGCCTGCAACCCACTGCCTATGGTATAGGTAAGACACCCCTCTAGCTGGGTGCACAATACCACTGGTGAGGGTACAGTTGCTAGAGCACTGTACCCCTACAGCATCTAGGTTCACAGCACCAAAATGGCATTGCTGAATTCTGGGAAGTTTGGTTGAAAACTTCTCAGCATAATAAACCCACACTAATGTCAGCGTAGGATTTATTATACATCTCAGAGATGACCCCAGAAAAATGACTAGCCTCTGGTGGGTTCCCTGACTGGTACACACCAGCCTGCCACCACGAGACAAGTTTTTGGACCTCTGGGGTGGGAGCCTCACTGCAAACACAAGGAGATGATGGACGGAGTGCTGAAACTTTTCAGACACTCACCCCCAGTCACAGAGCTGGGTTGAATCCATCATCGTTCTTTAGCTCACTTCGCCACTCCAGTTCAGACACAGCTATATGCAAATCAGTCTTGACCCTGTGCCTCATGGGAACAGTCCAGCCCGAACTGCCAAGCCATATCTTTCCTGGACTGGAAACAAGCATCCTGGGACTGGTTTCGGGCTAACAGCCCTCATCAGCCAGGCTAGCTTTAATCCAGTGGCAAAGTGAGCAAGAGACCCACGTCTGGGCATATCCTGCCAACTTAGGGCGAACAAAGCAAACACAGGGAGATGATGGATGGAGTGCTGAAACTTTTCAGACACTCACTCCCAGTCACAGATCTGGGATGAATCCATCATCGTTCTTTAGCTCACTTCGCCACCCCAGTTCAGACACAGCTATATGCAAATCAGTCTTGACCCCATGTCTCATGGGAACAGTCCAGCCCGAACTGCCAAGCCATGTCTTCCCTGGACCGGAAACAAGCATGCTTGGGCCAGTTTCGGGCTAACAGCCCTCATCAGCCAGGCTAGCTTGAGTCCAGAGGCAAAGTGAGCAAGGGACCCACGTCTGGGCATACCCTGCCAACTTAGGGTGAACAAAGCAAACACAAGGAGATGATGGACGGAGTGCTGAAACTTTTCAGACACCCACCCCCAGTCACAGATCTGGGTTGAATCCATCATCGTTCTTTAGCTTACTTCACCACCCCAGTTCAGACACAGTTATATGGAAATCAGTCTTGACCCTGGGCCTCATGGGAACAGTCCAGCCCAAATGGTCAAGCCATGTCTTCCCTGGACCTGAAACAAGCATCCTGGGACCGGTTTCGGGTCCCAGGATTTAGGGGCAGTCCTGAACCAAGAAGACAGAGTCCCGCAATCTAGGAAGAAGAAAGACGAAAGAAGATGCCCAGCAGAGGAGACTGCAGAGAAGAACTGACTTGGCCCCAGCCCTACTGCCCCTTCTGTAGATTCTGCACCAAAAGTTGCCTTGTCCTGCAGCCAGTGATCTCCAGAACCCTTGGGAGGACTGATTCCCTTCAACAAAGACTGGATCTCCTGTGAACAGCAGCTTTGTTCAAAAGAAACTCCCAAAACAGACTCTGAACCTGTTGAGGACAAAGAAACCCAACGCCTGGATGACCACTGCACCTGATGCCTACGGCCCGAATATGGGTGGCTCACCGGTCCCAGCAAGGTCCTCCAGCGCTCCAGAGTCTGAGCCCACTGTGGGTTGACCCCTCCAGGACTCCCCGATGTTGCCTGCAGCCTCTGCATAAAGAACTCCCCAACCACGAGTGACCCAGTAAGGTGAAACCTGACCTCAAAAGACACCCCTGTATCCAGCCGCCCTGCGCCCTGGAGAAGACAAACTGAGGTGCATCTACGTCCCCAAGTCATCCAACTTAACTGCCCAACTGTTGGCTCCTCCCAGAAGTCTTCCTGGACCGAGCCTGCAGCCAAAAACCAAAACCGGCAATCTCCTTTGAAAACAACAGGGCACCCAATGCCAAAACAGTACCCTGCAGCCCCTGTGCTACTGTGGGTGCTGGACCCCCCCCTTTTCCATGAGCCTAACACCAGGAGCTTTGCTCCCACAACCTTATGGCCTGCTTGTGAGCAGCCACCAACCAGAGGCCCTCTAACCCCCGTTGGATAACATTGTGCATCAGCACTCTCTACCTGGCCGCCCTAGTGCCACTGAGGGTGTTCTGAGAGTGCATTCTCGACCCTGGGGGAACCCTGGTTCTAACCCCAGGATAACATCTCCCACAAACCAGTACTTACCTGCAAACCAATAACTTTATTTCCTTCCATAGGATTGCATTGTCTGCTTACCCTTACCTCATCAGGGGTAGCAAGCCCTATATAAATGCAAACCTTTTCCCCTCTTCGATCCCTCTGCTACCCTTCTCTATCCAAATAACTGAATAACATATCCACCAGTCAAATTACTTTCATATTTCACCATGCTAATTTTCAACACTAATCCTTATTGGTTCCGCGGTAGTGTGCTTCTAGCCAAAAAAGCGGTTCAACACCCCATCAGGGGTACCAATCGCTACATAAATACAAGCCTTTCTCCCTCTTCTATCCCTCCTCTACCCTTCTAAATCCAAATAACTGTTTAACATATCCACCACTCAAACTACTTTCATATTTCACTATACTAATTCAACACTAATCCTTTATTGGTTCCGGAGTAGCGTGCTACTCACTGGGAAAGCACTTCGAAGCCTCATCAGGAGTAGTAAGCGCTATATAAATACAATTACAATACAATACAATACAAATAGAGAGTAAGGTTCTATCAACTTTTATCTCTGCCTACCTTTGGGGTGCCACTGAACTCGGTGCACACCATACCTCATTTTGGTATAGTATATACAGAACCAGCTTTCTACAGGGTGTCTCTCAAATGGGCTATATTTTTAAGGGTGTGGCTTAAAACATTTATGCTAAAAATCTTTGATCAGCATAATGTGCTACCTGACTGGTATTTCCTGCTTCTCTTATTGCCTCCACATAAGCAAAATAACACCCACAACAAGCCAGGACTATTGGCTTTGTCAAAGGTTGTTAGTTGCATAAGATAAATATACTACATGCATACATACAACAGTGGCTTTGTTATATATAATATTGAAAATGCTTTCGTTCTTGTGCAAGAGGGAGGTTGTGGTGTAATGGTTAGAGCTGCCAACCTTGGAGCTGAGGAAGCAGGTTTGAGTCTCAGCGTCGGCTCAACATCCTGTGTATCTGGGCAAATCACGTATTTGTCCATGCCTAACAAAAAATGAATAACGATGTCCTTGTTGGTGCTCATGTAAAGCACTTCAAGTCTAGCAATACAGAACTGCACAAAAATTAAAGTTACATCAAAACAGTGAACTGCTGCAGAGTTAAGATTTTTTTTCTCCAGTCTGAGTGTGAGGGTAAAAATGGAGAGCCCACTAGGGACCCGTGTCGGTGCCTGCTTTTACGAACTGCTGGTGCTGAGCACCGGCAGAACCCGGCCCACTTAAAGCCCTGCTATTATGGCAATAATCAGGGATCAAGGGTGGAGGAAATAAATAATGTGCTGATCCTGCAACAAACTTCCTCTCTTATGATTCGGGTTGCCAGCTTATTATTTTGATGTCCCAGACGATGCAAAAATAAACAGTCACCTAAAGCTGTATTTTCAGCACTTACTTCGAACAGCAAATATAAATAGAAAGCATTTTTAATTGTGTTGTACGGCTGCCTGAATGATCCATGACTAATCATTAAAGGGAACAAAGACAGAGAAGTCACATTCCAAATGAATACATACTTTATCATTTATAACCCTATTTAGGGTTCAAGACGAGGTTTTTGCAGGCTCTTTAAACAACACACGGCTAGCATTTTTCTTTTTGCAACCCTACTTTATATTCCTTTTCTTGAAATGCATTCTCACACTACGGCAGTAAATGTAAAATACAATGTAAGGAATAGGGAGAGTGGGGGCCAAGGGGGGACTGGAGCCAGAAAAAACAGAAAGCCTTGGCAACTACTTTACAAAGGTATGCAAATATGCGAATGGTCCTTAAAGACCTGTGAAAGAGATAAGACTCTAGACTGCCCTGGGAGCCCACAGCTGCAACAGCCTTGGCTGAAACCCAAGATGGGGGGAGGGGGGAACTGAAGCCCACTCAGCCCAATAGGCGTTGCGTGCCTGGTATAAGTCCATCACACCGGCCGCTCTACTTAGTGCTGATGGTCTGATGTACATTTTTTTCTGGTCTTGACTGCCAAGGAAAGTGTGGTAGTCCCAAACAGAAAAAAAGATAAATGAACTCCACATCTTGGTAGAAAACTCCCATGGTACCAGTGCCATTCGTATTTCGTTTTACAAAAACAAACTCACACTTTAAGAGTTGGTTTTTTTTTTTCACAACAAAATTTTATTATTTATTTGAAGGGATGCAGAGCAACAAATGTGGTTCCCCACAATCAGGAGAGTGCCACCAAGCATTGTAACACATTGTATATTCGTCGTTGCGATGCTAAGTAAAATAAGAATAAAGCAAAGCAGGCTACCCTTCCCTTCACCCCATCCCTCCCAACATCCCCAAAGGCCCAACTACCCCACTACCCACCCCTTATCCCTCCCTAACCCTACGCACGTGTAGAAAGAATACACAGTCGTCAGCTGTCGTGAGGCATGACACAGTAACGAGGCCCTCTCAGAACCTCCGTCTATAATTCCTCCTCATTCGCTTCAGGGGGATCAAGTGGCAACCCCCTATATTCCGCCCACCTCTTCCAGATCTTAAAATGCTTACGGGGGCAGCCTCTCGCTTCAAAAACAGGCCGCTCCAGTCCCATATAATAATCCAGGGCAGCCTTCCATGCACACAGGGGGGGGGCTCGGACTCCTTTCCATGCTCTGGCTAGGTCTCTCTTGGCCACCACCAGACCCAGTAGCAACAGGTGGCGCTTGTATATGTTCCCACCGACTCCTTCGAGTACGTGGAGTAAGCCCAGACGGTGAGTGCGTGGGAGGTCCCAACCCAAAACCTCAGACAAACAATTCCATACGCCCCTCCAGAATCCAATCAGTCGAGGGCATGACCACACAGTATGTATCAGCGTACCCACAGCCGCACCACACCGCAGACATTCCGAGGAGCTAATCAGTCCCGCCCTCCAGAGTCGTTCTCGGGTATAATAAGACCTATGGAGATATTTAAATTGTATCAGGCGAAGCCGCATCGCTATTGCAGTTCCGCGCGGGGACTCTAGGGCTTCCCTCCAGTCATCCTCATCTAGAGGACCGACGTCAACCTCCCAGGCCGCTTTCAGAGGGAGCAGGGTGGAAGAGCAGTGGGTCACCATCGACTGATAGATGCGAGAGATCTTCTTAGTACCAAGGTCTCCCATGAACACCTTCGCTTCAATGGGGCTAAATTCCGGGAGTGAGTCCAGATCCGCAATGTTTGGTGTAAGCGCGTGTCAGAATTGTAAGTAGCGAAAGAACTGGGTTTGGGGCATATTGAACTCAGTACTGAGTTCCTGAAAGGACTTAAGCGTAGTACCGGACATGACATGTCCCAACATTGCTATACCAATGGCTTCCCAGCCATCAAACACGGTGAGCGTCATCAGTCCGGGAAGTTGACCATTGTGCCATAGCGGTGTCTCAGCTGTTAGTCTACCCCACCAACCCATACGACGTAATGCCTGTCGCCACACCGCAAAGACCACTTTCGTAACGCACGGCAACTGCCGCCGCAGCCGGGCCGAGTAGAGAATCGTGTGTAATGTATGATCACCCATCAAGGAGCGCTCCAGGGCATATGTCGGGTCCCCTCTGTCGCCATACCACCACTCATTGAGTACGAGCAGCTGCGAGGCCTGATAATAAGATAACAGATCCGGGGTGGCCAAGCCCCCACAATACGTGGAAAGGAAACATGTCTTTAGCGCCACTCGAGCCGCGCCTCCTACCCACAGAAAGCGACTCAAGGCAGAATTAACCTGCCGAAACCACTGGGGAGGAATAGGATGAGGGTAATTCTGTAGCTGGTACAAGAGGCGTGGAAGAGCTACCATCTTAAATATCGCTGACCTACCAAATATGGTGAGGGGCATTCGGGACCAAGTCTTGATATCCTCCTGAACTTTATCCCATACGGGTACAATATTGCGCTCCCACGTAACATGGGTGGATTCAGAAAGGAACACCCCTAAATATTTCAAACCGTCAGTTGCATGTTGCAATTCCCTCGCCCAGGGGTCTATCTCCGCCGTACCTCCCAGTACCCAAAGGGTGGACTTGCCTAAATTCAAGTAGAGACCCGAGACCTCTCCAAATATGCGCATGATTTCTAACACTCGGGGCCCTGAGCGACGCAAATCCGTGAGGAAGAAGAGGACGTCGTCCGCATATAAGGCAATCCTGTCGAAAAGGGTCTCAGACCAGACAAAGCCCCGAAGCTGGGCATCTATGCGCACCCAGGAAGCTAGAGGCTCCATGGCCAGAGCAAACAGGTACGGGGATAAGGGGCACCCCTGACGGGTCCCCCGTCCAATGGAGAACACCTCCGAAGTGGCCCCAGCTACCCTGACAGACGCCGTGATATCAGTATAGAGCAATGAAATATAGGACAGATACACTGGGCCGAGGTTGAGGCGGGATAGGAGTGCAAAAAGGTACGCCCAGCTAACAGAGTCAAACGCCTTATGAATGTCCGCTAAGAGCAAAGCTGCTCTGTCCCCCAGTGTCCCCATCGCATCAATCGCCGCCTGTGCACGCCGAATATTGTGTCGTGTCGCACGGTGTGGCATGAAACCTGCCTGGTCCGGATGAACCAGCTCTACCATATATGGGAGCAAGCGGTTCGCAAGTGCTTTTGCTAGTATTTTGGCTTCTACATTAAGCAATGAGATGGGGCGATACGAGTCGTGCCTGTTGGGGGGTTTGCCAGGTTTTTGGAAGACCAGGATCTCGGCGTGCCGCCAGTCCGGAGGCAATCTGCCCCGCTCACGTGCCACCTCCAGAGTACTTCGATAATGGGACCCCAGGAGAAGCTGGAATTTCTTAAAAAACTCACAGGGGTAGCCATTTGGACCCGGCGCCTTCCCCGCATTAAGTTGGCCCAGCGCCTCTCCAAGTTCCTCGGCCGTAAGGGGAGCATCAAGTTCCTTCTTGGCCTCGTCAGACACCGCCCGGGGCGGCAAGTCGTCAATAAATTTAGCTACAGCGTCTGCGTGGAGACTATCCTGCGGGGCATATTGTGTCTGGAAATAAGCAGCAAAACTCGCTGCAAGCGCAGCTGGGTCCGTAATCGTCACTCCATCGTCAGCAGTGAGGCCCGGCAACGTAATCGGTTGGAGACGGCGCTGACATAGCCTATGGAGCATGGTACTGGACTTATCTCCCCATTGGTATATTCTGCTCCGCGTGGCCAGCCACGCCAGTTTAGCCTCGTCCATCAAGATAGAGGCGTACGACTGTTGTGCCTGGAGGAGCAACCGTATCGCCACCTCATCTCCCCCTCCCCTACCACGGCGTTCTAGGTCTTCTACGAGTCTGGCAGCTGTAGTGGTCGCTTCCCGTCTCCTACGGCGGGCCTCGGCACACCACGCAATATCCACCCCCCGTATAGTAGGTTTCATGGCCTCCCAAACCACCTCAATATCCATATCTCCCACTAGGTTTTCCCGCCAGTAGTGTGCGACGGCTTCTCGTAAATGTTGAACATAAGCGGGCTGTTGTAGATGCCACGACGACATCCTCCACCTGAAGGGCTGTCGCTTCGTAAGCAGTTCTATCGTGACTGACACTGGGGAGTGGTCCGAGAGCCCCCTCGGATGTATCGTAGCCTCGCGCACCCTGCTCAGACACATTCCAGGCACAAACATATAGTCCAGTCTCGAGAACGAGCCGTACACTGCAGAAACATACGTGTATTCGCGTACTGTTGGATGCATATGTCGCCACACATCCACCCATCCTAGTCCATCCGCCGTGGCCTGTAACCGGGTAGGGGAATTAGGGGAAGGGCCAGCAAGCACCCCCTGCCGCCTCTGACGGTCCACACAAACATTCATCACCTCATTCCAGTCTCCCCCAATCACCGCCAAGGACTCCGGGATATCCTCCCACACCTTAAACAACTTCTCGGACAGGGCCCACTGCAGTGGGGGGGGAGCATATACACTTCCAAAAACCATCGGCTCAGTGCCCACTTTCCCCTTAATAAAGACATAGCGGCCTTGAGGATCCACCCACTGCTTCTCATGGATGTAGGCCACTCTTCGGTGCACCAGTATCGCAACACCTCTAGATCCCCTGGCAAACCCAGCATGAAAGACTTGGTGGTATCCAAACCTCTGTAAGCTAAGTACTTTAGTGCCCAACATGTGAGTTTCCTGGAGCAAGAGTACATCTGCAGCCTCCCTTTTTCCCCAACGCAAAACAGCCCCCCTTTTAACGGCATCCAGCATCCCCCTGACATTCCAAGTGATTATCCGTAAGGACTCGCCGGGGAGCCCATGAGTCAAATCAGCCATAGTCAATCGAGGTCCAATAGGCTTGCCTCCTGTGCCACTTCCACCCACCTCGTACTGCCTTCAGGTCAGTAACAATCAACACGTGCATTATCCCCCCCCACCCCTCCCAGACCCTCCCAACATCAACAAAAACTACCCCAATAGGTCCACATTCGTCTATCATTGCTTCACCCACATGTCCCGTCCCCAACCCCTGCTGCCAACACCCCCCAACCCCATACTCCATAGAACATTGAAGTACCTGTCGCGGCATGGGCTGCCCCGGGTCCAAAACAGAGGACCCAAGACCAACCATACCAATGGATCCCAACACCCCTGAAGAACAGCAACACCCACCCCTCCCTCAGCCAACAACCACTGCGCGTGGCAGTCGAGGGCCCTAACAAGTCCCCTCCAAACCCTTTCACCACCACCCAAATTACGACAAACCCTCCCAAGAGCCAGCATCAGAAACAGTGCCCACACTACTAGGGACGAAGCCCAACCGTGGGCCTCACAGTCACTCGAGGCAGCCGCATCAGTGCAATCTCACCCATGGACTCAAGAATTATCGTCTGACTGGTCAGATGCAACAGTCCCCTTATCCTGGGTCGCACCGGCAGAGGCGGATCTCTTCCTCGACCTGGACCTCCGCTGACGGCCATGTCGGGCCGGCTGACCCTGCCGACCCTGCGTCGAACCACCAGGAGAACCAGGAAACAGACCCGGTTGAGCATGCGGCCTGATCGGCATCGACTCGTCGGTCCAATGGAAGACCTCCTCCGGGGATTCGAAGAAGTGGGTCCGGGACTGATAAACAACCCGCAGGCGGGCCGGGTACAGCAAGGAATATTGAATCTTTAACCCTCGCAACTTGGCTTTAGCGTCCAGGAAGGAGCGACGCTGCTGCTGCACCAACTTGGTATAGTCAGGAAAGATCATGATCTTCCGATTTTCGTACATGATGGTGCCTCTGGCTCTCGCCTCTCGGAGAATCACATCCCGATCATGATAGTTCAGCAATCTGGCGATAACTGCCCGGGGTCGTTCCCCCTCCGGCGGCCGCTGAGTCAAGGCGCGATGTGCGCGTTCTATCACAAAGCAAGTGGAAAGGGCACCCGTGGGGAGCCAGCCCTCCAGCCATTGGGTCAGAAACAGCTCCATATTGTCTTTCTCGCATCGCTCCGGAAAGCCAACGAAGCGTAGGTTGTTCCTACGTGCGCGACCTTCAGCATCTTCCACTCTGGTCGCGAGGTTCTTTTGGACCTGTTCCATCGCCGCCATTTTCCGTTTCAGGGTCCCCACGTCGTCTTCAACCACCGAAATCCTCGACTCAGTTTCTGTTATCCGCTCCACAGCATTCGGCAGATCTTGTCGCAGCAGGGTCACGTCCGCACCCACCGCACCAATCTTTGCGTCCAGCATATCTCTGGACTGGGTGATCGCCGCCATAAGTGCCGCATTATCCGGCCCAGCTCCTACGCCACCGCCGGGTGCCCCAGAGCCCCCACTGGGCCCTGTAAACTTGTCTATGGGCCCTTGTTTGGCCGGGCCACCACCCCCCCTGGTCATAGCTGCGTGGAACCGGGAAGCACAGTATCAAGAGGGTCCACAGAGGGGGCGGGGGTGGGCTCTCACACCAAGACGTGGATCTGTCCGTGGTCTCGCAGCCCCCTGAGAGAAAGCAGAACTCCACCAGGTCTGGGCAGCGCCGATGGGTCAGCGTAAGTCGATCGCCAGGCAGCTTCCCCGACTACCCCCCGGCCGGGCAAACCGTAGGTCGCTCAGTGGTCTGCCTCCGAAACCAAAGGGCCTATTAGTCCTCTGGCGTCTCGCCGGTACCACCACTGCCCTCTGCAAGGACGACCCAGGGGGGAAATCAAAGGAGCCCGCCGGCCGCCGCAATCAAGTTCCGTGCCTTTGGTCGTGAAATGGCCAGGGGGGGTCCGCTCCAGAGAGCAGCGCCGCAGCTCACCTCCCCGCCGGCCTCAATCGCCCCAGTACACCCCAAAGGTCAGCATCAATTCTGTGGGCACCCGACCCCGGGATAGCGGGAAAGTCCAGGACCCGGCTTACCGACCAGGATGCAAGTCTCTGCTCCTCCCAGGGCCTCCAAGCCTGCTTGTACGAGTACAGCAAGGTCAGCAGGCACCCAGCCACAGCTCCACGGAGCCACCGCCGCCCCGGGTCAGTCCGCCGGTCAAGCGATCTGCCGGCTCAGGCAAGCCCGGCCGCCACTCCACAGCCGGTATCTCCGGAGGCCTCCGAAAATCGAGGTCCCTGTCTCTCGGCCCCGAAGTAGGCCGCGTCCCCCTCCAGCCTTCTCAGGATGTCAGAGCGGGCCCCCCTCGCTGTCGGAGGGTCCCCTCGGCTGTGCTGTGTTCCGCCAGGAAGGGGAGCTCCGTCGGCCCCGGGGAAGCGGAGGATGATGGGTCGGCGCGAAGATCCCCCAGCCGGGGAGCGCTAAACTCGAGGCCCCGGCTTCCCCTGCGGGGACTAGGCCGCAGACCGATGTCTTCGAGCACGGCTCCGCCAGCAATCCGGGAGCACTAGAGGATACAGCGGGCGACTCCACCAGCCGTCCGCTCTCCTTGCCGGTGGTGTGGGTGATGGAATCGGGTCCGGAAGCAAGGATAAGTATGCGGATAAAGAACGGGCCGGTGGGAGCTTTAGCAAGCTGCGTCCACCATCTTCGCCCGCGTAGCCACGCCCTCTTAAGAGTTGGTTTTGGTAAAACAAAAAAGGCTTGCTGAGTGGCCGCATGAAACATGGCTGCCGTTCAGCAAACTTACAGTGACTTCAAAAGAGACATCTCCACAAGATGGCAGAGATGTCTGAATATGGCTGGCAGTAGTCTGTCAAACTCAAACTGAGGCACTTAGTCCCTGAAAAATAAAAGGTCCTCAATGCACATACTTATAAATATTGTGCCTATAGATAACAGCGTATCCTTATTGCCTCCTCTCATGGTCTCCTAAGTGATAGAGATAGTGATAGAGCCCCTCACCCAAATTTGCCTCATTGTTACCTTGTTGGTCTGATGTGCCAACCTCAATTTTACTCTTTCTTTCCCGAAGACTCGGCAATGCCTTTTATACATTTCCCTTTTTTACCTGAGCAGTGGCTGTTCCATATGTTTCATGTGACATGTCATAGATATTTAGTATGGCCAATCGAAATCATTAAAATACAAACACTAAACATTGCCTCTGCTATAAGACATCACTAGGAGTGGGTGAGCAACTAAATGCTTGCTTGCTCTGGCTGAACTTGACGTCCTCTTGGACCTTGGAGCCCAAAACAAGCCGAGCTTTCATGTGGCGAATCTGCCTGCTACTCAGGCTGTCACCTAATAAAAAACATTAACCTTTGATGTGAAACAGGAGAGGGAAAGCAGCACCTGTCTAGAACCTGAATGGCACAAAGTAAGTCAGAAAACCTGAAATGTTTTCCATCTTCCCGCTTGAAAAAATCTTGTGATCTTAGACAAATATTTTATTTCACCATGCTTCCTTTTTAGGTCTCGCCTGTCGATGCGCATGCGCATCGAGCAAGCGAGAGTATTGGGACTTATCCACTCTTTATCCACACTGCAAGGAATCGTGGCGATTCCTTGCAGTGCCCGTGACTTTTAAGCTCAATGCGCATGCGCATTGAGCTTAAAAGCGCGTGCACGTCCGTCTTTGTTTACCCGCTCCGCCCCCTCCCCTTCCCGCCGTCTCGCATTTCCCCTGCCGCATCAAAGGCTTTCACGGCCGGCCGGCCATGCTTTCAGTTTCACGACCGGCCGGCCGTGTCAATTACATTCCAAAGCCCGCTCTCCCTGCTCCGCCCCCTGCTCCGGCCGAGACGCATTTCTCCTCCCCCCTCCCCTCTCTTCCCTCCGTCTTGTTCTTTCCTGTTGCCTTCTCAAACACGTTTTCGTCTTTCCTCGTAGTGATAATATTCAGTCACTCTGCACAAATACGATTTATACAGTATTTCCATCTTGAAGACGTCGCGTTTCATCCTTACACTGATAATAGTAAACAGTGAGTCGAAAGATCAAAGAGAAGCATGTTCCAAGTGTAAAGTAGTCTGAAATGGGACAGTTTCATCAATTGGTCGAGCAATCCCTTGGAGCGAATGCGCATCAAAAAGTGCTCCCCCGATTTTGTAGACCTTCCGTGATCATGACTGTCAATCATTTATATCTAATGCTCGTTGTAAATTCTTTTGTTTTCGTACAATTTCATGTGTTTTTTAACATTATTATTTTGGGAGTATCAAGTAATTCACACATTTGGGTGAAAAATACGCCGGACAGGACTTCATGGAGCTGGAGTGTAGACTAACAGTTCCACAATTCCCCGTGTTAAACGTCGTTTATTTCTTCCTGCTTCCTTTTTACGCCCGAAATGTGACATCATTTTGAAGATGTTCACGTGTGTTTTTTGAATAATTTTTCCCATATCCACAGACATTAAGACGGCTTGTTTATCGTCTAGTCCACGGTACGGTCCCCTGTAACATGTCAACTCTGTTCTGCCAGCTGCCAGTCACGTGGTGTGAGTTATATTTCGCCAGTGCAGCTTCAGACAATACTAGTTGTGCATTTGTGTAGGCACCACGCTGTTTTCTGGGGGCCCCCGTTCCGTCTTCCAAAACCATCACGCTTTGCAAATTAACCCCTCCCCCACCACCTCCCTAATCGCCAACCCCAGCTCTCACAGTGCCTCTATTGCCATCTGACTATCTGCAAGCAACAGAGCATGACAATGGCAGCAGAAAAGATAGCAAATGGCCGCTAGTCTGACTCTTTGTTGGGAGACTAACATGCGTTCCTTGGAAGCTGCGCACTTGAGTGTTTCTGTCAGCGCAGTTAGACTGGTGTCACCCAGCAGCTTTCGGGCATGCCACGGCTCTCATAAAGAGTAGTGCATCAATGAGGCCGATCCTAGAGAGCAGCATGTGAGGCTACTGCGGCTCTCTCCCTGCCAAGGTCCTCAAGCAATTCCCGTGCGCTGTGCTCCACTCTTAAACTGTAGCCCCATGCGCGGTGCTGCACTCCAAGCTGCTGCCTTGTGTGCGGCGCTGCAGTATAAGCTGCCCTGTGTCCTGTGTTCCAATCTAAGCTGCTGCCCAGTATGCGCAGCAGCACTCTAATCTACTGCCACGTGCGCAGTGCTCCATTGTAAACTGCTCTGCAGTGCTGCACTCCAAGCTGCTTCCCCGTGCTGCAATATCCACTCCTTTGTGTCTCCTTTCCGGCCTCTTCCTACTTAACTTTTCATCCTTTCTCCTTTAATCCCATTTCCACCTTCTCACAACCGATTCGAGCACTGTTATCTTAACATTTGTGTTTCTCTCTGTCTTATGATGTCTGCCCTGCCACCATTTACTTCGGACCCTCACACACCCTCACCCTCACACACCCTCACACCTCCTCACCCTCACACCTCCTCACCCTCACACCTCCTCACCCTCACTCACTCACCCTCAACCCCTCACTCACCCTCACTCACCCTCACTCTCACTCACTCTCACTCACCCTCACTCACCCTCACTCACCCTCACTCACCCTCACTCACCCTCCCTCACTCACTCACCCTCACTCACCCTCACTCACTCACCCTCACTCACCCTCAACACCTCACTCACCCTCACTCATCCTCACTCACCCTCAACCCCTCACCCTCACCCACCCTCAACCCCTCACCCTAACTCACACTCACCCTCACTCACCCTCACCCTCACTCACCCTCACTCTCACTCACCCTCAACCCCTCACTCACCCTCAACCCCTCACTCACCCTCACTCACCCTCACCCACCCTCACCCTCACTCACCCTCAACCCCTCACCCTCACACAGTGCAATAGGTCTCGGAGCATTTGAGTTAGAGCTTTTAGAATTGTTTATGGCTTTTTTTATTTGTAATTCTTTAGCATTGGCTACAGGAAACAAAAATGCTAAAGATTTACAAAAAAAACCCATAAACAATTCTAAAAGCACTAACTCTAATGCTGCGAGACCTATTGCATTTCCAATGCTTGTTTCCTTATTGCATTTGAGAGCACTTTGAAATATGTGAGATTAGGGTGTGTGCTACACAAGCACCTCTCTTGTTTCTCATTTAAAAGGTAAAAAATGTTGCTTTATATATGAATCTAGGCAACTTATAGGGTGTGTAAGAAAACGGGTTATTGGTTAAGGGAAGTGGAAGCCCCACCCCCAACCACAATCCTTGTGAGGGTGAACCACAAAATTCACTAAATTACTGTGCTCAACCCTCCCCTTTCGAGGACTTAAAAATACCCAGTGAGGCTGCACTCAAAGTGTGTATGATGGCAGACAGTCAATACACGGCAGCGTCTGTGAAGGTGTAAGCAGAGGGATTTTACGGCTGGGCTAACAATAAACGGAACTGTGCCTGTCCTGTCCTCCCTTGGCAGCTGGTTAAAGGGGACGGCTTCCTCTCACTGTGTGAACCACCAGAGTACACTCATATCATCTCTCCACGTCTGCCCTGGTGCCTTCCTCTTATTGTGAACTCACACCTGCAGCTCGGTTCCATAAGTCGACTCCGAGTATATAACACGTATTATTGTCAACCTTCGCTGTTCACATCTGTGTTTTAGTTCCATTTTAACATCCTCTCTTCTCTTATAAACATACATTTACTAATTAATACTTTACACAAAATCTCAATATCATTTTTGAAGACTAGTGATCTACAGGGGTCACAGCATGAAGTGTCTGCACTACCGTTTCTTTTCAGTGCCTTGAGTGATACTCAGCTAGCTCTGGGGCTTGCACACAAGAATTCATTCAGGACCACAGCTTACATGCTTGGTTGACATTTAGAAACGGTTAAAATCTGTCCTCAGTCAGTAGTGCTGAGCTGATGGGCCAATTCACAAAGCTTTATCAGTATGGGCAATAGCACTACAGGAGCACTCTTGTATGCACTCTTACATGCTTTTGCAAATGTGCCAGAAATTACCGCCTCCCTATTAGTAAAAGTGCAAAGAGAGTACTGTCCGTTCTATTTCTATTTACTTATTTTAAAAGTTTTATATAGCGTATACATGACCCATGCAGGTATCAGAGCGCTTTACACATGTTCAGAGAACAAAGAAAAATGGAAACAATTAATGCTCCTTAGATGTTGGAGAGATAAGCCCAAAATATAGACGCAAATTGATATAGTGGTACAAACACAATAATCATAACAAGAACTATCATCAAAAGCAATGCTATTGAGCAGTAGTATTATTACCTTTATATAATATAATGTAAGTTTCTACAAGTGTACCCTAAATGTCCATCACTATTTTGTACTATGATCCTCCTCACCTACGCATGCTGTATTTCGAGGTGGCATGTCAAGAAAGTATAGTAAAAAAAACAAAAGCAATAAAAGGCATTGTTAACCCTACAATGCAACTGGACAATGAAGTCATAAAGCTGTGATTGCATCAATCCCGGCCTCCTCCTGTTCAACGCACTGAACACCGCCTCTATTATGTTAAAAAATGGTGTGGTCTTAGGCAAAACTAACAATAGATATTAGGTCAAAGAGACAATTTCCGTTTGCCCTGTAGGGTTTACATTAAATAAGTATGTTTGTTGTGGTCATGTCACTGCACACTTTTTTTCCTGCTCACATTTCTGACATACGATAGAAATCAAAATATTTGTTGTGAATGAAGAAGTGAGTTCTTGCAGAAACAAATACGACTGGGGATTGGCCTTAGTGAGACATTTGCCTCAGCCGCCACAGATAAGCCTTCCAGAGGGATGGTCCCTAAAGAGAGATGGCTCCTCCATCATGATTTCCTCAGTGCATGCGTGGTGTTGGTAACTCTTTCAATGTGTTATCCTAGAGCTGTCATTGTTCTTCACACTGTCGGTCGGACAAGTTATAGGCGCCACTCTTGTGATCTTCATTGCTAATGTGCAAAACAATCTTCCAGGGTCTTACACTGGTGCAGTCAATAAATACATCCTGTCAACTCAACCACCGTCCAAGTAACCGCGTGCACTGGCGTAGCGAAACTTGAGGGAGCCCCCTGCAAAGTACTCGGAGGGGCCCTCTCTGAACTCAGTTGGGAGTTCACCAGCCCCCCTTGGAGCTTAGGGCCTCCCCCCCACATCGCGGGGACTGCGAGGGCCACTGCACTTATATCCTTTGCATCATGCTATGAAGCTGCCACTAACGGGTTTTACCCATTTAAGGCCAGCTCAGATAAGCACCAGATATAATACCTCTCTGTTGGTAAGTAGGTGGAGTTGATTGCACTGGTGTGTGCTATCTTCCCACTGTGTAGTGTGCGGTATGGACTCTCCAACTTTAGCCATTATTGTCGACGGGGGTATCATGACTGCCTAGTGGGTACCGTGGTTTATAAGTATCTGTGCTTCTTTTAAGTATCTAAGGTAGCTGTTAAGATTTGCTAGCCTACTGCAGAGATCTAGAAATGTGTAGGAACCTGATGAAATTCCGACAGATCTGTCTCAGCCTTTTATCCTTACCTGGCTGATAAACTGAGTGTCATTGATCTGAATGTCCTCTGTAACGGTACAGATCTGCAACACTGTGCCACCACACGTATCTACGAAGTAATTTATTTCTCTAGCTACAATGCTTACCCTTGTCTTTCTCCTATTTTTTCCAGTGACGGGATTTGACTTGTGGGGTGCCGTGGTCGCAACTGGAGTAGTGTGCACTTTCTACTGTACCTTGGTATGTTTGTGGCTCCCATTTAAAATTGTACTCGTGCCTTCACAGGCCCTGAAACAGGATGCTGGAGTTTGGCAATTGCAACACGAGTGTCTTATGTATTTTGCTTTTATTCACGAGACTGCAAGTTATTTTCATAAACAGGCAGGGTCACATTGAAACCCTTGGTGTAACACAAAGCTCTTCCACAGGATTGCAAACACGAGAGTAAGTGGAAAACAGTAGACGTGGTTAAAAAAAACTAGAATAATCCTATAGGAGGTGGCAGTTTAGGTTTAATGCAGCAAAGTCTAAATGCATCTACTTGGGGTCTAGAAATCTTTTAAAGCAGTAAAGGATGCGAGATGGGTAGAGTTGAACTCTAGGGCAAAACGGAGAGATTTGCTGAGAGGCGTGCCCGGCTGAGAGGCGGGCAGCGCCGGGGCAGTTATTGCATACCATTCTTCCAGTTACCCCACTGGGCAATATTCTGATGAGCTCCATTTGACACATGACTCTCTCTGCTGGTCGTGCAAGCCCTGGGCTGTCAACAGACCGCTGAGCCTCGGCAGGGAGCCCACACAATCCACCAAACAAGAACACATTTGCTGCTGTCATATGGGAGATGCTCAAAGTAGCTGCATACCGGGGAGAAAAGAACAATGTTCTGAAACATAGGGAGAAGTTTAATAAACAGGAACATGGAGCCACCATGTATTTGTCATGAGAAGAGATGCGGTGTAGCCTTTTAACTATCATCCATGGAGTCAGGAGACCTAGTTTATAAACCCACAGATCAGGTCACACCTGAAAACATTGACTAAAAACACAAACTGTAAAAACGAAATTTGAAAATATCTACTGGCCAAATATCTACCATATCGAAATATCTACCTACAAAAATGTTGATCCCTTTTAAGTTGCTAGATCCAGAAAAACTCATTTTCCCTATTGTAAAACTGGGCGGATGTAATGTACTATACGGAGTCCTGTGCTGGCAGATTTAGAGGCAAGCCCTTGGAAATTGGCTTATGTGGATGGAAACGTTGTTGTAGTGTCTTTTTCATGTATGCAAGATATTTTGGCAGTTTTCAGTCTATATACTTAAATGCTTGTGGAGTTTCATTAGAGCTGTAGACTACTTGGGAAACCACTTCACCTCCACTGTCACAGAATGCATCGAACATTTGATTAAATTCAAGCAGACATTGTTGAAAGTGTGAATGTACATAAGTTGTGAGGCCGCATCTTCAGTATGGTGTCCTTTCTGGAGACCTCGTTCTTCATTAGCCATGTGCGACCCTAAGGGCCATGCCAGCGGGACTGTGTCCAGTCTTAAAGCTCCAATTATAAATGTTATGTCCAGCACAAAAGGTCACAGCAGGACTATGCCAACTATTTCTGGATGCCATGTGGAGTGTGGTGTCTACTTCCGGAGATTCCTCCCAAAATAGTGTACTCGGCCAAGGCCACATCTTGGTTGTTGGGCCCAGCTTTAGAGGCCTGTTTGCATTATTGTATCATGCAGGTTTGAAGTCCAGGACTGGGTCCAGTTCTAGAGGCCTCATTCGAATACTATCTCCAGCAATGGAAGCCAGTCCAGTCCTCTTTTCTGCCCTGCAGTTTGACAGTCCTCGTTTTAGAAGGAAAGCTGTAAGTGCCATAATACAAAAAACTGGATGAACTCTCTTGGCTAGTACAGGTCTAAACCTGTTGCTGAAATGACCTGTCGTCCAGCGCTTTTGTATACCAGATGTCACGAGCTCTGCAGTAGTTGAACAAGAAACGTGTAGTAACAATCAAAATGAGAATATTTAGATTTTTTCTTGGCCAATAAACTCTGTTAAAGTTGAGACTGTAACGCTCTTTCTCCCCTTCTCGACAATGGTGCCTTGAGTCTTCACAGATTAGAAGACTGCGGCTTACCTCCCACATATACAGAGAGAGAATATTTCTGAATGTGGACCAGTAGGAACAGGAAGGAGCTATATCCTCCATTTTAAACACGTGGAATACACTATGGAGGTGTTGAAAGATATAAGCCCAATTAATATCATGTGACTGAAGCGAAAGTGGGCACGCTCCCACCCAGATGTTTTCTACTGAAACTATTTAGGAAACATTTCGGAAAGATTACTAAGGTTTTTATGAACTATACATACGAAAAAAGCAAAACCACAGAACGGAAATATTTACTAGTGTTAGTAAGAAGACCTTCAGTTGAAAATAGAAGACAGATTCAATAATTCACGTGGGTTGAGTTGCACATAACCCCACCCAGAGCAGTGACAGTGGCAGACGAAGGTCAAAGAAGTCAAACTTGTCCTCGTGCATTCAAAGCAATGCAGCTCTCCTGGCATCGGATGAGGAATTACTAAATTAGGTAGAGCAATAAAGCAGCAATTAAAGGAGTGAGTCATGGGGCAGGTGATAGACAGGCTCTCCACATCATGGACCGATGGGAATCCACAACTACAGTAGGCCACAGATGCAGAGTTTTGCCAGAAAATACACCTGTATCCCTCAGTTTGGGGAAGACATGTTTCAGGCTCAGAGTGGAATAAAATATAGGGGTTATTAAACATATTTGCACTACCTCTGTTTGTCGGGAAGCCAATTATTTCCAGAGGTGCATAGCAATGACATTTTGGTTGCTGCCCACAAACGGCTTAGTGCAGTATCTGGGAGTCTCTACTGGCTCAGATTTAGACCCCGTCGGCATATTTGCTGATTAGTGTCAGGTGTCTCAGCAGAAGCCAGCCTTCTTTTTGCCTTCCTCAGGTGATAAACAGATGTGATATCACCTGAAGGATGTAACACGATCATGTGTCAACACTTACCAGATAGCCAGCCTGAGAATGATGCGCTCCTGTGCTCATGGCAGAGATCACATCTTGAGGGAGATCCTCTAGAGGGCTTTAGGTGACATCTCTGTTTACTTCCAAGGAGAAAGAGGATCCTAATCTGGGAAAGGGACTCGCTTGACCAAACTCAGCGGGATAAGGTGCCCTGACGTCCCTCTCCCCTCCCGCTTTATCGCACGTTGTTGAGTGCCTAGGTGGAACAGAGGCCCACCGTTCTTCAACCAAAATAATCTCAATCCCACGAGGATCAACAGTCCAATAAAACAAAACAAACAACAAACATTTGCAGATTCCTCCGTCCATAGATAAGTGCGTAATTGAAGACCCTTTGTAAATATTCTGAGAGTATGGGATCTCTGAGAAGTCGAGTGACAGATCCTATCACTTCCCTCTGGAGGGTCGGCTTCCGCCATATTCTTTCCCCAGACAGAGATGATGAGTGGTGGGGCCAGGCTGTGATGCCAGGGTATGCACTGCAGTTAAGGTGGCCAGTGTCAGGGGTCCGTCAGGAAGCACAGAGCCTCCTGAATAGAAATCTTGTGCATCTTGTTGTCTGATTAAACACATGTAGGCTCAGCCCCCTACCCGATAGTCCAACGAAGTTTCACCTGCTTTACTCAGATCAAGCTTCCCAGATACTGATGCGTCTTTTGTCTATTTCCATACCTACTGCTAGCATTGTACGTTTCAAAATAGCAGCTATCTCGAGACCCCAGTGCCACCGAAATCAGGCTGAGCAGGGTCAGTCACTAGGACAGGCCACCTGTGAAAAGGACTGGTGAAGCCCTGGGATGAAAGAATGTCCTTAGTGTTCGGTAGAGATGGCGTCCGCGCCTAGTCCAGATGAATGAGTTGATGGTGTGGTTAGAGCAATGCCTCAGTCACTGTAGATCGTGAATATCTGCCCACAACTGAGGTGAAACCAGTACAGCAAACATGCTAGAGTTGGGGCCAGATTCACAGAAGCTCCTTGGCAGCACGCTCTGCATACACTAGGAGCAGCCTTGGGTTTTGACAAAGCAGCCTTCTCCAATGCCTGTTAGCGGTGACTTAGAAGATGCAGGACTGGCTAAGAAGAACTTCTCTTTGCCTACACTGCATGCCCCTTTAAAACAAGGAAGAATTACATATTAGGAGCCTCTGGTTTTGTCATAAATGTAACGTTCTACTCACCAAATCGTTAAGGTTGTGCGACATTCAAGTCTGTCAACTACATCACAACACCGCCGACAAAAACCATACCGAGCCAATTGTGTCTGTGATTGTTGAATTTATTTAAGAGACTTTTTTCTATGTCTATGAAAGTCATGTTTTGAAAGCAATAAATGTAATTAGCACTCAGAGAACAATATTCTTTGAAGGCCAGCCGAACAGAATGTTCCCTCTCTAGGCTATAGCTACTGCTGCCAGGCTGAAAGGGGACCATTCTGTGGCCTCCACCTCCCTGTTCATCCAGTGAGCCTGCGACTCACCCTTAGTCCGAGGTACTGGCCTGGAGATCATCTGAAAGCTGGAGTAGGTTTCTTCATGGGAACCGGCTCTTTCTAACTGCCCCTCTTCTCCCCTTCTTTGTCACAGTGGAAATGCAAGCCCTAACAAAATCAGAAATATAGAAAAAAAGACAAACTGATGTGTTTGTTTATTTTTTTCTACTGTTTTGTGGCATTGGTACTTACGAAGAGGGGACTGGCAATACCTGGCCATGTTGTCTTTACCTGCCAGGCAATAACAGCTGCTCATTTCCGTCCTCTGATTGCTTGGGCTCAGGAGCATAATTGTGGGGAGGGTAATTATTGCTCGCACTTTATTAAAAAGTGTCAGCAGTGCTCCAATGCATCAGAACCAAACAGCGTGCATTTGCACCGGGAAGAGCGGTCATATGAACTGTGCACTTGCAGACGGGTAAACTGGGGTTCCGAGGCCACAGATGTACCCCACTATTCTGAATACCACACAGAAGTGTCGTTGATCTGGATTGAATTACCTATGACTTACACTTCTTACTCCAGCTCGCATTAGTGAGGACTTCCATACGGTTGCTGCTTGTCATTGTTAGACCCAAAACGTTAGAAATGATGGCTGATGCTTTCAGTGAGAGGGTCCGTGTGCTCCAGGGATAGGTAGGATGTTGTGGGTCTGGATACATGTTTTTTGTGGCCGGACAACAGGGTGCCACCCTCAGGTCAGATTAATGATCTTGGACAGATTTACAGAAAAAGCTAAAAAAAAAAAAACTGGGCAGAATTATAGCTAAATTGTTACAACACAAAACACGGCTGGACACGCGTGAAAAGAGATTATGCAATTTGTCACATATTGGTGACATTTACTTGAAATACATTTTGTAGGATTTTAGCGCCTTTGCAGTTTGATGTGGACTGACTGTTTTAATTTTTCCAGCAAAAAAATATTTCATTTTTAACCACAGCTAAAACCTTTTCCCCACACCTCCAAGATGGTAACCAGATCAACTAACATTTACTTTATTTAGTTTAGCTTCAAGGGCACTCCTCAGACGACCTCCTTATTACATGCACAAGAGTGGCTCACTTTGGATAGAGCAGCAATGCGAGCGCTAACTGAAGGCCTGGGATTGCATCGATCAGTTATTGCCTCCATTTGTAAATAGCCCAGACAGCAGGAAGTCACAGGCCAGACCTGCCAGCTACGGCCGCTGTGTAGCAGTGACAGGGAGCATTATTCGTTGTTCAGTGTATAATCTAAATGCCCACCAACCCCAGCTATTGACGTATTTCCCGTGCCCATACAAGAAATCTAGGTTTCAGCCTCATGAAAGATCCAGGATTCAATGGCCCTTCAACAAAGACAAGCATTTGCAAAGCCGTTATGTCTTACTATAATCTGCCAACGCATGCACATACAGGCATTCACAAAAATGCTGTTAACGTTTGTTGCATGCACCAGTGCTTTTTAGGAGATTACAGTATAGCCTATTTTCTACCCCAGTGCTGGGAATAAAGTAGCAAAAGACTGTTTTCTGTTCAGAATGCATATAGTCGATAAGGAATTGATTGTTATAACCAGCATGATGATTGAGTGTAATTTTCATATGTAAAATAGCATGATGAGATCACGTTTTAAGGTTAATGCTGTCATTCATGCAAAAATCCTCCATTTTGAAAATGGGCATAGCCACAGATTCTGCCATAGAGTGGGTTTTCACCCAGAATCAATTTTTCCACTAGGTTTACTTCAATGGGTCGCCTCAACCTTTGTGCATTCAGAGCTTACTTTTTCAGAATAGTATGGAAAATGTTTAGCAGGCAACACCATTCCAGGCACTCCCAATGACATTTCAGCCACACCCAATGACATTCCAGCCACACCATCGGACATTCCAGTCAGACCCAAGGACATTCCAGCCACTCCCAATGACATCCCAGCCACTCCCAATGACATTCCAGGCACTCTCAATGACATTCCAGCCACTCCCAATGACATCCCAGCCACTCCCAATGACATTCCAGGCACTCTCAACGACATCCCAGACACTCTCAATGACATTCCAGGCACTCTCAATGACATTCCAGGCACTCTCAATGACATCCCAGCCACTCCCAATGACATCCCAGCCACTCCCAATGACATTCCAGGCACTCCCAATGATATTAGTCTATTTCCTCTGGTAAAGGCAGCGCCCCAGATTCATTCGTTGTACAGACACCTAGTTCACGGCCACGAGCCTAAAGTGCATTGCAGTCAAACCCGACCTGCCCAAAATGAACCAGCCCCCACTGATGATACTATACATATTGCGTTTTCCTCTCTGTTTTTGCTGAGCATGAAGAAATGATGTCATCAGATACAATTCTGCTCATGGCAGCTCGGCTGTTAATTAATTCAGTGACGCTCCCTTTCTGTGTGAGACCCAGCCTAGGCTATGGCTAAGCTCCAGGCTTTCTTTTGCACGACGTGTCCTTGGAACTGTGAGTCATGGTGGCTCGCGCAGCAAGGCGGGAGCTCAGAACATTGCCAAGGGGGTTAGAATGGATCCTTCCTCAAGTAAGGCCTTAACGGGTACATGCTGCAGTGAGTCAGCAGGACTAGAGAGCAAGGACTGAAACTCCAGCATCAGGGTTTTGACTTCAGTCAGTGTTAGTCACATAGCAGTGACACAATTAATTCTGAGCAGGTGCCTTGAAAGGTGCACTATAGCTATGTCTTTTTTTTAAATTAGAGGTGTTTATTATTTTGTTTGGGCAAATCTAAATGCTCCCTTTTTGAGTATTGAAGGCTGCGGACGTCACCTCCTGTTATGTGGCGATCCACCCAGTGAACCTTGCCCACTGTGGTCCAAAGTATACAAAAAAGTGATGGGTGGAATGCTAGAATTAGTCTCAAGACCTGGCAATTACTCTGGCCACATCTCAGTCCTTCATTAGCTGTATGCAAGTCAATCTTGACCCTGATCCAATAGGAACAGTCCAGCCCAAACAGATCTGGAAAACAAGCAAACCAAAACTGCTTTCTCCTTGGTTGAGGCTTTTCAGTTGGGTGTAGGTTGGCTCCTGTGGCTCCATGACCACGGAGCCCAAGCCTGGGCACACCTGTTGCAGCGAAGCGCTTTCAAATGTTTTTGTTTTTAACCTCATAGGAGCTGGTAAAAATGAAGCAGAGTCTGGAAAATCACACAGACATATAATCTTATTGTGTTTTATCACTATAATTGTATGTTATAGAAGTTCAATGTTTGATCCTCAAGTGATTGTTATTTCCTATAGGGTGGGCTGAAAGCTGTTGTCTGGACAGACGTTTTTCAAGTTGGAATCATGGTTGCCGGCTTTTCCTCTGTCATCATTCGTGCTGTTGTTGTTCAAGGTGGAATTGAACCCATTTTAAATGACTCCTTCCATGGCGGAAGATTGAACTTCTGGGAGTAAGTTTTCCAGATTTTTTTTCCTGCATCTTCATGCAACATAATTGCTTCAAAATTGATTATATGATTATTTTCTTTGAAATACGTTTGTAAAGTCACACAATGTAAGCACAAGTGAAAGTTTCAGCATTTACATCCTATAGAGTGAAACTTCTGAACAGTGCTGAATTCCTGAGCTTTTGTTCTCAATCATCCTAGGAATGATTTGCATGAATGCATCAGTCACTCCTGCACTGTCTCCTCCATGAATTATCACAAAGTTTAAAAAACTTTGCGAAGCACCGAGGACTTGACTATTCAGTATGGAATAACACAAGTCCTGGAACGTGCTCCTCACGACCCTAGCGGTGTTTCACTCATTCATATCTACTGCCCTGATGCTTAGGCAATTGGTCCACATTTCTCATTCTTACTAGAACATTAACATCAATGTATATATATATATATATATACGCTCCACAAAATGTGTCGTGTTTCCGAAACAAAATTCACTCGAGCCCCGATGTGGTTCTTGAAGCGTGGTTATTTTATTTCATAACATGCAGCAAGTCAACGCCCGACGCGTTTCGGTGCCGAAACACCTTGATCACGGGTCAGAGATACGTTTGTGGAATATCAATACAAATAGTGCAGTTCATATTGTCTTGAGCCCACTAGGGCAGTACATTTATGCAATATCCTATGTAGTATGTTATCATTAATGAACTCTATTGTCTAGAGCCCACTAGGGCGGTATTATGTTGTGCAGTATTTTTGTGCAAAATCTATAGTATATTGATATAACCATTGGAAGGTTTAAGAGAAGCGTTATCTCTATATGCAGTTTTTTCTGCAAAAACGTATAATTCAATATGTTAATCATATGATGGCTAAATTCACGCCACTGATTTACGAAGAGAATATGGCTCTAGAACTGTGTTGTAGGCTTTGTCATGATTGTCTTATATTAATCATGCATACATTGTTGTTTGTACAAATACTTGATGAAGAAACTTTATTGACACAACAATGCGTCATCATGTTGGTCAAAACACCATTCCAAGATGTCTGCTAAAACCACCTGATCGTAGAGACGGAGTAATCCTATTTCTATGTATATGAACTGTACTATATATATTGGTATTCCACAAACGTATCTCTGACCCGTGATCAAGGTGTTTCGGCACCGAAACGCGTCGGGCATTGACTTGCTGCATGTTATGAAATAAAATAACCACTCTTCAAGAACCACATTTGGGCTCGAGTGAATTTTGTTTCGGAAACACAACAAATTCTGTGGAGAATATCGAGAGGGTCGCGACCTCAACTCGAGCCCGCCGCCATTAAGTGGCCAGGAGATCCGCGACTTTTATGTTGGCGAATATATATTTTTTGGATTCTTACCCTTCCTATTATGCCTGCCTGGCTGCCTGCCTATCTATCTAAAGAAGACATATGCATTTTTATTTTACATGTTTATTGGGGCGGCTTGCTTGGGAAAACATTTTTCCAATGTGCAGCTAGCAATGGACAGTGATTGGAATGAGAAAGTTTATGTTTTATTACATTTTTATGAATGCATTTTTGATACAACAATGGCCACTTGTGAGGCCCAGCGTATTTATGTGAATCTATTGCTGCAGTATTTCCCATACGATTATGGATTTTAATACATAATTTGAACATTTCGCACAAATATTTCTAGCTGAAATGGATGAAAATAATATTGCTAGAGAATAATCCACATAATTAAAAAAAATGTCCCCATAATTTTGATGACATTTGTGTATAACTTGGTTCCTCCTGAGGCATAATCCTAGCTCCCCAGACAATAGTAAAGCTCTGCAGACACAGCTCCATGTGCTAGTGTGTTACTAAAATACTTTACATGTGTGCATTTGTGAGGAAACAGGAAAAGAGCTAGTACAATGTAATCAAAAAGAAAGTCATGGCTTCAATGTATATTTCACATGTCAGGGGGATAGCTAAATGTTATCAATATAAACTAATTTCAAATAAAGCAAGAACATGTTAGTAAGGCAAATGTCTGAACAGCTTCCAGGCGCCCATATCAGGAATATTTCTCCAAAGGCATTTTTGACAATCATATTATCAAGTGTTGATTCTATTATCACATCTACAATTTCTATTTTTTCTGCACAGTTTCAACCCCAATCCATTACAGAGGCACACTTTCTGGACAATCGTGGTTGGTGGGACCTTTACGTGGACTGGCATCTATGGGGTCAATCAGTCTCAAGTTCAGAGATACATTGCCTGTAAAAACATATTTCATGCAAAAATGTAAGTGTTTTTTGGGAGTGTTGTATTGATTGCTTTGTTAACGTTGTTGCCATATTATTTGTCCAGGACTGTGCTGCACATTATGTTGTATAATTGTACTGTACATTATGTTATATCAATGAGAACTATAAGCTCACACACTCGCCACAATTGATTGCACTCGAAGCTTGGTGGGCCGAGGCCAAACTGCACTGGACAATGGTCACCAAGAGGGAGTGGGGTCAGTGTGACGCGTGGTGACAGTCTAACTCAGCTCAAGAGCCAATAACAACTGAAGCACTCACCTTCATTGGCTCCTTGTGCAGGAGTGCGCTGTTGCAACACTTTCTTCTCTTGCACAATGTCTCAGTGGAAGGAGAGAGCTGCGGGGTGTGTCAACATATATTGTGACATTTGAACTTACTTTATGTTCCAGCTATGCATCAGTAATAAGACAAATGATTCATTGAATTTCTTGACAGCAACGTCTTTCGCAAGCTCTGTTGCTGCACATAGGCACTGGACATATTCGTTTGTTATAGCGATCTGGACATATTCGTTTGTTATAGCGATCTCCGGCCCGCATGGTGAGGTTTGTACCTTGTCATGGACTCTGGTCACATGACCAGTTCAAGAGTATGTAGATCTAACCTCGCTCTCCATGGGGTAGATTACCTCAGTCTCTGGTGGTTATGTGATTCAGTCAATTCCCCACAGTGGCGTAAGGGTGTGAGAAGGTAGCAATGCTTTTCGCAGTTTCTGTTGTACATGCTCACTCCCTGAATTCTCCTCTTGGTATTGGCTTTTCCATGCTGTCTACTTTCTTACCATAGTCTCTTTGGGCCTGCAAGCATGGAACATAGACAAGCCTAACCTTCAGCAAACATTTATGCATCTTTTTACTTAATTCAACCTATCTTATAATGTATCATTTTCTTCTCATGATTTAGGGGTGTGCAAATCTGTAAAGTTTTTTTGTCATTAACTTCCCACAGTTCTTTGCAGTTTTTTTACATACTATCTTCTAGTTCATTAAGTTTTGTGCATATAGGTTTTCCAGTCTGTTTTCAAATAAGGGCTTTCAAACTCTTTTTAAGTTGCCTCGAAACATGTCACCAAAATTCCGTTAGATTTCAGACGAAAACTTAACTCATAAGAAAAGCATCCACGTTGAACGAAAGCCTGGATTCACAAAGAAATATTGCCAATTATCTTGAAAAAACAACTCCGTGGCTTAAATTCAGGATAATGTGGAAATGCCAAGAACTATAGCGTTTCCACATCCAATCTCTACACGAGACTTCACTTGCATAATTAAAAAAAAAGCACATTACGTTCCTGATTATCTTTTTTTATTTCTAAAAACTTTTTTTATGTCTTCATGGGAGACCATTATGAGTTTCACAAAGCGGTCTGGGCACCTATGAGTGGCCTAATATTTCTAGATCCAAAATTACAGGGTCTTGAAGCTCCAGGCCAGGTTTTATAGGTGTATATCAAACCCATTAAGAAGAGTGGGCGTGGCTGCAGTCAGGGGCACACCCAAGCCCTCATCTGCCCTTGCTAGCACCAGGGAGCAGCAAAAAGTGCTCTCCCAAGCCCCCCATAGCTTGGCATGGCTACCCATAACACCCACCTCCAATCCCTGTCACTCATTACTTGCTGAAGGTTACCACCTACTCTGAGCATGTGGTAAGGGGCAGCATTAGCCTGCTCAGAATTGGGCAGAGAATGCTTAAAAAGACCCAGTATTTCTGGGGCTAGCAAGGCATTCCCGTGGGTAGATTGTAATCCCTGTAACTCATTGGGAGATTCCAGCCAGCTGTGTTAATTCAGGCCCCAGTATCGCCACATAAAGTTATCATGGCAGTTGTAATGGGACCACAGAGTTGCCCACATATTTATATTTATACTTGCATTCCAGTATGTAGACTACATTATGTAGTGTTACAGTTTATAAATTAAAAGATGGGCCATTTTATGGAGTCTGCGTCCAAGGCAAAGGATATTTTCTCCATAGTGAATGAGCTCTCTTTGCCAGACCGTGTCACTCCCCAACCTCAACCTACACAGTCTTTGTGCGACTCACTCAATGCTTTCTTCATTGATAAAATCATCACTATCAAGAACAATATCCCCCCGCCGTCATCCTCTTCTCCTCCCCCTTTACCTCCCAGAAATCCCTGCTGCCTGGATGTCTTTCCCCCGATTTCCCTCTCTGAGTTTTATTCGTTACTGCATAAAGTGAGCTCTGGCTCCCCCAATGATTGCTGCCCTCCCCAAGTCCTTAAGGAAATCTTCTTGGCCTGCCCCGACCCTCCACTGGCATTACTGAACAACTCGCTGGCGTCGGGGGTAGTCCCGGACTCCTTTAAACAGGCAGTTGTAATACCCATCCTAAAAAAGACCAATGCCGACCCAACGGTCTTGAGCAATTATAGGCCCATCTCCCTTCTCCCCTATCTGGGGAAAATTTTGGAGACATAAGTCACTCGCTGCCTGAGTGCTTTTATTGAGAGCTCGTCTTTTCTGGAGGCCCAGCAAGCCGGTTTCCGCCCACTTCATTCCACCGAGGCGGTCATTGTGGCTGTGATGGATACCCTGAGAAAGGGCGCCGACAATGATATCTCCCAAGCACTTGTCTTGCTGGACTTATCGGCGGTCTTTGACACGGTCGATCATGTAATATTGATCGACCGTGTCAAAAATGCCGGCATTCAGGGCGTAGCACTCGACTGGGTTAGATCCTTTCTGGATAGGCGCTCTCAGGCAGTGCACCTGTCTACCTTCTCCGCCTCCTATTCCCCCCTATCTTGCAGAGTCCCACAGGGCTCCGCTCTATCCCCTTTGTTATTTAATTTGTACATGCAGCTCCTAATTGCTTCTCTTCGCAAATCCACAGCCACTATCTTTAATTACGCGGACGACTTGCAGTTAATTTTTCCTATTGACACCTCCCTTTCCTCCTGCACCAGCTTCCAATCTACCATGCTTGAGATATCGGAATGGATGTACCACAGCCAGCTCAAATTAAATCCTACCAAGACCGAGCTTGTGCTGGTGGGCGGAGCAGCCAACCCATGGAATGACAGCTTTTGGCCTCCCTCATTAGGGCCTCCTCCTTGCCCCGTCAACTCTGTGAAGTGTCTTGGCGTAGTCATCTCCAGTGACCTATCTAAGCGGCCTCAGATTAGTGCTGTCACGTCATCCTGCTTTTTCCATCTGCGCAGGATACGTAAAATCAGCAGATTTCTCACTAGAGATGCACTTATCCTTGTCATCCTGGCCCTCGTTATGTCGAGAATTGACTACGCCAACACTCTGTATGTGGGAATTCCTGCATACCACCTCCTCAGGTTGCAGCTGGTGCAAAATCAGGCAGCACGCTTGGTTTACCATCAGCCTAAGCATCAGCATGTTTCGCCGCTGCTGCGGAGCCTGCATTGGCTCCCGGTGGCTAAGCGCTGCAATTTCAAACTGGGCTGCAGGATATTCAAAGCTCTGTCTGAACTGGCTCCTGTTTTCATTTCTTCTAGTCTGAAGCGATATGTTCCCTCGAGAGATCTCCGCTCCTCCTCTCACAACCTTTTAGTCATCCCTAAAATCAAACGCAAAAAAACATGGTGGTTTATGTTTTTCTTTTTTGGCCCCCAGAATCTGGAATTCCCTTCTGTCTGCTTTCCGACATTGCCCCACCTACGACTGCTTTCGTAGGATGCTGAAAACGTTTCTCTTCCAATCAGCCTTCGAGTAATACCCGTTCCTGCCCTTCGCATTTGTTATGAGCGCCATGAAACCGTTCGGTGACCGAGCGCGGTATAAATAATTTTAACATAACATAACATAACATTTTGTATTCTCATCGTAATCATAACTGAATATTTTCTGATTGACTGCAAGTTCATGTGCCATGTAGAACACACTTTGCAGACATATTCTCATTGTTAGTTTACAACATTACTAGTCACTAGATTAGCTTGTCCCTGCATTTAGGCAATTTGCAATATGTAAATGAAGGATATGTTCACATTTCTAGGTTATGATCCTCAGCAATTTTTAAATGTGTTAAGGTTGTACAATGATCGACTTATACAACGAGATTATTGATTAGGATATTGGTATATCTCATTTCTAATTGGGTTTAAGATTATGAGTCATTATTTGCTTCTTATTTATAAGATTCCTCCAATTGCCCGTCCTTAGCTGATATTATCTAATAAAAATACTGCTGAAGTATGTTTGTTATACAGGTACTTTTTTGTATTTCTTGCACTGACCTCTGCTCTGCCCAATAAAAAAAAAAAAAAAAAAGATTCCTCCAATTTCCCGTCCTTAGCTGATATTATCTAATGAAAATACACTGAAAAAAAGTCCCTTCCTCTTTTACCTTGCCCCTTGATGTCTGAATTTCTCTAAACTTTGCCTTGGTTTTCTTCACTGCCCTGACTTTTACCTCATCCACAACCCTGTGCCTCCTTCTACCCCTCGTCTATTTTTGCTCCCCCTTCTAACGCCCCGTTTCAGTCCAGCAGCACTCCGTGCCGCATTTCCTTCTCGTTCCTCAATTATTTCCCACCCATGACCATGTATCAAGTTTCTGCCCCAGCTATTTTGGCTCCTCCCACTCCTTGGGCTGTCATCCTGCCAGCTCCTTGATTTACTTGACACATCCAGCGACTTGTGACGTGTTTTCCCCACATAGTTTTTCGCCTTCTCCGTGTTAACTACAGTCCCTTGAATTCTAACAGAGGCTGATAGGGGTGTGCTGGTTGTGCCATGTAGATTCAGAGTGTCGTTTGGAAAAAATAGGAAATATGCCCTCATCCATCATTCCGAGCAAAGTAGACATATTGGGCACACAACCTTTCAGAAGTGCCTCGAGCTAATCGTCTCATGTCATCTGCTGTGGCCAGTGAGTGCGTCATGAGGAGATGTCCTCCATTGTGACTGGTGAACGCAGCAGCAGGTCTAGAAGCACACTGCCCACTTGCTGGGAGGACTGAATGTCTCCCCCTCTCACTCTTCCTCGAGGACCAGAGCCTGATGAAGAGCGAGCAGAGTGCAGACGGCAGCTGAAAGTAGGAGGAATGTCTGCAACTCAGAACACGTGATTGTGCAAAATGCCTCCTTATTGATGCACTTTGTTTATTTGCAATTTTATATTGCGTGGACATGACCCGAAGGCATCAGAGCACTTTACAACAAGCAGGATTCATTGGTTACAGTTATATAGTTAAACTCAGACGTTTACGTCGGTAGATGAGTACAGGAGTTACCTCAAGAGACATTTACTGCAGTTGGGCAGAGGACAGACACAGTTAAGGCATCGATTTAGATGGCTGAGTCACATAACAAAGCTAGTTAAGATCATAATGGAAAGAGTACTTATGTTAATGTTAATGTTATGGGAATTTGTATAGCGCACGGCTGCCTCAGCCAAGGGGCGTCCCGGCGCTGTGAACAGACAGTTTGCAGAAGGAGAGAGGCGCAGAAATGGAACAGTTAATGGAGAGAAGAGTTTTAAAATGGAGAAGTTATTGAAAAAGGTGGGTTTTGACAGCCTTTCTGAAGGCTAAGAGATCCTGTAGCCCACGGATAGCTTCAGGCAGGCTATTCCATAATTTGGCCGCCAGAAAGCTAAAGGAGCGGCCGCCCACTCTAGCCAGTCTGGTGCGGGGAATGATCGCAAGATGCTGCCCCTCTTATGTCTGGCCAAAGGTGATTAACCAGGATGCCTGTCAAATAGGAGGAGTTTGAGGTTCTTTTTGAAGGCGACGAGGTAGGAGGTTAGGCGGAGTAAGGTGGCAGAGACTTCCAGATTCTAGGGGCACTACCAGAGAAAGACTGGTTAATGAATTGTTCTCGATTGAAGGTGGGGGTTCCAGCAGCACGAATTGGGCATTCCTGTAAGCCCTGTTTGTCACAGAGAGTCTCAGTTTCTTGTTTTGGTAGTTTGGTGAAGAGGAGTGCAGCACCCTGTGGGTAAATCAAGCAGTTTTGAATGGGCCTGCGCTTCAATGGAAAGCCACTGAAGGGTGAGCGGGCGGGGGTAAGGTGGTCACATTTCTTGAGACCTAAAATGAAGCGTGCTGCAGCAGGTAGAGTAGCTCTCAATGGTCCTAGGTGAACTTTGGGAATGCCTGAGAGAAGGGCAATTCCATTGTCTAATTTGAAGAGAACAATAGACTGCACCACTCTTTTGAGGTCCTGTTCTAGAATCAATTGTCTGATGCCCCACAATTGCCTATATTGGTGTTGTGGGCTGGTGGACATGCCTACAATGTGTCTGTGAAGGTTGAGATGATTATCAAGGGTGATGCCAAGTGATCTGGCACTCTGAACAATTTAGACCTTCACTGCTGGTTCTGGCATCTGTTCATTGTCGCAGACAGATGACGATGAAGAGGAGGATGATGATGGTGCTACTCCCTAATAGGAAGAGAAATATGATCCATTGGAATAAACAGAGTCTAGTCCACCACATTCTTGATCTGTTAAAAGATTGGAAGTATAAGAGTGATTTGTCGAAGTCATTTCTCATTTGGAGCACTTGGGCCCACCACGTCCTGAGAAGGAGGATGAGAGGAAACAGAAAGCAAAAACAGGTCCTGTCTGACTCAGAGCTCTTGTGCGCAACAGCATGCTTCCCTTACATTCTTCACTGGGTCTTATCAAATTTAGCCTTGTACACTTGCATCTGTTCTGGAGCAGAAGAGGGATGAAATGGGCTGGACTTTCGAAACCTGCCCGGCTTCATCTCCGTCCTAAAATAGGTCATGCACATGCACCAGGCAAGTCACCGGACTATCAGCCTGATTCATCGACGGGACGTTTTGCGTGGCCCTAATAGCGAATTATAGCGACTCGCTATAAAGGACATGCAAAACGGTATTCATTAAAAAATTAGAGGAAAAAAAACGATTCGCACGCGACCGCAAATACCGGTTGCGACTTTCGATATTCGCATATAAATCGCTATTTCCGGCAACATCCGTGTCGAAATAGCGATTACTCTAATAGCGAGATCGTCAATAGCGGGAGCTAAAATAGCGCGAGATCGGGAAAACGGGAAGTCGCATGTGGAGCACAGCGATGACATCACAACCAGGAAGCAGCCAGGGCCCACCCCCATACACCACAGTGAGGCAGACCTCGAGTCAGCAACTGGAAGAGCTCCAGCAAATCTGTGAGGAAAGTATTGAGCAAGTACAGTGCAGCAATGTCAGAGGAGCCAGTTCCTGGGCCCAGCAACACCACAGGGCGGAAGAGAAAGCTGAAATTCTCCGAGCAGGAGCTGGAGAATTTAATTGAAGGGGTGGTGGCCAACCACTCCAAACTGTTTGGGAAGGACTCCAGGAGGGTTGCAGAACAGGAAAAACGCAGGATCTGGCAGGGAATAGCGTCAACGGTGAACTCCGTGGGTGTGGCCGACAGGTCACTGGACGAACTGAAAAAACGCTGGTACGACCTCCGGGGTCGTGCCAAGGAGAGGGTGGCAGAGCGCCTTGGAGAATCATCGGGCACAGGAGGGGGAGAACCTACAGTCCCTCCAAACACCCCCATGGAGGACCAGGTAGAGAACACCCTGGAGACAGAGGCGGTCATCGGAGTGACTCGTATGGACTCATCCCGCACCACCCAAGACACCCGAGGTAAGTGGCATGCGACTGCGACCCTGTCCCCTATGAATGTCCATGACCAATTAGCCTCCCATATTGTTCCATAGTCATGCCATCGTTGGACATCAGGTAATGCCCTGAAGCATTGTGGGACATGTAGTGTGGCCACAATGTAGTTTTACCACAATGCAGCCAGACAGGTTCCAAAGTACGCAAAGCCATAGCCAGTCAGGGAATGTCACCCAGCATGCATGTAGCAACTGCACGTGTGACAGATACATGCAACTAATGAGCGTCCACATCCCCTCACAGGTGGTGCAGACAGCAGCGACAGCGAGAGGCTGCAAATTGATGAGGAGGCACCGGATGAGGAGGAGGTGCCGCCACATACACAGCCACCAGCCCCTACTCCCGCGGCCAGATCCACCACCAGTGTGCCACCAGCCCCTGCCCCAGCAAATACTACCGCAGCCAGATCCACCACCAGTGTGCCTCCTGCGTCTGGCGCAGCAAATACTACCGCGGCCAGATCCACCACCAGTGTGCCACCAGCCTCTGCCCCAGCAAATACTAACGCGGCCAGATCCACCACCAGGGTGCCTCCAGCCCCTGCCCCAGCAAATACTCCCGCGGCCAGATCCACCACCAGGGTGCCTCCAGCCCCTGCCGCACCAACAACGCCTGCCGTGACACCACCAGCAGCTGGTGCTTCTACATCAGGGCCTGCGACAGCGCCAACACAGCGGCCACCCACTGTGTCAGGCCAGCAGAGCAGGCATGGCACGCCTCGCCTGCAGACCAATGCACCTAGCAGCAGGAGGGGGAATGGACCGGCGCTGCTGAGAGTGAGCGTGGAAAGACGCATGCTCCGTATCCATCAGCTGCAAGCACGGCAGCAAGGTGCCATACAGCTACAGCTGTACAACATTGGGCGCAATGTTGCCGGAGTGGGGGACCGGATGGCCAGCATGACTGCAGCCATGGCAGGTGTGGGTGAGGGAATGGCCAGCATGACTGCAGCCATGGAAGGTGTGGGTGAGGGAATGGCCAGCATGACTGCAGCCATGGCAGGTGTGGGGGAGGGTATGGCCCGCATGACTGCAGCCATGGAGGCCAGCACTGCTGCAAATACATTGCAGCGCAACGCAGCACGCCGCCGCCATCGGCAGCTATTGACCAGGCTGAGCGCCTACACCAGGTCTAATTATATAATGAGCAATGCCACAGCACAGTTGTCGCGGCGGTCCCTTGCGCAGCAGCTGCAGCTCATCCAGTGCTGCGAGGATGTGGCCAGGGTCCTTGAGCACCTAACCAGTGCCGCGACAGCACTACACCGTCCTGATCTACCTGCCACTGTTGGTGGTGATGATGCCAGTGAGGGGACATCTAGTTTGAGCAGCCACTCTGCCTCACACATAGGGGCACTCAGGCGCAGCACCAGGGCCACACCAGCAGCACGTGCCATGGAAGACGAGGAGCCACAGAGGCGTTTGGGTGGTACGCGCAGGAGGCGCACATGACTTTCTATGACTCTTACAGGCACAGGCTGAGTATAAGCCTGCCCTGTCCTTTCGCACAGCAGTATGCAGAAATACTGTTAGCTAAGTCAACATTAATAGTTTTACCATTATTGTGAATGAAACAAATATATTTATTTTAACAGCACACATTGGCGTAGTGTCATTTTGGGATTTTTGCATGCATTTGTGATTTGTGGGGTGAGGGTGGAGGGTGCATCAGAAACTGTTCAGTGTGATGTGGTTGCGACGTCTGTGGCCTTCAGCAGGATTCTCCCCGTGTGCAAGGCGCGCATGAGCAGGTGGCCGGTCGTCCCCTTCTGATTCACTGCCAGATATGTCGACTGGTGTCCGGCGCTTGGTTGCAATGTTATGCAGTATTGCGCAGACAGCCACAATGCGGCAGCACATTGCAGGACTGTAATACATGGCCCCACCTGTCTTGTGCAGTATGCGGAACCTGCTTTTGAGCAACCCAAATGTCCTTTCTATGCAGTTCCTTGTCCGAATGTGCGCAACATTGTAGCGGCGTTGCTGGGGTGTAGCAGGGTTCAGGTATGGGGTGAGGAGGTAATCACGGAGGGCGTAGCCACTGTCACCTGAATGAGAGGAGCAGAGGGTGAGTGCCTGTGCTGCGCTGCTACTTCATAGCAATGTGACATTGTCGACAAAGTGTACTTACCAAATAGGTGTCCTTCCCCAAAGTCTCCCCTGGCCAGTCGTGTGTGTAGGCCGCTGTGCCGGAATATATAGGAGTCATGGGTACTCCCTGGGTACTGGGCCACAATGTCAGTGATGAAAGTCTTGGCATTGCAGACCATCTGTATGTTGAGGGAGTGATAGGACTTCCGATTGCGGAACATATACTCCGTGGCAGCTGGTGGGCAGATGGCGACGTGGGTACAGTCTATGCATCCGAGTACATGGGGAAAATGTGCTACATTGTAGAATTGTAGCTTGGTTAACTGCAATTCCTGTTGGCTGGTGGGAAATTTTATGTATCGGTGTAGCTGGGTCAGCATTGCGTCAACAAAAGTCTTGAGGCAGCGTGACATGGTGGGCTGGGATATCCCCCCAGCAGCCGCTACTATCCCCTGGAAGCTCCCAGAGGCCAGGAGGTGCAGGCTACACAATACCTGCACATGTGTAGGCACCGCATTGGTACGCCTTGTTGGGTGCTGCATCAGGGGGTCAAGGTCGTGTATGAGCTGCATTATCATTTCCCCATTTAGCCTGTATTTAGCATAAATCTGCTCTCTTGTTTGCCCCAGCAAGGTCACCCGCTGGCGGAATATCCTCTCCTGGATCTGGCCTCTCCTCCATGCTGCTCGCTGTAGCCTTCGGCGCCTCACGACCATGTACATTCCTGGCATTGTGGAACTCCTAATGCAGCTGCTGTATGTCCTAATGTGTGATTGGTCAGCCCTGAACCTGTTTCTGATTGGCCAACTGTTATTTGACTTTTTTTTTCATGGCTTTTATGGTTACCACCTGCTTTGAGTTGTCCTTAATTTGCGCCGCGCAAAATGCGATTTTTGGGTTTTTCTCTATTTGCGGCAATTCATGAATACCGATTGCGATTGTTTAGCGAAACCGCTATTTATTTCGCTAAATCCGTGGATAGTCGCTTCTTCCGAATAGCTAGTGCTCTCCTACCGGGATTGTGCGATTATTATTGCGTATTCGCTATTTTGTGTTTGCGATTCAATGATGAATGCCGATTAACGACATTGCGCCCGCAATTGCTTTTTCGCAGCTATTGCGGGCGCTATTTAGCTTGATGAATCAGGCTGTATGCCTCCTGGGAAACCTAACGCCAGCACTCACTTCCACTGCACTGGCTTACAGGGTAAGATCTACACTGCTGGCCACGAGGAACCAGAAAAATGCCCTGACTTTACCATAGCTCCATGCACTACTGAAAACTTTCCAGAAAATTCTGTCAGCCACACGTCAAGGGCCAGCCAGACACTGCCTGCTCAGGCTGAAATACAAGCCCAGCCGGTGCCGGGGAAGACCCGAGCAACACAGGCATCCGGCAGACCCCACATCAGTGCTAGCTACAGGTGAGAGTATCGAAAAGAGAAAGTGAGAGCCAGTGAACCCTTTCACGGGATACACTACTGTAACCAGCAGAAAGAAACAGGCACAGTGAGGGACAGACGTGGACATAGAGAACTTTGAAAAACATGTACAAAGGAACTTTGCGTAAAACAGTCCCTTATAAGTACAGCGGGCTACCTGTGTCAGGGTTGCAGGCGCTTCTCCTGGAAATGAAGACTGTGACAAGGAAGAGCGGTGAGAGCCATCAAATATTTGCCAGAATTTAAGACAACATGGCCTCTTTTTCACACTTTCCTCATGCAACTAAAGCTGATTTTCATTTTTAGAGACGAGACAGTTTTAATTCTAAGGCATTTGTAGAAGAACGGAAATATAAAATCACTTTCAGCAGTGCAGGAAAGTTGGAGATGTGATGATTTCTGAGTCACTTGTGGCCAGCTATTCAGTAAACCAAGAATCAATTCTGTACCCGACAGAACCAATATTTTCCTCATTCCTGTACACCCAGGTTTTGAGGGGTACTGGGTCCCCCCATTATACTAGATGCATCTATTCAACGCAGCTGCATCTGAGTCAAAGTTAGTAAAACACAAGTAGTTTCACTGAGCCTTATAATACAAACGCAGGGCTTCAGTGTTCTCTGCACAGCAGGAACGGGGAACATACGATCCATATGTTTTGCCAAAGAATGATTACGTATATAACTCGATTAACCAAAATATATGGTAACCACGAAATGTCTTCAAGCAATTGGCAAGAAGGGCATAGGCAGGTTCCATTCACAGGAAGAGAGGCAGTATGGGTGGGGCAGAAACAAAGGAGCTGTGAAGTCAGTGTAAGCAACAAGCTGTCCCTATTTTAAATACTTACATAATTATAAGGTTTTAAATTATTTTCAACTCTTTTGAACCGCAGGTCCCTGTATGTGAATCTGGTCGGACTCTGGGCCATTCTCACCTGTGCAGTGTTTTCTGGCCTCGCCATGTATTCGATATACCATGACTGCGACCCTTGGACCGCCAAGTTTGTGTCGGCTCCGGACCAGGTGAGCTGTGTGTTGAATGTGGTACTTTACCTGATCATAATTGATGTTGGTGGCACAAAAGACTCCCTATTTTCTTTTTAGGTCTGGCCTAGACAAAGCTACAGATGGATTTTTCAGCTTCATGTGCACACACACACACACACACACACACTTCACCTTCATGCATCTACACACTTGCGCACACTCACTCACACACGTGCCCACTACATCTAGGACATGGGAACAACATGAATACTCTCCTCAGCGTTCACTATCAAACAAGGATTTATCAAGGATCGACGTGCAATGCAGGATGCCCTGCTTCATATTTGTCTATGTTGAAGCCATAAAAGAGGTGGAGTCTGATGTGCGGAAATAGGATGTATTATTTGTACGTTAAATACTCGCTTCAGAAACCTTCAGAGTATTGTTTAGGGCACTTATGAGGATAGAATATTCCCCAGTGCAGCTGATTTCCCACAACGTGCACCAGCACTGAATCCACAATTGCTCTTAAAAGGTAACATGTCAATAGACTTTGTTAACACACATGTCCACATCAAGAGGTGGATGACAGATTCCACCTAGGGTCTTGCTATTCGGTGCCTGCTTGGTGAGATGTTTGGTCATGAACACTGCCAGTTTTTTTTACTTGATAACTGGCTTACTACTTGACTAAGAATACGCTGGTAGCCAATAAAGTTCATGATGGTTTAGCAATTTCTTGGTTCCAGTACTATTAATTATGTCTTACGACTATTCAAGTGGAGCGTGTAGTTGAGAAGCAGTTCCCCTGAGGCACACACGTTTCTCAGAATCAGCGAATGGTTGGCCTAATTCTTATATCTTGTGAACTAGTGGATAGCCCGTTGGAGCAGAAACGTCTTCACATTTCCTTTGCTAATTGTGTATCTTCTCAGTAGATGCACACGTGTGCACCTTCTTTCTATCTTCTTGGGAGATACATGGGCATATACTTATGTCCACCAGGCTGTATCCAGTTGTCGATGGGCCAAGTGGTGAATTCTGCTTCCTGCATCCCTTAGGTTCCTCGCAGACTGCCGCTGCTGTATGTGAGGTCGAATAGAAATCGAAGGCAAGAGACTGCCATGCTCACAATGGGAGATTCCAAAATATGAGTTAGTGCACTGAATTAACCCAGGAGGGCGTAGCCAAGTAGCAAATAGTACAGAATAAAAGGATATATTTCAGGTCCACATGTTCAGTCACAGGTCTGCACAATATGACTCAGCTGCCTTTCGGCTAGGTTTGCACTATAAAAATACCATATTCGAACTTACACCCATGCCTACCAAAGCCATTTTCCATCATCGTTTAACCTTTTTCTTTCACTGGGAGCAAATCTGCCTCTGTTAGAAATGTTTTTTGGGCTGGCTAGGGTATTCACCTAAGCCAGGCGGAATTCCCACTCTACGCACACAAGATAACTCCTGCTACCCCCTTGGTAGCTTGGCAGAGGAGCCAGGCTTATCCCAGAAGCATTGTGTAAAGAGTTTGCACAACACACACACCAGTGACACACTAGGCACACCAGAAAAAGTGACTCCACACAAGGTTATATAAAAACATCCTTTGTATTATACAAAGAACACATTAGACTACAATCACATAAATCACCGTGCCACTAGGCACATTGGCATGAAAATGCACATAAAACACATAGATCATAAATCACCTTGCCAACAATGCAATTTTCATGACATCACAGGTAGTGCAATGAAGTAAATATCTATAAATGCAGAGCGTCAGAGTAGGGGTAAAGTCAGAAATGTGCTGTGCTCCTTAAACACGTCAACCATTACGATCACTACTTTACTCTCTGCCTGTACAGAACATGCAGTCTCTGAACACACTAATTATTAGGGTGTAACTGCCAGGCATAAAACTTGCACATAAATTACTTTGTACATATGTCACTCCTGACATAAGCCATATGCAGGGCTTGAAGAAGCAATCGTAAGGTGTAGAGATCAAACATATGGATCTCTCAATCAAGGCTCGGCTCAAAATGTGGGCAGCAGGAACACCTGCGTGCCTACTATAAGCAGGGTGGTAACTTCCCAAAGCCGTGTTGCCCTTAATGCTTGCCCCGCAATGGCCACAACCATATGAGATAGTCCCCCCAGGTATGTGCAGACATGGAAGGGGGGGGAGTATTCATGACCTTACTCCATGGGGCCTCCTCACTGCGTCCCCAACCAGTGTCAGGCTATGGCAGCTGCCCACTGGCACTTGGGACAGCTGCTTTCCTCGCAACTGCAATTTCCTCCCTGCTCACTCCGGGTTGTTCGCCCACATGTGGTGTGTGCAGGCGATGGGGGTAGCTTGAGGCCCATATATCTACTGTGGAACTCCACCCTGCAGCACCATCCCCACACAGAGGGGAGGGGGACATACTCACACTGGAGACCTCTCATGGTCTGAAGCGACTTCGCCTCCTGATGGTGAAGATTTCTGGTCCGCAGCCGGTGCAAGAGCTCTCTCTTCGTCCCTCCTTTCTACGCTGTGTCCTGCACTTGGGTTGCTCCGGCAACCCTCGGGCGGGGATAGTCTTCTCTGCGGCTCCCTCATTGCTATGGCAACCTGCTGGGGCCGCAGTCAGGCTCATTCGGGCAATGCAGCTTTTTCCTCTGGCGCGACTTCACTTGTCTGTGCTTGCCGCATTGTTAGAGTAAGCCCACGCCTGGGGCTCGGACACCAGGGCTCAAAGCGCGTACCATGCAATTTTACTGTATGGGCACAGCGCTTCTTCCGGCATTTCTGGGAGCGCAGACACACTCACCAGCTGCCAGGTGGGAGAGAGAGAGCACTTCGGCAATAGTAAGCTCTCTCCTCCTGTTATCCACACACAAGAGCCTTTTCAACAGCGCTCTCCACACGTTGGACTGTAAAATCACATGCTCAATACACGTTTTACTCTAAAAATAAAAGAAAGGGTGAAGGACATAGAGCTCACAACGCGCTGCTTTTGCAAATGGATGAAGAAACAGTCCATTCCTTTCCCTGCCCCAAGCAGGAACAACTACTGCAAGCCGTCCTACCCCATACTATTTAGGGGCAGTGCTCCTCACACAGCTGCTCCAGCTGTCCTCCCAGCTAGGTTCTTTTCAGGCATAGCACATATCTTTCTTGAAGTCTTTTTTCTCCCTGGGACTTTCAGTAGGAGGCAAGCACACAAAAACCCTTGGAGATTGTTCACAAGCAGGATGCCAAAGGACAAAAGAGTCAGTCCTTTTCCTCCACCACAGACAGAAGCAGCAACTTCTGCCCAACCCACTCCTCACACAGAAAAGGCAGCACTCCTCACAGAGTCCTTCTGTTCTTCTTCTTGGCAGGGCCCTCTTGTTCCTTGAATAAATATAAAGTCCTTGGGTCAGGGTCCCAATATTTATACCACATTTCCCTTTGAAGTTAGAACAAACAACGTTCTACTGGCATACATAATCCACTTCTGCCTGGCTCAGACCAGGTCCATTCCATGGGGTGGAGACAGCATTGTGAAAGACAGACACAGACAACCCCTCCCACTGCTCTAAATGCAGCCAGGTCTATTCAGCCTGGCTATGAGTCACCCAAGAACATGCCTCAACCCCCCCCCCCAGTGCCTCTCTAGTGTGAATGCACAAACCAGCCCCTGTCAGTCTAAAGGCCAGACAGCGAATACACAACAGGCAGAGGCACATAGATAGTTAGACAGCAAAATACCCATTTTTTAAAAGTGGTATTTTCAAACACACAATATCAAAATCATCTTTACTAAAGATGTATCTTTAAATCCTGAGTTCAGGAAGCCTAAACTCCATTTCTCTATCTTGTCCTAATGGAAAGTTATGACTGTAAGATATTAGTCCCATGTCAGTCTATTGGACAGATAGCCTTGTAATAGTGAAAACCCAAATACAGTCTTTCACTGTCAGGACATGTAAAACACACCAGTACATGTCCTACCTTTCACATACACTACACCCTGCCTCTGGGGGTCTTGGGCCTACCTGGGGAGTGCCTTACATGTAAGAAAAGGGAAGGTTTGGGCCTGTTAAGTGGTTGCCCTTGCCAGGTCGACATGACAGTAAAAACTGCATGCAGACACTACAGTGACAGGTCTCAGACACCTTTGAAAGGCTGCCGTTGTGGGTGGCACAATCAGTGCTGCAGGCCCACTAAAAGCAATTGATTTACAGGACCTGTGAACACACAGTGCACTGTACGAGGGACTTAGTAGTAAATCATGTAAGCCAATCATGGAAATATCAATCGAAAAACACAATTTACATGGAGAGCATATGCATTTTAGCACTAAATAGCAGTGGTAAATTGCTCAGAGTCCTAAAACCAACAAAAATAGGTTAAAAACAGGAGTTCAGAAAGCAAAAGTCGGGGGTGAACCCGCTGAAAAATCCAAGTCTAACATCCACACTCTGAAATCCTCTAAGCCTCAAAACAAGATGCTGCATGGAAAGCCCTTTTAAGGGTTACACCATAAGTATGCTTTGTCGATGCCCACTATCAATAAGGGAAAGTGTTTTGGGTTTGAGGCAGCAAGTTTGTTTTTACTATACAGTTGTGTGCTGGTGAGTGATGTGTGAGTTATGGGTAAAGCACAAGGGTGGCACAGAGATGTCTTCTGGTTGCCCATGTGTTTTGAAGCAGGGAAGAGGGTTGGACGTGGATCCGTAGTTGTGCTATTGGGGTTGCTTTTCTGTGCTTGCCTACAAACGTCCAGTATGTAGACAACCCTGCCCACACTAACAGTAGATAACTCCTGACAAATGTTACAACCTTTCTAATACGTGTATTATTTGTAAAGAAAAAGAAAATGGAAATATGTTTCTCTATTGCAGCTCATGCCCTACCTTGCGCTGGACATCTTGCGGGATTATCCTGGACTTCCGGGACTGTTTGTTGCGTGTGCCTACAGTGGAACCTTAAGGTAAGGACATTGTTTTTGGAAATCTGGTCTGTTACTCTTGCAGCCGTGCTCTTTTCTCTAGCCTCACATATATAAACAACCATGCAATCAGTGTTCGTGCTCGGATTTGGCCAAACTCTCTTGGCTTGCCTTGCCTACTGGCCTTTTGAAGAAATGCTGGAAAATCTCCTGATATCTGTATAGTTGTTTCTGCTTCTATTCCAAACATAGGAGTAAGCGTACAAGAGTAGATTTCCATCTTCATCTTCAGCCCTACTGGACTGTTGGGAAATGCAATCTGATATGTGGTTCTGTTTGTGCCAGTAGAGCTTAGGCCTTTAGGCCTAGCAGTAGTTATACCTCCCAATGGCTGTTTCATCTCACAACCAACTGACCTCGGGTATCTGATGTTAACAATTTACCCTCATACACTGTGACAGCATGGAAGCCATAGAGATGCAACCCACTACTTCGAATCCACTGGCTCAACCTACAACTGGACTGGTAAAACTACATCAGATTAGACACTACTGAGAATATCAGTAAAACTGGCTAAAGTATGTATAAGAGTAATTGCGAAGATTAGGTTGTGTGCTAAATGTAAATTCAAGGGTAATTGTCGGTTGTGATTACGGTTAGGCCGGGCAATGGGTAAGGTTTTGTTTTAGATATTGATTATGCCGAGTGTAAGAATAATCTTAGGGTTAGGCTCAGGCTTAGACTTAGGTTTAGGGGTTTCGGTCCATGTCGAGTGTTAGGCGCAGGCCTAGAATAGCTTATGGGGCTGTCACACACTGAACTGTGTCACCGCAAGGAGATGGGCTGCTTTTACTTAATGTTCCCTTTATTTTGCTGCTGAAGGCTTTCAAGTGATTTAAATTGCAAGGGGTGACTGTAGTATTGCAATCTACCAAAAATCGTTTTCACAGAGTTAGCACAGAAGGCCAAACCCGTTTGCATAACTCCCCATTGGCAAACTGTGAGGTCTTCACAGAAAACAAAATCTCACATTAAACTCAACAAAAGCACTGGTGCTGATGCACCAGTCTAAACTTCAGGATAGAAATTTGCTGCCACACAAGTCATACATGTGTCACAGCAGAATGGACGGAAAACATTTAGGGTATTTGCAACATCAGCACTTCGATAAAGTATGTTCATTATAGCAGTGGTCCATTTCAGCAAAATTTGGGAATTGGGATTAAAACGTGGGAATAGAAATAATCTTCCCACTTGTATAAAATCTACTAACCAGCAAAGCAATATGGAGATGGGAAAATCGACGAAAAATCCTCAGTCGGAAAAGCAGTTTCAGGATTTGGAATATTGCATTACATGTCTGGACAATTTACAAAGCAACATATTTTATGTGCTATATCCATGGGAAATGTCGTGCAGTGGGTTGTGCACGCTAATATGATGAACACCACTGCCAATGCACGGATGAGGCATCAATCTGAAAACAAGCCACTGCAGTTTCCAGCGTTTGCTCAATTCGAAATATGGCCACTTAATTTATAATTAAAGTACAGAAATCCAAAACACAGCACCCAATATTATTCTTTTTTAGGCTCAACACTGCGCAAGTTCACGTCCTGGTACTTTCCCACAGTACATACATGGAGGCATATTTTGTATTTCAAGAGCAGGTCATAACCACGACTTCAAACATTGAGCCTGTTCCTCTTTTCAGATTACCTTTGACGATTATGTTCATGCATTATTTTCCCTTTATTATGTCAGTTAATCAGAAGCAAATATAGGCTGTGTCTTGCACAACTTCCTTTAAAAGTAACTTTTAGTGCCTGCATACTAGCTCTGCTGTGGTTCCAGTGTAGTTGTAGGTTGAAATGATGGTAATCGGTCTAGTTACTTACGTCATATGTTAACTGTGCACTTGTGCAAAACGTCTGCTAATGCTCTTTTTCATATTACAAATGTAGACTAACTTAACATACGAGGACATTTTGCAAATTCAGTCCACACTCTTTGCTAATGTGTGATCGCGTGTGATGATTGGAAACCGAATATTGCTTAGTGGTAGCCTCTCTGAGACTTCATTGCTCAGACACATTTTCCCTGACACCACACTGCTTCATCATGCCTTTACTGTGCCACACCATAAACGAGATCTGACACTATCCCAACCAGTGGTGTAGCTAGCACTTTTGCCGCCCGGGGCGATCCCAGAGTTTGCCCCCGAGGTACAGCTGGTGGGGCTAAGCGTGGGTGGGGGATGGTGACAGGTGATGACGAGTTGGGGGAGTATCGACAGATGACGAGGAGCAGAGGGAGGCCACATACGATGACGAGGAAAAAAAACTTACCTTGCGCCCCCCAAAATGTGCTACCCGGGGCGGACCGCCCCCCACTCCCTCCTAGCTCGGCCACTGATCCGAACACAGAAAATAAATAATATATTGTCTAAAGTACCATGTGCACTCATAAGGAGCATATTGCAAGGCACCAAGGAGTTCCATGACCATTTGGAACAAGGCTGAAGCTGTGTTCTTTCAAGAGGTCATGGAGCCTCAAAGGGAACGTGTAATGTCCTCAACGCACACCAGAAGGCATTCTATTATTTGTAATACATGGTTCCACAAACAGCTTTAATACTTAGTGCCTTGCTGTTACTTTTGAAAGAAATAGTATGGTTGCAGATATGAATAATAAAGTCGTAATCTGTAGTGCAAATTAAAAGACACCTAAAAAGCAGTTAGTAATTTGTTGCAAAAACAATATAATAATCAGTTTAATGTAAGTCAGATTTAAGAAATGTTGTAGCTCAGAATGTGTAGAAAAATGCAGACAAATCCTATTTTTCTTGTAATTATGTGCAAAAAATTAAACCTATTGCCATAAATGTTGTTTTTCTGCTAAACACTGTTTACAACAAATCAGAGGCGCAGCTACTTTTCCTTTTCATTGTTCAAACTGCAGCTGTAATTTTACCCTGTGATCCGCCTTTCATTCTGGCTGTTGGCTCATGGAGCAGGCCCTATGATGTAACAACAGTACTGTAATAAACTCATTACGTTGAGCAGCTATGTCATTAGGTTACCACAGGTGACTAGATATGACACAACTCAAGTGTAATAAGGAAATTAGAGAAAGGCTTTTTTACATGGATTATAGGCTTCCATGTATTATAACAGAAATTCTAAACATGTCCGTATGAGGAAACCTAAGATGGTTCTCATTTTGCGCACCACAGTACCGTCTCCTCCAGTATCAATGCTTTGGCCGCAGTGACCGTTGAGGATCTCATCAAACCATATTTCAAATCTCTCAGTGAACAGCAGCTGTCTTGGACTTCCAAAGGGACAAGTAAGTCTTTGACTCATATGTTACGCTTTTAGCAAAGATTTCTCATCCATCCAAACATCTTCTTATTGTCTAGGTCTAGGTTTATTGTTGTCTGTTGTTGTCTAGGTCTGGCATACGGTGCTGTGTGCATCGCCATGGCGGCTTTGGCATCACTCATGGGTGGATTACTACAGGTGAGTGTAAAATTGTACATTTATATTTTTTGCCGGACGTGGTGGGCAAGATAAACTCCTTTCAATATGAATGATTTTCAGCTGATGGAAGACTTCTCGGCCTCTACATTTATGCTTCATAGCGAGTCTCAATCAACCATATTACGATCAAAGCACATCTATTCTATATAATATGTTCAATTTGGCCAAATATTCACTTGGGGTAGACTTTTTACTTTGCAGAATATGCATAACTTTAATTTATTCCAAACAAAACAAACCCCAAATGGTGACATGCCTTGTTTTTGAGAATTCTACTGCTTTACAAAATAAACAAAGTTACTTTAACCCCTTGCATGCTGGTGACGAACCCCAGCCGTCACGCTCCGGTGGTGCTCGTGTGCGGATGACGGCTGGGGTTCGTCACGGCCCCGCCCTGTTCGTTTGTTTACCGCACAGCGGCGGAAACGGGCCAGCATCGAAGGGGTTAAACAAATTGTGTGAGCCAACCTGTTAGATCTAGTCTATTTTGTATTGTACCTATTCAACACTAGAGCTACTTGACATTGACAGCTGATGTCAGAGCACCAGTTCTTCAAAACAGAAGTGGGGGGACTAACCAAGTTAGGCAGTAGGGAAGTGACATCAGGGTGTGTGATATCACAGTGCATGAAACCATGGCTCACCACAGGAAGTGGCATCACTACTCATGATCTCACAGGAAGGGACATCACAAGAAGTGACATCAGATCTTAAGACCCCACACATATGTTTAGCAGGTATATCATGAGTGCATTTGAGTGAATTACAATATTTAACAAATAAGATTTTGCATCTGGGTTGTGCTCAAAACAGTGACGCAACTATGACGCAAAACCTCGGTCTCAACTTATACATTTAGTGCCATATGAATAACCCGGTTTGTGTTGCTCTGGCACCGTGACACAAACAAGTCCGATTTTTTAAGCCTCGCAAAGCCACTTTGCATGGCTTTGAGTAGCTCCAAAAATCTGGAGTAAAGCAGTGCAGTGCAAATCGCTGGGTTGCATTACTGTGCCCTGGGAAGGTGTTCCATGGGCGTTGCGTGGGTGTTGCCTCGTTAGTTCCTCTTTCCAAGTGTGCTGCATTTGGCAGCACACACAGATAGAGCAATATGCCTCTCAGGATTTGGTTTTGTGCAAGAAGGTGCCCCTTCCAGCACAAAAACTATCCTCCATGCAACGCAGACCTTCTTGCGCCATTTTGCTAGAAGGCCAGCGTTGGTGCTAAGCAGCTCATTGAGCATAAGAGTAGGGGTAAAGTCAGAAATGTGCCGTACTCCTTAAATGATTTTTTATATACAGTGGTCCCTCACAAAAAGATTAGGAGACAGGGTAAATATAGAAATACAATGAGATCTATAATAAGTTCTCTGTTAGGACAAGGAACCTTTAATATATTAAATTTCCCAAAAGACAAAAATCAAGTGGACACTGTTAGAACTGGGGTCTCTAGTTGGCCGGAGTATGTACACTAGTCCAAGTAGGGATCACAGCTTCCGACAGAGTAGCCTGGCGCATAGCGGGAAGGCTTAACTTCAGAGGCAATGTGTAAAGTATTTGTGCAACACACCCCCAACAGTACACAGTAAAACACACACAAAATGACACTGCACCAATGTATTTTAAAAATAGAAATATCTTTATCTGTACTCTGAGTAAGATCGCCAGTAATAAAACACGTTCCACAGGAATCCTGAGTTCTTAACTATCAGGTTCATTAATAAGGAGAACAGTCATTAATTCCGGTAGTCTTTTAAGGGAACACTATACTGATATCTGCCTGGGTTGGGAGGTGGAAGTGGTGATTCACACCTTCTTCCCTTGGATGGGCTGTGATGGCCTGCCCACTGTAGCCTTGACAGCCCTGTCTCTCGTCAATGTGACAGCCTGGTGAAGGAAGGCAGAGAACATACCAGAACGCGGGACCTGAGCGTGCTGTGTAGCGCTAAGAACAGGAAGGCCCGCCGCTACCCTGGACTTGAAGGCAAGGTGAAGCTTTGTGCAAGAGGGGCGCTGTGTGGCCGTGACCAGCGTACCGCCGAAGGAAGCTCTGTCTAGGCACATACACCGCCGGGATATTTAAATTTGCCTCCCGTAATCACCGCCGCGGCCCGGGAGCTTTGGGAGCCCTGGGCGCATCATCCCAAGCATCAGGAGAAGCCACACTGGGATTGGTGCGACGTCAGCCCCAGGCCACGCTGGGATTGGTTCTATCCGCCCAGGAGTCCCGCAGCGTCATCGGCCTGCCGCTCCCTCATTGGTCTTGCCACGAGGGCTTCCCCAGCTTTGGTCGGGCCAGGAAGAGTTGCACCGACGGCTGGAGAGTGCCCCGGAGGAAAGGAGAGCTCCCCCGATGGTGTCCGGCTCACCCTCCACCCGCAGGTAACGGACAGCGTGTAGCATTAAGCTGCCGTGTGGGGAAAGTTGGCGGGAGCGAGTGGTAGCCGGCGGGGACAGCCCCCTTTATTAATGAGTGCCAGTGACTGCCTTAAAGAGAATAGCAGGACTGCCGGGGACTGTGATCATCAGTAGCGGGCCGGAGCGAGACTTTGTTTGGGGCTCATTGAGGATCACTGAACTGTTATTGCCAGCATTGTAAAAGCAGGACTTGCCAGGGACTGCCCTCATTCACGGGCGAGTGCCGGGGTATGCCTTAATTAACTTGCAGGCCTGCCGGGGGCTGTGCAGACATCACCCGGTCAGTTAGGGCACCGCCTGCCTCCATCCAGGGACTGTTCCTCCCACCATTGCGTGCTTCCATTCGTCGGGCACGATCGCTTCAGAAAGGGAGGCGTTCAAGACTTTCAAAATAATAAGGAGTAAGGAGGAATCCAAAGAACTCAGGATTTGAGGGGGCATCGGGTCGAGCGGAGACCCAGATTTTATGTCCTGTAAGTACTTTTTTAAAAGCGGAAGGGAAATGGGATCCCAGGCAAGAAGTTTGGGAGGCATGGGGGTACTACAGGAGGACGTAACAACTGGAGGGGTATCTACAGGTAGGACAACATGAGTGGACACAACAGGAGAGGAGTCGAAAGTATCATAGATCTTCTCGATCTTTTCGACGAAGAAGTTGGCCAGAACTTCACACTGGAGGGTATCAAGAATGGGAGCCTTGGGTGCAGCGGAAGCCCCTGACAGCTCCTTCACGATTTTGAACAGAACCTGAGGTCTGTTCAGTGCCCTAAGAAGCGTTGTATTCGCAAAGGAAGCTCTCGCACTATCACAAGACATATGGTAGATTTTAAGAGCGGCCTTATATTCTGCTTTCTGACCCGCATCATAATTGGACCTGGGCCGTTCATAAATGTTGCAGTTCCAGAAAGGTAGTTCCCATAAGTGGTGTAGTCCCCAAAAGGCTGTTGGGCCAGTTCTTGGAGGAGAAGCACGTTGGTGCCTTTATGAGCTCTGCAGAGGGGGCTTCCTTAAAGAAAAACATTGTTGTTCTTTCGAGCTCTGCAGAGGCTGTCTTTAAAAGGGGTGGTGGAGACCCTCTGGAGATGTTATTTCCAGTTCTCCCTAGCAGACAGTAGGGCAGCTCAGCAGGTTGTGGAGAAACAGTTCCTTGGAGCAGTCAGCCTCCTTCCCAATGGCAATCCTCCTGTGCAGCAGTCCTCACTCCAGCAGGGTTTCATCGTGGTCCAGCAGTGTAACAAAGAAGTGAGGCCAGGACCCTCCCTTATATATCTTACAGTCTAGGGGCTAGAAAGTGGTAGAAGTCTCTGGAAGGGTCTGGGGGCAGGGGCTTCTGGAAGAGTCCAGTGCGTTCTGGTATGTTCTCTGCCTTCCTTGACCAGGCTGTCACATTGACGAGAGACAGGGCTGTCAAGGCTACAGTGGGCAGGCCATCACAGCCCATCCAAGGGAAGAAGGTGTGAATCACCACTTCCACCTCCCAACCCAGGCAGATATCAGTATGCAGAGTGCAGGGGGGAGTCTCCAGTGCCCAATCTAAGTGTAGGCAGGAAAAGGTCCACTTTCTAAAAGTGGGATCCCTAGCGTAGTAGGGCCCAAACCCCATATATTATTGGAAAGGGTTCCCCACCCTGAGTCCAACAAGACCATACATGACAGACTTATTAGGTCCCTGTCAGAAATTATACCATGAGGGGGTTTCCCAGTGCTAGCCTATGGAGAGTTAAGCCTTACTGCAGTAGCAGGGGCTTGTGGCAGATATGCTAGCGTCACAAGGTTTTAGGGGAGAGCACCTGCACCTCAGCACTGTTTAGCAGTGGTGAGGTGCCCAGAGTCCTAGGTCCAACAAAAAGGAACAGTGAAAATGGGAGGCACAAGGGCAAAAAGGTAGGGGAAGCCCACCCTAAGGCTGATAGGTCCAACAAACACAAACACTAAAATTGAAAAAGAAGACAAAAAAAGAGACCCAGGCATTTTTAAACGCTTGAAAAGGAATACACAATTGCCGAGCAAATATGAAGACAAACACCATAGCACAATTTGTCAGGTAATTCATATGACAGGGTCAAGGTGTCTAAAAGTCGATGACGTTTCGTATTTAAGCAGTTTAGGCGGTCCGGCTTATTTTCCTGGCATATGGTGAGGAATTTTGACCCCTGTTGAGGAAACAAACATACTGTAGAGACTGTCCAGCCTTCGCTCGGATTGCCAATCTTGGCATTATTTACAAAACTTCTGTAGATAAACTGAAATTTACCTTAGGGACCGGATCACCCTAGTGGACCTCCTATTGGCATGCGCCACGGTGCCTGCCTCTATAGTTCCCTGTGTGACCATACACAGTGATCAACAGGCATTAGTCTCAGGCATACATGTCTTTGTCCTGATGAGAATCCCGGTACTCCGTTTGTAAGGGATCAAAACTTAATCGACTTTTAGACACTTTGACACTGTCATATGAATTATCTAACAAATTGTGCTATGGTGTTTGTTACTTTTTTAACTCTTTCAAAAGAAATCGGCAACAAGGAGAAATGCAGCCGCCAGTCTGTTCTGCTGAATTGGTTGCAAAGTCTGCATTTTACAATATCTCATGGGGTAAAGTCACCTGCTGCAAAGGTCTTTGTGTACCCTGTAAATCCCAGGGAATAATAATAATGGTAAGATTACTCTGGAAGTTGATGGATTTACTGGAGAGATCTGTGTTTAATCGAGTTCCAGTTTTTAATCAAAGTAGCATCGATTGTTAATATATCTCCTGCAAAGCACATCATGTAACACATAGGTGACAGATTTGTATTTTATGTAAATGGGTATGTGGGTTACTGCTTTTAACACAGAGATCCTTTTGTTACTTCCAGTTTATTAATTGTAATCCTTCTAATATAGCACATTGAGCTATGAAGAACACGAGACTCCAATACCCTGTAAGCTTCATTGTCTAATGTAACACGTCCTGTAGATTGATTTACACATCTATGATTTATTTTCAATGTATAATGTGTATGTGTAATGTAAAAAACTCTAACACCCTGCATTGGGATGAGTAGTGTTACAATGCTAAAAAAGAAAAAAGAAAATCGCAGTATTTAAATTGATATTTGTGTAAATACTGGGACAGACCGTTACATCTGGCATTCTTATAGTGCATGCATATTTCATAGGTACTGAGACTGAAAAAAGTCAAAAGCAAGCTTCTGAGTACTTGTGAAGTAATAACAAAATGTGTGCCTTTGTTTCCCCTCCATTGCATTTGCATATAGGGGTGAGACCCCAGATAGCTCCCACCTATGATACTGAAACAAAAGGAGTGCTATTGGCCCCTTAACTGTGGCCTTTGTTTGGTCCCAGCTGAAAACTGATAAGCCCCTCCCTGCCTGCACGTTGCTGTTCGGAAGGAAAGCTGACAATGTGCAGGCGCTACTGAATGTATCCTGCTGTCTGAAAATTACATTGGGACCCGTTCTGCATATTTCAGTGAGGCCCAACTTCTTGTCAGGTAGATGGTGTCCACCCTGTGAAAATAGTGGATAGATGCTGTCAACCTGCGTTTACCCTCGACCTGTGCCTTGGCTGAAGTTTGACATTATCCGGTTCATTTACCATAGAAGGATGAAAGGCAGTGTAGAAATAGTGGGATTCAAACTGCTGACCACTAAGCCAAACACTAGACCCTATAGTAGATGCATTACTCCACTGAACCACAGTGCCAGTGTAATTCACCAGAGGGTGCTGGGGCATTTCTTAGGTGACAAGCATGCTACTGCACTGAACTAAGATGCCTCCATAACTTCACCAGAGGGCTCTGGGACGTTCCATATGGTGACATGAATGCATTACTCCTGGAAACCACGATGTAACTGTAACTTCCCATGAGAGTACTGGGGCATTTCTTACAGTGACATGGAGGCTTTACTCCATTTAACTATGATGCTGGTGTGACTTTACCAAATGGTACTGGAACATTTCATACGGTGACAAAGATGCTTTACTCCATTTAAGTAGCAATCAGGGGCGGCCGGCATGGCTCGTAGGTTGGGGGGGCAAGTGCTAGGTGGGGAGGGGTCCCGCAAACGGCTTAAAACAAGCATTTGTAATGCAATTGCTCCCGCATTTACGCGAGTTTGAGCTATTGGCATTGTAAAGGACAATGCTTTTTATTTATGATTTGGTTTTGTAAGCATAAATAAAAAGCATTGTCATTTACAATGCCAAGAGCTTAAATTCGCGTAAATGCGAGACGTATTGCATTGCAAATGATTTTCTCATTCTACTTTTGGGATGGTTGAGGGACCTAACAATCCTGTCTAGGGTCAGTGTACAAGGCAGAGAATGACATTATTAGAAGGTTTCAGAAATGTCTCAGCCTTTAGCCAATTTATATGAAAACAGTGCTGAACATGTATTATATAATGGTCCTATTTTTTGTAAAAGTTCCGAACCAGTTCAGAGGACGTCAGGTTGGCTCTCTTCGCTCATGTGTGCAAGACTTCACTCACTTGTGCAAGTCTTCACTCGAAATCCGCCTTGGGTGCTGCAGCTCTGGTGTGTATGCCATAGCCTAGCACCTATGTTGGCAGGCAAGTCTGGGACACAGTCAAGTCACAATCTAGGCCAGAGGGGAAGACATACCTGATGTATGTACTTTAACTCGGAGAAGGAAGTGTTGTACAGCGGAAGGGGCGGGGAGAGTCTAGAATCTGTGTAAGAGACACAGTCAGAAAAGACAAACGAAGGTGTAGGAACAACTCTGTTCCTGAACGTAATTTCTGTGCAGAGAAGGAGTGGCGATTGCTCTCGCGCTATGGAGAATCCCTCGACGCTGCTGTAGGAGTTGGGAGGAGGCGCGCGTGGGAAGGGTGGAAGGGAAAGGGCTGCAGGAATGCGAGAGAGAGTTTTGATCCACATCTCTTCTGCTGTCACGATATGACAGTTTGTCGATGTTAGGAGGGTTGATGAAATTACGGCGACAAGGGTGTTATGATGACACTGTGATGCCAAGAGGGCGCAGGAATTGCAAAGACGACTAGGGGGAAATGGAGTCATGATAACGGAATCAATAGGGCTCTGCTGTCTTGACGAAAGGTACGATCGAGCCGGGACTGGTGATCATATTGTATCGCGACAATGTGCTTTAATGTGCGGCGCACGCGCTGTAAGGAATGCAGCTCCCATGTCACAGGAACAAAGATGGCGTCGGCCTGTCCAAATGGGCCATCCTAAAAGTGGCAAGGAGGTAACCAAGAAGCCAGATTTCCAATCATGCGCCATCATTTACCATAAACAATGACACAAGCCCATGGGAAACAGGGGCGAGGCTACAAGTCCCTTATAAATCCATATTGATTGCAAAAAGCCATCGCATGGCGAGAGCAACACATGCATGCTGCTAACGCCAGGCGAGACCTAAAAAAGGCTGGAGACCTGAGCATCTGTATCATTTATCCGCTCAACCAACAGATGATGTTTTGATTAAGCGAGTCAGCAGAAAGCTCTGGTGCATCACAGGACTAGCGCTGCATTTTCGTGCAGCTCCGCGTGCATAATTTTAAAATTACCTCTTTTGGTCTAATTAGTTGATTTTATTTCTATTTTCCCCTGTTTTTAACTGGCCTCGCATACTTGCACCTCTATCCCGCTTACCTGCACTGTAATCGGGAAAACACCGCATTTCGCGGGTCCCTCGCCCTGTCTCGTGTGGCGGCCATCTTTGGTGGGGCACACGCCCGGCGGCGCTTGATGCTCCCAGCGGTCTAGTCGCTAGGAGGCTAGACCAGCATAAAGCAAGGCAATCTCAGGTGAGCGTTCTCACAAGCTCTGGTGCATCACAGGACTAACGCTGCATTTTCGTGCAGCTCCGCGTGCATAATTTTAAAATTACCTCTTTTTGTCTAATTAGTTGATTTTATTTCTATTTTCCCCTGTTTTTAACTGGCCTCGCATACTTGCACCTCTGTCCCGCTTAACTGCACTGTAATCGGGAAAACACCGCATTTCGCGGGTCCCTCGCCCTGTCTCGTGTGGCGGCCATCTTTGGTGGGGCACACGCCTGGCGGCGCTTGATGCTCCCAGCGGTCTAGTCGCTAGGAGGCTAGACCAGCATAAAGCAAGGCAATCCCAGGTGAGCGTTCTCACAAGCTCTGGTGCATCACAGGACTAGCGCTGCATTTTCGTGCAGCTCCGCGTGCATAATTTTAAAATTACCTCTTTTTGTCTAATTAGTTGATTTTATTTCTATTTTCCCCTGTTTTTAACTGGCCTCGCATACTTGCACCTCTGTCCCGCTTACCTGCACTGTAATCGGGAAAACACCGCATTTCGCGGGTCCCTCGCCCTGTCTCGTGTGGCGGCCATCTTTGGTGGGGCACACACCCGGCGGCGCTTGATGCTCCCAGCGGTCTAGTTGCTAGGAGGCTAGACCAGCATAAAGCAAGGCAATCTCAGGTGAGCGTTCTCACAAGCTCTGGTGCATCACAGGACTAGCGCTGCATTTTCGTGCAGCTCCGCGTGCATAATTTTAAAATTATCTCTTTTTGTCTAATTAGTTGATTTTATTTCTATTTTCCCCTGTTTTTAACTGGCCTCGCATACTTGCACCTCTGTCCCGCTTACCTGCACTGTAATCGGGAAAACACCGCATTTCGCGGGTCCCTCGCCCTGTCTCGTGTGGCGGCCATCTTTGGTGGGGCAAACGCCCGGCGGCGCTTCATGCTCCCAGCGGTCTAGTCGCTAGGAGGCTAGACCAGCATAAAGCAAGGCATGCTGACGCGCAGCGGTAAGGCGCAGCGGGATCGCCGAAATTTCGCGGGAGTTTCGCCTGAGTTCTGACCGTCTGCGCCCGTCCGCGCTGAGGACGGGCTGCAGGACGGGCAGTACACTGACGCCTTGTATCTTATCTCGGGCCGGTTACCCCACGATCCTTCTGCCATTCGTTTAACGTATTCTGCATCTACTCTACGATCTTTGCGACCCCATATATCCGCCCCTTGTACGTTATGTACTCTGCCTACCCATTACTTCACTTGTGCTGGCTGTGGCTTTTCCACCGGTAAGATGTTGCTTTCAAAGACACAAACTGCTAAGGCGCATCACCGGGGTAAAAGGAAGCCCACTAAGAAACTTTTAGCCTCCCTTCCTCTTCAATTTTGGAGCATAAATTGCAGATCGCTCCCCAAAAATAAATTCAATTTATTTGACTTTATAAATGATGAGTCGCCTGATGCATTGTTTCTGACTGAGACCTGGCTTCACGAAAGCTCTGGACCTGACATTGCCATAGCCGTTCCCAACAATTATGCTATGGTACACCAGGACAGGGTTTCCGGGAAGGGTGGGGGATTGCTATTATTTTTAAAACCATCTACCAATGTAAATTGGAGTCGTTCCCCATTCCTGGAAGTGAGGCCGCACTCTTCAAATTGAAGATTGGCCCTCAACTAACGCTGTCCGGTCTTTTAATATATCGCACTCCGGGCAATTCTGGCCCTTGGATATCATCGTTGGCTGACATTATATCTCCCGTGTTACTTAAAACGGCTAATTTCACCATTCTTGGTGATCTAAATATCCATCTTGAAGATGTGGAAGGTACTCTTAGTCAGTCGTTATTGTCTGACCTTGAAGTTTTTAATCTTTTACTTCGTAACTCTGGGGCTACCCACTCGGCCGGTCATCTGTTAGATCCAATCATCTCTAATTTGCCTCATGATTGCTCCCAAAGGGCCCGCCCATTAGAATGGTCTGACCATTTTGCGGTACACTTTATGTTACCTTCCTCCTCACCCAAATCTAAGCCCTGTGTTTCTAAGAGCAAGCCTTCCTATCGATGGGACAAGCTCAATATGGTGACTCTCAATCATCATCTTACTGAATCTATTCAGATTCTGGAAAGCTCTGGTTTAGAATCTAATGCTGCAGTTTCCCAGTGGTTAATGGATGCTGTAATTGCATTCTCTCCTCCTTTATCTAATAACCATAGATCCCTTCATCCTCCTGCACCTTGGTTCTCTGAAGATTTAAAATTACAACGAGCCAAGTGCAAGGCGTTGGAAAGGAAATGGAGACTTTCCTATTCTACCTCTAGTAAGGTGATTTATAAAGTTGCATTAAAAAGCTACCATGTTAACTGTAAATTGGCCAAGGCCACTTTTACCGCATCCACGATTACCCAGTCACAGAACTGTCCACGGACTCTTTTTGCTGTGGTGAAGAAGCTAACGGGAGCAGACACAGTACCTTCTGCTCCGGCATTGGATAAATCACAGTGTGATGCCATCGCAGATTTTTTTATTTTTAAGGTGGAGCGTATTCATGAAATTCTGAATACTTCACCCCCACTTGCTGACTCCCAACCGGTGGCAACTTTTAGCAGTCCTCTTCCTCCCCCTTCAATGTACATTCACGATTGGCCTTTGTTTGATGACACCACCTTCCTCTCATGTCTGAACAGTATCAGGTCAGGCTTTCCTAGGGACCCTGTTCCTATGAACATTTTAAAACTGTTGGACCTTGAACCACGGAGAGTCCTAATGAGACTCCTGAACTCATCTCTTACAGAGTCTCTGGTGGCGCAAGAGTGGAAGCATGCCATGGTAGTTCCCCTGCTGAAAAAGACCGGTGCGGACACCTCTAACTTAGCCAATTTCAGGCCCATATCCCTGCTGCCTGCATGCTCCAAAATCTTGGAACGACATGTGAACACTCAGCTTAATTCATTTGTCGAGAACGTGGGATATCTTCATCCGTCCCAATCCAGGTTTCGCGCTCATTACTCCACTGAGTCCGCTCTCCTCGGGGTGACGGAGAGGCTTCGGCACGGTATCGATCGCGGGGAGACCTTTGCACTCATCCTTTTGGATTTGAGTGCAGCGTTCGATACTGTGTCTCATTCCATCCTTCTTGATTCTCTCCGCTCCCTTGGTGTCGCTGGATCTGCGCTGGCCTGGATTACCTCCTTTTTAGGTGAGCGCACATTTCAGGTGTTCTCGACAGAAGCTGAATCTGCTGTTTATTCATCGGCATACGGCGTCCCTCAGGGGTCGATTCTCAGCCCTCTGCTGTTTAATATCTATATCAGACCCCTTGCTACTATCGTGGAGGACGCCGGTCTGACAATCTATTCGTACGCCGATGACACGCAGATTGTGTTCTCTCTTTCCAGCAGTGAGGACCATGAGATTTCGGCCTTGAAATTTGGCCTGTCACGCGTTGCTGCTTGGATGCACGACCATCTGCTCAAGCTCAACGGTGACAAGACCGAGGTTGTCATCCTGGGCAAGAATAAAGACCTGTGGGGCCCTCGACATTGGCCCAGTGATATGGGCCCTCTGCCGAAGCCAGCCCCCGTTGCCCGCAACCTAGGTTTTCTCATAGATGATAGGCTCTCTATGACACAACAGGTAACTAAGGTCGCTGCAATCTGTTTTTCCATGCTAATATGGTTGCAGAAGATCCTGTGGATGCTACCCTGCTCTACTCGGAGAACTGTCGTCCAGGCTCTTGTGATTTCTCGTATTGATTATGGGAATGTGCTCTATCTTGGGGCTGATAAGGCCACTATAAATAAGCTTCAAGTGGTGCAAAACTCGGCAGCCCGTTTATTGTGTAAAGTACCTCGGAGATCTTCCGCAGTTCAGGCTCTGCGTGATCTTCACTGGCTTAGAGTCCCGAACCGTGTAAAATTTAAAACCTTATGCCTCCTTGTTAAAATCAGGCAGGGTTCTGCCCCCAAATACCTGCAGAACCTGGTTCAAGACTATAAGCCTGGTCGGACTTTAAGATCTTCCACTAGTGGCGATTTCCTTGTTCCCAGAATTAGACTGGCCAAAATGGGCGGCCGCTCTTTTTCTTATCTTGGCCCAAAGATGTGGAATGCCCTCCCGTCGGCTCTGAAAGTTGAGACCGATCTCCTTTCATTCCGTAAAAAACTGAAGACCCTTTTGTTTAATTAAATTCCCTGCACAGCCAGCTCTGTTTCGGGCCTTCTGCTTGTCTCTTTCTTTTATCTATCTCTGGCGCCGGGAAACCCATTGAGGGTAGCTGTGCGCAATACAAGTTTAAATAAATAAATAAATAAATATCATTTATCCGCTCAACCAACAGATGATGTTTTGATTAAGCGAGTCAGCAGAAAGCCAATTTTCTGATGGTGCAATTCTAAAATAATATGCAACATAGCCACGGGGTTCTTCCTAGAAGATGCTCTTTCTCTGAATGGGCATGTGCTGACAGGAAGTAGGTGCGGCTGAGAATTAAAACTAAAACAGAAGCGAGGGAATCTACATACACACGTGGGGCCTAACTCAAGAGTTTGGCGCAGCTGAAAAACTTGTTGTTTGTTGAGCAAGGGCTAACACAAGAGGAGATTACACCAGACACATATAGATAGCTTAGTGGTGGCAGTTCCGCTGTTGGGCTCTCCGCTAGATTTGCAGCTCCTACAGAAATCGTCATATTTCCCATTACACCAAGCACTAAATCAGACTCTAAGGACAGGTGCTCTGCCAGCCCCACAATCCAATCAGACCATTTTACTGTTCACCGTCTGCACGACTCTTAGGCGTTCTCCACAGTTTTCAGTACGAGGCCTTCTCAAATTCATTGTATGGCTGGGTGTCCGTATACCAACGAAAGCACATACACCAAATAGCACGTCACTTGGCAAACGCACAAGATCTAAAAGCCCTATTTAGGCAGAACATCACACACACACACCACAGCAGATGTGCTTTTTATGTGGGTGTCAACGTGCTCTAAATTGCGCCGCACATGAAGACATTCCATATACTGACTTACAATAGCACACATCATGATAGATCTCTCAACATGCCTCCAACACAGCCACAACGTACAATTAATTGGACATTTGTGCATTCAGCCCCTACATAATGGTCAGCTACTTCTCACACACTTTAGTTGTCCAACAGGGACCCAGGAAATGTGTAAGCAATCTGGTGCAGTCCTCTGGTCTCGCCCAAAGAAAACTCATTAAAAAGGACACAGTCGTTATCCTGACCTCACATCTTGACAAGACTCAATCAGGCACCAGCCAGCAACTGAAATGCTTGCAAAGTTACACCCCAGACTGACAAAAGGCGCTGCAGTGCCCTACTAATGCACGCTATACAAAAGCTATTCAGCAAGAGCAATAACAATTTAACACAAGATGAGGTTTCATGCTTTCACTATTCTCCACATAGACAAGCATTGTCAAAGCCAGTAGGTCTCACCTATGCGAGATCTAGTTAATGGCTATGCCAATTTGTTTTATCCAGGTTGTAGAGAAGCGCCGGAGTGCCTTCAGCGTCTGGAACTCTGTCTCCTGGATTTCGAACCACTACTTGATTGACTGTTTTCAAGGCCGAAATGAAAGCTCTTCTCTTAAAACCTATTTCTAATTAGCTAATCCTACCTTGATTCTGCCTGAGCTAGTCTATTCCTATACTGCTCCTACCAGGCAATCTGAACATCTTGAAAGAGCTTGTTCCTGGCTCTGACCACCTCCTCCTTCACCAGTCTGCCACCTGTTCTCTGCAACATACTGATCCAACTTTCCCATCTGTCGGACCACTGCTGTGTGTTCACTTTTACCTCGCAAGATCTTTTTTCTTGCCACTCACTAAATTTGGTTAAATCCCTTATGTCCTTATCTCTTATGAGATTAGAGTGGGATTATTGCTGACTAATGGATGCACCGCGCTATGCTTATTTTGCCTTTCACCCACCTCTGTTCATTATGTATTTAACTTATCACTAGGGTGAGAAGATGTCCAGGTTTGTTGGGACATTCATGTTTTTTTGTCACCTGTCCCAACAGCGTTCATGAAATTTGGCACACACTGGTTATCAGAGAGAGTCGACCTAACACAGAAGGGGGCACGTTTTCACGTGCATGATTAGCTGCCAGCACACAGAAAACAATTTAATTAACTTAGGATACTATGCGTAAATATTGCGTTTAATTACCCCTCAGTGCCTCGTTGTCTGTTTTCTATGTTGGTGAGTGCTGTAAATGAATTCATTCTGTCCCCTTTGGTTGATGCTAAATAGTCTTTCTAGGAATTTTTAAAAGGAAGCCTGGAAAAATTATTTTGTGTAGGTCGTGTGCTGGTGTGTACAGGCTGTGCACAGATTCTGTACACAGTGAACCTGTACCTGTTGCCCACATACTGAATTCACACTGGGGTCCTGGGGGGGGGCGGCCGACCAAAGGGAGGCCTGCCCCGCCCGGGGGAATTTGGGGGCTGGGGAAAGGGGGGGGGTGGAGCTGGCGCCGCCCGGGGACGGGTTTGGGTGTTCTGGTAGCTTTTGGGCTGGGGGGTGGGGCTTTGTTGGGCTTCTTTTGGGCTGGGTTTTGGTATCCGGCCGGGCACGCGGCAGAGACACCATTTTAAGTGTGGTGTCTCGGCCGCCGGGCGGGGGGTGCGGATGGACATTTTTTCAAATCATCCATTGTCACAAACGGCACGAGTAGATAGCCTGCAGAAGAATGGACTTACTGAATGTGTGTAGATACAATGGGACATTTCAGGCTTGGGTGAAACGAGAATTTCCCGGCAGGCTGGACACTTCGCTGGTGCAGGGACGGGCCGCGGCAGGAGGTATGCTGGACACATCGCTGGATGTAGGAGGAGCTCGGGAGAGCAGCATGCGGCTCCACGCGGCCGAGCGGATGCGCCGGCTCTGCCTGGTGCGGGCGGTCGGGCTCTCACGTGGGACTAGGTGAGTCCCAGCTGCCCCTACCCGAAGGGTCCCTACGGCCGCCGGGGTTTTGTTTTGGGGCAGGGGAGTAAAGACTGATGTACTTCTTGGGGGGTGGTAATTTTTAGGAGTGTACGCTGGGGGTATGGACTTCTTGGTGGTGTAGGGGGATGGGGGGCGGTAAGAGACGGGAGGAATGGGCGTTACGGTACCTGTGACATTATCAGTTACGATGTGTATGCAAGATTCAGAGGGGCCTACCTGCTGCTCCCAATTGGGGAGAGGTATTTCATATACACAGCGGCTAATCCCGGAGCGGGAGCATGGATCGGCAGGGGTGCGGGGGAGGTTTGCCACCCTTGAAAGTGGGGGGGGGGAGGGTTTCTGGCATGTGCGTTTACTACAACGCATGGTTAGCAAATAGGTTTCAGGGCGTGCAGTGCCGCTGGGCTGTCAGCCCGCTCTGTGGGTGCAGGGTGTGCCAGCCACTTGCCAGAGGCGGAAGAGCGGCGCTCCGCTGCCACGGGCACACGTTTTGCGCTCTTACGCACGGTCACGGCCTAGCGTGGCACGCGCCACTGTCCTGAAGATGCCTGCCGGGGGCGCGTTGAAAGACTCCCCACAATCTCCGGCTATGCATCGCCTGTGAGGTGTAGTTGAGGCGTAATGATACATGCCTCCGAGGAACCTTTTCTTCACGTAAATAGTCTTTTTGTTAAAGACTTTTTTCAACCTGCTCGACCGCATTTCAGGTCAACGGGTGCGTATACAATCTGAGTTACCTTGGAAGAAGAAAGGCGGCAGTACAGCACAACCGAACAGTTCAGGATATTGAAAACTCAGTTTTATTCCATTTATCTGTGCACCTTCTGTGGACTAAACGACAAGCGCTTTCCTTTCTGAGCACAGCCCAAACACGTGAAAGACAGATAAAAACAACAGTTGTGGAATTGCAAAAAAGGTGCCGGATTTTTGCTTCCTTCCAGCATGTGGCTCTTCAGATCGCTAACACTGAGCAGGACTATCTTTGAATGCAGTGAACTCCCGGCTTTTTTCGGCATCACAGCATTCACACTTACCACTGCTTCAGGTCGGTGTATAATCCATGGCGACACGCAGAAGGATTAGGGTGGAGATGTAGAAATCAATAAATAAATAAATAAATAAATAAATAAAAAAAAATAAAAATAAAAAAAATTCTGAGGACGCGTTTACTATAGAATTGAATCCGTCGATTGTGGTCCATATGGAAGCTATACCCCATTAACATTGTGCTAGTGTTTTTAGCGCTGTTATGGCCACTGAAATTAGGGGGCATGACTGTGCAAAATTAGGAGACAGGATTGACCAAATTATCCGACCGGAAACGCAAAATGAATGCGGGTCTCACCGCCACAACCGCGGCTACACATTCAACACACCTGGTCGGACACAGTGACGTTTCTTTAATACCGCGATGTTTCTGTGAATCTCCCCTTTGTAGCTGCCCGAGCCGACACCGCGCTCTGCTCGCCGGGCCCCGAATGAAGTTACTCATTTCCAGACACCTGCTTTCAGAGTGTGCCTTTTATTTACCCCGAGGCTGCGCCACAGACACCGCCTTTGAAGAAAGTGGCCGGGCCGCAAGTGTGCCAAAGTGTAGGCAGTATAAATAAACCCGAACAACCTGCTGCGGATTGTCAACAGGGCGGGCTGGCCACACCCTGTCTGTGTTTCAGCCCTGACAGCGGGTTGTGTATTCTGCCGCGTCCCTGTGAGTTCTGCGGTTCGCCGCGGTCACGCACATTTAAATCACACACGCAAGCCCCTTGCATGGTTTTTGTGCCCGCCACAAGCATATTTATGATATTTAGGCCAGAGGCTTAGTACAAAATGCGCCCCCCCCCCTCCAATCGCAGAATGTGGTGCACCCCCTGCTCTGGATACTGTATTGCTTCCTGCCCATTCCATTTAGATTCGTCTCCATCGGGGGCACGATAGTACTACGAGAAGTTTGGTTGGAGGTGACGACAGGTCGCCTCAGTGGCAATAAGCAGTTCTTATCCCCAGCGCCCACCTTTGCTTCCTGTGCAGAAATGTATAGTTGCCTCAGGCTAAAGAACACACAGTTGGCAACGTGCCACAGCTTTAAGTGGGCCGGGTCCTGCCGGTGCCCAGCACTGACAATTCTTAAAAGCAGGTAACGAGACGGGTCCCTGTCGGGCTCAACATTTTCGTCCTAGCTCTCTGAATGGAAAGAAATCTTACCTCTGCAGCAGTACACTGTTTTTGACGTAACTTTTATTTGTTTGCAGTTATATATTGTAAAACTCGAAGTGCTTTCCCTGAGCATCAACAAAGACATATTCATTTATTTTTTGGTAGGAACTGGCGATTAATTGATTTGCTCAGAAACACTGTACCTTGAGCTGATGCTGAGACTCAAACCTGCTTCCTGAGCTCCAAAGTTAGTAGCTCTCTAGCCATTACGCCACAACCACTCGCACAAGAACCAAAGCATTTTCAATAGTATATACAACGACGCCATGGTGTTATGTATGCATGTAGTATATTTATCTTATCCAACTAACAACCTTTGACAAAGCCAATAGTCATGGCTTGTTGTAGGTGTAATGTTACTTGTATAATATAAGTGGAGGCAATAACAGAAGCAGCAAAATACCAGTTAAGCTGAGCACATATTGGTATTTATAAGGGGGAGCCAAGTGCAGGGGTAGATTGTCTAGAGTGTCTGGGAGGGCTTTGGCGTCTTGGAGGACTACACATTGCTTGGGGCGGCCTGGGTGAAGGTCTGGGGGGGGCTGGAGTTGTATGTGGGGACACGGGGGGCATTGATAGGGGAGTCGTTCGGGCCTCATTCGGGCTCCGGTGTAGCTTTGTCGGTAACCTGGGGTTCTGAAGGGGGTGGAGTCTACCCGTCTCGCAGGGTCGGGGGTTTTTTGCAGAGCGCACTGGATCCTTTTCTTGCCGTTATGGTGAACATGGGGCGTTTTTAGGTGCTGACTACTTTTTGGGGTGTCGGCCTAGGTGCAGGTTTGGGGGGCTCGAGCGGACGGTACGGGCGTTATAGGCGTGAACAGGGAAAGCGTCTCGGTTAGGCCGCGGGCATTTCAAGGGCATTTGGGGGTCGTGCGTGGGTGAGAGGTACGTTCTTTGCAGTGGGCTTTTTCCTGGCGGACAGGCTCTGGGGGGTGACGCACTGTGTGGAGGACTTCTTCCTGGGCGCCAGAGAGGACGCACGGTCCCATGTCGGTGTGGTCATTCTCCGTAGTGAGCTCGACTCCATGGTCAGGGAGCACGCCCGCCGGAGGACAGGGGGGTCGCAACGCGCGGTGGGGTCTGACGCGGAATGGTGACGCAGCCATGTCGGGGGCAGCGGGGTATGGTAGGTGACGGGGGTGTTGGGGCCACTGCGGCAGGGGTTTTTTCCTGGCAGACGGGCTCCGGTGTGGGACGCACCATTCGGAGGGCTTCTCTCTGGTGGGACGGCCGGTTTCGGCGGACTGCCTGCAGGCGCTGGGTGGCTTCCCAGGCCTTGTGTTGACAGGGGGGGGCCCTGGGCCCGAGAGAGAGGGCACGGCCTCGGTTCAGTGCGGTCATACTTCGTAGGGAGCTCGATTCCGCGGCCTGGAAGCACGCCCCGGGGGTGACGTTGACTGAGGGCATGGCCCTATACATTTAGTGACGGAGGGCATGGCCCTATGCATTGGTGACGGAGGGCATGGCCCTATGCATTGGTGACGGAGGGCATGGCCCGATGCATTGGTGACGAGGGCATGGCCCTATGCATTGGTGACGAGGGCATGGCCCTATGCATTGGTGACGAGGGCATGGCCCTATGCATTGGTGACGAGGGCATGGCCCTATGCATTGGTGATGGAGGGCATGGCCCTATACATTGGTGATGGAGGGCATGTCCCTATGCATTGGTGACGGAGGGCATGGCCCTATTGCATCGGTGACGGAGGGCATGGCCCTCTGCATTGGTGACGAAGGGCATGGCCCTATGCATTGGTGACGGAGGGCATGGCCCTATGCATTGGTGACGGAGGGCATGGCCCTATGCATTGGTGACGGAGGGCATGGCCCTATACATTGGTGACAGAGGGCATGGCCCTATACGTTGGTGACGGAGAGCATGCCCCTATACGTTGGTGACGGAGGGCATGGCCCTATACATTGGTGACGGAGGGCATGGCCCTATACATGGTGACGGAGGGCATGGCCCTATACATGGTGACGGAGGGCATGGCCCTATACGTGGTGACGGAGGGCATGGCCCTATACGTGGTGACGGAGGGCATGGCCCTATACATTGGGATGGAGGGCATGGCCCTATGGTTAGGGGGGAGGACCTGCCGGCGGTACGAAGGCATTGACCTGACAGCACTGTGTTTGAGGGGGGTCAGCGGCACGCCATATGGTTAGGGGTGTGGTCCTGCCGGCTGGGTCATGCGGCACGTCCCGGGTTTAAGGGATGGGGAGTCCTAGGGGGGGTCGAGGACCGTTAGCACGTCCCTCGAGTGGCGGTTCTTCCTAATATATGGGGGAAGAGTAGGAGAACTGTTTGGATTATCGGGGGGTAGGTCAAGCACAATAAAGTATTTAGCCAGGTGGAGAGGCAAATTGACGTTATGCTAATTGTTACTGTTTGTGGATTGTGGGAATCAGTTAGGGGAGGGGGTGGGGGTGAGTCAGGAAATTACATATTTATGAGGTTTAGATTGTGCGGCGCAGGCCAAGGATGTTATTGTGTAGGATGCACCTGCTTCCAATAAAGCGGCCTTTTTCACACCTACATTGAGTCTCGGGTCGGTGCTTTTCTTCCCCCCCTCCCTTTCCCCAATGGGCCCCAAGGGGGTCCTGGGGGGGGCGGCCGACCAAAGGGAGGCCTGCCCCGCCCGGGGGAATTTGGGGGCCGGGGAAAGGGGGGGGGTGGAGCTGGCGCCGCCCGGGGACGGGTTTGGGTGTTCTGGTAGCTTTTGGGCTGGGGGGTGGGGTTTTGTTGGGCTTCTTTTGGGCTGGGTTTTGGTATCCGGCCGGGCACGCGGCAGAGACACCATTTTAAGTGTGGTGTCTCGGCCGCCGGGCGGGGGCTGGCGGATGGACATTTTTTCCCCTCCCTCCCTCCCTGGGTCATGTTACAGTGAGGGGGCCCCCAAGGGCAGGTATTTCTCTTTTTCGGGGGAGTTTCTTTTTCGGGGGAGTTTGGGGGTGTCGGGGGATTTTGGGCGATGTTTTGTTGGAAGCCGGTGCAAGGGGGTTTTATGATTGGGTGGGGGGTTTCGCATGTCGCTGGAGCAGGTGTGGGGTGCATTCTGCATGTAGGAGCGGTTCTTCCTAATATATGGGGGAAGAGTAGGAGAACTGTTTGGATTATCGGGGGGTAGGTCAAGCACAATAAAGTATTTAGCCAGGTGGAGAGGCAAATTGACGTTATGCTAATTGTTACTGTTTGTGGATTGTGGGAATCAGTTAGGGGAGGGGGTGGGGGTGAGTCAGGAAATTACATATTTATGAGGTTTAGATTGTGCGGCGCAGGCCAAGGATGTTATTGTGTAGGATGCACCTGCTTCCAATAAAGCGGCCTTTTTCACACCTACATTGAGTCTCGGGTCGGTGCTTTTCTTCCCCCCCCTCCCTTTCCCCAATGGGCCCCAAAGGTTGAATGTGCCGAGCTTGTAGAGGGGTGTGCACCACAGGTACACAGCGTATGTAGAAGTTACGTGTAGGTTGTGTGCAAGTGGCAACACGTTGCATGCAAATCTTGGGTGCATAATGCGTTCAAGGTATGTGAAGGTTGTGTCAAGAACTTGTCTACAAATGGATCCCGGAGGTGCTTGGAATTTGTGTGCAAAGGTTTGAAACATGGCGTGCAAATTGTGTACGCAGTTCGTGTACAGGCAGGGGCGTCATCAACCCCTCACTTTAGCAGCTTGAGCAGTGGGGTGGGTCCCACTGGGAAGTTCAGTTTAATATTAAACCTTTAACATTTTGTTCAAAGCTCTTTTTCGCTTTGATCCAAGACTGCTATCTCCAAGCAGAAGCTCTTGAATGACACTGCACGAGGACGGTATGATGGAACTGTGGCGTGGAGCAACCAAGAAAAAGAGCAGCTGAACGATGGAAGGAGAGAAGTACGGCTGGGTGATGGCTGGCGTGCATGAATGGAAAGATGTAGAGCAGAATGGATGGATGATAGAAGGATGAATATGTGAAGAGACTAATAGGTGGAAGGTTTAAATAAAGAATGAAGAAAAGATGGGAGGAGAGATGGAAGAGAAGAAACGTGAATGGATTAGAAAGGAAGAAAAAAGACAGAAAGATGGATGATAAGAAGGAAGAATGGATGGACAAAAGGACGGTGTAAATGAAAGATAAGTGGATGGATAAAAAGAAGGACTGACAGAACGGTGGGGAAAAATAAGGAAATAAAGGTGGGGAAGAACCAGAAATATGGATCAAAAGAAGTAAAGGAGGAAAACAGACGAAAAGAAGGATGGATGACAGGAAGGGCATTTCTGAATACTTTCTGGGAGAACTCTTCCATGAGTGCCTGGCAGACTCGCTCACCTCACTTACTGTCAATTGGTATATGGTTCGAAGAGGAGGGTGTTCTATTTTTAAGGCTACAGCCTTGTACACGGGTTGTACGTTGTATGCACGTTCTGAGAATGTGTGCAGAGGTAGTGTACTAGTGTGCAGGCGTGCAAGGATTGTCTGCAGAACACAACCAGTCTTGTGTACAGGCTGTATGCAACGCACGAGAAGGGCGTGCACAGAATCTATATGAGATTCTGTGTACAGGTTATGCGCATATGTTGTTAACAGATTGCGCCTTGGCAGTTCAAGTATAGGGTGTGTTTAGAAGATTTTTCGTGTGTAGTACAGCTTGTGAGCTGGGTGCATACAACTCTTTGTGGCTGAGCAGTGTAAGCATTTTGGATAGTTTATTTACCAGTTATTTTAGGCGTTTTGAAGAGATTGTTGGTATACTTCATGTACATGCTGTGTACAGGTGGTTTGCCGTCAGAGGCAAGTTGTGCGGAGAAACTAAGAATTGATGTGCAGAGATTATGTAGAGGAGGGCATTACTTGGGTGTAGGCTGTACACTGGGTGTGTAAATGTGCACAGAGCTTGTGTTGAGGTTGTGAGCTCTGAGTGAAAAACATGTGCAGACTGTCTTCATGGCTGGTGTGTGAGGTGCTTGTGCACTGGTTGTGAGTGGAGCTGGTGCACTGGCTGTGCCCAGGCAGGCAGCTTGTATTTAGGCTACGGCCGGTTTGTGTGAAATGTAGCAATGGGCAGCCACTGAAGACTTGATCCGGAGGCCTGGCTCCGGCCAAGCTCGAGGTCCTCTTGGATTCCCGAGCCCAAAACTTGCCGAGCTTCAATGTGGTTTCTTCCTGACACCTACACTCTACCATGATGCTCCAAGAATCAAAAAGAAAGCATAAACCATTGCTATTAAAAAGAAGTGAAAGAGCTAGCCATCTAGTGGGCGAATTGCGTAATGTGAAACCAGAAAACCTTGGACCAATTCTGGCTTCCCCGCTTTCCCAAACTGTGTGATCCTAGGAAAATATTTTAGTTCACAAAGCCTCCTTTTTCTTCGTTGTCAGATATGAGAGCAACTTTCAATACAGAAATTGAGGGTGTGAGCTGTACAAAAATAATCTGGTGTACTGAGGTCAAACGTCTCTGTATGTGAACTATCTTTTTCAATTTTAAAGAGACTATCATATTTTCTCACGATGTTTGTTGCACGATTTAGATTGCTCGTTTCGTGCAGAGGCTGTTAAGAGCCTCATCAGACCCTTTGCTCGTTTCTGGCTCGGCTTCCCCTGGCAATCTGTTGGCTCGCCCACCTCTAGTGAAAGTTGTGTTCAGTTATAAAAGTGGTGCGCAGAACCTGTCAGTCGGCTGCGTGCAGTGCATATTTAGGTGTATACAGTTTGGGTACAGGTTGTCTGCAGAGTTTGTGTGTATGTTGCCTGCAGAGTTAGATTGGGGGCTGCTGTGTGCAGTTTTGTGAACAAGCTGCTTGCTCGTTATGTGCACCGGTTATTTGGAACATGCATCAGTGATTTTGTGCAGAACACGTAAACAGCTTGTTTGCAAACTGCGTTGATATCTGGTACCTGTGTGCAAACGAGCGCTTCAAGTTGTAAAGACCTCCCAGTGCCGTTTCCGTTGTGTCCTGGCGCCGCCTTCGTTGGCAGCAGGGGAGAGGGGAGAGAGGAGGGGGCCGGTGCGATTCCCTCGCGGGAACGAGGGTTTGGCGCCCGATAATTGATAACATTTGGCGCCAGCTGCTCGCGCGAATGAATAGCCAGACGTGCATGTGTTGCCATTGGAAGCAATGCAACGGGTGCACGTTTTTGACTGGAAAGCTCTACCAATGGCTGAAGGTCTCTATCCTCTGCAACACATGCGCGCTGCGGAGGTGAGACCTAAAAAAGTAATAATAAAGCATACCTTGCTACCGCCAGGTTCCGCATCTTCTCTCCTGCTTACTTGTGTCCCACTCCAGGTCGGAACAGGAAACAGGCAGACAGGCTTGCACTCCTAAGCCAATCACAACACTCCAATGGAGCATTGTGCTTGGTATGAGGGCCATGACACAGCGCTCACCCAGGGGCTGGAGAGGTTAGCATGTTCTCCATGCAGGCTGTAATGCAGCCTGCATGGAGAACAGGGGAATGTGCATGCCTGTTTTGGGCAGCCCAAGGGGGCGACCAAACAGTAATTGCGCACAGGAGTGTCTACCAATCCTCCCCTGCAGCTCCCCTCTGCCTCCTCACGCACTGCCGCAGCAGGAGGAAAAAATAAAATGATAATAAAATTCAGTTATTATCATTTTATGTTTTCCTTTCCTAGCTATTCCTGGCAGTGGGGCGACACTCCTCCACCTTATCGGAGGAGCAGCCACTGGTAACGTGCTACAGTAACTTCACTAGATGGTCCTGGGACATTCCTTACGGTGACCCCTTCATGTTCCAAGAAGCCAAGGTTCTGAAATAGTAGATGGTCAATAGGAGGTTGCTGTCGTTGCACTTCAGGGTTCACTTCAATACGGAGCAGTCTAGAGTTTGAGAATACGCAGAGCAGGCATGAGTGACGTTTTCTGCTCAGACAGGAACTAGGTTGAATTCCATGTTATTTTTTTATTTTTAGAATTAGCATGAAAAGTCTGGTATGCAAATACTGTTCATTTGCATCTTTTTTTTTTTTTGTGTGTCCTCATTTTCGCCCTTGGTATATCGCATCAGGCTCTGGGAGAGAGGAATATACTGTCGCAGATATACTGGTAGTGCTTTCACCGATAATTCAATGTTGACACTCAGTATAATCACGTCTCTCCATAAAGCACCACAATATAACCGTAGCAGGGAGATGTTGCTGCAATTCGATATCCACTGCCGTTGGGGGAAACCATTGGGTATATTGAAAAGAAAAAATAGGGATAGACCAAGCAGCTTAATCATAGGACAGTGGGAAAAAAAAAACCACAGTCAAAAGCCAACTAATTCAAATTTAGGAGAAGCCAGAATTTACGTTTTTCGGGATTGCCAGATCTTGCAAGGTCAACTTTGGATGTTTGCAGGACTGAGATACGCCAGTCTAACAACGTAGGAGGTGCAGAGTCTTTCCATTTCCTGCAGATTTCTCTTCTGGCCAATAACATGCAATAAAAAAGAAGGTTCTTAGCAGGGCCTCGAACTCCCGAGAATATTCCAAAAATTGCAGTCATTGCATTGATTGAGATTTCTACCTCCAAAGATGTAGTCAATAGTTTACTAATTGAATCCCAGTAGGAAAGCAAGAGTGGGCATTCAAAAAACATATGTATATCAGAAGCTGCCAGAAGCCCACATTTAGGGCAGGCTACAGGGGAGTTTATTGAAAATTTCGACAGCCGCTGTGGTGAATAGTATGCCCTGTGTAGGGTAAAAAGATGGTTCCTACGCAGCCAGGCTGGTTTCACTATGTCCCACAAGATTTTAAAAGAGGCGTGCCAGATGTTATCAATGTCCTGATCAATAAAGGAAGCGCTCCACAATGTCTCCGGTAGAGTGAAATCACCGCCAACCTCTTCCAATAATAAGTGATACCAGACTGAAATCTCCTTACTCACAGGAGGTTTGTCCAGCATCAGGGCCACTAAGCTGCTATCTCCTCCCAGTTGGTATCTCCCCCTAGCTGAACGCTGTGAATGAGCCCAACTCGCAATCTGTAAATACTTGAATCTAGAGAGACCCGGCCCTACTCTAGCTAGTAAAGCTTCCCAAGGGAGGAGAGAACCATTTATGAACAGATCCCCCCAAACCTCCAAACCGGCCTCCCTCAATGGTGTTGCCAAGCTGTCGAGAAGCCATCCTGGACAACCCGGGGAATCCCACATTGGAGACCTGCCTGCAAAATAGCCCAGTTTTATGGAGCCTCTTAGCTTAACCCACGTTTTTGTCACTCCCAATAATACCTTCAGCTTCACCTTTTTAAAAAACTTAGGATCCCCGAATTTAAACAAAAAACCCTGTTGGCCAACTCCCTCTCCTCTAAGTAGTGCAGATTCTCATCTTCTCTTCAGATCTCCGTACCGCTCTTCCCTCTATAATTGCTCTGGCCTATGACTATGGTGAGGTATCTGGATACCAAATCAATGCATCTAAAACTGAGATGATGCAGTGGAATGACCCCGAGCCAGTGGCAGGGGCTCAGTTGAGTCTTTCTATGCGTTATCTTGGCCTCACTATTGTTAAAAACATAGACAAAATTGCAACGCTGAATTTTTCATTGGTAGCAAGAGAATGTAGAAAACTTATGAGGTCTTGGTCTACACTCCCGCTTTCTATTCTGGGTAGGGTTAACCTTGTTAAAATGTCTATTTTGCCCAAAATTTCCTTTTTGTTTAATACTGTTCCGCTTTATTTTGAGCCTTCTATCATAGCAAAATTGCAAAGCGATATTAACTCTTTTATTTGGAATGATCGCATAGCTCGGATATCATGGAAAAAAATCAGGCGTAGGAGAGAAAAGGGGGGTCTTGCAGCTCCGGATTTACAACTATATGCGTGGGCTTTTCAATTCTCCCATGCCAGGATGCTGCTTAAGATGCCCACGAATGTGGGAATAGGTACTATGTTCTCATTTGCATCCTTGTCAAGATCATATCCTGATGGACTTTGCTGACGTAGCGCCCAGTGCCTGTTTTATTCGCCTGCAGTGCGTAAAGTGAGTTAATCGGATATCTCTGAATTATTACTTTATTTTCAGATAGCGTAGCGAAGAAGCAGAACGAGGGAAGCCTTGCTCTCTGTATCCAAGCGGTCCTATCGGATTTAAAGCATTAACTCAGAGAAATGTGGGGTTAAGTGAATTACCTCCGTGCACTGAAGGCATAGAATGGCCGTGCGCCTGCGGACTGCGGCAGGTCAGATCAACACCATACGGCTACTGGGGGGAATTCTAGGCACTGAGCACGTGCTTTAGTATTATATGGGATGATCCAGCCGCGGGCAATAACTTCAGAATTGCTGGATTTCAGTAGATTCCACCTCAAAATACTTCTGCTGAAGATTTGGGTGTATTTTACCAATGTATCCTACATGCTTGCAATAAACCACTGCTATAGTACATTTCTGAAGACCCTTCCTTGGGTGGGGTGTCTTGTTTTATACACAGCTGTGCGCATAATGTTCTCTACACTGAATACAGAGCAATAGAACTGATCAAGTCTTCCCTCTCCTTCTTCAGGCGGCGCTCTCCATCTTCGGCATGGTCGGAGGCCCCTTGCTGGGGCTGTTCTCCCTCGGCATTTTGTTCCCTTGCGCAACACCAGTAGTAAGTACACGCAGGCTGTCAGTTCAGCATCAGAATTTGTTTATAAAAATGAAGATCTATATGTAGAGTGAATAATGTTCTTTTAACAGAATGAAACATTGACTTTGGTAAGTTTTCTTTTGCATCACTTTATTGTAAGGACAAATAACTTATACCATAGTTTTTATGCATGTGTGAATTGATGTATGGCCAATGTAAAACCATCACCATAAACACTCATCATGTTCCGGTGTGCGTCAGCCATGATCTAAATCGGGCAGTGGAGAAGTGTGGCTCAGGGGTTAGAGGCAGCAGACCCGGAAGCTGAGATCGGTCCTGGACCAGGGTTCAATTCCCCGCCTCGGCGGGGTCTTGGGCTAAAAATTCCACGGACTCGATAATTCTCGCCCCGGTGCCTCCTCGACTCACGGGTTCACACTCTGCGACTCTGGGCAATAGCTTGCTTAATCTCCACAACGGCCCCTCACGGCGGGATGCCTGACTTTCACCTTGTGGATACCCTGCTATCTCACAGGGGAATACCAGGAAGGGTTCCCTAAGCAAGCGCCGGGAAACCCACTGCGGGTAGCTGTGCGCTATATAAGCTCAACTACATTTACATTTGCTATATCCATTCTAAAGTGAAATAATATAATGAAGATTCTATAGGTAAAGTAATGAATGTCTCAAGTTCTAGGCCATTGATTGATAACAAGCATTGCCAAAGTCATTATGGCTCTCCCATGAAACCTATTGCTTTGCAAATGTTTTTTTCTCTCTAGATCTTCACCATGCTCACATCTGTACGTGTATTTGGAGGCATTATGTAACAGTTTTTCTTAAACAGAACAAAAATAGCTTCTGCAGGAGGCCACTTTGCATGTTTTTTTCTTTTGCTCCAAGAAAAAACATTTAAAGATAGCGGCAGGGCATGGACACGCAAATGTGGGGGCTATAGTCGGATAATTTTTCTCAAACGGAAAGAAAAATAATTTAGAAATGGCTATCATGCTGATGCACTAATACGTGGTGGCTATTTTTTACTGTGTTTTAATTGACCTTTCTAATGAGATGGATGGCCATCTCGGAACAGTAAATAAAAATAAATAAAGAATGATCCTGAGAGGTGATGGAAAAGCAAGTAGCACAGTATCTGCGTGAAGCTGCTGGGCCTTCTGAAGTAATAGAAACCCCCCCAAAAAAGCTTGGCATTGGGGGCAAAAGGTTGTGGGGGGAAATGATGGTGCAGAGCACGGGAACCCAAAAGCGAGTAACCTTGCAGCAGTGTAAAGCTACCAGGCCATGGAAAAAGGAAACCAAAGTAATTATAAAAAGCGGGTGTAGATAGGAAAGGGGCGCAAAAGATCGGAAAGAGAGTGTCCTAGTAGCAGTACTCATCTACCATGCCCATGCACAAGTAATATTAAAGCAACTGAAAATCAATAATGAAGCGGGTGGGAAGGAGTGGGCTAGCAAAGCGGAGGGCTTGAGAACAGAGGGGAGAGAACAAAGTGATCCACTCCCCTAGAGTGATGAGGCAAACATTCAATAGCAGTATGAGAAGGGAACCGAGATGGAAGCTGCCCAGTCACGACCAAGGTCTGATCCACTGCCCACACTATATATTGTATTATAGACAACGGGTCTTTGACAAGAGACACCTAAGGTGTCTGGAGGTTGAGACCTAAAGAGGGGACAGCCAGGTTTAGAGTATTCTGGGCAAATCCTAGACAGTGTAAATTACTCATGACAAACGCCTTTCTTTCTTCTAAGGACACGAGACACCCTTTCAAAGGGAAAGCAATCAAATATGGCCTAAAGATGTGCGGTGCCACCTGAATCAGACCACTGCAGATAATGTTAACGCGTCCCTCAATAGATTGTAAATATGTTTTAGTCTCCTTGAGGTAATTTTGTTGTGTATTGTACCGCAGTGCTTAATGTGCCAGTTCAACAGGTGTGTTTGGGTAGTGGACTCCCACCTGCGGGCCACCACCCAATGCCCCTAACTCCTGTCCACACTGTGGTTGTTTTAACTGAGCAGTGTTTTCATCATCTTTGCCTGTGCACAGGTTAGCTTTTTCACAGTCTCTTTTGTTCGCATCATTTCGTATTGTTTACTGACATTTTGAAACATTGTTTCATAATCTTTTATTCGCCTACATCCTCCTGATGACACAAAAGGTGCTCCGATAGATTATCAGATACTACATTTCTTTCTTTTTCTTTATCATTACTAAAAAACATTCTCTTTTTTTTCAGGGCTCCATCATAGGTCTCCTTGCAGGGTTCACTGTTTCCTTGTGGGTCGGTATCGGATCTCAGATTTATCCTCCTCTTCCAGAAAGAAGTTTGCCATTAGATCTTACAACTGCTGGGTGCAACTTTACCATCAACAACAACTGGACCTTAACAACGGGAATGCCTGCCATAACATCCCTTACAACAACCACAGACTTGGACAGGTGAGCGATGTGTCTTCTGCTCGCCAGGAAGCAGACAGATGAAATAAGAGAACAGATGACAAGGTGAAAATTAGAGAGGCAAGGGCTAAAGGGAAAGGAGTGAGTCAAGTGGGGAAATGGAGACGAAGACCTAATTGGTAATGTATATAGGTTGTGGGGAAGGAGTCAAAGATGCTTTGGAATATTGAAATGGTCTATGCATACCTCGCATTACAAAAACGTTTTAAAAGAGATGACCTCGTGCTTGGTAATAAAGCAATTACCCCACCAAAGGTATTTGGCCATTAAATGACTCCACCCTTTTGTGACGTACACCTGTCCACACCCCACCACTTTTCTCATGTAATTTACTTAAACAATGCCATCTCCTTTGCTCCAAGTGAGTCTCACTGTGTATGTATATATGTATACATTGCAATTAGTGGAACGCTAGAAGAGTGATCTACACAGTCAATGGCAAAGACATAGTCAATGTGTGATTGAAGGGTTAGCTAGCTTCTAAAAGTGACTATGGGCTGCTGCAACATGATGTAGTGTTCTTTAAACAGGCGTTTCACATGGATACGTGGATGTTGTTCAAGATCCTGAGTACACAGAGGGAGAAGGCCTGTTGCCTTGTTTTTTTGCTCTTCTTCATCTATGTTCTGATGAGATCCTGGCTGAAGATGTACTGAGTGCCACTGGAGGCGGTGAGCTTCTCAGCCAGATAGCAAAGGTGCCGGCTAAACTGATGTAGAGCTAAGAGATATTTTTTAGGTCTGAAAAACAGTTTTGTAAGCGGTTTTTGGTTGCAAGGTCTGATTGCTGGAGCTGCATATCAACAAAAAAGAGCTAAAATGGATCTTTCCACAGTGCAAGATTAATCTCAATATAACTAAATTTTACACCAGGCGATTCAGCCAGTTGGTGTTGTTATCTTCATTGTGAGCAAAGAATGAGGGTTCATGGTCTACTCTAGTCCGGGTGTCTAGTGCACCATCACTGTCCACAAGCGTTGACCAGCTGTTTGCCCATGATCTGCAAAGTTAAGCTACAATATAGAGTTTTAGCTTTATACTTTCGGGTTAAGTAGAAGAGTATTTCCAATGTAGGAACGTTTCTAAAACGAGGAGTTTAAGAGAGTTCGGTGAGTATGACTTGAACCCCTACTATATAGGGGAACATAGGGTTATATTATGGTATACAGGGTTACTTTGTACACATGTTGTCTCTTTCCATAAAGAAACATAATAGCCCCCAGAATTTATGAGTTTTATCTAGGGAGGCCTGATATTCCATTTCATATTGATCAAATAGTATCAGTGTAGCTACATGAAGTACTGCTCAGAGAAATGAATGGGTTATATATATGATAACAATTTTGGGAGGAAGGATTTTCAGTGGTTTGATTGAATTGTGTTTGGTGTATTACAGCACGAATAATGAAACGTTCAAACATTATAGTTACATCTTTAGGCCGCAGTGTGCTTGACAAGGGCAGCACAGGAATTTGGAAAATATGGGTTGAACATAGCAGAGACTGAAGCTGCAGAAGAAACAATTTACCACTTAACACTGGTCACCAGTTACCACTGGTTCATTTTGAAGCTGAGATTACTTGTAAAAATGTTCCCCTTTTTTGTATAGATTTTATGAAAGAGATTCCCACATGAATCAATACATCGAGAGCAAAGGGAGCATTCCTGGGACACTCCATGCTTCTGCGCAAATATATTAATTGCTCCACATGTTCACTTATCTCCTCAAACTCTTGAAATAGGAAATTAGATCTCTTAAATCAAAAACGTGGCTATCATGTTTATTAATTCTTTGATTCACAACAAAAAGTAATGTATATTTAAACATGTAGAAACAATTATTTTAGCACTCAGTCCTGTTTTGATATGGGCATTTATGGTGTCGTTGATAAAAAAAAGAAATACATAGGACTCCTCACACTGAAGATGAGAATATAAAAATGCACTTCCAAAAGGGATTGATTTTGGGCGACGACAAAGTGTAGTTCGTCGTGAATTTATTGTTTCGAGACACAGATTCATTTAATGTTACAGGTCACATTAAGGGGCTCATTAGGATGGCGGACGGACCTGCGTCCTTCCGCCACCCTAGAGGAGGAGGGACCGTCCGCAGGGGCAGCGGCGGTCCCTCCAGTGCAGTTAGGATGTGACCGTCAGCCTGGCGGTCACATCCTCAATATTTAACATTGCGGCGGGTGCTGCTTGAAGCAGCACCCGCCGCAAGGTTGAATATGCATGCTTAGCATTTGCATGCACAAAGCGGCAGGCACCGCACGGTGCCTGCCGCTTCGTGCACGCAAATGCAGGGGGGTACCATAGGTACCCCCCATGTGTACCCCCCATGTGCACCGCCAGCCATGTTAGAGCTTTACCGCCGCCGCCGGAAGGTGACCGCGGCGGAAAAGCTGCGGACCGATTTTGAAACCCACCGCCATCCTAATTTGGCGGTGGGTCTTTTGTGCCTCCCCAGCGGTTTTCCCGCATCCCCCGGGCCGGCGGTGCCTTCCGCCGGCCCGGAGGATGCGGGAAAACCGCGATCCTAATCGGCCCCTAAATACCTTTGGCTGCCCTCTTCATTCACACTCCTAGTGTCATAATAATACTTTTAATAAAGTTGAGTTTCTATTTGTATTTGGAAGCCAGAAAGTTGAGACGTAAGCTGACTCTGACATCATTTTTTGAATGATTTGAAATCCTCTTGGTTTAGCTGTCTGCATCTATGTGTAAAGAAGTTGTAAGTGCTGGCAGTCGTAAGTGCTGACGTGCATCCTCTTTCTTTTCCAGACCTGCTCTGGCCGATAGCTGGTACTCACTGTCCTACCTGTACTTCAGCACCCTGGGGACCGTAGTGGCTGTAATTGTTGGCGTCATCGCCAGCCTTCTCACAGGTATGTTATGTCCGCCGGGCTGTACATTTAATACAACTACAGCGACATTTGATTTACATCTACTGTGTTGTCAGCCAGCATATTTGGCCGGCACAAAACTTTCTGCTGCATGACCACACAGAGGGCACTTTTTGCCACATTGTGTTTTTGCATCTTTGGAGACAAATTCCAAATAGTTTGTCTCAGAGAGTGTTACACTCGATGACACCAACTGCTCACAGTCACAGCATCAAGACAATATCGTTTACAAAGAAACTCACAACCTGAGACTCTGAAAGAACTGGTTAAAATAGCTAACTCCCTGCAATTGACTGGGTTCCTTTTTGCCCAAAAGCCTTCGCATTTGGCATAATACAGCTTTGCACGTGTGCCTTATGCTACATAGAAATTGTTAAAATTCATGTGGTTTGACATACAGAAAACAAGGGGGCAGATGTATCAAGATTTCATTTTGCGATTTCTAAATAGCCATTTTTAAGGAATCGCTAATAAGAAATCGCAAAATGGAATGTATGTAAAAAATCGCAATTTTTTTGCGATTTCTTAGTCTTCCTTATTTGCGAATTCGCATTTTGCGAATTCGCAATTAAGGAATAATTTCCCATTCATTCCTATGGGCCGGGAGGCCCATAGGAATGATTGTGAAATAATTCTCAATTTGCGATTCGCAATTTGCTAATCACAAATTGAGAATAATTTCAAGGGTGCAGGGGTGTCTCAAGGACACCCTGCTGCACCCCTGAAATGTACATGTGTGTGCATATGGCGCACATACATGCCCTTTGGGCATGTGTGTGCGTTACATGCCACCTTCAAAAATGCCAAATTGTGCATTATTTCAAGAATTCGCAAATTACCATCAACTACAAGTTGGTGGTAATTTGCGATTTCTTAACCAAAATTCGCATTTCAAAAATGCTACATGCATAGCATTTAAGGAATCGCAAAATTGCGATTCCTTAAATGCTATGGCAAAATAAGGAATCGCAAATTTTTGCTATTCCTTAATTTGTGATTTTTTGATGCATGCCAAAACATGCAAATAGACCGTTTGCGATTCGCAGAGGCTGAAATTCTGCGAATTTTGGCCTTTGCAATTCGCAAAAGGCTTGATACATCTAGGCCAAGGTCTTGTAAAAGAACAATTCAGATAGTGCTTTTTGCATATAGGATCAGTTGTGCTATCTCCAGGGGCATGGGTAATCTGTGCTCATCGAGTGTTGTTGTCTGAGACCCCTGTGATTTAAGTCCTTCTTCTTTTTTGTCATCCTTGGTTGTCATTTCCTGTTTGATTCCCCCGTCGGATGGTATATTTAGGTTGCGCATCTGAATCTACTTTAATCTTCCTCTTTTGTAGCAACATTACTTTCCATTCTATTCTCAGGTATGATATGACTCCTGCCATGATGTTGTTTCACTGATAAATGCAAAAAGAGCAATTGATGGACAGAATGCAGAACAATGTCATACAATCACCCCAGTACGGAGATCTGGGCCTAATTCCATCGTTTTCTTTGTCCCACCATGCCATTCTAGTTGGAACCCAGCCGTATGCAAATTTGTTTTGACCCTGTGCCCAGTGGTACCAGTCCAGCCGGAACTGCCAGGCCAGGTTTTCCCTGGACTGGAAACATGCATCCTAGGACCATTTTCGAGGTTTCACCCATCATCAACCAGGATCGGTTGACTCCAGTGGCATGGAGAGCACAGGACCCACGTCTGGGCATACCCGTCCCACTCGGGGTGACAAATGCTAAAAGAACAATTGATGGACAGAATGCAGAACAATGTCATACATTCACCTCAGTACAGAGATCTGGGCCTAAATCCATCTTTTTTTTGTTCACCATGCCATTCCAGTTTGAAACAAGCCATATGCAAATCAGTCTTGACCCTGTGCCCAATGGGTACAGTCCAGCTTGAACTGACTGGCCAGGTCCTCCGTGGACTGGAAACGAGCATCCTATGACCGGTTTCGGGGTTTCACCCCTCATTAGCAAGGCTAGTTTGAACCCAGTGGTGTAGTGAGCACGGGACCCACGTCTGGGTATACGCTTCCCACTTAGGGCGACATATGCAAAAGAAATAATTGATGGATGGAATGCTGAACAATGCAAACAGAGAATTGTATTCTCAACGCTTTTCTGCTGACTGATTCATAGTGTCCATTGAAATTCATCATGGTAATATCTTACATCAAAAGACACATATCATTTTTTATCTCATACATGCACTGTATAAAGAAAGCTTATTTTTTAGTGCAGTTTGAATTTTTTAAATTTTAGCGGTACTAGAGTAAGAATTCCTGACCTTAAGATGCCCACCCTGTATAAAGCACTTTGCAGGACTTTAAAATAATTACTACACTCAGGACACTAAACCAACCGGGAGAGGAAGTTCCTCATCCCAAAAATAATTGGTATGTGGTTTCTTCCAGACGAGTGCAGTGTTTTAAGAGGTTTGCAAAGTGAAGAGCTCTGTTGGTAACTGTAGGGGCTATTTTGTGCCTAGGTATAGAATGGCATCTCAGTCAGACCCTTGAGGGTATTTGATTTGTACAACTAGGGCTTTAAGTGGGATGGGTCTTGCTGCTGCTCAGCCCCGGCAGTTCTAAAAAGCATTTTCTGAGAGGGATCCCTATTGGGCTCTCCATTTTGCCATCAGCCTCAGGGTGAAAAAAACATAAATCTTAACTCTGCAGCAGTGCCATCCTTCCAGTGCCATCCTTCATTGCCGGTGATGTAACTTCAAAGACACACAGTCACAGTCTCATCATTTCAGAACGGTAGCATTTTCAATATTCTATACGAGAAGCAATAGTTGTGCTTATTTATCTTATGCAACTAACAACCAGTGGCAAAGCCAATAGTCCTGGCTTGTTGTAGGTGTAATTTTAAGAACAGATTTTTAGCTTTCCTTTTTTAAACCATACCCTAATCCCATTGGCCACACCCCTTTGAGAGGCCACCGATTTGTTTCACTCCATTTAAAGTCCTGTGCACCACATACATAAGTATCTGCATTAGCCAGGCTAGTTATAGGATGCTGTTTTACCTTCGTTGAGCCTGTCTGGCTAGTATTTTAAAAGGCCATTATGTGAAAGTTCAGGTGATCTTCTTTAACCAATATTGCTAAACTTGGCTGTGTATATGTGGGGTTACGCAGGAGAGAAGTCTTCTGAGTTGCCTGAGTTCCAAAACGTTTCTCTTGGCTATAAAGCTTGTTTGGTGGGCCTCCTCAGTTCATGGTATGAGTCGAGCCTATAGTTTATGCTGATGATTTGAGGTTCATAGAATGAATTTGCTACATATCTTTATAACTAGGAATTTATATAACCATATCATTATGATGCTTATTTTGCAGGGGGGCTGAAGCAAACAGTTAACCCAGACTTTCTCCTAACCAAACGGGACTTCAGCTACATCTATGACTTCATTTCGTACTGTAGAGGCAGCAAAGTAAGTACAACCACCCCACTGACTTTATTCACATCCTCATTTGAGAAGGCAGATGATACGCTGATCTATAAAAATTAAACCCTAGTGAAATTAAGGCATCACCATAGTGAGTGTTGTCAGGCAAATCTCTGTGAACAGCCCTGTGTTGTGAGATAAGGTTCCAAATCTGCAAGAAAACAGGAGTAGTCTTTGATGTAAAAAACCTTGCCTAAAAATAGTGATGTAAGAAAACAGCTGTCGCCTGCCAAAATACTGTAAATTTACATCATTAAAGTGAAGCTCAAAACAGCCACCATTCTTATATTATTTCCCCAATAATATGCCTTTGAAAAGTGCTGTTCCAATAACATATTCAAAGACTGGTAGGATGAAATATTAAAATCTATATCACTTTGGGATTATAGCAGGGTGGTTTTCGGTTCACTGTTAGAAGACAAATGTTGCTCTTGCTTCAAGTTCCATACAAAGTAGAGTAGGTGCAAAGTAGGGTACCAAAGGGTTCAGTACTCATTGGAGTGCTCTTCAAAGAATAGGAAGGTGAACCAGGAGAGGCTCTTGGTGATAAGGTTTGAGTTACACACATTTATGCTGTGGTGGGGAACAGCTACCAGCATTGCAGCCGGAGCTGTTCACATCGGCCCACTGGTGTGAGAAACCTACTACATCATCTACTTCAGTCATAGCTAACAATGTGCTATGCCTATGGGTGTCTATCTCCATTAAAGAGGAGGTTTCATTTTCCTTGCTTGCGTTAGAGACCTTGGGAACTTTGCTACATCATTTAGAGTGAGTGGAAGAATTTGTAATGATCTAACAATGTTCTGAAATGTTTTGGAATGTGCTAGCTACCATTCATAGCAGCAGAGCACAAGGTCATACATTCAAGGGACACAAAACCAGGGACCAGAGCATAATGTAAGTGGGGCTATAAAGGCCATAAACCAGGAGGGTCTGGGACATTGAGGATTATCATATTTGGAGTCTTGACTATTGGTGCACATTACAACAAGGATGCAGAAGGGGTACGAGAGATTCTGGCATGTGTGCAGAAGCAATGAATGAATGAATGAATACACACTTGTATAGCGCATGGCTACCGAAGGGCATCCCAGCGCTTCATATGACACCTTATCATTCACCACTGCTCATGGAAAAAGAAAAGTGTTCAACTGCTTCCTGAACCGGAGATAGTTATGTTCAAGACGAATATGGTCTGGAAGCTGGTTACAAAATTTAGCCTCATTGTAAGGGAACCGTCGACCCCCCATCCGCGTCCGTTTGATCCTAGGGACTACCAGAAGTTGTTTGTCATTAGATCTAAGTGTCCGAGTAGTGCGATATAATAGCACCATGGGCTGAATCAGAGGGGGGCCATTACCAGTAATGGACTTATGGACAATGCACATAGCCTTAAACCGAATTCTTTCCTGAACAGGAAGCCAATGCAACCGGGGAAGAGCTAATTTAGCAGAGTTACGTTTTGGAACATTCATTAAAAGATGGGCTGCACAGTTCTGGACAGTCTGTAAGATCTTAGTCGTTCCTTGTGGCACGCCAAAGTATACTGCATTTGCATAGTCTAGCCATGATAAAATAAGGGCTTGGACCAGCATACGCCTAGCTTCAAACAGCAGAAGAGGCAGAATCTTCCTTATCGATCAAAGTAGACCATAACAGTTAGCTGCAACATTACGTGCTTGAACTGTGATATTAAGGTTCGCGTCGAACCATACCCCAAACTCTTGATTTGTTTCTTTGGTGCAGGAGGAGGGCCAAGACAGCTAGGCCACATGGGATCTAAATTCATGGGGGCAGCATGGCCTAGTATCATAATTTCTGTCTTGGCACCATTCAGTTGAGGAAAAAGACAGATCCATCCACTCAGACACCTTCACCAGACAAGAAGTAAGGTTCAGGTCAATTTTATCATGTTGGCTAAGGGACAAAACCAGCTGGGTGTCATCAGCGTAGGTGACCATCTGGATCCCCCAGAGGAGCACCACATCCGCAAGGGACCTCATATAGATGTTAAACATGGTGAGACTCAACGAAGATCCCTGGGGGACTCCATAATGCAAAGGAATCAGCTTCGAGAGAGCATCCTCTTCAAAGACCGTAAATGATCTATCTGAGAGGAAGGACTGCAACCATTTAAGGGCGGTCCCTGCTACACCCACCTCCCTGAGTCTTTGGATCATAATTTGATGGTTTACCGTGTCAAAGGCTGCGCTGAGATCTAACAAGATGATCGCAGCGCAGCCTCCATTGTCCACGATTTTTCTAGTTTCTTCAACCACAGCAAGAAGGGCGGTTTCCGTACCCTGATTGCGTCTAAAGCCGTTTGGGTAGGGTGGAGGCATCTATTTTCCTCCACAAAATCTGCTAACATGGAATTAGCGTATTTTTCTGCAAGTTTACTAATACCTGGCAGTAGAGAAATGGGGCGATAATTGGCCCATTCCTCAGGATCTAAGTTGGGCTTTTTCAAAAGAGCTTTGACTCTTTCTTGTTTCCAGAGAAGCGGGACCTGCCCCGTGACAAGGAAAGAATTTATTACATCCAAAATAACTGGGGAGACAATCTCTGAGACCAAATTCAGAATGGAAGGAGGGGCGGGGTCTGCCAGAGATCCCGATTTAAGTTCCCTCAGAAGTTTCTATAGGACTGGTAGAGTCAGCGGAGCAAATTCCTCCAGCCTAACTTGTTGAGTGGGTGGAGGTAAATTTATGTCCAGATCACTTTGTTGGAACATTGAATAGATGTTATAGACCTTCGTGGCGAAGAAATTTGCTATTTCATCACAATGTTTTTGGACATTCACCGATTCACTAAGAGGACTAGGGGAAGTGATCAGGGATTTCATGATTTTAAAAACTAGAAGCAGAAGCAAATTTTTCATGATAATAGCGGATTGAGCAGCTTTTATTTAATTTTTATAAAGCTTAAGTGCTACCCTATAATTGCTCTAATAAATAGATTGTATTAACACCATCAGAACCTCTTATTAGGTGTTGTGTTTGGTCCTGTAGAACATATCTCCATCAGACTAAATTCCCCCAAGAGATTGGATATCAAAATATTTTATGGCTTAATCTTTTTTTTAGGGTTTTAGAGGCTCAATATGATGGCGATTGGACTTTAGTCCGACTGCCATCCTGTCGGGAATGGGGACACCAGACTAGCTGTTGGTGGTCCCGCCATCGGTATTATGTGCGACCACCTTCAAGTTGGTCACAATGTGTATAGTTTGTATTGTGGCGTGTGCGGCGGGCTGCAGCACATGCTGCAGTACAAAATAAACACATCTCACATATCCCTGCACTATGCATGCGGTGCCTGCGACATGGTTCAGGGATATGCCAGGGCCTATAGCAGAGGCCCAGGGAGAAGGGGACCCTGCCAGGGGCCTCCAAGTCACTTTCAGCCTGCCTTTTTATGGCGGGTTAACCGCCATGCAACTGCTGGCGGAAAGGGACATCCTACAGCAATGCCTGAGCAGGCACTGCCACAATTGTAGGGATTGCAGTTCCTTCGACGGTCCAGCGGGCTCCTTTAGCTCGCCGGATCCCTGGCGGTCGGTCTCTCAAACCGCACATCATTGTAATGTGGCAGGCAGACCTCTACGATCCGATGCCGGTGGGATCACCACTGACTGCTTGACGTGGCGGTCCCACCGCTTTTGCAATGAGGCTTTGAATTACGCGCACATTAGGATAAGAAAGGGGAGTGTTGACAAAACCTCAAAATTCCTCCGAAACATGTTCTTTTGACCTCAAGTTGGTGTTTAAATAGTTTTTATGTAAAAAAAATTATATAAATTACTAGATTAATTTTGTCATTCGTTATCAAAAATCTATACTCAAAAACAATCAGGTGTGGTGGATGACGTAGGAAGACATTGGAATTAACAAAAGATGAGAATTCATCCATTTCGCAGAGCAAAATACGAGTAGAAAGCTTCTCAGTATCATTGACATATTCAATGTGGCTTTAGAATTACACTTTTTCAATTATTTAGCACTAACAATATATATAATAGGTTTTAATATTTTTCAGCGTGTTGAAGGTCATAGGGGGAATTTGCAATATTTGTTTTTATTCGGTGCATATTGGAGACTATTATCCATAATTTAAAAAAAATATATTATATGATCCTAAAACTATATGTTAAGTTAATAGTAGCTGTGCTAGTCGAAAGATGAAATAATGTGCCTCTGAATTTAGAAATGTTTGTGTTCGAACAGCCTAAATCCAAGATGGCTTGAATACAACATTAGACACCGAGCTTTCAAAAATCACATCATCTAGAAAAGTAAAAAAATACGAATTTTTAGAAAACAAGATAATGCTAATGCTATTGAAGTCTGAAGTACTAAGATCTCACAAAGAACTCAGTGTCCACACAGTTTTCTGAAAGAAAAAGTATAAAATTATATTTTTGCACAAATTCCTCTTACTACTTTATCTCAACAGCTATAAGGTTTGTACTTAAGTATGAAGAAACTGTTATGCCCTTGAAGGAGATGTTTCTGACTTTTTTATATGTCTCATTTCATGTAAATCCCATGAAACTCAAGGTGAAACCCAGGGTGGTATTGAATGACTTTTAGCAAACCTCAGCTGTAGACTTTAATTAATGTCTTCTCCTCTTAACTCTTTTCAGGAGGAGAAAGTAAAGGTTTTGAATTGGACCCCTTACCCTGTCACAGAAAATGGGACTGACAACCCGGCCTTCAGCAGCTATGAGATGGAAATTACGGAAGAGACTCCGACGGCTAATGGTGTCAACAAATGAACGATCAGATCTACCTGCAGCAGCTACGGAGGGCGCTATTGGACGTTTCACTTCAAGAAACCAGAATTAGATGGATTCCTGTTAACCGGTATGTGGTTGTACTTGTCCTCATGGTGCCTCTAAGTGGGGATTAGTATACTTGCTACCTTACAAATCTGGAGTCCAAAGGAGAAGGTGCCAGTATTAAGATATTGAAATCCATTTTCCTTGCCTCTGAATATGACTTCATTGTTATCATTGGCATGCATTTAAATGGCAATGTTGGTGTAGCAGACCGAATGAGGATTGGACATGTTATTGAAGCAGTCTCCCTTTCAACGATAATACATAAAATATATTCAATGTATATGGTTTCACACCGCGTTAAAGGAGCTCTGAAGACCCATAAAGACACTGATGATTGTGCTATAATCCTACACAGTGGACACCTGCATTATAATGCTTAGCACTGGAGACGTGCCAAAGCTCATACTCTTCTTTTCAAATGTGGCAAGAACGTCGGAATGGATGTAGACCTGCCAACTAACACAGTGGGTGCCACAGTGTGACGCACGATAGCGGCTCCCATCACACGGTCACCTGGTGAGGAGCCGACTTCATATGGTGGCAGGGAGCATAAACTAAAAAACACTATAAACAGTGGATTTCCAGCTCGTTTTCCAAGGCTTTGAGCTGCTGACACCCATTAAGGAGTGTGAAAAACACATAGACATGCTTTTTTTTTTGGAGCAGGAGGAGGTAGTTTGGGGCAGGGTGGTGGCCAAAAGGCCTCCAAGGTACTGCTCGACACAAGGCCCCCCCTCCAAGATCCATGGTGAGATTTGTGTTCACATTGGCAAGTATGGGGATGGGACATAGGGCTGATCTGTTGCCCGGTGGAGGAAATACCCAATTGCCGACACCAGCCCCTGGACTACAGCTTCTCTATCGGCCAACAGTAGCCACATAGGTGGCAATATAAGTAGGATGTGTAATCTATTGTAATTACGTACTTAAGTACACCTTACCTGAAACTGTGTGCGGACTATCACTTCTTAGAGAGAGAGTGGAGTATGTGTCCGTCTTGGGCAACAGTGCCAAGGGCAATGTGAATGCAAGGCTAGAATAAAAATACATATCAATAGTAAAAAACAAATCCCCAATGCAGACTGCAGCGACACAGAAACAGCATTGATTAAACTTAAATCACATCGAAGTGTAAGAGCAGCACAACTAAGACTCCACAATTCCGGAAATTTTGCATTATAGATCTGTTTTACTCACCTCTCATTTCCCAGCCAAGAATTTTCTTGCTGCAAGTAGCACTCCATATTTCCAAAATTCGTATTACTTACAGTTTTAGAACTTATCCCACGTGTATACGGATTAAATAAATTGTGTTTCTGTGTTAGAAAATACTAATTACATTTCTGTTTTAAATATTACAGTGCCTTTTCTAAATTCTAAAAAAAAAAATTGACAACTTGATTTATCTCTGTAACAGTAATTTCTACAGTTGCAAAATGTTTTAAACATTTTTTGAAATATGTTGTATTTTTCATTAAAATCATATTTGTTACACATTGTACTTTTGTATGTTATAAGAAAAATAAACGTCGGGTTTCATTTTTGCACGGTCATGTACACTGCATTTTATGAAGATTTCACATCCGCATGAATTAGCTGAGGAATTTCGGCATGCAGGGCAATGGGAAACATTAATTTAGCTGATTATTCACCGCCAAAACATGCATTCGAATACCTTGCTGCTCCCTGCTGGTGGTCCAGTAACTACTTATTTTTTCGTTGATATTCACGGATGAATTACTTTGCCACAATAAAATGGACAACATCATGGATTTACAATAATTTAAACAGTATAGAAAAACAAATATTTTCTGAAATAATTCACTTTGAGGGCACAAATATGATTTGTTTTCACTGCACCTAAATATAAGACACTAATACTGACATTGAGGCCAATTTTTGGTTATATACAGTGGCGGCTCCCCCGCTATGGGGGAGGATCGTCACCCCACTGCTTTCTCGCCGTGCGAGAAGCAAAAAGATAAAATGGTACTAACTTTTAGTTATTACCATTTTATGTTTCCTTTGCGGGCGGGTTGGTGGGTGTGGCTGCTCTGCTAACTGAGCAGGGCAGGGGAAGAGGAGTTTGCCCACTCCTAAAGTGTGCAATGGCAATTTGGTCGGCCTCTCGGACCCAAACCAGTCATGCGCACTTTCAGTGTTCTACTATGCCCACCCCTCCAGTCCCTGGCTGAGAGCCATATGATGGTGCTCAGACCAATCACAACGCTACATTGCAGCATTGTATTTGGCTTAGGGGAGGGAGCCTGGCTACCTTCTTCCTTTTCGTGTCAGAGGCAGGAGCATAGACGATGCGGGACCCGGCCTCAAGGTAAGTTTACCTTTTAAATTCCCCCACTGCAGAACCCCCTCACGAACCCCGCAAGCCATGCCAGTAGCCCCTGGTTAAATATCTTTATGCTATAGTCCTGTTGATTAAATGCACTTGCGCAGCCCAGATAGTATTCACAAACCTTTGCTCTGGAGTAAATAGGAACATAGAAAAAACAAACTGTGTCCCTCACAAGTAACAAGACTCCATAAGTAGTCCAATCGATTAAAAGCGAATAATGACAAGTTCTATAATAGAACCCTTACCATTTGGCAATACTAGCAACAAGGGAGGTGAACTATGCTAGTGTTAACAGTGTGAAAATCATTTATGCAATAGGTTATTTGCAACAAGTCAAAAACTTTTATCAAGGGTTTGTTTGGAGTATAGTATACAATTTGTTTAATTTAATTTCATACAATTGTATAGACAATTAACATATTGTTGGTACATTAAAATAATAAATTGCATAGGTGTTGATCTTACAAAGTTACACACAAATCTCTTTTTATTATTCAAATGAGACTAAGTACAACACTGCCCACCTACATCCGTTGGCCGGTGGTGGCTTAAATATGAAGACAAAGGAGGCTCGTCGGCACAGACATTATAGAGTCAATTAAAGAAGTGAACAAGAGAGAAAAATGTAGGAGGGGACAGAGAAAAGGGGGAGGGAAGGAGCTGTTACTTGCGAGCGGTAATGTCTAGGGGATGCAGTTTGGTAGTGGTGTGATCGGTGGGCGCAGTTATTGGTATATGAGAGTTCCCGTAACTTGGTAGAGAGGTACATAAGTCAGGGTTGCCACATCTTGTCAAAAAGGGGATGGAGATGCCTTGCCACTGCCGTTAGCTTTTTTATCCCTATTATATCCTACAATTTGAGGTACGTAAGTCAGGGTTGCCACATCTTGTGGAAAAGGGGAAGGTGCTGCAATGCCACTGCCTTAGCTTCTTCATCCCTATTATATTCCACAATTTATGAAGCCAATCTTGGTGTCTTGGAATAACTTCCTTCCTCATTTACTATGGAGGAGATGTTTGGCTGCTCCGGGTGCGAGAGAGATGGCCCTAACCCGGGGGGACCGTAAGGGGTAAGTGAGGGGTTGTATGTCAATACAACGCGGTTGTTACACCGCACTACCATTACAACGTGGATAAAGAATATTCCAAGATTTCAAAGTTACATATTATTGGGCCTCCCAAACCCCCTCACTTGGGGAACATCCATTCCGATGCAGTTGTTACACCGTGCTACCATTACAACGCGGGCAATACAACGCAAGTCGTTACCTCGACTTGCGCTGTAGGGTGCTGGACTTAGGAATAGCAAGATTTACTATTCCAACACCAGCCTACGTACAGTAGCGAAGTTGTTGGAATAGTAAATCTACTATTCCTTAGCCTAGAGCGCCCTCCAGTGCAAGTCGTGGTAAAGACTTGCGTTGTATTGCCCGCGTTGTAATGGTAGCGCGGTGTAACAACTGCATCGGAATGGATGTTCCCCAAGTGAGGGGGTTTGGGAGGCCCAATAATATGTAACTTTGAAATCTTGGAATATTCTTTATTCATATGATATTTATTGCACCTTGGACCTCTTCCAAAAAGAGTTGTAGCTTGTGGCACTGCCATAAAAGATGAGGGAAAGGTACCAATATTGTGAAAATTTCTGTAGCATTTCTTTAGAAGTGGTGTTTCAAGTTGTTGTCCGGGTGCGATGCAGTATGTCATCCTCTTCTTTGTCAGTGATGGGTCTCTCGCATTTCCTTTCCCATCTAGCGCACCCTGATGACTTCAGCGGGCACTGCAGTGCATCTAAAAAGGTGTAGAGGTCAGAGCGTATTTTCTTATCTCTGTGTCGCTGAGTTGCCATTTTTCAAAGGGTGTTAGCTAACCCTAGGCAAAGCACTACGCTACGCTCACGTAGTTTGTGAAGTTTGCTCAACTTTGCACGTAGCGAACTGCACGTAGCGCATGCGTAGCGTAGCACAGCGGTCATTTTTTGCTTTCTCCTGGTCCTCAACGTCAAGTTGGCGACCGCGAGCAAGCAAAATGACATCCTCGCAAGACTTTTTCCTTGTTCGCAATCAGCAACATCAAGTTGCCGATCGCGAGCATGGAAAATAACCCTCCCGGCGAGATTCTCAACGCAGGGAGGTCAGGTTTCTCATTGCGAGTGATCGCGCATGCTCGCGACTGCTCGCGATGAGAAACTACCATTCCTCGTTGAGAAAGCTGCAGCTCGGGTAAAAATCTACTCGAGCGGCAGAAAAGTACAGCTCGTCCTGTGCAAGATGCCGTTTTCAATGAATGCACAGTGCCAGATGCTTGTCCGCACTGTGCAATCATTGAAAACAACATCTTGCACAGTGCGAACATGCTACTACGCAGCTCGCGTAGTGCGAAGTGCACTTTGCGTAGCTTCGCGTAGCGCTACTTTGTGAACTACGCCCACCCCTAGTGTTAGCACACTGCTGGCTTGTGGCCAGATCCAGTGCTGTGTCAGTGAGCCACTGCCAAATATTGCCAGCGTGCGGCCTCTGGGAGGCCACAAGAGGCTTGGAGCATGTGGAAGTCCATGAGGCCATCTAGATTGAATAAATCCCCTATACTTTTGCAATTAGCTTCCTGACAGATCATATATGCCACACCTTTGGCCAGTGGGGAAAAATTCAGGTTGCCTATCAGTTGAGTTTGAGGGAATAGTGGTGTTGAAAGCCCATGTTGCAGCTGAACACGGTGCCAGACACCAATAGTTACTCGGAGCACCAGTGAAACGTAGACACTGGCTGGCCTGCTGGGTTTTGGAAGCCAGAGTATTTTAAAAATGTACATACCTGCAATTGCCTGGTCCACAAACACCAATGTTTCTCTATTAAGGTTCGAGACCACTCCACCATGTAGCGTAATTGTGCTTCTTGATAGTAGCAGTGTAGGTTTGGAATCCCCAATCAGCCTTTATGTAGTGGCAAATAAGCACGGGTCTTAGCCATCCCAACACGTTTGTCAGCCCAGATAAAATCCCAGGTAAGGATCTTCAATTTATCCAAAAGTGTCAGGGGGCTGGAGCGGGAGGGGTTGTATCACATTGAGGAGCCGAGGTAATAGCATCATTTTAATGGCTGCTATTCACCCGAGCCAGGACAAGTTATGGGCCCTCCAAGTGGTGAGAGTTAAAGGTGTGTTGGGCAGAAGGGGCAATAGCTCTGAGCTACTGTAGCAAGGAGTGTAGAGTGGATCTAAAGGCCTAAATATGGGATCCCATTCTCCGCCCATTGAAAGGGCATAAGTGGTGCCAATCGAGCCTTCTTCAGCTTTGGAATGCCTATACCAAGGACTAATGACTTTTGCAGGGTGGCCTTGAATACTGAAGTGGCACTGAGTGCAGCCAGCTCGTTTACCAACCCCATTAAGGATTATCTGGGGCCTGTAAGGGTCAAGAGGACATCGTCCGTGTAGAGTATGATCTTGTGCTCTCTCCCAGCCATCCATATGCCTGCAATGTTGGAGTCGTTCCGAAAACGCACCTTTAAAGGCTCTATATAGAGTGCATGGAGCAAGTGAGACAGGGTGCAACCCTGCCGGGCCCCGCGTGTAATGAGGAATGGGGCAGAATTCCCTCCATTACCTGCACACTAACTCAAGGAGCGTGATAGAATGACTAAATCCATTTAGACAACCGGGCCCCAATGCCTATTCTCTGCAAGACGCTCTGCAGAAAGCGCCAGCGTTCCCGATCAAAGGCCTTTTTGGCTTCGATGGAGAGCTGCACAGCTGGAGTCTGGGTACGCTGTGCCTTGTCCAATAAATGGCACAACTGCTTTGTGTTATCGCTACACCCTCGCTCCAGAATAAACCAAGACTGATCTGGATCTACCAGGCCCTGTACATAAGGCGCTAGCATGTGGACAAGTATGCTGGTAAACATTTTAGCATCAACATTCAGGAGAGAGATCAGGCGGTAGGAGGCACAGCATTTTGGGTCTTCACCAATTTTGGGAAATACTGTGATTGTTGCTAAACATAGAGAGTCAGGTAATGTGCCCATATCACTGAAAGTGTTGAACAAGTTGGCCAAGAGGGGGGCGAGTCTCGGAACAAAAGCCTTATAGAATTCCACACAATAGCCATCTGGGCCTGATGCCTTCTTAGGCTTCAACTTCTGGATGGCCATTAGAACCTCTCGGGGTTTGATATCCATGTCCAGGGCTGAAAACGTGGTCACATCGGCTTCAGAGTGCGGCACTTGAGACAAAGACACCTGTGTGCCTGAGTCCAGTAGTAGGGGGCTCTGATGTGTAGAAGGATGCATAGAAAGCTCGAAAAGCATCCGCTACATCCGCATCTTGTTGAGGAGGGACACCGTCTGTCCCTCATATTTCCAGGACTCTCCGCTCGATGCCCTGGGCTCTAAGGCAGTGTGCAAGCATCTGCCCTGCCTTATTGCCACCAACATAGTATTTTTGGCAGATGCGAAGCAGCCCGTATTATGCTCCACCTAAGTCAATCTTCCAGAATTGTTTCTGGACAACTGTTAGCTGACGACAGGCTGCAGCTGAGCCCGAAACGTATGTGCTGAGCTTAAAGGTCCCTAACCTGCATTTCTAACTGGTGGTGTGTAGCCTGTCTCTCTCTGTTATGAGCTGTAGATATTGCGATGAAATTGCCCCTAGGCTTCACCTTCAGTGTCTCCATAGGATGGGCGGAGTAGTCGTAGGTGAGTCATTAATATCCAGGATAGTAGTTAAACCTGCTAAGGTATCTCAGCGTATTTGGTCATAAGTGAGGAGTTTCATGTCAAGGCACGAGGTTGATGTAACCGGTGCCTGCCCCCAAAATTCAAGATGCAGCCTGATGGGTGAGTGGTCAGACATGTGGCCACCTCGATGGGGAAGGACCTTAGAAGGAAGTGCAGAAAATGATCCAAAAAGAGAAACAACCACACAAATGTGTCCCCTACCTGGGGTCAAACAACAACTAATTACTAGGGTCCATGTCGTTAGTTAGTTCTCTGTTGAGGCATCATCCATACAGAGGAGCTCCGCCGGGCGCCGGGAAAACCACAACCAGAACTCTATTGAACTTACTAGAGGTACCTGGTGGGCTAGTCGGCCTGTGGCAAATAAATAATTAATTACCGGTACTATTTTTGAATACATTAATAATAACAGATAGCTCAATAAATAAGAGGCAAGATCCGTGGAATCTGAGTCTAACAGGCTTTAATCAGGCATAAGGGAAGGGACAGGATCGGAACAGCCTGAAATAGAATGGCAAGGAAGGCACGGACTGGCAGCTGCAACGTTTCATCAACAGTACATGGTATATATAGTAAAACATCACAATTACATTACATACAGTAGGCGTAACAAGTGACAGGCTTAAGATAAGAACACATGGGCGTGAAAAGAAGGCGTACACAGGGCGTGCACGAAGACATGTGATGGGAACGTCACAGAAGTGTCATGAAGTGGGTGGATACATGGAGGGGGCTACCAGAGCAGCTGGAACCTTTAACCTAGTGGTGCGCGCAAACGGACAATGACGTGTTACCGGGGAGAACTGGGGGCTCTGACTTCTGCGCTAGAAGAGGAGACGAAAGTCTGCGATGTCAGGACGACATGTGCCTATAGCATATCTGGTATCTGGTGTTTGGAGTACATGTTGATAGAATCTAAAAGTTATCAGAGCAAAGGCTACTTGACACTAAGACTGGTGCATGCATATATTCTACATGTATTGCGTGTGCTATGAATCTTCTATGAATATTAATACAGTAATTCTCTTGCATGGAGACAGAAAGACTAGACTATAACTGGAGATGTTTATGCGGTTCGTTAACTTAGGAATGTGAAGACGGAGAGCTGAACTGATAACTAGAGGCATAACATATTCTTGGCAGACGGGCAGGCAGAGCCAGGCCGGGCACCGCGCTGCGCGGCAGGAAGTAAGTGAAGGGTCAGGGATGCAGGTGGGGGCTGCATCGCTCCTCGGAGTGGTTTCAGGAGACTGGAGCTTGAATCTGGTGTCCGGGTCCTTTGAGGCCTAGTAACGGGGACAATTCGATAAAATAACGTGCACAATGTAAAACGTGGGCAACATAGGCCTAATACTCGTTGCTTTCACAGGGACTGGAAACTGGCATATTAACGTTGGACACAACTATAATTGCGTCTTTAATCGATCATAGGGGGATATATGCATATCGATCATGCACATATAACATAGGATGGGGAACACGTAGGCACATATAACAAGGCAAAATTCAATTTTCCTCATTCCCTCCTTGTGCCCTACGTTTCCATCAGGAAACATCAATATTCATGATACCATCTATCTGTTCATATAGCATCATTTGCTCGTCTCGAATTGTCTTGGAACGGGACTTAGGACTAGGAATACAAGAGGTAGCACACAAGCCGCAAATCGCAGGGCCACATTGTAAACAGAGACAGCAACTGAATATAATCATTACTGCTATACCTAGGAATGACAATACTTTCCATCCCCAGGCAGATATTATACTCCAGAGCCAACCGGACCATGTCCAGGTGCCTGGATTCTGGTGTGACTGATGGGCAATTTTATGAAGTCTGGTTATAGCTGAATAAACAGACGGTGCGTTATTAGGAATGAAAATGCAGCAACTAGATCCGATGACTCTACAAGCTCCTCCCCTATCGGCCAGTATGACGTCAAGGACGAGACGATTTTGGAGCACGACAAATCTCATAGCAGATTGCTCTTCAGTTAAGTTACCTAGAGCGGAAGTAGTCTCATTCACTACTGCTTCAAGGGTTCTGGTTAGCCTACGTATTAGCTTACTATTCTGGACAGGACCTATGAAGAAAAAGAAACCTTTATTGAAGTCTTGATATTGTTCTAATGCAGTTTCAGTTTGATCGAGAATTGGGGACTCGGTCTCCCTTCTATGTCTAACGTGTACTAGATGTGTGTTTCTGTGATAATCGGATGGGGCTAGAAAAACTGGTGGCAGTAGGAAGGCAATGTAACATGTTCCATCCCAATCTAGGGGCAGACGAACATATGCGGTCTGACCACACACAAAATATGAATGACGTGAAGCTTTGAAAATAGATTTCCCACTGTCACTATACTCGACCACAGTGGTACAATCACTATGACCTACATGTGCGGAACCATTCTTTCTGACACATAATTCACCTTTCAGTGGTAGAACTGAAATAGCAGGCAAATCTGGAGTAGTCTCGGACTGAACATTCAAGACCATGAAATTCGAGGAATAATTACCTAGATCATATACTTCATTTTCTAGATCTAACCCTGTTCTATGGGAAAGTCCTTCCTTGTCTGGGAAACATGTTCTATTCAGAAGGGACATATCATTTGAGGATGACGTTAACGTGGACCATGCTCCACACGAACCATTGTGTGAAAACGGATAGGGAAAGAGTGGCAGAACTCCCTTCGGTGTCTGGAAAGGGGGGAGTCGGCCACACACCCAACAATCTGTGGCATTGCTAGTCTGGTGTGAGTAATGTAACATACGGATAAACGTATTATTGCGCATGGCAAGACGATAGGATAACTCGTGAGGAGGCAGGTCACTAAAAGTGTGCTCTACTGTAACATTAGAAGAAAAATGTACATGTGAATTAATAGGAAAACAGAAATGTAAGGCATAACTTATGCAGGTAACCATAAGACTCAGAAATGTCATAAATAATAGAGTAATAATGCATCTACTTCGAAGATTCTTACAATAACGTATTCTCTTAGAGTTTTGACTAACTCTCTCACTGTGTGGGTCTATCTCATACATGTCAGGAACCTGTCTAACCGTTTCACCCGAGAGGGACTTAGACAATTAAACTGGCTGACTTACTAGACCTTAGTTTTTCTTTATACTCCTGCTGCGGAGTTTTCTCTAACAGGGGAAGTTTAGATTCAGTATCTGGGCAGTCCTTGAGAACGGGGCAGTCCTTGAAAACAGTCTTTGGAGAGAGTCCATGAAATCGCTTCACATGACTGGAGTGCAACCACCCCTTGCGACCTTCGATCTTGACGGCGGTCCTTGTTGTTAGTAGGACGAGTCTTGGCTCCTTCCAGCGGGGCTCCAGCGGACTTGAATGATCAAAATTACGAATCAAAACGAGGTCGCCAGGTATGACCTCATGCGGTTTCACTTGAGTGTTGTCTGGAAAAGCAGCGGCAACCTGTGAACGACAAGAGAGTAGTGCAGACATCAAAGAAGCCAGGTAATCTGTCAGCATATTACTGTCAACATCTGTAATTGTACGTGGTCTAGGTGTACCCCACATGTTTGGGGGACGACCGAAAATTACCTCGAAAGGGGACAGACCTGAACGGGAGTGGGCGACCATTCTCATATAGAAAAGGGCGACTGGCAGTGCTACTATCCAATCTACGCCTTTCTCTGCGCATACTTTGGCAATGCGGATTCTCAGAGTCTGATTATGTCTCTCTACGAGACCGGCTGCTTCGGGATGTCGTACACAATGGAACTTCCACTGGTACCCTAACAGAAGGGATACTTGTTTCATAAGTTCGGATGAGAATGGCTGGCCGTTATCTGAATACACGACCCTAGGTAAACCATAGCGGGGGAAAAACTCACGAACCAACTGCCTGGCAGTGGTCGCGGCAGTGTAATCTGGAACTGGATATGCTTCTGTCCATCTGGACAAAGCACATACGACTACGAGGACATACTTGAAACCTCGACATCGATCCATCTGAATATAATCCATCTGGAGGACTTCAAAAGGGTGGTCAGGAGGATGGAATCCACCTTGTTCCACCGGGACACCTTTACCTGGATTGAACTGACAACATATCATACAGGTACGCACTTTCTGCTTGGCTGCTGCTCGTAAATGCTTGTTAAACCAGAGATTCTGAATACTGTCTATCATGGCCTTTTCTCCTAAGTGTGCTGGACTATGTGCAGTGTTAATAATGACTTGAACCATAGAGTCGGGGAGAAACCATGTGGCTTTTCCCTTCGTCAACCATCCTTGATCTGTCTGGACCCCTCCTTGTTCAGACCATTTCTTGATTTCATCGGGAGTAGCATGTGACTGTATATCTAGTACGTCTTGTGTAGGGTCCTTAACTGTCATACAAGTCGTCTGATCTGGAATGTCTGTCTGTGTCGTGTTAACTGGAATGTCTGGAGTCTGAGCTGTGAGCTTGGCTGTTCGATCTGCTAGATCGTTACCCTGGGAAATGATGTCAGTGACTTTCGTATGTGCCTTGCACTTCATGATAGCGATAGCTGTCGGTAAATGTATTGCATCTAACAGAGCTTGAATGAGGGGGCCATGCTGAATCTTGGTTCCATGAGAAGTCATGAAACCTCTCTCTTGCCAGAGTACTCCAAAGTCGTGTACGACTCCGAATGCATAACGTGAATCTGTGTATATGTTTACTTTCAGGTTCTTAGCTCGTATGCAGGCTTGGGTCAGAGCGACGAGCTCTGCTGCTTGAGCAGACAGGGTGTCAATACGATGTGTTTCTATAACTTCAGTTTCAGTAGTCACTGCATACGCGGCTACTAGTTCTCCTGTACTTGTTCTCATACATGAACCATCCACATAAAGTGTCAGGTCGGGATCAGATAATGCAATGTCTGTCAAGTCTTGTCTTGGCTTTGTCATGGTGTTAACAACTTCCACACAGTCATGCGTGGCAGGATTTGAAGTAACTGAGGGTAACAGTGTAGCTGGATTTAAAATGTTGCAGCGTCTGATTTCTATGTGTGGCTGAAACAATGTCAGTTCATAACCTGTTAAACGTGCAATTGTCAAATGCTGAGTCTGTGTTCGGTTTAAAAGAACTTCCACGGAGTGTGGAACTTGTACTGTCAGGGAGTGTCCTAACACTATGGAATCACTCTGTCTGATAGCTAGAGCTGTGGCTGCAACAGACTTGAGGCACGCAGGCAGAGCCTGGGCCACCGGGTCTAATGTGCTAGAAAAATAAGCACAGGGCTTGTATTGTCCTGCTTGATCTTGTGTGAGAACAGATAATGCAGTACCATCACGTTCAGTGACAAAAAGTGTAAAAGGCTTACTGTAGTTTGGTGTTGCTAGAACAGGTGCTTGGCATAAGGCTTTCTTTAACTCATTGAAAACAAGTGTATGTTCTTGGGTCCAAGGGAGGACAGTCGATGCGGCTGCCTCCTGTGTCGTTAACTGTATCAGTGGTTTGGCTAGAAATGCGTACTGAGGAATCCATTGTCTGCAATTAGAAGTGAGGCCAATAAAAGCTCGTACCTCCTTCTGAGTCTTGGGCTGTGGAAGATGTGCTATTAACTGGATACGGTCTGGTGTCAACTGCCTACCCCTCTTGGACAGTAAGTGTCCAAGGTAGACCACTTGCTGGACACAGAATTGTAGTTTCGAAGGGGACACCTTGTGCCCCATCTCGGCCAGGAAATACAAAACTGTAAGTGATGCACGTTCGCAGTCACGTTCAGAACGGGCTGTGATCAATAGATCATCGACATACTGGAGCAGGGCAGTGTCAGTTGGCATGTGAATATTGTCTAGTTGCCTTTTAAGTGCTTGACTGTAAATACTAGGACTTTCTGTGAAACCTTGAGGAGCTCGTGTGAATTTATAGCTCCTTCCATTTAAACAGAATCCGAAAAGGAACTGGCTGTCTGGATGAATGGGGACACTAAAGAATGCGTTTTTGAGATCAATAACAGTAAAGAACGTAGCTTCGGAATCAATGGCAGTTAATAGGGAAGAAATATCTGGGACCACTGGGTACTGGGGTATGATACATTTATTAAGTTCTCGAAGGTCAATCACTAATCGATAAACTGGAGGTGCATTTGGATCAGTACGTTTCAGAATCGGAATGATAGGAGAATTACATACATTGGAGTCAGTTTCTACAACTACTCCTTGAGCAATGAGCTCGTCAATGATTTTCGATAAGGCTGCTACAGCCTCAGGTGGCAATTTGTACTGTCGGATTCGTGGTAATACAACACCTTTCTTCAGAGTGACACGATGGGGTGTGATGTGCATACAGCCTACATCAGTTGGACCTTGCGCCCATAAATGCTGAGGTACATTCGATAATCTTGGATCAAAATCACGTAATACATAATGACCTTTAAAATCGCGCAAAAACAATCGTACCCCTTCAGGGGAGCAGCATATGACTGCTCCTAATTCCTTCAGGGTCTTAATGCCTAGTAAGTTTTCTGGACATGATTTCGTTAGTAACAAGTCTGTAGTTCGGGACAATGGACCAACTTCTAGGGAAACTGGTTTCGATATTTCATTAACAATAGGCTTTCCTGAAAATCCAAGGGAAACATTTCTAGAGCCTGAGAGTGGAGCCCCTGGAACCTCGTCATGACTGATGGTAGTCCTACTTGCCCCTGTATCAATCAGAAACTTTCTGTCTTTCCCTAATACTTGACTATGTACATAGGGACCCTCTTGATCTACAGGAATCTCGATGAGAGGCAAGCCAACCTCCCTCTCTAGGCTGTTTCATGAATACTGCTGATAATCTGGATATTCTGACTGTGCATACTGGTACATCTGCTGTGTAACATGTTGTGTGGCAGCTATAGGCTGCGGTCCTGTAACTGTCTGTGGTGCATTCTGCGGTGGCTGAGAATTCTGCGAAACTTGTTCTTGTCTAGGCGGACGTGGTCTCTCTTTCGTTTTACCAGTAGCTATGTTGTGTTTCAGAACTGCACATTCGTTTATATAATGACCTTGCTGTTTACATTAATTGCACGTCCCCTTAACGGGAGCTGCAGGATGACTAGTTTGATTCGGACCCCTCTTCTGACTGTCTTGCGGAACAGATTGTGCAACTAGTACTTTCATTTTCGTGTCTTTCATACGTCTCCTTTCATGTTCCTGCTCCTCCCTAATTCTGTTCTGGTGGTACTGTAGCATCTGGAGCATTTGTGACGGAGTATTAGCTTGCCAGGTACTTTCGACTTTCAGTACTCGATTTTTAACTTGTGGACTTGAATTCTCAACTAGCTTGGTAACAAAAAGATGTGGATACGATTCACTACTTGTTTTCAGACCACTATTAATAATGAAACATTTCTCAAATCTAGAATAAAAATCACTAGTATCTTCGTCTTGTTTCTGTTTACAGGCTGAGATGGCATCCCAGTCTTCCTTTTTCGTGGCTAGTAATCTTGGCAAGACTTGTATTAACAATTCGGGCAATGCTTTAGCTTTATCCCCAAGACCGGTACCTGGGACTCGTGTGTTATCTTCAGTTTCTAATGCGGTCCAATCTATCTTTTTCTCTCCCACCTCCCATTCTTTTTCTTTGAGTTTTTCATATATGCCCGCAGGCAACAGGACCTTTAACATTTTAATGATATCAGGATACGTGTATTCTCCCATACGGAGCATGTCCTTTAATTCACGGTGGAACCCTGCGGGATCTTTATCGTGACAGGGTATTAACTTTTTCATTTCCAGAAGTTCTATTTTCGTGATAGGGGTGTAAACAAATACTCGTTCTAGACCACCCCCCTCTCCCTTAACTGGATGTACTTCTCGCAACGGATTCTGTCTGTCTATATAGAAAGGTTTTCTTTCTGGGGGTGGAACAGGAACAAAATGTGGATTCAGGAACGTTCTGTATTTGTGGCGCTGTTCTAATATGACACTAATTAAATCGGTACCTAGACCTTTCCATCTGTTTAGGAGTAACTCGTTCAGTACATCATGTAAAGGACCTGGATCAGAACGCTGATCCTCATACAGTGTAATGAGGTGCTGGATCATATACGTACCCACCAGACGCTGCTCGGCTGGGGGCAGTTTCAGAAACGTTTGGGCCACTATTTCATCTGGAAACGTGGCAGAATCACTAGTCCATCGAACTGCTGATCGGGCTAGTTCTTGTTCATGCATTGTACTAAGCTCGCTATAACCTATTCGTGATTTCAGAATTTGATCGGTGGCCTGGAATACTTGTTCAAGAGAACACTGTTCTGGTACTGGAGGAGGAAAAACTTTCTTGTAATCTAGGCGTGAATGTCTGTCGGAAAATCTAGTTCTACCTACATACGCTATTCTGGAGGGATTCTCGCTGTCTACCTCTTCACTAGAAGAGTCATTCTCTTTCTCGGTTCCTCTTTTTGCTTCCTCCTTCTGGTGTATACTTATAATTTCCTTACGAATTTTCTTGTACATACTTTCTACACTACCTTGTGTCTTGTGTTTTCCCTCGGCTATATTGTCACTCCACCTGGTCAGGCCTTTCATCTCGTCTTTGTCTTTATCAGGATAATCTTGCTCTCTTATTAAACAGTTAATCAAGAACTGTAAAATCATATGTTGAATCTCGGCTTTTCTGTGTGCCATAGCTTCGTGAATACTTCCTGGATTCTCTCCTGTACGGACAAAACGATATATTCTGTCTAGATGTTCCTTCATGTCGGGCAGGGTGACCAAAAAGTTGGCAACCCGTCTTAAACGTACTGAATATAATACCATGTGATCTTCGCCTGGAACTGGATCGTATATACAGTCAGTAAGAAGTCGCTTGAGGTCTGTGTATGTAGCCACTTTTGGCGTACGCTGTAACGCTGCTTCTCGCGGCGTCAGTCGTCTTACTTGAGGCGGGGTGATAGGAGCACCTCCCCCCGCACCTCCTGAACTAGAATCGTCAGTTAATACTGTACGTGCTGGTAGAGTGACTGGCAAAACGGGTACATTTAATGTGGGCTGGTCCGGGGGTACTGGCACATTAACTTGGTCTCCGGGACCAGTGGCTGGGGGAACAGGAATTACATTATTTACAGGATGCTGAGGGTGAGCGGGCGGAATACGATTTGCATATGCCGGGACTGTGTCGTCCAAGTAGGACGAAAGAAAAATTTCAGCTGCGGTCGGTTTATGACGTAGCTTAATCGGGACCAATGGTGGCGGTAAATTACAGGGTGCTTCCGGGGTTGCTTTCGGCAAGCCCTCGGCAAGAAGAGGATACATACCTTTAATAAGGGCATTTCTCTGTCTGTCTGACTGTTCTGCTCTAACTCGTTCACCTTCTTCGATTAATTCCCTTTCTTGGGCTTTTTCTGAGGATTCCCTACTTAATTCTGTTTTTCTGAATTCTTTTTCGGTTCTTCTATGAGATTCTTTGCGCCATAACTCGATGGCATCTTTCTGGGATTGTCTGGGTTTCTTTTTCCATAATGCTTCTTCTACTCGCATGATGCACTCGGCATCCCATGTACCTGATACAGGCCATCTATATTTCTCTTCAAGATGTTTGGTGTAATCCACCCATAAGTCTAGATATAATATGGCATCTAAGCCATGCTTGTGATACATAGAAATGTCCAGGACTATCCCTAGGAGGGACAGGAACTGATTCTTCGAGTAACCCTTTTCTGGTCTTTATCTGACGTAACTTCGAAAACAGAGGCATGATCGGGTTGTACTTGCGAACACAATACAATAATCACAGTAATGAAATGGCAAACAAATCACTCATACCACGACATAGAAATACATTAAATAACAGTTCGAACAGAATACTACCTGATACACTGAAAACATAACACTTGACTTTCTCGAGAACGGACTTACTAGAATTACTGGATGTATTGCTAAAACAGTACAGAACATACCGGTCTCGTAAAGAGACACGTCATACCGTATCCACCTAGGTGGACACGTCGGACTGGATCTGTGTACCCAAACCCATCGGACCAGGAACAAACTAATGAACCTGTCTAGATACTTCCCCCGCAACGGTACTCACCGGGAAGCAGAAACTGAAGGCCTCGGACTGGACTGGACTGCTACGACGTCTGGTTACTACACATGCGCTTCGAACTTCGGTGCTTCGGTTACAGGTGGGCCTCCGGATACCTCGGACCTTGCTCTCTCGGCTTGGGCTCTGGTCGGGACGAACCGCATTCCTCACCGCCTCGTCTGGATGCCGGACCGCAGTCTCCGTCTCCTCCGTGGGCCTGAGGGAGACTTGATGAAGCAGAAATATCTGCACGTGCACGGTAGAGTTCCGTCACGGCTGTAGAAGGGTCAGGGGGCCTGCGTTACATCGCCGGCACGTGGGGAAGGGGCTCGTACCTGTTCGGGCGCCATTATGTGGTAAATAAATAATTAATTACCGGTACTATTTTTGAATACATTAATAATAACAGATAGCTCAATAAATAAGAGGCAAGATCCGTGGAATCTGAGTCTAACAGGCTTTAATCAGGCATAAGGGAAGGGACAGGATCGGAACAGCCTGAAATAGAATGGCAAGGAAGGCACGGACTGGCAGCTGCAACGTTTCATCAACAGTACATGGTATATATAGTAAAACATCACAATTACATTACATACAGTAGGCGTAACAAGTGACAGGCGTAAGATAAGAACACATGGGCGTGAAAAGAAGGCGTACACAGGGCGTGCACGAAGACATGTGATGGGAACGTCACAGAAGTGTCATGAAGTGGGTGGATACATGGAGGGGGCTACCAGAGCAGCTGGAACCTTTAACCTAGTGGTGCGCGCAAACGGACAATGACGTGTTACCGGGGAGAACTGGGGGCTCTGACTTCTGCGCTAGAAGAGGAGACGAAAGTCTGCGATGTCAGGACGACATGTGCCTATAGCATATCTGGTATCTGGTGTTTGGAGTACATGTTGATAGAATCTAAAAGTTATCAGAGCAAAGTCTACTTGACACTAAGACTGGTGCATGCATATATTCTTCATGTATTGCGTGTGCTATGAATCTTCTATGAATATTAATACAGTAATTCTCTTGCATGGAGACAGAAAGACTAGACTATAACTGGAGATGTTTATGCGGTTCGTTAACTTAGGAATGTGAAGACGGAGAGCTGAACTGATAACTAGAGGCATAACATATTCTTGGCAGACGGGCAGGCAGAGCCAGGCCGGGCACCGCGCTGCGCGGCAGGAAGTAAGTGAAGGGTCAGGGATGCAGGTGGGGGCTGCATCGCTCCTCGGAGTGGTTTCAGGAGACTGGAGCTTGAATCTGGTGTCCGGGTCCTTTGAGGCCTAGTAACGGGGACAATTCGATAAAATAACGTGCACAATGTAAAACGTGGGCAACATAGGCCTAATACTCGTTGCTTTCACAGGGACTGGAAACTGGCATATTAACGTTGGACACAACTATAATTGCATCTTTAAATCGATCATAGGGGGATATATGCATATCGATCATGCACATATAACATAGGATGGGGAACACGTAGGCACATATAACAAGGCAAAATTCAATTTTCCTCAGGCCCCCAGGGACCCTCAGGATTCAAGGGGACTTAATCCACCACCTTAAAATGTGCCACAGAGGGAGTTTGCACACTTGTCACATCAGGCCACGCCCCCTGCCTTCACCACTGTGCACACGTGCCCCGCGAGGCCCCCCTCCTGGGCCACTTCTAGGCCCGGGGACGCCATCTCCCGGGGCCTGGCCACTACGTTGGGGACCCCGGGGGGGGGGGGCGCCCCAATGCCCCCAGGGTCCCGCCGGCTCCCCGCCTCCTGCGGGAGCCAGCATTGCTTTTCCACAAGGGAAGCTGCTAACATGCAGCTCCCCTTGTGGAAAAGCAATCTGCTTTGGATTTTGGAAGCGAGAGCAGGAAACCTGTCACAATTATCATCAAATAACTTTATTCGGTTATTTGTTTCAAACCATCAAAATATACAAAAATAAAACATTCATCAGTTTACAATCTAGAAATATAAAATACAAATGCATTTCCAGATCTTGGTTAAAATATGCAATAAAAGCCGTTGATAAAATCCCACATTAAAATACATAAAAAACAACTTTAGTACAGCCTTCCTGCTGGTAACCACGCCGCTTACAAGGACATTGGAGAAAAAAAAGAGAATTAAAAAGAAAAAAAAAAAGGGAATTATAATTCAATACACAGTACATTAATTTCATTGTTCAGCATAACACAATCGAGGGCAGTTAATATTGCAATGCAAACTAAGGTAGAAGCTTCTGCCGAGTTATGCAGAAGGCAAATAAAAAGCGGCTAACGTGAAAAACTATTTGCCCCGATACGTCTGTTTTTAAGATTCTATATGCAATCTGATATTGCATTTGCTCCTAAGTTTAGGCAAATTGGTCTTATCCACCTCCTGCGTATCTGTTGATATTTAGGTCAAAAGAAAAGCACATGTTCTATTAGCTGATTTGATAACATAATGCTCCTCCACCACCGCACAATATCTGGCTTTTAATCTCAGTAGATCACCTCTGGGCATTCCCATAGATCCAACATGTTCATCGATTTACACCAATCTGCAATATGCTTAAACCACAGTAGGTTAGGGGTTTCAGGGCAGCAATATCACCTATTCTCTTCAACCCTAAATCACAAAACAGGGGAATTAATGGGGTGGTAATAGGTACCGAAATGAGTGACCTGGCAAAGATGTTTTCACAGATCGTTAGTTTATTTACAGTGGTATGGACCTATATCTCCACTCCATACAGTGCTCCACTTTGGGCTTTAGCACGATAAACTTCCAGTGCTGGGATTAGGGATTGAGCGTATGACTGTTTGTGGAATCTTAATATTGATTTGGATCTGTGACATAGGACAATATAACTCTTGCTTAACTGGTGTTCCCAACTGAGTCACTCACTCAGTCTTATGCCAAGGTAATCAAAGTATTTTACCCGCACAAGAGGTTCACATGCAATCTTGAGGGAAACATCCTTTACAACAAAACTTTTACAACGCAGTGCTTTTACAATGCAGGTTTTACAACGAAAACCATTACAACGCATTGCGCTGGGGGGCGCTCTAGGATAGGGAATAGATTTAATTTACTATCCAATACCTTCCCTAGTGTCCACGGGAACTGGAGTTGGAATAGTAAATTAAACTATTCACTATCCAGCACCCCAAAGCGCTATGCGTTGTAAAGGTTTGCGTTGTAATACTTGCGTTGTAACAGCATGTGTGGTAAAAGCATGCGTTGTAATGTCATACATCCAATCTTGATCTCACGTAGACCTCCCTGCACTTTCCAAAACACCATATATTTTGTTTTAGCAGTGTTGAGTTCCAAGCTCCTGTCCCTGCAAAAATCTACAACTGTATCCATTAAAATTTGCAGACCCATAGGTGTTGTGGATATTAATAAAGAGTCATCTGCAAAAAGCAGGATTGGGACATTCACACCATTCAGGGAGGGGGAATCATTCCTGCAGCCCATCAATCTGCTCGTCACATCGTTAAAGAACAGAGAAAATAACGTGGGGGCAAGGACACACCCCTAGCGTACCCCTCGCTGTATCGGTATCTTCTCGGTTAATTCACCATTTTTCCCCCACCTGACCTGGGCGTAATTATCCTTGTGGAGTTTGGTTATCAATGTTGGAGCACCTAGATCAAGCATTGTTTTCCATAAAAAGTCACGCGGTACCAGATCAAAAGCTGCTCTCAGATCTACGAATGCTACATAGAGTTTCTGTTTTACTAGTAGCACATATTTCCATATTAATAAGGTAAATGTGAAAGGCTGGTCGCACGTTCTTATTTTTGGACAAAAACCCGCCTGGTAAGGGGACAATAACCTTGGAGTCTATCTAGAACTTGTCTGGCAAAAATCTTTTGCAAATTGTCAATCATACTAATGGGTCTGTAATTGGAAGGGATAGCGGCATCACCCTTTTTATAGATAGTGAATATCTCAGCTCCTCTCCAGATTTCTGGAATTTACCCACCAGCTGCTAAGCAATTAGACAAAAAGATTTATGACCTGGCCCATTTCATGGGTTCTGATTTGTAGAGATCACCCGGTATCAGATCAGGGCCTGGGGATTTACCTGCCTTTAGTCTGTTCCTCGCTGACATGGTATCTACTAGGCTAAAAACCAATGCTGTATGAATCGCAATCGCTACAGGGACAGTATTAGCAAAATTATGATCAACCCTGGGGATCTTTAAGCTGCCCGTGCCCTCAGGCCTAGTGTATAATTTGGAAAAATGGTCCACCCAAGCCTCCGGCTGGGTGTGGTGCAGTCACTAAATTTTACATGCATTGCACGAAGTTAAATGCCTGACAAGATGGCAGGCAGGAATATCGTCATTAGTCAAGTCAAGTCAAATCAGCTTTATTCGTTGTGAAATGTACAACCATAAAAGCATATTGCAAACAAAGAAAATATAATATATATACAAGAAAAGCAATCAATATATACACATTTTGCAAAGTACCAAAAGTTCACTAGAGGGAGCACACATAATTTATCAGTAAGAATGTTAAAATGTCCTCCTAAAACACAGTTAAAATATATACACTTATTTAAAACATACACAGCTATATATACCATTTAATATAACATTTCTCGGGTATTAAAATGTACTTATTCTAGACGGCAGTGTCTTAAATTAATTCAATGCTAAGCAGACCTAGTTATTCTTGCGAGGTTTCTCATATAATAATTCATCTAGATATGATAGTCCTCTTCTTTTTCTGACTGCTTTTACAATAAAGCGAATAACAGAATACACAGTTTTCATATTGTCCAGGCTACATAAAAATATAAAAGCCTGTTTGTAATCAAAGAGCCTACTAGTTAGGAAAACTAGTTTTAAGACAGTTTTCCTAATATCACTGTAGAAGGTACAAAATAATAAAAAGTGCAACATGGGCTGTGGGGTGTTTCCATTGCACAGGCAGTTTGGTAAATTAATGGACCACCTTTCCTTATCGGAGAATGCACCAAGTCTGAGCCTTGCTAGGTAGTATCTGTGTTGGGTGTTCCTTACTAGGGTTCGATATGTTTGTATATCCTCCACCAAGGGAATTTCACAGTAAGTATTAACACTTCGGTTCTGACTTGTGTCATCATGTCTATCTTGTTCACTGGCTAGAGTATATCTCAGCTTCAGATATTTCTTACTTATATCCAGAATAGACTCTGGACCCGTTTTGTTAAAGTTTACCTTACAATATTTAAATAGATTAGCGATGTGCTCTAGCCAGGGAATTTTTTTACAGTGATCAAGGGCCAAACTGTCCTTTATCAGATCAGTTGTAAATTTGGTATCCTCTTTGGCCCATAACCCTCGCAGGAATGTAAGTCCGGCGATATTTATAAATCACTAATATATGGTCCCGTCAGTTCATTATGTATTATATAATTGGCTGTGGAATTAGGGATGGCCAATACTCTTTTTAAAAATTTATTCCATTGTGTTTGTAGGGACGTAATATTTGCTCTACTCTATATCGCCGACCCGTGGCATACACCCGTCACACACTTAGTTCTATATAGGGTGAGAATTTCCCTTATGGGTTTATTTCCCATTTTTGCCGCAAATCTGAAAATTCCTTAAATTTTTCTTAGAAATTTCAGATTGCATGAGTAGATATGTGGTTTGCTAAATAAGAGAACGTTAGAACTCTCCCTATAACTACTCATCCAGCATGGTGTTTTTCATGCTTCTACTTAGATTTCCCACATGTCATTACAAATGTTTTAGTAAGGTTTAACTTTTAGGGCCAGATGTAGGAAGCCTAATACCAGTCGGTAACTGATGAAATTACCGAATTTCGGCCGTTACCGACCGGTATTAGGCTTTTCAGATGTAGGAGGCCACATTTCAGGATTTGGTAAATTACCAAATCGGTAATTTAAGAAATTGGTAAATTACCGAATTCTTAAAATACCGATTCTGTAAATTACCGAATCTGTAATGTAGGGAGCACTCAAGTGAGTGCTTCTTACATTTAAGGATTCGTTATTTACCACCAACTATTAGTTGGTGGTAAATAACGAAGAAAAAGCAATGTTTCGCTTTTTATTCAGTGCCATGTGGCATGTATGTGTGCCACATGTGCACCCATGCACTATTCAGGGGTGCAACAGGGTGTCAATGTGACACCCTGCCACCCTTGAAAGGGTTCCCCCTATTTCCGATTCGGTATATACCGATTCGGTATTTACCGAATCGATATTTACCGAATCGGTATTTACCGAATCGGTAATTCCCATTCATTCCTAAGAGCCTCCAGGCCCATAGGAATGAATGGGAATTACTGAATCGGTATTTACAGATTCGGTAAATACCGAATCAGTAAATACCGATTCCTAATTACCGAATGTTACCGATTCGGTAATTTTTACCGAAAAATTATCTACGTCCCATTTACCTATTCCTAAAAACCCAATCGGTTAAATTCGGTATTTAAGGATAGGTAAATTGAGATTACCTACATCTGGCCCTAAGTCCTTATTTGACATGAATTCAGTGAACGTCTCAATTATATATTGTAAGTCATTCGCTGTCCTCGATAAAAGGACAGCGTCATCAGCATAGAGTAAAACTGGAGTATTGTGTGTTCCAACTTTTGGGGTATCTGCATTTTCATTTTTTTAGTAGATATCTATATTATTGATATATAAAGAAAAGAGCAGTGTTGCCAGTACACAGCCCTGGCGTATTTCCCTTGTAACTCTAAAATCCTCAGTACATTCACCCTTGGTTCCATAACGTACTCTAGAGGTTAAAAATGTGTAAATTTGGGACAAATATATATTGATATCAGTGGGCACTCCTTGCTCATTCAGGGTTTGCAACAATTTGGTATGATTGACGAGGTCAAACGCACTTAAATCTACAAAGCAAAGCAAAGATGAAGAGCACCCTCCTTAGCAATAGTATATTTTCCTATATGGAATTCCAAGTTTACACTGTTCTACAGTTCCAATTCCCCTTCTGAAGCCATACTGGGCTTCAGAAAGAATATTATTCTTGTTGGCCCATTCTTCCAACCTCCCCAAAAGAATTTGTCCCATTCATTTCGAGGTTGAGTCCAAAAGGGATATGGGTCTGTAACAATTTGCCTTCCCTCTATCTCCTTTTTAAAAAAGTGGTACGATAATGCTTTCTGCCCAAGATGAAGGCAGAAACCCCCTTATCGCTGCGTTAAAAACCTTTAATAGGATCGGCGTCCAATAAACCATATTACATTTAAAAATATCAGTGGGTATCCCATCTGAGCCAGTAGCTTTTCCGCTAGCACTTTTATGGAGGACAGTTTTAATTTCTTCGAAAGTAATTGGTAACATTTTTACAGGGTTGACTGAGCTAAAATTACTTTTCTTTATTTGACAAATTTTTACTGCTTCTGATTAAAAGTACTCTCAAAGTGGGTGATCCAGTCTTCAGGGGGAACAGCTATGGCTATTCTCCCTGTTGCATTATCTTTAAAGAACGGGTGATCGATTGCTTTCCAGGATAGGGCCGCATTTCTTGTTTCTGCGGCCTCTACTAGGCTTGCCCAGGCATCCTCACGTATTTCACTTTTTCGTTGATTTAAAGTTCTCCTATAATCCTTCCTAAGTGTACTAATTTTAACATTATCCCTCGGTTTTAGTTTAAGGGCTGTTTTCAAATCTTTATTTAATTTGGAGCATTCTCTGTTAAACCATCTTGGGTTGGTATCACAAGCCTTATGCTTCTTCTTAAGTGTTAAATCACCCACTATCTCCATGGTAATATTACTAAAAGCGTTTATAGTTGCTACATCAGTTGAAGAGTTATTCATGCAGATATTATTCTCCTTTTGTATTTTCCCTTTTAGAATGTTTAAAAAGCTTGTTGAATCTACACTTGACAACTTAATGGATACTCCATTTTGTCCTTGAGGTTTTAGTTATGGGTTTAAGGCTTTTCCCCTCAATTTTTGTGAAAGGTTAAGCCTCAGTGTCAGTATTGGTGGATGTTGGTCGCTATGCAATGTTTCTGTAATTGAGCATTTTTCCACCAAACCCTTACATTTTATAGATATAATAAAATGATCAATACTTGATGCTGATCTACCTCCAACATACGTATGTTTCACTACTTCTCCCTCTAGAATTTCGGGTTCTATTATCTCTAGATTGTATTTGGAAATGCTCTTATTTATTTCTTCCCCATAAGCGTCATTTGGGAAGTGGTGAATTCGGTCTCCAAAGCAATCGCTGAACCCACATTGTTCACCTATCAAAATGGCACAAGTTTCACAGTTAAAATCACCCGCCCAAATAAGCGTATACCCCCCTCCAAATTCCTTTATAAAAAGCTCTAGATCATCCTCTAGGGCCTTAATTATCATTGGTCTAGTAACATCAAAAATATTGTCATAAAAATTAATTAGCGCCATTGTCTGTTTCCCTTCCGAATAAAGTTGTATCAATTGATAATATTGGGACTTGGTATTAGCTTCCTTTACTATTAGAGGCGCAGTTACAGCTATTAATGTTGCTAAGCTTCCTTTTGCTCTCCCTCTTCTAGAGGGGCTAGCATTAGTACAAACTACTTTAAAACCATTAATAAGAAAAGGTTCAGTGTTCCATGTTTCCTGGATCATAAATACTTCACATCCCTCTATCGTTTCAAGCCAGTTATCATTAGTTATCTTATTTTTAACTCCTGCTACATACCAGGACATGGTATTAGTAGCCTTGTGATTTACTAGGGTTCGATATGTTTGTATACCCTCCACCAAGTGAATTTCACAGTAAGTAGTAACACTTCGGTTCTGACTTGTGTCATCATGTCTATCTTGTTCACTGGCTAGAGTATATCTCAGCTTCAGATCTTTCTTACTTATATCCAGAATAGACTCTGGACCCGTTTTGTTAAAGTTTATCTTACAATATTTAAATAGATTAGCGATGTGCTCTAGCCAGGGAATTTATTTACTGTGATCAAGGGCCAAACTGTCCTTTATCGGATCAGTTGTAAATTTGGTCTCCTCTTTGGCCCATAACCCTCGCAAGAATGTAAGTCCTGCGATATTTATAAATCACTAATATATGGTTCCGACAGTTCATTATGTATTATATAATTGGCTGTGGAATTAGGGATGGCCAATACTCTTTTTAAAAATGTATTCTATTGTGTTTGTAGGGACATAATATTTGCTCTACTCTATATCACCGACCCGTGGCATACACCCGTCACACACTTAGTTCTATATAGGGTGAGAAGTTCCCTTATGGTTTTATTTCCCATTTTTGCCGCAAATCTGAAAATTCCTTCAATTTTTCTTAGAAATTTCAGATTGCATGAGTCGATATGTGGTTTCCTAAATAAGAGAAGGTTAGAACTCTCCCTATAACTACTCCTCCAGCCTGGTGTTTTTCTTGCTTCAACTTAGATTTCCCACATGTCATTACAAATGTTTTAGTAAGGTTTAACTTTTAGGGCCAGATGTAGGAAGCCTAATACCGGTCAGTAACGGACGAAATTACCGAATTTCGGCAGTTACCGACCGGTATTAGGCTTTTCAGATGTAGGAGGCCACATTTCAGGATTCGGTAAATTACCGAATCGGTAATTTAAGAAATTGGTAAATTACCGAATTCTTAAAATACAGATTCTGTAAATTACCGAATCTGTAATGTAGGGAGCACTCAAGTGAGTGCTTCTTACATTTAAGGATTCGTTATTTACCACCAACTATAAGTTGGTGGTAAATAACGAATTCCTTTTAAAAAGCAATGTTTTGCTTTTTATTCAGCGCCATGTGGCAGACATACATGCCCTTAGGGCATGTATGTCTGCCACATGTGCACCCATGCACTATTCAGGGGTGCAACAGGGTGTCAATGTGACACCCTGCCACCCTTGAAAGGGTTCCCCCTATTACTGATTCGGTATTTACCGATTCGGTATTTACCAAATCGGTATTTACCGAATTGGTAATTCCCATTCATTCCTAAGGGCCTCCAGGACCATAGGAATGAATGGAAATTACTGAATCGGTATTTACCGATTCGATAAATACCAAATCGGTAAATACCGATTCTTAATTACCGAATCTTACCGATTCGGTAATTTTTACCGAAAAATTATCTACATCCCATTTACCTATTCTTAAGAACCGAATCGGTAAAATTCGGTATTTAAGGATAGGTAAATTGAGATTACCTACATCTGGCCCTAAGTCCTTATTTGACATGAATTCAGTGAACGTCTCAATTAAATATTGTAGGTCATTCGCTGTCCTCGATAAAAGGACAGCGTCATCAGCATAGAGTAAAACTGGAGTATTGTGTGTTCCAACTTTTGGAGTATCTGCATTTTCATTTTGTTAGTAGGTATCTATATTATTGATATATAAAGAAAAGAACAGTGGCGCCAGTACACAGCCCTGGCGTATTTCCTTTGTAACTCTAAAATCCTCAGTACATTCACCATTGGTTCCATAACGTACTCTAGAGGTTAAAAATGTGTAAATTTGGGACAAATATATAATGATATCAGTGGGCGCTCCTTGCTCATTCAGGGTTTGCAACAATTTGGTATGATAGACGAGGTCAAACACACTTAAATCTACGAAGCAAAGCAAAGATGAAGAACACATCCTTAGCAAGAGTATATTTTCCTATATGGAATTCCAAGTTTACACTGTTCTACATTTCCAATTCCCCTTCTGAAGCCATACTGGGCTTCAGAAAGAATATTATTCTTATTGGCCCATTCTTCCAACCTCCCCAAAAGAATTTGTCCTATTCATTTCGAGGTTGAGTCCAGAAGGGATATGGGTCTGTAACAATTTGCCTTCCCTCTATCTCCTTTTTAAAAAATTGCTACGATAATGCTTTCTGCCCAAGGTGCAGGCAGAAACCCCCTTATTGCTGCGTTAAAAACCTTTAATAAGATCGGCGTCCAATAAACCATATTAGATTTAAAAATATCAGTGGATATCCCATCTGAGCCAGTGGCATTTCCGTTAGAACTTTTATGGAGGGCAGTTTTAATTTCTTCGAAAGTAATTGGTAACATTTCTACGAGGTTGACTGAGCTAAAATTACTATTCTTTATTTTACAAATTTTTACTGCTTCTGATTAAAAATACTCTCAAAGTGGGTGATCCAGTCTTCTGGGGGAACAGCTATGGCTATTCTCCCTGTTGCATTATCTTTAAACAACGGATGATCGATTGCTTTCCAGGATAGGGCCGCATTTCTCGTTTCTGCTGCCTCTACTAGGCTTGCCCAGGCATCCTCATGTATTTCACTTTTTCATTGGTTTAAAGTTCTCCTATAATCCTAAGTGTACTAATTTTAACATTATCCCTAGGTTTTTGTTTAAGGGCTGTTTTCAAATCTTTATTTAATTTGGAGCATTCTCTATTAAACCATCTTGGGTTGTTATCACAAGCCTTATGCTTCTTATTAAGTGTTAAATCACCCACTATCTCCATGGTAATATTACTAAAAGCGTTTATAGTTGCTACATCTGTTGAAGAGTTATTCATGCAGATATTATTCTCCTTTTGTATTTTCCCTTTTAGATTGTTTAAAAAGCTTGTTGAATCTACATTTGACCACTTAATGGATACTCCATTTTGTCCTTGAGGTTTTAGTTATGGGTTTAAGGCTTTTCCCCTCAATTTTTGTGAAAGGTTAAGCCTCAGCGTCAGTATTGGTGGTTGATGGTCGCTATGCAATGTTTCTGTAATTGAGCATTTTTCCACCAAACCCTTACATTTTATAGATATAACAAAATGATCAATACTTGATGCTGATCTACCTCCAACATACGTATGTTTCACTACTTCTCCCTCTAGAATTTCGGGTTCTATTATCTCTAGATTGTATTTGGAAATGCTCTTATTTATTTCCGCCCCATAAGCGTAATTTGGGAAGTGGTGAATTCGGTCTCCAAAGCAATCGCTGAACCCACATTGTTCACCTATCAAAATGGCACACGTTTCACAGTTAAAATCACCCGCCCAAATAGGTGTATACCCCCCTCCCAATTCCTTTATAAAAAGCTCTAGATCTTCCTCTAGGGCCTTAATTACCATTGGTCTAGTACCATCAAAAATATTGTCATAAAAATTAATTAGCACCATTGTCTGTTTCCCTTCCGAATAAAGTTGTATCAATTGATAATATTGTGACTTGGTATTAGCTTCCTTTACTATTAGAGGCACAGTTACAGCTATTAATGTTGCTAAGCTTCCTTTTGCTCTCCCTCTTCTATAGGGGCTAGCATTCGTACAAACTACTTTAAAACCATTAATATGAAAAGGTTCAGTGTTCCATGTTTCCTGGATCATAAATACTTCACATCCCTCTATCGTTTCGAGCCAGTTATCATTAGTTATCTTATTTTTAACTCCTGCTACATACCAGGACATGGTATTAGTAGCCTTGTGATTTTGTACAATTAGATGGTCTATGGCAATCACCTCCATATCCCTTGAAGGGGTATCGTCCCTGATAATAGGGGAAACATTTTGTATATTAATGGGTATTTGTGGACATAAGACACCATCTGGCTTGTTTACCATCGGAGTGTGTAGTGGGGTTCTATCAACATACATTTTTGTGTCCTCCCTGTGTCAATCAATCTCACTACAGGATTGTATTAATTCATACCTATTATATGTAGGAACATTTGTCATGGATCTGTACACCTTAGGGTTAAACCTGTTTACTTTGTTGTTCTTATTAGTTATCCTATAAAAATGACCCAGTGGGACAGCAGTTACATCTTCAACCATATGGGGATTCATCACTGCAACTTTATATGCAAGTATCTCCAGAAAATCTCTAACCAGTTCCCTGCTACAAAAGTTTATCACTATGCAATCTCCTACACATTGTTTCATGGATCTTCCCACCCATCTCACCCTTCTCAGCATTATTATGTTTCTTTGTAAGACATTACTATCCATATTCGTATTTGCTGTAAACCACTATATCACATCGTTTTTGAATGTGTCATAAGACTCATGCTTCCTATCCTTCAACCTAGTCACATTGTTGAGTATGATAACATATGGTGTTGCCTGCGGTAGAAGATGTAAAGAGGCTTACTGTCGGAACTCATCCTTGTTGGTGTCTGAATTCACAGATCTGCTTGAATCAACCATTTACTTGGTTTCTCTAGGGCATGTGGGAGGGAATGACTGTACATTTAGCGGCCTTTAGTTTTGTGCAGATTGTACATTTTCCCCTGTAATAGGCTTGGTCGAACTTTGTTTTGGCTGAACAACAAATAGGGCTTCTTTTTACCCTGATGTTGATTTATCACTCGTAGACGGTAAGCTTGGATTTCTTGGGGAGATAAATCCCGATACCAGGTCCATTAGGGAGGTTACATCTTTTTGAACCAATTTAATCTCTGACATTACTCAGTGTTTAATATTGTATAGAAAGTTTTTTAAATAATGTCTCGAAATTATGGATGTCTTGGTCATTTCCTTTTAGATTTTCCCCCTCCTGTGGTCGTTTATCTGGCCTACCTCCTTTGTTTACCTTCTAGTTCAGTATGTGTTTCCCACTCTTACTGTCATCAGAGCAAGGCTTTAATTTCAGCAGTTGTTTAGCTTTTTTTGCTGGTGGTGTAACTAAATCTGAGTTATCAGATAGGGATGTGATTTCCAGCGATGTTGTTAGTATGCACATATTATCTGATTTCCAGGGTTTGGCATTTTTGTTCACAGATTGCCTACCTGGCACAACCTCTAGTTATATGGACTTCTCTTTACCAATGGACACTTGATTCGCTGACTAGCAACAGTCTTCTAAGGTCTCATGTACCGATACCATCAAGGCGGCATCAAGTGCTGGTTTTGTTGACGCCAATTGTTCCTCCACAAGAACAATCTCACTGTCAATTCTTCCCACAGTAGATTTAAAATACTTCGTAATTAGCATTTTATCTGCATGCGGTTTTCCCGTGGAGTACGGTTGCTTCCATTTGCTCATTTTCACTCGAGTAGCGAAACTTAAACAATAGGATTGTATTAGAGCAAATGATGGATCACCTTACCAGACTTCTCCGTTGAATTTTTTGTACACAGCCAAAGGGCCCTGCCCTGCCTCTTCCTGTCGCTGACGGGCCCAGACGGGCCTGCCATTGGCCCAGGCACGCCCAAACACATCCCGGACCCACGTTCTTATCGCGCATCCGGGCGAGGGCCAACAGCGTCACGTCAGGTGCCAATGCAGGGCTGCTGGGTAATATAGTCTCTGAGAGCGTTCCCCTCATGGCGGGAGAGTATGTGACCAGTGGCCGTTACCTTCACGGCAGCCAGCTGAAGACTGGTGGCCGATCCCCTCACGGCAATGGTGTCTGCGTCCCGCACTTTGGGAGGCCAGCAAACTTCTTATCGCGCCTCCGGGCGTGGGCCAACAGCGTTACGTCAGGCGGCAATGCAGGGCTGCTGGGTAAGGTAGTCTCTGAGAGCCGTTCCCATCACAGCGGGAGAGTGGTGTGACCAGTGGCCGTTCCCCTCACGTCAGGCAGCTGAAGACTGGTGGCTGGTCCCCTCACGGCGATGGTGTCTGCTATCTGCTGGCAGCTGTCACATTGATGAACACAAAAAAAATAGAAAATTGTCTCAAGTAATATTTTCTGCTTCCTCAAATAGTTCCTGAAAGTTATGCGGCTGCATTTGGAATAATATGTTTACTTCCTATTGATGCGACAATTATTAATAGCAATACAGCAGAATGTCTGTATGAAGGTGTACAACACAAGATAGCAGCCCTGTCGCCAAGGACAGCCTGGGTTGTTCTGAAGATAATGCATGATAATTAAACATTATATTTAATATTTTAAATAATTTGTACAAATGTAATGATCAATACCTTTTTAAATTTAGGGTAATCTACTTATTTAATTCAACTTGACGTTTAATACCTTTAAGGGCCCCAACAACATCATAGACGCCTGTTTCAGTTGTCTAGTTACGACAGTGTTCTTAGTTTTTTTGTCTTGAGCTCTGCACTCAGTATAGCACTTCGGTCAATGCAAAACTACCACTTTTTAACCCTTTCGTAAAATACTTGGGGGATTTTCAAACTTCCCAAAAACGTTCACCAGGACTTGAGGTAGAATAGTAAATAAACCTCCTGTATGACTTTGGCGAAAAACACACTTTCCCCAGCTATTGTAGGGCTGGAGTTAGAATAGTAGACACCCTCTGTTGTGGTGGTGCACTTATGTATTCTCATCGGAAGCTCTGTAAAATAGTGGTGCTTTGCTGCATGCCGCACATTTCCATACTGAGAAACATACTACTCATCATTGAAAATGATTATCAGACACTGCCAGCGGGTGGTTTTGATGTTGGACAACAGCATAATGACAGTGACGAAGAAGATCACTGTAAAGCAAGACAATATATATTTGACTAACGATAAATTCATCCATGAACAATAATTAATTCTTTTTTAGACAGATATATTATTTGAGTAAATGACAAAATCAAATGTAATTGTGTATCATGTTAGACATTACAGTCATACTTAAAGATGTAAATCATGGTCATATGTATGTTGATGTTTCATACAGTAATGCTTTTTAACTTATTTTTTATGAAAAATTTGTTATTTGTAAAATATGCATGTTTTATATTAGTTTGAAAGCATTACAGTTTGCAGAAAAAAGAAATGTGATATTTATAATGATGATGTTAGTTCTACAGAGGCTCATTCATTGTGTCATTTGCTGACTTACTATTAAGTCATGTCTGAATCTATTGAGCTTTAACAAAACACTGGAAATGAAACAGAATCTAATAGTAAATGCATGCACAATATTTGAATGAAAGTGCTTAAGGATGCAATATTCTACTTCTTAGACTTGCTATGATGTGTATTAACCATGTTTGTGATTTTATGGAATTATGGAAACACAGAATGTAATATTTTGAGAATCAGCAACCCAACACCACCTTAAAAATAAATTACTAATTGCACGTGTACAGACCCTACTTTCATGAAATAAGCATTAGCAGCATAAAATAAGTATGTAGAACTTAAATAGTTATTCAGACAAGCAACATCTTTATGATCTTATCAGTTGGTTAGATGTAGAATTCCTAACTTTATACTGAAATCCAAATTATTCTATATTGACAATACATGCGTTGCAATTGTGTTGTAGCATAATCTATATTTCTATACAATGTATTATTTCTGATTGATGTTTCCATAACTCGGTGGCCTATGTGACTCATGCCAACCAAAAAAGTTTGTTCTTATATCTTTGGATGCAAGGGTGCTGTAATTCATTTTTTTAAATGTACAACAATAAATTTATAAGGCAAAATATTTTTGGGAAGTTCATTTTTAATATTAAAATTAAGTGTGTTCATTGTTGAAAATGTTGACTTTATTGATAGCATGCTTTTTCAAATGTTCATTTGAAATGATTTAGCATTATAAGAAATATTTATTGAAAATATTTAATTATTACATTAACTGCAAGCAATTTGGAATGCAATATTTAGAAAAACGTCCTTATTACACAACCCACTTTTCTCCCAAATGCAATTCATGTGTGTGTAACGTAAGGAATGTATGAATTAATATTTAATTGGTCTCATTTCTTAGATTTCTTACATTTAATATGTGTAAGAAAAGTGGTTATTAGTTGGAGAGGATGTGAGTCCTTTCCAAACAATAGGTCCCTGTATTCTGTCAGAATAATTCCAGGTATCTATGGCACAGAGCAGATAGGCTTAATTTAGGATAAGCATGTTAAGTATTTAGCAATATCAAAGCAATATAAAAGTTAAAACACCATAGAATACAAGTCCCACAAGCTATTTTTGAAAATCAAGAAAAAATAAGAAATAAGAAAAATGATACAAACATGAATAAAATCTAATACCGGGAATCAGAGATATGAATCTATAACATTTTTGTCATCTGCACAAAGATGTCATCAGTGGCTCCTTCCTCTTGGGCAAACACAATAAGGCACCCCTCTCGGTGCATTATTAAGCCCCTCTGAGCCCATCTCCCGGGCCCGTCTGTTTTTTTTAAAAAGATGTAGGAGCACGCAGCCCCCCTCCCTGAGCCCGTCCCTCTGGCCAAATACAATAAAAAAGGTGAGGGGGGCAGTCAGCCCCTTTCCCGAGCCTTATTAGGCCCCAAGAACCCCATCTCCGGAGGCCATGTGGACCCCCTCGATGAGCCTTATTAGGGCCATCAAGCACAACGTTGAGGGCAGTGAGCGGGAGCTACAGGGCTCCTGCAGCCCCAGGCAAGCTCCCCGCATCTTGCGGGTGCCAGCACTGCTCCCACCTGGAGGGAGCAACTATTCAAGTTGCAATAAGGGTTCTGTTTCCCTGCCTGTATCAGTGACAGAACACAAGTCTGCTCCCAGCTAGCGGGAGCGTTTTTAAAACTTTGGATTTCTGTTTTCCACCTAAACTTGGTAACTACCCAGAGTTCTCTGCTTCTTTTTTGGATAATTTACGCAGCACTCTAAGCCTGAAAGGGTGTTGTTTTGACTAATACTGGATGCCCATTTGAGTCTGGATAAAGATAAACTTCTCTGAAGAGCTATAATGATAGCTAAACACATGTCGGGTTTCTTTTATTTATTCCAAGTTGGCCTGGAAGGTATTTTACCAATTCAAAACTCTAATACTGTGCCTGGAGTGGTAATAGGCTTTTGCCATTTTACAGCTCAGTGTGGATGACACTGTGCTAATCCTGTACCTAAAGACTTTTCTGTAGAAATGGTAAAGGTCTTTGTCCCTTTACAGCTTGGTGTGGATGCCACTGTGCTGATCCTATGCTCAAAAGCTGTGCCAGAAAAGTAGACCGTTGAGGTGAGCAGATTCAGGGTCAGTAGTATTGTAAAGTCCCCTACAAAGGAGCTGCTCTTCACCTAAACTTTAAACTTGTGAACTACCTAGAGTTATATATATTCACTGAAAAATCCACAGGTTTCCGGGACGTTATAGTTAGTTGGACATTTCACTCGTACAAAACCAGCCGTTATAGTTAGTGGAGCTTACTATACCTTGCACCCCTGCGCAAGTTATAGTTACATATTACATCACTCACGACATGCCAGAGGTGGTGGTCCCCGGGGCTGCGGGGGGACCCCTTGCCCCCGCATTTAATAATTATCACCCCGGGGATGTGGCGGTCCCCGGGGCTGCATGGTGGGGGCAGGAGCCCCATGCAAGTTCTTATTTAAAAATGAAGCCCCAGGGAGGTGGCGGTCTCCGGGGCTGCAGGGGGGCTGTGTGCCTCCCCGCACATTATTAATAAATCCCCGGGGAGGTGGTGGTCCCCGGGGCTGCAGGGGCACGCGCGGCTTCACATATGTTATGCACAATGCCCCTGGGACCTGGCCCACCCGGGGGCTCATTAAAACGAAGCACGGGAGCCCGCACTTTGGTTTTTTTCCAGCGGGATTCGAGAATCCTGACAACATTTAAAAAAAAAAAAAGGCTTTTTTTGGTCCTTGGGTCCCTGTGGAACCCAAGCAGTTGGCCTATGGGGTCAGGGAGTTTCTACCCTGACCCTTTTTCTTTTTTGTCACCTTTTTGCTTGTGATTCGGTTATTCCAAGTCACAAGATGGCTGCCAACACTTTTTGGTTTAGAGTGCTGGCAGCCACTCAGAATCAAGCTTGTGCTCGGGAGGGTTCGCAGATCCACCATGGTAACCAGATATCAATATGTTTTATTTTTTAATTTCTCAGGAACTACTGAATGGATTTACACCATTTAGAAAAAGGTGGCTTTCAGAACCAAGAGCCACCTTTTTGCCAAATGTGGTTTAATTCCATGCAGCAGTTTGGGCTGTAGCTTTGTCTAAAGTTTCCTATGGAAATTAACATGGAGAAAACCTGTTTTGGGACCCCCCTTTTTTCTCGGCCCCCGCTTGACGAATCACCCCGAAACTCTCAAGACAGGAGCTGACCAGAATTCCCGATTAGTTTTAAAAATGTCACATAGATTTGTCAAACTGCGCCAAAGATATTGGCAAAAGAAAAAATGCTTTTTGAGTAGAAACAAGGTCCTAACTATAACTAAACACAGAGTCAACAAGGGGTATCATAAAGGGATTTTTCTTGATTGCCTGGCCACAACATAGACAACATATTGTGGCAGTCATGACAGTACTCAAGGGCATGATCCCCATTGAAATGTATTGTATTGAATTGGCAGGTTTTGAGGGTCACAAAAAGGAGCACATATGACTGGTGATAACAGATTTTAGTCACAATATAAATCAAAATGAAAAATGATGATCCTCTGCTTGGATTTCATAAGCCCTGGTTTGAAAGAAAACTGTTTTCTCTCATGATTTTGTCAAAGAGGTTATGGAAAGTGCTCCAGAAGACACAATTCGAGCAGATTTTCTTTAAATTCATGTTATCTTTCTCAGCCATGTGAGAACAAAGTCTACCATTCTTAGTAAAACATGTACTTTCAACAGAAGCAGCAGCCTGTCAGTTGATTTCCCAGTATTCAACTGCAGCCTCCCAAAATATTGAACACATAAAATGCTACATTCTGTATTTATGACAGAAATGTAGCACACCTGAAGCCATCTTGATGGATTAAAAGCTGTGAAACTCAAAGCATTTGTTATAGAAATGAACAAAATCAGCAGCTCGAATTTATGGTTACTGCTATAGAAAGCTTAAATGAGGGAACATTTTCTGTGAAATCTCAAATGTATTTCTCATCCATCTCAGTAAAACATTCTGATATGAAGACTAAAACCTGTACTTTCAAGACCAGCAGCAGTTTGTCAGCTAACTCCCCAGTGCGCTATACACCTTCCCACACTGCTATTATAAACATCTAGAGTGCTAGTATTTGTATGCATGACAAAACTATGGCACACCTGAATCCATCTTGCTAAAATCAAAGCTGTAAAACCTAAGCGGTGTCCTTTAGAAATTAACAAAATGAGGGTATTCTTTCAGTCATAGAACTTATGGTTAGTGGTCTGGAAAGCTAAAATAAGGTCAAGCAGATGAAAGGGACAGTGTCAGAACAATGGACCGCGAATGGCAGGAGGGAAGTGTCAGAGGCGTTCACACTGATAACAGAGGGCAGGTGGCAGGGGGCGGGACTGCAAGTTGCTAGGACAAGTGGCAGGAGAAAGGGCAGCACAACAGACTACAGAGGGTAGGAGAAAGGGACTAGGGCACGCACATTGGCAACACGGTACAAGGGGAGGCTTGCAGGGGACAACAAGCTGACTGGGCAGGGCAGGCGTCAGAGGCAATGGCAACACAATGGACAGCGGAGGAAGCATGTGAGGGCACGCACACTGACAACAGAGAGCAGAGGGAAGGAACCAGGACCTGTGCAGCAAACTGACAAGAAAGGACAAGTGGCATGGGCAGTGGCAGAACAATGAACTGAAGAAGGAAGGAGGGAAAAGGCAAGGGCATGGCCAAGGGAGGATAGCTGGGTAGGGGGCATGGACTGCAAGGTGACAAAAAAGGACAGGCAGCATGGATGGTGGCAGCACAGCAGATTGTGTAGGAGAGTGCAAGGGACAATGGCTTGCAAATGGACAGCGGAGAGTGGCAGGCAGGGGCAACAAGCTGACCAGGCTGGGCTGAGACCAGGGGCAGTGGTAGCTCAATGGACAATTGAGAGGAGGAGGCAGGCGTGGTGGTGCATGCACACAGACAATAGAGTTCAGTGGGAGAGACCAGGGGCAGCAAGCTATCCAGCTAGACTCATGGCATGGGCAGTGGCAGTACAATGGACGGCAGAGGTCAAGAGGGAGGGGGCAGGGGCATGCACACAGAAAATGGAGGGCAAGGGGGCAGGAGCAGCAAGTTGAGAAGCAGGACAGGCGATAGGGGCAGTGGCATCACAATAGACTGTTCAGAGCAGAAGGAATGGAAACGGAGTGTGTGGGAGAGAGGCAGGGCCAAGGCAGAAAAATTAAACGAAATGGGGAGATGTGTTGTACATTGATTCTTCATGTAATATGGTTGTCTTTTGTCTTAGTCCTTTCTTTGTGTTTTCTTGTTCTCTGTCTACCACAATGCCTATGTATGTTCTGACTTCTACCTGGAGGATTCCACTAGTGTCAGTTGGTGGTCTGGTCAGCTGGCGAGGTTGTGTGCTTGGCTGTGTCCTACAATAAATCTACATGTAATCAACTGGAAGTATCTTGTCATCTGTGGCCATCCTATTTACAACATTTTGGCGACGTTTTCTGCTGACCAGACCAGAGAAGAAACCATCTAACACAGCCTGAGCTACACCTCGCGGAAAGAACCCACTGCTCTTCACCTATCTGCTGCCGGTAATATCATCAAAAGAAGTTTGAAACCAGATGTATGAGGAGTATTTCAAAGAAATTTAAAGCAAGAAAAGAACTGTGAGTATATTACTCATCGCTGACAGTATGGCGCAATTTTAACTGTGGCAAGATGTATGGTGTAGGAAAGTAATAGCAGTGAAGTAACCAGAAACCTTTATCAGTATCGTGGAAAAGGAAGAAAACCATCTGAAAATATTTGTAGCGCCTTGTTATTTTGAGAAATCTTTCTAAGTTACTGCAAAACTCAAACTAAACTGTTGCCCAACCAGCTGCAGCCAATACCAAAGATTTAAGGGAATTGCCTATGATGGGGTAACGCATCACAATAATGAGTATAAACCAGTAATGTTTAGAAAGAAATCCAAAGAATTTATCCTCTGCTCTGCTTCCTGTAATGCTTCTAATGAAGAGTTTGACACGAGAAACAGCATGGATTTTAACTAAGTACTTTTAACGTTCAAGACACAGCTGCTAGAAAAACGAGTGAATCAGGTGGACACATGATCATTAATCTGTAAATGAAATGAATCATTTAGAGTCACGAACGGCAGAAACAAGTTCAAGTTCATCTACTGTGAATCTTTAGTGCTTGTTAATACCGTTATTTTCCCTTCGTGTTGATCCGATCTTCACCATGGCAGTTTTACTACTGATGACGCATTAGAATCTCTGTGGGACTCAGCGGAGTAGCAGTCTGTTCTAAAGTGTTGTTCTGTGTCCAGCGTCATTTCAGCGTGTGGAGGAAGCCTGGGTGCATCATCCCGAAAGCCGTGCTGCGTGAAACGTCACTGCGCAGCGTCAAGTATCCATTTTGTAATTCCATTCTCCGTGGTTTTTTTGTTTTGTTTCCATGACAACATGGTTTCCTGAACTCAACGCAACTCTCTCTAAGGGCGGTGTCTAGAGCTGCATTAACTCACCACGAGTTTTAAGACTCTTAAAAAATCAAGTGGACGTGAGAGAAGTGAAAGGAGTTCTGCGTGTGTTTTGTTTCAGAATGATGCCTGCCGGAAATCATAAACATATGGAGAAATGAGGTATTGTCAGTTTCACGCTGTATGTAGGAATATCGATTTCAATGTGTATTCCATTCAGGAGTCAAAGAGCTGTTTTCCAGTGAACTCTTTAACAACAGTGCCATCCAGTGGTTATTTCCTGTATTTATTAATATTTTGGCAGAATATAAGAAACGTGTCAGTGAGCAAGCATAAGAAAATGTACTGTGTTTCGTGAAGCCACTATTATTTTGATCATTTTGCCTATGCTGTTTACTACCAACTGGAAATTAAAATTAGTTAAACTTCAATGTGCGGATTATTACTAGGGTACATAACTGAGGCAAAGAAGCCAAGTGTGACACAAAAAAAAAAAAAAAAGTACAGTGCGTCCAGGAACAAGAAAGAGAAGCACAAATCAGTTAAGGAGCAGAGGCTGTTCAGAGGATCTAGAACAGAAATAAAGTCCCACACAATTAGAAGATGGTCGAAGAGCCTGAAAAAAAAAAAACAGAGCATGGACAATGGTCTTGCAAGTAGAGTCAAGTTTGCAAGATGAACAAAATGTTCACAACCGGGACAAAGGTCCCAGGTGAGAGTCTCGACGGAAGGTCCACATCGGGGACAGAGGTCCCAAGTGAGACTCTGGATAGTAAGTTCACAACGGGGACAAAGGTCCTGGTCCCATGTGAGTCTGTGGACGGTAAGTCCATAATGGGGACAGTGGTCCCAGGTGAGAGTCTTGGCGATAAGTTACGGGGACAACGGTCCCACGTGAGACTCTGGACGGTACGTCCACAACAGGGACAGAGGTTCCAGGTGAGACTCGGGACGGTGAGTTCACAATGGGGACAGAGGATCCACGTGTGACTCTGGACGGTAAGTCCACAACGGGGACAAAAGTTCCAAGTGAGTGTCTGGACAGAAAGTCCACAACGGGAACAGTGGTCCTAAGTCAGAGTTTGGACATGAAGTAAGCCTGTTCTTGGAAAAAAAAGGTTCCAAGATCTACAGCAGGGATGGACGAATCCATCTTTTGGAGTGAAAGCTTCAAGAAGGAAAATGAATTTCTTTACATTGCTTATGATACTGGGAGAGGACGAAGAATATCAAAGGACAAAGATTCTAGCATCTAAACAGGAGAGGGCAAACGATGTCAAGGAGAAGTGAAGGAGTCCAGAATAGTGGCGTGGAGTCTAGAGACTCCGAAACAGGAACAGTGAGTTCTGAACTGGGTCGGTGAACAAGGTAGAGTCAAAACCTATCTGGTGTCTCGGGACCGGAAAGAGACATGGATTCAAGTGTCTAGCTGGGAGAGGACAATGTTTACCGTCAAGTGGCCGGGACTGAGATTGTACTGATGGTGACTCCAAAACTTGGTAAAATCTGAATTGGGACTGTGAGTCCGGAAGTATGTCAATGAAGCAGGGTGAGGATTCTGTGTCGGAACGATGTTGACAGAGATGTTTCAAGTTGATTAAAGAAGAAAGTTAAAGTCCCTGTTTCAAGAGGTAAATTTGAGACTGAAGGGTTTCAAGATCTTCCAGGTCTAAGGATTTGTGACAGCGAGTTGTTACAGAGAGGTTCTAAGAGGAACCAGGACTACGAGCTATTGTGTCTTGTTGTTAGGCAGCTCATTAGCTTGTATTTTGGGGGTCAATGTGGAAAGTGTGTGGCTGTTCTTTCCCATGGCGGTGTCTTTTACCCAATGGTGTACCCTTCTTCGGGGAGGGGGTGGGGCCAGTCGGTACCCATGGTATACTCTATGTAGGGTGTGTTGGGGTATAAATTCCAAGGTGTGAACCTTGTGCAACGTTTGTTCTAGCTTGTATTTTGGGGGTCAATGTGGAAAGTGTGTGGCTGTTCTTTCACATGGCGGTGTCTTTTACCCAATGGTGTACCCTTCTTCGGGGAGGGGGTGGGGCCAGTCGGTACCCATGGTATACTCTATGTAGGGCATTTTAGAGTATAAATTCCAAGCTGTGAACCTTTTGCAACGTTTCTTGTCACCCTGTTTTGTTGTGTTGTTGGTGGTTAGGTCACCGAAATTGTTAGTAAATGTTGCATGATTGTGAGAGATCAACACCAGGTGTGTGATGACGGTTTCATGGGTCTCTTCTCCTTTTGTATTCTTTATTATGAGGTTGCACTAACACTTAGTGTCTCATTCTAGTCTGCAGGGCCATTTCCTCCGATGTACTCTATCTAGGAGGGCTTATGTGTTTTTCCTGGTGTGTTTAACCTTTTGAGCGTTTTGGGGGTCAGTGTGGAAAGTGTTTTGAGGTACCCATGGTATACCCTATGTAGGGCATGTTGGTGTATAAGTTCCATGTGCAACCTGTGAGAGTTGTTGTTGTTGTACTTTCCTATGGTGGTGTTTTTACCCATTGGTGTACCCTTCTTTGGGGAGGGTGTGGGGCCTGTTGGTACCCATGGTATACTCTTTGTAGGGCATGCTGTAGGTTTGGTTGCAGGGTTTGAACTCTGTGTTGTACCCTTCTTTGGAGAAATAGTGTTGGTAGTTAGTCAATCTCCAGGTTAACCATCCTGTGCTGTCGTGTGGTGTAGCCTACTTTGGAGGGTGTGGAGTTGGTGAATAATCAATACCTATATTAGTTCTCAGGTTGACTGGTTACGTTTTTCTGAAATAGGTTGTAGTGTTAGTGCTGCTCTTATTGGTCATTGGCCATGTAAGTTCCCTGGTTGTCTATCCTGAGGTATACCCTGTTTAAGGAAAGTTGTGTTATTTACCAGGCTTAGTTTCTTATGTTGTTCCTTATTTTGAGGGGTCTTGTTTACACTGTCTGTGTGTCCGTAAAAAGGGAACTGTTGGTTTCTTTAACTTTCTTGGGGTATATTGTGTTTCTCCCAATAGCAGTGAAGTAACCAGAAACCTTTAACAGTATCGTGGAAAAGGAAGAAAACCATCTGAAAATATTTGTAGCGCCTTGTTATTTTGAGAAATCTTTCTAAGTTACTGCAAAACTCAAACTAAACTGTTGCCCAACCAGCTGCAGCCAATACCTAAGATTTAAGGGAATTGCCTATGATGGGGTAACGCATCACAATAATGAGTATAAACCAGTAATGTTTAGAAAGAAATCCAAAGAATTTATCCTCTGCTCTGCTTCCTGTAATGCTTCTAATGAAGAGTTTGACACGAGAAACAGCATGGATTTTAACTAAGTACTTTTAACGTTCAAGACACAGCTGCTAGAAAAACGAGTGAATCAGGTGGACACATGATCATTAATCTGTAAATGAAATGAATCATTTAGAGTCACGAACGGCAGAAACAAGTTCAAGTTCATCTACTGTGAATCTTTAGTGCTTGTTAATACCGTTATTTTCCCTTCGTGTTGATCCGATCTTCACCATGGCAGTTTTACTACTGATGACGCATTAGAATCTCTGTGGGACTCAGCGGAGTAGCAGTCTGTTCTAAAGTGTTGTTCTGTGTCCAGCGTCATTTCAGCGCGTGGAGGAAGCCTGGGTGCATCATCCCGAAAGCCGTGCTGCGTGAAACGTCACTGCGCAGCGTCAAGTATCCATTTTGTAATTCCATTCTCCGTGGTTTTTTTTGTTTTGTTTCCATGACAACATGGTTTCCTGAACTCAACGCAACTCTCTCTAAGGGCGGTGTCTAGAGCTGCATTAACTCACCACGAGTTTTAAGACTCTTAAAAAATCAAGTGGACGTGAGAGAAGTGAAAGGAGTTCTGCGTGTGTTTTGTTTCAGAATGATGCCTGCCGGAAATCATAAACATATGGAGAAATGAGGTATTGTCAGTTTCACGCTGTATGTAGGAATATCGATTTCAATGTGTATTCCATTCAGGAGTCAAAGAGCTGTTTTCCAGTGAACTCTTTAACAACAGTGCCATCTAGTGGTTATTTCCTGTATTTATTAATATTTTGGCAGAATATAAGAAACGTGTCAGTGAGCAAGCATAAGAAAATGTACTGTGTTTCGTGAAGCCACTATTATTTTGATCATTTTGCCTATGCTGTTTGCTACCAACTGGAAATTAAAATTAGTTAAACTTCAATGTGCGGATTATTACTAGGGTACATAACTGAGGCAAAGAAGCCAAGTGTGACACAAAAAAAAAAAAAAAAAAAGTACAGTGCGTCCAGGAACAAGAAAGAGAAGCACAAATCAGTTAAGGAGCAGAGGCTGTTCAGAGGATCTAGAACAGAAATAAAGTCCCACACAATTAGAAGATGGTCGAAGAGCCTGAAAAAAAAAACAGAGCATGGACAATGGTCTTGCAAGTAGAGTCAAGTTTGCAAGATGAACAAAATGTTCACAACCGGGACAAAGGTCCCAGGTGAGAGTCTCGACGGAAGGTCCACATCGGGGACAGAGGTCCCAAGTGAGACTCTGGATAGTAAGTTCACAACGGGGACAAAGGTCCTGGTCCCATGTGAGTCTGTGGACGGTAAGTCCATAATGGGGACAGTGGTCCCAGGTGAGAGTCTTGGCGATAAGTTACGGGGACAACGGTCCCACGTGAGACTCTGGACGGTACGTCCACAACAGGGACAGAGGTTCCAGGTGAGACTCGGGACGGTGAGTTCACAATGGGGACAGAGGATCCACGTGTGACTCTGGACGGTAAGTCCACAACGGGGACAAAAGTCCCAAGTGAGTGTCTGGACAGAAAGTCCACAACGGGAACAGTAATATGGTTGTCTTTTGTCTTAGTCCTTTCTTTGTGTTTTCTTGTTCTCTGTCTACCACAATGCCTATGTATGTTCTGACTTCTACCTGGAGGATTCCACTAGTGTCAGTTGGTGGTCTGGTCAGCTGGCGAGGTTGTGTGCTTGGCTGTGTCCTACAATAAATCTACATGTAATCAACTGGAAGTATCTTGTCATCTGTGGCCATCCTATTTACAACATTTTGGCGACGTTTTCTGCTGACCAGACCAGAGAAGAAACCATCTAACACAGCCTGAGCTACACCTCGCGGAAAGAACCCACTGCTCTTCACCTATCTGCTGCCGGTAATATCATCAAAAGAAGTTTGAAACCAGATGTATGAGGAGTATTTCAAAGAAATTTAAAGCAAGAAAAGAACTGTGAGTATATTACTCATCGCTGACAGTATGGCGCAATTTTAACTGTGGCAAGATGTATGGTGTAGGAAAGTAATAGCAGTGAAGTAACCAGAAACCTTTAACAGTATCGTGGAAAAGGAAGAAAACCATCTGAAAATATTTGTAGCGCCTTGTTATTTTGAGAAATCTTTCTAAGTTACTGCAAAACTCAAACTAAACTGTTGCCCAACCAGCTGCAGCCAATACCAAAGATTTAAGGGAATTGCCTATGATGGGGTAACGCATCACAATAATGAGTATAAACCAGTAATGTTTAGAAAGAAATCCAAAGAATTTATCCTCTGCTCTGCTTCCTGTAATGCTTCTAATGAAGAGTTTGACACGAGAAACAGCATGGATTTTAACTAAGTACTTTTAACGTTCAAGACACAGCTGCTAGAAAAACGAGTGAATCAGGTGGACACATGATCATTAATCTGTAAATGAAATGAATCATTTAGAGTCACGAACGGCAGAAACAAGTTCAAGTTCATCTACTGTGAATCTTTAGTGCTTGTTAATACCGTTATTTTCCCTTCGTGTTGATCCGATCTTCACCATGGCAGTTTTACTACTGATGACGCATTAGAATCTCTGTGGGACTCAGCGGAGTAGCAGTCTGTTCTAAAGTGTTGTTCTGTGTCCAGCGTCATTTCAGCGTGTGGAGGAAGCCTGGGTGCATCATCCCGAAAGCCGTGCTGCGTGAAACGTCACTGCGCAGCGTCAAGTATCCATTTTGTAATTCCATTCTCCGTGGTTTTTTTTGTTTTGTTTCCATGACAACATGGTTTCCTGAACTCAACGCAACTCTCTCTAAGGGCGGTGTCTAGAGCTGCATTAACTCACCACGAGTTTTAAGACTCTTAAAAAATCAAGTGGACGTGAGAGAAGTGAAAGGAGTTCTGCGTGTGTTTTGTTTCAGAATGATGCCTGCCGGAAATCATAAACATATGGAGAAATGAGGTATTGTCAGTTTCACGCTGTATGTAGGAATATCGATTTCAATGTGTATTCCATTCAGGAGTCAAAGAGCTGTTTTCCAGTGAACTCTTTAACAACAGTGCCATCCAGTGGTTATTTCCTGTATTTATTAATATTTTGGCAGAATATAAGAAACGTGTCAGTGAGCAAGCATAAGAAAATGTACTGTGTTTCGTGAAGCCACTATTATTTTGATCATTTTGCCTATGCTGTTTACTACCAACTGGAAATTAAAATTAGTTAAACTTCAATGTGCGGATTATTACTAGGGTACATAACTGAGGCAAAGAAGCCAAGTGTGACACAAAAAAAAAAAAAAAAAGTACAGTGCGTCCAGGAACAAGAAAGAGAAGCACAAATCAGTTAAGGAGCAGAGGCTGTTCAGAGGATCTAGAACAGAAATAAAGTCCCACACAATTAGAAGATGGTCGAAGAGCCTGAAAAAAAAAAACAGAGCATGGACAATGGTCTTGCAAGTAGAGTCAAGTTTGCAAGATGAACAAAATGTTCACAACCGGGACAAAGGTCCCAGGTGAGAGTCTCGACGGAAGGTCCACATCGGGGACAGAGGTCCCAAGTGAGACTCTGGATAGTAAGTTCACAACGGGGACAAAGGTCCTGGTCCCATGTGAGTCTGTGGACGGTAAGTCCATAATGGGGACAGTGGTCCCAGGTGAGAGTCTTGGCGATAAGTTACGGGGACAACGGTCCCACGTGAGACTCTGGACGGTACGTCCACAACAGGGACAGAGGTTCCAGGTGAGACTCGGGACGGTGAGTTCACAATGGGGACAGAGGATCCACGTGTGACTCTGGACGGTAAGTCCACAACGGGGACAAAAGTTCCAAGTGAGTGTCTGGACAGAAAGTCCACAACGGGAACAGTGGTCCTAAGTCAGAGTTTGGACATGAAGTAAGCCTGTTCTTGGAAAAAAAAGGTTCCAAGATCTACAGCAGGGATGGACGAATCCATCTTTTGGAGTGAAAGCTTCAAGAAGGAAAATGAATTTCTTTACATTGCTTATGATACTGGGAGAGGACGAAGAATATCAAAGGACAAAGATTCTAGCATCTAAACAGGAGAGGGCAAACGATGTCAAGGAGAAGTGAAGGAGTCCAGAATAGTGGCGTGGAGTCTAGAGACTCCGAAACAGGAACAGTGAGTTCTGAACTGGGTCGGTGAACAAGGTAGAGTCAAAACCTATCTGGTGTCTCGGGACCGGAAAGAGACATGGATTCAAGTGTCTAGCTGGGAGAGGACAATGTTTACCGTCAAGTGGCCGGGACTGAGATTGTACTGATGGTGACTCCAAAACTTGGTAAAATCTGAATTGGGACTGTGAGTCCGGAAGTATGTCAATGAAGCAGGGTGAGGATTCTGTGTCGGAACGATGTTGACAGAGATGTTTCAAGTTGATTAAAGAAGAAAGTTAAAGTCCCTGTTTCAAGAGGTAAATTTGAGACTGAAGGGTTTCAAGATCTTCCAGGTCTAAGGATTTGTGACAGCGAGTTGTTACAGAGAGGTTCTAAGAGGAACCAGGACTACGAGCTATTGTGTCTTGTTGTTAGGCAGCTCATTAGCTTGTATTTTGGGGGTCAATGTGGAAAGTGTGTGGCTGTTCTTTCCCATGGCGGTGTCTTTTACCCAATGGTGTACCCTTCTTCGGGGAGGGGGTGGGGCCAGTCGGTACCCATGGTATACTCTATGTAGGGTGTGTTGGGGTATAAATTCCAAGGTGTGAACCTTGTGCAACGTTTGTTCTAGCTTGTATTTTGGGGGTCAATGTGGAAAGTGTGTGGCTGTTCTTTCACATGGCGGTGTCTTTTACCCAATGGTGTACCCTTCTTCGGGGAGGGGGTGGGGCCAGTCGGTACCCATGGTATACTCTATGTAGGGCATTTTAGAGTATAAATTCCAAGCTGTGAACCTTTTGCAACGTTTCTTGTCACCCTGTTTTGTTGTGTTGTTGGTGGTTAGGTCACCGAAATTGTTAGTAAATGTTGCATGATTGTGAGAGATCAACACCAGGTGTGTGATGACGGTTTCATGGGTCTCTTCTCCTTTTGTATTCTTTATTATGAGGTTGCACTAACATTTAGTGTCTCATTCTAGTCTGCAGGGCCATTTCCTCCGATGTACTCTATCTAGGAGGGCTTATGTGTTTTTCCTGGTGTGTTTAACCTTTTGAGCGTTTTGGGGGTCAGTGTGGAAAGTGTTTTGAGGTACCCATGGTATACCCTATGTAGGGCATGTTGGTGTATAAGTTCCATGTGCAACCTGTGAGAGTTGTTGTTGTTGTACTTTCCTATGGTGGTGTTTTTACCCATTGGTGTACCCTTCTTTGGGGAGGGTGTGGGGCCTGTTGGTACCCATGGTATACTCTTTGTAGGGCATGCTGTAGGTTTGGTTGCAGGGTTTGAACTCTGTGTTGTACCCTTCTTTGGAGAAATAGTGTTGGTAGTTAGTCAATCTCCAGGTTAACCATCCTGTGCTGTCGTGTGGTGTAGCCTACTTTGGAGGGTGTGGAGTTGGTGAATAATCAATACCTATATTAGTTCTCAGGTTGACTGGTTACGTTTTTCTGAAATAGGTTGTAGTGTTAGTGCTGCTCTTATTGGTCATTGGCCATGTAAGTTCCCTGGTTGTCTATCCTGAGGTATACCCTGTTTAAGGAAAGTTGTGTTATTTACCAGGCTTAGTTTCTTATGTTGTTCCTTATTTTGAGGGGTCTTGTTTACACTGTCTGTGTGTCCGTAAAAAGGGAACTGTTGGTTTCTTTAACTTTCTTGGGGTATATTGTGTTTCTCCCAATCTCTAAGGGAGGGGAATGGAGTGTAATGATATTTCGGATTTATCTTGTTATTGTACAACATGGGGTAGGTGTTGTTTGAGTGTTTTGTTTCACCTCACTCTTCTCTTTTCTTCCTGTGTCTCTGAATACTCGTTTGTCTTTGTGGTTGTCGTTGCAGTCTTTTGTATTGTAATCTTTGTTTTCCTTTATTTCTTTTCTTTTCTATAAAGGAGGGAGATGTGTTGTACATTGATTCTTCATGTAATATGGTTGTCTTTTGTCTTAGTCCTTTCTTTGTGTTTTCTTGTTCTCTGTCTACCACAATGCCTATGTATGTTCTGACTTCTACCTGGAGGATTCCACTAGTGTCAGTTGGTGGTCTGGTCAGCTGGCGAGGTTGTGTGCTTGGCTGTGTCCTACAATAAATCTACATGTAATCAACTGGAAGTATCTTGTCATCTGTGGCCATCCTATTTACAACATGCATGCACACAGACAATAGAGTTCAGTGGGAGAGACCAGGGGCAGCAAGCTATCCAGCTAGACTCATGGCATGGGCAGTGGCAGTACAATGGACGGCAGAGGTCAAGAGGGAGGGGGCAGGGGCATGCACACAGAAAATGGAGGGCAAGGGGGCAGGAGCAGCAAGTTGAGAAGCAGGACAGGCGATAGGGGCAGTGGCATCACAATAGACTGTTCAGAGCAGAAGGAATGGAAACGGAGTGTGTGGGAGAGAGGCAGGGCCAAGGCAGAAAAATTAAACGAAATGGCATGGGCAGAGCCAGCATAATTAACCATGAATGGTAGGAGTCAAGAGCATGCACCCAGAAAGCAGAGGGCAGGGAACAAGCGCAACAAGCTGGCCAGGCTGGACAGGTGGCAGACACAGTGGCATCACAAGGGGCTGCATCAGGCAGGAAGGATGTGGTGCTGGTATGCATACAGACAACAGAGGGCAGGGGGAGGAGTATGGGAAGTAAGGCAGGTGGCAGACAGCACAACAGACGACAGAAGGCAGGATGGAGGGACAGGGGTACATATAGTGACAATGAAGGGCAGGGGCAGGCAGTATTTTAAGCAGGATAGGTGGACAAGGCAATGGCAGCACAATGGACCATGAAGGACAGGTGGGAAGAGGCACACACATGGAGAGCAGAGGACAGTGGGAAGGGGGCAGGTACAGGGCCAGCAAACTGACCATGGCCTACATGCTGGCGAGGGCAAATAGCTGGCCATGAACGGCAGGGGGGAGGGAGTAAGCGCATGCAGACAGAGAATGTGGAGCAGGTGGGAGGGGTAGAGGCATTGGCAGCCAGCTGACCCCAGGGAGCAGTCCAACATACGCTGTGGCAGCAAACTGACTAGGGAGGCCAGGAGGGAGGCAGCAGGGACAGGAAGCTGACCAGTCAGGGCAGGCCAGCACGAGTAGCACAACGGACCATGGCAGGGGACAGGTGCACTCACACGGAGAACATAGGGCATTGTGAGGGGGTAGGGACAGGAAGATGATCATGGAAGGATGGCCAGCATGGGAAAGACAGCTTCTAGTTGCTTGTGTGTGATACTGTGTGATGCCCAGGCTCTTTTCCAATCCCTCGGCTGAGAACAAATGTTAGCACTATAGTTGTTCATTAGAAGTGTGTGGTGAAGCTGCAGCTAATCACTAGGGAGTGGACCGACAGACTGCTACTGATGTTGCAAGTACATGATTCACTCTGCATGTGTTACTGACATCGATGAGGAAGATATTTGAAAACACATGGAAATTAGCTTTCCAGAGCACTATCCATAATTGCTATCACAAAAGAAACCCCTCATTTGTTCATTTACTGCAGTATCATCTGGAGGAAATACTTTCAGTTTTACAGATTTGATTACTTCAAGATTGCATCCTGGTATGCCGCACTATTGTCATAAATGTAGAAGGTTAGCACTATAGTTGTTCATTTGAACAGTGTGGTGAAGCTGCAATGGAACACTGTATAATCAACTGACAGGCTGCTACTGGTGCTAAAAGTACATGTTTTACTTAGAATACCAGAGTTTGTTCTCACATGATAGTTTAGCTTGTGTTGCACCTTCGATAACCCCTTTTAGAAAATCATGAAAGAAAAACGTTTTCTCTCAAACATGGGTCATCAAATCCCAGAGTATCAGCATTTTTCATAACGAAAAATCACTCTTAGAACACACCACAATACCTTAAATTAGTAACGTGTCACCAAAATGATTTATATTGTGACTACAATTTGTTATCACCCTTCATTTATATTTTGTGGCTATCAAAAACGAAATAAACTGCAATGCATTTCAACGGAAACAACGTCCTTAAGACCTGTAATGCCTACCACAAGATATTGCTCATGTTATGGCGATCCAATAAAAATTGACCAGTCCCTTTTAAATTGGCTAATCACTGCATGTCTGAACTCCAATAGTTGAGATATTAAACCTTTTACTGGTAGTTAGCTCCTTAATGCCCCTTTGCACCTTTTTTAATTTGCTCACAAACTACTAAATGGATTTACACCAACTAATGAAAAGCACGCTCTCTGTGTCAATTTCTAACTTTTTGCTAAATTTAGCGTAATTCTGTTCAGCCGTTTTTTTTCTGTACCGTGGAGCAAATGTCTAGATGGGAATTAAAATGGGGAGTCAATGTTTTGGGGAATCAATGTTTTTGGACCTTCCTTGGATATTTGGGTTCATAGTAGTCAAAAGGTTTGAGATGCTAAGAGGGGGAGGGGTGGGAAGGATTTTTTTTAAATAGCAATATGTAAATAATGTATACATACATATCATTGAGTCAGCACCCTCAGAGGCCTTAGTACTTGTCGGTCTAATTATACCATTACAATTCAGTGCTACATGTATTAGAATGCAAAGGTAAGAACCGCGACCGCATGATCTGCTCCTGCATGGACTTGGAAAACCGGATGCTCCATACCATGCAAACTGTACCCATGGAAGGACCTGCAGACAGCATTCACTCACAGCTTGGATTTCTCTGCCACCAAATGTCCTAGTTCTGGCGAAAGTGGATTTGTAAACAATGGGATTTGTTATGGTAAATACTGTGTCGTGCACATTGTCAATCGCTTACACAACGCTCCCAAATCGATTGGTATCTGTGCAACCGTGAAAAAATAAACAGAATGCGTTCGAGGATTTCTGTAAAACAGTACAGGGATCCTGGTTGTTTGCACGAGCTCTGTGGACTGCACCATAAACCGAATAAGAGCACTTTAATATACACTGTGCTCCAACCATAAAACCTTTCCTCTGCAGGGTAGATGTGTTTTAAGCAGTGACATTATTGCTCGTAACTGATTAGTGGAACAATAAAAGCAGGGGGGCTTTCACCTAGTTGGAGAATTATCAGAGATAGTGGTGAGACTAGATAACCTTACCGCTGTAAAACACCTGCAAGTAGATAGTTGCCTTCTGCGTGGGATCCTAGGAGGAGATGTGCTGCAACTAGCAAGAGATGTATTCATGTGTGTCTGTATATATATATATATATCTATACATATTTAATCAAGGTTCCTATATGTGTTCGAACTATATAGTCTGGATGTTAAGTTAAAAATAGTAAATCTATACCTATTTATATATGTATGCTTACGTTCACAACATTGTGGAAGTCAGCATTCTGGCTACGATATTTTTGTACAAATATATTTAAAACTTAATATTTTGGTAGAATAGCTATTATGTTCTGTTATGCAGATTTGTAGCACAGAATTTCACCCAGGAGGGTATCCTGGCGCTGAGCAGGTGTGCTTCTATTCACTCCTAGGGCCTAGTAGGACTACTCGAAAAGCCCAGTCTTCTGCTTCTTGTGAAATTCAAGAAGTGAGGAGGAGACGCTTATATATAGCAGTAGGTCGTTCCATGCTTTAGGAGCGATATAAGAGAAGACTCAACTGCCATATCTGGTTTTCCATATGTGTAGAATTTGTGCAAACAGGAGTCCGGACGAGTGGTGGTGTGAAAGCAGATGCGATGGTGGAAGTATCCTGAGCCAGTGTTATGTAGTTCCTTGAAAGCGAGGGCAAGGAGTTTGATTTGTGCTAGTTTGTGAATGGAGAGCCTGTTGAGTTTCTTCAGATATGAGTGTGGCATAGGAGATCGGGAGGGATTCTGGCCTCCAAGTTCTGAATGGTCTGCAGGCTTCCGGTGTTTTTTTTTTATTGATCCTGGCATAGAGGGTGTTTCCATAATCCAGCCTGCTTGTAACAAAGTTTCCAGATGCTGATTGGCAACCATGTAAACATCTTCCCTACCATCTTCATGGTATGGAAGTATGAGGCTGTGAAGGCATTGACTTGGGGGGTCATGTCAAGTTTGCTGTTGAGATAACCCCAAAGTTCTTGGCGTGGGTGGTGGGTGTCAGACCTAGCTCTGTTGGCCACCAGGTGGAGTCCCATAGTGATGCACTCTTCAAAAGATCGCAGATTTGTCAGTGTTCAGCTTTAGACAATCCGTCTTCATCCATTGGGTGATTTTATTCATACATGTATTGAACTTGATACGTGTACTGGGCATTTTGTACGTGATGGTGAGAAGGAGTTGCGTGTCATCGGCGTAGGCGAGGACGTTGATAGCATGAGAGCAGATGATGCTGATTGTATGGGTTGAAAAAGGTTGCACTCAGATAGGATCCTTGTGGAACTCCACAGAAGAGGTTGCAGGCGTCTGAGGTGGAGGGTGCCAGGCTGACTGACTGGGTCCTTTCAGTCAGGAAGAAGCAGATCTATCGGAATGATTGTCCTTGTATTCCGCTGCTGTGTAGGCATTGGATGAGGATGGGGTGGGAGACTGTGTCAAATGCTTTGAAGGTAACCAGGTGGATGACAACTGCTGTGTCTTCTCTGTCCTGAGTTATGTGGATGCCATCCATGGCAACAATGAGGGCAGTTTGTGTGTTGTACTTGGGTCTGAAACCAGACTGAGTTGGGTCAAATGGTTGATGGTCATTGAAGTATTTAGTGAGGTGTCTGTTGATGATTTTCTCTAGGATCTTGGACACAAATGGTAGAAGGGAAATTGGTCTGTAGTTGGTGAGCATTGAAGTGTTGCAGAAGGTTTCTTCAACAATGGGAGGACAATTGTGTGTTTCAAAGCATCTTGAAAGGTCACCGAAGAGGTGGAGACATTCTGAATAGATGAGCATGGCGTTGATGGGTTGCAACTCTCTGAGTAGGCATAGTGGGGGCAGGGGTCTGATGAGGCCATTGATTGGATGGACTACATGATGGCTACAGTTTCTTCTGCGTCGATGATGGGCTAAATAGTTAGCACTGGTTCTTTAGATAAGATTGGGAGGCATTTTGCGAGGCCTGTCAGGTTCTGATGCTGGCTGACATTGTTGTAAATGGTGATGATTTTGTTGCTGAAGAATTGAGAGAGGTTGTTGCAGAGGTTCTGCAAGGGGGTAATAGAGTTGGTGGAGGCAGATGGTGAGGTGGAATCTATCATAATGGCAAAGATTTCTTTGCTTCTGGTGGTGCTGGCATCAATGCAGTCTGCCAGAGCGCACATTTGGCGGTCCGGATCAGTTGGTGATAGTGTCTTAGAGCAGATTTGAACATGCTTCTATGTGCATTGTCCTGGGTCATTCTCCATTTGTGTTCCTGTTGTTTGCAGTGGTAATTCATCAGTCCAAGTTCCTCTGTGTACCAACTGGTCTTGGTCAGGATCTTGTTGTATTGCTGTGTTTGAGAGGGGCAAGGGAGTTGGCATGGGAGGTGATCCAACTGTTGAAATTCTTGATGGCTTTGGGAAGGCTGTTGCTGTGTTTTGATGGCTTTGGGAAGGCTGTTGCTGTGTTCGGATCAGTTGGTGTTGAGAGCGGCGCTCTAGTCCTTGTCAGTTATGATTTTCCAGTTTTGGCAGGCTGGTCTGGTGGTGGTGTGAGTGTTTTCAACCGGGATGTGGATGCTGAACTTGACAAGAGCATGGTCTGTCTGGTGGACTGGTGTTGGCTCATCGACTTAGATGTTGCTGAAGTTGGTAAAAATAGGGCCCAGGAGGTGTCTGGTGAAGTAGTTAAGTCCCTTTACCCATTGGGTAAGGTCTAGGCTTCCTAGGTCATCAATGAGTGGTCTTGAGTTGGGGTCAGTGTGGTCTTCCAGGTAGAAGGCCAGGTCTTCAAGGAGGATGAAATGTCAGGGGTCTAGTAGGGTGAGTTTCGGACTAGACTGGAATATAGGGGGTGTGAGTTCTCTGTAGGAACAAGTGATTTCTAGTGCCAAGGTAAAACATATACAAGTAAGCACCTGAAGACTGGAAAGGAAGGGAGCACAGAGGCTGAGCACTGGAGTAGGCAGGGCCATGCATTGACCAGGAAGCTGAAAGTCTGTAAAGGGAACTGTAAGATAGCACAAGCTTTAAAACAAAGGGGAACAAGGAAGACAACAGACAAACTATCATAAATGTTAGCGTGCATGCTTCTTGGATAGTAATCTCTCTGTGAGGTGAAAAGATCTTATACAAAAGCAAGGAGCAGATTAATCTCACAGAGTTTGGGGAGACACTCACCAGCTCAAATGGTGAAAGAGCACTGGGTGGTTCTCTGTGCCAAAGATACATGCCTTGGAGTCTAAATTGCAACCTTGGAAGCTAAGACAACCAAAATTACGATATATCCACAAGACAGGACAACAGGGAACAGAACAAGGAACACCAAAACAGAAACTGGGTTCAGTGAAAAACAGGATTGGAATCATGGTCAGGAGCAGAACTGGAACACAGATAAAGTTCAGAACTAGAATACTATGACTTAAGGTGAGGAGAACACAGACACAGTAACTGGGCTCAAAAAAGCAGAACTGGGATAAAGGTCAGATCAGGACTAGAAATCCCAGAATATAAGGCAGGGACATTACGTATAACAGGATAGATCAGGAACAGTACAGACAAAACTATGAATAACAACAATGACAGAAATAAGGAGGCAGGAACACAAGAGATAGAAAATAAATCAAAAGGTTAACCAGGTATCACAACAGCAAGAATGTGAGAGAGGACGAGGAGACTCAACAACCAAGTCAGATGCAAGCTGCTGCACTCCGTGCTCACAGAGCTGCAATAGCTGGAGGCTCAGGGGAGCATCACGGGTGCAGGGAGTGAGCCAGGTGCAAAGAATAAACCAAGTGAATAGAATCAGGGAAACACCAATGAAGGGAAGTCTGAACTGGGACTTGGAAAAAGGAAGACCAGGGCACACCAGGTAGGTCATAGTAACAGTCCGGAATGGAGATCCAGGAACAAAGCTAGTGAACAGGGAACCGCCACCAGGATATGACCTAGGAAGGGTCTAAAGACAGAGGGAGTTAACTACAAGGCTTGATGCATTAAGGAAGAGCAACAGAAACCTGGACTAACAGATGATGTGAAACAAAGTATGGTATGTGTTGATGTGTATTTTGTACTATACAGTAATAACAGCCCTCGTGAGTGACATCTAGTGGCAGGATGGCAGAATCCCGACATATAATTGCTAGCATCGAGGGTGAGTGGTGCGTCTAAGTCCGTGATGGTGTCAGTGAAGTTGGTGTGCGGTCCTGGTGGTCTGTAGAAGAGGGTGCTGGTTAGGGTGAAGTAGGCTGTGGCATGGAGGTTGAATATATATAAAAAGACAAATTGCACCCTGGCTAAAGATTACATTGTGTTTATGAAGATGTGTTATGATATTGGTATGAGGTATATTTTCATGGATGAACAGAAGAGGAGAGGTGGATTTTGTTTATGCTGTTCAGCACTGACAACAAATAAAGTGTGATAGTGCATACGTGTGCATGAGCCACCTTGCAAGGACCTTGGTGATATCAGCCTACAGTGGCTTCAGCATGATTATGTATGCTCGCATATATTACCACACATGCATGCAGGAGAAGACAATTTAGTAATTTTGTGTTATTTAATTTACTGTTGCAATACAGTAGACGCCAAACTTGGAGAATAAAGTTAAAAAAAATTAAGAAAAAAAGGGAAAACATGGAAAGGTTTAGAAAGCAATGCGGAATGGGGGTGCCATTACTCGACTAGATTCAAGAGGTAGCATAAAACATGGCAGATAAGAAATTTAAAAAAAGGACACGAATGCAAAAAGAAAAATCAAAATCAGAGATTCAGAGACTCTGGAAGACAGAACAGTGGTAACACAGTCTTCTGGGTCTTCGAGGTCAGTGTGTAAAAAAAAGAACAAATACAGAACTGCATCCAGGACAATTTTAGCACAGCCGTGGTCGGTAGTGGGTGTACCTGCAAGACGGTGACGTGGGGAGGGGCAGGGTGGGGTGTAGTAATCTATGGATTACGGAGCTTTACAGGTAAGTAAACATATAAATAAATAAAACTAATTTTGTTGCACGCACTGCATCGCATTTGGGGATGCAGTGCATGCAACAAAATGTGTTTTATTTATTTATATGTTTACTTACCTCTAAAGCTCCGTAATCCATAGATTACTACCACACCACCCTGCCCCTCCCCCTCCCCACGTCACCGCCCTGCAGGTACACCCACTACCGACCGCGGCTGTTTGAGCAGCAGTGTAGTAGTAAGAAGTTGCTTCTTTGATCGTAATTGCCTCCTCTGTACCTTTGATTAGATTTCAATGCCTTTCCTTCATGTTTCCTGCTTACCTGCATTTCCTACAAAGAAGACACCTGTATCAGTTTGCCACCTTTTTATGTCGAATCTCAGCTTTCTATTCCTGCACTTAATCCGAAGTCATTTTATAAGGTGGTAAATTAGCACTCCCGCAGCTCTTCAACTGTTCAAGACATGAGTCAGCCCAAAACTGTTGCAGAGACTGTGTCTTAGGTTAGCACTTCAAGTGCGTGGTTTGGCTCAGATTTTCAAATGCTTTGCATCGGGTTTGCATTACTTTTCTAAAGCAAACACGAAGTGTTCAGGTAGGATTAACTATCCAACACAAATCATAATTTGAATTGGATAGTAAACCAAAATAATGAAAAGTTGCGCAATGCACAAACGGGCAATCTGTAATACATTTCTATATGAAGGAGGAGGATGTGTAGTAAACATATACTCCTTCCAACATGGCCACCTGCGGTCATTAGACCTTCCTCTATGTTCCTACCTGCTTAGCCTCCCAGAATGTCTTTGTACATTCCATGTTGTACTTGAATGTTCCACACTTGTCAGTTGATGGTCTGGTCAGCTGGCAAGGTATGTTGCTCTGCTGTAACTTAATAAACTTATCTTATAACTACCAAGAAGTATCTTGCTGCCTACCTGAAGTTATTTACAACACAATCCATGAGTGATGCATGAACATTCCAATGTAACCACTCATGGATTTTGATGCAAACCTCTATCTGCAAAGAACTGTAGACAGGGATTTGTGCCAAAATCTTACAACTCCTCGAGGCAGGCCCAACAAGGAGAGATGTTTTAATTTCTCCTCATTTTTCTTACTTGCATGTGTGCTACATGGTACATCACATAGCATAGTTTTTTTTCTTTAGGGGATCCCTCTGATGAATCTCTAGGCCAACCTTTCAATTTTCTTTAAGTCAATTGACCTTTGTTGTAGCCTGAGAAGAGAAGGGGTTACTGACAAGTTTAGATCCATACACTGTTGGACCACAAGAGTGTTTGCGTTGGCGCATGGCTGCCTAAAGTGTGGCCGCACAATGAGAGAGCAGAATAGCACCACATCTTAGTAGATATGGCGCTGTTCTGGTCTGCCCCTTTCACGTAATGTAGCGTATCACCTTTACTTGCTGCCCTGCATCGCGTAACTTCTTGATAACTCTGGACCCTAATGTGCTATTGCCCTATCATATCTCACTTATGCAAGTTCATTTTCATTCCTACTTTCTCCCTTTGTCACAGGTTTCCTATCTCTCTTCCTTGTTCTTTCTCACTTTTCTGCCATATCTTCTCCTGCTCTGAGTTTGATGAAGAAACAAACGTTGCAGTCCCCAAAAATGAGTTCTCCAACCACCTGCTCAAATTAAGCACTGATTTTCATTTGAAGAAACCGGCAGATTCCTGTGACATCTGGAATGTATTGTCTGGTAGTAATTTTTCAAATGGACTTTGGAGGAGGGCGGGGGGAGGGGTCAAAAACACCTTTACACCATTCTGACCAGTGTGCTTCTTGGCACATGACATGCCAGAGTGCCTCTTGTTAAGCTTATGGAGATCATTTGTCAGCCTGTGTTCACACATTAACTTGTCGTAAAGATAAGTCTCTGGTCGATTTGTGCTTAACCTTTTTGAGAAAAACTGTAAAATAAACACCCTGTCCAGCCGCTTTTGGAAGCAAGAGGGTGAAGTCCAAACAGGTACAGGCTTTCACTGGCAGGGTACACATCTGACCTAAGGTGCGAATGTGATGGTGCTATGTGAATGTAGCTAACTGCACAAAGAAACAGTATGTATGTATGCTGCTAAAAATATGAGCAAAACACTTTCTGCCAGGTCTGCTGCACGAAGGTGCTGCATTGACTATTTGCAAAATCATACAAGTTATAACTATAAATTCATTCTCAATGTACATGTGTTTAAAGATCAGTTTAGATATTTTCACTCTTTCCCATCAGTTCTTTAACGTGATTTATGACCAAAGTCTTTTTTTCAAGACAATGTTTTTTGATTGTAATCATTTTATTCCAAGCAATTAAAGTTTTGACAATAATGGGACAAAAAGTGTGCATGCAAGCAAGAAACAAATAATTAAAGATCATTATTGGAAAATCCAATAGGTCTGGCTTACATTTTGAGTCCTGAGAAAAACATTAACATCATGCTGCAGCGTAACAACGGAAACAAAATCAATGCTTACTGTACATAACGAATCTCTGAGATAATGAAGTTAATGTATGATGATTCAGAGTAGTAAAATAATCCCTCATATCTTGGAATACAAGTAGTCCAAAGGAGATGTTATATTATACCAAACAGCCAATAGAAAATGGAGAGACAAGAATACTTCTCTGAGAGGAGCCAAAGCCCACTCTGTATATTATGTAGAATCGGTAACAATACATCAGCAGACAGTGGCACAGTCAGGCCACACCTAAAAAAGACATTTAGGTGGTTAAATATGGTCCCCACCTTCTCAGTTATATGTGGCCAACAGCAGGCTTGTATGCTTGTGTTTAGCCAGGCCAGTGGTAATCACTGTAGAAAGACTAGCCGCTCACACAGATTCTCCAAGTATCTAGTGTCTATACTACTGAACAAATTGAAAAATACACCAAAAAGAGCTACAATGCAAAATTAACAGAGCCTTGACAAGCCAGGGATGAGAGGTCTGGGGGTTATAAAAATGGATGAAGAAGCAGAGGACAAAAGTAATGGCACTAAAGGAGACAACCACTGTTTTCAATGAATGGGCTTATGTGAAACAGAAGTGCGGGAGGACCTTTTAAAAGCGGCTAAATTTAAAGATACCAAAATGTATTGGCACATGGTAAAAAAAAGTATGATTCCTGAATCCACATCCATCTGAGTCGTTGGTGGCCCAGTTCAAGGTTTTATATTTTGTCTCCCCACAGATTGCTGGCACTCATACCATTATGTTTTTGGCTATGTTAAGCAGCAATTGCCTTATAAATTTTCCGTTGACCAACATCTTTAACGCTATGAATGCTCAAAGACTAGGGAAGGCAACAGGTCTAGACAAGATCCCTGCTGACCTATTGGGATCTAAACCTTTGATCTGGGCCCATATATAAATACCAAGGCGTATTAATCCCGAATTCTTGGATGACTGCAGTGATAGTTGCTATCTTCAAAAATGGCTGTTGTATTGGCTTACGCGTCGCACAAGATGGCTGCGTAGTTGTGAAGCTCCTCTTCACTGACTCCCGATATCGGATGTTTCGGGAAGAAATACCCTGTGGCTCTGACCCCGAGACCAGATATCGTTGCCTCATGTTGCGGTGAGCATCTAGAATGCTTTTTAGCATTTTTCTTCGATTTTTTGCTTCATTATATGGCGCGCCTCTGTATTTTGCATAACAGCCGCCATTTTGCTTTTATCTTTCACGCCCCCAAGCCTCACAATGTTTCCTCACAACTCTACCACCGCCTCATGAGATTTTATGGACTTTCTCTTTCTATGTACACTGAGGGAGTTTCTATGTATTCTCCTACTTGCTGAAATGATGCTGCTTTTAACTCTGTCATTTTTTCACATTCCCTGCAGTTTGTCTCCTCACTAAGCAGCCACCATTTTGTGCTCCACTCAACGTTGCTCTTTCCTTGAGGTGAACTATTACTAAAAATCCTATTACTTTTATGGGCTTTACGGCTTTTCAATATTTTTTAGCTCCCTCATATCCCTTTGAAGGAGGCAATTTTGACTCCCTGAACTCTGGCTCTTATGTTTTAAAAGTCCCGCATTCAATTCTAAAAATCTTCAACTGCATCCTTAAGAGTTTGGTCCCTTTTTTTTTACTAAACTCCACCGTATTTTTATGGGGAGATTGCGGAACCTTAAACTTTCTACTTCCACTAAACCTGCTGTATTTTCTGATTCAGACTCTAATTTTAACGACATGGAGGACTTATCTTCACAGAAACCTGACCTTTCTTCTGGCACTATTCCTAAAACGCACATCTCAAGCAAACTGCCAACAACCTCTACCAAACGTCCAAAAAAGGATCCTCCTTCTCCAGGGGCTTCTTCTTCTTCTACTTCTATGGACTTAATCCTTGAAGAAATTCATGCCCTTAAACCCTTCAAAGAGGAGACTAATAAGACTTTACAGTTTTTGAATGATAAATGATCCTCCTTAGATTCACTTGTACTTATTGCAGAACAAGCAAATGAATCTCTTCAAGCCTCCTGCTCTCGTATCTCTTCATTAGAGTCAGACATATCCCTTCTCAAGAGGCAGGCAGAGGATTTGGAAAACCGTAATCGCAGAAATAACCTTAGACTTTATGGTCTTCTGGAGCACATTGAAGGATTCAATCCAACTGCCTTTGTTCAGTCTTTTTTACCTAAACTTTTAGACTTACCTTCTTCTTCTTCCCTTAACAGCCAAAGGGCACACAGACTTGGTTCGAAAGTATCTGCAAAATCCATATTGTATTATTATGCTGTTTCTACAATATACAGACCTTCTACAAGTCTTGTCAGCAGCCAAGTCAAAAAAACAATTCTTCTCTCCCAGGATGTTGCTGAAGTTACACCGGACCGCTGGAAGAAGTTTCTTGATCTTCATCCTCAGCTATGTGCTATTAATGCCAGATTTGGGCTTCTTCATCCTTGCCTCTTCAAGGTTACCTACAAGGACAAGACAACAACGTTTGAAGATCCAGTGGCTCTACAAGATTTCCTTCGTCATCATGGAGCCAACGTTATGGACACTTCAAGACTTTCTTATTTTAATTTATCTCCCTCATGTTTTGTAGTTGCTTTCTTGTCTCGGTATGGAATTGCATTGCATTGCATTGATTGTTGTTTCGTTCATGCTTCAGTATTGTTTTCATAGTGTGTTTTGTTCTATATTTTCCCCTTGTATTTCTCTTCTCCAGATTGTTATGTCTCCTTGTATTAATTTTCTTTTCTTTTATATACAGGTATTGTATTCCTTCAATCCCATTCCTTATTGTATCACCTGTCATGTTGGAGTCTTGATTTAGTTTATTGGGTGTTTGGTTGAGTTTTGCAGCTGTCGTCGTTATCTTCTGGCATCGTCATTCCCTTTATCGTTTTGTATTTGTAGGTATGTTTTTAAGTCGTCTTCTGCATGACTTGTACTGTCTCCTGTTTCTCTATCTTCTCCTTTCTCCTTTTGTTATTTTTATTTTCTTTCCCTTGTTACATTTTCTTCTTCCTTTTTGCTTTACTTATCTATCTTTTTCTTTTTTCTGTCCTTTGTCCCTTTGTCCCTATTTCCTAATTTGATTTTCCTAACCATTTTCCTTTCTTCTCCTTTATACTCTTCAACCAATTCTCACTTTTGCTCCTGTAAGCATAATATCTGTACATACCTCTTTTTAAATCAGTAGAATTTCCGGTTACCACCGGGAACGTTAAAAGGATTAAACAATCCTATCAAAAGGCAACAGGTGTTATCTCACCTAGCCAAGTTAAAAACTGATATTGACTTACTAAAAGAACCCCATATTCCTGAAGATGAAGCTTTAAAACTGAAGCGATGCTGGGTGGGACATGTGTTCAACTCTCTTGCTATGGGTAAGAAACACGGAGTTCTGATTTTATGTCATAAAAAGTTACATGTTATTGTTATTGTTAATTTATTCCTATTAGGCGCACAGCGACCCAAGGGTTTCCCGGCGCCGCATGAAGGTCCAAGAGACGAAAAAAAAGACCTTATAAATTGAATAACCAGGTTTTGAGGCCCTTACAATAGTGCAAGTAATAAGTTTCGTTCTGAAGTGTCCTCGGAAGGGAATTCCACAACCAAGGGCCACGATAAGAGAACGACTGACCACCCAGCTGGGACAGTATAATCCTTGGCACAACAAAATGAGCCGTTGAGGCTGAGCGCAGCGTGCGCGAGGGAAGATAGCGCTGGACTAGAGGCTTCAAGTATTGTGGGGCTTTGCCACAGTTGATTCTGAACATATAGCTCAAGGCTTTGAACTTTAACACGGTTCTCAACATTGAGCCAATGTAAATCATGAAGGGTGCCTGAGATCGAAGCACTTTTGGGAATCTTACAGAGCAACCCAGCTGCCGCATTTTGAACCAATTACAGCTTGCGTACCGCATCCTTATTGGCTCCAAGATAAAGGATGTTGCCATAATCCAGCCTAGATGTAATAGGAGCAAGGACCACAGTGCGTTGAGTAGATAAAGGCAGCATCCAAAGGATTTTTCTGAGCCATTTAAAGATGGCAAAACAAGTAGATGAAACTTTCATCGCTTGCTGCCTCATTCAGAGATGTTCATCAAGTATGACCCTCAGATTCTGAACCTGCCGACTGGGCAGAGGTAGAGCACCCATCTCTGATGGCCAGTGAAGGGAGCCCCATACGTTCTTTTCCCTGCCCCGTAGCAGCACCTCAGTCTTCTCTCCATTCAGTTTAAGCATATTTGCTTGCATCCAACCTGCGATACTACTCAACCCAACTTGGAGAGAGGATGGATTGGTTATTCTATCTGCTGATAGAGAGAAGACAATCTGGGTGCCATCAGCGTAAGAAAAAAGAGAAAGCCCTGAATTTTCCGCAATAAGTGCTAAAGGCCTAACATATATATTAAATAGCAGCGGGCTCAAAATAGAGCCCTGGGGAACGCCATAGGGTGAAGAGTACGTTTTTGAGTTGGAAGTAGGAGAAAATACTTGGAAAGTCTTTTAGCCAATAGAGTGCTACTCCGCACACTCCTAAAGATTGTAGAGCTTGCAAGAGCAGTTCATGAGAAACTGTGTCGAACACGGCACTCAAATCAAGAAGTATGAGTGCCATGGTATCGCCATTGTCCACACGTTTTCGTATCATTTCCGTGACACCTAATAAGGTAGTCTCCGTAGAGAAACCTGGTCGAAAACCCGACTGTGAGCTATGAAGGAAATGATGTGATTCAACAAAAGATGACAGTTGAGTGTTAACATGTTTTTCCGATACTTTTGAAAAAGCCGGGAGGAGGGAGATAGGGTGGAAATTAGATAGTTGCAACGAATCTGCGTTCGCTTCTTTTAAAAGAGGAAGAACCATTGCATTTTTCCACATGGGTGGTACCTTAGCTTCCTTTAAGGAGGCATTAAGCAACTCCATGATTTGTAACAGAGATGGTGTTTCAAGTTTCTGAAGCACCGAGAGAGGAACAGGGTCCTTGGGGGAACCAGACTTCAAGCTATTTAAAATTAGCCTGAAGAATTTAATGTCAAGGGGTGCCCAAGTGAATAAATTGTTAGTGGCTTTTGCGGGCAACGTAATCTGAAAGATAGGACTAATAGTAGATTGCTCCAAAGAAGATGTATGCTGTTGGCTATCCAATGGCTGGGCCTGCTTCAGTGAAGCATAAATATCTTCAACTTTGTTGAGAAAAATTCAGTGAGTTTCTTGCAATGTAATGTACTGAAGTCAGGAGATTTAGGCAAGCACTTTGCGCTCAATGATTCTTTTACAAGTTTAAATAAAGCTTTAGCATTATTCTGAGCTTTGGTAATGGTCGAAGTCACAAACTCAGCTTGTGCCGCTTTGCAGAGTGCATGATAATTCCTTATCAATAATTTATAGGCTAATTTAGATTCTGGAGCATAATTCTTTCTCCAATGTCTCTCAGAGGCTTTATATTTACATTTTCTTCCATTAAACTCTCCGAGAACCAAGGGGCCGGAGGTTGGTGGTTTCTCATTTTATTATCCGAAGGAGGTAAGCAAACATCAACCGAGTTAAGTAGCCAATTATGTATTACATACGCATTAGCTACCAAAATGGAACTAAAAGTACGGACTGTCTCAGTTAAAATATTGTTAAAAGTGTCCATGTTCAATTTAGACCAGTTTCTAAAATTCCCCTGATTGCTACAAGAGGGAAGAACGAGCTGGGTGGTTCTCTGTGCCAAAGATACATGCCTTGGAGTCTAAATTGCAACCTTGGAAGCTAAGACAACCAAAATTACGATATATCCACAAGACAGGACAACAGGGAACAGAACAAGGAACACCAAAACAGAAACTGGGTTCAGTGAAAAACAGGATTGGAATCATGGTCAGGAGCAGAACTGGAACACAGATAAAGTTCAGAACTAGAATACTATGACTTAAGGTGAGGAGAACACAGACACAGTAACTGGGCTCAAAAAAGCAGAACTGGGATAAAGGTCAGATCAGGACTAGAAATCCCAGAATATAAGGCAGGGACATTACGTATAACAGGATAGATCAGGAACAGTACAGACAAAACTATGAATAACAACAATGACAGAAATAAGGAGGCAGGAACACAAGAGATAGAAAATAAATCAAAAGGTTAACCAGGTATCACAACAGCAAGAATGTGAGAGAGGACGAGGAGACTCAACAACCAAGTCAGATGCAAGCTGCTGCACTCCGTGCTCACAGAGCTGCAATAGCTGGAGGCTCAGGGGAGCATCACGGGTGCAGGGAGTGAGCCAGGTGCAAAGAATAAACCAAGTGAATAGAATCAGGGAAACACCAATGAAGGGAAGTCTGAACTGGGACTTGGAAAAAGGAAGACCAGGGCACACCAGGTAGGTCATAGTAACAGTCCGGAATGGAGATCCAGGAACAAAGCTAGTGAACAGGGAACCGCCACCAGGATATGACCTAGGAAGGGTCTAAAGACAGAGGGAGTTAACTACAAGGCTTGATGCATTAAGGAAGAGCAACAGAAACCTGGACTAACAGATGATGTGAAACAAAGTATGGTATGTGTTGATGTGTATTTTGTACTATACAGTAATAACAGCCCTCGTGAGTGACATCTAGTGGCAGGATGGCAGAATCCCGACATATAATTGCTAGCATCGAGGGTGAGTGGTGCGTCTAAGTCCGTGATGGTGTCAGTGAAGTTGGTGTGCGGTCCTGGTGGTCTGTAGAAGAGGGTGCTGGTTAGGGTGAAGTAGGCTGTGGCATGGAGGTTGAATATATATAAAAAGACAAATTGCACCCTGGCTAAAGATTACATTGTGTTTATGAAGATGTGTTATGATATTGGTATGAGGTATATTTTCATGGATGAACAGAAGAGGAGAGGTGGATTTTGTTTATGCTGTTCAGCACTGACAACAAATAAAGTGTGATAGTGCATACGTGTGCATGAGCCACCTTGCAAGGACCTTGGTGATATCAGCCTACAGTGGCTTCAGCATGATTATGTATGCTCGCATATATTACCACACATGCATGCAGGAGAAGACAATTTAGTAATTTTGTGTTATTTAATTTACTGTTGCAATACAGTAGACGCCAAACTTGGAGAATAAAGTTAAAAAAAATTAAGAAAAAAAGGGAAAACATGGAAAGGTTTAGAAAGCAATGCGGAATGGGGGTGCCATTACTCGACTAGATTCAAGAGGTAGCATAAAACATGGCAGATAAGAAATTTTAAAAAAGGACACGAATGCAAAAAGAAAAATCAAAATCAGAGATTCAGAGACTCTGGAAGACAGAACAGTGGTAACACAGTCTTCTGGGTCTTCGAGGTCAGTGTGTAAAAAAAAGAACAAATACAGAACTGCATCCAGGACAATTTTAGCACAGCCGTGGTCGGTAGTGGGTGTACCTGCAAGACGGTGACGTGGGGAGGGGCAGGGTGGGGTGTAGTAATCTATGGATTACGGAGCTTTACAGGTAAGTAAACATATAAATAAATAAAACTAATTTTGTTGCACGCACTGCATCGCATTTGGGGATGCAGTGCATGCAACAAAATGTGTTTTATTTATTTATATGTTTACTTACCTCTAAAGCTCCGTAATCCATAGATTACTACCACACCACCCTGCCCCTCCCCCTCCCCACGTCACCGCCCTGCAGGTACACCCACTACCGACCGCGGCTGTTTGAGCAGCAGTGTAGTAGTAAGAAGTTGCTTCTTTGATCGTAATTGCCTCCTCTGTACCTTTGATTAGATTTCAATGCCTTTCCTTCATGTTTCCTGCTTACCTGCATTTCCTACAAAGAAGACACCTGTATCAGTTTGCCACCTTTTTATGTCGAATCTCAGCTTTCTATTCCTGCACTTAATCCGAAGTCATTTTATAAGGTGGTAAATTAGCACTCCCGCAGCTCTTCAACTGTTCAAGACATGAGTCAGCCCAAAACTGTTGCAGAGACTGTGTCTTAGGTTAGCACTTCAAGTGCGTGGTTTGGCTCAGATTTTCAAATGCTTTGCATCGGGTTTGCATTACTTTTCTAAAGCAAACACGAAGTGTTCAGGTAGGATTAACTATCCAACACAAATCATAATTTGAATTGGATAGTAAACCAAAATAATGAAAAGTTGCGCAATGCACAAACGGGCAATCTGTAATACATTTCTATATGAAGGAGGAGGATGTGTAGTAAACATATACTCCTTCCAACATGGCCACCTGCGGTCATTAGACCTTCCTCTATGTTCCTACCTGCTTAGCCTCCCAGAATGTCTTTGTACATTCCATGTTGTACTTGAATGTTCCACACTTGTCAGTTGATGGTCTGGTCAGCTGGCAAGGTATGTTGCTCTGCTGTAACTTAATAAACTTATCTTATAACTACCAAGAAGTATCTTGCTGCCTACCTGAAGTTATTTACAACACAATCCATGAGTGATGCATGAACATTCCAATGTAACCACTCATGGATTTTGATGCAAACCTCTATCTGCAAAGAACTGTAGACAGGGATTTGTGCCAAAATCTTACAACTCCTCGAGGCAGGCCCAACAAGGAGAGATGTTTTAATTTCTCCTCATTTTTCTTACTTGCATGTGTGCTACATGGTACATCACATAGCATAGTTTTTTTTCTTTAGGGGATCCCTCTGATGAATCTCTAGGCCAACCTTTCAATTTTCTTTAAGTCAATTGACCTTTGTTGTAGCCTGAGAAGAGAAGGGGTTACTGACAAGTTTAGATCCATACACTGTTGGACCACAAGAGTGTTTGCGTTGGCGCATGGCTGCCTAAAGTGTGGCCGCACAATGAGAGAGCAGAATAGCACCACATCTTAGTAGATATGGCGCTGTTCTGGTCTGCCCCTTTCACGTAATGTAGCGTATCACCTTTACTTGCTGCCCTGCATCGCGTAACTTCTTGATAACTCTGGACCCTAATGTGCTATTGCCCTATCATATCTCACTTATGCAAGTTCATTTTCATTCCTACTTTCTCCCTTTGTCACAGGTTTCCTATCTCTCTTCCTTGTTCTTTCTCACTTTTCTGCCATATCTTCTCCTGCTCTGAGTTTGATGAAGAAACAAACGTTGCAGTCCCCAAAAATGAGTTCTCCAACCACCTGCTCAAATTAAGCACTGATTTTCATTTGAAGAAACCGGCAGATTCCTGTGACATCTGGAATGTATTGTCTGGTAGTAATTTTTCAAATGGACTTTGGAGGAGGGCGGGGGGAGGGGTCAAAAACACCTTTACACCATTCTGACCAGTGTCCTTCTTGGCACATGACATGCCAGAGTGCCTCTTGTTAAGCTTATGGAGATCATTTGTCAGCCTGTGTTCACACATTAACTTGTCGTAAAGATAAGTCTCTGGTCGATTTGTGCTTAACCTTTTTGAGAAAAACTGTAAAATAAACACCCTGTCCAGCCGCTTTTGGAAGCAAGAGGGTGAAGTCCAAACAGGTACAGGCTTTCACTGGCAGGGTACACATCTGACCTAAGGTGCGAATGTGATGGTGCTATGTGAATGTAGCTAACTGCACAAAGAAACAGTATGTATGTATGCTGCTAAAAATATGAGCAAAACACTTTCTGCCAGGTCTGCTGCACGAAGGTGCTGCATTGACTATTTGCAAAATCATACAAGTTATAACTATAAATTCATTCTCAATGTACATGTGTTTAAAGATCAGTTTAGATATTTTCACTCTTTCCCATCAGTTCTTTAACGTGATTTATGACCAAAGTCTTTTTTTCAAGACAATGTTTTTTGATTGTAATCATTTTATTCCAAGCAATTAAAGTTTTGACAATAATGGGACAAAAAGTGTGCATGCAAGCAAGAAACAAATAATTAAAGATCATTATTGGAAAATCCAATAGGTCTGGCTTACATTTTGAGTCCTGAGAAAAACATTAACATCATGCTGCAGCGTAACAACGGAAACAAAATCAATGCTTACTGTACATAACGAATCTCTGAGATAATGAAGTTAATGTATGATGATTCAGAGTAGTAAAATAATCCCTCATATCTTGGAATACAAGTAGTCCAAAGGAGATGTTATATTATACCAAACAGCCAATAGAAAATGGAGAGACAAGAATACTTCTCTGAGAGGAGCCAAAGCCCACTCTGTATATTATGTAGAATCGGTAACAATACATCAGCAGACAGTGGCACAGTCAGGCCACACCTAAAAAAGACATTTAGGTGGTTAAATATGGTCCCCACCTTCTCAGTTATATGTGGCCAACAGCAGGCTTGTATGCTTGTGTTTAGCCAGGCCAGTGGTAATCACTGTAGAAAGACTAGCCGCTCACACAGATTCTCCAAGTATCTAGTGTCTATACTACTGAACAAATTGAAAAATACACCAAAAAGAGCTACAATGCAAAATTAACAGAGCCTTGACAAGCCAGGGATGAGAGGTCTGGGGGTTATAAAAATGGATGAAGAAGCAGAGGACAAAAGTAATGGCACTAAAGGAGACAACCACTGTTTTCAATGAATGGGCTTATGTGAAACAGAAGTGCGGGAGGACCTTTTAAAAGCGGCTAAATTTAAAGATACCAAAATGTATTGGCACATGGTAAAAAAAAGTATGATTCCTGAATCCACATCCATCTGAGTCGTTGGTGGCCCAGTTCAAGGTTTTATATTTTGTCTCCCCACAGATTGCTGGCACTCATACCATTATGTTTTTGGCTATGTTAAGCAGCAATTGCCTTATAAATTTTCCGTTGACCAACATCTTTAACGCTATGAATGCTCAAAGACTAGGGAAGGCAACAGGTCTAGACAAGATCCCTGCTGACCTATTGGGATCTAAACCTTTGATCTGGGCCCATATATAAATACCAAGGCGTATCAATCCCGAATTCTTGGATGACTGCAGTGATAGTTGCTATCTTCAAAAATGGCTGTTGTATTGGCTTACGCGTCGCACAAGATGGCTGCGTAGTTGTGAAGCTCCTCTTCACTGACTCCCGATATCGGATGTTTCGGGAAGAAATACCCTGTGGCTCTGACCCCGAGACCAGATATCGTTGCCTCATGTTGCGGTGAGCATCTAGAATGCTTTTTAGCATTTTTCTTCGATTTTTTGCTTCATTATATGGCGCGCCTCTGTATTTTGCATAACAGCCGCCATTTTGCTTTTATCTTTCACGCCCCCAAGCCTCACAATGTTTCCTCACAACTCTACCACCGCCTCATGAGATTTTATGGACTTTCTCTTTCTATGTACACTGAGGGAGTTTCTATGTATTCTCCTACTTGCTGAAATGATGCTGCTTTTAACTCTGTCATTTTTTCACATTCCCTGCAGTTTGTCTCCTCACTAAGCAGCCACCATTTTGTGCTCCACTCAACGTTGCTCTTTCCTTGAGGTGAACTATTACTAAAAATCCTATTACTTTTATGGGCTTTACGGCTTTTCAATATTTTTTAGCTCCCTCATATCCCTTTGAAGGAGGCAATTTTGACTCCCTGAACTCTGGCTCTTATGTTTTAAAAGTCCCGCATTCAATTCTAAAAATCTTCAACTGCATCCTTAAGAGTTTGGTCCCTTTTTTTTTACTAAACTCCACCGTATTTTTATGGGGAGATTGCGGAACCTTAAACTTTCTACTTCCACTAAACCTGCTGTATTTTCTGATTCAGACTCTAATTTTAACGACATGGAGGACTTATCTTCACAGAAACCTGACCTTTCTTCTGGCACTATTCCTAAAACGCACATCTCAAGCAAACTGCCAACAACCTCTACCAAACGTCCAAAAAAGGATCCTCCTTCTCCAGGGGCTTCTTCTTCTTCTACTTCTATGGACTTAATCCTTGAAGAAATTCATGCCCTTAAACCCTTCAAAGAGGAGACTAATAAGACTTTACAGTTTTTGAATGATAAATGATCCTCCTTAGATTCACTTGTACTTATTGCAGAACAAGCAAATGAATCTCTTCAAGCCTCCTGCTCTCGTATCTCTTCATTAGAGTCAGACATATCCCTTCTCAAGAGGCAGGCAGAGGATTTGGAAAACCGTAATCGCAGAAATAACCTTAGACTTTATGGTCTTCTGGAGCACATTGAAGGATTCAATCCAACTGCCTTTGTTCAGTCTTTTTTACCTAAACTTTTAGACTTACCTTCTTCTTCTTCCCTTAACAGCCAAAGGGCACACAGACTTGGTTCGAAAGTATCTGCAAAATCCATATTGTATTATTATGCTGTTTCTACAATATACAGACCTTCTACAAGTCTTGTCAGCAGCCAAGTCAAAAAAACAATTCTTCTCTCCCAGGATGTTGCTGAAGTTACAGCGGACCGCTGGAAGAAGTTTCTTGATCTTCATCCTCAGCTATGTGCTATTAATGCCACATTTGGGCTTCTTCATCCTTGCCTCTTCAAGGTTACCTACAAGGACAAGACAACAACGTTTGAAGATCCAGTGGCTCTACAAGATTTCCTTCGTCATCATGGAGCCAACGTTATGGACACTTCAAGACTTTCTTATTTTAATTTATCTCCCTCATGTTTTGTAGTTGCTTTCTTGTCTCGGTATGGAATTGCATTGCATTGCATTGATTGTTGTTTCGTTCATGCTTCAGTATTGTTTTCATAGTGTGTTTTGTTCTATATTTTCCCCTTGTATTTCTCTTCTCCAGATTGTTATGTCTCCTTGTATTAATTTTCTTTTCTTTTATATACAGGTATTGTATTCCTTCAATCCCATTCCTTATTGTATCACCTGTCATGTTGGAGTCTTGATTTAGTTTATTGGGTGTTTGGTTGAGTTTTGCAGCTGTCGTCGTTATCTTCTGGCATCGTCATTCCCTTTATCGTTTTGTATTTGTAGGTATGTTTTTAAGTCGTCTTCTGCATGACTTGTACTGTCTCCTGTTTCTCTATCTTCTCCTTTCTCCTTTTGTTATTTTTATTTTCTTTCCCTTGTTACATTTTCTTCTTCCTTTTTGCTTTACTTATCTATCTTTTTCTTTTTTCTGTCCTTTGTCCCTTTGTCCCTATTTCCTAATTTGATTTTCCTAACCATTTTCCTTTCTTCTCCTTTATACTCTTCAACCAATTCTCACTTTTGCTCCTGTAAGCATAATATCTGTACATACCTCTTTTTAAATCAGTAGAATTTCCGGTTACCACCGGGAACGTTAAAAGGATTAAACAATCCTATCAAAAGGCAACAGGTGTTATCTCACCTAGCCAAGTTAAAAACTGATATTGACTTACTAAAAGAACCCCATATTCCTGAAGATGAAGCTTTAAAACTGAAGCGATGCTGGGTGGGACATGTGTTCAACTCTCTTGCTATGGGTAAGAAACACGGAGTTCTGATTTTATGTCATAAAAAGTTACATGTTATTGTTATTGTTAATTTATTCCTATTAGGCGCACAGCGACCCAAGGGTTTCCCGGCGCCGCATGAAGGTCCAAGAGACGAAAAAAAAGACCTTATAAATTGAATAACCAGGTTTTGAGGCCCTTACAATAGTGCAAGTAATAAGTTTCGTTCTGAAGTGTCCTCGGAAGGGAATTCCACAACCAAGGGCCACGATAAGAGAACGACTGACCACCCAGCTGGGACAGTATAATCCTTGGCACAACAAAATGAGCCGTTGAGGCTGAGCGCAGCGTGCGCGAGGGAAGATAGCGCTGGACTAGAGGCTTCAAGTATTGTGGGGCTTTGCCACAGTTGATTCTGAACATATAGCTCAAGGCTTTGAACTTTAATACGGTTCTCAACATTGAGCCAATGTAAATCATGAAGGGTGCCTGAGATCGAAGCACTTTTGGGAATCTTACAGAGCAACCCAGCTGCCGCATTTTGAACCAATTACAGCTTGCGTACCGCATCCTTATTGGCTCCAAGATAAAGGATGTTGCCATAATCCAGCCTAGATGTAATAGGAGCAAGGACCACAGTGCGTTGAGTAGATAAAGGCAGCATCCAAAGGATTTTTCTGAGCCATTTAAAGATGGCAAAACAAGTAGATGAAACTTTCATCGCTTGCTGCCTCATTCAGAGATGTTCATCAAGTATGACCCTCAGATTCTGAACCTGCCGACTGGGCAGAGGTAGAGCACCCATCTCTGATGGCCAGTGAAGGGAGCCCCATACGTTCTTTTCCCTGCCCCGTAGCAGCACCTCAGTCTTCTCTCCATTCAGTTTAAGCATATTTGCTTGCATCCAACCTGCGATACTACTCAACCCAACTTGGAGAGAGGATGGATTGGTTATTCTATCTGCTGATAGAGAGAAGACAATCTGGGTGCCATCAGCGTAAGAAAAAAGAGAAAGCCCTGAATTTTCCGCAATAAGTGCTAAAGGCCTAACATATATATTAAATAGCAGCGGGCTCAAAATAGAGCCCTGGGGAACGCCATAGGGTGAAGAGTACGTTTTTGAGTTGGAAGTAGGAGAAAATACTTGGAAAGTCTTTTAGCCAATAGAGTGCTACTCCGCACACTCCTAAAGATTGTAGAGCTTGCAAGAGCAGTTCATGAGAAACTGTGTCGAACACGGCACTCAAATCAAGAAGTATGAGTGCCATGGTATCGCCATTGTCCACACGTTTTCGTATCATTTCCGTGACACCTAATAAGGTAGTCTCCGTAGAGAAACCTGGTCGAAAACCCGACTGTGAGCTATGAAGGAAATGATGTGATTCAACAAAAGATGACAGTTGAGTGTTAACATGTTTTTCCGATACTTTTGAAAAAGCCGGGAGGAGGGAGATAGGGTGGAAATTAGATAGTTGCAACGAATCTGCGTTCGCTTCTTTTAAAAGAGGAAGAACCATTGCATTTTTCCACATGGGTGGTACCTTAGCTTCCTTTAAGGAGGCATTAAGCAACTCCATGATTTGTAACAGAGATGGTGTTTCAAGTTTCTGAAGCACCGAGAGAGGAACAGGGTCCTTGGGGGAACCAGACTTCAAGCTATTTAAAATTAGCCTGAAGAATTTAATGTCAAGGGGTGCCCAAGTGAATAAATTGTTAGTGGCTTTTGCGGGCAACGTAATCTGAAAGATAGGACTAATAGTAGATTGCTCCAAAGAAGATGTATGCTGTTGGCTATCCAATGGCTGGGCCTGCTTCAGTGAAGCATAAATATCTTCAACTTTGTTGAGAAAAATTCAGTGAGTTTCTTGCAATGTAATGTACTGAAGTCAGGAGATTTAGGCAAGCACTTTGCGCTCAATGATTCTTTTACAAGTTTAAATAAAGCTTTAGCATTATTCTGAGCTTTGGTAATGGTCGAAGTCACAAACTCAGCTTGTGCCGCTTTGCAGAGTGCATGATAATTCCTTATCAATAATTTATAGGCTAATTTAGATTCTGGAGCATAATTCTTTCTCCAATGTCTCTCAGAGGCTTTATATTTACATTTTCTTCCATTAAACTCTCCGAGAACCAAGGGGCCGGAGGTTGGTGGTTTCTCATTTTATTATCCGAAGGAGGTAAGCAAACATCAACCGAGTTAAGTAGCCAATTATGTATTACATACGCATTAGCTACCAAAATGGAACTAAAAGTACGGACTGTCTCAGTTAAAATATTGTTAAAAGTGTCCATGTTCAATTTAGACCAGTTTCTAAAATTCCCCTGATTGCTACAAGAGGGAAGAACGAGCTTATAGAAGCTTTACTGACACGGAAATGCCGTAAAAAATTGTCAGACCAGAGAACAGGAACAGCAGGAGAGCAGTTGATGTTCAGCAGGTTAGAGAAAATTGGGTCCAACAAGTGGCCTGCTACATGGGTAGGGCCCAAGTTACATAACAAAATGTTCATAGCTGCTAGATCTGAAGTAAGTATAGAGCTTTTAATGCCTACTGGGTCATCAAAATGCATGTTAAAATCTCCTAAAATGGTAAAGTTGGCAGTATCCAAAAGAAACGGAGCAACTAGATCAGGAAAGGAATCCGCCCATGCCCCAGCCGCTCCCAGGGGGCGATAGAGCAAGATACCGGAGAAAGTAACCTGCGGACTAATGATAAGTTTAAATAAAGCGGATTTGCAACCACTAATCAGAAGATTTTCAAATTTACAAGTATAACAATCTTTATAAATAATTCCAATACCACCACCCTTATTTAAAATCCTATCTCTTCAAACTATTAAATAGTTGGGAGGTAAAGCATATGCAATGTCAGGTCCTGAACATTTCCATGAGGAAAATGGCTTCAGGGTGCTCATTAATCAGGAGTGTTTCCATTGGTCATCAAGAACGTGATGCTGATGGTCGCTGGGTGATTGTGAAACTTCTTATTGATAAGATTCCTTTAGTTATTTTTTAATGTTTATGCCCCCACAGGGGTTGATAACGTTTTTTTGCCCTACTGTATCTGAAAAGCTACTTTAATTTGATGATGACTATACTATTTTTGGTGGCGACAGCAATCAAATCTTCAATCCTCTTTTAGGTAGACATTCTAAAGTTACGTTTTTTCCTACCAAAATGCATTCACAGTTTACTTCCACTGCCCGTCATAAAGCTCTGCTAGACATTTGGAGATTATGTCATCCTGACCTTAGAGAATATAGTTTCTACTCACCCTCACATCACTCACAGCCCCTAGCCCAACATGCCATTCACTCTGAAATTGGCTCTATTCTAATCTCAGATCGTGCCCTTGTATTTGGAGATATTGACCTTATCCCTTTTTTTCCACACCCAGGATAGATGGCGAATTAATAATGCATTACTCCTCGGTCCCATCTTTTGTCAAAAATTCAACTATTTTGCTTCTGAATTTTTTGCTATTAATCACAATACTGACTCCCCCTTTGTTATGATGTGGTATTCTTTCAAGGCTAGTGTTAGAGGATTTATTATCAATTTTGTCTCACAGAGGAAAAAATCCTTAGAAGCTCAATCCTCTCAATTACTTATGCAAATTAAACAACTTGAATATATGTATTATCATTCCAACACTGAATCCTCTCTGAAAGATCTTATTGACGCTAAATTTACTTTCAACAGATTATCTACTGATGCTGCCTCAAACTATTTATTGAAAAGTAGTTCCCGTTATTAACAAGATGGGGAAATTGCTGGCTAATTATTTGAAAGTAAGAAAAGAACAAACAAAAATAGAATCTTTACAAAGCTCTGCTGGTGCACCTCTATTTAAAGATAAGGATATTTTCAACAAATTTGTTCCTTTTTGTATAAAAATCTTTATACTCCTGACACCCTACCTGACTCATCTGTTCTTCTTTCTTACTTTCAGTCCATACCTCCCCCTCCAGCCAATCACGTCAATTTCGGATCCTTGGAATCTGATGTTTCATTAGCATAAATTTCCCACACTGTCTCAATCATGCGTCGCGGGAAAGCTCCTGGCCCAAATGGATTTACCATTGAATTCTATAATCATTTCGCACCACTTCTTTTACCAAATCTTTTACTCTCATTTCAATCTTTTCTTGATACGGGTTCTTCGCGCGGTACATTTCAGGAAGCCTTGATTTGCGTAATTACTAAAGAGAATAAAGATCATTCTCTTTGCAAGAATTACCGACCTATTTCTTTCATCAATACTGATTATAAAATCTTCGCAAAGATTTTGGCTCTTCATATGGATCCACTCTTACCAGATCTTATTGGCCCGGAAAAATCAGGTTTGGTTAAGGGGAGACTTGCTTCAGACAATTCGCTAGTCTTTTTCAATGTTTTAAGCAAAGCCTCTTCATTAGATCATCCCCTGGCTGCGATTTCCTTAAATTCTGAGAAAGCATTTGATAGAATTAGACGGGACTTCATGTTTCATGCTTTAAAATGGGCTGGCTTTCCTCCTAAATGTCTTACTTTTATTTCTTATTATACTCTGGTCCCCAAGCGTCAATATTTGTTAACGGTATGACTTCTGATTATTTTTTATTGCGCAGGGGAGTCAGACAGTGATGCCCCTTATCCCCTTTGTTATTTGTTTTAGCTCTGGAACCCTTTTTTTTTTTTTTTTTTAAAAACCTTTATTTGAGCAAGCAAAAAGGTACAAGGATGGGCCTACAACCACACGGGCCAGCCGCTAAAAAGGAGTAGACACATATCATATATGCCCGCAGAGGTAACCGTCAATCAACAATGCAATACTCCACATTATATACAGAACAAAAACAGGTTTTATATATATGAAAGAAAAACACACAGAAAGGCGAGAGTGTATCACTGAAGGTCAGCCCAAGGGACGCAAGGGGGGGACAGCAGCGGAAGTGCAGTAGCAATATCCCAAGCACTAAGGAGTGCGGAGTGGGGGGGGGGGGAGGGGGGCAGAGATCAGGAAGAAGAAGGGGGGAGAGCCGGAGACACCAGCTCAGTCCCTATATGAAGATTCCGGGAACGCTAGCCTAAGGAGACAGGGTAATCTCGATAGTGTCCACAAGGGGAGGAGTACAAATGTCGCCACGGTATTCGTTCCATTGACCCCACACCTTCACCCATGCCCTGGGTCTGCCCCTGGCCACATAGACAGTTTTCTCACGGAACATGGACCAATCCATGTTATCCTCCCATTGCGAGAGGGCAGGGGGCCTGGAGGCCCCCCAAAGTTGCGCAATATCTCGCTTCGCAATCATATAGCCCAGGGTGGCCCATCTAGTCTGTGCCACCGAATAGTCCGTGGGCTCCCAAACATTCAAAAGACAGCGACGAGGTTCCGGACGCAAGGATATCCCTGTCACCACAGTCATCAGATCAAGCACAGCCACCCAATAAGCAGCCACCATCGGGCACTCCCAAAGAATATGCAGGAAAGTAGCACGCAAACCACATCCACGCTTACACAGTCCATCGGAGGAAAAGCCCATCACCATCAGTCGCGGTCCCGTCACGTACACCCGATGAAGGATCTTCAATTGGACCAGACGGAGTCGAGCCGGTATAGCCACCTCCTTCGGAGAGGAGAGGGCCGATTGCCAATCCTCATCATCAAGTTCCAACCCATCTCCCATCCACTGTTCCCGAAGTCGGGCCAATAAGTCAGTCCGATTGTTAATCAACTTTTTATAGATCAGGGAGATAGTGCTATCAGGAAGATGTTCGTCAAGGATACGGTCTTCAAGTGGGGAAGAGTCAGGCGGAATCTCCCCAGGAGCAAACACCGAAACCAAAGCGTGCCTGATCTGTAAATAACGAAAGAATTCCCGACTACTCAGGCCGTAGTCAGCCTGGAGGGCCTGAAACGGGCGCACCGAACCCTTAGAGTATACATCCCCCACTTTAGAGATCCCAATCAAGTCCCAACGGTCAAAACCCTTGGAAGACCAAAGACCGCCCAGTCGTTCTGAAGCATAAAGCGGCGTCGCCAACGTCAAGCGATCCTCCCAGCCCAGGCTCACATTCGCAGCACGCCACACCGTCAAAGCAGTCAAAGTAGGTCCCACAAGATGGCGCCCAGCGGAGCGAGAATAGAGCACTCTGTTAAAGTCACCTCCCGGAAGCTGAAGTTTATCCATCTCAAACTCCGGATTACGACCCGGCGAGAACATAGCGTGATTAATAGCGGACAGATGGGAAGCCCAGTAGTATCTCTTAATATCGGGGAGCGCCATGCCCCCATCGTACCACGGGATGGAAAGTTTCGCGAGAGCAATGCGCGGTCGCCCATCCCAAATAAGTTGCCTCTGAAGGCTCTCAATCTCCCGAAAATAGGTCTTGGGGATAGGATCATAATAATTCTGGAGAGCGTAGAGAAACCGCGGTAGTGACATCATCTTAAACAGGGCCGCCCGACCCAGTGGAGACAGGGGAAGTTTGCGCCAGCGGGCAACGTCCAAACGGAGCCTAAGCAACGGGGGAAGGAGATTACGATCAAAACGAAGGGACGGATCCAAGGTAACAAAAACCCCCAAGTATTTGAAACCATCCCGGACCACCTGAAGAGGAAGTCTACTCGGCAACGGAGGCAAGATACCAGATAAAACGTATACACATGATTTAGACCAGTTGATGACGAGGCCTGAGTTAGCGCCAAAGGACGCAAGAACGTCAAATAAAACAGATAAAGACTTGCGAGGAGAAGTAAGATACAAGAGGATGTCGTCCGCATAAAGCGAGACGCGGTCTTCGAAATCCGGGGCCCAACGAATACCTTTAAGGGACGGTTCCCAACGGAGCCAGGCCGCCAACGGTTCAAGAGCGAGCGCGAACAACAGAGGGGACAAGGGGCAACCCTGACGGGTACCCCTGCCCAAGGAGAAGCGGGCCGACACTCTACCGTTCACTACAACTTGCGCCAGAGGTTCCGCGTACAACAGCCTAACCCAGCTAATAAACTCGCACCCGAATCCAAATTTCTCAAGTGTCGCCCATAAATAGGGCCACTCCACAGTATCAAAGGCCATGGAGGCATCCAGGGACGCCAAAATGGCCGGTTCAGTCAAAAGCCCCGCCCTCGCCAGCGCGCCGTGCAGGCGACGTAAATTCAGAGCAGTGTTGCGATGCGGGATAAAGCCAGATTGATCCGGATGGACCAACTCCCCAAGAACCGAAAGGAGACGGGTCGCCAAAAGTTTAGCCAACACCTTAGGTTCAACATTTAATAGGGATATGGGCCTATACGAGGAACAGAGGTCACGCGGTTTACCCTCTTTGGGGATGACGACGATTGTCGCCAGACGCTGATCATAAGGAAGTATGTTCCGCTCACGAGATTCTAGAAACATGGCGCGGAGATACGGCGCCACCCTGTCGGGGCGTAATTTGTACAACTCAATAGGCAAACCGTTCGGGCCCAATGCTTTGCCCGAACGGAGCGATCGAACTGCATTGGCTATCTCATCATTCGTAAAAGGGGAGTCCAAAGCAATACGGTCCAAGTCGGTGACACAGGGCAAAGTGATATCACGCAGAAGAAGGCGGGAGTCGGCAACATCCCTCACAGACACGGGAGCATATACCACACGGAAATATTCCGCAAAACGATCAACAATGGCGGTCGGATCAATCACATTCTCACCACTCGCAGACTGAATCACGGGCACCACACGATTAACTCTTTCTTTCTTGTCCAACCACGCTAGGAGTTTGCCCGCCTTGTCACCCACATCGTACAATCTGCCCTGCTGCTCACGAAACATCACCTTTGCAGCGTCAGTGACCAGAGATTTATATGCAAACTGTTTTAGACCCAGGGCATGGAGTTTCTCAGGCGTGACACCAGATTCCAACTCGTCCTCCAAGGCAGAGACCTCCCCCTCAAGGTCCACCACCTCCCTCCTCCCAGCCCTCTTAGCTTCAACAATCAAGGAGAGGGCCTGTCCACGAATCACAGTTTTAAAGGCTTCCCACAGGGACACAGCCGAAGAGACCGACCCCTCGTTTTCCAGGAAATATGCATCCATGGACTTGAGCAAGAGGGTACGAGTCTCAGGGGAGGAAAGATACCAAGGGTTAATGGGAGCCACTCGGCCCGCCGCCTCTACCCCAACCTCGAAACGAAGCCAGAGCGGCGAGTGATCAGAAATACCCCTCGGCAAGTGTAAAATCTCACGAACCGCAGACGATTGGGCTGCGGGCATCAGGAAATAATCCAGCCGAGACAGACTGCCATGAGCCCCAGAATGGAAAGTGTATTGGAGCTGAGTAGGATGCAACAGTCGCCAGCAGTCCACAAGGCCAAAGGTATCCAAAAACCCACCCAACCACTGCTGAGCCTGCGGGGTATCTCTAGGGGGATGGCGATCGTGAAGGCCGGAAAGCACCGAATTAAAATCACCGGCCAGAAAGAGAGTGCTATCAGGGAGATCTAACAAAACACGGCCCAAGTCAGTAAAAGTAGAGGCCTGCAAACCCGGGGGAACATAAACATTGAAGAGAGAAAGGGTGCGGCCTTCATACCTACCCACCAGGACAGTATATCTCCCACGGTCATCATGAATCACCTCATCGATCGCCAGGGGGAGGGAGGTTCGAACAAGAATACCCACACCCCTAGATCCGGAGGTAAACCCCGAGTGCGCCACAAGGCGGTAGCCCCATCTATTCATTGCATAACAAACATTACCGATCAAATGGGTTTCTTGCATGAAAACAATGTCCGGTGACAAACGTCGTATACATTTTAAGACCACACTGCGCTTAATACGATCTCCCAGGCCATTAACGTTCCAGGAAAGAAATTTCAACCCTCTACCCCCCATCCCAGCCGCCCGAGCCAAGACCCCTCGTCCATGAGCTAGACATCAGAAACAGCAGCAAACACAGGAGCAACTCGCCTTGAAAACAACACACAGAAAAGAAAAAACTTCCCAACCCCCCACCCCCAAACTGAAGAGAAACACCCCCCACCCTGCACCCCTGCAAAAAGCTAAAGAGCCACCCCAACCTGCAGTGTGCCTGTCGCCCAAGAACCCCTATTCTACACAAAGACCCCGGAGGAGGAAAGGTCTCCGTTCCATCCACCCCCGACCTCAGCAAGAACAAAAATAACAAACGAAAGACAGAATGATCACAATGTAGAGGGACGCCGGCCAACACTCCTGAGAATGTATGCAAAATAAGACATAAGAGCCGAACAGTTAGATCTCCACACCACCTTCGGCACCACCAGGGTGAGCGGCGGAGTCCGTCTCAGGAGGACGGTCAGGCAATGAGTCCAGCCAGTCATTAACAGCATCAGGCCGATCAAAGAAAAGGGTACGCTCATTGTATTCGACCCGGAGTCTGGTGGGAAAGAGCATGGCGTAACGTAGGCCCCGATCCCGGAGACGTTTCTTGGCACCACGAAACTCCATACGTTGTCTCTGAACCTGTTGGGAAAAGTCCGGGTAAAAGTTCACCGTAGAATTCTCAAAGGCCACCGGGCCCTTCACCCGCGAGGCCTGCAGGATAGCGTCCCGGTCTCTATAATGAAAAAGCTTCGCTACAATGGGTCTCGGCGGGGCTCCCGGCTTGACTTTGCCCCCTGGAACACGATGTGCGCGTTCCACCGTGAAAAATTTTGTGAGACCAGAAGGGGCCAGATGGTTCAAGACCAGATCCTCAACCAGGAGATCCACCGAGTGGGGTTCAGGGTTTTCCGGTACACCAACCAGGCGAACATTGCAGCGACGCGCCCTATTTTCAAAGTCCTCCAGGCGACGGGTCATGAAGTCGTTCCCCCGACGGAGATTTCCAATCTCTGTTTGGAGCTCCGAGACGTCATTCGTAAGGCTAGAGGATTTAATATCCAGTGATTGTACCCTCTCATTCGTCTTGCCGAGATCAGCACGAATCAGATTCACCTCAATAGCCACGGTGTCAAGTTTGTGGGCCAAGGCCTCGTACTGTAGGCCGATGGATTCCCTCACACCCGAGATGGCGCCCATGATATCCAGTAGGGAGGGCTCCGCCGACTCTTCCAAAACTCGTTCGGACGCTATACTAGAACCAGGCAGGGCAGCTCCGGGGGACCCCTTAGAATGGGTATAACGGTCCATGACATTTGATTGAACTGGAGCTCCGCGCAGAGGTGTTTTCGTCTTGCGCGTCTCTCTGTCCCCTCTGCCCGCCATTTTGAAGATGCGTCACAGGACAAGCCACCAGGTTCGACGGGCCCGACACCCAAAGTACAGGATCAAAAGTACATGAAAAAGGGGGCACAACTCGGGTAGAGGTCGCCAAGCCAGCAAATAGGTCACATGAAAGCCCAACAGCCGATCTGCCTCCAAGTCTCAGTCGCAACACGACATCCACATCCGTGGCCCAAGTCGGAACGGAATCGAAACCGAAACTTAGGAAGGGGGGACCCACAAGGCCAGATCTCCTGCCGTTGTTGTTCAATTGCAGGACGGCTACAGAACCGCACCCCGTCCCGGGCGCACCTCAAGGGCGGAGCCCAAAAGTTCAGAGCACCATATCTCAGGAATACGAGATCCAAATCGATTTCTGAAAAGTGCCAGGGTAATCAGCCAAACGTCCCCTACACGAATTCTTGCAAGAAATCAGGATTCAGCCAGGATAAAATGCCGGGAGCGGCGAGGGTCCGGAGAGCGCTGTGCTCAAGCGGCCATCTCGGATGCCCGCCAAGCTCCTCCCCCCTCTGGAACCCTTTTTAACCAAGATTCAACAGGATGTCAACATCACCGGTTTTCATTTTGGTCCTCATCAGGTTAAGCTGTCAGTTTATGCTGACAACTTTCTTCTATATTGCTCTGACCCTTAATCCTCCCTTCCTTCCTTCAATAAGTATCTTCCTTTTTTAAAATCTCGGGTTATTGACTTAATGTTGATAATGTGAAATTTTACCTCTAAATGCTTTATGTCAAAAACACCTTTTTGTACATTCCGGGTTCTCTTGGCAGCCTTTTAAGATTAAATACTTGGGCTTATGGTTCGCTCCTTTATTATCTGACACTCTCAAATTAAACTTTGATCATATTATTAAAAATTGAATGATACCATTACGCGCTGGCATCCCCTCTTTTTATCTTGGTGGGGTCGTCTAGAGTCAATAAAAATGATGCTCATTCCATATATTGGAAATCATGGCATTCTAGAGGCTTGAGCTGGATCTCCCAACTCTTATCAGATAACCAACCCCTTACCTTTTCTGATCTCCAATCCCAATTTTCTTTACCGTCATCCTCTCGATCACAATATAATCTTCTTTATGCTTCCCTCGTCCAATATCTGCAATCCCTACCTACTATTAATGACCTCCCTATCTTGTACAGAAATATCTCCTCTATATTAGATAATTCTCCCTCCGCCTCCATTTTGTACAAATCTTTTCAATTATCCTTGGTTAGACTCAAAACTAAGGTTGAATTAGCGTAGGAAAAGGATTTTTCACAGGTTTGGTCGATTCCTCTCTGAGATAAACTATGGTCAAAAATTCATAAAACCTCTAGAGCTGCTAATACCACACAAACCCTTTTTTTCATTTGTCATCGTATATTATTTTCCCTGATACTATTAGCAACTTTTTCACCTGGCACACCCTCTATATTTTGGTCGTGTTCTTGCCCACTGCTGATTTAAGTACATAAATAAGGGGTCCCAGAACAGAACCTCTGAAAAGGAAGGTTTTAAATAGAAGCAGAGTTTCACACGAATAAATAAACGTACTAGATTCAATGTTGTTTAATCACAATGAATCTAGACATCAATGCCATGGCAAATGCTCAATAAAGTTATATTGTTCCAAATACGACAAACAATTGTGCCCCAGGGAGCGAAGGGGGAGGGTCAGTGCAAAGTGAATGTGAGGGCTTGCTGGAAAAATAGTGCTCATTGAAGTGACATAACACATTAGATCATTGAAAACGTGTTGACCTATAAATTATAGCCACACTTAAAACATGAATGTTCATAAGATAAATTTGCTAGAACATTCATGTTTTAAGTGAAACTCTGCTTCTATTTAAAAACTTTCCTTTTCAAAGGTTCCGTTCTGGGACCCCTTACTTATGTACTACATTTCACCCAGGTCCCAGTGACGTTCTTGGGTATACCCTTTTTGGTAACCCTGCTAATTTAAAACATATGTTATTTGAATGCCCTCCAGTTTTTAAATTTTGGAAACTTACTTGGTCCCAAATTCAGAATTTGTTTAGCGTCCACATCCCCTTTTCCAACACTCACATCTTTTTAGGTACCCTTCCCCCCTTTTACCTCAATCTTCACTGCGTTTTCAGCTTCTAGAATTATTTTTAGCTATCACATTTCACTTAAAACCTCTAATTGGAAACAAGCTGATAATCCACTTTTCGCTCTTGGTGGAATGCAGTCAGATCCATCACCGGCTGGATACTAATTATGTTTCTCCCATTTCCCTGGCTATCAAAAGAGACCTTCTATAGCTTCCTTTGACAATGTATTTATCCTTAACTGCCTCTTTGAATGTTGCTCCTAAAAATGGATCAGTTGATGTACGGAAACCACCTTAACTTCTCCCTTTGCCTTCTCATTTTTAGTTGGTTAATTGTTACTTACTATTGATTCTCTCGTTATTCTGTTAGTCACCTCCATTATAGTTATGCTTATTAATACATAAATTGCTTGCTATCTCCAATTGTTCCTTTTCCCCTATATTATATATTGCTCTTTTACCCTTCCACCTTTCCTTCATTTATGATGCATTCCCATTTTTCTAGCTAATGTAATATGAATGCAATTATTTATTTCTATTTTTTTTACCTTTTATCCTTTTATTACTTAAGGTATTGTTATTTTATTTCTTCCTTTTCTGTTTAACCCTTAATAAACTCAAACTTAAAAAAAAGGCTGTCAAAACTAGACGGTGAACTACCTCCCTCATCAGTTAAATATCAACATTAAAAAAATATTTTCTAGGCAGGTTCTAGATAAACAGACAACTTTGTTCTCAGATAACAAGCTCCTGACATTTTCAGTCTTGATTTAGACATGGGACAAGCATGGTGAACCAGGTCTTTCTGTTACCTTTGACCAAATGGAGGGTGGTGGATATTGACAGGGGCAACTTATATGTTGCCTTCACCATTTTACAAGCTACTTTTGATTGGGTCCCCAGAATAAAGTTACGGGAAGTGCCTTCCAAGATAGGTTTCCCCCATGGTTTGCTCCAGATAATCATGCAACTCTACTTAGAACTTTTTGCCCACATGCAGTGAGGTATTAACGGCAAGTTTTCTGAGAATATTAACGTTAATAGAGGAGTCCAACAGGCTACGTCCTGGCTCTGACCTTCTTTCTCCACTTTAATATTGGTTGTACGGATTTTCCCTCAGATTTTGAAAATTACTTGCTATCTCTTGCAGACGAGAAGGTGCCTGCTTATTGTTTGCAGACAACACCATATTAAACTCAAAATGACACCAAGGGGGCTCCAGATTTTGTGAGAGAGGCGTTCCTTAGTTAGTTAATGCCCAGAAAACACAATTAATGGCATTCAACCCACACAAAAATGTTAGATGTAAGTTATTTTTTGGTGACATTGACCTCATACGGGTTTTTGACTTTATCTTGGAATTCGACTTAGAAGTGGGGTATTATTGATCAAACACCCAGTCAATACCTCACAGTTCTCTTAATATTGTAAAAGTATGGTACTGCCTGTACATTTTGGAGGAATGGCAAACTTCACCCTCATTAGTCAGCCTTTATTTAACAATAAAATGTGAGTTCAAGTTTAAGGAGTATCTGGACTATGTTACCCCTCCACTGACTCAGGTTTTGTACATAAAATTTAGACTTGGCACCCTTCTCATTGCTTTTTTTACCAGCTTTTGGTCCACTCCTTTAACTGGATCCCAGTTGTGCCCTGTATGCTCTAGTGCAGATGAAAATGTGGAGCGTATCTTTTTTTTTGCAAGGCCTAATTAAGGCAGAAGCCAAAATGGATTGTACCATTATGTGTGTCTGTGGGAATTTAGCGGTATTGACACACGAAAACTAGTTTTTATGTAGTATTTTATGTCAACATTTCTTCAATCAATCTAGCATATAAGATTCACTATAATAAAATCTGGTTAGTTATGCGGGAATACATGGATGTACACCAAGAAGGTTGTTGATTGTTCAGTGAAAGCTTTTGTAGTAGGACGGAAAAACACTAATGAATTGAATGGATAATTTTAATGTTGTTGCTGATATTTGCATTAGATTTCATTGTTAAAAGCTGGCTTCATGTTTTTATGTTGATCGATTTTTTCGTCCCATTGAACATCAATAAAGATTAGTACAGAAACAGATGTGTCAGTCCCAGAGCAACAGTAAATAAAACATTAAAAAAATGTACAAAGTTTAAATTGAATTCTTTGCATTTATATTGTATTATCATGTTATTTTTATAAGTTTTCTTTTAGTTTAGTATGTTGTTAAGGGTGCTTCAGGGTTCATGTTTATATAAAACATGTTTTTATTTGAAAAGGCTAAATAGAAACCTATACATTTGTAATTATTTGAAAGATTAATTTCAACTGTAATTCACTTAATTGAAATATAGGGGGTTTAAAGATCTTACTTACATTTATAAAATAAAAATTTTCATTTCAACCTATTCAATACATTTAGCTTTAAATAAAGGAAATTTAATTAACAAAATATGTATATTTTGTAAATAATATTTTATATATAGTCTTAGTTTTTAAATGTTATGTAATGCTACATGAAATTTGTAAAGTGCACAATCACCAGAGGTTTTTTGACGTTGGAAAATAAAAATAAAAAAAAGCAGAAGTGAGTACTGAAGACAATCCTTAGAGGAGCTAGTAGGCTTGCTTGAAAAACACATCTTTATATTTTTCTTAATGGTGAGAAAGTCAGTGTGCGATCATAAAAAGAGAGGAAGGTACAGAGAGCCCTCGGCCCCCCAAACGTTTCCTACTGTATTTTTGATAGGCCAAAAGATTTAATGAGGAGGAAATTAGGACACTGCATTAGTATACAGTCTGATCCTGTTTATGATACATTCTGGACCCGCACAATGGACTGCTTTAAAGTAAACACAGCAAATTTTGAACAGGATACGTTGTTCGATAGGGAACCAATGGAGATCTTGTAACAAGGGGGTAATGTGACATCTTCTAGGCTGTTTACAAATCAACTGAGTTGCCTGGTTCTAAACCATCAGAGGCTATACAGAAGAGATTTAGGTAAGCCAGCGTAGAATGCATTGGCATAGTCAAGCCAAGAAAGAACAAAGGTATTATCACTAAAGATATTGCGGCTTGTGTATGGAAACTACAGATCTTTGTAATCTCCCTATGGATAAGTGGTTAGCTGAGACTACGGACCCTACTTGAGGCTTCTTAGACACTGTAAATGATCATACCTAAACTTCTTGCTTGTCTTGCTGTGACCCTAACTTGGTGCCAGTAATGAAGATTCCAAAGATCAATTTTGTTGTTCAAAATCACAATTTCCATTTTCTCTGTATTCAATTTCAGATAGTTCTTGCTCATCCAGTTCCAAATAAAGAGCATACCATCCTGAAAGTTTTCTTGGGAGGCAGAGGAACCCTCAAGCCTAAGTAATAATTGAGAGCCATTTGCATAGTAATAAATTGCACAATGCATTTCTGTTAGTTCTTTAATCAGTGGCCGGATGCAAATGCACCATTTTATTTATGTTATTAGAGTGTTTTAAGTAAATATATATTCTTTCATATTGTCTGTTGGCCATTAGTTAGAATATTGAATTGTAATACTAAAATGTTTATTTTTCCCCCATACCTGTGACACTGGAGTTAGCATAGTAAATATGACCCTCGTCTGATTATACACTTTTTCCAACATTTGTTTGACAGGAATTAGAATAGTAAATCTACCCCCATAGCCTCTTTGCAACCTGCTTGCACATCTAATAAAAGAAGGAGTTGGAGCTTAATTTGCGTATATCTCGCTCTGAATGATGGTTTGAAATTAATCTTTCAAATAATAATGAGCAGTTGGTGAATTACATGAAAGCAATGTGGGCTCATTTCTTTAAGATTTGATAGCTTCTCTACAATGTCCTTAAATTATTTTGCTTATTGATATTTCATTAGTATTTTTTTTTAAAGGAGCCATAGTTTTGGTTATTGTTTTATTCCTCATTTAGCCCCATCCGATTTAAAATTTTAGTGATGTTTGGAATAACATTTGCCATATGTGATTTTGAACTGTATAAGAAGCTGGTTCTTTACGCGATATATCAATAATCTGATAGAATGTGTAGAGAGTCCAGTGGTTCCCTTATAAGTGGACAGAGGCTTCCTCTAGCAATCACAAGGTGCTCCATTAGGAGTAGCGTGGTAGAGCAGTCTTAGACTTAGACCAGAGGAGTGCAAGGCATCTGCAAATAAACATGATGATCAATAAATGACACTCATGACTCAAGAAGGACCTCCACACAAATTTATATAAAAATGGCAAGTATCTTTGTATACGTTTAGGCATCAGAGAGAAATCATTCAGGTAAGTATGTTTTTAAATATAAATTATTTTCAGTTCAAAAAGTCGATACAGTGAAATTTTTGAGTTCAGCAATGTTATCTTATGAAAGGAAGAACAAGTATTGCATACAGGTATAGTACAGCGACTTACAGGACCAATCTTCAGGAGTTAAGGTGAGTGGTATGCAAGATCCAAGGCAGCAGCAACAGTACACCACAAGTGGCATGAGGGTGCCCAGGGTGCAACACAGCATCAGAAGCCCAATGTTATTCTATGGAGTTCGGTCACTGCAAAAAGATGCTGCAGGTTTTGGCTGACGAGCAGTTTGGATGAACCAACAGGAGAGTTTAAGACCTTGCAATGCTCGTGGACGTGGGGACACCTTTGGTCCTCTTCTCCACTGCCCTGGAGTGACGGATTTAGAGGTGACTTTAGGTTTTCTTAATAGGAGCAGTCTCGGTAGAGGGGACCTGTGCACAGAGGCTGCAGGCAACGTCAGTAGGTCTGCCAGGGGTGGAACCATGATGGACTCTGGTTCTGAAGGGCTAGGGGACCTTTACATCATTGGCCCACTTTGACCCACAGTTCTGCTGTTCTTCAGGAGGTCTTGGTCTTTATTGAAGGCAGGCAGTCCTCCCAGGTTTTGGAGGCACACAGCTGAGGGGCGAGATGTCCTTGGCGCAGTTTAGACGGAGAGTGGCAGAGAGGTCTGCTAGGCTGGGTGCAAGTCAGGTGCTCTCGTCAGTCTTCGGCTTTGAGAATCTTTGTGTCCTTTTTCTTTGTAGGTTGTCAGGATATGTTGTTCTGGTGCCATGGGCTCCCCTAAATGCTGAATTTAGAGTTGGTAGGGGAGTGTAGGGTAGTAGCCAATGGGCTACTGACCCTTAGGGTCACTATGCCCCCCTTATTGACCACTTCCTGTAGGAAGTGGACATAACCCTGTCTCAGAATTTCTAAGTATGCCATCACAAAGATGGCTACTTCTGAAAAATCATGTCCATCTCCGTGCCTGGGGGTGGCACCTGACTAGCTCATTTTCCCTCCTGTCCAGGTGCTCCCCTGAGAGGGGAGCCAGACTTGCATTTCAAAGGTGGCAGTTCTTTGAAGCTTTCCGGCCTGGGGAGACTAATCAACAGGTCATTCTGTGGGAGGGGGTGTTACACCCTCTTCCCAGACAGGCTTTTGTTCCGGGCCTCCTGAGAGTAGAGGCTCTCACACTAGGATGTCAGAACAGTGACTTGAGTGGCAGGCTGGCAGAAACTAGTCAGGGAGCACACCGGAGGCTGGTAGGTTTTCAGGGAGCACCTCTAAGGTGCTCTCTGGGTGCATGTATTGGTAAATCCATCATTTGAATCAGTGTGGGTTTATCAATACGAGATGTTTGATACCAAACATCCTGAACAAGGGGGATCTCGTTTTAACCAGTGTCCAGGACATGTTTTGAAATGGCTTCCCCCGGTCACTTGTACTGGTAGTAATAGGACTGACTAGCACTTGGGCATCTCTGCTCATGCAGGAATGCCCTTACATATAATATTCACACCCTGCCTTAGGGCTGGCAGGCCTGCTGTAGGTTGATTTACAAATATTACATCCAATGTTAGGGAACTTGACACACAGGGATATGTGACATGCGGTGTTTCCACGTTTATCTGCATCAAGACACGCAGCCTGCAATGGCAGCCTTGCATGGGCCTGGTGATGGGTCCCTTAGGATGGCACAATTTGTGCTGCTACCCTTTGGGACCCCCTTTAGTACCTCAGGTCCTAGGTACCTGGGGTACCATTTACTAGGGACTTGCAGAGGGTGCTAAAAATTTTGCAAATTGGAGGTACAATTGAACAGTTTTGAAAAAGAGCTCTGGCACTGGGGGTCTGGTTAGCAGGAACCCAGTTCACTTCCAGTCAAAATCACATGTTAACAGGAAAAAGTGGGGGTGACCATGCCAATAAGGGCTACTTTCCTACACATTGGCAGAAAGCTCCTTCCGTTTGTATGTTTTAGAGTGCCTATATCAGAATTTCTTAGTCAAGCACAGTACTCAAATTGCAGATCTGCCGTCCATGTAAGATTAATAAGGACACATCCCAGGCTTAGTTGACTAACTAAGTTCAATTTGGTAGACAAAAAATCTGTCTTATTGTAATTGATAAAATCTTTTCCAGTTCACTATGGAATTTGGCTCTATATGAAGGAGAGCCATACATGATGGGCGGGAGAAATTTAACTCGAAAGAGCCCTAGCATGGATTCACTAGACTGACTATTTAGTTGAACATACCTTTGCCATAATTGATACTGCAAATAGTGCACCCTATTTTTCATGACCTGGATTCCTAGTTTTGACCCATGTTGCTATCTTGCCAAACACCATGCTATGTAATAGGAATCGATAATATAAGCACTCTCCTCAGTACTTGTTGGACTGAAGTTAGAATATTAAATTGACCACCCTAATGTATTCACTTTCCCTAATGTTTGTTGCGCTGAAATTAGTGTACTAAATGTGACCTCCCCATTCCACAAATATTTTTCCCAATGTCTGTTGGATTGGAGTTAGAATAGTAAATGTCACCGTTTACCATAACTATACCATCCATTCCATTTCCATCTTTATTTCGATCAATTTTAGATCATAAAAGATATGCAAAACACATACATAAAACAACAAGATGGTCAAATCAAGATTACACAACATTTAAAACTATACATTTTCCACAATTTTTGTTTAACTTGAGATAGAATACTAAACATGGCCCCTGCCATATCACACTTTAATGCATTTTTTTCCACAATGTTTGAGAGATTGTAGCTAGAATAGTACATTAATCCTCCAATGTAAGCACTTTCCCCATTATTTATTAGTTTCTCAATGTTTGTTAGAATAAAGTTACAATAGTGCATTTGAATTATTTATACATTTTGCATTTTTTATTGAGTTTGGACTGGAGATCGATTAGTAAATTTTACTCCCTCCCGGGATTGTTTTGCATTTTTATTTAACATGTCAAATTTAAATGTACACTTAATAATACCTTTTCTTTTAATTATTTTCTTTTGTTTTCTGATTTTTAAAACATGTAATATTTTGTTATGTTTGTAGGTATTTCAAAACTATTGTTCCATGTTTCCATGTTTTGAAAACATATTTATGGTTTATTACATTTGGAATGCGCTTATTTTTTATTTGGAATTATGAATACATATGTTTAATTTTTTATTTATATACATTATTATTCAATATATTTAATTATTACATTATATTGTTATTTAATACATTTGTTAAAAAATTAAATTTATGTAGTAAGAACAAATGTTTTTAATGTTATTAATTAACTTCTTAGAGATATGTGTTTTAACAATTCCATTTTGTACCAATGTATGTGTTATTTTTAATGTTAAATATACATATTTTACATTCTATTGCATTCTTTAAAAATAATGCAACGTTTACATTACATTTATATTGTTTTATCTACAATTAAACATATATATTTACCAGTAGAACATCGATATTTAGGACCACAATATTTTTGTAGTTTATATCTCTGTACTTCACATTGTTTACAGGTAAAATCGATATTTGGGTTGTCTACAATTTGACAATGATATTATACAATGCTTTGTGGCCAATATTTTGACTTATTCTATGCTATGGAGCAGGCAAATGGTGATTACGGCTTACTGAGGGTCATAGGATCCTGGTCGTTATAGGCAGAAACAGGAGGCACCTTCTCTGTGTCCATCCAGGTCATGAAATGTCCCCAGAAAGGTTGAGAATAAGGTAGATTGGAGTAAAGATTAGCCTTCAAGTTAGTGGCCCATCAAGTTAGTGGCATATTGTATCTTGGAGTTCACATGCCCAAGGTCAATAAAGGAACTTGTGGAGTGGCTTTTGGACTTGCTGGCTGGTGATTGCGAGTATTTGAGTTGAGCAAATTGTGGAAATTTCCTAGGCATGCTTTAGGGAATCTGGATTGGAACAAAGAGTTGTGACATTTCTTATTGGACAGTTCACACGATCACTAATCGTAGTAAGTACTTGTGGGGCAATGTCTGGTCTACTGGTAACTAACCTCTGGCCACTGAAGCATGCTAGCAAACTCATTGCTCTTCTCAAGGCAGCAAAACATGGACAAAATATGAGCCTCAACCTCATAAAAATATGAGTACATCTCCTCAACCTTGCAGTCAGCTTGCTGGTCCTGAATGAGCAAAGGATACAATTCAAAATCTCAAGTGTTCTTGGGCACAGACCCACCATACCTTAATAACTTGGAACGTTATTATGTTCCTTGCTCTCCCCATTCAGAATTACTGGAAGAATATTAATCTGTTAAGCTCAATAAGCTTATTTTACCCACCTACCTCCAGATATCTTCAGTTCTTTGTCATTAGGATGCCCAAATACAAACATTTCCTTTTGGGAGAAGCCTTTCCTTTGCACCCAAAATGCCATTGAAATGCCATTTAAGACCTTTCCTATTAATGTAACATAGAAATTACCTAATCACCATCTTCCATATCAGATATTTTATATTCTTCACCATCAAATCTGAATCCATGCATATTCATTGTAGTCTGTACGGTGATACGGCAACAGAGCAAGTGCTCAAGGTAGGTCACTACTATCCTGCTGTATGACCAGTCGCCAAATGGTCACTCCTGTAGGTAGGGCTTGTTTGTCGTATTGTTTACAGGTAAAATCGATATTTGGGTTGTCTACAATTTGACAATGATATTATGCAATGCTTTGTGCTCAATATTTTGACATATTCTATGGTACGGAGCAGGCAAATGGTGCTTACAGCTAACTGAGGGGCATAGGTTCCTGTTTTGGTACAGTCTGAAACAGGAGGCCCCTTCTCTGTGTCCACCCAGGTCATGGGATGTCCTCAGAGAGGTTGAGAACAAGGTGGCTTGGAGTGAAGATTAGCCTTCAAGTTAGTAGCACATCAAGTTAATGGCACATTGTATCTGGGAGTTCACATGCCCAAGGTCAATAAAGGAAATTGTGGAGTGGCTTTTGGACTTGCTGGCTGGTGATTGCTAGTATTTGAGTTGAGCAAATTGTGGAAATCTCCTAGGCATGCTTTAGGGAGTCGGAATTGGAACAAAGCATTGTGACATGTCTTATTGGACAGTTCACATGATCACTAATCGTAGTCAGTGCTTGTGGGGCAGTGTCTGGTCTACTGGTTACTAGCCTCTGGCCATTGAAGCATGCTAGCAAAATCATTGCTCTTCTCAGGGCAGCAAAACATGGACAAAATATGAGCCTCAACTTCATAAAAATATGAGTACATCTCCTCAACCTTGCAGTCAGCTTGCTGGTCTTGAGTGAGCAAAGGATATAATTCAAAATCTAAAGTGTTCTTGGGCACAGACCCACCATACCGTAATAACTTGGAACGTTATTATGTTCCTTGCTCTCCCCAGTCAGAATTACTGGAAGAATATTTATCTGTTAAGATCAATAAGCTTATTTTACCCACCTACCTCCAGATATCTTCAGTTCCTTGTCATTAGGATGCCCAATTACAAAATATTCCTTTTGGGAGAAGCCTTTCCTTTGCACCCAAAACGCCATTGAAATGCCATTTAAGCCCTCTCCTATTAATGCAACGTAGAAATCATCTAATCACCATCTTCCATATCAGATATTTTATATATCTTCTCCATCAAATCTGAATCCATGCCTATTCATTGTAGTCTGTACGGTGATGCTGCAACAGAGCAAGTGCTCAAGGCAGGTCACTAGTATCCTGCTGTATGACCAGTCGCCAAATGGTCACTCATGTGGGTAGGGCTTGAGAAAGGTAGATGACATCTTAGAAGGAGACATAGTGAGACATCCAGAGGGTGATACTGTGGGGAGCAAATATGCTGTGGTTTTAACTGGAGAACACTACGTAATGAAGGATATCAAACCATACGTCTGTGTGGTGTCTCAATCTGCCCAACATCTGACAATGAAGGGAAAATCAAAACGAAAATATAGTGGTGAAATATATAACTTAGCCACCTGGATTGACATAAGATGCGCCATGAAAGCATTGCCGCCTAATACATAACGAACCGACATTGGGTCCCCCAACCTACAAGAAAAGAATTGGACCCTTTACTTACTTCTCAAACTTTATTTCACATTGTTTCCAGTGCATATAAAGTGCATACATCGCAATTAATGCAAACATAATGCAACGTCCATATATCTTAAAACAATCAGAGTTAAAATAAATACTAGATAGTAAAACATCTTAAAACATATAAAACACAATTCCTATATGACTGACAACTTTCACGCTACATGTGTAATTAATTAATCCTCATAAAACCTTGATCTAGTGCTCAGCGGTTAATAGTCAATAACCCTATATGTTACATTAAAACATTTTGGCTCAGCAATTTATAGTCATCTATTTGGGTCATTTTGTACATCTTGTTTGTGCCTAACCATAAAACGAGAGAGGGAGTTATAATTAATCGGAAAGAGATAATTTTGACTACCCAGGAGGCCATTAAAAGTCATAATCTTAGGACACACATTCCCCGTTCCACAGGTCTAAAGTTATTTCCTGTGTTGAAAATTATACATAAAAGCCAAGTCAAATTGTGCATCGGATTTTACAGTCTGAGACATATTATATACACTAACACTCATTTTGTTTTTATTTTCCATCCATCTAATGGCAGCAACATCAGCCAGAAAAATCTGTTTCAATTTAGCCCTAGGAAAGATAGTGCACTCCGTGGTGATATCACATAATCCCGCAAACCCAACCTTGCAAGTGTAGATCTGACACATCTTATCCAGTGTATCTTTTTAGCAATATCCAATTTAAGACAGTCTCGTTATCCTACTATGGCCCTAACATCGATGACCCTTCCTGCCTACTAAGAGTACAGACCAAATTAGTAGAAGTCACCACTCCGTAGGTAATTGGGGGCGATTTTAATGTCCTTAATCCCCTTTAAGATCGGTCAAACTATAGCCAGCATGCTGCTGCCCCCCATACGCGTCTGGCAATGATTAATATGATCCACGAGCTTGGACTGGTAGACGTCTGGAGGGCTAAGAAGGGTGTAGAACCATGCTTCACCTATTTTAGTAAAAAGCACGGGCACTCCTCAAGAATCAACTACATTCTTATGGATAGATCGGGTTTAGAGGACCTAGAGGATATTGCCATTCTTCCAAGCATTGTATCCGACTATGCCCCTATCACCTTTTCATACTCTGGGAGAAGGTCTAAGCCTAATTCCATGCCCAGGTGGACACTAAAAAGGGCAATGTTATCCAACCAGGAAATAGTTTCTGCTATTAAAACACCTACTATCAATTATTTTTCCGAAAATATGGGTTCAACATCACTAGATTACGTCTGGGACGCATTTAAGGCCCATATTCGCGGCTTACTACACAGCCTGATATGTGCTAAGAACAGGGATGAGGAGCTAGAATTCCAAACATTGGAAGGTAAGATATCTAAGCTAGAAAGAGCGAGGTTGAGTTGCCAACCGGATAACTTGTCACAAATTCTTAGCGATCTGGAACATCTGCGAACAGAGTATAGAGGGAAGTTAGACCAAAAAGTGAAGGCACAATGGTTAGTTCATAGCATGGAAAACTATGAGTATGGAGATAAAGCATGATCCATTTCAGCACGGATGGTAAAGGCAGATCGAGTAGAAAATAACATCAATAATCTGATCATAGACGAGACAGGGGCTACCTCTTGTAATCAAGAGGATATCCAAAGGTGCCTCCTCACTATGCTGTCCAAACTCTACGAAGAGGAAGCTACTCCAACCACTAATAGTATTCAGGAATGGCTGAAAAATAAGGCCTTACCAACTTTAAGAGGCGAGGGTCGAGATATGCTAGGCAGTCACATCACGGAAGAGGAATTCAAACTCCATATAAAGAAAATTAGGAATAATAAAGCTGCAGGGACCGGTGCTCTTCCGTGCGAGGTTTATAAGGTCCTTCAGGAGGTGATATCTCCCAGGCTTTGCAAGCTTTTCAATTACATCTATAGCTCCGAAGGGAGGGTCCCCCCATCATGGAAGGAGGCCATAATAGTGCTTATTTTGAAGCCGGGAAAAGACCCCCTTAAAGCAGACTCTTATAGGCCAATCTCCCTGCTTAACGCGTATTATAAGATCTTTACCAGTGTTTTGGCAGGGAGACTGGTCAAGATAGCTCCACAGTTGATCAATGTTGATCAAAAGGGCTTCATCCCGGGAAGGTTCATCCAGGAGCAAACTCTACAGCTAATAGGTAGCATCAGTCTGGCATTGGCACAGTCTGAATCCTTGGCAGTGGCTGCATATGATGCAGCCAAGGCGTTCGACCATGTCAACTGGGCCTTTCTCTGGAGGTTTTGAAAATGATGGAATTCAGTTCAACATTTATACAAACTCACATCAGATTCTACGAGGGTGCCTCTGCAGCTATCCTCTTGAATGGGTCACTGACATCGAGCTTCAGCATAAAAAAGGGGACCACGCCAGGGGTGTCCTATCTCGCCCCTATTGTTCGATATTTATATCGAACCTCTTGCACAAGCATTGAGACTAGATGAACAAATCACCCCTTTTCAAGCCTCAAAATACAGCTGCAAACAAGCCCTATACGCGGATGACCTGCTGGTTTATACTAACAATCCAGCGGAGGTGCTCCCTAGGGTAGAAACTACCCTAAAAAATGAATGTGGTTTATACTCTGGGTACTTAGTTAACTCCTCCAAAACTGAGGTAATGTGTTGGGGCGTTGATCATTGGCCTGGTACATTTATTTATTTATTTATTTATTTTGTATACTTATAGAGCGCGATCCTGTCACCCAAAGGGCATCCTGGCGCTTGAACTTCGGTCAGCAACACTTTTCACAGCTCAAACATTTCTTGGAAAGAGATGCGTTTTTAACGCTTTCCTAAACGGAAGGTAATCCCTATGGCTTCTCCTAGAGAGTGGCAGGGAGTTCCAAAGTTTGGCCGCTGCAACACTAAATGAGCGGCCGCCCATCCTGACTCTCTGAAACCTCGGGACCACCAGCAGTTGTGCCGAAGAAGAGCGAAGAGGCCGCGAGGCGGAGTACCAGGTAAACATGTTCTGTAATAACACTGGACCCTGTCGATGTACCGCCTTAAACACCAGACACGCCGCCTTATACAGTACACGCAAGTGCACCGGAAGCCAGTGAAGATCTCTTAAAGCTAGAGTAGAGGAGCTGAAATTAGGGCAAGAAAGAGCCAGCTTGGCAGCCATATTCTGCACCCGTTGTAGCTTCCCCAGCAGATTTTTTGGAGCCTCCAGAAGTAGCGCATTACAATAGTCTAAGCGACTTAGTATAGTGCCACGAACTACTTCTGGCCTGGCCTGAGCGGGGAGAAGGGGTAGAACTTTGCGCAGCATGCGTAGCAGCATCATGCACGTAGAGATGGTCTTGTTGACGTGCATATCAAGCTGTAAATTTGGGCCGAAGATCACCCCCAAGTTACGAGCTGACTCCGCCGCCGACACTGGCTCGGGAAAAGTCACAGGCCAAAAGTTCTCTGGGAGTACTCGCGGAATCCGGTCCATGGAGCAGTGAAGCACCTCCGTCTTAGTGCTGTTAAATTGGAGGGAATTAGCCCGCAGCCAGTCTGCTGTGGCTGCCATACAACGATGGAAGGTCTCCAGTGAGACCGCGTTATTTCCTTCCAAAGAGAAAACCAGCTGGGTGTCGTCGGCGTAGTTAAAAGCCGAGACACCAAAAGATTTTATAAGCTGGACCAGAGGGCGGAGGTATAGATTAAAGAGTATAGGGCTAATGGCCGAGCCCTGAGGGACCCCCTGCCCTACTTTCCGTGGTTCCGATCGAAATGGAGGTAGCGAGACCAACTGCTGCCGATTGCTAAGATAGGATACCAGCCAGTCTCTTGCTCCCTCTGTGACCCCGCACTCCTCAAGCCTCCCGATAAGGGTCCGATGGCAGACTGCGTCGAACGCGGCCGACATGTCGATTAGCACTAAAAAGGCTGCCCGACCACTGTCGACACGCGAACGGAGATTGTCCAGTACGGTTACCAGTGCGGATTCCGTCCCGTGCCCAGGACGGAAGCCAAACTGTGACTCATCGAACCACCCGATTTCCTCCAGGAAGCCCGAGAGAGAGCGGGTCACCCATTTTTCCAAGATCTTAATAGGAAAAGGGAGCAAGGAAATTGGTCTATAGTTGGAAAGACAGGCGGGATCCAGCGTTGGTTTCTTGAGCAGAGGAGACACTACTGCTAACTTCCAGCACTCGTCAACAGTAGCCAGATCCAAGGATTGGAGGCAGATGGGATATAGAGGCTGAAAAAGTTCCCCCTGAAATGCCTTCCAGAATTTAGGAGGCAGTGGGTCGAGCGGAGAGCCCGATGAGACCGTGTGTGCCATACTGCAGAATTCCTCAAAGGAAGGACTAAGAAAAAATCTTAGTTGGGGTCGACTGGAGAAGTTATCCGGAGCTACCAAACTAAGGACTGAGTCACTCGGCTGGGGTCGACTGGGTGACCCGTCCGGAGCTCCCAGACCGGGGCCAGAGACAACCGGCCGGGGTCGACTGGACGGGCTAACCGGAGCTCCCAAGCTGAGATTGCCCAAGCTAAGAGACCAATTTCTCGGCTGAGGTCGACTGGGTGACCCGTCCGGAGCTCCCAGACCGGGGCCAGAGACAACCGGCCGGGGTCGACTGGACGGGCTAACCGGAGCTCCCAGACCGAGAACAGGAGGCAAAGAGTTCTTTAGACCATCTAAAATCTTAGCGGTCTTTTCCTCAAAGGCGGCAGCCAGGGAGTCACACAGGGCCTGTGACGCAACAACCGTGTTGGCCACGCATACAGGATGAGACAGGTCCCTGACGATTTTAAACAGGGCCTGAGACTTGTTAGGTGCCTGGTTCAAAGTGGATTCCAGAAAAGCCGCTTTAGCCAGCTTTATCTGTGCCTTGTAGCCCTGCAGTGCCAGCCTGAACGAGGCCCTTGCTGGAGTCGAATAGTGCTTCCTCCATGCCCTCTCAGCGCGTTTGCAGCTTGATTTCAGTTGGCGCAATTCCTCCGTATAACAAGGACACGCCCGGTTCAGTCTACCTCGAGACTTACGAAGGGGCGCGACCTTGTCTAGCGTGTGAGTAATAGATCGGCACAGAGTTAGGTAACCTTCCTCCACCAAATTACTCAGGCAGAAGTTCTCTGATAATAGAGAGAGCGACGAGGATGAGTTTAGTAGCCGGGACCAAGGTCTACCCATTTTAGCCTGTCCGACACCAACCTCCCCCGAAGGATGGGCTCCTATCTGGAGGGAGAAAGCAACCAGTGAATGGTCGGTCCAATATTGACATAGAATGTCATTGACCACTACTAATTGTACGTCAGCAAAGACCAGGTCCAAGACATGGCCCCCCCTATGGGTCGCTGATCGAACCAGTTGCTGCAGCTTATTATCTCCAAGAGCTTGGCAGAGTGTCGTAAGCGCACCGTCCAACGGACCACCCTGCCATAGATTGAAGTCCCCTAGGACCAGCAGCTTGGAATGGGTATTGGACAGGTCGTATATCAGGTCGATGAAATCTGATAGGGAAGAAACAGAGCCCGGCGGGCGGTAACACAACACGCCTGTAAGCAGTGTTCTCTCGGGATCTTTTATAGAGAATCCCATCAACTCAAAGCCCGAGACCTCCCTGATTTTAAGTTGGAAAAGCCCCAACGTTTCTCTATAAATAACACCTATTCCACCGCCTCTGTTCTTCAGCCGAGGAGTATGAATGATTTTAAAGCCTGGGGGGCAGGCCAAGCCCAGTTCAACCAGGCAGTCCTCACGAGTCCAGGTTTCAGTTAAAAACAAAACCTCCAGCCCCGAGGACTCAATAAGAAAAGCGATCTCTGTATGGTGCTTACAAAGCGACCGAACATTAAGCAGACCGCATGACAGAGAGCGAGGCAAGGATGAGACAGTAGCCTTCTGAGTCGAGGATGCCTGGCTCGGTCTCAGATCCAACAGGGCAGCCCGAGAGTATACTAAGCGGGGAGAGTGCGGAAGGCCAGAGGTAGCGGCCCTGTGCGCGCCCGTTGCGCGAACGGGCGCAAACGGGCTTACCTCTGGCGCACCTCCGGCGCGCCTACGTCTCGCCCGCTGCGCGTGACCGCTGCGCGCTTGGTCCACCATTCCTTTATGGTATTGGACCGAGCGAAAGTCCGCCTCCTGCGTCCCTTGACCTTCTCAAGATGGCGCCCGAAGTGCTCCCAAACTTCACCCCCACCCAAGATGGCGGTCGGACCCGGTAATCTGTCTATCTCCCGCCAAATACGGGTGTAAACCGAATTAAGGTGCAAGTAAGCCTGTCCAGATTCCCCGGCCTACGGAGCCGACACCAGGTAAACAGCGCGATATTAACGAGCTCTAACAGCTCTAGGCGCAATGACCAGCAGTGCGAGTAAAATTTAAAATGAGCACAGTTAAAAATATTGCAGCAGCAAAGAGCGCGCAGGCCAATAGTTCTAACCTGTCAGTGCCCTCGGTGGCTTAAATAAGCTCACCAAGTGCGGAAGTCCGCCTCCTGAGTCCCTTGACCTTCTCAAGATGGCGCCCGAAGTGCTCCCAAACTTCACCCCCACCCAAGATGGCGGTCGGACCCGGTAATCTGTCTATCTCCCGCCAAGTACGGGTGTAAACCAAATTAAGCTGCAAGTAAGCCTGTCCAGATTCCCCGGCCTACGGAGCCGACACCAGGTAAACAGCGCGATATTAACGAGCTCTAACAGCTCTAGGCGCAATGACCAGCAGCGCGAGTAAAATTAAAAATGAGCACAGTTAAAAATATTGCAGCAGCAAAGAGCGCGCAGGCCAATAGTTCTCATGTAGTAAAGAGCTTAAGTACTTGGGGATAACCATAGTACAGGATTTAAGTAACATCCTCCTGATTAATTTGAAGAAAGTGGCTAAGGAGATTGACCATCTCTTCTCTAGATGGCAGAACTTACCTCTTACTATTTCTGGCCGCGTAAATTTAGTCAAGATGGTTATTCTGCCTAAATTGACGTATCTATTTACCACCATCCCTCTTGATTTTCCAGATAAGCTTTTGGGTAAAATCCAAAGTGAAATAGGTAGCTTCATATGGTCTAATAAAAACTCCAGGCTGTCCTGGAAGAAGTTAAAACGAAGACTTTTAAAGGGTGGTCTAGCCCTGCCGGATGTGCTCTGGTACTCATTTTCCTTCCAGTTTAAAAATATATGTTGTCTTCTTTCAAGCCCTGATGACACCAACTGGGGGACGATTATGAGTGCAATGGTATCCCTTGAGGGAGGGGGTATCGTTTTTTTGTATAAGTTCGTGGCACCAAGGTTTTTTAAGAAGGTTCACCTAAAGGTTTTAAAATCAGCACTCAATGTGTGGTGTAAAGTCAAGGTGAGATGGGGGATAAGATATTACTCAGACCTCGCCCCAATCTGGGATTCCCCGGGACTGCCCCAATGCTTGAAAGATGGTTTAGGGTCCCCTATTAAGAAGGCAGGAATTAAGATCTGGTCTGACCTAGTATCATCTGATGGAATTCTTCCCTGGGAAGTTTTGAGATCAAAAATTGGAGACTCCTTCTCTAGATTCAAATATTGGCAACTGCGCTCCTGGTTTTCAGTAGAGAAGGAGCATGTATGTGGAAACTAGGAGATTGAAAATATACTCCAGAATGCCAACCCAAGAAAAAAGAACGTAGGATTCTGGTATAGGAGCCTTCTAGATGCTGAGGATGTACAGCTCCCCCTTCTCACCTTGTATGGAATTCAACCACATTGGGAGATGCATCTGTTAGCTTATATGCTCTATCTCTTCAAACCCTATATAAGTTTGCTAAACCAGTTTCTCTTAAAAATAATCATTTTTATGTTGTTAACAGGCTGTACTATACGCCCCAAAAAATTGCAAAATTAGTTTCTTGTCCACCTCCCAAGTGTCCTAGATGCAACTTGGTTGAGGCGGAGGATAGCCAAATCTTTTTTGATTGTGTTAATTTAAGAGATTTTTGGTTTAATGTGGAGAGTGCCCTGGAAGGCATTTTTAAATTCAAGCTGCATTTTAATCCAGCCCGAGTAATTTTTGGCCTGGATAAAGATCTTATAAGTCAGCTCTCTGTGGCGCAAATGGGCCTATTTTTTTGTTTGGTTTTGATCGCCCGCAGGGAGATCTGTATTATGGAAAGAACCTAGGGGCATATTACCAAGGGCACTATCGCCGCAGTAGCGGGACTTATTCCCGCTAATGCGGCGATAATTTTATCTCCCTATTACCAAGCTGTCGCTAACACCAGTTAGCGACAGCTTGTAGGCGATAGCGGGCATTTAGGGGCCCACTTTGCATGTCAGCGATAATTATCGCTAATGACATGCAAAGTGGGCGTGCCAAGATGTTAGCGACGGAAAACAGTCGCTAACATCTCTAACTCCTATTAACAACTTTTGGAAATATTCGCGCTAAGCGCGAATATCTCCAAAAGCTAACGCCTGCTAAAAGCAGTTCTTAGCCATGTTATCCAATGGAAGGTGGATAACATGGCTAAGAGCATTGTCACGATAATGCATGAATATCGCTGATTTTTCAGCGATATTCATGCATTTCGCAGGAATTTTACCGCTTTTGAGATAAACCTTGATAATATCAAGGTATCTCAGCGGTAAAAATCCTCGGTGCTCGGCGATATTTTTTTCCCCGCTAACCAAGCAATAGCGATAATTATCGCTATTGCTTGGTAATATGCTCCCTAGACCCCCGCTCTATGAGAATTGGTTTTGGTGCTGCATTGGGTATAGCACATTTGGACCAGGGCTTGGCAGACAATGGGGATAATAACATCTGGTCGCTACTGATCTCATGGGGCAAAGAATGAGGCTGGTCTAAGGCCTCAAATGTCCTATGATTACTCCAAGCCTTGTACAAAGAAGCTGGCCTGGTCAGCCCAAGGCAAACGCAAGAACATTGGCCCCGGGCTGCCCAGGTTGGAACTGGTCTCTATTGTTAACTTTGCAAATGCCAATAGTGAAATGAAGACTAAAAAAAAAAAAAAAAGAAAAGACAGTCTCGTAACTCTGCCACAGTAAAAGTGCGACTAGGTGAATTACATCATGAATGTACGGAAGTCCCAACTCCCTATGGAGCAACTTTGGGGCAATGATAGCAATCTTTTGGCAAAAGCATCCTCCACTCCTTGAAGGGGGCTTATTTCTACCATACCCCACACTGCCGGCCCATATGTTACTATAGCCTTTGTTTTTGGCCCATAGATGTGTAAAACTTCAGGGATGGGCTTATTACCCAACTTCTTTGTAAAATTAAAAAATGCTGCAATACATCTCTCAAAGTGAAATACTCTGTTTAAAACCATATCATTCCATACAAATTTCCCATCAAAAAGTATGCCAAGATATGAAAACGAATCCGACACCTCTATCCTGTGATAGGCCAAATGGACCATCATACTCAGTTTATCCTTTTTTTATTTTTAAACATTCTTATTGGTATTTTCTGTAATTAAGTACAACCCATCAGTTTTGGTGGCATAGACATAAAAAGATATATCACATACATGTTACTCCTTGACATGAGGCCGAATATCTGCGTGGTCTATAGCCTCTCGTGCGTACTCAGTTTATCCTTGACAGTTCGGTTCTATAGAATATGACAAGATAAAATTTTGCCCGAAGCAAATGTGAGCCAATGTGAGAGTATATACATGGATGAACAAAGATCCCATACCATGTCTAGGAAAATCAAAACAACACTCCCACTCACTTCAGAGCCTACACATGTCAGAACAATTAAAATTAGTGGTCATCTCACACACAGTGGTTGACAAGCCCCTGATTGTGTACAAAAATCTGAAATTGTACTTGCCTAAGAAAAATGGAGAACTGTTAAGTCCAAATGAAGAATAGGTGAAACCAGTAGCACAGCATCATAGAAAATTGCCATTCCCCCTTCGGGGAGCAGTAGAGGATGAACTGCAAAACTGCTGGATGAAGACATTATTTAAAGATCTATGAGGCTGACACCGTGGGGATTCCCAGTGGTTGTAGCTCCAAAGAAGAATGCAGAGGGCAAAGCCACCTATTTGTATACATGAAGCCACCCAACACGGTCATTGAAAAAGAGAAACACCTCAGACCAGTCATCAGTGACATGATCACACTATAAAATGGTGCTAAAACATTCTCCAAACTAGACCTTAACAAAGATTACCACCAACTGGAACTGCATGAAGACTCCAGGTACATCGCCACTTTCAAAACTCATCAAGGCCTATGCCAATACAAATAGCTAAGCTCCGGCACATAGGAAGCAGCAGAAATCTTCCAGAAAGCCAACAGAAAAATCATTCGGCCAATAGCAAACACCCTAAACTACAGTGATGACTTGTTGGTCTTTGGAGCCACAGCCTTTAACAAACACTCTAAACTACAGTGATGACTTTTTGGTCTTTGGAGCCACGGCTTTTAACAAACACTCTAAACTACAGTGATGACTTTTTGGTCTTTGGAGCCACAATGGAAACCACAGCGAGGCCCTGGATCAAGTGTGCTGGGCTCTCCAAAAGGCCTAGTTAACTCTCAATGCAAAAAATTTTTAACTTCACAAACTCGATCGACGTTTCTACTGACACATTTTCTCTGTGGAGGGCATAAGACCAGACCCAGAAAAGATAAAAGCTCTGAACAAGACATCCAGCTCAGGAGACGAAAGTGACATTTGGGTGTTCCTAGGGATGGCCAGCTAGTGTTCACTTCTCGTTACATAAAGGACTATGCCACGATCAGCCACCCACTCCGGGACCTGAGGAAAACAAGGCTGGGTGTTCAGGAGGCTCTCGGAACCCCGCGTACTTTAACCCCAGACTCCACACAGAGATCACTTTGGATGCCAGCCCCGTAGGACCGAGACAAATACCAACGCAACATCACAAGGAATATGAGCAACGTCAGATCGTTGCATACCCATCGTTACTCTGGGTTGGTCGATTCTTGATGGTTCTGCTGAGGGCTGGTAATGTACAAAGGGGGTTGGTGCTGGATTGTTTCTTCAGACTGGCAGTTGTGCTTGGCACTTGGTCTTGATGGGCTGAAATTAAGTTACGCTGCTTAGTTTGATCCTAATGGGTAAAGAAAATGAACAGGAAGGGGATGAGGAGGTAAGGGTGGATTACCTACCGGCAGCTTTCATTACACTGAATCTCCCTTTCTTATTGCATTAGTTACATTGGGAGATGCTGCGTCTGATTCGTATGGTGCAGTTATATGGCTGTGTGGGACTGCCCTTCATAGCAGCACCCAGAGAGGCATTACTTGCTGATGACATACAACTATTTTTGAGGGATTTGTGGAGCTTGGATAGCTGTGCCTGGCCTGAGGAGGCATTCGTCCTACTCATAAAGTAAGATTATGAAGAAGGGAGTATCGAAGTGATGAGGATTCCGAATAAGAAATCCAGCCATTTACAAACTGAGCAAAAGCAAAAGTACTGCATGTAGAAGCAGTGCACAGTGCATCACATGCAGGCAGACTATGTAAGCATGATAGTGCCCAAGGCATAAATAGGAAAACGCGTAAATAATATGTCTCATGAAACTTATTCAGTCTATCTCTCTGGAACATGCATGAATTTGACAGTAATAAGTGGAAGTTATGTGACCACAAGTTAAACAGAGCACAAGATAACGTTGGCAGCATAATGTCAGATACATTGTAGGCCCAAATTATTAGGTACAATGCAGTAACATAAAAATAAACAGACAAGTTCTCAATTTCAGTTTGGGGGTTTTGTAACTCTGCAAATGTAGCTTCCAGACTAAAGGAGTTGTCCATTAAGGTCTTGCCTATAGACATTGCTAAAGGCTTGATGTGAAAAATAGAGTACCCAGATTGGACTTTGTGTTATCCCTTTTCGATTTGATAGATTTCTTCTGTATGTCAGTTCTCTTTTCTTGATTTCATAGCTTTAGTCCCTTTACTCGTATTTGTCTCACCCAAAGACCATTTTGGTGTCATAGTGTTTTGATTGGATTTCTTGTTTCGTCCCTCTTCAGGCATCAGACCTTGTATAACAGTGTATATGAGGATATATATATCTCCTCTGTCCCCCTACTCCTCCTCCTCCCACAAAACCCCCTTCTTTTTTACACCCCCTCCATCATATAGCAGCTTGCCTCCACCCACTGGCTCTTAGAATGCCCTCTATCACGCCATTGATGGGTGGCTATCTTTAAATATTGTTTTAAACATTCCAAAATGGCTGCCTGCACATGTGGAGCGGGCATCTTTAAACGTATTTACTTATATATGACGACATCCTATTGAAAGAGGGCTGATGCAACAACCCTGGCAGTCTTTCAATGGCCTTTCTTACCTTTTAAGAAAGTCTATGTAAAGATTGCTGCCAAGAATACATGCACGTCTGCAGTGACTATTTTGTTTAATATATTTTAGAAAAACATAAGAAAAAAGTCATAGATGGCTACTGTGGATGCATGAACATGTGTGGCTGCCATCTAGGAGAAAAAAAAGAGTATATGAAGAAAATAAGTTTCATCAGCGAGAACTATGGACTTTGTGCCAATGCTCGTTTAATTTCAGACGTCAGCAGAGGACACCTTCTGTTGAAATTAGGAAATGCCGCTACTTTTCAAGAAAGATTTTTTTATTCAGATATCACTATACAGTCAAAAAGAAGTAAATTTAAATCTGCATTGGCATGATCTGACTAATTGTTGGCGGGTGTCATTTGTTGTAATCCATGATATTACATATACTCGGACATCTTAAAGACTTTCAGGGCCCTTGGCCAAATTATTTTGGGGGGCTTCTGTTCGGAACAGCTTTGAATGTAATACCCAGTTTCAGCTCTTTCATGCTGTCTTTGGCCAGGTCACTGACAGAGCACAGGCACACACATCCAAATTCTAAATGAGTTTACATCTAAAATTCAGGGATAATGATGTGTATTTTCAATACTTTAACACAGCAGTAGCTCCCTTATATTAATGCTAATACTCTCTCTGACTTCCTCCCATTTCGCATATGTGAGGCCCTGTTTTGATCTAAAAGAACCTTTTTTATGGATGTTGCATGAAACATAAACACAACATTTTTGTGCAAAATATCTGTAACAGACTCTCACACATTACTCACATTAAAAATAGATTAAGGGAAAACAGTATTTAAAACAATCTGTTTAAGAATTATTAAAGGTACCGTGGACAAGACTCTGCAAAACAGAGGTGGCTCTATCAGGGGGCCACTTCTGAAAGGCTTTAGCCCTGGGCCCAAACCTGCTTAGCCCATGCCTTAAAATGTCTGCATATACTACAGTTATCTAGCCCATAGCAAGAGTGCATGCATGCATGAATGAGCCTAACAAAGAGGGCTACAAAGAGAGCCAGTGGTCTTCTACAGTGCAAAGCTCAGAGATCAAGAAGGGAACATAAATAACACTCTACAATGCCTTACAGCAAACTGGTGTCAAACCTCCCTTATCTATTGAGTTGTATTCACATCCTTCCAGGTATTTACTCTCCCACCTCTTGCGTTTCCATAACCTCCTGGTAATATTACAGAGAAGGAAATATATCTGGTAATTGGGTAACAAGACATTTGTCAGCTGAAAAGGTTGCTAGTGAGCCAGTATGTGGATTTAATTGATGACATGTTTTGAGAATGTTACCAGTTGAGGTCTGGAGCAAATCCTCTTAATGAACAAATTAACACCTATATAAATGCTTGCACTAGGTACAGTCTGATTTCTGATTACTAAAATGTATATTTTGAAATCACTTGTTTTAACTTCAATGCACTATCGTTTTTTTGCATTTTGTGACAGCTGTTTGGTCTGTGTGTAATTTTGAAATAATTGCCTATTCACAGTGCTTTCTGTCACTGCCTGGGACGTCGTAGCACTATAAATACACAAGTCACTATTCCCACTGTGCCAACCAAGATTTAATTATGTGACTTTCTGGCAACATACCCTGACATCTGCAGAGATTTTACTAACCAATAGAGGTTACTAAAGGTAAAATACAGCATTCATCACTGATAAGTTTAACTTTAATTTCTTGTTCATTTAAGGTGTGTGTGTTATTGTACGTGCATTTACCTGAAAGACCAACAACATAGTTATAATATTTTGTTCATTTTACCCACCCTTTTCACCTTTCCCCCACACTCACTGACCTCTCCGCCCATTGGTTTCAGGCTCACAGTTCCTAAACTTTTTAGGTCTTGCCTATGAGCGTAAGTACTGTCTTTTGCAAGGCAAATAGGGCCTGATTTCAAGTTCGATGGATGGGTTTCTCTGTCACAAACATGATGGATATTTTGTCTGCCGTATTACAAGTGCCATTAGATGTAAGACCCGTTGTTTGCTACCAGCGGGTTTAGGGGGGGGAGGCATTGCTTTCCATTAGTTGGTTTCATTGTCGTGGTCAATTGCTTGCTTCTTATTGGTTAGCTCCCGTAGGCTTTCTTAATCTTCATGTGCTTGTTCCTCTCCTGTAGCATGGACATATTACTTCCACTGCTCTTTTTGAGGCAGTACATTTTTCTTTTGTTAAAGCACTTTACCAATGTGTCTTTTTGAGCCGTCCACATTGTGTACGTCTCTGTTTCTCCTACCCACCAACCTTCCGCTGTCCATCCTGTTGCCCCCACCCGCCATCCCTCCGTTGTCCATTTTGCCCTCTACCCATTTCCCTTCCATTGTCCATGTTTCTCCTCCAGTTGCTCTCTCTTCATTGTCTGTGTTGCCCCCCCCGCCCTTCCTCTGTTATCCGTGTTGCCCAAACCACCTGCCTCCATTGTTCATGTTACCCCTTATACCTGCTCTCTCTCCATTGCCCATGTTGCCCCTTGCACCTACTTTACCCCTCCCCCAGTGTCCATATTGCTTATGACACCCACTCTCCCTGAATTGTCCATTTTGCCCCTCTCATGTGCCTCCTACTGTGGTCCGTGCTGGGCCCAACACCCACAATAAACAACATTCTGCTCTGGCCACCACTGGTCATGGCTTAGCACTTTTCTTCCCACACCCTCTGTTATCAATGTTGCCCTCTCCACATGCCCTTCATCCCATATTGCCTCCTGGCCTGCCAGTCAGCAATGAAAAAAAAGTGCCATGACGCAGCAAGTGCTGGCCATGCCATAGTTCAAGTTTTTAACGTCCAGCCATACAGCACATGGGCACCATCCTGTCAACAGAGTTCAGTTGACCAACTAGATTGTATATTGGGGGCACGGGCTGGCTAGTTGGCAAGCACTCTCCAAAATAATCCAAGTGATTCTAAAAATACCTACGATGATGTCATGAAATACTTTATTAGGGCTGACATCATCGTAGGTATTTTTAGAATCACTTGGATTATTTTCCTTTTCTTCTTCTTTTTCTTTGAGCACTGCAACCTCAACCCCTCCCGCTCATATACTGTCATCTGTTGCTGAAATGTTCTGGGTCCATCACTAGGCAGTCCTATGGATTGTTTCCAAGGCAGACCCTAGAGGACACCATTTACCAACATATACCCAGATGACGAGATTCCACTTATGAGTGGGCTGATGGGTATCTTTTTCCTCTCCTTGTGCATCTTCTCTTGTTTTTGCTTTCTTGGTTGTTTCCAGATTAACTGTGTATTCTGGGCATGTAAAGAGGACACTATTAGGTCCCAATAGAGAGATTTGCTATTTTCTTTTCTCTCCCTCTGTATTTCTGAGACCTTCTGTACCTTCCGTGTGTTTTAGTGTCTAGTTGGGGGACTAGGTACCAGTAGGTCTATAATAATTTTTTTCCCCTCGGACCCCCCCTTAACCGTTTATCTCTCTATGGTTCAGACTTACCCTTCTTGATGTATGTAGGTTATGAAGCAGTTGCTTGACCTATATGTTCATCATTCTTCCCCATAGCAGCTAAAGTAGGATGGTCCACTGGTTCCAGTGCAGCTTCCGGCAGTTGAGCTGTCCTCAGTGGAAAACATCCTTTACAACGCAACTTTTACCACGCAGTGCCTTTACGGCGCAACTTTTACAACGCAAACCATTACAACGCATTGCGCTGGGGGGCGCTCTAGGATAGGGAATAGGTTTAATTTACTATCCAACACCTTCCCTACTATCCACGGGGACTGGAGTTGGAATAGTAAATTAAACTATTCACTATCCAGCGCCCCAAAGCACTATGCATTGTAAAGGCATGCGTTGTAAAAACAGCGTTGTAAAGGCATGCGATGTAAAAGCATGCGTTGTAATGTCATACATCCGTCCTCAGTAGGTCCTTCTAGTCAGATCGGGTTTAGGCTCTCTTCTCATTAACAGGGAGGTATTTTGTTTCACTGCAGAGCAGTAAAGTGAATCCACAGTCTTTCCCGGATGTAGGCCCAGTCCAGAATAAGAATTGCTGCCAAGCTGAGGTTCAGCTTCTGGATCTTGTCTGATTTCCTTGAACTGGTGTACACGCCTCCTCAGTGTTCAGTCAGCAGTTGCAAACAGTTTAATAGTTGAGGGAGCATCACTTATACTCCTCTGGTAGCCAAGCCTTGACAGTAAGGAGGTTGCAATGTTCACATGTCCTCCATTCTCAAGAGAGCATTTTCACAATGTTGGTAGCCATATTTCTTGGGCCTCTTGCTCTGATGTCCACACATGGACCATTTTCAACTGGTTCAGATGAGGCTGTACATTGGCCCTGTCTCCAAGTCTCATAGGGTACAGAATAAAATAGATGCAGGCACCCCATTGCTAAGGAAGGCAAGGAATTGTTCAGACTTACCCTTCTTGATTTATATAGATCTATATATGTATATTATATTTTAAAGTAATATGTGCTTCAAAAGAGGTTAATGAATTTATACATAACATTTAGCCAAAAACACACAACACTTTCCATTCACATTTCTCATTACAAAGTTGAGTTTTCAATCCTCAAGAGAGAGAGGTGGTGAGGTGTCATACATTAAAAAAAAGTGCCGTAGATACAACATTAGTCAATTCATCACAACATGAACACAAATCATGTGTGCCAAAAAATCTTTTTTCAAAACATCAACATGATTTAATTGTATTCTATGTAGTGCTCACCAAAAAATTCCTTTCGTATAAAAAAAGAGAAAACAAATTCAATTCTTATACACCCAAATATTGTACTTACATATAGCACATCATGTACATACATCGGACAATGACACACATCTAAATATTGTATATATATCAATTTACTCTCATTAAATACATTAACCTCAGCGAATCAAGTGCATGCATAAAACAATGACACACATGTTGATTTTACACATGCACATTTCAAGAGTTGAAAAATATCCAGGATAGTGATCACAAGATGTAAAGTGTACCACAATTTATTCAGGCTAATGGGATGCCTGTGGTCTTTGCAGCACTCATCTGGTGTATTGACGTTCGCGGAATAGATTCCCTCACCTGTTTTTGTAATTAAACTTGTCACAACTACACACCTATTTGGCATATTAACTTACTGATAAGTCCTTAGTTTATGGTACAAAAGAGTACCCAAGGCCTTGTAGGTTTAATGACACTATTGGACTGCAGCACATGTTGTGTCATTGCTAAAGTGACAATGAACAGCATCTCACCAGGCCTGCCCCTGCAGCCTGGGTGGGCAGTTATAAAACTGCCAATTTGACCTAGCAAAAAAAACTTTGCCAGGGCGAAACCTACTTCTTTAATGCTTATAAGTTCCCCCTAAAGTAGACCCTAAGTGCCAAGAGGACAGGGTGCATTGTATGTAAGAAGTAGAACATGTATATTATTTGGTTTACATGTCCTGGCAGTGAAAAACCTCCAATATCGTTTTACCCTGGGCACTGCTGGCTTTTCCATTGGAAGGCACTGGGTTACATCATAACAACTTATAATGCTTATCTTCATTTTGGGAGTACCTAGAAAAAATATTCAAGTACTCATTTTAATAGTAATTCAAATTCCAACTTAATGTTCAAGTCGATTGTTATATTGCTATTTTGAAAGTGGCACTTTAAAAAGTTGTTATTTTTCTACCTGAGTTAAATATGCCTTTCTGCCAGGCTTTACTGTCACCTAGGAGCTGCAACGCCCCTTGATTAGGTGTGAAGTTGCTCCCAGAACTAAGAGAAAGGCAGAGGTGCTGATCTTCCCCTGACAGGATGGCCATCTGTGCTGGACCCAGTAACTTAATTACCTTCAAATGCTTTTTACCCTATTACAGGAATGTGCATGTCACAAACTCCTTGTCACAAGTATTAAACAAGTATTACAAATCCATCTCAGTAGCATGTTTGTAGCAATACTGCTCCAATGTTTAAAAACAATATATGTTGCATTAATGTAATGTCTTTATTGTTATTGTTTTATGTGCTTTAACACTGAGGCCAATAAGGGGTTTCACTATGTAACTCATTTGTTTGTGCTTACTCTGATGACTCATTTATTGTTTCCCTTTGGCAGCAGGTGTCAGTTCTGGAACATGCTCAAATGACCTGCCGACATTGATAACTAATTTGTTTGTGCCAACTGTGATGACTTCCTTGTTGTTTCCCTTTAGCAGCAGGTGTAGGTCTGGAAAATGTTCAAATTACATGCTGAGCCTGATGACTTATCTGTTTGGGCTGACTTTGATGACTTCATTCTTGTTTCCCTTTTGCAGCAGGTGCAAGTTCTGGAACATGCTTGAGGGCACCGTCCTCTGAGACTGCATCTCTATTTAAAGAAGTTGTGCCTTTGCAGCTGCCCTTGCTATCCATGGTTGGTTTTGAAAAGAGATGCCACACCGAGGAGCCAAACACCTAAAAAGTGTACTTGATTTCCGAGAGAGGTCTTCCTATAGATCAAGGCTGCATGCGTTTCCTGATACCACGGTCTCTAACTGCGTGATTTCAGTCCCCGCTCAACTCATTCAGATATTCAAATGTGGTACCACCTTCTGGCGCTCGAGCAGAAATTCTCCTGGCAAATTGGGAAAAACAGCACTCCAGTAAGGTGGTGAGTTGAGGGGCACATTTAGGCCCGCACTAGTTGTTGGTGAAGGGAGATCAAACGACCATAGCACAAATTGGGAATTAAATCCTAGTTCCCCCTCAGTAAAGATTTGTCTATGAATATATGTACTTGTTTTGGGAACTAGCAATAAACCTTGAAAAGAACTGTTACAGCTTTTGATTCAGGAATATAAAGAACTTTGTGGTATTTACTATAAGGAAGTATGATTCTGGACTTTGCTCTCTTAGTGGAAACGACCAATGTTTTCTTGTGTGAAATGTAAAAACAATTCTAAGTGAAAGTAGAACTAACAATTGTTGACTAACCTTTTTACTTCCAGATTTACTTCCCTACAGTACCCAACCTAAGTTCCCTTACCCCTGTTTGGCCACATCGATACTGTGGTAAAAACTCTGAGTCTGTGCTGCCAGAAAGAGGATATCTTGAGAACATCACTTCTGAGGAACCAGGCCTGACAATGTAGCTCACACCAGGACCTGTCCCCGCTATCTTCCTGCTAGCCTGCCTAGCGCCAGTCCCAGTGTGACAGGCGCTTCTCTAAAAACCGGTTTTGAGTGACCACAAGGAAGGGTTCCCTCATTACTTTAGCCAGATCTCTGGGTGGTTACGAAGTGTCCAGGAGTTTCCCCCTCTACAAGCTGGCAGTAGGCACAAATGTGGCACCCCCAGTACTTTCTTCAGAACACAGCTGGACTGTGACCTTTGAGGAGATTTATAATTGCTGGACCTGCTCCCCCTTGTACCTAGTACCAAAAAGTGGGCTTGAAGGGTCCGTTGACTGACCTCCTAGTAAAGTTCAGGGACTCAAAAGCTACAAGAAGCCACATTTCCTGAAGAGCCTTGCTGGCCTGTTCCAACTGGACATGCCTTCCTGGGGGCTTCTACTGGACTGAATCCTGACTGCTAAGTGGTGTCGCTAAGATCCTGGAGCTCTTAGATAAGTGTCAGATTGTACTCCTCCAGTCTAACCCTAAAACCTGGGACTTGGAAATATGTTTAAAATGTTTTGCATATAGAACAGTTAAGGACAGAATAGCGGGCCACCCTGCCAAGCTGATCCTCTGTTGATGCATCACTGGCCCCTGCTATGTTATTCTCCAAAACAGCAAATCCGATTCAGTGGGCTAAATAAATACATTAATAATGTGAAAATCTCCCAAAAGGTTTCTTATTTCATACATTTTATTTTAAAATGTAGACCACTTCTAAGCATTCCTCTTTACAATATGTTAGTATTTGATCGTTTTGACAACTACTGTCATCTAAGAAGTTGTTAACCAAAAGATATCCTATTGTCTCTTACCCATATGGTTTGATCAGCATAAATATACCCCATAAAGGGTTACCTAATTGCAAACATTTTAATCTGTTCAATAGAATGGTTAGAATTGATCTACATTTCATTTTTTTTCACCCGAAAATAAGAAACCTTTTATAAAAGTTATTTAAATTCTTAATTATTTATAGCTTATCAAGATAATAGTTGGAATTGAAAATTGTAGATATAAATAGTGTCACATACCTCAGTTATGCCTGGGAAGAAACACTGCCATTTTAACACGCATACATTTCCTAAGTTGCCTTCACTTTCAATGACTTTTGAGACACATTTGTGTGCATGACAGTGCAGGATTAGTGTCCATCAAACTGCATTACATACAAATTCCACTCTGTAAGAACACTATCACTGTACCTTGAACATCTCATGCAAGGTCTGAACATACAATGTGCAAATGTATTTGTTTGTTATTCGTTCATGGGGTGGCACAAGCTATCAATAAAATAAAATAAAACATAAACAATGACAGCCTGACTAAGGTCTCAGCACGGGGGAAAATGTGCTTTTTGTTATAAAAAAACAAGCATTTCCAGTTGAGGCAGAGAATCACTTGCTGTCATTGCGAGGTCACTACATGCTAAAACCTCAGCCCTGCTACGTGACCTAAACAGGGACCCACATACTTTCTCTTCAGGTAATGAGGATTATATCATCCAATAGGTGATTCTTGGGAAAACAAATACATACAACCTTACTTCTAGGTAGGGAACACATAGTAGCAGTACACTATATACTGTTTTATATGCATGCATATATACATTGTTTTAGCAAGATGATGGACATATTCATTTTGTTCACTATACTTATACTGCTAATTGTATCTGCTTCTGTCTATTGATCATTGCAGCACATATATTCTACGCAGAATCACAATGGTTGAATAAATATTGAAAACGCCCCTCTGTGTATTCCTTGTATATTTATTTGATAAAGAGTACGAGTGACTGAACAAAAGGGTTTTAAATCTGTTACCGCGATTCCTGAGGGAGTTAGATTTGCCATGTCCTGTGATTGCCAAAACCATTTGCTACCTGTTTAGGTTTAGGGGTGCGTATGGTGGCACTGTGAGCTAGCTAGTCTATAAGACAACATATCCTGCGGGGGTGCTCGAAATCAATCTGGCACCATCCCATTGTTTATGTTGCCCAGCAAACATGGAGTTTCTACTTGAAAATGGAAACTACTAGACAATAGTAAGATATTTGAGTGGTTGGTTTTGATATGGTTATTAATGTCTCATAAATTGAATTGTTATGATCATTGTAATATGTAAACACATTATTGTATGCAAATTCTAAATCTATTTCTTGTTTTTTTGGTTGTTGTATGTCTAATGATGTTTTTGGTATGTGATGTCTTTACATTCATCTTCTGACAGCCCTAAGAAAGTGGTGTAAAAGACGCAGCCAAGCACATGTTGGCAGTTCTGGCACTAGGTGAGCATTTTATTCACAGATATTTAAAATTTTTGCATGCATTTTTTTATCATCTATTTCTCTTTGTATTTTTGTGCGTGTTAATTGTTTGTTAATGGAGTTCGTTCATGAAGTGATTAGTATATATTAAAAAGGAGACACGTGCAATATGTTTTGTTATTCAAACTCAAATGTTTGATTTAAGTTCTACTCAGGATTCTATTACTTATTTGCTTTAAAATGTTGCATATTGAAGCTTTAAAATTAAAATGTATACCATCTTCACGTGGTATTCTGAAAAATATAAATGTAATGTTTGATACATGGATGATTATTGTGAAACCAAGGATGTAACGTAACAATATATTTTTTCTGTTATGATTAATGTTTAATAAAACATAAAATTCTCTTCTATTTCGTAAAAAACACAAATGACCTTTTTTTGTTTTACTGCAGGTTACTGACTCAAAGCTCTCTCTATACCTCTTTACGTTATTTTTGATAGATTTGATAACTTGAGCTTCCGCAATAGGCAACAGTAACGGAAAAGTTACCTAAAAGCTTTACATTTAATGGGTAAATACACATTTTCCAAACAGTTTTGAACTGTGACAGAAAATAGGCCTGGGCACCAAAATAAAAATGGTCCCTTTTAGTGGATCAGATAACTAACAAACAAACAGTCGTAGACAATTGTAAATCGGGACAGTTTTGAACTTGTAAAGACACATTGTCTAGGGGTTTCTCAAGTTACGAGAGACTGCATGCATGTGTGCTTGCTGCAGGTAATGCAAACACCCTCTCCAGATTTACAAAGACCTCCTCACAGGGTAGAAACTGACCAAATATCGGCTGGTCCCAGCGGCTCTCTTTTTAGAACAATCTTATTTGTTTTCGATCAATATTACCAAACGGTTATTCTTATTGTCAAGAGCACTTGTTGTGTGGTCAGTTTTCATAAACGTATGCCTGGAACTTTATATTTGTTCTGCTTTTTTTTCACCTAGGCATGCCACCAGCTCTTGGGCTTGGTCAAGTATACAAGCGAATAACTCCGTTTTGCTCTGCTAAGAGATTGTTTATTGACTGCAATTAGTATGACTAAGAGTCTGTTAAGTAGATTCTTATATCAACGTTGGCGAAGTCAATTTATCGTTTCCTGAACCTGCTGAGCCAGACCTAGATACTAGACCCGTCTTTCCTAGTTACCCAAATTGTATGATTTTGGGTAACTTTGTCTCTTTAGGAGTAAGTATTAAGCAATAAATAAAAAATGCATTTACATTTATTTAGGTAGCTACATTCGGTGCATAGATTCTGGAAAAACTGTACATCCGCGCCAGCAGATTTGCTGGCTCGCATGGCATACAACTGGTGGCATATTGATGTCTTTTGGTAATTCACAAAACTTTCAAGTACTCCTACAAAGTAGCACGATTTGCAGGTCACCCATTGTGCTACCTGTAGAGTTTAACAAATGGCCCCTTCTCATATAAAAACATACATGCGTACATTATCAGGTGTTTGCGTTTTTTGTTTTTATGGTCAAAAGTTGTGTGATATGTTTGGCAGCTCAAACAGAAAAACACATGCATGCACCACTGTGCACGAAGACATCCAGATACACGCTCACAAACACACTGCACACACACAAAACACACATGTAATCAGTAACACACATACATACATGTGTATGCAGACACAGATCGATTGGATGACTGCTGGATTAACAACAGTGTGAATGTATACAAAAAGGAGTTGAGAAAGCTGGACAGCTGGTGGGTGGGCAATTCATGTGTACAGGACAGGGGAGAGGATGTGGCGTAACTGCCAGAGTGGCTGACGTTCAACGGTTGTTCCTCCCTTAGGGTGGAGTATGTGTCGTCCCACCTGCTTCCAGCGCAGTAGCTGCCGCAAACGTAAAATTGATAACATGGTCAATGGACATGAGCATTGTAGGAAAGCGCACTCTGCGCATGCTCTCGGGCGTGGCCATTCCTGCTGTTTAGTGTAGGACGGCAGGGCCGGCTCTAGGCTCATGGTGGCCCTGGCCAAGGGAGCGTAGGTTGGGGGCCCGGAAGAGGGGGTCCGGGTGGGGCGAAGCGCGCGGGCCTGTAAAGAGGGGAGGGGGTCAGGGTGTTTAGAAGTGGAACAGAGCCGGAGGCCGCCAAATCCCTGCCAGGGGCCACCACACAAATATGTATCCATCCTCAGAGGATTAATATATTAAGGATATATATTGGCGTGGTGGCCCCTGGGGTTTGGTGGCCCTGTTCAGGTGCACAGCTTGCACATGCCTAAAGCCGACCCTGAGGACGGCTAGTGACATTTGAAAGTGGCGTGGTGACTCAAGAGCAGCATGTCGCGGGGCTCACATACGGCTAGTGGAAGCAACTTAATGATAGCCCTATACCCCGTCAAATTAGTGTAACTACCACTTTTAAACGTCACTCACTTACCACTCCTGATAATCCTTCTTCTACCTTTGAGTCTATCGGTCTTGTGGTCACTCTATTACTGTGTTTGTGTTTGTAAGCTGCTGCAGTGCCTAGATGCAATTAAGCATGCATAGGTCGCTATGGAAGCTCAAGGGCTGAACTGACAATCAGAGGGCACCTCCTGAGCAGAGAGAGCTTTCGGCTAGGGTGCACACACTCTGGAGTGCCAGAAATGTGTGTCCCCACTTTGATATATCACTAGCCACTCCTGCAGACTTTAAAGCTGGGGAACCAGGTTCAGGCTAGGCGGGAGGCTCAGCACTCTGGGATTCAGGGCAAAACACTTATTCTCTCCGAGCCTGAAACTGAATGTGTCCATCTTTAATGCAAAGGGTGCTCATGTAAAGCGCTTCAATATCTTCGGGTCGAGTTCGCTATATAAAACTGCAACAAAAATATATAAAGGCCTAATTGCATAGCTTGTTGGATGGGCAGGTAGGTGTCTGAATGCATATTTGCGAGTTGATAGATGAGTGATTGTGTGGATGTTTATGTGCTTGATGGAGGGCGGATGATGGATGCTTGGAGATGGGAGGATGAGAATGGATAGATGCACGTTGATGCGTTTGGAGAGGTGCATGGCATTTTAAATAAATCAGTGCGTGATTGGACAAGTTGGGACCTGCCAGAAGTTCGGGTGCAGTGGTGCACTCACACGGGTTTAGATTCCAATAGATAAGATCTGAATATATCAGAGCAAGTTCCTGTCACACAGACGTCATACACTAGGATTCAATTAATTGCTCTGGGTGCACGATTCATGTTTTGACCACACTCACTGCTGGAAATGCTGCTGCAATATAAAGATTCTAGAGTTTAAAAACATTTCCCTTTAGGATTGCATTTTGCATTCATTCACTATATATATGTACCTGACAAGGTAGTGTAATATGTTTATATAGAGTAAACACATTAAGGCCATAATTACGAGACGGGCAGAGCAGAATTTGCATATGGAATTTCTGCTTTCCCGATCACAATTTCCAGGTGTTTTTGCAGCCAGTTTTCCTGGGTGTAGGAACACTGGGCCTGGTGTAATGGCGGGAAAAACCAGACGGTGAAAGGCTTCGGCTGTGACCGCCGACTTTCTTTTCTGTCAAGAGGAAGCATGCAATGATCCCCCTTGCAGGACACGTCTTTCACTTCCTTTCCCTCCCAAAGCCTCCTGTTTTCCTCCCTCCACTCCCCCTCTGCACAGAATCCCCTGATCCTATTTACCCATCTTCCGAGAGAGTGATGAATGGTAGCACTAAACCCTATGGAGTTGGGAATATGGTCTGGTTTCACGCCCAATAAACCTAGATCTGGATGGTTATTCCTCATTCTACAGGACTTAACTTGTAATTGCATGGTGCTGGTGGGATGTCAATGCACAGTACAGGAAATTAAAGATATGGCGTTTGCAGCTCACCAGTACTCTGCAACTTGTAAATAGGACCCAATGAGGCACCATTTTAAGTAGCTGTTGGGACTAACGTCCAAGCTTTTGAGTTTTCAAGCAGACAATACTTTTGATCAAAACTTGAAGAGCTAATATACATGTCTAATAACTGTTTCAACAAAGGGCTTTCAAATAGCATACTGGATGATCGGAACTGGCCCCTACAATGCATGCTCAGTAGTGTCCTGACACACTTGTGCAACACACAGCAATGCTACCAGGGCCGGAGTGAGTGGAAACCCAAAGCAGCCCTGGCAATTTTGACGGACCAGCCCCTCAGCTGCTTTTGTTACTGGGGGCTGTTATAGCAGCATTGCCGTAAACACAGCACCCAGTAACAAAAACAACCCCCGCCACTGCAAAATCGACCCCCTTACTTCCAGCCTCCCGGGAAAGCGCCCGATGCCTGCTACGGCCAGTCTGGCCCTGAATGCTATGGCTTTGTCTCCTGCCCTGCACTTCCTCCACCCCAAAGAGCTCTTCCTGCTTTGCCCGGTCAGTAAGGAAAGTGGGCCATGTGGGATCTTTTGTTCCAGGGTGCCCCCACTTCGCTTCTCTGTCTTCTTTCAGCCCCTCTCAGTTTACTCTCCCGTCCACTCTATCAATCTTGCGTATCGTGATTGTTTTTCTTATAATCTCTCAGTGCGCAGGTCTCCCACCATCCATGGGAGGCAAGGGCATTAAAGAATTCTGTTGTGGGAGAGGTGTGGCGCCGCGGCCAGGGCGACTGACGCTGGAATCTGGGGACCACGGTTCGATCCCTGGCTCCGGCGGCAGGTTAGCCCAGCACCATGTGACTCTGGGCAATAGCTCGCTTAATCTTCCCGACGTTTGGTCTTCCCAGCGCCTAGAGACCCTTACGGGTGATTGTGCGCTTTACAAATGTGGACTTTACTTTACTTTGTTGGGAAAAGTGCAAGAGGCAAAAAAGAATATTTCTTCTCTTTCCATTTTGGAATGTATCACCACAGTTTTAAATGTCAGAGTGGATTTTTGAAAAAGGGATACAGCATTCTGGGTTGAACAGATCAAGGACATGTTGGTGTGGCCTTAAAGCATGGTATATTTTTTCCAGTTTCCTTTGTGGATTTTGAAAATATGGAGCTACAATTTATTCTAGATGCCACAGTGATGGATTTGAACACAGGTGTCGAGTCGTTACAGACTCAATGACCACGCGGACAACGGTTTCTGGGGAGCTTCTTTATTTAGGTCCTACAGCTCTGGTGGTCAGTGGTGAACTGCCCCTTCTTCCCCCAGCTCCTCCCTTTCCTCCCGCCCTCGGCTTTCCCTCGGGCTGGTCCTAGTGCCTGACCAGTGTGGTCACTGGGCACTGTCCATTCCTAGCCATTCACAACATTACATCTCCCCCCTCGGTGGATGATGACACAGTGGCATTGTCCCTGGTCAAGTCACGAGTTCGTTTCTTTACGGTTCTTCAATCAGGCGCGATGGTTTCTTGATCACCCGTCTGGGGCGTGCTTGGGGGTCGGAGTTGTCACTCTCATTCTCGTCAGTGAGTCCACTGGGCAATGGGCTGTTGATTGTCAGTGTCTCGCGGTCTTCTGGCTCCGCTTTCGGATCAGCCAGCAACTCGGTGACATTGGGTCCGCACTTTTTGAAGTATGTCACGTTTCTGGTGAGTCGCTTCCCTTCGGCCTCTGCTGTGATCATGGTTCCTTTCTGTTGGATCACTTTGAGGGGAATCTCACTGTATCGACAGTCTGTCTTCCGGTGTTGCTCTTGTCTCGCTAGCACCCAGTCTCCTTCCTTTATTTGCGGGGGGGCCGCGTGGCGTCGCTCATCCGCATAGTCTTTCATCTTTTCCTTCTTTTCTTTGTCTCTTGCCGCGATCTCTTCGTGCTCAGAATCAGTGTCCAGTTCTGGCGCCGTTGGGGTCATCATTGGTATTCTAGTGCGCACCGGGCGTCCTAGCATGACGGTAGCGGGACATTTGCCCGTGGTAGAATGGGGCGTGTTTCTATATGCCCGCAGCACTTCGTCAAGTGCTGTCTGTATGCGCCTCCCGGTGATTTCTGCTTGCTGGAAGGTCCTCTTGATCGTGGCCATGAAGCGTTCAATCATTCCATTGGCTTGTGGCCAGAGCGGCGTGATCTTGCGGTGCGTGAAGTTGAGGTGTTGTGCGAACTCAGCAAAGTCGTGGCTATTGAACGGTGGTCCATTGTCCGACTTCACCACTAGGGGGATTCCCCATGCGGCGAAGACCTCGTCTAGGATGGGTATGGTACTTGATGCTTTTGTGGAACCGCACAATTGGGCGATGGGGAATCTAGAGCACTCGTCCATGATGACTAGGACGTATTGGCCCGATTTGATTGGCCCAAAGAAGTCAATGGCGATGTGTTGCCAGACGCCCTCCGGTAGTGGGGACATTTGCAGTGGTGCAGGGGGGTCCGGACGACTCACGAGTTGACATTGCGGGCAGTCCTTTAGTGTCGCCTCCACCATTTGGTCTAGGGTTGGGAACCAGACTCTTTCGCGGAGTGCTCTTTTTGTAGCTACCACACCCCGATGTCCTTCATGCGCTAAGTGAATGACTCCTTGTCTGAGTTCTCGTGGTATTACTATTCTTTTGTCTCGTAGAATGAGTCCATTGGCAGCGATCGACAGGTCTTCATGGACGTGTTTGAATGCCGCCATGTCCGTGTCGTTTTGTCCATTGCTTGGCTGGCGTCTCCAGCCATTGGTTTGGATCAAGTTCTTTACTTCCTGCAAAGTGGCATCCTTTTGGGTCGCGTCGCAGATGGCATCTAGGGGTACCGCCGGAGGTCTCGCTTGATTCACTACGAAGTGAATGTATTCGTCCGCTATTGATTGTTCTGATTTGTCATCTTTGATGGGGTGTCGTGACATGTAGTCGGCCGGGTTTGCATCTTTGCCAGGCTTGTGGATGATGGTATATGTATATTCTTGCAATCTTAGGCCCCACCTCTCTATTCTTGGTGGCATTTTTGCTTTTGGGTTTCCAAAGATCGTGGTCAGGGCTTGATGATCAGTTATGAGTGTGAAGTGCTTCCCAAAAATGAAGATGTGGAAGTGTTCACACGCCCAGACGACCGCCAGGCTTTCTTTTTCTGGTTGCGAGTAGGCTCTCTCAGTGTCCGTCAGGCTTCTGCTCGCATACGCTACTATGTGCCTTTGGTCTTCTTCCCTGTCATACTGGGCTAGGATGGCTCCGAGCCCTACCGGACTGGCGTCTACTGTTATCTCTGTCTTCATTGTGGGGCTGAAGTATGCTAAATTCCTTGCTGTTTCCACAGTTCTCTTAATTTCGCGAAATGCTCCTTCACACTGGGTGGACCACTGGAAGGGTTGCCCTTGTTTAGTGAGCTTCCTCAGCGGGTAACTTAATGTAGCATAGTCGGGAATGTATCTTGAGCAGTAGCTGGCCATGCCTAGGAACGAGCGAATGTCGCCCACGTCCTTCGGGCTTGGTGTGTCATTTAGCGCTGCTACTTTTTCTGGGTCAGGTTTCATTCCATTTCCAGAGAATAGGTGTCCAAAGAACTTTAGTGTTGGTTTGTGCAGTTCACATTTAGCCTCGTTGAGTGTGAGGTTCGCGTCTAGCAGGGCTTGACAGACTTGATTCAGCGCTTTGTTGTGTTCAGCTGTCGTTGCTCCGTATACAAGAATGTCGTCACTGTAGTTCAGAACCTGTGGGATGTGGTGTATCGTTCTCCTGATGGCCTCTTGGAATATCTCTGCTGCTGATGACACTCCGAAACTTAGCCTCTTGTATCTGAATAGGCCGAGGTGTGTCGAGAATGTTGTGATGTATCGAGATCGTTCATGCAGCTCTAGTTGATGGTATCCTTTGTTGAGGTCCAGTTTTGAAAACACCTTTGCTCCGTTGAGGGACGTGATCATGTCACTGATGTGTGGTCCAGGATGTCTCTCTCTTTCGATGGCCGTGTTGGGCGCTCTCATGTCTACACACAGACGAACTTGACTCGTTTCTCCTTTCTTTGGGACTACCACGACCGGGGAGACCCACGGCGTCGGCCCTTCCGTTCTCTCAATGATGTCTGCTTCCAGCAGGTCGCTGAGTTCCTTCTCCACGGCTTCTTGTAAATGAAATGGTATTTTCCTGTGGTGTTGCACCACCGGCGTGACTTGGTCATCTATGTGTAGCTTTATTTGACAGTTCTTCAATTTTCCTAGTCCTTGGAACAGCTTTGGGAACTTTCGGATGAGTGATGGTTTGTCAGTGACTCTGAATAGGATGTCTACCAGTTTCAGACGTTCGGCTGTTGCTAGGCTCAGTAGGCAGTCAGCCTCGGGCCCTTCAATGACGTGGATGTATGCTGGTATTGTCTGACCTTCATATGACAAGTCAGTTTCGAACTTCCCCAGGCATGTCAGTGGCTTTTCGGCCATGTATGTGTACACCTGCACATAGGCCTCCATTAGTTCGGGTTGGGGATTCATCCGGTGATATTCAGCGGCTGGCAGATAGTTTAACGTTGCCCCACTGTCGAGCACGAACTGCGTGGGGTGAGAGCCAATGTTGATGTCCAGACGCGGGTATTCCTTTAGTTGGTCAAGGTCTGCCACTCGATTGAGGTATTCTTTTCGAGGAGCGGGTGGTGGAGATTGAGATCCTCTGGAGGAGGATCGCCGAGACCGACAGGTCTTGCAGGAGCGGTCGCTTGATTGTGACAACCCCGACTATGAGTCGCGTTTGGCTTCGACGGCTCTGGCATGATGGCGACTTTCTGGGTATCGTCGGTGACTTCCCTTGTGATCACTCTTCGGCACTGCCCCGCACATGCTTTCGAAATGGTTGTCTCTCCCACATTTCCGGCATTTCTCACCCAGCGCTGGGCATGCATCTGCATGTGGATAGTCGTATCCGCATCGGAAGCATTTGCTGTGCTTGTCCGAGCGTCCTTTCGTGTATCTCGTGTCTTTGTGCCCTCTGTGAGACTGGTGGTGGTGTTTGTTAGACCTGGACGAGCGGTCACGTGGCGGAGACCGCCTGTGTTCGTGCCGAGATTGCATCCTGAATGCTTGTTCCGGTCTCTCGCTTTTCCCGCTTTCCATGCTTTTGGCGTAGTCGTCAGCTTGCTCCTCGACTCTCGTCATGTCCACGATTTGTGCTAGTGTGTAGCTTTTCTTCAGTAGCTTGCGTCTTAATGGTTCGGAGAGGCAGCCTTCGATGACTCTTAGTCGCAGAGCGTCTTCCTTTGAAAATTTGTCAAACTCGCAGTGTTTCGCTAGGCGGTTCAGACGAGTCACGAACGCCTCCATCCGTTCCCCGCGCTCTTGCACCGCTCTGTTGAGGGTGTACCTCTCAAAATCGACGTTCTTTCTGTGCAGGAATTTACCATTCAGCGCTTCTCGTGCTTTTGTGTAGGACTCCAACGCTTCTTCTGGCAGTTCTTTCAGGACCCGGCCTCCGTCCCTGCAAATCAGGTTCCTGAGGAAAAGTAGTTGTCCTTCCTCGTCAGTTATCTTGGAAGCTTTTATGAAGTCGTCGAAGTCTTCAATCCATTCTTGCCACCGCAGGCTCATGCTCCTGCCGGATTCGATAATGAGGGGTTCAGGGCGCCGCAGGAGAGATGCTCTCGACATGCTTTCAGGGAGAGGGTCGGTCATTGTTTGCTCGTAGTGTCTGCTGCCTACTTCAGTCCGTATATCCTCTTTGATTCGGTCTCGTTGCACTCACCAGTGCTTGTTTGGCGTTTCCGTTGCACTCGCCAGTGCTTGTTTATCCTCTTCTATGCACTCGCCGGTGCTTGTTAATGAACTGCGTTGCACTCGCCAGTGCTTGTTTGGTGTTTCCGATTTTTTTTTCTTGCACTCGCCAGTGCTTGTTTATCCTCTTCTGTGCACTCGCCAGTGCTTGTTTATCCTCTTCTATGCACTCACCAGTGCTTGTTTGGTGTTTTAGGGCCTTTGCCTGACCCTAAAATGGCCGCCGGGAATCCCTCGCAGGGGATTGGTTGAAGCCGCCTGACTACAACAGGGTAGGCTGCTTTAACGGCACAAGACACGCAATGACGAGCAGTGAGGAGTACTTCAGCAAGAAAGAGATTACATTGATTCCGTTACAAGTAAATGCCACCTTGTAAAATGGGCTTCATCCAACCGCTCCAGAACCCTTTTCAGATGTTGACATAAGAATTCTAAAACTATGCTGGCATAGTCTAAGGAGGAAATAAAATAAACATCCTTGCAGAGAATACATATGCTTACTAAGACATAACACATCTATCCCCTTAATAGAGCAAATAATAACAAAGCAATGAATATCCAAAATTTACGAAATGGTAAAAACAATTACTTTATTATGTGTTGGAATCTGGTGAAGAGATTTCTGAGTTAAGGTGATGTATGGTTAAAGATTCACTGTTTGTCCATGCCTTGAATGTGTAGACCTAGGGATGAAAGAGAGAGTAACTCTTTTTCGAAGGAAGCCAGCAGTTGCATGACAGAGCATCTGTTACTACATGTCCTACATGCAAAAATATTCTTTGGTGCCATTGTGAGAATGCAGGCATGTGGTGGTACAACCTCATGTCTGAGGAGGTTGCAAGACAGACACGTCTTGGGCCTCTGTTCAATTTTAGTCACTGCCAAGTTTTGTCTTGTATCTTTGTTTAACATGAGGTGTGGGAAGCCTCATGTTATGACCCATCACAGACTTTCATTCTTGGCTGGCGGGTCTACAACTGTCTATCTCTATCAACAACATTCCTAAGGTCTCACTAACAAAAGAGATTAGGGTGTAAGCTTTCCTTGATACAGCAGGATGGCAGTTGATTGAAGGCCACAACTATAACTAACTGTGCACAAAGTGGAACATTTGCAATGTCTGACCTAATTCACCCATGGCTGATTTGAGGTGGATGGGGACACACTTGTCAACAAGGGTGCTTAATGCCTTGTTTTGCTATGCATGGTTGGTGGGTACTGGAGCACTAGTAATGACAAATGCTGCAGAGATGTGTGGGTTATTGGGGCAGGCAGTGCAGGTAGAAGAGACAGGTGGGTCTACGGGGCACATGTAGTCATGGTGATTTAATAAAAACAGATTATGACATATAATCCTATGCTGTGAAACAGTGATGCTTCTGGTTGGCTTATTTGGTGCATAGAAGCAGGCCCTCACAGCCTTGTAATTGTATGGAAGTTCAGAATCTGATTTCGTTATCAGGTGGGAGTGGCCATGGAAATGGTCAGGGAAGTATCGTTTCACACTGTTGTGCCTATGACATGGTGGGGGTGTCTAGGTGGGGAACTCTGCTGGCTCTTTTTTTCTGCAGGGATATGTAGAGCTTTGATATGGGAAGGAGAATGAGGGAGACATGCTACAAAAACTGGGATGTTATGCCTAAGTTATTGAGCAGGACCCTGCATTTCCAGTGGAGATGGAAAGACTTTTAAAATTTCTTCCACTGTAGGATTTCCCTGCATGAGCAGAAATGGCTTGGATCCGTGGTTCTGCTCACACACTATTGTCTGGGCAGAGAATCAGGCTTGGTTAGGTCCTACTAAACCTATAATTTAAAAAAATGCATTGTATTTATTACAGAGTGATTTTACGTTTTCTCATAAAAGATTTAAATTACTCAATTGCAGTTTTTACAGCACGACATTGTAGCATGTATAACGCATATAAAGGTTAATGATCTTTCGCAGTTTCAGGCATCTCTATAAACAGTGTGACTCAACATTGGACAGATGGCATTATGTCAAATAAAAGGATGAACTGTGCACATTCAACCTTAGGCCATGTCTGTGCAAAACAAATGTTACATTGAAAAATGGATCCTATAAGTTGAATGAAATGCATGCATTAATGGGTAATAACAAATAAATACTGGTGAACACTTAGTTCTGTCTTACTTCAACAAACTATGGGGCTGATTACGATGGCAGACAGACTTCAGTCTGTCCACCTTCGTATCGGGGAATGAGACTTCCCGCCTACAAGATTACGGTCCCACAATAGGCATTAGAATGCGACCGCCGTGAAGGTTGTCACAATGCCTATCTTTTATATATCTATGCACAATGTGGCAGGCATCATGTGGTGCCAGCCACATGGTGCAGTGATATGTATTGGGGCACCATAGGTGCCCTCTAGGACCCATGTCAGGGGGCCAGGGGGGAAGGGGTCCTGCTACGGGTCCCCAAAGTCCATTTTTCTGGCTGGTTAACCACCATGAAAAGGCAGGTGGAAATGGGCCATTGTAATCCCTATGGTGGTGCCTGGCAGGCACAACCACCATTGTAGGGAATACAATTCCTCCAGAAGCACCGGTGGGCTCAGGGACTTTCTGACCTCCATCTCCCCTGCCCGCCAATGTAATATGGCGGGTGGGAAACATCTATCCGATGGTGGGGAGACCGCCACCGACAGCCTGTCGGTGGCGGTTTCCCCGCCATCGTAATCAGCCCTGATTTGTCCAAATACACAGTAAGTGCAAAGTTCTAACTAGTTTTTCAAATTCAGTTGTCTATTTCAAACTATCCTTCAAAATTAAGAAGTAGTGAACAACAACTTTCTCTAGATATGTATTTTGCACATGACGTCCAAAGCACTAACATGCCCCATTAGGGTTAGTTTTGACAAAGGACACGTGTCATTCAAGGAGCACAGATATAATCAACCGTGGACCTGTGCAAGCCTCATATTCTATGGGGAAACAACCTTTACAACGCAACTTTTACAATGCACTACCATTACAACAAAACTTTTACAACGCAAAAACCATTACAACGCATGTATTTACAACGCATGTTTTTACAACGTAGGTACCTTTACAACGCATACCACCGTTTTGTGTGCGTGGGTGAGGAGTTTGAAGGTTATCCTCTCGGTGATGGGGAGCCAGTGCAGGTCTCTCAGGTGGGGTGTGATGTGGCTGCGGTGAGGGATGTCGTGGATCAGGCATGCAGATGCGCTCTGAATGCATTGAAGTCGTTTTAGGAGTTTGGCCGAGGCTCCAGCGTAGAGGGCTTTTCCGTAGTCCAACCTGCTGCTGACGAAGGCGTGGGTGACCATTCTTCTCGTTTCAGTGGGGATCCACTTTTAGATCTTGAGGAGCATGCAGAGGGTGTTGAAGCAGGAGGCCGAGACGGCGTTGACCTGCTTTTTCCTGGATAGAGTGGAGTCGAGGATGAACCCTAGGTTGCGTGCATGGTCGGTGGGTGCTGGAGCTGTTCCTAGTGTGGTTGGCCACCAGGAGTCGTCCCAGACCGAGGGGGTGGAGCCGAGGATGAGGACTTCCATCTTGTCCGAGTTCAGCTCCAGTCGGCTGTTCTTCATCCACTCAGTGACAGCTTTTATTCCTTCGTGGAGGTTGGTTTTGGCAGTGTGGGGGTCCTTTGTGAGGGAGAGGATCAGCTGGGTGTCATCGGCGTAGGAGATGATGTTGAGGTTGTGCCGTCGTGCGACGTGGGTGAGTGGTGCCATGTAGATGTTAAACAACGTTGGGCTAAGGGATGAGCCATGGGGTACGCCGCAGATTATCTCGATGGCTTCGAATGTAAAGGGGGAAGGCGGACGCTCTGTGTTCTGCCGGAGAGGAAGAAGGTGGTCCAGTCCAGGGCCTTCTCTTGGATCCCGGCGTCGTGGAGGCATGTAGGTAGTGTGCGGTGGCAGACCGTGTCGAAGACGGCAGACAGGTCCAGGAGAATGAGGGCCGCGGTTTCTCCGTTGTCGAGCTGGGCCCTGATGTCATAGGTGTCATTTTGTATAGCGCGCAGCTACCCCAACGGGGTGTCCCGGCGCTTCTGAGTGAAAGCAGAGTGATAGTCCTGGGGGGGTTAACAAAAGAGGAAAGTTTTTAGTGCCTTACGGAAGGTTAATTCTTCCTGGATCATCCTAATTGCGATCGGGAGTTTGTTCCAGAGAGTTGTGGCATAGACCTGGAAGGTTTTACCTCCAGAACGTGCTTTCCTGAATCTTGGTATGGAAAGCAGATGTTGGGAGTTGGAACGAAGGTTCCGAGAGTTACAGTAGGGACGGATACTAACAGAGAGGTAGGCCGATCCCCTACCCCTAGTCGATGGGCTAAGGTCATGGCTTTGAATTCAGCTCTTTGATGGATTGGTAGCCAGTGTAATGCTCTGCGATGTGGCGAAATATGGGTGCGTAGGGAAACCCCGCAGACCAGCCAAACAGCCGCATTCTGGACTGTCTGGAGCCGATGTAGGAGGCCCGCGGGCAACCCTAAATACAGGTCGTTCGCATAGTCCAGGTGAGATGTAATCAATGCCTGGACTATGGTTTTCCTGGTGTCACTGGGGAGATAGGTGATGAATTTCCTAATCATCCTAATCTTGGAAAAACAAGCGGCAGAAACAGTCTGTATTTGGTTACTAAAGGAAAGATTTGAGTCCCACTTGACCCCTAGATTTTTTACAGAGTCCTTAGGGACAGGGGGAAGGCTGAGTTCCTGTGGCCACCAGAGAGTTGCATCAAGAGGGGAGGGTTGATGGAAAAAGAGAACCTCCGTTTTCACCGCATTCATGCGGAGGCAGTTATGGTCCATCCATTTTGAAATGTCACGCAGACAGTCCTTCAGAGGATCAAAAGTAGTCTGCGTGGCACTCTCATAGGAGAAAAGCAGCTCAATATCATCTGCATAGGAAGTAGCTATGATGCCCGACCTAGCAATGAGTTCGGCCAGAGGAGAAAAATAGACATTGAACAATAGTGGGCTAAAAGCCGAGCCCTGAGGGGCACCCCATTTCAGGGTACGGCTAACAGAAGTAAAAGGGTGAGTATAGACTGCCTGGGTACGATTAGACAAAAAAGAGGTCAGCCACTCCAGGGCCTTGCCCTGAATATCCATCGACCGAAGACGGTCAATCAGGATGGGGTGAGAGACGGTGTCGAATGCTGCCGACAAGTCGAGCAGCACCAGCACCGCTCTGGAACCCCCATCCAGTTTCCACCGTACGGAGTCGGCCATTTCTATAAGGGCCGACTCAGTACTATGGCACTTTCTAAAACCATGTTGGGATTCATGAAGTAGGCGATGAGGGCAGTTTCGGTGCTGTGGTTGTTGCGGAACCTAGAGTGGGATGGGTCCAGAATGCTGTTCTCCTCGAGGTAGCGGGTTAGTTATCTGTTGACGGTCTTCTCAATGACATTTGCCAGGAATGGGAGCAGGGATATGGGCCAGAAGTTCTTGAAGTCCTTGTGGTCAGCCTCACGTTTTTTGAGTAGGGCGTGATCTTGGCATACTTCCAGGTCTCTGGGAAGGTCGCTGTATCGAAGGAGATGTTGATGGCTTTCCGGAGATGGGGTGCAATGGTGGTGCTGGCTTTGTTGAAGATGTGGTGTGGGCACGGGTCTGACGGGGATCCGGAGTGGATGGTGTTCATAATTTTGATGGTGTTGTCGTCGTCTATGTTGGTCCAGGAGAGCAGGTGTTCGGTACAGATAATGGTCGGGGCGGAGGTCTCAGTGGTAGTCGGTGGTTGTGGCGTTGAAGCTGTCGTGGATGTCGGCGATCTTGCGATGGAAGAAGGTGGCAAGGGAGTCGCACAGGTCTTGTGAAGGTGGGATGTCATTGGTGTTGGAGCTGGGGTTGGAGAGTTCCTTCACAATGTAGAAGAGCTCTTTGCTGTTTTGTGCATTGTTGTCTAGGAGGTCTTTGAAGGATGCCATTTTGGCGGATCTGATGTGGTGGTGGTGTCTGTGGGTGTCATTCTTTTGGGCTGCTTAGCTGTCCGGTGTTTTGTTCACGGTGCCATTTATTCTCCAGCTTTCGGCAGATTTGCTTACAGGCCTGGAGGTCTTTAGTGAACCAGCTGGCTTTCTTGCTGGTCTGGCTGATAGAGAGTTTCTTGATCGGGGCGAGGGTGTTGGTGTAGTCGTTGATCCACTGTCTGAGGTTGCGGGTCAGTGGGGTCGGCGGGTGGGTTCAGGGCAAGTGTGGTGGTGGTGAGCTGGTCTTCGGTGACTTTGCTCCAGCAGCGGCGAAGGATCTGTTGGGTGCGGTGGTGCATGGTGGGTTTCCAGAAGGTGAAGTGGATGCAACGATGGTCGGTCCAGTGGAGTTCAATGGTGTGGTTGAAGGAGACGTGGGAGTTTGCGGAGAAGATGGGGTCAAGCGTTTGGCTGGCGGAGTGGGTGGGTGTTGTGACGAGTTGTGTGAGACCCAGGTTGGCGAGGTTGTCGATCAGAGTGGTGGAGTTGGTGTCATTGTTGTTTTCGAGGTGGAAGATCAGGTCCCCGAGGAGGATGTCGTCCTTGGAGGCGAGGGTGTGCGTGCTGATGAAGTCAGCGATGGAATCGCTGAACTGTGGTTGGGGTCCGGGGGGTCTTTTGATGAGGGCTCCTCTGAGGGTGGTGTTGGGGTCGGTGTGGATCTGGAAGGGCAGATGTTCGATGGTTCTGAGGGTGTCGTCGGTGTTGGTCGAGACTCTGAGAGTGTTCCTGTGGACAATGGCAATTCCTCCTCTTACTCCGTTTGTCCGGTCCCTGTGGGTGATCTTGTAGCCGTCCAGGATGGCTGCTGCGATGTCGGGCACCAAGGAGGGGTTCACCCAGGTCTCTGTACGAAGGCCACGTCTGGGAGGTTGAGTCGAGCAGGTCCCAGATTTCAACAGCGTGTTTTGTGTGTGGAGCGGGTGCAGAATGCATCTGAGGTGGTTGGGTTCTTTCCTGGTGGGAGGGTTAGTGGGTCAGATGCTGGTGAAGCTGCAGTTCCGGCAGGAGAAAGGTCCTTGGGTGAGCTGCGGGGCGGCCAGGAAGCAGGTGTGTGGTCATCTGGTGTTGAGTGCATGCAGGGTGCTGGCATCATAGCGTTGTGGGGCGTTTTGGCGTCCGCGGGGGCCAGGGGTTCTGGCGCTGGGCGCGGTCCAGGTGTGGACGTGCGTAGACAGGCTTGCCGCGCAGGGGCCGCCATAAGAAGGGGAGGTGGGAGGGAGGAGCAGGTGGGTGGGAGTGGACGAATGGGCTTGCGGTGGGGTGGGCCACAGGTTCGCAGTGGCGGGAAGATCGGGAAAACAAAAGGCAAAGAGGGCACAGGGGCAAGGAACGGCACTGAAAAGGCAACACCGGCAGAGACAGGCACAGAATACAGAAGGCAAAAAAAAGCACAGTAAAATTTAATACAAAATGGAACCAAACAGGCAGCTGGGAGGTGGGTGGGGGTGGACGAATGGGCATGCGGGGAGATGGCGCTGCAGGGACGCAGTGGCGGGAAGATCAGGGAAAGAGAAGACTAAGCGGGCACAGGGGCAAGGAAAGACGCTGAAAAGGCAACAAATGGGCAGAGGCAAGCACAGAATACAGAAGGCAATAAAAAAGCACAGTGCAATTTAATACAAAAACGGAACCAAGCAGATAACGCAAGACCTACTGGCCTACCACTGGCCACCAGGGATGAGGCGCAGGTGGTAGCCTGCGGGTGGAGGAGGGCCTCGAACTCACGGAAGCGGGAGCAGGGACACGGGCCCACAGGTGGTGCTGTGGGGCGTGGGGAGAGACCTGCCTGTAAACAGGGTCAATGGTCTGACGTTATTTTACTTGAATGCAAGGCATGCAGGGATTCCATAGAGAGTGGCATCATATAGCTACATACTTAACTTCCATAAAAATACTCAATGGGAGAGACCCCTGTAACATACAATAGAATGAATTTTGCATTTGTCTCCTACTTTTCCACATCCTGCAGATTTTCGCCTTTTATATGATGACCACATTTCCTTTTTCTTCAATTGGCGTACAGTACCTGCTGGAATTCACTGTTTCTTAAAATGGCCTATTATCTTCTTCACTGAACTGATGGTTTCTGTTGCAATACATTGTATTTGTTACTGATCAGCACAGATATGTCATTATATCTTTTAACCGTAAATTTCTAAATAGAGTTTGTGGCGTGACCACTGAATCTATTAATTTATACCAATCAACTCCTCTGCTGGCTCACCGAGCTTTTTTCAAAATGATCCTCCTTAAAGCCTCTCAACACAGTCAGCCATCATAGAGGGCAGACTGGCTCTTTTGGAGAATAAGTTGACAAAAATGGAATATCAAAATCCTAGAAAGTCAATGGTGGAAAATACATGATCCATACTCACAAAAGCCTGGTACATCTTTCTGTCGCCAACAACTTGACCAAAGAACTATTCGAAATAACTGAATTTTCAAAGCCAAACTGCATATTGAACTATACCAATCACTCCCAAAGATTCTGCAACCTTATTGCAAAACACCTTACAAAAAAAAAAGTTACTTCGAAAACTATTCTCTTTTAACTTACTATCCATAAAAGAAAAAAGTAACTAATCACAACAATCAACACCTGCTGACCTATGCCCCACAAATATATTTAAGAACATTCTCCAAGCTACCTTTGCCGTTTTACGAGCCAGAGCAAACATTAACAAGACACTATAAAATTGGGGGAGGGGGTAACTTTAGTAATTTCGTGTAGCACAATCATGCGGAAAACCTAAACATTCTGCGAGATTACATGGAATTACGTAAGAGTAATTCTGCATTTAGCATTATTTTCCTGGCGGAGAAATTCCCCTTCGGATCCAAAGTGAACACGAAGATGCATTTTGTGCTTACAAACAGCGCTAAATGCAACAGAACATAAATAGCAGCGGTGAGCATCCACACACACTCTCCAAAAGTGCTCTTATGGTAGGATTTTCCCCCAAATTACTCATGGCATTTAGCATTATTTTCTTATTGCAAAATGGACCCTCACTTATAAAATGGATACATTTTGCACTAAGTAAATAGTGCTAAATTCAAAACAACATAGAGAGAAGCACAAGCAGCCGCTCAAACTCACCAAATTAGTTGTTTCTGTGCTAATTTCCCCTAAAATGACTCGTAATTTTGTTAGAGGGTATTATTGCATGTTATCGGTAATTCTGTGTAAAGATTAACAAATAAATATCTAAATTAGTCTGATTACACTGGCAAAACTAAAATTACTCCCAGGTCTATATGAAGTACAGAATTTCCCAGTGAATTAAAAACATCCTACATCAAGCCATTCCCAATGAAGCAAGGATTGGGCACGAGGACACAAGAGACTATGGGCCCGATGTAGGTAAATCAGATTTACCGCTTCATAACTACTGAATTTTACCGATTCGGTATTCATGAATCGGTAAATCTGATGTAGGTATTCATTCGGTAAAAAATACCGAATCGGTATGATTCGGTATTTACCGATTCTGTAATTACAGAATCGGTATTTGCCATTGATTCCTATGGGCCTTGAAGCCTACAGGATTCAATAGAAAATACCGATTCGGTATTTACCGAATCGGTGAAAATACCGAATTGCAAAGGGGGACAGGGTGTCACTTTGACACCCTGTTGCACCCCTGTACCTGGCTTGTGGCCATGTGGCACACAGACATGCCCTTAGGGCATGTCTGTGTGCCACATGGCACAGGTGTACATGCACAGATGTGCATGTACACAAGAATTTGTTATTTACCATGCAATTGTAGTCATGGTAAATAACGAATTCTAAAGGCCCTGTAGCACTGTTAGAAGTGCTACCTACATAGGAAAAGACAGATTCGGTAATTTTACAGATCGGTAAAATTACCGATTCGGTAAAATTACCGAATCTGCATGTTTTCAGTGCCCCTACATACCAATGTCAAAATACTGGTCGGAAACGGCCGAAAAACTGTATTTTCGGCCAATTCCGACCGGTATTTTGACACCTACATCTGGCCCTATAGACCTTGTGAATCAGTAATTCCAGGGTAAATTGTTTGAAAAAGCAGCATTCATTGAGATCCCAGAAAGGGCAGAACTCTGTTATATTAGTTGGCCCAACCACTTCCCCGACACCTTCCCATATTTGGTTGGACAGCCTCTAGCCTCATACAGTGGCTTCTCCTGCTTTGTGCACCAGTCTACGCCTTGCACCATTTTGTTATGCTAGGCGGATTAGGATTCAGCCATGCGGTGGCAATGTCCCATTTGACCACTACGATTGCGGTGCTCAGAAAGACCTTGTCCGCTCTCCTCCTGTCTAGGCCATCCGTAATACCCAGGAGCAAGTTCAGAGGTTGAGACTGCACCAAGCATCCCAGGACCGCTGTATGTTCCGCTACTAGTGGCTCCCAATATGGGCGGAGTCGTGGGCAAGCCCTTACCACGTGGTAAAAATAAGCAGATTCGAGCCCACATCATGTACAAGAAGGGGGGGATTTTAGGCCTGCCCGATGAAGGTGAATAGGGTTGAGCTAGCACAGTGAAGATAGTATAGCTGTACCAGGTGGAGTTTGGTGGAGGTTTTAATGGTTTTGGGGGCCATCAAGACATCCAGCTAGTCCTCATCATCCATCGGGCCCAAACACGCTTCCCACAGGTGTCTGAGCGGGTTGAGTGTTGTTGAACTGCTGTTGGTCAGGGAGTGGTATATTCTTGATGCCCCACCTTTCCCCAGGTCCCCCATCATGATCTGCACCTTTATTGGGCTCAACTCTGGCAGTTTTGTACCTGTTGGTATGTGCATGTGGAGGGCGTAGCGCAACTGCAAGTACCTAAAAATTGTGTTGGGCGCAGGGTGAAGTGGGTCAGTAGGTCTTGGAACGAATGTAGGTGGTCCCGCGATAAACCTGCGTGTTTAACGCATATGTTTATGGTGGAGCATGTGCATCGTGCATTGAGCATGCACCTTCAGCCGGGGACTCCTCCAAGAGTGTTAATTGTGCGGATCTTCCATTACAGTGATTGGGACTGTATTCTCAGGATGCAGGAACATTGAAATATGAAAGTCATTCCATATTCATCTTCCCGACTATACAAGAAAGGTACAAGCACAACGGAAATTGTTTGTGGAAGTTAAGCAACAACTTCGGACCATGGGCCTTTCTTATATGTTGCTGTTTCTGGCATGGCTATGAGTGGTCGCCCAGGATAAGACCGATTTATTTGACTGTCTGGAAGATGCTTGGGCATGGCTTGGACGATGGGATAAAGTGGTGATAGGCGACCAAGGGTCACAGAGAACTGGTCGAAACAGAAGGAGGGGGATGTCGAAGTACAGCTCCATGGAGTGTATCCCAATGATAGTCATCAGCAGAGGACACAACTGCTGTCCGGATTGAGTCCAAGAAGTCGGAACATTGGCAGATGCGTTAGATGAACAGTGCGAGCTCTTCCGACACACAGAACAGTGAAGCAGAAGTGGTGCCACCAACTCCGTTGGAAACTATTGACTCACAGACTGGTTGAAGTACATAATTGATGATTATGTAATCTGTTGTTTTATCCCAGCACCATGTAAGTACATTAGCTGTTGGGAGAGGTGTATCATCTTGACTCTGAAGAGGTTTGGGGCACTGAGGGTAACTATCTGTTAACAGATATTGGATGAGAAGCGCAATGCTTATTGGGGGAAAAGGTAGTATTTGGCTATTGCATTACCATCCCCGTAGGACTTCAGTAGGGCAGCTGGGATGAGACCAAGTGTGGACTTTTACCCCCTCATGGGCGTGAAGGAAAGTGTGGGCACCACCTGCATGGTACGGGGATTCGTTTAAATTGTTGTGCTAGGGTAGGGTTAATTCCCATTAGCTTTAGAGCACCGACCAGTTTGATCACAGAAGAGTTACAAAGGGGGGGATAACTGGATCTACGGATCAAGAAATGGTGAGAAATCTAACATTGTTGATGTTGGTTGTTGCCAGATTGACCGAGGGTGGGGATGTTTTACAGTTGATGCGGTTCTGGTACAGTATTTGATTATACATCACTGAAAACTTTGAAAGAGTGGAATAGGAGGTGCGAATACTACAGATAATGACATGATACAGGATCATAAGATAATCACATGGAATGTTCGAGGGCTTGGTAGTTGTATTAAGTGGTATAGGGTGTACTATTATCTGAGACGTGTGGATGTGGCAATCGCCTGTCTCCAGCAGACCCATTTCACAGAAACCAAAGTGGTCAAGCTGCATAAGAGGTGCAGGCCAGCTATACTCTACTACTTTTTCATTGTATGCTGGTGGAGTGGTGATCTGGGTGGCCCCAGGGGCTCCCTTTCACTAACTTTATTCAGAGGTGGGCACACAGGGTAGATATCTTCTGATACAGGGTCAGCTTGACAGGATGGAAATAACAGTCTTGAATATGTATGCCCCCAATGTTGATGACAAGGAAATATTCCCTAAACTGCAGTCAATAGTGACTGATAACATGGTAGAGAGATAGCTGTGGGTGGGTGATTTTATTTGTATACTGGATCCAGTATTAGATCGACGGTCGCCTAGAGATGTGGCTAAGCCAGGTATGGTGGACACACTGATTAATGTTCTGCATAATATGCAGTGTGTGGATGTATGGAGAGAGCATTTTCCAATGGGGTGGAATACTCTTATTACTCAGCCATCCATGATACCTATGGTTTACTGGACAGGCCTCCTGAAATTACAAATATGCGATTGGATATACAGAAAGTTACCTATTTGCGTAGATTTCTCTCAGACCATTCTACTTTAATTCTAGAGTGGAGAGGTGCCAGGACATGCATTGATAAGAGGAAGTGGTTTTTACAGACAGAGGCACTGCTGGATGGACCATTTCAACAAGCCCTAGGTGAAAAAAATAAAGGAATATTTAAATGGCAATTGGGGTACAACGATGAGCAGGGGAAACGAATGGGAGGCACTAAAAGCGGTTATTTGTGGGGAGTGTTTGAGCAAGATGGGTGGATTGCGTTGGCAGCTCTGTGCTGAGTTTGGGGATGTCGAGAGATAGTTGGCGGAAGTTCAACGAATGGGTGATGGGAGTGTGACAGCGGCAGAGGATATGGTCGATATCAGGAGACAGCTAAGGAAAACATTGGACAGACTAGACAATCAATAAGGCATGCAAACACATACAAGGATTGTATTACTCCGTATTGCCTTCTGAGCTGAGCAAATGGTTGTATAATACCTAATAAAAAATCTTTAAAAAAAAAACTTATATATGTAAATATTGGAAGGAGCCACGTAAAAAATATACTTCAAGGTATCAAATTAATAGTTGAGATAAATCCAACAACGTGCCACTGTTAGATATATAATAACTTTACAGAAAAGAAGTTATTAAACTTTCTGTTCTGTGAGCCAAAGTCCAGTTTTCCAGCAGCTCTCTCCTGATTGTCCGTCTGCTCCCAGGCTGTGTCAGTGCTGCCAGATAAGGTGTGAAGAGTCCTGTCAGCAGACAGTTTTCCTGTGGGCGTAGAAGTGCAAACTGCAGAGCAGATGGCAGCAAGGGAGTGAGGGGTAGCCAAACTGGTCTTGAAAGAGAGAATGTCACTTTAGGACAGCACTGGCCCACCCCCACATCCTGGTTTTTCAGCCACACAGGAGCCTCAGTAATTAGATTAGGGAGAGGATTGGAAAGGGATTGTTGAGAAAAATTAGCCACACCAGTAGGTTGGGTTAGCCTGATCCAGCTCCTCTGGAGAGAATGCCTCTACATGTTGGATTTTGAAAGAATTATGCTTTCTGGGAAGGAATATGCTACACTTTGGGGGAAGTGGTCATAGACATGGGTGGAACCCTGCATCCCACTGCCCAGAAGTGCCCCTCTGCTTGATGCCCATATACGTTGGATAAATATGAGATAGCTGCATAGCTCCTCCCATCTGCTGCCTGAATAGACAAGAAGAAAGGCTGCCCGGGTGACCCCTGGCCTGCACCAAGAAGAGTGCACACACCAGAACTGCACCACCTGCTGCACACTGTGGGACTCCGCATCAGAAGGAGTTTGCCTGACTCTGAAAGTCTAAGGTGTGGATTCCCTGCAAGCTACAAGCTAACAGAGCCCACCTGCATCATCTCAACCAAGAGATCCCATTCTGGAATGTCATTGGAAGTGGCCAGGTACATTTTGAGAATTATTTCAAGAACCGTCTAGCAGATTCTAGGCTCTTGGATATGTGTTTTGGCGACTTTAAACCCTCAAGAGGAACTTCCGGAAGAAGTTCCAGAAGTTTGGAGAAGTTTGGACAACTTTTGGAAAAGCTCCATAAGGTGACTGACCTAATGTTGAGAGCCAAGTCGACTATCTTCAACTGTGACCCGGCCTGGATTTAAGGTTCGTCCCTGTGAAAGCTCTGGATCTCCAGACTTGCAGGATTTGACCTGGGCCTCGCAGAAACTCAAGCTTGCAAACACTCACCAAATCTGACCTGATGAAGTGCCTTCCTTGACATTGAGGATTAAGGCTCCAAAAAAACGACTGAGGGGCCGATTATGATGGTGGATGGAAGTGCATCCGCAGTGGTGGCGGTGGTAGAAAACATAAATTTTTCCGCTCCTGATGCGGTCATTGTGACTGCCATATTACAATAGTTAACATAGGCCATTTTCCAACCACCGCAGTGTTTCAGGCTCCATACGCTTTTTTGTTACGAAAGGGTGGCGGATGGAGCCTATAGAGCAAGAACTGCATGCGGAATAATGTCCCGTCCACCAACCAGATTACGATGTATCAAACAGCCAGTCCCACAGTGGTGGTAAAACCACCTCATCATGGATGGTGAAAGCACAACTATGGAGAGGAAAAGTTGAACCAGAACACCTGCATATCACCAGAGCCACCATGGATCCTGCTCTATAGGCCTTTCTGCTGCTCTACCTGAGGCATCTCCAGCAGATAAGACTTTGCTGTGCTCTACAGCAGAGGTACGTCTAAAACATCTCCACGCATGCAACCCCAGTACAGCAACAACTCCCTGTAACCGTGCAGGCAGGTCCGGCTCTACAATGTTTGGGCAAACATGCGAAATGCAATGTGTGAGGCTCCCTCAATTTACATGAGTGACACCATCAGGTCTACCGAAGACTGCCTGGTGCTGACTCCTCCTGGCACACTGGACCCCTCTCCCCTACCTACGAGCACCACTCACACAGCTTTGATCGGGCTCCAGGTGGCAGATTTGCTTGAGGGCTGGGAGTGTATACACTGCAGACTTCAGAGTGAGGAAGATGCGTGCCCAGGAACGGTAGCAGTGTTGCAGCAAACAGCTACACACTTTTGCTATCACCTACTGCTACACAACTCAGGCAAACATGCATGCTGGAACAAGACAAGAGGACTGTGCTGAAAATCCATCTGTACTGTACCTCAGCAACCATGACTGAAATCAAGTAGGCTCGAATAGCACATATCACATACTGAAACAGTGCTGAGGGCCACAATGCTCCCGGATACAAATCATTTGCACACAGTACAGTGTCACACCATGGAGTGGTGGGCAGGGTCAAACATGTGCATGGCATGCAGTGGCACATGTTTTGACTGAAGTGGTGTATACACGAGAAGTGTACAGGTAAGGAGTGTACAGAGCAAAAAGACATAGTGGAGTTTCTCACATTGTGTATGCCTCAATTGTATGACTGTTACTGCTATGAATCAGACCAACACATATTAGAGCCTATAAAGTGGAAAGGGACAACAATGTATGTGAAAACTCACATATCATGTTTGTATCCCAGTGACATGCAGCACAGTGAGAACAAAGGTAAGCAAGAGCCAGGCCGGATCCCAAGATTCACAACACAGAAATTGCAGTGACACACTCTGCATACCCACAAATGATGTGGATACGATGTAGGTGTACCCTAGGACTGTGAGGTTACAATGACAAACTGCACACTGCTCTGGCAACAACCCCAACATGTACACAAACACTCCACAATGTGTCTGATCATGGAAACAAACAGGCACTCATCAACTGGATCATACATGTGTCAAAGGGCAATACTCAAGGGCACATACACATGAACACCTCTGCTAATGACAGGACACTCACACTGTCTGATGACTACAGTAAGCACATGTACATCCATCCATTTGACTATGAAGCCATACCTATCCAAGATGACAACACACCTACACTGGTGTGTTCACATCAAGATAGATCACACAGAAATGTTGTACCCTGTTCACCCCTCAAGTCATCATGTAAATTGGAATAGATTCTCATGATGGAGATCAAACAAATCTGACATGTGTGAATAAGTAGAGCTCAGCCAACATAATGAAGAGGACCAGAGTGGACCATCACAGACAAGCAGCTCACCCCCATCAATCCTCAGAATCAAAAGTGGACATTAGTTGCCGGAACCTCTGGTAACACCTGCAATATCAACTTAAGTACATGCCAATGGGAAAGTGTGATTTCAAAGCATGGAACTGATGAACATATACACATACATTGCACAGCATCATTAGTAAGGCCAGCGACAACGCTCACAACATAAATATATTTTTTATTACATAAACTCAGTATCAGCATGTAAAGTGCAAACCATTAAGGGCAACGGCCAGTCCAAACTCCAGTCTACACATGTGTGCTTTGAAATTCCACACAGATGATTGATGCACAGTCCACAGCCATGGGAATATCACCAGGATAGGGTCAGCAAAGGGGCAGCTCAGGCACCGCTCAGGGAGGAATGGGGTGGGAAGTGTGATTCTGCTTCAAATTTGTGGAGAACTGGAACTCGGTGGGGTATGACTGTCTGGGGTAGTCAGAGGACTGGACCTGGGAAGTGGAGAACTAGTTGAGGTGGAAGAATCCCTGGATTTAGGAGCCTGAGCGCTGGCTGGACCTGGTGGAGTTGTTGCACGGGGAGGTGGTGAAATGCAGTGGGAAGGCTCAGTGACTGATGTTGCATGTGGAGGGCTGGGCCTCACTTGCTTGGGGATACGATAGTCCCCAAGTGTATTGGGCCAAGGGACAGGTGAGGTGGCCACAACAGCTTCCTTCTTCCCAGAAAGTGGAACAGGTGCTTGTGGATCCTACCGGGAAAAACCTTCGGATCTGGTTGTATGCTTGGGAGGGTGGGCTTTTTACCCTGCCTCCCCTGTTTTGGAGCTACCACTACCTCACTGCTTCTCTGTCCATACTTCCTAGGGGGGTTAAAGCGTGGGTACAACAGCCCTCTGAACTGGGGGGGGGGGCAGTTGTGGCAGGAAACAGGCCCACAGCAGCCAGGGCAACCTCCTGTGCTGATTCAGGATCAGCTTTGGATCTTGGAGGGCTCTTGGAGGGTGAGTAATGTGAGGTCTGCAATGTGGATACATGTTTTTGTGTTTTGGCTTCTCTGTGTCCTGTGATGTGCTTGTGGTGGGGCTGGAATATGCGCTCCTTGTGTGCCTTGGGGATGATGTCTTGTGTCTTTGTCGCTTGGACTTCTGTTTTCGTGTACCGTATGGGGATGACTTGGTACCTGAGTGCTCTGGTGGCTGTGTTCTCTAGTCAGGTGGGGTCACTGGCAGGGTGGTTGTGGAAGGGACAGGAGCTGTACTGTGAGCCTGTGACTGCATAATGTCTGCCGTCAGTGTGGAGGCCAAAGACTGGAGCGTCCTGTGCAGGCCACCAACATCAGAATGAATGCCCTCCATGAATGCAACAACCTGTGACAACTTGTTGGCATAAGCCTGGAGGGCATTCAGGAACAAAGTCTGCCCACAGACACCTGCCGCTAAATGTCTATGGCCTCCACACTGAGGCCTGGGGGAAAGATACCCTACCCTTCCTAGGGCAGCGAGCCTGGATACCAGTTGGTGGAGCATCATGGAGGGTGGACACAGGACGGGTCAATCCTCCCTTATCCGACAACACTGAGGAGTCACTGCTGGAGTATGAGGAAGTGGAGGTAGGCATTTCTGGAGCGGACTCCTCCAGGGCACTTCTGTCCCTCTCCGATGTGCTGGTCCCCTCAGTGTCGCTGTACTCCCGGGGAGCAGTGATGCCAATAGCTTCACCAACGGTTTTGGGCCCCTCTCCTTCTCTGACCTCTGTAGATTCTGTAGGAGACAGAGACACTGTTCAGTGAAGTAGCCAGATCACAAACATGTTAGGCCGTAATAGTAAACAAAATTGAACCCAAGTCACACATTTGACTCTCCATGTACTGTCTGCATAAGTCAAAATATTTCTATGATCAGCTGATGCATGTTAACATGCTTATCGGACAATCATGCTCCATGTTGCGTTCATACAGCCAAATTGCTAGGCGTGATTTGACATCTCAACATCACATCCTACTGTCTGTAGGCACACCTACCTGCCTTCAGTTAAGAGAGCAACACATCTGAATTCACTGTGTGTGTCACACTGGAAGTTTGAGGTGATAGAAACCCATACATAGTAAGTTAAAGGAAACTATTGTTAAGTGACATGACATCCTTACATCCACTAATTTATGTCCTGCAACACAACTACTGTTGAACATTGGTAAGCACTCTGTAGGTGTATCAATAACATGGAAATGCACAAAATCAATCTTTAAAATCACCCTGACATGATGCTCACTGATGTTCATTTCCAGTTGATGCCACAGAGACATTGTACAGGTAAAGAATATCTGCACTCACCACTGAGTCAGCTGAGAGGCAATTACACCACACTAGAGATAACCCATAGGTTACTGCCTTACTCTGGGCTTGGATTTGTGCATTCTTTCATGCGCAACATCCCACTTTGTACTATACTCACCCCAACTTGCTGCTGCTGGGCCCTCAGGCATCCATCCAGCTCTGGCTGTGTCACTGCCAGGACCCGGTTCAATAGTGGGGTCATGCTCTGGCACGACAACCTACCAGTCCGAGGAACCAGGCCCAGCGTCATTTTGACGATGTTTTTGCTTAGGCGGCTAATGTCATTCCACCTCTTGTGGCAGTGGTTGTGTCAATGGTTAGAGACCACTAGGGTCTGCACTTTCCAGGTGATGGCCCTCCATATTGCCTTCCGCTGATGGACCTTGAGCTGTAGGTATGGGAGACAAGAGGAGACATTTGTAACACTTTGTAGTGTAGCATTGTGTGTCAGTACACAGTGCATACACATGAGCAAGTCTACACATAATGACACCAAAAGAAGTATGGCATGTCCACTGTACATTTATCAGAGACGAGAGGTAATTTCACACTAATCTAGACAGTAACAGACCCTGTACTCTTGTGCATACTGGGCTCATCTCCATAATATCCCTGCAGAATGAGCACACCCCATAATCACTAACCTCTGCCCAATCAACAATTACCATCTCAATAATGTACATATGAACACATAATGAACTCATACAGGACATGGCACAGGGAATCTGTGTTCAAAAAGAGATTTCATGGAGTCACCATTGTAACTGTACTACTGGTGAACCACATTCTGGCAAAATCGTCATTGCATGCACTCAGGGCTCAGGGGGAACAAGGCTTAACACCATGCACTTGAACTTGTTTTGCTACACAGACTCCAACACACATACATCATCCTTTCTAAGATTCAAATGTGTGATGTTTTGCATGTATGGAGCTGCAACATTGACTAGTGTGCCATCTTCTCTACATACTCACGTACATCAAGTAGTAAGTCATGTTTGGTAAATGCAGACGACAAAATCAGAAAGCACCCATGTTGGCTTGCATTCTGAGGCACAGAGCAAGGTACAATAACATGTTGTTAGCCTTCAGAGCATCCTAAGTAAGTTTAGCATTCACTTACCAGTACTTCTGGAGCACCATAAAGCTGGCCGTACTGTCCAAGGACCTTGTCCACTAGGACCTCCAGCTCCTCTGTGGTGAAGGGACGAGCCCTCAGGTTCTCAGTACAAGCCATGACTGGGTCCAGAGAAGAGGTCCAGCAGCAGTTCATGGTGAGGAATGGCAGGCAGCAGTGTCTCTAGGCAGGTGTGGACATTTCACAGGCATATATATAGAGCCCTAGGCTTGTTCCAATGTTGCTCTGCTGAAACCATTGGCCAGCCTGGTTCGCATCATTCAATTGAGTCCAATGCCGGGTCCACAGTAGCGGAGCAAGCCTACTGCGAGTTTAAAAAATGTAAGCCGCTGGCGGTTCCCATTGGCTGATGGCCATTTCTCATAGGCAGTGATGCACCGCAAAGGTCAGGAAGCTGCGACCGCAATCCTGCATTATTCAATTGGGGCCAATGCTGGGCCACACAGTGGCAAAGCACACCTACCGTGAGTTTAAATTTTTTTTAGCCGCTGGTGGTTCCCATTGGCTGATGGCTATTTCTCATAGGCGGTGCCGCACCGCAGAAGATGCACCACGGAGGTCAGGAAGCGTCGACCGCTATCTTGCATCATTCAATTGGGGCCAATGCGTGTTATCAATGTGGATGCCGGCTACTGCACCTGTAAACACATTTTGCATTTCCATTCTCATTTTGCTAATTGCATCACTCATCCCAACACATTTGCCTTAAGGGATTTTTTAAGTCTTAACACACATGGTATGTCCAAGAAAAGGAGAGAAAAATAATATTCTTTGTCGTGTCTTGTGGCCAGCATGGAATGAAATGAGTTAAGAAGTCAAACAGGATAAAGGCCTCTCCCACTGTACTAATGTTGTGTATTGAAACATTCAACCTGTGAACACTGTTTGAATATCCCTTGCTATTTGACTGTCGATTTCTTGGCCATGTGTTGTCTTATGAAGGGCCAGTGATGTTGGCTGACATTTAATGGTGCCCATTGTATGGATATCAGATATACTTGAAAGCTCTGGCACTTTCAGCACATGTACTTCTGTGGCATGCAGTGTGCCTAGCTACCATTGCCTGCATATGTTTTCACATGCATCAGAGGAGTGCACATGTGTTACAAACAAACATCGCTCTGGTTGACATCATCAGTCATTTTCAGCCATGTGTGCATGTATACACAATCCATGTGTATTTGTGTATCATTTTGGTGAACATGGCAATGTCTGTCACGCAAAATTCTCACACAGTCACAATGGACTGACCCCATAATGTTCATATATGTCTGTCCACTGTGCTGCATATTCATGTATTGTTGTCCAGCTGACACTCACTGGCATCATATCAAAATGTTGTGTATTGTGGGAATGAAGCTTGATGTTGTGCAGTGACAGCAGATACATGCAACTCAGCATTGATGCTGTTAACCAGATGTGCTGTGCCATCAAGACCCACAGGGCTGCTCACACTTTGATGTTGCAGTGTACCATATACCATACACATCAACTTATTTTGATGTTGTAGTAGTTAGTATGTCGAGTGAGTGAAGAAAATGAAGGTCTGTATGCATGTCACTTGTGCATTTCACGTGTTCAAGAATCCTGTCAATGTTGTGGCTGTGTGAGTCTTTAGTTAAGCTGTTTCCCACATCCCATCTTTTACTCAATTTTTGCATGTGTCCTCTGCCAGAATACGTAAGAGGAGACCACCTATCTATCACCCTGTCCCAGGCCTGGCGATGATGGAGGACATAGAAATCATAAAGAAATTCCATCTGGATCGCCTTACACTGTGAGTGCTATGTGCTCAGTTGGAGTCCCATTTGAAGCCCAACAGAACTTATCCGGCCACATTTTCTGCTACAGTAAAAGTGATTTATAACAAACAACAATGCCTCAACTGAGAAAACGCACCGTAAGTTGCACTGAGGGAGGGGTCAACGGCGTTTTGGTCCTATTCATTCAGGACCATCATCAGGACCATATTGCCTAAATTAATGAGTGCTGTAGGGAGGAGGAAAAAGAAAATAAGGGAAATGAACAATGGCGGGGGAGCGCAGAGCTACTACTCTGGCAAGCGCTATGATGCCTACCTGAAGAGATAGGCAAGCAAGTAGGAGAAAATCCAACTTGTGAAAACACTGCAAGTATCTAACGTGATGAGGGATCCTCCTACGCGAAGGAAGGTGGGCTCCTATGACAAGAATTTGGAGTATGAGCGGTCTGGGCCAGCAAGGGTAATGTACGCATGAGGTGTCTGGAGGGCTGACTCACCAGGATTCAGCGGGGCTGAATGGTGCCTGGTAAAATTTGCAGCAGAAGTGCTGCTAGAAGCGATTAATCGTGTGTAGTTGGGATTTAATAAATGGCTGGGTATGCAGTGTCGGAGCCCCAAACTACTGCAACGCTGAAGTCAGGACCTGCCATGAATGCTTAATCTGTAGGAGGTGGGCTGCGCAACTACGCAGGGGTGAAATATTTGGCTTACCATGAATGGATTGGCAGGATGAGTGTCGTAGTCTAGGAGGAGCCGAAGAGCAGGGTCGGGTCCCCGATCCGCTGCGTGTGATCAGCAAATGGTGCCTGGATATGGGATGGGTGAATAATTAGAAGGCAGCCACAAGGGTTGTGATAGGTAGACTGCATGCTGGCAGTAAGGCGTGCAGTGAATGGCTTACCATGAGTCGGCGCCTAGAGCCAGCCCGAGTGAATCAGAGGTCTGGAGGGGCGCAGAGGAGAACCAGAACCGCCACAGACGTGTGCGCTGTTGGCCGTGTATCTGGGATAGATACGGTTAGGTGAGGTAGAAGAAGGGCTTCAGCATACGTGACAGGTGGTGTCACGTGATCCAGAGGGGGCGGAGTACAGTTGCTATGGGGAAGGAGGTGTGTGGGACGCCTGCGTGATGAATAGCACGTCGGCACTGTCAAAGAAAATGAAGGTGACAGTGTACATAAGGGGGATACAAACACAATTTGAGATAGTACCGAATTCAGAGTTTGAATAGTACAATATGATTGTCCAAAAACATGCGAAGGACCAAGTATAAAATGGGAATCAAATACAGTTCAATTGAAATCGAGAGAATAATGCAGATTGTGCCATTGGATACGTATTGAGATTTAGAGCACAGTGCAAACATGCGCAATTAGGCCGGTTAAAGGCTTACTAATCATGGGAACATGGTTAGAAGGAAACATGTTACACAGGACAATTTGACATATAGGGAATAGCACAATTAGTAGCTGTTAATTATGTATCCAAATTGGTAACGAATACAAGGAACTAAAATTTGTATCCTAAATAGGCAAGGAATTCAAAAGAAGCAATGATACATAAAGGGTCGACGAAGGAAATAAGGCCAGCTACGTGTGAAGTAGTGAGGGGTCAACTCTTCCTTGCAAGGACTGGTACATGGGAGCTGCCAGAGCCAAGTCAAGGAGAGCATGTGAAAGTGCAATGGGAGGAAGGCTAGGTTCAGATGTACAGAGTTCTGGACAGGAGTCGATGTTTATACTGTGCTGTTCCATTCATCGATGGTGTTCAAACCTTAGTCCACTGAGTTGCAGAGTGTGATCCATTTACATTCCCTTCTGTTGAGTAGGGTTTGAAGGTTGCCACCCCTGATAGGGAGTGACGGTTGATCGATCAATTGCCAAGTGAAGTCCATTTTGCTATGGTTCTTCTCGATGAAATGCGTCACCATAGGGGCAGTCAAGACTTTGCAGTGTATCCTGCTTCTGTGTTGAATGATTCTTTGCTTGGTCATTTGAGTAGTTTGGACGATGTAGATGAGATCACAAGGGCATCTAATTGCATAGATCAGATTTTGTGAATGGCAATTGGTAAATGTTTTTAATGCATAGGTCTTGCTGTTGACCTTAAATTCCTTGGTGTTGGTAGTGAGTTCGCACACCACACAGGATTGACATTTGTAGTGTCCAAGTAGTGGTGGTAAGCCCCAGGCTGTGGTGATTGTGTTCTGTTGGGCTGGTTTAGTGGGTCAGGAAATGGTACGGACAAGATGATTGGCCAAGGTATTTCCTTGGTGATATAAAAAAGGGGAGGTTCTTGAAATTCCTTTTGTGTTTCCAAGATGTTCCAATTGCGTGTGATGATCTTTTTAACTTGGTTGCTGGAAGGACTGAATCTATTCACAAAAGGGATTCTGGTGTTTGATTTCTTGGGTTGGGGTGTGAGGAGTAAATCCCGGTGACAGTACCAGGCTTGTTTGCGAGCACGTGAAACCAGACCTGAAGGGTAGCCTCTGGAGACAAGTTTGTGGTGGAGGATCTCTGATTCTCTGAAGTAGTCCCTACGCCACTTGCAATTCCTACGGATTCGTAAGAATTGTCTGTATGGTAGACCATCCCGTAGGCCCCGCGGATGGTATCTGGAGTAGTGCAATAAAGTATTGCGTTCTGTCGGCTTGTGATAAAGGGTGGTACCGAGTAGACTATCTTCTGCATGGATGGTAGTGTCCAGGAAAGGTAGATCATTAGATCTGCAATCCGATGTAAACTTGAGATGGGGTTGAGACTGATTCAACCAGATGACAAAGGAATCCATTGAGGAAGATGTACCAGACCAGAGTAGAAGAATATCATCTATGTAACGTCGCCACAAATAAATATGTGGACGGAATGGGTTGTTAATGTTAAGTATGTGCGTCTTCTCGAGGTTGTGTACAAAAATAATCTCAAAATTTGGGGCAAATTATGCGCCCATAGAGACACCCTTGATCTGTAAATAAAAAGTGCCTTCATAAAACAAGTAGTTGTTTTCTAGGGCGATGCGTAAAAGGTCCATGATGAAATCATTTGGAATCCTTGTGGGTCTGGGTCTTTGTCTGAGCAGTTCTTCAATGACCTAGAGGCCCTCCTCATGGGGGATGTTGGCGTAGAGGGACTCTATGTCAAGTCCCACCATGAGTTCCTCTGTGATGTCATATGGTCTGTCCTCAATGGTTTTGATCAGGTCTATACTGTCACGTATGAAGGTTTCGGTAAGGGGAACAAATTCCTCGATGATGGCGTCAATATATTTGCCAAGAGGCTCAAGGATGGAACCACAACCAGAAACTATTGGTCGCCCAGGGGGGTTCTTGTTCTCTTTGTGCACATTCGGTAGTACATAAATTACTCGTGTCCGAGGGTGTTGGTTGTTCAAAAATGAAAATTCTTTCTGTGAGATGATATTGTTTATTTTATCCAAGTTGGTTACTTGTTCGATCCTAATTCTCAAATCAGGTAGTGGGTCTTTGGTGAGTTTTTCGGTAATATAGAGTATTGGATAGTTGACTCTTTATTTCAAGATCATATTTATTGATGACCTTGACCACGATACCACCCCCTTTATATGCCGGTGACGGTGGCTGGAAAGAAGGTCTTCACTACGTGAACAACTCATCGCCAACTACTTCCATTGAGTGTAAGTTAGCATTGAGCAACTACGACTGTGTCTGTGCGCTTTGCTGTTGTCTCCCAAACATGAAGGATTGTTGCAGGGATTCTGCCCACGGACAGGACTATGCATAGGAATATAGGACTTGGGCAGGCAGGGACTGAGTCATCCTAGCACCTGAGTAACCATAAGCACAGGACTGAATAGCTATAGTGCCTCACTAGCTCTCCTACTCACTGACAGTGAAACAAGTGCTTATAATCCCCAGAACACAACACCCTCAGATCTCTCAGGAATTGCGGTAACAAGACACACCCTGTCGCCCACACTCTTACACTTGTCCACAATAAGATCAGTTTAGTTTAGTTCAACTAACAAGTCCTAACTTGCAGTATTCGTGCCACAACAAGCAGAAAAATGCATAATACAAAAACAGTCAGCATAGAAACATGTCCATATATCATGAAGGGAGATGTCGTATTAATAAGCCCTCAGGAGGAAGACCTACGAGCCTATACCCCCTCCCCTTGCTGAAAGAAGTCTTATTATGTATCCCAAGATCTATGAGCTTTGTCAGCAGACCCTATTACTCAGCCTACAGATGGTGAAATTTACATCACATGTGCTGTGTCGCTCTTCTCTCTGGAATGATCCCTCTCCAGGTGGGGGGCACCTTTCCCGCCTCCCCATAATATCAAAAAGGCACCTGTGGTCTCTAGCAGTTGCAAGAGTTTTTTGAGTCTGGGTGCTAGGGCCTGACAAGAACAGAATAATAAGGGACATTGTTTTACAACCTTGCATATAATGTTCAGACTGTACTCCAGGATCGCACAGAGAACAAGCTCTGCGGACAGTTCTCAAGTGAAAGACATAAAGTAAGCTAATTGAAAAACAACAAAACCAGGTATTAATGTGTGCTAAAGCTGCATAATGGAAGTCGGGCTCATACTAGGCGACAATGTCCACAATGGCCATATAACAACCTCCCCTTACTCAGGTCTGTGGTACCAAGCAAAACAGACCGCAAAGGTAAGCAGAGTCAAAGCGTATGCAGACAGCGCCAAATTTTTAGATAAATCAAATCAAATTTCAGAAGGAGGTGAGAAAAAGTAAAACAATATTGAATTAGTTTCAAATAGTTGTGGATGCTGGAAAGTAGTTACGAATCCAAGAAAACACTTGCAGCTTCGAAGGTAAGCAGTTCCAACAGACAATCAGAATCAGCTTCAGCAAAAAGGACCGCCATCCAATCCAGTAGTATGAAGGAACAGATGTGCTCCTCGCACAGTGTGAATGAAAGGAGCATTTCAGAATGAATGTGAATGTGTGTATACTTGTAAAGCACACTGCCGCCCCATCTCGGGGCAGCCTGGCGCTGTATACCGCTGTGGAACCCATCCTGTCTTTCCCTGTGAGATGCTCCCTCCAGATTAGAGTAGGCACCGAGGCGAGAATTATCGAGCCCGTGGACATTGATCCCAAGACCCTGCCGCGTTGGGAATTGAACCCCGTTCCCGGGCCTGACCTCTGCTTCAGGGTCTGCCGCTTTTAACCAGTGAGCCACACTTCGTGGCAACCTGGAAGAGGTTTGATGTAGGCATGGCACAGGAGATATTGCGCAAACGCACAGGCGTAGCTGGCAGCCCGTCTGCCACGTTGTAAGGCATCCAATAAATGGCTATCACTGGAACAGTCCTGGTTGTGGGCCAACAAAGAACTCACCCACAGGTCATACTCCAGATCAGCAAGAGATGTGTTGGATAGGCAGACATCCATGACCCATTGAAAGGGGCATCTGTGACAGTAGAACACAGGTTAAACGCAGTTGAAATAGGCATAGCTGAAGGTTAGCTTATAACTGATGCGAAGCACAGCTAATGGCAAATGTCCAAAAATAAGCTGATCGGGGTTGGTCTGGAGCACAGGAAGGGCAGCCGTTGAGTAAGAGCAGTAGGAAAACTAGTACTCTGCAGGACAGCCAAAGAAGTGATGGTAAACCGTCAAATGCACTTGAAAATTGAATAAATGACACCCGGAAGTACTCCAAAAATAGTCTGATACGAAGTAACAAGGCCATAGCCCACAAGTTAAAAAAATATGTGTAAGACCTTCAGTATCAGACTTTCTTAATATTTGGTGTATCAGTTACCCAAAATGAAGTGGAAGAGGCATGTTTAGCAGTGACTGAATCTCGCTGGACGTTTGAGCCACCTGCAATTCGAAGGTCTCACAGGCTGATGTGAGAGTGACTTCTTGTTCAAACAAAAGCGTTTTGAGCCTGCTTAACTCATTGAAGTCTGTTTTTATAGTGGGAATGTGAGGCCACAACTAACTAACTACAATCCCATATGGGGGATTAAAAAGAACATTGCTACAGCAAGTAACACGCTGTGAAACTGTTACTATACACGGGACGCCTGCCCGTAAACTGCAGCAGTTGTGGTAATACAGGATAAAATACCTTCAGTTAAAAAGGAGATTTGGCATGGAAATGTTGGCAGGGACTGGTGTTCCTTTTTAAAAACATGCAAAAATCTTGCATGATACATTACTAGCCCCATGTAACTGTACTTGACTTAGTGAAGGCAACAATATCCCCAACGGCCATTTAACAGGATGTGTTTGGATGCTGGCTCTTGTTGGAACACTGCTAAGGGTTACATTGTGCAGTGCTGTGTGAGTTTTACAACTTACGTCATGTTCATGTTGATGGTAGTAGGGGGGCGGGAGGACACTGCTTCACCTCCCAGCACAGTTCAACCCTTGGCATCCTGGCAAATGCAGTAGAGTTTAAATGCTTACTTGAAATGTAGCGGAAGTGTTTCACCAAAGTTGGGCAGGGAGATGTACAGAGACCTGAGAGGATTGTGGCAGCTTTCTCAATAAACACAGAATTTCATATTTTTAGCACTACAGATGAGGGATAATATCCGGGAACACATGTGACTAGAGATTCATAGCACTAACCTGCAACAACCTTGGCGAAACACTTCAAAAGAAATGCAAGCAAGCATTTAAACTGAAGTGCATTTGCCAGGATGCTAAGTAGTGTGCGCCCACCCCCTTTCTGTCCATGTTGATGGTGTTGGCCAGTGTTATCTGGAATGCATCTTGTACAGGGTTGCCTAGTGGTGTGCTTTAGCTGTCATGCCATTACACGTCAACTCACTGTTATTTTCTTGTATCGTTCTAGGCTCCTCCGCTCTCTCAATGGATTGTTGCATTCAAATCTTGTGATACATTGCAATGTGAGTTAACATGCTACTTACTGTGATAAACATGGTACTGACATAAATGCATAGGGGTGTGAATTGTGCTGAATTCGACATGAGTGACAGGTGAGTGGTGAAGTTGAAAGTGCTGGTAAATGGATACTTAGGGTAGAACACACAATCTTGGAATTCCACAGTCCAACAGAACACTCCCATCATAGTGACAATGTGGGATCGGATCTACAATAAAGTCATTGCTCGGTGTGACACTGGCGACATCAACCGTGGCTATTAGAACTGGTACGGTACGGTGCTTTGCCACATGATTGTCCCAAGGTCTTTTTCAGTTGTGGGCAGCTGTTTGAGCTGCATGCATGTCCCTTCGAACACCCTCAAGCTGGCCCATGTACTCAGCAATTTTACCCAAGCATGGGTCCATGAACCTCTCCAGCAGGCGGAGTTCACGCATTTCTTCAAGGACCTGGCCCATATGTCCCTAGTTCTGCTGGCATTCACCAAGGACAGGTTCCACAGTTGCCAGGGCCTCAGTTTCATTGTCTTCTTGTGACTGTTGCCCAGTTTGCCTCCCGCCTGCAATGCAGACACAGACCTGTGGTGTTGTCTGTCGCCGCCGGCACACACTGTCCTCAGCATCTCCAGGCTGCCTGGTGGTACTGGCAACAACTGCCACAGGGACAGTGTTGGAGGCAGTGGTAGTGATGGTGGAGGTGGCTGCCACACAGGTCATTGTTGCAGGGGTCAGCGTTGTTGTTGCAGTTGTTGTGGGAGTCGTGGTGGTGGTGGGGGACAGTGAGGTCCTGGGACTGAGCTTGCCTGGGCATGCCGAAGGTGGAAGGTCAGTCCCACTCGTCTAAAAAAAACAGGGAATCTGCATTTGGAAGTTTACCTTCCTGGGTGGGAGACTGGCTTGGCTAATTCATCTCACGGGCGCCTGCAGTTGCTAGCGAGTCCCCTGTTGAACAGAGGTTAGATTGTCAGCATGTTCAGTACACAGCAAAACTTTGATGATCATGTTTTGCACATTTCATTTGAGATGACCTGACTTTTGACATTGGCATTACTTAGCATTTGTAACAGTTTGTTAGCAGTCAAACGTGATGTAGAGGTACATACATTGCTCGTTAGAGATGTGACATGGCAGAAGCAACAATTTCATATGTACAGATATTGTATTTCCAAGGACATGTCCTCTGGTACCAACTTGCTGCTCATCCACTTCAGTTTATGCTAGGATATTTTAGATTTTTATATGTGTATCTGTCTACTATGCCGCAACGTCATGATTACTGTTGTGATTTTTGTACTGACCTCCTGTGGTTTGTGATGTTTGACTCAGTCTCCATACATGTGTTGTGTTGATGTGAACTTTGATCCTTTGAGACAATGGGACTTGCACATTGGATTTTAACATTGCGTTCTTGGGTTTTGCTTTGCAGTTACATGTGACTTCATCGTTGACTCTGTGATTAATGTGACCTCTTGTTGTAATTAGGCACACGTGGAGAATGGTTCCAAGTTGTATATTTATTCGGTTACAGAACAACTTAACATCCACAGGAGGGAGTACAGCAATTACGATCTTCCTCGGACAGGAGCTCACCTTCAACTGTCCGTTCTACAGGAGGAAATTAATTCATGAATATTGGGTAAAGGGTGTTTATCAATCCAAATTTCTTGGTTCAGACTGCGGAGATCCACACGTAGGCGGAGATCTCCAGAACTCTTAAGTGATAAAACAATGGGGGATACCCATGGGGAGGATTCAATTGGCTCAATAATTTGTTTTAAAACGAGATCATCTAATATTTCTTTAAGTTTGGTCCTGTAAGCCAAAGGAACATTTCTTACTCTGTGTCTAACAGAAATAGCATTTTCATTGAGAATTATTTTATGTTTGAAATCAGAATATTTGCCAAGAGTATCTTTGAAAACATCAGGAAAATGTTTCTTAAGATTGTTAACAAAACAAGGATCATCTACAATCACATTAGTATTCACTTCAGCAAGCAAGTTCACTTCCGGATCTACAAAACATACAGGAGGATTTGCATTGGGATCGAGTTTAATTCCTAATTCACGTTGGTGTGGCCACCCCAGAATAGCTACTCCTTTAGTAGCTACATATACTTTCCCTTTAGTGATCCGATCTCTAACTTCAAGAGTAGCCCAAAAATATCCCTCCAAGTCTATTTTTTTTCCTGAGTAACCTCCAGGATGAATGTCGGGAACTAAGAGTTCTCTGTTATCCCATAAGCTCCTAAACAATTCTAAACTAACAATAGAATACCATGAACAGAAATCTATCATTAGTTCGATTGGAATATTGTCTACTAAAATGGGATAAGAGGGGAATTCTTTGAGTTCAACTTCATCCACAGAAAGAATGCAATTGAAACTATGGAGGACTTCTTCTTCCTCTTGAGAAATATAATTAACTCTTTGAGAAGAACGACATACATTACCAAAATGACCTTTTCTTCTGCATTTGACACACACTCTGTCCCAAGCAGGACAACCTTTGTAATTACCAACATGGTTGGGACTTCCACAACGATAACAAGAAATATTCTTCTTTTGAGTAAAACTGTTGCCAGGGTAGCTCTTAATTTCACCAACTTTTTTATCACTATCTTTTTTAAACAAACCTTTTGAAGAATAATTTGGGTTAGACTGGTTTCTGACTAAAGAAACTTCAGGTTCAGGAACTTGAGGTTTAACATTAGAACCTCTAATTTCAGACATGAATAACTCTGAATGTTCTATACCCTTGGCAATGTTGATAACAGCACTAAGTGTAGATTCTGTGCCAAGCCAAAGTCTTTCTTGAATTTTCTTGCTCTTTGTTCGCATCATAATCTGATCTCTTAGAACTTGTTCGTAAGAAATCGTTTCAAAGGAACAATAACAGCTTAACGAGCGTAGAGCTGAAACATAATCCTCAATGGATTCATCCTGTTTTTGAATGCGAGAGTAGAACTTGAACCTTTCCATGACTGTATTTATTTTTCTGCCAAAACGAATTTTCATTTGTCTAGTAGCCTTCTCAAATACATCAATGTCTCCAGCATCTTCAATGGGAGGAAGATTGTCAAATTCTTTAATGCCAGCCCCCCCCAAGCAGTGTCTTAGAAGAGCTAATTTGCGTTTTGCAGAGCAACCATCCTTTTCAAGCACTTCAACGTATGCTATGAACATTGGGAACCATAAATCCCATTCAATGCTTGGATCCCCAGCTGTTTGCAAAAAATGAGGAGGAGCAGCAATGTTCGACATTTTACTTGAAAAGTTGTTTTGCTTAAGGATATTAATAAAAAAAAAACGAAGTAACAATAAATAAGAAATACCTTAAGCGAGTTATATTTTTTTGAATTATTGACTCCGGTGAAGATTTGTGATGTTTGAATGTCTTCTGACAGAAATTACGATAAAAATCGAAGATTTTCAAGATGGCGGCCCATAAATGACGTCAGCGCGTCATTGAAGGTGAAGGGTGATGCCCATGATGCTTTGCGGCCAATTCCCAGAATGCTAGGAAGACGCGAACGTCATTTGAAGACGAACAAGGAATACGTCTCGAGCAGTGCTGGAACACTCAGCCGATTTGAAACATGCACGTCCAACTGTTTTAAAGAGAAAGGCAGGTGAGGAGCGTATAACAGCTGAGTGTGCAAGTAGAGAATTATAACGGTAAATAGTACTTTACCCGAAAATGACAAAGGTGGTGTTCTATTCCGGTAGAAATGAAAGGCAGGTTAAAAATTAACGTGAACGTTGTTCTGTAAAGCTTGAAATCCTTGAATTTTGAAATTGTAGATCCCGATCGTCGCCAGAGATGTGTTGTAATTAGGCACACTTGGAGAATGGTTCCAAGTTGTATATTTATTCGGTTACAGAACAACTTAACATCCACAGGAGGGAGTACGGCAATTACGATCTTCCTCGGACAGGAGCTCACCTTCAACTGTCCGTTCTACAGACATCAGCAATGACATCACAGATTCCATAGTATGACACATCATAGAATACCACACCTCTCATTGGGATTAGCTGTGTGCACTGGCTAAAACCTATGGAGCTTTACAGAGTTGAATAACAAGTGCGGGATGTGGTGGTTATATAGCCCCATGCTGTTTGGGAGGGAGGCCAGGGTGCATGAGCTGACTACCTACCAGTTAAGTGAAGCAGAGCAGGGTGATGGCTGATACGTGGCTCTTGGGTAGGGAGGGTGTTCCATGCTGTTTGGGAGGGAGTACAGAGGGCCTTGTGGGAGTAGTGGTCTTGCTGTCAGGTCTCAACAATCCCCTTCCCAGTAAGATGGCTACCTACCTGTTAGGAGGTACTGTCAATGGTCATGGCTGCCACATGGCTCTGGGGCGACGAGGGTGCTCCATGCTGTTTGGGAGGGAGTACAGATGGCCTTGTGGGAGTAGTGGTCTTGCTGTCAGGTCTCAACAGCCCCCTCCCCAGTAAGATGGCTAACTACCTGTTAAGAGGCACTGTCAAGGGTGATGGCTACCACATGGCCCTGGAGTGGGGAGGGTGTTCCATGCTGTTTGGGAGGGAGTGCAGTGGGCCTTGTGAGAGTAGTGGTCTTGCTGTCAAGTCTCAACAACCCCCTTCCCAGTAAGACGGCTAACTACCTGTTAGGAGGCACTGTCGATGGTGAAGCTGCACATGGCTTTAGGGTGGGGAGGGTGCGCCATGCTGTTTGGGAGGGAGGCCAGGGTGCAAGAGCTGACTACCTACCTGTGAGGTGAAGCAGAGGAAGGAAATGCTAGCCTTGTGAGACATTCATTTTTGAAAGTGTGCATTCTACATGAGTTTGATCTGGCAATTGAGGCTCACTTGTTGTGCACTACAGTACATTACAGTGGGATGTGATCATTTTGTTTGTACATACCAGCCTCCACTCCCCCTCGATTCCTGTGAGACTCTCTAGATGCAGTATGGCAAGCACCTTCTCCTCTCATTCATTGAAGGTTAGTGGTAGAATGGGAGGGCCACCACCAGTTGTTTGGGCTGCCTTATGGTTCCTCTGATCCCGAGCCTTGACTCGGGCCTTGAGGCCGGTCCACCGCCTTTTGATGTCATACAGTGTGCGTAGGGTGGTCCCTACTGCATTACTGCATTGACTTTGTTGTAGATTCTTGCCCACATCTGATTTTTGCGCACAAGTGGGGTCTGTTGGACCAAGTTCCCATACAAATGCTGTTCTACCCTAATCATCTTGTCTACCGGCACTTTTAGCTCTGTGTCTGAGAATTTAGGCATTTTGTGAGTGGCCATTGTGCAAATTAATGAAATCTGCAAGGTGCAAGGTGGTGATGAAGATGAGTGAGGTGTGTCAGGTGTGTGGATGAGAAGTGGTGGTGTGTGGAGTTGGGTGGGTGTAATGTTGTGTTGTGTGTCAAAATTGTGTCCTGTCTCTCTAGCTCTCTCTGTCTCAGCACCTGCTTTGCAAAGGATGCTGGTCCAGGAAGGGGTTGGTTTTATACTGCGGTATATGGGTGTGTCCACATGAGTGATGACCACCATGCTGACCATGGCTTTCATTTCAGGAATACATTTGTGGCGTATCATTGGTGCATGTCTGATGTGATTGAGGGCTGTGGAGAGTACAGGCACACTTTGAGCATTGTAGTGAAGTTTGTTCTGGCTGCCATTCATCTAGCCTAAGCGCGACTACGGCGGTTGGAACAGCAATGATCATTACGCCAGCTCTACTATCTCATTGTAATTCGTTGTGCGGTCATTCCGTGGCAGTAGCAGCCTTTTTAGTCCATTAAACATCTTTCTCTGTCCGCCACGGTCGTATTCGCATCATAATCTGACTGGCGGCAATGCCACGGTACATGAGGGTGTTTTTTTACCGCATGCCCAGTAGACAGAAGGGTCTTCTGTCCGCCATCGTAATGGCCCCCTAGGTGTGAAGGTAAAAATTTGACCAAGGCCTCCCGCTTAGTGCATCTGACCAGGGCTTCTTTGTCCCTGTCAAGCACAACCAGATGTTCCAAAGTGGCGCTTTACTTTTTTAAGTACTAAAAAGTCTTTATTTTAAAAACATTAATTTCAACACTTCCCTATGTTGGATTTATGGTGTTTTGGTGTCTATTAGTTCATAAAAATAGATTCTATGTTTATAAATTTTAGTTGGCTTTTTGTTGTGTGTTGTGTCTTACTTATTTAATGTATTGGTGTTTCTAAATGCCTTACACACTTGTCTCCTAACTAACGCCTGGCTGCTTGTTGCCAGCTACCAAGGGTTGAGCAAGGGAATAATTTATTGAGACCTTGTCTGAGCCTTTTATTGTGTTAGTGGCCTTATTACTAGTGGTAAGCCACTACATTCACTTCTAATAATACACTTTCTTCTAACACTCCTGCCCACCAACTTGTGAGCAGAGCCAAAGCCCTTCTCATATTAGTGCTTCCTAAAGCCAATTTTCAGGTTCATCACATAATATCTGATGACAACTGCACTGTTTAGACCAACCTAAAAACTGAGGTGTGCAGCTCTGTGCTGCACCAGTGCAGGTCTTCATGATACGGCCTCAGGTTGGGACATTGATACCAGTTTTACTTGGCCTGTCTTAATAGTGTGTTTATATTATGCTAACCACTGATAATGAATTGTTGTAAGGATTTTAAACTTTCATCTAATGTATGCTTTTGACTTCTTAATCTGCAGATAGGCTTTGGTAAAGCTGTATCTTAATAAGAAATCAACTTGCTGTTTTTAACATCTATCTGTATATTTTGCAAAATTTGTACTTGTATGCATTTTTCAAATGCGAATAAAGTTGATTAATGAATGAATAATGAAAAAGAGTACCATACCCTGGATAATTGTAACATGTTATTTATGTGCAACACATAAAAAGGGCATACGTGTGGTATCAAGCACTAAATAGAAAAAGTTATTATCCGCCTCCCACCCTTCCGTTTCAATGCCACTGAGATCATCTGCGGCATACCCCAGGGCTCATCCCTCAGCCCAACGCTGTTCAACATCTACATGGCACCCTTCGCCCACGTCGGCCAACAGCACAACCTCAACATTATCTCCTATGCCGACGACACCCAGCTGATCCTCTCCCTCACCAACGACCCTGACACCGCAAAAACCAACCTTCACGAAGGAATGAATACCGTCGCCGAATAGATGAAGAACAGTCGACTGAAACTGAACTCGGACAAGATGGAGGTCCTCATCCTCGGCCCCACCCCGTCAGCCTGGGATGACCCCTGGTGGCCGACAACGCTAGGAACAGCCCCGATACCGACCGACCACGCACGCAACCCAGGGGTCATCCTCGAATCCACCCTCTCCATGACTAAGTAGGTCAACGCCATCTCCTCATCCTGCTTAAACACCCTCTGAATTCTCTGCAGGATCTTCAAGTGGATCCCCACCGAAACAAGAAGAACGGTCACTCAGGCCTTCATCACCAGAGGGCCGGACTACAGAAATGCCCTCTACGCAAGAGCTTCGGCCAAGCTCCTGAGACGGCTGCAACGCATCCAGAATGCCTCTGCACGTCTGATCCTCGACATACACCGCCAAAGCCACATCACACCCCACCTGAGAGATCTGCACTGGCTCCCCGTCAACAAGAGGATAACCTTCAAGCTCCTCATCCACGCACACAAAGCTCTCCACAACACTGGACCAGCATACCTCAACAGACGACTCTGCTTCTACACCCCTACCATCCAGCTCCGCCGACCTCGCCCTCGTCACAATACCCCGCATCTAAAGAACGACCTCCGACTTCTCCTACCTCGCCGCCAAGACCTGGAACATCCTCCCCATCAAACTACGGCAGACACAAGACCTACTGGCCTTCAGAAGACTCCTCAAGACCTCGCTCTTCGAACAGTAGCAGCACCCTCCCCCCAGCGCTTTGAGACCCTCACGGGTATGTAGTGCGCTCTATAAGTGGCTTGATTGATTGATTGATTATGATGATGCAGTGAGCTTCATGTTTCTGCTATAGGTGCAGCATGTAGAGAGACACACTGAGAACACACTTTAAAGCTTATCATCATCTTGTGGGCAAAATGAGGAAATGCCAAAGAGTTTCTTTCTTAAGCAATGTTTTCACATGAGCGCGTATGTATATGTACACCATGTTGGTTCGTCAAATCATTCTAAATTCAACACATTTAGAAATATTTTCTTTATATGGTGTGTTCATCTACTATCCGTTAGGGTCTAGAACTATTATACCATTGTGCTTCAACACTCATAGCTTCTCCAATTCACAGCCACTTCCACATTTATCATTTCATTGTGAATGATTTCTTTTGTGAGCCTTGTTTCACTATTATCACAGCACTGACTGTGGCTGCCAGTGTGCCAGTTATGCATTCGGGCAGGTTGACTTGAAATTCAACCAAGCTTTCTGTAACTCAGTCTAGTCCTCTGGAAGGTCACAGAGCATCAGCGAGCTTGCACCTCGTTCCATCTATGCAATCGAACACCTTGAGCTGGACTGCAGCTAAACGTGAAACACGCAATATGCAGCACATCTGTGGAACTGTCACACAAGTCAATTCTAGAAGCATCTTATGGTTTTATGGGGTCCTGGGCAAGATATATTTTGGGCCCCAGATTTGAGCTACTTTGAATTTATTACCGCTTTTTGGCTCAGTCAAACCCTTGTGACACTTTAAAGGTTACGTAATAAGTTTAGTGGAGTAGTGAATAATATTAAAGTAAGACATGTGTACTTAGAAGCATATTTACCAAAGAATTGTGCCCCTAAATCGGGATCACTGGTGATGCAACTACTAAGTTAGATTTATCAAGCCATGCAAGGCGTTATGATGTTATGGTTGCTGTCGCTGTGCTTCTTGCTGCGCGAGGCTGGCCTGTCACACTTGGAACACTGCTCGTGTTCTAGGTGGTTGGGTCATTCTTGGAGTGGCGGTTGCTGGAGGCAGGAGTCGGGAAACCCTGTCTTTGAAGAAACAGAAATAAACTTACCTCATTGGAACTTCTACGTGTCCGATTCCTCCTTGAAATTTTTTGAGACGATTTCCTGTTGAAGCTCTTCATCGGCAGGGAACAAATCCACCCCTTTCCATCCACCTCGAGTCTAGAGCTGCAGTTGTATCCTTCTGGATCGTCCCATACATCATCCTGCTGGATCTCGCTGTGGTTTTGGGGCAAGTGTTGGTGGCACACATGGAAGGTACTGTTTTCAATATTTCCCTCATTCAGATTGCTCTTCGAACTGCGCGCGCACCCTTTTGCAATGTCGGTACATCGTTGCTAAGCAACCATAACGCGCATCCTCTGTTTTCCAACCATTCAGCGTTTCTCGTCACTGCCAGCCACACCGTCATCACGCTCACGCAGCTTGCGGCCATTTTGAGTCCCTTTTTCTTCGATTTTTACCAACCATTGCCAACCACGTCTTTGTATCCGGACAAGCAGCTTACTTTAACGCCTACGTTCACAGCGCTTAGCTGTTCTTCTTGTTTATTTCTCACTCCAGCCTGTTATCGCCCAATATCTCCATCAAGACCTCGCATTACTAGCAAATTTTAATAAGCAGATTCTACGGTGATCTGCACACCATTTCAATATTCTACAATTATTCGTTGATTTCATTGTCATCTGCATATTACTTCTACACTCAGGTCCCACTGTGATCTGCAAATTCTACAGTAATCTCTACACCACTTGTACAGTCGGACCCTATGGTGACTTACATTTTGTTGAAAATGTTGTGTTTTCTTTTCTAACTTTACATCGTTCATACTGTAGCAGATCTGCGTTGACCTACTCACCTTTTCATCAAACGGATTCTACACACCTTTCAAAATTAATTTTTGGCAAGCACTTTGCATTTCATTTTGTTATTTCTTCACTTTGGCCATGGCCGCCAGCCAAATGATAGCACCTCCTCCAGCTTTTCTTATTGAAGGGGATATTCCTTCGATTGAATGGGAGGAATGGATTGAAATTTTTGAAAACTATTTTGAAGCTATTGACGGTCTTACGTTCTAAGCTTCTTGAAAGAAAGCCATTTTATTGAATTCATTAGGAAAGGCTGGCCAACGTGTTTTACATTTTTACCGGAATTTTTAGGTGCTGATGGCGAACCTATTGGCAATCCCTATATTGAGGCAAAAAAAAGGCTTTTGGGAAACAAGTTAACATTGTTATGCAACAGCATACATTTTACATGGTGCCTCAAAAGGGCAGAGAGACTGTTGACCAAATAGTTACTCGTTTAAGAGAGCTTGCCATCAAGTGTGATTTTGGTCCAATGACTGATCAACACATTATGGATCAGTTGATAGTTCAATGTAAAAATAAAAGGATGCAAGAAAAGCTTTGGGCCGCCAAGAATCCCACGCTTCTTGAAGCTATCTCCATCGCCAAAGTGGTTAAAAAATCTGACAAATGTTTGCAGGAAATGCATTCTCTCGAATCACAAAAAGAAGACACTGTCAATGTTGTCAATAAAAATGAGAAAGACCTGTCATCAGACAATGATCCAAAAAATAGTGATTTAAAATACAAACCAGCTACTTCTAAATTTAAGTCTGAAGTTTCTTCTGATAACAAAAGCAAATTCGTTAGCAGTTATTGTTGTGGCAGTATGGGTCATGCTGCAGATTTTTCTGGGTGTTTTGCTAGAGATAAAACGTGTGAGAAATGTGGGAAGAGAGGTCATATAAGCAAAGTTTGTATAAATCCATTCAAGAATAGGGATGCTTTTATTGATGAAGATGCTATCTCTCCTGATATTTCTCTGTGTGTTGAAGACAATTGTCCTGGTCCTTTGCAGAAGCCCAAAGCTACATTCATTTGGAATAACACTTTTGGTTGATCCAGGTTCGATGTTTACTATCATTCCTTTTCACATTTTTAAGGAGTGTTGGCCTAACAGCACTCTTTTGAGTAGTGATATTACACCTAAAGGTTATGGTGGTGAGGTCATTAACACGGTGTCATGCAAACCAAATTTGAATTTAAAGGTAGATCTTCTTTAGGTAAAGTTTATATCTCAAATGATGGGCCCGCAATACTTGGTTGGGCTCAACAGCATGACCTGCACATTATTATAGATCCCAGATCTGATGAGAAGGTTTTGATTGTGGAAGATTTTCCGAATATTGATTCTGTATTGTCAAGATACAAAAATGCTTTTTGTACTGATCTAGGATAACTAATTCGGTATGTTCATGAAATGAGGCTTAAGGACCATGCTCATGCTGTTGAACATCTGCTTAGAAGAATTCCCATTTCCATTCGTCAAGAAGTCAAAGAAATGCTTGAGGACATGCAGAAGCAGGATATTATTGAACCGGTTGAAGCCTCAGAAGGGCTTTCTCCTGTGGTCGTTACTAAAAAGAAAGATGGTAAACTCTACTTCTGTGTGGACCTCTGGTCCCTTAATCAGAACATCATTGTTGATAAGTTTCCACTCCTTAACATCTCTGAGATGGTACTCTTGATGGATAAGGCAAACTTTTTCAGCAAACTTGATCTTAGATCAGCCTATCATCAAGTAGTTTTACATCCTGATTCTCGTAAGCTAACAGCATTTTTGACTATTGAAGGGGTGTTTCAATTAAAGAGACTTCCTTTTGGGTTATCCTCAGCTGCTAGCGTCTTCCAACGCATGATCCATTCTCTGTTGAAAGGTTTAAAACACATACATTACTTCCAATATGACATTCTTGCCACTGGCGATGATGAGTTTGAGCACAGTGGTAATTTAGCCAAAGTGTTACAAATTTTATTTAATGCTGGTCTCACCTTGAGAAAAGATATGTGTAAATTCTTATTGATTAAAGTAGACTATCTTGGTTAGACTATTTCCCAGTCTGGTGTGAAACCAAAGGAAGATTTGTTAAAAGCCATTAAATTAACAGCTACTCCTTCTACTAATGACCAACTTAAATCGTCCATGGGGTTAATTGAATACTACTCCAAATATGTCAGTAATTTTGCTCATAAAACTGAAGCATTACGATTGTTACTCAGAAAGGGTACACATTTTTCTTGGGAGGAACCACAAAATGAAGCTTTTAACAATATCAAAGATGAGATTATTAATACTGATATTCTTACTACCTATTTACCTTTGAAAGATACCTTTTTCACAGTTGATGCGAGTGCCCATGGCATTGGTACCGTTCTTTCTCAGACACAAAATGGGATTGAAAAATCGGTTGCTTTTGCTTCACGTACGCTCAGTAGTTCTGAACGTAATTATGCAGTGATTGAATGTGAAGCATTCACTGCTGCTTGGGGTGTGCTGCATTTTCGCACCTACGTGTAGGGCACATGTTTTACTCTTAGGACCGATCACAAGCCCCTTATAAGAATGTTATCTCCAGGTGGTGCCAACAATGGTTCTCCTTGATTAATGAGATTTGCTGCCAGGTTGGAAGTGTTTATGGATGACCTTGAGTATAGATCTGGTTGGAAGAATGTCCAAGCGGATTGTTTATCTTGTTTACCCCTTGATACGGAACAATGTTTTTATATTGATGATGAAGTAGTGTGCATTGTAGTGACTGTAGATGATACATGTTCTGAGGATTTAAGTCTACATCCAAGAATGAGTGGCATCAAGCAGTCATTGATGATCCCGATTTTGTCGAGCTGATTAGTTCTATTCGGCATGGTTGGAAGCGTGAAGGTGATGTTAAGCCATCACTACGGAGCTTCGTCAAATTACAAGTGGAACTCTGTATTGGAATTACTGATGACTTGGTTATGAGAGGTGAAAGGTTTGTTCCTCCCAAGGCACTCAGAAAGAAACTTTTTCTTTTAGCTCACGAAGGTCACCTTGGACAAACTATTATTGTGAAGCATATTATGTGTAATTTTTGGTGGCCTGGTATTGATGAGGAGGTTCGTGGTTGGGTTGAAATTTGTACATTATGTAAGGAGAACGAGAAAAGAATAAAGGTCAACTCACAGGTTTCTGCTTCTATTTCATGTCAAGCTGGCTTGCCATGGGAAAAGTTTTTTGGGACTTTATTGGTCCTATGGATTTTCTTATATGTGAGTATCACTTAGCCGTGGTTGTTTTAGTTGATGTGTCTTCAAGGTGGGTTACTGTTGAATTTTTGAGGAATATTACCACCAGTAACGTGATCAAACACTTGAGGTCCATTTTCTTGAAGGAAGGTTTTCCCTATGTTCTAGTTACAGATAATGGTACTCAACTTACGTCATTTGCCATGCACAGTTTTCTTTCAGGTAATGGCATCAGGCATATGTATCCTTAGTAGAGCGGGTAGTAAAGGACATTTACTCCCTAACCTGATGCACAGCCGAAACTCCTTAAACTACTATTCTTGAATAAACTTACAGTTTTACACTTTTACGATTGATTGCACGTGGTTTTATTCACCATATTTTATCCATTATCGAATCATTGTTTTTACAAATTTTGTCATCTCATATTAGATCATCACATATCGAATAATATGCATTTCCTATACAGAGATTCTTTGGTGTGATACTGCTCACACGTTAACACATCCCAAAACAAATTAATATACAATAGTTGAGAGGTGGTTGGCCCGATGCATTTCGGGACCCAGTCCCTTCTTCGGGGGCCGTCCTGTGAATGAAATACATTATATATCACTTTATTTGCTTATCTCTGTCTATACATTTTACTCATATAATCAAAGGTCACTTTCCGTTTCAAATCGACCACCAAAGCTCCCTATGACAACTTTCTAATTAGAGCCTGAAGGTTTATCACTCTATTAATCGAGCTGTGTGTTTGTGAATAACGAGCTAGTGGTTGTGGGCCACTATTCTTCAACAGTTTATAATTCAAGGAATTCTATTAGCAAATGCTGCATAGTGGTTCAATTTATAAAAAGCTGATTCTAATGCTTAGATATGCTCCCATGTAACGTATAGCTGAAGGTACAGGGGTAAAGGCTGATGGCAATTACATGGTTAGAAAATATTCTTACTGAAACTCTTATTCTATGTTCCTAAACTTTAATTAAAACTGCTGGTTCGCACTGATACAAGAAGGCACAATCATCTTGAGTGATATAGTTTTACCTGATACTTTAGTTTGGATTTCTTGAAAAAAGCCAAGTTTAACGGTACACGAATACAGGAAGCTGTGAGGGTATAAATAAAACTACTGAAACAATCCGGGTAAAGGTCAGGCGATATTATCTACGGGTATCGTACGTAGTGCCACTCATACCTGATAATGTTAGATTCTTGCTCGTGTTTACGGGAGATGTGATTGCGTTTTTTTTTCGAATCTCACATGTACCTGCAAGGTTAACGAAAAGTGGGTTCAGGGTTTAGCTGGTAAATGTGGAGTTCCAAAAAACTCACTGTGCATAAATGTTAGTGACTGCTTACCGGCTAACGGTAATGTTCACAGCTGGCGTAGTTTCGTCAATGACTCCGTCCGTTGGAAAGATCCGTCGGACTGGGATCTCGAGAGGATATAGACGCGTTACTTTCCACTTCGAATGCTTCCTATCTGATGACTGTGGGTTAATGTCTAATACAGTCGCCATTTTGAAAGGGTGAACGGGCATTGTATTATACGGGGTTATCGGTATTCCCTTGAGTTTAATTTGGGATTTAAACAACTATTGGTGCTAATACGAGAAATGTATAACGTCTGCATGTGTACCTGTGTTGTGCTTCGATATAACTGGTCCGTGTGTTGAATCTTATTGAACCATCATATAATCACAAATAACCCCTTGCTTTTCATGGTACCTGTATATTTTATAACAGGTTGGAATGATGATCAATGGAGTGAAAGTAGCTTACTCCTGAAAGTATCCGTTTTCTCCTGTCAACTAAGATGAAGATTTGCATAAGACACTGTGGGAATCTAATACATGGATTAAAGTGCTACTGATATTCGAGTTTGCAATAATTATACAGAAAATGTATAATTGGTTTACAATATCATATCGACAATGTGTGACTACATGGATCATATACACTGCTCGTGTTTAACGTTTAGATATATCATTCAGATCTCATACATGGATTACAGCACTTCTAATATTCGAGTTTGCAATGATTATACAGAATATATCTAGTTGGTTTACAATGTCACGTAAACAATGTGTAACCACAAGGATCCTATACATTACTCATATTTTGCGTTAGTCATGTCATTCATGCGAAACATCACCTATCTACCACTATTATAGACTGCGCCTAATGGAATGTTTTATACTGTTGATATTCAATTATAGGAAACAGCCCATGTCCAATTTATCATTTAACCCTAACGGTTCCATGGTTTGAAATTTTTTAATTAGCATAACTTCCCTTTGGGACAGAAATTTTGATTATCCCTTCCTGGTTCAATTTCAATTTTCTCAATTACCATAAATTTTAACTGTGAGATATTATGGTGCATTTGTAACCAGTGGTTAGCTAAATTGGAATTGGTATTCTTGTTTCTTATCATGCTTTTGTGTTCTCCAATTCTAATTTTCACCTTTCTTTCGGTTTTGCCAATATACATGAGTCCGCAAGGACATTTTATGCTATAAATTACAAAATTAGAATTGCAATCTGCTGATAGTCTGAGAGGTATGAGTTCTCCTGTTCTGGGGTGAGATACAAAAGCTTGTTGCATAACATTATTGCAGTGGATGCAATTACTGCATTTCTTCATTCCCTTATATTGAAGTGTTTCTTTCTTCCTTTTGTGGTTCAATTCTTCTTTGAGATTCCTGCTTCTTGTGTATGCGAAAATAGGTTTTTCTTGAAATATGTTGTGAAAGTCCTCATCTTGTTGTAACAGTTCCCATCTTTTCAATATGATTTTTTTGATGTTTCGTGATTTAGTTGAGTACTTGGAGACAAAAACGTTGTTAGACTTTGAAGATGATTTCTTGGTGCTTGACAGTAAACGTTCACGACTTAATTTGTTCACTTTTCCTTCAGCTTTATTGATACAGGTCATGGGGTATCCTCTTTGTTTGAATTTGGTTTTGATTCTTTGTATATCTTCTTGCTGGGTGTCAACTGTGGAACAAATTCTTTTGCTTCTCAACATTTGAGAATACGGTAAATTTTCTATCAGTTGAGGCGAATGAAAGCTTTTGAACAATAATGTATTGTTTCGATTGGTGGATTTGATGAACGTTTGTGTGTGTATTTTCATTTCACTTTTTCTGATTTTTACGTCCAAAAAGCATATTTCCTCATTATTTATTGTATGAGTGAATTTTATTCTTGGATTTTTTTGATTTAATTCCACGATGTTGCTTTCAAGTGTCTCCTTTGATCCTTTCCAAATTAAGAATATGTCGTCTATAAATCGAGGATACATTAGCAAAGAGGTGTTCCATTGCGTGTCTGTTAGAATATGTTGCTCCTCAAATTGCACCATGAATATCTTCGCATACGTTGGCGCTCCTCCAAAACCCATGCTCGTTCCACTGATTTGTAGGAAAAATTTCTCATCAAAGTGAAAATAACTGTGCTGTAGACAAAAGAGTAATAACTCCAGAAGAAATATTTTGTTGACTCCAATTTCCTCTACTTGTAGTAAAGCCCATTCGATGGCTTCTATTCCTTCCTTTAGTGGTATGGACGTGTAGAGTGAACTAACGTCGATGGTACAGAATGTCCATTCTTGTGTGTCTTCCAGAGTTACCTCTCTCAATAGGTTGAGGAATTCGGTGGTATCCTTAATGTTAGTTTTCCAATGACTTACGAATTTCTGGAGAAAAAAATCTATATATTTGCCTAGAGGCTCAAAGATTGATCCTACTCCCGAAACAATGGGTCTAAATGGTGGGTCTTTTAGGTTCTTATGCACTTTAGGGAGCATGTACATGTGAGGTCGTTTGAGTTCTGTTTCTGTGAGAAATTGTAGGGTTTTTTTAGAAATCCACCCCATGGTGAGTGCGTTTTGTAGTATTGTTTCTAACGTCCTTTTTATTTCATTGGTAGGATCCATTTCCAGTGGCAGGTATGTGGTGTCATCCATCTGATGTTCTTTGACTTTCTTTTGATAAAATGAAGCATCCATTATTATCAAAGCGCCACCCTTGTCTGCTCTTTGGAATTCTAAGTTTTCCATTTCTGCTAGTTGTTGTAGAATTTTTCTCTCATGCTTAGCAAAGTTAGTTTTGTTCTTTGTTTGAAAGTTCAGTTTCTGAAAATCTTGTAGAACTAGTTTTTCAAACATGTCAATAGTTTTATGCGACGTAGGAGCCGTGAAGGTGCTTTTGGGTTTAAACTCTGTGTATTCCTTCGTAATCATTGGTGTAGGTTCCGGTAATACATTGCTGAAAAAATGGCGTAATCTTATAGTTCTCATAAATTTATAGAAGGCTATTTCAGTCTCTGGTAAATTAGAATTGTACGTCGGTACAAAAGATGTCCCTTTGTTTAACACTTCTATTTGCTTCTTTGTCAATTGGGTTGAAGAGATGTTAATTACGATGTTTTCCCGCTCCTCAGATATGGTGTTTTCTTCTCTTTTTGTTTTTCCTCTACGGGTTTTTGGACATTTGTGCTTGTTTTTTGCATTAATTGATCCGGCGGTTGGGTCATTTCTGCACCCTGTGACAAAAAAGAAGAAGGTTCTCCCAATGTTACTTCCTTTCAGTGGCGGCTGGTGACATTTGAAAGTGGTGAGGCGTAAATACTGCACTGTGGCGAGCGAGTGCAGCAAGCGAGGCCGAACAACGAGAACATCCTTCCCTGACACATTACTAAGCCAGCAATCACCCATCCACATCACTCACTCTGGACTCACACAGGTACACTGCTCACCCTGCACTCACACAGACATCACTCACCGTGGACTCACACAGGCACACTGCTCACCCTGCACTCACACAGACATCACTCACCCTGCACTCACACAGGCACACTGCTCAACCTGCACTCACAAAGACATCACTCACCCTGGACTCACACAGGCACACTGCGCTCACCCTTCACTCACACAGACATCACTCTCCCTGCACTCACACAGACATCACTCACCCTTCCCTGCACTGCACTCAATAGGTTTCCTTTATTACAGCCTGTAAAGGCCTGACATTGCCTGGTGACAGACTACCACGTTTGCTTGGGCCTCTGAGCAGGTGGGGGAGCTTAGCACAGACCCGAGAATGCAAGCAACCTCCCCACAGACACTGGTGATATTGTAGTTGTTGTAGGCTGTTAGTCACTGCATGCGAAGACGTTCAGCAATTGCCCCCAGCCGTGTGTGCGCCCCGAGGACTGACATCATTCAACCACCATCTGTTAGAGCCAGGAAAACCAAAACAAACATCGACAAATAAGTTTCCTGGCTCCCCATGAACTTGTCTCCAAAAGGTAGTAATGGGCTAAAATCTAAATACGCTTTATTTTCATCTGGTATTCCATCAAAGAAGAACCTGTTCCCCTGACTCGCCCTCTCCCCCCTCCAACTTTCTCTCTCCTCTCTGGGTGTGCTGTGTTACTAGAAGCCCTTTGCAGATGTGTAAAGAGAGGTTAATACCGTTAATTCGCAGCTTACACACGCAAGTGCTTTTCATCTACTGCAAATATTGATCCACTCTAAGTCCGTTTGTGTGGTATGCACGCTTCATTTTGATTTCACACACACCCTTACAATCCTTGCTTCTCTCTAGTATTCACAAGCAAAGCATTGACGATACTTTGCAGCTATTTCTCTCTTCACCCCTTATGGCTCCCAGAGCACTTCACAGCTGTAGTGAGCTCCCTACATGCTTTGCTGGCATACAAAAGCTCTTTCCTAAAACCCCACTTATTTGTCCTATTTACCACCTAGCTTGACAATGCTATGTCGTACTTTGGATTTTGAAACCATTTGTATGCTAAAGCACCCAAATAAATACTCACTTTTCTTCTTCTGACTAAACGTAACTTCTATATTTCCATTTAAAGCAATGATACGAGACAAACAATTCGATTCAGCAATCACTTGTCAAAATCCTCTCAATGAAGCTGCTTCCCCCTGTACTCTTGCACCATTCATTCGTTACACTGCTGATCCATAGGTAAATCATGTGGCCTATTCACAGAGGTAAATTTAGCCATTAATGTAGGTTTTGCGAGCCAATTTATCCCAGTTACGCTTGGCAGGAATTCACAAAGAGGTTCCTGGCAGGTTTTAGCACTTTTATAGGTGTGCATATCTCTGCCAGGAGTGAAGAGCTCTCCAAACCTTTCCTACTCAAGAGGTGGAATTTAGGGCGCTCCAGTGGATTGTTAGATTTGGAAGTTTGTGAACCCCCACAAACAAGTACATTGTGGTGATTCAGAAACTACTATGTTTACTTCAGACAAGGGCTGGTGTAAATCCCTTTCCAGCACGGAAATTAAATGGATCACCCGGATTAGGGTGTGGGAGACGGGGTTTCTCCATGAGTAAAAATACTTTTCCCAAGGAGGAAAAAATAAACAAAAATGATGTGCATTTTTTACACGGGGAAATTCCATTTCCCCTGTGTGGAGTTTTCCGCCACATAGAGCCCTGCACAGAGGGACACGGAGGGAAAGTGAGCATCAAAGGGCAGGAAACGGAGAGGGGCCTCCCGCTTCATGTGGAGAGGAAGACATTTCAGAGCCCAATTACCAATACATAATAAAACAACAGTCACAAGCCAATAAACTTAACTACTTACCTTAACCTTCCGGCTTCCCGCCTTCAAGTCAGCTCCGACTCCCGCCGTCTGTTCTTGAATTAGTCATCAGACTCGTCACGAAGGAAGCCAGGCAGCCCCCCTCCCCTCCGGCTCCACCACAGCACAGCGCTGTGATTGGTTCGGCCGGCTGCCCCAACACCACGTGATTTCTCTGTATGCTGCAGCATACAGAGAACAGGGAGAGTGGGAGGGGTTACCCGAGGGCAGGGGGGAGCGGCTTTCCCTGCTGTTATTAATACAGTTAATACTGTCTGTTTGGACAGCCTCTCAGGCTGCCAAACAGACAGTATTAACAACAGTGGGGAAAACCACTCCCCCCTGCCCTCGAGTAACCCCTCCCACTGTCTCGAGCAGGAACTTCTACTTTCTCGACGTGCGAGAAGGCAGAAACAAATGGTAGTTCTCTACTATTTGTTTCTGCCTTCTCGCACGGCGAGAAAGCAGTGGGGCGGCGCCCTAACGCCCCCATGGAGGATCCGCCTCTGCTTCCTTTTGTTTTGATTGTTCTTGTTGGATGGAGGTCGTTGGTTCCTTGCTTTGAATTGGTGCTCTAGATGCTGCTATTTCACTATCTGACACAACACTTTCATTAGATGATGTGTACTGTTTCTTTTGTGGTCTTCTTTGCGCGTACATCTCTGCCCATGTATATACCTCGTTTAAACGGTAATCTATGGTATCTCGTTTAAATTTTCTTAATTTTCTTTCTTGTAGGTCTTTTTCATATTGCTCCAACCGTTTATTGATGTCCTCAAGATTTTTATCCCATTCTTCATTTTCAAATCTTTTTGATAAATCTCGTTGTAGGTTGAAGATCTCTTCCTCTAATTCTTTGATGGTCTTTGCAAGCTCTTCTACTATTAAAAGAATTAAATCAAGGGAGCATTTATTCAACACTGAATACCACTTGTCCATAAATATGTTATTGTGTTGTAGTCTGAACAGGAGGGGTTTAATCGCCAATCTTAGCCCTCTGGGAATCCGTTGATGTTTATGATATTGGATAAGTGTCGTTGTCGTTGTTGCATGCAAGCTCTTACTAAATTTTGAGAAAGAGCTTACTCTTTCTCAAAATGTAGTAGTTATAATTGCCCACTTTGGCCAGTGCACCCACATTAAACAATGTCTACCTTTGAGAGTATAGCAAGTACCACAGAAAACAGAGCAAACACCATAGCTTTTACAGAAGACCAAGCAAAAGAAATCTATGGAGCTTACTCTTTCTCAAAATTTAGTAGTTATAACTGCCCACTTTGGCCAGTGCACCCACATTAAACAATGTCTACCTTTGAGAATATAGCAAGTACCACAGAAAACAGAGCAAACACCATAGCTTTTACAGAAGACCAAGCAAAAGAAATCTATGGATTAATCAAAGCCACAAAACGTTTCGAGTCCCACCAAGGCTCATCAATACAACAATTGAAACACATGGAGTTTATCATGCGTAGAGAACTGAATCAACGTTTGCATGCAACGACACTTATCCAATATCATAAACATCAACGGATTCCCAGAGGGCTAAGATTGGCGATTAAACCCCTTCTGTTCAGACTACAACACAATAAAATATTTAGGGACAAGTGGTATTCAGTGTTGAATAAATGCTCCCTTGATTTAATTCTTTTAATAGTAGAAGAGCTTGCAAAGACCATCAAAGAATTAGAGGAAGAGATCTTCAACCTACAACGAGATTTATCAAAAAGATTTGAAAATGAAGAATGGGATAAAAATCTTGAGGACATCAATAAACGGTTGGAGCAATTTGAAAAAAAACTACAAGAAAGAAAATTAAGAAAATTTAAACGAGATACCATAGATTACCGTTTAAACGAGGTATATACATGGGCAGAGATGTACGCGCAAAGAAGGCCACAAAAGAAACAGTACACATCATCTAATGAAAGTGTTGTGTCAGATAGTGAAATAGCAGCATCTAGAGCACCAATTCAAAGCAAGGAACCAACGACCTCCATCCAACAAGAACAATCAAAACAAAAGGAAGTAACATTGGGAGTACCTTCTTCTTTTTTGTCACAGGGTGCAGAAATGACCCAACCGCCGGATCAATTAATGCAAAAAACAAGCACAAACGTCCAAAAACCCGTAGAGGAAAAACAAAAAGAGAAGAAAACAACATATCTGAGAAGCGGGAAAACATCGTAATTAACATCTCTTCAACCCAATTGACATAGAAGCAAATAGAAGTGTTAAACAAAGGGAGATCTTTTGTACCGACGTACAATTCTAATTTACCAGAGACTGAAATAGCCTTCTATAAATTAATGAGAACTATAAGATTAAGCGATTTTTTCAGCAACGTATTACCGGAACCTACACCAACGATTACAAAGGAATACACAGAGTTTAAACCCAAAAGCACCTTCACGGCTCCTACGTCGCATAAAACTATTGACATGTTTGAAAAACTAGTTCTACAAGATTTTCAGAAACTGAACTTTCAAACAAAGAACAAAACTAACTTTGCTAAGCATGAGAGAAAAATTCTACAACAACTAGCAGAAATGGAAAACTTAGAATTCCAAAGAGCAGACAAGGGTGGCGCTTTGATAATAATGGATGCTTCATTTTATCAAAAGAAAGTCAAAGAACATCTGATGGATGACACCACATACCTACCACTGGAAATGGATCCTACCAATGAAATAAAAAGGACGTTAGAAACAATACTACAAAACGCACTCACCATGGGGTGGATTTCTAAAAAAACCCTACAATTTCTCACAGAAACAGAACTCAAACGACCTCACATGTACATGCTCCCTAAAGTGCATAAGAACCTAAAAGACCCACCATTTAGACCCATTGTTTCGGGAGTAGGATCAATCTTTGAGCCTCTAGGCAAATATATAGATTTTTTTCTCCAGAAATTCGTAAGTCATTGGAAAACTAACATTAAGGACACCACCGAATTCCTCAACCTATTGAGAGAGGTAACTCTGGAAGACACACAAGAATGGACATTCTGTACCATCGACGTTAGTTCACTCTACACGTCCATACCACTAAAGGAAGGAATAGAAGCCATTGAATGGGCTTTACTACAAGTAGAGGAAATTGGAGTCAACAAAATATTTCTTATGGAGTTATTGCTCTTTTGTCTACAGCACAGTTATTTTCACTTTGCTGAGAAATGTTTCCTACAAATCAGTGGAACGAGCATGGGTTTTGGAGGAGCGCCAACGTATGCGAATATATTCATGGCGCAATTTGAGGAGCAACATATTCTAACAGACACGCAATGGAACACCTCTTTGCTAATGTATCGTCGATTTATAGACGACATATTCTTAATTTGGAAAGGATCAAAGGAGACACTTGAAAGCAACATCGTGGAATTAAATCAAAAAAATCCAAGAATAAAATTCACTCATACAATAAATAATGAGGAAATATCCTTTTTGGACGTAAAAATCTGAAAAAGTGAAATGAAAATACACACACAAACGTTCATCAAATCCACCGATCGAAACAATACATTATTGTTCAAAAGCTTTAATTCGCCTCAACTGATAGAAAATTTACCGTATTCTCAAATGTTGAGAAGCAAAAGAATTTGTTCCACAGTTGACACCCAGCAAGAAGATATACAAAGAATCAAAACCAAATTCAAACAAAGAGGATACCCCGTGACCTGTATCAATAAAGCTGAAGAAAAAGTGAACAAATTAAGTCGTGAAAGTTTACTGTCAAGCACCAAGAAATCATCTTCGAAGTCTAACAACGTTTTTGTCTCCAAGTACTCAACTAAATCACGAAACATCAAAAAAATCATATTGAAAAGATGGGAACTGTTACAACAAGATGAGGACTTTCACAACATATTTCAAGAAAAACCTATTTTCGCATACACAAGAAGCAGGAATCTCAAAGAAGAATTGAACCACAAAAGGAAGAAAGAAACACTTCAATATAAGGGAATGAAGAAATGCAGTAATTGCACCCACTGCAATAATGTTATGCAACAAGCTTTTGTATCTCACCCCAGAACAGGAGAACTCATACCTCTCAGAATATCAGCAGATTGCAATTCTAATTTTGTAATTTGTAGCATAAAATGTCCTTGCGGACTCATGTATATTGGCAAAACCGAAAGAAAGGTGAAAATTAGAATTGGAGAACACAAAAGCATGATAAGAAACAAGAACACCAATTCCAATTTAGCTAACCACCGGTTACAAATGCACCATAATATCTCACAGTTAAAATTTATGGTAATTGAGAAAATTGAAATTAAACCAGGAAGGGATAATCAAAAATTTCTGTCCCAAAGGGAAGTTATGCTAATTAAAACATTTCAAACCATGGAACCGTTAGGGTTAAATGGACATGGGCTGTTTCCTATAATTGAATATCAACAGTATAAAACACTCCATTAGGCACAGTCTATAATAGTGGTAGATAGGTGATGTTTCGCATGAATGATATGACTAACGCAAAATATGAGTAATGTATAGGATCCTTGTGGTTACACATTGTTTATGTGACATTATAAACCAACTAGATATATTCTGTATAATCATTGCAAACTCAAATATTAGTAGCGCTGTAATCTATGTATGAGATCTGAATGATATATCTAAACGTTAAACACGAGCAGTGTATATGATCCATGTAGTCACACATTGTCGATATGATATTGTAAACCAATTATACATTTTCTGTATAATTATTGGAAACTCGAATATCAGTAGCACTTTAATCCATGTATTAGATTCCCACAGTGTCTTATGCAAATCTTCATCTTAGTTGAAAGGAGAAAACGGATACTTTCAGGAGTAAGCTACTTTCACTCCATTGATCATCATTCCAACCTGTTATAAAATATACAGGTACCATGAAAAGCAAGGGGTTATTTGTGATTATATGATGGTTCAATAAGATTCAACACACGGACCAGTTATATTGAAGCACAACACAGGTACACATGCAGACATTATACATTTCTCGTATTAGCACCAATAGTTGTTTAAATCCCAAATTAAACTCAAGGGAATACCGATAACCCCGTATAATACAATGCCCGTTCACCCTTTCAAAATGGTGACTGTATTAGACATTAACCCACAGTCATCAGATAGGAAGCATTCGAAGCGGAAAGTAACGCGTCTATATCCTCTCGAGATCCCAGTCCGCCGGATCTTTCCAACGGACATAGTCATTGACGAAACTACGCCAGCTGTGAACATTACCGTTAGCCGGTAAGCAGTCACTAACATTTATGCACAGTGAGTTTTTTGGAACTCCACATTTACCAGCTAAACCCTGAACCCACTTTTCGTTAACCTTGCAGGTACATGTGAGATTCGAAAAAAACCGCAATCACATCTCCCGTAAACACGAGCAAGAATCTAACATTATCAGGTATGAGTGGCACGGTTGTATGATCTTACAACGAACTCCGTTGTAACGCATGCCTTTACCACGCATGCGTTACAACGGAATACTATTTTCACGCTTTTCCTTCTCCACGTTTTTTCCGTGGTGACGTCATAAAGGAAAAAAAAAAACGGCCGTTTCCTTCCCCTGCGCCGCCGATTTCCTGCACATCTCCTCTAAAGGTTAGTGGTTTATTTTTGTGGGGGCAAGCCCCCCCAACCCCCCTTTTTAATTTTTACCCTTTACCACACATGCCTTTACTACGTACATCGTAGTAAAAGTATGCGTGGTAAAAGCTGTCGTTGTAACCACGCATGCGTTGTAATGCATGCGTGGTTATGGTTTTCGTTGAAACGGCCTCGTTGTAATGGCCGTTTCCCGAGTGGCACTACGTACGATACCCGTAGATAATATCGCCTGACCTTTACCGGGATTGTTTCAGTAGTTTTATTTATTCCCTCACAGCTTCCTGTATTCGTGTACCGTTAAACTTGGCTTTTTTCAAGAAATCCAAACTAAAGTATCAGGTAAAACTATATCACTCAAGATGATGTGCCTTCTTGTATCAGTGCGAACCAGCAGTTTTAATTAAAGTTTAGGAACATAGAATAAGAGTTTCAGTAAGAATATTTTCTAACCATCTAATTGCCATCAGCCTTTACCCCTGTACCTTCAGCTATACGTTACATGGGAGCATATCTAAGCATTAGAAACAGCCTTTTATAAATTGAACCACTATGCAGCATTTGCTAATAGAATTCCTTGAATTATAAACTGTTGAAGAATAGTGGCCCACAACCACTAGCTCGTTATTCACAAACACACAGCTCGATTAATAGAGTGATAAACCTTCAGGCTCTAATTAGAAAGTTGTCATAGGCAGCTATGGTGGTCGATTTGAAACGGAAAGTGACCTTTGATTATATGAGTAAAATGTATAGACAGAGATAAGCAAATAAAGTGATATATAATGTATTTCATTCACAGGACGGCCCCCGAAGAAGGGACTGGGTCCCGAAATGCATCGGGCCAACCACCTCTCAACTATTTTATATTAATTTGTTTTGGGATGTGTTAACGTGTGAGCAGTATCACACCAAAGAATCTCTTTATAGGAAATGCATATTATTCGATATGTGATGATCTAATATGAGATGACAAAATTTGTAAAAACAATGATTCGATAATGGATAAAATATGGTGAATAAAACCACGTGCAATCAATCGTAAAAGTGTAAGAATGTAAGTTTATTCAAGAATAGTAGTTTAAGGAGTTTCGGCTGTGCATCAGGTTAGGGAGTAAATGTCCTTTACTACCCGCTCTACTAAGGTTACTTACACATAGGGGACAGGCAGCCCCATGACACCCGATAGCACGCAATAGTTGGAATAGTTTGAACCATAAGCACAACATAGAATCGAAGAACGAGAAATAAATAATGTGTGCCAAGTGCCTACTCTTTCTCAAAAATCTGGCATATGTATACCTCACTATATAACCCTCAAGGCAACGGCATGGTTGAGCACATGAACAGGGTGGCCAAAGGTACCATACAATTGGCTGTTCATGGGAATCGCGATATTCAAAGATGTGTGGATAATATGATATGGTCTTATATTACCACTGCTCATAGTGTCACTAATGAAGTTCCATTTGTGAAAATGTGGGGAAGAGTACCTAAAACTAAACTTACGCCTCAATGGATGCAGGAAGAGAGCATGTCTACTTCTCCTGTAGTTATCCTAGTGGAAGTAGTAATGTTGAAGTGGGTGATCTTGTTAAGGTAAAATTGGGCAGAAGAGAGCAAGGCATGAACACATTTTCTGAGCCTTTTAAAGTAAAAGAAGTACGTAGGTGGCATATCGTATTAGAGAATGTGCATAAGTGGAGTTTTAGGAGGGTAGCTCTTTATTCTAAAGGGGTTGTTCGATCATTTGATGGTAATGCAGTTCTGCAACAATCTAATCCTGTCAAAAGTTGTTCTAGTCTTCGACAAGTACGGGACACTCGCATGCGAAGGAAATATGATGATTTTATATTGTATTGATTTTGTTGTTTCATATTTTTTACCATGTAAACAAGAACTTTCTACATTACTTACTTCATCTATGTTATGGTATATTTGTTATATGTTTTGGATTGTCTTATCCTTGCAGTGTTCATTTCTTTTGTTTGCTGTAAGAGAAGATGTGTTATGATGTTATGCTTGCTGTCTCTGTGCTTCTTGCTGCGCGAGGCTGGCCTGTCACACTTGGAACACTGTTTAAGAAAGAGAGAGGAACCCCTTGGTACAGTCAAGGGAAGTGAGGTTATCCAACCAGTGAAAGAATGTGTTCCCTTGAGAATAATTTCAACAAAAGCTAAAACATAGCCTTAAAAGTACATACTGTCTATAAAAACTCATATAATCACAAAAGTGAAAGGAATAACATATTTATTATTAGTCTCAAATTAAAATTAAAAACAAATCATTTACATATCTATACAAATTGTAATACTTAATTAAATTATAAAAGAAAATGGGGAAACAATAACACCATGTATTGTGACCTGCACAATAAGAAAGACAGACAAAGATTTGTAAAACACACAATTTGTAAAATACAGTTGGTACATTTAAAACTGCCAGTTATTCACACCTATGTTTTACCACTTTAAATTTTAGATATAAACATTGAGGGTGGAGGCTTAAATTGTACTGAACAATAGCGTCAACGCATTTCTGTGGTTTGGAGTGAATGGAGTCCACCTTTATCAAGACATTCTTTTGTTGTCTGTCGAAATGAAGAGTCTGTACAATTTCCCTACAATAAATGTACATACAATTACACATTTATAAATGGTGAAATCTATATAACAAAGTTGATAACCCAAATGAAACCTCATAAATAAGCATCCTAGACAGTGTTCTTTCTAGGTAGACACATCAACATTTTCTTATATAGAGTATATGGGTATATTTGTATCTCTACAGACGTCCTATCGACTATTATACCTCTTCATAACATTGATTTATCAACAACTATTTCGTACAACAAGCTTCATGCCTATTCTATACAGTGTAACTGAACATTTGTTCTCTGCCCATTGTCATCCTGGGGTACAGTGTTGGATTAAGTTCCCTGTAGTGACTCATATTTAGATTACTGGGCTTTCTAGGGGGCTTTCTTACCTATTAATTTGTATCCTAAGAGATGATGCGGTTCTCTGTGAGGCGACGAATTTGCGTACTTGTTGTTCAGGTGATTCTATTTAGAAGGGTTTTCAGTGACAGTCCTGCGAATTTATTTAAAAAAAAGGTTTCTTTAAGAAGATGTTTATCAGGTATTTTTCTCTACCCTATTTATATTTACTAGTTGGGTGCTCATACTCGCTATGATTTTTTGTCAGGACGACCAATAACATACCTTCTGTTTGAAGTGCTTGGCGGACGTCTCATAGGTTTTTATGAGAGGAGCAAGGATAGAAGTCCTAGCAAAAAAATCTAAAATAAAAGAGTCATGCTCCCATTAATTAAACTATTTGGGATTGCTCATAAGAGAGATGGTATTATGCTCAGTCTATTGTAACCTACCCGCTGCTGTAGATGCTCATCGTTAGTCATATCAAATGTGGGTATCTTGCAGTAGGCTGGAGTGCTGCTCTTTATATAGGTAGAGGTGTGCCTAACGAGATGCGGAAAAGTAATAACCTGTCGTTTGAAAGGATAGATATATACGGTAGGCTTAACAGATGCTTGCATCTCTAAGTTTTCTCTTTTATGAAAATAAATTATATTGCATACCTGAATTAGGACGGCTTTCAATTCGACCTCTCTTGAGCTACTGTTATTTTGTAATTATTGTAACCGCCACTGCAGTTGGGACCAAGTAGCCTAAAAAAGGGGATAAAATATATTTTTAGGCTAAGGACAGTGAGGATAATGTCCTACTCTCTCTCCTTCTGTATGGAACATGGGCAAAGGTCTTACCTCCGATAGCGAAACGCTTCCGCTGATGATGGGGATTCCGTATACAATGCAATGAGCTCGGCTTCCTGCCTGTTTTTAAATGAGCTGGGGGTATCTGTGGTTGGGCCAGTGTGTGTTACCAATGGACCAATCACTGGGTAGAGACTTGAAGCCTACATATTTGCATGCTACGTCTTCAAATGCTAGAGTCTGATTGGCTCTTATCGGACTATCATTGAAACCTCACCTAAACGGGAGAAGCAGTTCTCTTTCTGGTCCTCCGGTGTGGAATCAGCGTGTACGGTCATTTGGGTGTAATACTTAGGCGCCTCAGAATACCGTTCTTGTGGCAAGGGACTAGGGGCTATTGTGTAAGTTTAATTCAAAAAGGAACTGTTACGTCCAATATAGATATGATTATTTCCTTCGAGGCATCTTATTAGGTAGAACCATTTTGTATGGACATTTAAAGTTGCCGTCTATAGACCCTGATTATGAAAAAATCTTGGATGGCAGGTATGCCAAAACAAGATGTGAGGAAATAGAGTGGTGTTACCCGCTCAACTTGAGGCTTAGGAACTGGTATCCGTAATCTAGTTAATTGTTTATACACTGATGGTGATAGTCTAATTTTGTTATAATACCTGGGACTACGGAGATAAGGTTCGTGTAGTTAAAATTTATAGGAATTACAGCAGTTGAGTAAACAAAAACTGACTTATCTACCTTCCTAGTGCCGATAAGGGTATGGAGCTTATATACAGCATTCTAAATGTAAGGTTAGGAACTGATGGCAATCGTACTTTTCTTTATAGCAAAGTAGAGGGGTTGCCATATTTAGCCGGAACTAGGTACGCAACGGGTTCTATGCCAATTGAAATTTGTGCGATGTGTAGATATTATAGTGTAATCTCATTATCACTATTTACAAACACTTCGCCCAATCTTCCCGGGTGTTAAGGCCTTTGGCTATAGTGTTGAGGTAACAGAAATACCATTGTTCCCTAGTTTTTCTTAATTTCTCGATGTCACCTCCTCTTCTACTGATCCTGATCTTCTCTAGTATGAACCACCTGATGTCCTCACAGGAGTGGTTCATTGATTTAAAATGCTCTGTTAGTGGCGCATTGCATTTGTCAGTACGTATCGCGGATTTGTGCTCCAGGACCCGTGTTCGCAGTTCTCTACTAGTTTACCCAACGTAGCCCTGATTGCATGGGCACACCAGTAGGTATACCACGTTCTGACTTCTGCAGTTGTTAAATGTAGAGGGTACCAGTTTCTTACCATTATATTCAAAATTGTTGCCAGTGATACATTGGGGGCATACAGAACAGGTTCCACATTTATAGTTACCTGATGCCAAGTTGCCCGACAGGGTGCGTTGGTTCTCAGATGGAACCTTGTACGTATGTACTAAGCTATTCCTAATTGTTTTGTTCCGGCGGAACGAGAACAATGGTTTTTCAAGTTGGCTATCACTGTTATGATTCAAAATTTTCCAATGTCTATTAATGATATTTTTAACTTGATTGCTCACTTGGGAATATTGCGTGACAAAAACTATCCTATCAACGGGTGTGCTCATTTTCTTTGTTTTTCTTTGTTGATCTAACAGACTATCCCTATCGTAGAATCGTGCACGTTTGAGTGCTTGTTTAATCAATTTGTTCGGATAGCCTCTGTTTTTAAGTTTAGTCTTTGTATTTTCAGCATGTTTATAAAAATCATCCAGGTTGGTGCAGTTTCTTCTAAGTCTCAAAAACTCACCAAATGGGACATTGTCTTTTTGGGCTCTGGGGTGGTTACTTGTATAGAGAAGGAGGGTATTTTTATCGGTAGGTTTGGTAAATAATTCTACTTCAAACCCTCCTCTTCTTTGATTGTAATATCAAGAAATTCGACCTTTTGATTGCTATGGTGTCCCGTGAATTTAAGATTGGGATCACCAAGATTGAGCCATTCCAAAAAACCCTCAAGATCCTCACTGGCACCGCTCCAGATGAAGATGATATCATCTATATAGCGGTGCCAGCAGGAAATATTCTCGAAGTACGGGGCAGCCTCATTATAGATATGCTTATCCTCGAAGTTGCTCACGTACAGACATGCTAAGCTGGGGGCACATGTGGCCCCCATGCTGGTCCCCTTGAACTGGAGAAAGAGCTCATCTTTAAAGAGGAAAAAGTTCTTCTTCAAGATGAGGTAGATACAGGACATGATCAAATGCCCATTGCCCCCTTTTAAATCTTCCTTCTCTAGAATCGAAGCAATTGCTCGTATACTAGGTGGTTGGGTCATTCTTGGAGTGGCGGTCTTTGAAGAAGCAGAAATAAACTTACCTCGTTGGAACTTCTATGTGTCCCAATTCCTCCTTGAACACAAGGCCACCTTGCGTGGCCCTGCATGGCTCGATTAATCTAGAGTAGCGCAAGGCTGCGCAAATCGCTTCATTAAGTTACCCTGTCCTAGGGAGACATTCCATGGGTGGAGCATGGGTGTTCCCACACATTCACCCATGGATTGTGGTGCATTCCCAGAATTACCAAAACTGGTAGAACTGGGAATGCATCAAAATTCTACGCCTCCCCAGGTGAGGCGTAACGAGGAGAAATATCTTTAAATATCCTCATTTTTTCCCTCTCTCTATGTGTGCTGCTTCCCGCAGCACTCATAAAGTGAGAAAATGGCTTAGAGGATTGTTTATGTTTAGGAAGATGCCCATTCTTGCACAAAAACAATCCTGCTTACAACGCAGGCACCCTTTGACTGTTATGCAAGGGTGCCTGCATTGGCGCTAAGCAGTCAAGGGTGCACCAGCGCATGGAAATGTTAAATATGGCCCATTACTGCCCTTTCATGTCGCGCAGCATAGCAAGGTGGCCTGCTGCGCTGCGTGAAAGTTTAATAAATATGCCCCATTGTGCTTGAAACCGTAGCTTTAAAGCCTGAATTTTCGAAGTCACCAATATACTCCCTTCACTACTGGCATTCTTGCAGCAATAGTTAAAATCAAAGCAATGCTTCTAGGAATTTCATCATTGCATTGGGAAAAATCTAATAACATTCTGGTAATTTCTCTTCCCCTGAAGTGCTTCTTTTTTCCTTTTATATGTGTACACTTCTCTGGCTCATGGTTACATGTGAGCCTGCTGAGTAAGAGAAATGTAACAGGGCAAGATACAGAAGATGTACAGGGACACAAAAAGAACAGTATAAGGAGAGACATGAAGTAGAGGGAGAAGTGGGTAGAGCTAGAGATGGTGTAGAAAATTGTATGAGGCAGGGAGAAATAGAAAGTATATTGAGAAAGGTGACATAAAGGAAACATAAAGAGATAGAACAAGGTCTAGGTAGAGAAAGAGAGGCAGAACAATAGGTAATATTTTAAAGTGTGGTAGAGCAAGATTGAGATAGGGAGAAGGAAATGAAGTGAGGGAGAGGAGTACAATATTTCAAGGGGAGAGGTAGAGAGAGGTAATGTGTAAAAAGGTGAATTAGAGAGAGGTAAAAACAGTGAGAGGTAGTTTTAGACAAAGACACTTGAGGAAAAGCAAAAAGATGAAAGGTGGAGAGTGATCAAAATGAGCAGAGGTATAGGAAAATAGTTCAGATAAAATACTAGTGGATAAGAGAGAAACATGGAGAGGTGGATGGTGGTTAGAAGGATAAATGTGCAGAGTGGGAATAGGAAGTTGAGAGACAGGTGAAAAAGATATAGGGCCAGATGTAGGTAGCCAAATACCGGTCGGTAACGGCCGATTTTGGCCGTTACCGACCGGTATTTGGCTTTTGAGATGTAGGTGGGTCAATATTTACAGAATCGGTATATTTACCGAATCGGTAAATTTACCACTTCGGTATTTTACCGAAGCGGTAAACATACCGATTCTGTAAATCCATATGTAGCTGACACTCCTAAGAGTGCCACAGGCCCTTAAGAGTCTGTATTTTACCACCCAATCCTATTGGGTGGTAAAATACTGAATTCAGGTGTGCATGCACATCTGTGCATGCACACCTGTGCAATGTGACACACAGACATGCCCTTAGGGCATGTATGTGTTCCACATGTCACACAAGCCTGTACTTGGGGTGCTAGAGGGTGTCAAAGTGACACCCCCTGCACCCTGGCAGGATTCGGTATTTACCGATTCTGTAAATACCGAATCTGTATTTCCCATTGATTCCTATGGGCTTCAAGGCCCATAGGAATCAATAGGAAATACAGATTCGGTAAATACCGACTCTTACAGAAGCGGTAATTTTTTACCTACATCTGCCTCCTTCCAATTTACCGACTCTTAAATACTGATTCGGTATGAGTCGGTATTTAAGAGTCAGTAAATCGAATTTACCTACATCTGGCCCATAGAGAGGTGAAGCTTATACAGAGCAAGAGACTTGTGAGATGGTAAAAGTAGAAGTGGTTGAGAGGCATATTTGAAGTGGAGGGGTGAGTTGAAATGGAGAAGGGGGTCTGTAGAGAGTTATGTGTTTGTGTGTGAGAGGGAAAGAAAAAGGAGTTCGTGATAGAGAAAAAAAGGTAGAGAAATAGTGGTAGTCAGAAAGGAGAATGATAGTTATAGAGATCAAGGAAATGGAACAGAGGTAGAATGAGAGAGAATGGAGGAGGAGAGTTGATGTTGTGATCTCGTAGTAAGGTACATTTGGAGGTTATGTAGTGAAAAAGCGACCAATGGAATCTTTAGAAGTGAGGTAGTGCGGGGTTTGTGAAGAAACAAGAGAAATGAGACAAAGAGGTGTTGCATAGCGGTGACTTAGAGAAATAGCTGTGACAGAAAGAGGTAGAGAGAGATAAGGTAGCAGAGAAATGGAGAGAAAGAGAGAAAGATAGAGAGAGAGAGAGAGAGAGAGAGAGAGAGATAGATGGATGGATGGATAGATAGATAGATAGATAGATAGATAGATAGATAGATAGATAGATAGATAGATAGATAGATAGATAGATAGATAGATAGATAGATAGATAGATAGATAGATAGATAGATAGATGACTTAAAGATAGAAACAAGGGTGAGTGTGAAGTGAAATGGGTGGAGGAGAGATACAGGCAGGTCAGTTGGAAAAAAGTGCACTGAGGTAGATATAAAGGGATGAGTTATAAAGAGAGTTGAGGTAGAGAGAGATGATCATAAGTGACAGATGATGGTATAGGCACAGCAGAGAGAGAGAGGAGTGAGGTCATGACAGACATGGATAGTATATTAAAAGAGAGCCTGGGTAGAGAGACCTGAGCTAGAGAGCGAGGATGAAGAGAAATAAAGACGTGTCAATGGAGAGAAAAAGCTTAAGAAACGGGGTTAATGGAGATTAAATGAGGTGAAGTAAGGAGAGAGAATTGACATGGAAAGCATGAGAAACGCTAACAGCTGCCTGAGAGTGCAGGGGTTAAGGCTGGACAAGGCCAGGCATACACACAAAGAGGCAGATTTATTTTTTAGACAATGCAAGGAAGCAACTAAAGTTGCTTTGCTGAAAATAAAGCATAGCAGAGACATATTACTAAAAAAATGGTCTGCTGCTGCTCACTACCTGTATGCGAGTGCCCAACCTTTGAACCATGCAGAGGTGTTTGTGTGCTGTTTAGCACAGATGTATACTGAAAGCATACCTTTGCAGTACAAAAACCTATGCCTAGACAAATTCGAATCATTCTACACATTGTATAGTGCTGTACAGTGCACATATGCAATGTGTGGAATGTTTGCAGAAATAAAATATTTCTCCTGATTCAATGAGGTGTTATTTTTTGACGCAGAGTCCAGTGTAGGTATCTTAAATAGATCAGTCTTTACTGCAATTTTTTTTAAACTAATGGTGCTTACACTAATCCGCTGGAGCAATGGTCCCTCGATACAAAGTGGTGCAAAGTCTCCTAAAGTGCTATTAAAGCTGAAAAAGGACACCTTTCCATCAAAAGATAACTTTGTGCTGCTTTGTGTCACTGTATTACTTTTTCCATAGCATATTCTTAGTAACTTTCTGTTAAGCTTGGTTGGATCTGAAATTACAAAAGAAGCTGTTGAGCAAAGTTATTGTGGCAGGAATTTCGATTGTTCAATCACTGCACAAGGGGGCCAATTGGAAAGTGGGGGCACTGGACCAAATAGCACAATTTAAAGCAAGTAGCTGAAAATTCACAAGGAAAGGGTTCTCATTGCAGTTTTGAAGACCTGCTAGTGAAGCATTTTAGTTATTCATGGCTTACCGAGTCCCACTATTCTAAAGTGTGTAAAAGGGATTCCCCTTTAAAGAGCATTGTGAAAGCTACAGGGCCAAGTACTGCTTAATTTGAGCCGGTGGTTTCCGGTGCTCCACACCGGTACTTAATTGACAGCACCGGCACTTATGACAGTTTGCCACATGTGGCACTGTTTGTCTAATTTGGCTATGAGGGCAACAACAGTTGTTAATTAATTCAGTGTACGCTAAAATGACTAAAACCTGCGACCCAAGCCATTCTTATAGCTTTGGGGGCCAGGAATAGTCTGATGGTTACTAGGTATGTTGATGCTGCTACTGGCAGGGTTTGCATGTGTACTGGCTGGTCCAAGCGGGAGTGGCCCCCTGATGAGGGCCCAGTACTTATTGTTTTTCACAAATTAAGCACTGTGGCTAAGTGCTAGATTTGCAACACATATTTCTTCAGCATTGGGTAAAAAAAGCATTGATTTTCCGGGCAGGTCAGACTGTTCCTGTACGGAATTTGACATGACCTTTTATTGTTTTTCAAAAATTATAACACATATCTTATCTTATTCATTCTTGCTTTCCCAGTGATAGATCTGAGAAGTCACCCACTCTGAGGCCCGCGAAACCACTGTAAATCATAGAACATCTACGCACTTCAGAGATTTCATCACCCGTTCTCTTATGAAATTCACAGGCGCGGGCAGCGTATGTAAGGGCGGTGGGGCGGGGAGGGGAGGTGGGTTGTGTAAGTTGACAGATGACTGACTAGGGAAACAAAATTTAAAAATAAAGAAAAACACTTACCTTGCACCTGCTGTATCGCTGACTTAGGTTTCTTGTTGGCAGAGGTAGGCCGCCTTTCTAAACAGGAGTCACAATCCTAGGCAGGGTAAATCAGTAGCATATGTTAAATTAACTTGTGCTCACTCTCTGTTAGCTTGGCACAGAGCAGTCAGGCTTAATTTAAGAGGCAATTTGTAAAAGCATTTGTGCAGCACTTCAAATAATAATAAAGTGAAAATACCACAAAAAGACTCCACACCAGTTTAGAATACTATATAATAATTATAGAAATAAAAAAGACCAAAATGAGAAAATTCCAATCAATAGAAGTTGAGATATGAGTTTTAAAAGATTAAATGCTAAATTAGCGCTTAGCAACAGTAAACGTTTAAAGAGTTAATTGGTCACGCTCGAATGGGACAATATCAGGAGTTCAAGCCTACTTCGATGATTCGCAGGCCTAATACAGGACCCACGAAGAGCCCACTGAGCAAAAGTACCTTGAATCTGATCGCAAGCAATGAGATGTGACGGGGATCCCCAAGCAGTTGGGGTACTGCACCTGATTTCTCCATGCAACGGCGGTGAATGAAGCGTAGGGTCCATGAGCGATGCACCGGTTCCAAGATGCGGCAGGTTCAGATGTAATGTGCCAGGTCTCTCCACTTTACAGAGACAATGTGCCATTCTTCTCAACCTAGTTGCGCCGGTTCCGATGTGGTGGTTTTCGAGGAAACGTGGTTACCCCAAGGGTAATGTGTCAATCTAGTTCCCAAAACAGCGGGGATGCGTATAACAAGGTCGATGCATGGGTTCTGGCTTGATACACACTTCCAAGGGCCCTATACTGGGTTGGCACCACTTGGCAGAGCAGGACTCACAGCAGAAAGTCCAGGTGCTGTTTGCAGCTTGAAGAGAGAAGTCTTTGATATCCCACTCACAGAGGCACGCCACTCAGCTTGCATTCACAGGGGCACCCTTTTAACCCTGTGCTCATACATGTGCATACCTCCTCTGTATTCACACTGGCACATTCTGCTCACAACTGTCACCCTACACCCAGATAGACACACCCTTGAGTTACACAAGCAGAACTCTCCCAAAACATGTATACAGATGTTCTCCTGCACTCTAGACTCACTCTACAATCACCTACATGCACCCCTCACCCTATGTTAACAGGCACACCAAACAATCTGCATGTACAAACTGCTCACCCTGTACTCACATGGGTACAACTCATCTTGACCATATTCAAATCCACCCATGCACATACTCAGGCATACTGCTCACCTTGCATTTAAATGGGCACATCTTTAACCTTGCAATCATACAAACACATACTTCCTCTGGTACAGACACGTCGTGCTCACAACTGTCACACTACACTCATAAAGAAACACCCCTGCAGTCACACAGGCACAACTAGTACTCTTACTGTGTACAAACCCACCCATACATTCGAAAAGGCACACCACTCACCTTGCAATTAAACAGGTACACTTTACACCCTGCACTCATACAGACACATACCTCCTCCGTACACACACAGGCACATACTGCTAACACTGACAGCTCTATCACCTCTCGTACTGCCTTCACAGGACACCAATTATTGTGCACTCACACACCTTTCTCCTTGCTTTCACATGAGCCCAACTCACCATGCACTTATTAAGATCTAACATTGCACTCACTCAGGGACACCGCTCATTCTGCACTTACACGGACCCATTCTGCAGTCACACATTTATCATTCAGCACTTATACCACTCACAAGTCTCACCCTGTACTCACAAATACAGACCATTCACCATACAATCACTTAGATTCACAACTCTTCCTGCACTCAGAGGCACCATTCATCCTGCACTAACACACCACTCAACCAGCACTCAGATTAGCACAACTTACACTGCACTCATACATATCACCTCTGGACTTACACAGACACCCCACTTACTTTGCACTCACACAGGAACATATTTAACCCTGCACTCATCTAGGTACACCACTCAACTGAGCATTCACAGACCGCACCATTTTCACACAACCCTCATGCACCACTCAATTTGCACTCACATGAACACACCTCTCACATTATACTAATAAAGGACACTGCTCAATCTGCACTCTACCAGGTGTGCTGCTTACTCTGAACGCAAACAAACCAACACCTGCACTCAAATGCTGCTTACCATGCACTACACTCATACATTGTTCCCTGTACACTCGCACACCACATTCAGTGAAATCCACCCAGAGTATGAGTACAGTTTATTGTGAGGAATGTTTGAGTAAAGACTGCTCATCCTTCAATCATGGGCACAGGACTCACACTACACTCATACAGGCACAACTCTCACCTTGCATTCATACAGACCCTTATAATGCATTCAGACATATATACTGCTGACCATGCCCTATCACACCACTCGCCCTGCGCTCACACAGTCACAATGAAATGAAAGGCATATGTAAAGTGCGTGCATACTCCAAAGAGTGTCCTGGCACCGAAATGTAAGGTTTCCTGCCGAACAGTACCGATCTTCCAATCAAGCTTGTTGAAAGTGTGAGGTTTTTAGTTTTTTCCTAAACACAGATAGCCTTGAAATGAAAAAAAGTTCCAGGTGGAGCTTGTTCCAGGCCACCAAGCCAAGGTAAGAAAAGGATCTGCCTCTGGTTCTGGCCTGGAGTATTTTTGGGATTCTGGCTAAATAGCCTTGAGTTGACCATAAATTCCTGGGGTGGGGGCATAGGCACAAATCCTCCTTCTCAGGTACACCGCTTCATTCTCGTGAAGGACTTTATGAGGAAGGACCAGTGTTTTAAAAAGAATCCTCTTTTTGATGGGGAGCCAGAGAAGCACTTTCAAATGCGGGGTCATTTGGCTTCTTGGAGCAAGGTTCAGAACTGTTCTGGACCCTGCATTCTACTCCACTTGAAGCCAGATGTTCAGGAAGACTCAAGTAAAGTGCATTTCCATATTCAAGTCCGGATGTGACAAAGACTGGATTACCTTTTCCTTGGTTTCAACAGACAGGAGGGGTAAACAAGAGCATAGCAGCGCAAAACAGGAGCCAACCAGAGCCTGAATTTGAGGTTGGAAAGACAAGGCACTGTCAATTTTGGCTCCTAGGTTTTTTACTGTGCTCTGTTGTGGGAAAGGGGAGCACCCAAAGGCCAACAAGTCCTCCAAACATCAGGTGCTGCAGAGCAAAAAAACACAATCTCTGTTTTATCCAGATTACATTTGAATTGGTTGATGGAAATCCAATTGAACACATTGGCCAGACAAGATTTAATAGCTCCTCCATCAAACTCTACCCCCTTTCTATTACACGTAAAAAGCAACTGTGTGTCATCAGCATACAATCATACCTTTGCTCTAAATGTCTCATTAACAGCAGTCTCAATTCATATATAGTCCATGTAAATATCCGATTGGGAGCTGCCTGCACTCACCAATGGATGGACTACTCTAGGCATTTACACATAAGGTCTGGCAACAGCTGCGCTGTCAAGTCAGATATAAAAAAAAACTGGTATCGGGGCAGACAGAAGATGAAGCAGTATGGCTGCCTGCATTGTGAGCTCTTGGGTCCAGGTAATTCCTTCATGTTTGGCTAACCTAGAGAGTGACTTTCATGGTGAGCTCAAGAGCCAGTGGTGTAAGAACTGTCAGACAGCTTGGAGTGGTGCACATGTTCTCAGCTCCCAGCCACCACTCAGACTAATGTGACAGTGGGTAAAGTTTTGATGGCACGGAATTGGGGCAAAATTAAATAAATAAGGTTCAACCTCTACTTACCATCACTTACTGAGTTAAGCCCCGTTCCCACATAGGCTTCCGAGTATAACTCGCTTTCAAGTGACGGATCTTTGCCACCATGTTGTGAGTCAGGAGCTATATCATCAAAATAAGTAAATCACAATTGCAGTTCCAAATTTAGTCAATGATGAGAGTTTGAATTTAGTTTTAAAAGTTTATTGTCTCATTAAGATATTAGTAAAATTCTTTTTATTCAAATTAGTCAAGAAATCCAAGTACGTTTACACAAATCTCATAAAATTACAGTTAGAATAAATAATCAAATAATGTACAAGTGCGTTCCCTTAAAGGAAAAATTCCTGATTCTATAGAGCAGGACAGGAATTAAGAGTAAGTACAACTCATGAAGAGTTCAAGTTCAAAGGAAAAACTTAGATAAAGGGAGCATAAAGCTCAAAAATTAAATCAAGGCAGTGAAACTTACCATTAAGAGTAGTTGATGCAACTCAGCCGAGTTTTATTAATTCGAGCAAAAAAGCATCTGTAAATATCGAGCATTAATAATATGGCAAAGGATGAACAGCAGCGGTGGTAACCACAGTTGTCAGCCGAGGACAAGGGACATGGAGTGAGTGTTTTTGGAATGGCTGTGTGGAGTCCACACTAGGAACACGCACTCATATAAAATGCAAAAATATTGTTGCAAAATGTATAGCAGGTCTCTCCTCTTCGGATCCAATCAGGCAGCAGCATTCATTTGAGATTGAGTCCAGCTCTTGCTTTCCCACGAAATAACATGCAGCTTTTAAAGTTGTATCACAAAGTTTGGTACCAAAAATCTTACGTATAAGTTTTCTGGATTCATAAGCCTCGTACCGATAGGCATTCAACACAGTTCAACCTTCTAATGTTTAATGTTTCTTTGCATAAACAATGAAAAATGCTAAAGAAGAAGGGAAACTTCAACCTGCATAAATACTGTTTAGTAATGCAGTTCATTAACATGAACAAGAAGTACTGTTTTGAAATATACAACTATTCTATTCAAGCATTATGTGAAATATGGGGAAAATAGCACGTTTGATTATCACAACAATATGATTCTTAGAAAAATGTAACATTATGCAGTTATGACAAATATTTCTAAGCATTTCAAATTCAGATCAAGCCTCTAAATTTCAATGTGCACATTTCAACATTGTGAGTTCACTTCCAGTTAAAAGAAAACTTGCATTGAAGCGTTTCTGAAGCCTATACTAATAACTATGTCAGCATGATGCAGTTTGCACATTAAAAATGGATGCCAATTCATCTTTAATATGTTAATCATTGCACACATAGCTGTTATTTTAAATAATTTGTATTTTCATTAGTTAGCTTCTTCAGTTTCAATCCCCACCCTTCCACTCCTAATAGCACACCTGACACCTCTGTGTGGTTTTGCAACTGTGCGGCTGCACGGGCAGGTCAGACTCCATCAGAGGAATCTTTGGTCTTGTTGACACAGGTGGGAGATCTAAACTGCATAGTCTACTCAGCATGCACTTTGCTACGGAAGACACTGAGGACCGCTGGAAGTGTCCATACGGGTCGTTTTTAATTGAGATGGCCCACAAATACGTTTGTGGAAAATTCTTTGGAGGAGTGAGGGGGAAAGCAACAGTATGGCAGTAAAAGCAGAATTGAGGCTTAATCCTTGACTGAATCTCAGAGTGTCTGTGGTAATGGCCCAATCGAAAATTGACAGGTGAGAGGTAGAAGGTAGAATGCTTGCAAATCGATTGAAATCTACCAAATATTATATAAGTGTGACCCATTACACATCATTAGATTCCCATATGGAGTTGAGGGTGGAGACCTCAAGAATATTTTCTAGAGCAGTATGGTGGAGCAGTATGACCTGGCAAAGGGCTCCTAAATGGACACCGTGGTAGGTCACTGTGTCAAACACAGGGTGGGGTTAGCACAAGAGCCACACTGTTGTCCATGATTCTCATGCGGTTAACAGTGAGTTAGTCCAGGATTTCATCACGTGCAAGGGAAGGAAAAGGGAAAAGCCTCGTTAGGAGTTTGACAGTATTCATTTTTAGGTCCCCTTCTCCAGACAGCTTTTGACCTATTGTGAACAGTACAATTACACATTGAATGGGCCTTGTAACCGGGTTCTCTTCCCTGTTGTCTATTATCATAGAGTCTGATATTTTCTTTCAGAGAAGCATCCAAGGGTTGCCCTTCCAGAGCTATTCAGGGATCCGGCTTCTCAGTAAGATGAGGAAACGTCCACACATGAGCTCAGTAGGGAAAACCCTTGCCGTGCTGTGAGGAGCCTCCCTACAATCACACAAAGCCAGGCAGCAAGCCTAGGAGATAGAGCAACATTTGATCTTGGCAATTTAAATAGCCTTAAAATGGTGGCATAGCAGTTAAATTATGCTATTATTTTGAAGCCAAAGCGGCTGTTCAATAGCCTATTGGTAGCAGCAGACTCACAGCCAGCAATTGCTTGAGACTGGAGGGGTCTGAGGGGTCTGAGCATTAACAGGAATAGCGGAAGTGACAACATACACTCTTTGACCTTAATGATATCACAGGAATTAACATCACATGACCATTGACCCTGATACTTCAGGAAGGCATGTCAAATGACTGTAACATCATAATTGACTTGGCTGATGTTCCATAATAATTGCATGATTAGCATAACAGCATAACAAGGACAAACGTCTATTTGAAATACTATCTGTATTATTGAAAGCTCAGAAGCATATTCGTTTGTCCTGAATTTTAGTGAGTGAGCAAAGCAAGTAAGCCAGAACTCCTTAAGAGGATTTCTCCTCTGAGATTTCTTTTTTTAAATATGGTGAAATAGTGCATTTTAAAGGACAATTTTTCACATGAATTTGTTAAAACACTGTTAGTGCTGAAAGGCCATTCATTAAATATTCAAATTGACAATGAGTCCCGACATTCCCCAATAGTTGACCCCATTTGGTTTTCAAAATGTGGTATGGGTGCCCCAAATGTCAAAAATGACTTCCAATGTGCTGGGGCCACCAGATCGTCGCCCATGGGTGGCCATTATATAAAAAATTACATAAAATATGCCAAAGCCAGAATACTGCAATACAAGCTGTGCATATACCATAGCTGGCCCTTAGATCAAAACTTACCTCAGTACGTCACGGTCAGCATTTTGTTATGGTTGCCACCCCCCATATACCAGGTTGTCCACCTTTAATGCTAATAATTGCCTCCATTGTCCAAGTACTAGAGTTCTGCCATTTGTGTCTACATTCCAAGAATTTCCTCGAATATGCCATTATTTTTCCAAGGGTGCCCTCTGTGCCAAGAATTACCCCTAGTATGCCAGTACCAGTATTTCACCATTGGTGCCCCATAGACAAAGAATTATGCTGGTGTGCCAGTGCCAGTATTTTGAAACAGGTGTCTTTTGTGATAAGAAATGCTTCAAGTGTGCCAGCGCCCACAATTTGCCAGGGGTATATCGATCATACAATAATGACTTCAGTATGCCCCTTAAAAAAGTGCAAGCATCATATCATATTATCGCTCATGCTCACATTCACTAACTCACACTCATCCTCTCACTCACATTCGCTCATTCATTCCCAGTCATGCTCGCAAACGCCCCCTTACATTCATTCCTTTTCATTCTCACTCACTCACTTGCATTCACTTTTTGATTTCACTCATTCTCACTCACTCATACTTACTGAAACTCAGGTCCAGAGTTTACTAATGCTTCAAGCTAGGTTTATATCACTTTTTGTATGCAAAGTGTTAGGGTGGGATTTATTATCTAATTTGTATGCCATAGAAACGCAAAGTTGCTCTATGCGTTGCTTAGCATTACTTTGCTTTGTATCCCGAGAACACTCCTGAGGCGGAAGCCGGGAGTAGCTAACTTTTAAACTTGTGTCTGATTTTACAGTGTATTTGTGTGATTTTAATACCCTCTGCACTTAAAAAAACCTTGGCTTTACCTGTCTAGAGCTTAGCGGCAGACTGCTTGTTGCTTCGCTCTCAGATCAGATCGCGTCCTGCCGCCATTTCCTGGTCGCCGCCAGACACGCCCACCGCGGCTGGCCACGCCCCCCCTTCCCAGTTCGTATAAATTGAGCGCCAAAGCGCCAGCGCCTCATTGTATCCCGAGAACACTCCTGAGGCGGAAGCCGGGAGTAGCTAACTTTTAAACTTGTGTCTGATTTTACAGTGTATTTGTGTGATTTTAATACCCTCTGCACTTAAAAAAACCTTGGCTTTACCTGTCTAGAGCTTAGCGGCAGACTGCTTGTTGCTTCGCTCTCAGATCAGATCGCGTCCTGCCGCCATTTCCTGGTCGCCGCCAGACACGCCCACCGTGGCTGGCCACGCCCCCTCCTACACACTGACCTCGACTATAAATCATGAGTTCTTGCAGGAAGCGCAGCGGACGAGCGCAGCGGGCGCGACGATTGCGCGCCGAAGGCGCGCATAAGGCAAGCTCGTCTGCGCTCGTCCGCGCCTCGGCAGCGCCTGGTGCGTCTCCCGATGCTCCTGTCCCCCCGTCCATCACCAGCCCTCCGCATCTGGCGCGTGAGTCTTTACTCCGTCTCAGAGATTACGCTCATGAAGGCCATCTCTCCTTCACCAACTCTGCCTACCCTCTGCACGACTTTGCCTGCAAGGGTTTATTGTCAGGTGGCCTGTTGAACGTCAGGTCATTGCCTAAACACGCCAACGAAATCTCACAGCTCATTGACAACCACCATCTTGACGCCCTATTCCTGACTGAGACCTGGACCCACTCCGATTGTAATATAGTATTGGATTGGGCTTGTCCACAAGATTTTAAAATCCTGCATCTCCCTAGACCAAAGGGTCGGGGTGGTGGAGTCGGCATAATATATAGAGCCTCTTGGTCCATAAAAACCCTTGATATGGACCCAGTGGCCGGTATGGAAATACTTGGCCTCTCAATCGACTGCCACTCTGGAACAACTTTCACGGCTGTGATATGTTACCGCCCGCAGGGAGCCTTCAATTCCACACAGCAGCAGTCGCTCCTTACCACCCTTACCAATATGGCTACCTCTCATAATAAGCTGATCGTTCTGGGCGATTTTAACCTATGGCCTAATGGCAGCCTGGACTCTGCTCTCTACAATCTTCTACTTTCCTGCGAAAGTATGGGACTTTTCCAGCTGGTCCATAAACCCACACACTCCGCGGGGCACCAGCTCGATCTAATCTTCTCCTCTCCCCAGCTAGTATTCCTGAGCGACATTCTGCCTATGTGCTGGACCGACCATGCGCTTATTAAATTTTATATTGCCGGCAGCAGGGCCAGCAGACCGTCACTCAGCACCAGCCCTGATTATCTGTATAGAGACTGGAAAGCTCTGGATAAACTAAGACTGACCGGCCCCGTATTTGAGGTGGAAGACAGCTTCTCCACCGCTCAGTCGGTGGAGGACAATTACTTGTCCCTCTGCACAAGGATATTCAACACCTCCGAACGCCTCGTCCCTCAGAAAAAGGGCAAACCTAAGAGAAGAGTACCTGCCCCATGGTTCGATGACTCTTTGAGAGCCCTCAAACTAGCCTGCAGACAATCAGAGAGAAGATGGAGGCAAGGATACTCTGATACTAACAAAACTCTTTGGAAAGATCACCTCCGGGCGTACAAAACTGCCATTGCCCATAATAAGGCCAACTATTATTGTTCCACCATTACCAACGCCTCTAATAGTTCGAAAAGCATTTTTCAGATACTTAAAAGTTTAACCCATCCAGACTGTGTCACTTCAACGCAGTCTCCCACCCAAGCCCTTTGTGATAATCTTGCAGCATTCTTCATTAATAAAATCAACACCATCATTCAAAACCTGAAGTCCCCCCCCTCTCTTGGAGGCCCCAACATCCAGGGAGCCAGCACCAGCTCTCAAAACTTGTCGCCGGTAGGCTCCAGCTTGACGGCCACATTACGGGAATTCCCCCCTATCCCTGTTTCCGAGTTTGAAAGACTGGCGCTTGGAATCACCTCGGGTTCCCCGCTCGACCCCCTGCCTCCAAAAATTTGGAAAAGTTTTGGAACTGAACTTTTCGGCACCTTGCGCCAAATATGTAACCAGTCTTTGCACTGTGGCTATGTTCCAACCTCGTGGAAACAGGCGCTGGTTACCCCACTCCTAAATAAACCCTCCCTGAGCCCAGATTGTATATCTAACTACCGACCCATCTCCCTACTGCCATTTCCAGCGAAAGTCGCCGAACGATGGGTTAGCTCCTGCCTTTCCAGTCACCTAGAGCAGAACAACTTTTTAGACGATCTCCAGTTCGGCTTCCGTCCTGCCCACGGCACCGAAACAGCGGTCTTGACAGCCATGGAGGACCTTCGCATGCGTGCAGACAGGGGCCAGCCTGTAGCATTGATACTGCTGGACTTGTCTGCCGCATTCGATACGGTCAACCACAGTACGCTGCTGCAGAGACTCGGTGAAGCAGGGGTGGATGGCACAGCGCTGCTTTGGTTTCACTCCTACCTGCGGGACAGGAGACAGGCTGTCTCCCTCCCCCCATTTCAATCCACCTTCGCACCCGTGCCCCAGGGAGTTCCCCAGGGCTCCTCTATCAGCCCCATCCTTTTTAACATGTACCTTATACCGCTGATCACGTTAATTAAGTCTTTTAGGATAAAAACGATTAATTACGCTGACGACACGCAGCTCATTTTCTCCTGGGAAGGAGAAGATTCCATCCCTTTAACCACCTTCCATGACTGCCTAAGAGAGACGGCTGGGTGGCTCCACAGAAACTCCCTCCAATTCAACTCCTCCAAAACAGAGGTTCTGTTCTGCGCTGGCACCAATGTACCTCGCCAGTTTCCGAGTGACTTCTGGCCTCCAGAGACAAGAGACAAACCTCAGCCAGTCTCCTCGGTCCGCAACCTGGGAGCCATGCTCAATAACAAGCTGAATATGGAAACCCAGGTAGCAAAAACAGTGGGGATTTGTACAGCCCTGCTACGCTCCCTGCGAAAAATCATGCCACTTCTCCCTGCACAAGCCCGGGCCTTGATAGTCAGGTGTACGATTCTTAGTCGCCTTGACTATTGTAATGCCCTGCTCCTTGAGTCCCCAGTCACGCTGCTGGACCGACTTCAAAGAATTCAATCTGCCGCCGCCAAGCTGGCCCTTGGCTGGACGAGAAGGTCTTCGGCCACAGCAGCCCTGGCTGAGCTACATTGGCTACCTTTAAAGCAGCGTGTGGCTTTCAAGTCCCTCTGCATTGTTTTCAAGGCTCTGCACGGACTTGGGCCCAAACCCCTGCAAACTCTGTTTCTGTGGTACACTCCTACCAGAGACCTACGATCATCCTCGGCCTGTCTGGTAAAGGTGCCCAGATACAATAAAGCCAGAACCGGGGGTAGATCCTTCAGGGTCGCAGCGGCCAAATTATGGAACAGTCTGCCCATTGACATTCGCCAGATCTCTCAACTTCTTCCATTTAGAAAACGCATCAAGACCTGGCTCTTCCCCTAAGTCTTTCAGCTTGCTAGTTACCCCGGTCTCTTATCAGTAGAGTATTATCAAGCGCCAGGAAGCCTGCAAGGTATCAGCTGCGCTCTACAAATGCTCAAAATAAGTAAAATAAATAAGAAGGGGTGATTTCATTGGTGGTGCATGGGAATTATCATGCAGCCACTGATAGGCTTCGAAGCCAATCGCGATACACAAACATTGGTAGACAGGAGTATGCACGAAAATCTTACGCTTTCTCTAGGCAGGTGTTATAAGGGCAAAGGTTTTCATTTCTCCTCGTTTTTTCAACTTTGCATTGAACAGCATATATACAAAGTGGGTAAAGCCTTACAGCATAATTTTTGCAATGGAAGGTACTCCTTCCAGAACTAAACCTATGCTTCATAGAACGCACACACCCTTGCACTGTGACCCAAGAATATGTGCGTTGGTGCATAGCTGGCAAGAGTGCTCCAGCACAAGCAGAGAGAAAACATGAATCATATCTTGATAGATTTGGTGCATTTTTCCTTTCTCCTTTAGATGCAAATCATCGCGATAACTTTAATGTAGCGTTGCCTTGAATCAAAGAATAATACATCCGACCTTAGTCTCACTCATTACCTGTCACTGACTCTCACTTAATTTCACTCTCACACTCATGCTTACACATAGGTGCACATGCCCACACATACACACACTCTTTCTCCTATAGACACAATCTGTGCCCAAAGCATGCATGCAACATACATTTAAAACCATGTTTTACTAACCACACCTGCCAACCAAGGTCCCATTCGAGCTAAGTGTGATTCATTTTTATTAATCTAATAGTGCATGGTAAGATTGTATGCACTATTAGTAGAAAAAAAGGAAAGTGGAGCCTCCTATATGTTCTTGGTACTGATGTTGCCATGTTGGTGTCAGGGTTTGCAGTGGCAGTGCCACGGGTCACAAGGGGCAAGGTAGGGATTGTAGCTGTGACCCCTGGTGGCCCCTAAATGACGTTCTTGTGAGGGGTGCGTCACAGTTGTAGCTGTCAAAATTACAGTGCTGAACATGTTCCATTCGCCTCGTGACACAAGAGTCAATTGTCTTAGAGGGATTCTGGAATGTCGAGGGGAATAGGAAGCACTCATATTCCAAATGTTTCTTTGGAAGAACATGCACCATCACTCTACTCTACAAATCATCATGTACACCTCTCTTCCTTTTTAAATTGAAATATCACATCACGGGTATCAGATCCAATGCAGTGACTACAAACACAAATGAGGTGTATCTCATTTTCAAGCCGCAAATTGCCAGTACAGATTTCAAAGGCCTTTATTCATCTGCACCACTTGTGGCCTAGATGTTAGTGTCACACTGAATGGCGGAGCAACCCCCAGAGACAGTGATTCAGAAACAGCAGGGGCTCAGGGCCCAAATAACTGCAGTAACACAGTCTTAGAGGGCCCAAATAACAGCACGATCACAGTCTTAGAAGCTCACCTTTGGCAGAGCACTTGTGTCCAGAATTAATTAATGTGTTCTGTTTTGTGTACTTCATGTATAGTAAAAGAAGCATAGCTTAATACAGAACAGTTTCAAATGGATCCAATCTGTTATGGTGTGAAAATTCAGCAGTCAGATGAACAAAGGACACTCCAAAAGAAATTTACATCTTCTTTTGCGGATACCACAACTGATAATGTGCTTTATGCATGAAGAGCTGGTAGAGAGTGTCCTGCTATCATCCCATTCCCTAAATACAAAGGCAACACCAAACTAATAAAGTAAAAACAAAGACACTAGCACTGAAGGAAATCATTTTTGTGTGGATATTCCCATTGTGAGAGAGCAGAATGCAATTACTCAAAGTAAGGTTACAGTGGCTTAAGAAGGCTGACTCATTGCCCCATGCCGAATGCTGTAGTGGGCAGAAGCAAAATGGGAATGGCACAACAGTCCAATGGATGAAGAGCGATGAAAGAAAGCCCTTTTAAGTAAGTATATTATACATTTTATTTGGTAAAATTGAACGCCAGACCCAAAAAATAAAATCCAGCTTTTCCACTTGACCAAAGTATGTGATATTGGGTAAATCACTTTATCTGCAGGCTCATTAGTTTCACATATGTGCTGAAAATGTAAAATAATAGATACACTTCAATATGAAGTGTGCACTTTACAAACAAAAGAACTAGAACTAGCAATGCAAATAGGCCTGGTGTAGGAAAGCTTGCACAATGATTAATTTTTGTATTACAAACATATGCCAGAAAAAAAGAAAATATTCTGCCATAGTGGCCAATTTCAATAAAAATTTAAATTAAACAAAGAACATATTTAACATATATAATTTTAAAGGACAGTATGGATGATGCATAGCTGGCATCTGTTCTTAAACAGTTATAGAAACCCTTTGCAGTTTTGCTGATCATCACAAGAGAATATGAACCGTACTGACACAAAGAATAGTTAGTACTAGATGTAACATGAAGTTGTTGGTTAAATACAAAAGGATGAAAAAGTATAAAGGAATAAGAAGTGGAAAGATAACAATTTTGGAAAAGTAAACTATTGACCCATTAGCCCATTTGAGCTGGCCTTCGGTGTTGATCTCCTAGATGGGGTGTGATTAGGAGAAATGCGCCACTCACCATTCAAGAGAGCCAATGACGGAAGTGGGTCCAAACTTTGCCCCATGCTGTACGCTATGGTGGGCTGAAGCAAAATGTGAATGGAAGACCAGTTAATGAAGATGGCCAACCCAACACCCCTCTATATATTTTTTATTTGTTTCTTTTATTACCTATTGCTGGTGAGAAAGCTACAGCTGTGTCTAGGCCAGACCTAATAAGATGACTAGAACAAAACATTCAGATTATTGAAGGAGATTTTAAATAACTCATAAAAATGCTTGATAACTTGCGACTCATAGAGGTATCAAAACGTTCTTGAAACAAAAACGATGTGAAGCCAAACATAAAACATTTCAGAAATTATTTTCATCTCAAGTGAAACACCATATCAAACTAAAACGCCTGTTTACTAAACATTTTCATATATTGTTTATTATCAGTATACACAGGCATATATTGTTGACAAATTCAAATGGGTGATGGACCTCTGTGATAGTAATGAACTGTACACAATACATCTTTCTACAGTATATGCCTATTAATTTAATATTTCCTCACGTTTATGAAAGAAACTTACAATTCTATTAAAGGCAAAAAAAAGAGCAGAGGCATGCTGGGACCCTAATACTTCCCCCCCCATACCACCGGGAGTACATAAGCAGTACTAACCCAGCATCCCGCCTGTTCTTTTTTCCTGTCTGTCGACAGTATGGTGGTGTGCTGGTGCTACTCCTGCTGGGCTGCTGTGGCTGTGCTTCTCTTCCCCCCCTTGCCCGGCTGCCTGGCTGTGCAGGCGTGGGGTTTTCCGAGGGCTTTCTTCTGGCGTGCTGGGTATGCTGAGAGTCTGTCCCTGTTGGAGTCGGTATCCTGTTTGATCTCCCAGTCCTTTGCGGCTGGGGCTTGGTCTCCCGGGTCTCTTCCGGGTCGCATGCTCCTCTTCCCGAGCCTGGCCAGGTGGATGTGCTGCTCTTCCTGTGTTTGTGTCGGTCTCCTGATGTCCTGGCAGTTGGGGTGGGGGGGCCTTGTTCCTGGAGTTGCCCCCCCCTTCGGGTGAGTACCGCATGCTGGATTTTTTTGTTCTTTATTCCACGATGTGAATGCTGGTGTGGGGTATCGAGTGCTGGTGTGGCGTGTTCGTTTCCTTCCTCACCTTTGGGGGCTGTGGCTCTGCATTTCTGTTTCCTGCCTCTCCCCACGTGACACGGCTTGGCGGTGTATTGGCTGACTGCCCGCCCTTCTGGAGAGTGCCGTGCGGTGCTACAGGGACTCCTGGAGCTGCCGGGGTTTGTACCCGGGACCTCCTTCATGCGTGGCATATGCTCTCCCTCACTTCCTCTGCAGGTGTCCTTTTCGGGGTTGGATTGCTGGCTGTGTTGTGGGCGGGTGGCTGCGGGTTCCTCTGTGCCCAGTGGCGGTGGGGGCCGTGTTGTTCCTGTTGGCCCCCGCTCCGGTTGTTTTTCACCAGCGCGCCTGGTACCCGTTTTGCATATTCTGGGCGTCTTCCTGCCTATTGCCCTGGCTAGGGAGCTGGTCGCTGTTGCTCTCCATGCTGTGGCTGTGCCCTGTTGCCCAAGGGCTGGTCTACGTAAAGGCGGTGATTTGTTCCGTGTGGTATTCCTTGCTGGTGGCCTGCTGTGCCTGTGGGTCCTCCTAGTCTCCGTCCCCGCTGTGCTGGTTGCTTCTGGCATAGGCTGCCCTGGTTCGCCTTGGTTTGGGGGGCTGGGTTTCCTCTGTGTGTTCCTGTCCGGGCTGCTTTCCTTCTCCTCTGGGCTGGCCTGCTGCGTTGTTCTCCCATGGAGGGGGCTGCGTTGGTGGCTGTGCCTTCTGCTGGGTCACTTGGAGGTGCCTGGTTCTCCTCTCGGCGTGCTTCGGGGCTCTTTTTCCCCCCGTTCCTCTGTCTTGTGGGGATGCTGGTTGATGGTGGCACTGTATCGGGTGGCTTGCGTGGGATTTTTCCACCTATGCCTCTTCCTCTTCTGGGGCTCCTCTTCTCTGCGGGCCAGGGGCTGGGGGTCTCCCGCTCTGCTGCTGCTGCTGCTCGCCCCTGCTTCTTGCTTCGCGCAGCTGGCCTCTGGGTCAGGGTGCTGGCCTGTTTCGGGGTTCAGTGTTCTTTCGTCTGCGCTGCCCCTCTGTTGCCTTTTGGCTTTGGCGCTGGCTTCCTTTGCCTAGGATTGGGGGTTTGGTTCCCTTCTGTGGGGCTACCTTCCTGTGCTCCTCTCCCTTGGTCTATGTGATGGGTGTTTCTGCTGCGGGGCTTCTCCCTTTTGTTTAGCTACCTTCGGGTGGTGCCCCTGCTCCTGGCCTCTCATGCTCCTACGTTTTCTTTCAGCACTGTTGGGGAGGGGTTCTCCTCTCCCTGGCATTCTTTGGCTGCTTTTCTGTGTTGTTGGCCTTTGTTCTTTCCGTTTGGTGGCCTGCCTCGGATTAGCTTGGGCTTCTGTCGCCTTTGTGATGGCTGGTTCCCTTTTTTTCCTGGCTCTGTATGTGCTTGCTCCTGGGGTCCCCTGGGTTGTTGAGGTCTCCCCTGCCTGCTTGCTTCTGCCTTGCCCTGTTGTGTTGGGGTCGCCTCTCGGTTCCTCGGCAGCGGCCTGTTGGGGTTGCGCTTCTGTTCCCCTTTCTTCTGGTTCCTCAGCGGCTCCCTGCACCCGGCTGGTGGTGGGTCGGTGTTCAGGCTCCTTGGGGGGCTGCATGGGGGTGGGTCCTGTTGGCTCCCCTGCATTCCTGTTTGCCTGCCGCGGGTTTCCCGCTTTCTTTCTGTCCCACTGCGTCCCTCCTTCTCGGGGTGTCGCAGGTGCGGGTGTCGTGGCCTGGCCTTGGTTGTGCTGCATCCGCCCTTTTTTTCAGGTGGCCTTGCCTCTGCTGTGGGCTGGCTGTTGTGTTGTGGCCTGTGCTCCGCTTGCATTGCTGGTTGTGCGCCTCCGCTTCCTGGCTTCGGCGTGGTTGGTCGGGGTTTGGGGCATGGAGACTCCTGGTTCCTGGCTTTGTTCCTCCAGTCCCTTGGGTGGCGCCTGGTCCCTCTTGCGGCTTCTTGGTGGAGTTTCTGGTGCTATCTGGGGCACTCTGCCTATGCCTAGGTGGTTTGTGCTGCCTTGGTTGTGGCTGTTCTGTTCTCCTTTGCCCCGGCCTGGGGCTTCGGGTGCCTTCTGTGTGCATGGTTGCTTCTGGGGTCTGGCTGCTTCTGTTCTTGCTTACTCCTGCCCTGGCTCTCCCTGTGCTTGCCTTTGGCTTGCTTCGGGTGTTCCTGCCTGCCCCTCCTGGTTCTGCCTGTGTTCCTGCCTGGTTTGTTCCCAGTTGAGGCCTCCTGAGGGTGCCTGATGCAACTTCGCTGGCTGGGGTTGTTGGGCGCCTGCTCTTCTTTTCCGTGCCCCCCCCCCCCGCCTCCGGGTTGTGTTTCCGGTGGCGGTTCGCCTTTTGGGCACTGGGGTTCGTGCCGCTGCCATTAGGGCCTGGCTGTCTTTTGCTGCTGCTGTGTCCTTGGCGGGGCGCCTGTTTCCCCTCTTCTGTTCTGCAGTTCTCCCGGTTGGTGGCCTGTGGCCGTGCTCCCGTTCTGCACCTGCTTACATCTGCTCTCAGCTGTTGTGCTTGGCCGGGCAGGTTTGGTGCCTGGTTGGCTGCCTGAGGATGCCGAGTGCTGTTGGCTTTTTGGTCCGTCTGCACTCTGGTGCGTTTGTTCCCTGTGGGCTTCTGGTCTTGTCTGGTTCCCGTACTGGGTGCCTGGCTGGGTGTCTGCTGGGGCTTTCGGCTCCTGCATGTTGGTCTTCTTTTTGGGATCTGCGTCCTTGCCTGGGCTCTCTTTTGTGTCCTGGCAGGGTGCTCTGCGATTGTGGCCACGTCCTCGTGGGTCCTTCGTGGCCTTCTCCTGCCGGCGGTTCTCTTCCCGGTCTTGTTTCGCCTAGGTTGGGGCCTTTGTGGGGTCCTGTGGCTCCGGGTCTGCCGGCTTCCTGCTGGTTCAGGTTGTCCTCGGGCTGTGCCTCCTGGGCTTCCTGGCTGTTTCGGCCTGCTCTATGGGGTGTTTTGCTGGGTGTTTCCTGGTTTTGGTTTCCTGGTTCGCTTCTGCCTCCCTTGCTTCTCTGGGCTTTGTTCCCAGTGTGGGTCTGTTTGGGTGCCCCTCTCTCTGCTTGGGGTGTGGTTCCGTGGTGCTCTTGCCTCAGTGGGGTCCACCCTCCTGGCGGCGGGTTGTCTGGGGTCTCCTGCTGTCTGGCTCACTGCCTTCTCTGCTTCCTCCGGATTCCGCTTTGGTGGTTTCCTCTGTTTCTTTCCGGCCTCTGTGTGGTCCGACGGTGGTGTGCTGGGGGTTCCCTGTTCCTCCCTGCCCTTTTGCTATGGCTTGGGCGCTGCGTGGGCCCCTTCCGGGGTTTAGTTGGGCCTGCGGGTCCTCCTGCGTGGTCCGGTTGCTTGGCTCTGGTCCTGGCTTCCTGGTTGCTTTGGCGTTTGTTGCCATGGTTTGTGCTGTTTTCTGGGCTCCTCTCTGGCTTTGCTGGAGTCGGGCCTTCTGGACTTTTGGTCTGGGTGCTGTGCGCCCTGTGGCTGTTTCTTTTTTCAGCTGCTCCTGCCCATGCTGCTTGCTTGGCCTGGGTGTGGGGTGCCTGTACGGTCCTCTGCCTTCTTGGCGCCTGCTTTTTTCTGCCCTCTGTGCCTGGTGTGGGGCTGCTGGGTGTTCCCGGTTGCTCTGGACTCTGGTCCTGCTCTGTTTCCCCCCCTTTTGGGGTTGGGGTTTTTCTGGGGGTTGTGGCCGGTGGCTTTGTCCCTGCCCTTGTTGGGCTTGTTCGTTGTGGGTTTCCGGTCTTGTTGGCCTCTCCTTTTCTGGCCGGCTTTCGGCTGGTGCTTCTCGGGCGTCTCTGGCCTGTGGTCTTTGGGTTGGCCTCCTCTTCCCCTGCTGTTTCTGCGTTCGGTGGCCTTCCTGGTTTGGTTGGTGGCCTCCTTCCCTGTGGGGTTTTTGGCCTGTGACTTTCAGGTGTTTTTCCCCTTCCCTGTCTTTTCTGTTTGGTTGGGGTATTGCTCCTGTTCGGCTCTTGCTCTGGTCTCTCTGGGGCCGCGCCGTTCGGTTTGGTGGGGTGGGCTGGTTTCTGGCCTGTGCTTCCTCGTTCCTTGTTGGTTTGTGTCTTTGTGGCTGCCGTGTCCTGTGTGCCTTCACATTGGTTGTGGGCTGGGTGGCCTTGTCTGGTGGGTTGCTTGGCCGTGTCCTTTGGGTCTTGGTTCCATTTGCCCGGTGTCCGGTTTCTCTGGTTGGCGGCCACCTTGTTGGGGCCCTGTCTTATTGGGGTTATTTTTGGGTTGTCTCCGGTCCTTGTTTTGGCCCTGCTGTCCTGTTCTGGGTTGCGGACCGGTTGTCTCCTGCGGTTCCCTTTTCCTCCTTCTCGGTGCTCCCTTGGGTTGCTGCTTTTGTTGTGGTTTCCTGGGTGTGCTTGTGGGTGTGGAAGGCCGGTTTTCTGCTTTAGTATTCTCCAATAAGTTCATGAATGGGACGAGGACATAAGAGACCTAGGGGTAATGTTCTATTACTTACCAGTAATCTTCATTACCCCAGGTCCCGTTGTCCTCGTCCCATTCATGCACCCCTCCTTCCCTCCCGGGCTGCCGGCCTTCCTGTCTGGGCTTGGTTGTTCAGGCGGGATGCTGGGTTAGTACTGCTTATGTACTCCCGGTGGGAGGGGCAGTATTAGGGCCCCAGCATGCCTCTGCTCTTTGTTTCTGTCGGGAGATGGTTATCTCCAATAAGTTAATGAATGGGACGAGGGCAATGGGACCTGGGGTAATGAAGATTACCAGTAAGTAATAGAAGAATACAGACTACAATACACATGTGAAAAATACTATGGAATACACAGCTATAAAACAACCAATAACAAATTATCTTGTCCATCAAAAGCCAAAACTGACCCATAAATAAGACTTCTGGTTTTCCGTTTTTACTGATACAGACAGAATATGTGTTTCCTGTCTGTATTTATTTTTAGAAGTGGAAAAATACTGAAAATGATGCTTCTTATAAGAGACTCTCCATGCTGTCTTTCATGAATTCCAGGCAAACGCTAAGCAGACAGACAGCATGGTGAGTGAAAAAAACATGATGAAATGTCCTTAAATACAGGCATATATTAACAAATATTTGTAGCATAACACTAATATGCACCTGTGAGTGTAGTCTTTTGCTATAACGTGACAGGCATCCATGTATAAGTGCATGTCCATAAGTTAAATAAACTTGTAAATATGCCATTTTGCTGCTCAATTTATTCTCAAAACACAAAATAAATATGAGTAAATACCAATAAGAATGTTGAATAATTAATATGGGAAATACAGACAGAAATGTTAAAAAAAGAAATACCCTAAAACCGGGAGCCCTACCCATAATCCTCTTCCTTCGTGATTCTCAACGGGCAACATCATCCCAGGTTTTTGTGTCTCCTTTGAACAACTAGGATGTTTTCATAACACCACGGAGAAAATAGGGTCCAAGGGATATTTTAAGACCTGCCCTAGTTTGTATCCCCAAACATCAAATCACAAAACTTATAGAAAACCGGGGGTCTTATCCAAAAGCCAAATGTAATAGACTATAAAAAAGGCGCAACTGTTACCAAATCAGTCAAGGATACAAAATTCCTGTGACGCTATAAACGGAGAACATAACAGTGAATAACAATCAGAACCACAAGTGATTGTTGGTGAGACTCAAAAGAGATATCTGTGTGAATAATGGATTCCCATCAAATGTCGTGCGATGATCAATATTCTCATTTGGTCATCCAAAATCTTGGGGCGGTCTGTCTCTTGATCATTGAGACCATTTCCACACTCAATCTGTGAGATATTCAATGGGTCCAGCCCACAATCACTGTGCTGACCATGAGGAAGATAGAGTCATATTGGAATCAAAATTGGTTGTTTTCTATAAGTGTTGCAACTAGGATGTTTGCCTTTCCTTGCCGAGAATACAAAATCACATCATGAACCATCTTCAAGACACAACAAAATTGTAAATAAATGCAAAAAGTATCCATAAATACTCATATGGAGTCATAACAGAAAACTGTTCATAAACATTCTAGGGGTGGGCTTAACTATGTGTTACTGTTGTGATGCAAAATTTCCAAAATTATGCAATTATGCCAGCTTAAGCAATTAAGAGTAATATGGGGCAAACATCCTACAGCAGGAGCACAGGAACAACAAACTTAGAGAGAGAGCGGCTGCTGGCTACTGCTGTTCGTGTCCTGTTATTGCTATTTTTTTAGTATAAAATGCACCTTCTGGCCCATTTTGGATGCAAGGGTGTATTTTGAACTAAGACAATAGCTCTAAAAGCTGGATGAAGTTTCTAACTTAATTACGCATTATTACAAGTACTTTTGAGGTAATTATGAGTATTTATGCTAGAGACTTACGCTAATTACTGAAATTACTCAACCTACTCCGGCGTAATTAAAATGTCTCTCAGGCCTAAACAATTCCCAAATGAGATCCATTCTCATATTCCATCTCAAGCATGGGTGGAAACAATTAGGCATAGATCTATTATTTCAAGGCTAATTCTTCGCTTTGTGTTCTCACTATAATTGGAACTTGTATTCACAGTAGCTAGGACATTTTACATTCTCTGACAGCTGTGATTATTCTTGTTGAAATAATATTATTGATAACTAAAGAAGCAAAATAAATCTTTTTGAAAATTACTCAGGTGACCTGGCTACCTCCACAATCTTCCCTGTAGTCTAGCACTGGGGAAAAAGGCTTTTCAGGTTACTGCTTCCTTTGAAAAGTGAGCTTATAAAACTATCAAGCATTGGTAAATGCAATATGTTTCGCCTATGTGGTTATTAATACTTTTTTGTTGTTGTAAGTTTTAGCTTGGTGTGCAGGTGTACAACTGATGTGCTAAACTAATATTTGAATGGTGGTACCCGGAATGCCAGAAGATATGGGTGTGACATAAAATAAAAGTGTCTTACTCTCTGTTGGACACTGTAGGAGAATAAGGGACACCAATACAATCGGCTGAGCCAGGGTAAACAAAATGGTTAAAAAAAATGCAAGTATCTATTACTGCTCCAAGCAGGTGAGTTCAGTTGCTGTCACAAGCTCCTGGTGTCCAGGTGTTGGGATGAAAGGCAGAAACAAGTAAAATGTGGAGACTGAGGAAGGCACGCTAGTGTGACACTAATTGTGCTGAAAATGCTCTGGCAAGCGACTTACTAACAGTAAAGTATATGTGGAGCCATGATAAAGGCATGCTGGTATGGCACTAATTCTGCTGAAGTAGGGCACCAAATGAGTGTGCAGCTGCTGGCTAGACTAATGCGTTGGTCTGTGGTATTCCACTGCCTATTCAAGCCACCAGCGGACCAGACTTTGTCCTAATCAGGGATTTGTGCGGGGAGGCTAGATGAAGGGTGCAGGGTACAGTGGTGGCCCACCAAGTTCTTATAAGTTGTAGGATAGCACAAAAATTACCAAGAAGAGGCTGGGCAGGTTGACATGTTGAGGTTGAAAGAGAGGAACAGGAATGCCTCGGAGTGGCAGGAAGGCGGGGCATCAGTAGATGCAGAAGCGGTAAGGGGTGTGCTTAAAAGCTGCAGGACAATGGAAGCTACAGAGGGGTGACTGGCCACATAAAGGAAGCGGAGGGGAGCCACTGCAACCTGCTAGACAGGGCAACACACACACATTGGCAGTAGGGAGCAGTAGTCACATAAACCAGATGCAGTTCAGGCACAAGGTTCACAAATGAACTGCAGAGGGTCCAGGTTCTAAGCAGAGGCGGCATGGGCAGGACAAACAGTAGTAAGTTCTGTGGAGGTGCAAAAAGTACATGCATAGAAGCATCTGAGGAACACATCAGGACACAAATAAGTTTACTGGCCAACATGGCTTAAATAGATTTTTTTAAAGCACTATGACACAGCCAGTATTGACTGCGTCATAGCACCTTTTAATTTTATTTTACTTTAAGTTATGTTGGATAGCAGCCGGTGCTCCTGTGCAACAAATAAAAAAAACAGCTTGGGGGTTTGAACCAAGATGAGGACAGAGGTTGTGAAAGACATCGGAGGGTGGGAGGTTGAGTGAAACCCCAGGGATAGGGAGGAGTAGGGTTGAAACCAGAGGTAGGCTGGAAATATTTTAGTGTTGTGCATGAGTGCACAAAATGCAGCTGTTGTACTGTCTTGGTTCGCAATGCTTAATGGCTTAAAAAGTGAGCAACGGAGTGTGAACATTTTACATTGTGTTGTGTTGAGTCAGTGCTGAATTACTAGCTGACTTCTTGTCTTTCATTTTTCACTCCTGGGTTTTCCTTTTAATAATGTTGATGTTTGTTGGTTCAATTGCGCTTGAATAAGACCACAATTCCCATAATGCATTAATGCACTCAAAAAACAAAATGTCATGAAGGTAAATTTCCCCTTATTTCATTGAAGTAAAAAAAAAAGTTTTGGTAATTACACATAATTTTAATTAATGGTTTAAAATATTTGGAAGCTTTTTATGAATCTTGTCTTTCTATATGCGCTGTACAATGAGGAAGTGGCGTTCCAGTAACACATCTACATATTCATGCTGGAATGCATCACTAAAGCAACAGAAACTTTCAATAGCCAACAATGAAAGGTGTGTTTGTATTGTCGGGGAAGAGAGGCAATGAGTGTTAGTGAGGGGCCTGATGTAAGATATGTCCATTCACAAATGCATACTCAGCTTATTATGGGATCTTGAGACTCGATCATAAAAAGGCGTGGCCAGAACTAAAACAAGTTTTGTTCTGACGTAGTGGGAGGCGGGAGGCATAAAAGGACATTAAAAGGGGGTGGGAGGGGTGTGAACAATGAAGTGGGAGGGGGTTGGAGGGAAAGGGAAACAACAAAGACGTGGTAGGGGGAGTGAGGGATGGAGAGAGGTAAAGAGAGAGAATGCAAACCCATGTGCTCTTAAGGCGTGCCCAGTACCAAATAAAAATACTGCAAAGCAATAATTACAAGTACGCTGCCATCACTCTGCACGCTTAATGGAGGCTTTCAGAAGTGTTATAAAAGAATAGTGTTTAAAGCAAAATACCACAAAGCACTAGTTAAATATGCCTTTGATATGGCTGTTTGTGGGGTCTCTGCAAGCGCCAGCCTCCGAGTATCAAGGTATGCAAACAAAAGGGAGCACAAGAGTGGGTCCCTGCTTCAGCCACAGGGGACTGGTGAGTGTGCATTGCGATCGGAGCGTTGGCTTCCCACAAAGTGGACAAAACTTGTACTTGGGCCATGGGACACTGATAGGAGAAACACATGCATAACAACAGGAAATAATATGCTACAGTCAATAGAAAAGAAGTTAAAGTAAGTCGCAAGCACACAAACCAATGAAAAGTAAGGGTGGGATGTAAGCCTCTTGCAAGATTTATATTAAATGCAATAGATTACACAAGCACAGCCCAAGCGCTGTGCTGGTGAAACCTAAAAAAAAGCATTGTGATGCGGCCAGTGCTGATTGCATCATAGCACCTTTTTTCTTTACTTTGAGCCATGCTGCACAACCTGGCTAAACAAAACATTGACAAAGCCAATAGCTCTCACATTGGCGAGATTTGTTGGATTTACTAATGCTTGTTGCATTTTGTTATTCCAAGAAAACCTCATTATGTGCACAGTTGGAAAATGTGTGATACAATATTCAGATTCACTTGAAAATTATTTAGGATGACTACCTAAGAGCATATTAATGGTCCTTTTGATTTCCTTGAGTATGAGGCACTAAATATGCCCTGTTACACTGTTATTCTATGAGCCTTTTTTCCATGAGCCTGTTATACCAAGACACTTTATTTTTAAAAACAAATGTTATTAGTTTATTTTGCACTGAGATGGGCACACGCCCTACAGCGACCTGTAGGGGCAGAAGGATGTTATTTGGTCCAATAACTACATTTCGGTCAATAAACGGTACCTGCCAAATATGCAGGTGAAACAACATGAACTTTATATAGACAGCTGTCGATCTCCACATTAGTACATACGGTACATACGGTACATCAAACTCCACTCCACTCCGGGCTATCTCACAGGGGAATACCAGGACGGGTTCCCTAAGCAAGCGCCTTGAGACCCCTGGGTGATTCGTGCGCTATATAAATCGAAATACATTTACATTTACATTTACATTTACAATATAGCAAAACAGCAATGGTTCATAGTGGTATAACCTAGGGTAATAGATATCAGCGATCGAGGGGTGCCACCCAGGGATCCACATCAGGCAGAGCAGGGAGATCGATTCCTCGATATGTCGCCTACCGGGTCCTAATTTTACGATGTTTCTTAGCGCATCCCCAGGCATCAAAGACAGCAGCCGTGTGTTGTCAGTGTCTTGTATATTTGCCTGATCTTATGGAGACCGAGATCACCCATTAGTAGGCGGCCTTCCAAGGGTTGAAATTCGGGGAGAGTCTCCAAAGTACAGATCTGGGGGGTGAGGGCATGACGGAGGTGAAGAAATGTATAGAATTGTGACTTATGTAGGTCAAATTCGGCCTGTAGTTGCTGAAATGACTTCAATGTGGTGCCTCGTAACACATCCCCGAGGGTTGATAGCCCCACCATGTCCCACCCCCGGAACCCACCCAAGACGGCCACTGATCAAAGATATGTACCATGCCACAGGGGAGTTTGCTGGGTGAGTTTCCCATTGCAACCCCTCTGTCGGGAAGAAGCTCCAAGAGTGTGGAACTATACAATAGATGAAGAAGAGGGACCTGCTCCATTGCTGCGTTCTCTATTGAATAGGCCGGATCTGTGGGGGAGTTATACCACCATTCGTTCATTGCTGCAATCCCCCCACTGTAAGTAGATTGTGTACAGGTACGGAGTGCAACACGGACTGCCCCACCGTTCCGGAGGAATTTATTTTGTATGCCCGTGGCTTGCGCGAACCATGAGCATGGGATTGGGTATGGGAAGTTTTGGAGTCGGTATGAGATCAGAGGCAGTAACACCATCTTGAAGATGGCTGAGCACCTGTAGAGGGAGAGGGGGAGAGAGGACCATATTGCTGTTTCATTTTTAAGACTTGTTAAGATCGGGGTGATATTGTGTGCCCAGGTCATTTTGGGGCACAGAGATACATAAATCCTGAGATATTTGAAACCATCCGTTGCTCGGATGAGCTGCGAGGCCCATGAGTCACGGCCTTGATGTCCACACACTGGAAATAAAATAGATTTGGTGGGATTTGTATGGAGGACGGTGGTGCTTCTAAATACCCTGAGAATTTCCAGTATACGGGGCCTAGAATACCAGGGGTCGGTCATGAAAAAGAGGACGTCGTCCGCATATATCGCTATAAGATCCGACCGTGACCGAGACCAATCGAAACCCCGGAGTAGCGAGTCGCTTCTGACCCAAGTCGCCAAGGGCTTGACCAAGAGGGCGAACAACAATGGGGACAGGGGGCAACCCTGTCGGGTACCTCTCTGGATTGGGAAGGAGCAGGATCACTCTCCCGCAATGCGAACCGATGCCGTCAGGTCTGTATATAACAGGTGTACATATGTCAGGAAGCGGGACCCAAAATGAATTACCTCGAGCAATTGAAATAGATACACCCAACTCAAGGAGTCAAATGCTTTATCTATGTCGGCAAGGAGAAGGGTGGCTGGCCGACTCAGTGCTGGAGCCATTGCGTTATGGACTCGCCTGATATTGTGTTGGGTGGCTCTCTGTGGCATGAAGCCCGACTGGTCGGGTTGAATCAAGTCCATGATACAGTTGCGAAGGCTATCTGCCAGGACTTTCCCTAAGAATTTTGGTTCGAAATTAATAAGAAAGATGTGGCGGTAAGAGGGGGCGCATCTGGAGGGCGGCCAGGCTTGAGAAATAACAACATTTCTGCATATCGCCAATCCCCCGGCAGAATAACAAGTTCTGCGGATTCCTGGATGGCCGCCAATAAATGAGGCCCCAGGAGGTGCATAGGGTATCCATTGGGGCCAGGGTGGAGTGCGTTGTGGGCCCAGTCAATTCATCTACCGTGATCGGGGTCTCTAATCGCTCCCAGAGATGATCGGGGAGCCGTCGAGGTGGAATATCTACAAGGAACTCCACAATGAGTTCATCTGATATCTGTTCCTTCTGGGCATACAGGGATGTGAAGTGCCTTGCGAACCCCCCAGCAACACCCTCCGGCATCGTGTATAATGACCTATCTGGACCCCGAATGGCGGGTGTGATCTGCCGGGGAAGCATCTGCCTGGCATTTTGCTTGAGTTATCGCCACATTGATAAATCCAGTGTTGTGACACCTCCCAGATCTCTTTGGCTTCACCTAGTACTGCTGTAATTCCTGTTGTGCAAGCATCAGGTTATGACAAATAATAGGGCTTGAGTTAGGAAGCCAGGGTCACCTGACGTGACTTCAGGGTTTCGAGTTGTTCGCAGTGTGCACGTTTCTCTTCATTGTGGAAGCTAATTTCGGTGCCTCGGATGGTCGGCTTGAGGGCCTCCCATAGGATGCTCCGAGAAGGGGCAAAGAGACAGTTGTCTTCTAGATAAGTACTGATCACTGCGCTGAGCATGTCTCGATAAGCAGGGCTTCGCAGGTGCCAAGGGGACATTCGCCATCGGAAAGGGGGCTTTCGGGAGCATGTATGGAACTGCATGGTGACCAGGGAATTGTCGAAGAGTCCGTGGGATTGATGTGCCACCTGCGAGAATCTGTGTAGAAACATCCGGGGACAAAGTAATAATCTAGTCGGGACTGTGACCCATGCACGGGCGATAAATATGTGTAGTTACATTCTGTGGGGTGGAATTTGCGCCATAAGTCAGCCCAACCCAGGGTGGATGGCAATGTATGTAATTTTGTTGGGCGCGGTAACAGTGGGCTGTCCGGATTGTATTGTCAGTCCAGTGGCCCCATGTTGTCATTCCAGTCCCTCCCTAACAGGGTAGGGCCCACAGGAATATCTCCCCAGACTCCCATTAGGTTATCGATAAATGTAGTCCCCAGCGGGGGGGGGGAGCATAAATAATGCCAATGGTGACTTGTTCGCCCGTACATCAAATGACAAAAAGTAAACGCCCCCTGGATCAGCCTTGTGTGCAATATGTTGAAATTGGAGAATAAGAAAAGCGACTTCCCTGGAACCCCTGGTGAATCCCGCATGGTTTACATGATGAAAGCCAAATCGGGCAAGGAAAGCGACTTTTGTACCTAGTAAATGGGTTTCTTGTAAGAGCAGGGTGTCCGTCCCATACCTTTTTGCCTGATAGAAAACTGTGCCTTGTTTCACCTTATTTAGCAGGCCCGGACATTCCATGAGGCCACAGTAAGGTCTCCAAAAGGGGTCATATCACCAGGTACCATTATTCCATAAGTGGAGGAAGATTAGGGTAAAGAGATCATCGTCGGAATGGTCTGTCTACATACAACTTGAACACGTTAACATACTAAATCTGCAATCCCCTAAGAAACCCTCACCCCCCTGACACCGCCAAAAACCAGGAGCATCTGTTGCAGTGTGAAGAACTGGAAACCCCCAACAGGGGGACCCCCTGTTCCCGCACCAAAGGAACCCATCCCACCCTATAACCATATAAACACGAGGGTGCAAAGAGTCTGTGGCTTAGTAGTCCATGACCTAGCCCCCACACCCACCCATAGGAAGCATAACCAATACAATCCTTAAGCAATTACAGAGCCCAGTGACTTGCTATTCCCCCGCCTTTGGAGCCCCGGGATGTTCAGGGCGACTGCTCAGGACATCCTGTCCAGTCCCGACCCCCGCCATTTCTGGGGCTTGGTTCACCAGGGCCGTCAACTTCGTGAGCCTCGAGAGGAGTCTGAATCCACAGGAGGTGAAGAGTTCAACCTAAGTTGGGGGCTCTCATCAGTCCAAGCAAAGACGGCCTCAGGAGAGTTGAAAAAGAATGACTTGGAGTTGTATATTACACGCATCCTGGCTGGATACAGCAGCATATATTGTGCATTTAACTCACGGAGCCTGCGCTTCGCTGCAGTGATCGATTGGTGTTGTTGTTGGACTAGGCGCATGTATTCTGGAAACACCATGATAGATCGGGAGTCATGTCGGATACTATCTTTGTGGGTACTGGCAAAGCGCAGAATTGCATCCCTGTCGGCATAGTTCAGGATTTTAGCAATGACCGATCTGGGAGTCACGCCAGGGGGGTCTTTTGCGTCAAAGCCCTGTGAGTGTGATCCACTACGAAGGCTGATGAAAGGAGATCAGTCGGTATTAGGTCCGTGAGCAACCTGGTGATAAAGCCAGTCATTGAGGCACCTTCGCAGCCCTCTGGCAGGCCTATGAAGCGTAGATTATTCCGTCAAGCATGGCCCTCCGCATCCTCCACTCTAAAGGCCAGTTCCTGTCAACCCCCATGAGCTTATTTACCTTCTTTTGGAGGGAGGATACCGTATCCCCCACCGTCAAGACTCTCGTTTCTGCCTCAGTGATGCGGTCGACTGCCTTGCGGACGTTCTGACGTAGAAAGGAGATCTTAGAGTCCAACGTGTCTCAGGCACTATTGATTGTTGCTAGGAGGGCCGCATTATCTGGACCTGGGCAGTCCCCTTTGCCACCTGTAGCGCCCCCTGTAGACATTGCAAATTGGTCGATGGTGCCCTGCTTGGAGCCAGCTCCTCCTGGCTTGTCTCTGCCCATCTTGAGAGGTGGCCCGGGGCGTCACGGCAGTGCAGGGGAGGGGGCCGATGCCTGGGACAAGCAGCCTCCGCGTGGAAATGGAGTAGCAGTGTCCGCGTGTATGCAGTCCCGGGCCACAAGGCCGCCGGTCCAGCCCGGAGTAGGCAACAAAGCCAGCAGCCGCCGCGGCTCGGTTCGCTGAGACACAAGGTCAGTCCCTGGAGAGCCCGACCTCCCGCAGTAGGGGCAACGACATGGGCAGTCAGCATCTGTTAGATATAAGTGTACAAGGATACTATATTGGACAATGGCCCAGTCGCGGGCTTCTTGTGGCCACCAAAAGCCGGGCGAGATATTAAGCGGACCCCAGGCAGGTCATCGTCCCCAGGCAATCACTGCATGCTCCTGGCCCCCATCAGGGTGACAAGGGCCCCATCCCCAGGGCCAGCCACGAGAGGTAGTCCAGCCAGTATGTCTGATCCCCTAGAAACAGCGGGATCACAGTACAGCCCGCTCACACGGCACAGTGTCTTCGGAGTCAGCGGGTAGGGAAGGGCAGGGGCACCAGCGGTAGTGTGCAGGGTGGGCGTGGATGAAGGCCCTGTGCTCACCTTCCGAGGCCGCGACCCAGTCTCAGCATCATCCGATCCAGCCACGGCCATAGCCCGGCCCCCAGGGGCTCAACTGCTCCCTCCACGCGAGTCCGGCCGGCCCCGATGGCACAGAGGGTGCCGACAGGACCGTGCCCCCTCAGGCAGTCTCTTGGCAGGAGAAAATTCAGGCAGCTGACCCGGGGAGGCCCAGCCATGCTCCCGGCGAAGCGGACTGAGAAGATGACGGATCATGGAGCGTGGGGGAAAGGGGGGCGGCGGCACCTCTGTGCCGGATCCGGGTCTTCTGTGGCTCTCCCCTCAGGGGGCTCAAGACGTCTGGTGGCACGTCCCACTATCGCCTCCTCCGTCTCTGAGCGGGACCGAGCCCTGCGGTCCGCCACGTAGCCTCCGGCCGGGCTCTCAGGGGAGGACCCGGCCCGCACCACACCGGAGTGATCTCGCCAGGGTACCACCGCTATAGCACAGCTGCAACAGGTATGAGCGGGTCCCAACACTTCTGGATGTTATGGGCGTCTGCTGCTACAAGTATGTACTTCTCTGGGTAGGATTATTTAAGGATATTGAAAGGATTTCGGCGTGGGTGTACGGAGTCCGATCAGGCTACGTCCGCCATGATGGCTCGCCACGCCACGCCCTCTTCCATGACCCTTTTTAAAAACATTTCTTAATAAAAGGTTTTCAAAGTTTGGGAATTTCAAAAGTTTTGTTTATCACTTATGATAAATCTCACTGTATGTATGAACTTGACCTAACAGGATGAGGCAGCATATGGGTGCGTGGACCAGCATGAGGGATAAAAGAGTCTTAATCTGGGTACATGAGCCTCCTTTTCAGGGCTCTGGAGGCTTTCCTTGTGAGGCTGTGCCAAGGCTTGTGAGGCCTAGATAGAGGGTATATTTCACTAGCTAGTGTAGTTCCAAGACTTTTTATATTATTTGTAATGGATGTATGACGTTACAACGCAGGCTATTACAACACCTGCCTTTACAACGCGGTTTTTACATCGCAATCCATTACAACGCATAGTGCTTTTCGGTGTTGGATAGTGAATAGTTTAATTTACTATTCCAACTTCAGTCCCCGTGGACACTAGGGAAGGTTATTGGATAGTAAATTAACCTATTCCCTATCCTAGAGCGCCCCCCAGCGCAATGCGTTGTAATAGTTTGCATTGTAATGACCGCGATGTAATGGTAGTGCGTTGTAAAAGTTTCGTTGTAAAGGTTGTTTACCTTTGTAATAAGTTTGGCAAGATTTTGTAGACAGTGGAACATTGATTATTATCTTTGTAAATATTACTTGTAATCAGGGTTACTGGAAGAGTGTGACTGTAAAGTTGCTGCATTATCCACATATATATTTGACACACTTACCAAATAATGCCATTTGAAGCTAAAATTTACAGATTTTAACAAAACAAAAACATTTTGCTGATCTTTCGAATGGATCAAAAGTAAATAAACTTGCACCTGCGGTACAATGACACACCAGACAATTTCTGAAAGTTAACGGGCCATCTTCATCTATGGATTTCTCTAATTAGCAATGAAAGTGGTGGAAAATACTCTAATTTAATCCCCTTTAACGGACCATGTATTTTTTCAGCGGCCGGAAACAAAAAGTTATTGTAATTATTAAAAGGTGGATGGAATGACTTCATGGTCATTTTTTTGTTTCAATATGAACACAAATTAATGTTTTCATTTCAGATACTGTCCTCAAAGATACAGTCATCTCAACAGCAAGAATAATCAGAAATATATTACATCTTTTTAAAGGCCCAGTGTCTTGAAAAATAAAGTATTCACGCTCAGCTGTTCACACATTCACAATACATTATGCTGTGAGCAGATTCGTGACAAGGATGTTCGGAGTCATTAGCAAAATGCAGATTCTTATTGGTGCGCTCCCTCTCTCCTAGCAACAAGCTCACTTTTTTATGTCATATGCTGCTTTCAGTGGTCCGCTTGTAGCTCTTGTTAATGATGCTAGAAGTCAAGTGCCTCAGCTTATCAGCCCCACCTTGACTTGCAACTCCTTGAGAGATCTTTACCTTGAAAAGTAATTCTAAGATTGTCGGTACTTAGATGAGCTGAACGTTTGACCTGAACGTAACCTAGTAGCAACTCTACAATAAGGTGCTAACCACTTAGGGGCAGATTTACAAGCCCCTTCCGCCACGTTTACGCCACCTTGCGTGACGCAACAGCGGCGTAAACGTGGCGCATCCCTGCGAGACATTTACAACGTGACGCATCTAGGGAGATGTGTCACGTTATAAAGCCCAGCACCTCAATGGGGGCGTTCCCACGCAGGGTGGGCGTTCCGGCGCCTGTGCGCCTGTGCGCCTCGAAAAAGTGCCTGCGTGATATCTACAAGATATCACGCAGGCACTTCCGCAACGCTGCTACATCAAATCCTTACGCCTGCTTGAAGCAGGCATAAGTATTGACGCAGCATGTTATGTATTGGGCGGCCGTGAGCATTGCTGGAGTTGCGACGCGCTTGCGACGCGACTCCAGCGATGCGCCACCCTTACATCATGAGATGCGTCACGCATCTGCCTACCCTTGCGCCACGGCGCGCCGCATTGTAAATGCGGCGCATCTGCCGTGACGCAAGGGTAGTTTTGCATGACGCATTTGTTCTGGCGCCAGAACTCGTAAATATGCCCCTTAGGGTTTTAAGACGGGCAAAAATGCGCACTAGTTGAGATTAGTTTTTTAGGTCTCGTGTGAGCTAGCGCATGCGTTGCAAGATATTTAGTTAGGGCTTTTAAAAGTCCTACCACAGCTCTTTGTGTGGCATTCTGCATACAGTAACGCGCACAGGCACGAGCAGAGGCGCCATATGGCTTTCCTCTCGCTCGGCCAAGCGCGCGCCTCGCTTCAATGCCCCTCCCCACCACAGAGTGCGTCTTGCAGGTTTTTTTTTTACTTTGAGCGCGAGGCGCGCGGCCAATGCTTGTTTAGTTAGGGCATTTGAGATTTATCCCCCTGAATCTCACTGACTAAACTGCACCCCTGCCCACGGGGAGGTAACAAAAGTAGTGGCACAAATCAAGTTTGAGTGCTTTCATCAATTTACTTAAATAAGGGCTAGGTTTGAGTATGATCATAAGGAATGGAAAATGTTATCTTGAAAACACATCAGTTGACAGGTGGCCGCTTTTTTTTTTTGTATTGCTATTAATTGTGGATTTATGATGTACTTTTATAGACTCTCACTTACTTTCACGGAACTGGAGGTTTTGTTCTACAATTAAAAACACTGTTTTAAATATGTGAGAACACACATCATTTGACGTAAATTGCACTTTCAAAATTAAACCCCGATCACTGCAGCTCTGAGAAACAGAATTTATGTCTAGTTTGCAATTCACAATTCTTTTACTTTGGTGTCCTCTAGTGGTACATTTTTTATTACAAATAATTATTTTTCTTTAATCCACAATTTTCTCGTCAAAACATGGCAAATTCCAAATAAATAGTAATACAGAAGATACCCAGGGCCTCATTTATGAAGGCCTTGCGCCGCCGGTGCGTCACTTTTTCCCATTGTAAAAGTGACGCACCGGCGGCGCAAGACCTTAATAAGTTTCGTTTGCTCTGTTAGAATCCTATGAATTGCTGAGAGACGCCATAACCATGCATAGTAAGCAATGCATGGTACGATGATGCAAGTTAATTATTTCCCTCAAAATCCTAGCAGACCTAGTTGCTAGGTTTTTGGAAATCTCCTAATTTGCAAGGGAAAAAATTGCCTTGTGTTTTCTAATTGTTCTGTTGGGCCATGCTTTTTTGTTGTTCATACTATGCTTTACAGTTTTAGAGTATAACAACCCTCTTTGCTCCCTTACTTAATATTGAATGCGAAAAACAGAACTTGTCCATGTGCCGAAATAGACACACTGCGCGACTGAGTTCCTCATTACATGAATTGCTAAGCTTGTTACTTTAGTAAACACAGACAGAACTTCAATGCGATGAAATGGGCGATTATACAGAGAAAATACAAACATTAGCATTGCGGAATGACAGAATCTCAGAGGTGAGATGGCAACGTGGATCGTGTGGGCACAGAGAAGCGGAAGGGCAGCAAGAGAAGCATACACGAGACACTAAATACGCATTCTCATGGTGCTTCACCAACCAGCATTTAAGGCATGCTGACACAAGGATATTAAATAAAAGACATCAGAAAAAAAATTAGAAAAAGATCTGCCCAATGATTAAGCATGACACCCCCTGGTGTGTGTGAGGGCTCTTGCTTCTGATGGATCAGATTCCCTGACTTGATTCATCAGACACTTCCGACCTAGCGTCACCTTTATCTTCTCCTACAATAGGAACTGCACACCTCTGTGTATACATGTATCCCTGGGGGCTTGTGTGCTGGACCTTTATCTGCCCTTTGTCCTTCCTTTTGTAGATTGACTCATGGTTCCTCTGAGTCAGTTGACATAGTGGACCACTGACTCGCTCTTCATCCTGAGGGGCGCACATCACTGGACATGTTACTGGAGAGGCAGCAAACCACGAAGAAACCCGTCAAACCCATCAGACAACTGATGTTTTGGCACACCCCATCTGTAGATCACCTTCATCTGTTAATAGCCCCTAACACCAAGCCCACCAGCCAGGAAGAGGGGAGTCCATAGTGACATCAAGTGCTAAAACAAAGATTGTCCCCACCATTTCAGGACTTGGGTAGTCCAAGCATTGGATGAAGTCTATTTCCTCTGAAAGTCGAATTCCCTCCTGATAGTACAAACCATTCTACAGTTATAGAGCTTGAGCGTCTAAATGGTCAGATTATGGAGTTGCCCTGAAAAAATCACCTAAATTAACAATGCTGAAACGTCTGCGATCCTGCGTATCAAAGTCACCTTATTGGCATGAGCTTTTTTTGCCTTTTAGGATTCAAGCCCTCCAGAAATCGTATCACCATGTGTACCTCTGACACCAAAACATGGAATTCTGAAGTCATAAACATTATGTCATCTAAGTAAATAATTAGATTCGCCCTGAGCTCCTTGACAGACAGTCAATGGTCGAAGCATTTTCAAAAAGAAGCATGGGGTGATGCCAGACAGAAAGAGAGAACCTTGACTTTCCACACACCTTACAGCTAGAGAAACAGGAGAAACTTTTGTTACACGTCTTTCAAGACAGGTCTAACGGATGATTTTGTAGAAGAATATCCCTGAAAAGGTGACCAGTGCTAAAGTGCATGTGCTCTTTGTCTAAAATGTGAGGGCATTTGGTTTCTCCATGATTGGCATATGTGATTTACTGATATGTCCCAGTGCATTGCACTACATGTGACCAGGGCCTGTAAATCAAATGCTACTAGTAGACCTGCAGCACTGATTGTGCTACCTACATTAGTAGCCCTCAAACATGGCTCAGGCCTGACACTGCAGAGCCTGTGGTGCAATTTGTAAACTTCCATTTTGATCTGACAAGATAACCTACTTGTCAGACACAAACGTTTCTTTTATTACAAATAAGTAACCCATAAGTTAGACTCTAGGCAGCCCCAGGGGCAGTCAGCAGCGTATTTAAAAATATAGGATATGTACTTTCAAGTTTTACATGTCCTGGTAGTGAAAAGCTATTACGATGGTATTTCACTATTAAAAGGCCTATCTCTCCATAGCATGTGTATTTGTAAAGCGCTCGTTCACCAGTAAGCATCTTGGTGCTGAATAACAGATGTTTATTTTTACCCAATTCAATGGTACTCATTTTATCAAGCTCAGATCGATTAAAGGCTCAGTGGACCACTGGGCTTTGAATCCGTGACCATGCGGTCAAACGTGGGCCCCTGCAGTGGACACATTAGTCCACAGAGCCACCAGACCCACTAGGGTAACAATGGAGCTGCCTTGTAACATTGTACAAGTGTAACTTTCAATTGGGAAAAGATAGGGAAGTCAAATTGGTGTCTCTGGGCTCACAATAAAAGAAAAGCACATGTTTTAGGGAAGTTTGTTTTTAAATTGCAGCTCTAAAAATGCCACTTTTGTAAAGATGGCATTTGTTTACTGAAACCCTTCAGTGCCTTCTGCCTGTCTCTGAAATACGTGTCTGGGTTGGGTGACAGCTGGGCTTTGTGCATTCCCACTAGACACTCACACACAAAGGGAGCTGAGGTGTGCCACTCTTGTACACTACTCAGACCTTTCTTTGAAGTCTCCCTACTTCAAAGGCTAAAATGGGTATTAGTACTGGACCTCAGACACCATATACTCTGAACACTGCTGGACCGAGGACATTCTACTAGGAAGAAGAGCTGTTTTGCTGCCAGGAGGGACTGTCTCTTTGCTGCTTGCTTTTCTCTGTTTGCCTACTGCCTGCTTGCCTGGGGGTGCAAGAACTGGACTTGACTCTCTACATTATGCATCTCTAAAGGTTCTCCAAGGACTTGTTGGGCTTGCTTCCTGTTTCTGAAGTCTCAGGGATATCGAAGTGTTCACATGCATCTTGCTACCAGCACTTGGGCTACTCTGCTCAAAGGCCTGCTCTTCCAGATGGTGCCAAATCTAGTCCCTGGCCCTTGCAAGTGAGTGTTTGGTGCGGTAACTCAAGAAACTTGCGCATCAACACCAATGTGTCGATCAGAACCGGCACAGAACCGGCACATTTCTCTGCAATATTGATGTATCGCTGCTGGCTTGAACGAAGATGTGGACACTGCTCGCTGACTGCACAACACAATGACCATGACTTACAATGCAGCCTCAACCTTGCAGACGCAGTCTTACTGCACGAGTCTCAGACAACGCATCACCAACGCCTGCAACGCTCATCCCCAGACTCTGACGCTTCCCTGATCCTGCGCAGTTTCATGCCAATGTATCGCTTGTGTGCTGCATGCATGCCTACATCCCAGCGCCCGAAATTGAAGCGCGGGCCAGGCGACCACCGCTCCTTGACATCAACAATATTGTGCCACTTTGGAAAAGATGCTTCGCCTTCGACAATAATGCATCCTCTCCTAAGCTCAACGCATCATCTCGGAGATTTGATGTTACCGAGGTACTGTCAGCTGGTCTGCATGAGTCCAGAATAAAGGCCGTGCTCCATCACGGTGAGGCTGAAATTTCGGATTTGCCCTTATCAAGCGTGACCAGATAGGCCCAGTTGGAGCTATTAATTTCTAAACACAGCAGTTGTGTTTAATCTTGCAAAATTCATACCTTGACTTGTGTGTTGGATTTCTATAGTTTTGGGTCCTGTTTTACTCAGATAAATATTGGCTATTTTTCTAAACTGGTGTGGAGTACGTACTTTTGTGGTATCTCCACTGTGTTAGTCTGTGTGTGTGTGTGTGCACAAATACTTTACACATTGCCTCTTTACTTTAGCCTGTGCCTTGCCCATGCAGCATGGTGTGTGCTGTGTTGCCAGCGTCTGTCCTAAAAGCGAGTCCATGAGAACAGTGTGTATTGACTGACTCCTCCGCGACTATACACCTGCTATTTTTATTTACCACCTCACCTTGGTTAGTTTTCTCCTACCATGTACTTTAACACACCGCCAGGAACTTTCTCCAAGCCAGCGACGTGTGAGCCTAGCAACGCACAATGACAGGCATACATAATTATCCTTTAAATATCGGCACTTGAGACATAAGTTAAAGAACTTCAGTGAAGCAAGGGACTTACTTGACACTAATTTTGATAGACACGTGAAGCATTGAATAATTTAGCTGGGCGGCTCAGTCCGTGATCTGAAATTAACTCGCAGATCCCAGCAGTAGCAGGCATACATTAATTGAGTTAGAGCAGCAGGGGCTCGACAAAGTCAGTGCAGGACAGATAAGACTACCACCTAGGTTTGAAGTTCGAACAATGGTTCTTTGGAGCGAGGATAGGAGTAGAGGTGCTCTGCGAAGAGAAAGGGAAAAAACATAGAAACGAAAGAGGAAAATGCGTACCATGCTCTGTTACAGGATTCCCACCTTTTTGTTTTCAGGTTACACCCTTTTTCTCCTGCAGCTTTCTCTCCCCACCTTGCTACAAGTTTACATTTTCATTTACATTTACATCGATCCGGATCAGGCGCCCCCCACGACTAGGGGAGGGGCGCCCTTAGTTGCGCCGCAGGACTGAGGGGCATATTACCAAGGGTGGCAATAGGCAATTATCGCCGGTTTAGCGGCCGTTTTCGGGCACTAAGCGGCGATAATTCTATCACTCTATTAGCAAGCTGTCGCTAACTGATGTTAGTGACAGCTTTTAAGCGATAGCGAGTGGTTTGGGGCCCGCTGTGCATGTCAGCGATATTTATCGCTAATGACATGCAAAGTGGGTGTACCCAACCTGTTAGCGACTGAAAGCAGTCGCTAACGTCGCTTTCGCCTATTAGCAAGGCAGGCGTAACGATGGAAATATTCCCGCTATCGCCAAAAACCAACGCCTGCTCAGACCAGTTCTTAGCCATGTTATCCATTGGGAGGTGGATAACATGGCTAAGAGCATTTCGTCGCTAATGTGTGAATATCACTGTATTCTCAGCGATATTCACGCATTTCGCCGCTATCGCTGGATATTTTAGCACAATGGAGAAAAACTTTGCTTATAGCATGTTTTCTCCGCTAACATATCCAGCGATAGGCAACGATAAAAAAATCGTCGCTAAGCCTATTTAGCAATAAATATCGCTACTTGTTGGTAATATGCCCCCATGTTCTCCGGAGACTGGTAAGGTGGGGGATCGGGCAGTGACGTTGGGAGACAAGGATGGACCCGATGACAAAAGTGAAACTGATTCCTAATGGGCTATTTAAGCAGCCAAATCCCGGGTCTCCTCCTCTTTGTCTCCTGGGACCACAGAGTTAGCTGCTGGAGCGTCGACAATGCATTGGGCCTGACGCATGGAGAGCCAGTGGCGAGGTGGGTCCTGGGGACCGATGGTGTAGTGATCGTCTGGATTTACTGTCCTAGAAGAATGTTGCACTTATTAGTACTTTTTTAACAGCATTCTGGCTAATGTAACTTTAGTTTATAGCACATGGTCTGGGACAGGACTAGGGTCTATGGTCTGCCACTTTTAGTAACATGTAATCAGTCAATGCTGGGGAGGTAGATCCAGCAACGTTTTGCTTACAGATTTATTATACCTTGCGGGGCTAAGCGCCCTGGCAGTAATAACATTACCTATTTGTCACTGGCGTTTTCAGTAAGTTCGGTCCCAATACTCTCACCAATGTCCAATGCACATGGGCGGGGACAGGACTAGGGTATATGATCTGCCACTTTAAGTAACATGTATTCAGACCTTGCTGAGGAGGTAGATCCAGAAAAGTTTGACTTACAGAATTAATATAACTTTCAGGGTTGAGCGCCCTGGCAGTAATAACATTAGCTATTTGTCACTGGCGTGTTCAGTATGTTCGGTCCCAATACCTCCACTCATGTCCAATGATGACCAATTTTCTCCAGAGGTGAGTAGGCCTGGCTAAACTCATCTGGCTACAGAGCCGGTGCGCAATCCTTATCGAGGCAATTGTCTCAAAAGGACGACAACTTTCTGTGCCACCCGACTAACGATAGTAGCAGCACGCAGGCAGAGTAGTAGGACCAGCCAACTACTAATGGCATATCCCCCCTGTGCACAGGGTTAAGCAGACGACCGAGTGGCGGACTGTAGGATCTTTGCGACAGTCCCACCCGGGCACCCCCCCTCTACTGTCCTACCAGGCCAAACTAACAGCGGTAATCTGCTTTGCCTTGCTGAAATAGGCCACTGACTCATGATCACTGCACGTATTGCATAAGCAGGAGAAGCTCTCTTAAGGCAGAGGCAGTGGCAGGCTGGTTTTGGGGGCTAAAACCAAACCAATCCCCCGACCTCCCTAGGGCCCTAAAGGGCAGTAAGAGGTCCCGACGTAGAGCCACCTTGGAACAATGAGGTCTGGGAGGACACGAAGGAATCCACCACGGCCAACGAAATGGAAATCCAAAACCAAAACTCCCATTAGCACTCTTGAGGATAATGCAGCAAATTCTTCAACCACCTCATTAATACCACAAATTTATTTGATATTCGGCTCCATGAACCCCACAGGCAAATTCACATTTCTGAAAGATCCCGTAACAGCAATCTATACAATGCCAGTAAACCCAAACGGACTCCAAAAACCACTGACACCGAGTAAAGCAACCACGCAGTCAGCAGTTCTACTGACCCCCCCCCCCGTCTTGTCTAAACAACAATCAGGCTAATGGCACTGGAATAGAAGTAATGGGCAAGAGTTTGCAAACAGTCCAAGAGGCTTGGCGGCCGAATAGCCAGGGGAACAACAAATATATGATACAAACACAAGCCCAAGTACACATGGATATCAGAAGTCATGATCGGACGCAAGAACAACCAAAACACCTAACGCCGATAGGTGCCATCAATAGGATAATGGGCAGCTCTCGGGAAAACCTACCAGGAAAAAGTACATTGCATAAAAGCCAAACAACAACAAGGATAACCGCATCGCCAGTACCATCATTAAGCGATATAAATCTAGAACCATCAGGGGTCGGGAGCCCACCGGTCACAGGCAATGACCAGGGATGCTTTAACGCCAGTACCTCAGATGCAGCATATAAGGAACAACCAAATAATCACTCGACCCCAAGACAAGAGTCATGCCTAAGTCGAACAGAGCCTAAATCCAACAAAAATAGCGAAATGCACAATTCCTGGATGGAGTCCCAAATCTTCTCTGACAGGAAAGTAATCCCACTAGCCCAAAGTACAAGGTCACCTATCGAAAAAAAGAAAACAAAACCACCGCAATTGGTCCCAAGCTAATGAAACTATTCAATAAGTTTGTAATAACTACGATTGAGGGGCAAGAAAAAATTACAGACGGCCGGCACCCAAACAATCAACTGATCTTGGTACCAGCAAACAAAGACCTAATTGAGATATCTAGTGGGTCGGAACAGGAAGCACAAGCTCACGTACCCACAGATTTACTCAATAGAGCAAGTGGTGTTCGCCGTCAAGAAACAACAATAATAGAAATTTCAAGTGTGTCAGCATTGCCTGACCCAGTACCCCCAAAACACTCCGGAATAACACGTCTCTCAAACAAACAAGAAGTGGATCACCCAGCCGCCATGGCCGGGGCAACATTTGAGGAACATTCACACAGTGAAGTTAATTCACACAATAACAAGGTAAACCAGAGCCAATGAGTAGGAAAGCACGGTCTCAATCAAAACCTAGAATCCATAATTAATCTGCATAGCGCACTCGGCAACATACTGGAAACTTCAATTAAAACGTTGAATATGCAGTCTGACAAACTCGATATACAAATACACCTCATGAGTACAATTGCGGAACATATATCTAACATAAACAAAAAACTTGATGTTATGCTTAACGCATTTGTAACCCTCCAGGATCAGAATAATCCCCGGGAGTCACCCTCAAATTGCGCTTGCAGCCCTATACTTGAAAAACTAAGGGACTTGCCATCAATACTCAAAAACATTTTAGAAGAATGCAAACGTGCAAACCAAGGCACGAACAGCACACTTAACGGAAGAAATCTCCTTTCACTTGACCACCACAAAGACACCTTCAATGAAGAAACAGTCAAATCTGGAAGGAGGAGTGAAAACCTCACTGTAGAAGCTGTACAGCAAACAATAGATCATAAGCACAAGCAAAAGAAGCCAATAAAAACAAAAATTGGTGAATCAACAGAAGAACAAAAACTAACCGGGGCCAAATCCCCCGTCAGGCTTATTAACAGTCATGGGTCACCGGAAAAAGAACAACCTGAACCGGACAGGAATAAAAATACATACACCCAACAAGTTTTAACCAAACGGCAGAAAAAACATGCGAGAAAAAACAGAAATCAACAAATAAACCGCATACCTGCCAACAAGCAGGCCTTGACCAACTTCCCAATTTTTATTTTCCTAAAACCCTACCAAAACCCAAAACTGACGCCAAAGAGGGAGTACATCATTCAACCACAATGGCCAAGCACCTAAGAAAACCACAGATTCACAGCATCAATAAAGAAGAACAACAGTCCACCATCATGGAAGTAAATCGCATCAAGATAGCCCACAGGATAGGATCAAAAACACCACCACGCACAGAGGAGATTGCCCACGCGTCAAGTTCAAACGCTTCAACAGGTATAGACAAATCAAACAATGTTGATTACGCGACTCAATCTACAGCATCAAGTAGTGCAGATTGGAGTCTGGAGAGCGCCGATTACGACTCCATACAATCAAACAGAATTGCAGGGAGCCCAAAGGCTGAATCAAAAAACCACGGGAACAAATTACGACAAAAAGCCGGGATCTTTCAGCCAGATCACAAACAGCCCACAAGGGAACAGGAGCGCAGAAGGCGCGAATCGGGCAAGCAGGGATCGCAAAGGGCGGTCACCAAGGGCACCGCCAACAAACATAAAGTATCTCTTATCCTACATACATCGTCGAGCCCCATCACCATTCTTAATAAAAGGGATACAAAACGTGCAAGGCAAGTTACAGCAAAAGCCGCCAAGAGCACGCAAGATCAACTTCAAGTACAGATAATTATGAATCAGGATGTTCAACGACAAAGCATAGGACCGGAAACAGAAACAAGGACAGGTCCACACCCCGCAACTAGCATCAATGAATACGCACCAAACACCGAGCTGTGTGGCCAAAAAAGAGTATGTCTGAAAGCAAAGTCCAAAGCAAATATGCCACTCGAGCAACCAGGGATTGATGATCTCAGGTATAAAGTAAAAACCACACTCAACAATGTAAAGGATAATGGTAGTAGCAAAACAATGAGAATTCGGACAAATGACCATGTGCAGTTCATCCCTGAGCAAATGTATGACACAAAATTGGAAACAAAGGGAAGAATACATTTCATTCCCAACTATAAACTCAAGGCACACAAGACTATCTAAATCGAGGAAATATCCTACTTTTGACGTCCGCTATCCCGAGCCTTAATCATATAACATCCAATGACCTACTCACAATTGAATTCATCAACTTCAGAAACAATCCAGCAAAGGAAGGTACCCTCATAACCTGGAGGAACGTGGAAATTGTCAAGGAGATACTCAACGAAACCAAAAAATTCGAGGAGTGGGGAATATCACTCAAAGAAGAAGTAACGCCAGGCTATCCGTCTCCCCTTCAAAGGAAGTACACCAAAAGAGAAAACACCACCCGGGCAAGCCGACCTACATACTCGGTATTGCAAGGAGCCAGGGGTGCGGGATCTCCCAAAACAGAACAGCAGTTTAGACTAAATCATGGCTTAAATGAAGACTGAAATGACACCCAGGTGGGCAAAACTGAATAAAGTTCAGTAAAAGTTCTATCCTGGAACATCGCTGGTGCAAAAGACATTTTAAACGATAAAAGAAAAACAGATACTTGGGATACCTATGACATCATTGCACTACAGGAAACATGGCTAACAGCTCCAATCGATGTTCCAGCCCAAATTAATTTCCATGTTAGTGCAACTCGGACCCAGCGTTACAGGCGAGCAAAGGGGGGTCTATCGGTTTACATCACCACAGCATTAAACATCAAATCCTCCCAATTAGCCGACTCCACTGCAGATATGCAAATAATCAAACTTGAAATGGGACCTGAGGCAAGCATTGGAACAATTATTCTAATTAATATATACGCTCACCCAAAAATCAAAGTAAAAAAAGAATTATTTAAAAAAGTTAATAAAGTAATATTAGCATTCCGCCTTGAACACCCAGCATGCGAGATAATCCTCACAGGCGATTTTAATGCTAACCTATTACACCCTCAAGAAGACGATGATAATATCATCACCGCCAATGAATTCTGGGCCGTCGAAACACAGGAGATCCCGCCAGCAAATAAGTTGGACAAAGTGGGCCGAAAATTGATGTGGGACCTTGAGCAGCAAGGGATGCGAGTGCTAAACGGAAGAACAAAACAGGACAGACCCCCCTCCAGAACTTACATAGGTCCTAGTTCAAGCACAATCCTGGATTACACCATAGTCTCACTTCCTCTACTTGGATTAATTAAAAACTTCCAAATCCTATGCTCACCAGATAGTGACCACTCTGTGCAGCACATTGAAATAAAATTGGCACCGCCTAAACATCTACCAGCCCCAACACCAGTGGGGCAAACGTCAACAATCAACCTGAAACGCTTAAGGTGGACAAGTATCACATTACCTCAAATAGCACAGGTTGCTAAGAACTTAATTCAAACGCTCACTCTGGAAAAGGAATTGAGTGTATACACATGGTCTGCCTTTTTGAACAATCTTCTGATGACCAGAGTCAATCTCAAAAAGAATCCTAAACAAAAAAACAGTAGTCATCTTAGCCGTACTATACTCTCCTTGAGAAGGCGCCTGCGACAATCCATGAGGAGAGCACAAGGTCACCGCTCACAATCCAAGGCTTGGCACGTAGTACGATCCATTAGGAAACAATACAAGAATCAAGTTTGGAACGAGAAAAAAAACGAGGTTACTGACTTTTGGATGAGAATATTACACAATATAAAAAAACCTGATCCCAGAGCATTCTGGCAGCAAGTAAATTCATTGAGCAGATCAGCAAAAACAATAAGCATGACCTGCATCACAGAAACGGTGTGGGTACAGCATTTAATTGATACTTTCTCAATAAATCCAATGACATCTCTGATAACAACAGTAATCCCGGCACATAAAATTCTGAATGCAGGGACCTCAAAGTCCATAGTCATAGACCAGTTAAACACCCCATGTAAGAAACAGCAAGGTAAAGACCACACACCACGACTATTTGAAGAACTAGAAATATTACAAATAATAAGGAAAAGCAGGCAAGATAGTGCTCCGGGACTGAATGGCGTCCCCCAGGCAATTTACAAGGAGGACCCCCATTTCTGGGCACGCAACTTCAACAACCTGTTTCGGACGGTAAGCAACACTAGTCGGATTCCGGAAAGCTGGAGAGGGGCGATCATCAACCCAATCTACAAAGGCGGAGATCGAAAAAATCCAGCTAAATATCGCCTAATAGCACTCATTGATGCTGAGGCCAAGTATTATGCATCCCTGGTGTTAACTGACCTTATAAAATGGTCTGAAGCCAATAACAAAATTCCAGTAAATCAGACGGGGTTTCGCCGCGGCATAGTCACTATGGCCAATGCCATAGCAATAAGCATGATAGCTGAAAAAACTCTACAAAAACATCAAGCACTCTATTCATGCTTCGTGGACTTTAAGGCGGCCTTTGACCGTGTCAGCCGACAACTACTATGGTCCAAACTAAAACAGCAGGGTCTGCCGGACTCAATCTTAAATCCAATAATGGACCTAAACACCAACACCTGGATGCAGGTAAAGATCGACAATGGCCACCGGCTGACGCGGAAGATTAGAACCTGCGATGGCTTAAAGCAAGGCTGTGTCCTGGCCCCCCATCTTTTCAATTTATTCATGGCTGATCTGACATCAAGGCTAGATGGGACCAACGCTCATCCACCGCGGCTAGGAACACTGCCCATAACGCATCTCTCCTATGCCGATGATGTGGTCCTCCTCAGGCAGACGAAGATAGGTCTGCAACGTTTCTTACAAGAACTGGCCGGATACACTAAACTGAACCTTCTGGAAATAAACAGCAAGAAAACAAAGGTTATGATAATAACCCACCGCCGTAAAATACCGCCAATCTTCGTAATTGACAACAAGAAACTGGAAGTAGTGGAAAGCTACAAGTACTTGGGGATACACCTCGACAGACGCTTCAACTTTAATACACATTTCGATGCCATCGAGAAGAAACGGAACTGCCTTGTTACACGCATTTAGTAGTTTATCTAAACAACTAAAAGGCCCATTGTTCACTCCCTTCCTAACAGTAATTAAAACCAAGCTACTTCCAACAATAGCCTACGGCAGTGTGCTACACCACGGAAGGAGTGCACCGCTCTTAGACAAAATCCAAACGAGAGTGTACAAGCGTGTATTCAGCCTTCCGTGTAACACCTCTCCAGCACAGGTCCATCTCGAGTTCGGCCTGCAGTCTCAAACACTGCAAAAAAAATATGAGACAGTAAAATTTTGGTACGACATCTGGATGAATCACGAAATAGAAATCAATCGCGCTATTTGGGAAGCAATGCAAAGCAGCCCTAACTCTCAGTACTCTAAATACTTAAATTCCTCCCTCGAAACCACTGAATTAGCATCATTGTGGAAAATGAAGCTATCCGTATCCACATTTAAACTGGCAGTAAAAAAGGCGGCCAACAGACATTCATCGATTAATGATAAGACAACCCTGAGCCGCCGCTCACATGCTTGGATGGCAATACAATCATACAATAAGCCGGTCCCTGCAGCCTATCTAGGGCTTGCCTTTTTATCACATGTCAAACTCAAATACCTCAGCCTCAGGATGGGCAATTTGCCAACAAACGTCGACCAACCCGCTGGAGGTCACCAGGCACCAAGGAGTACGACCTATGTGGTGCTGCCAAACAAGACCGTATCCATTTGATCTGCATTTGTCCCGCAATGGACCGGGAACGCCGGAGCTCATTAAAGGCTAAACTCATCGAAAAGGAAATTTGCACATGCCGTTCAGCGATCTTACAAGTCCTCTGTTCAGTGGACCCACAACTCATCTGTCGAACAGTTAAATATGTCATTAACTTTGAGAAAAGAAGAGGTATTCTTGTAAAGGGCCAACATTAATCTGACAGCTCTGTAACCGTCCTTCCACTATTGACTCAGCTCCTCAAAGCAGCAAGGGCATCATTTTTTAATTCATGGTTTTAACACTTAAATATGAACGTATTTCCTGACGTGTTTTAATTATAACCGTTTTTTATTTTTGTAATGGTTTTTATTAACTATACAAATAAAATAATTTATTACTAATGGCATGAGAAATTTGTAGTGATGAAGTTCCACGCAGGAAGGATGTAATTCAGGATGTGTTGTTCATGAGAATAACAAGTAGTCAAAGTTCAGAACATCAAATAGTTAAATGGTAAATCAGAGCCCCACCAGGAGCAGACTTTATGCTGCTCAGCCCATGTCGAATTGTCACTTCACCTGTCAGTGTCCCAACATTCCGAGGCACATCATGACACCAACATTCTATTGGGCCTGCTGCACAAACACATGCAGAGCAGGGGAGTAAAATACATAACATTCCCAAATGCAGGATACTACAAAATTGTTGCTGAGGCACTTTGGGGCCTGCTGGCACAATGTGCACTGCTGAGGGGGCATTAATAATGAAATAAATACATAAATTCTGTAGCTACCGTTTGCCTTCCACATGGGCAACACAATTTGTCTTTATTAGGTACTCACTTTAAATAGCAATTGATAGGCACTTCGGTTACATACAAGTAATAAGCATAGGGGACTGGATAAATGTCACCAGTCCAATAGCCGTTCCAGGTGCACAAAATAAGTCGCAAGACATACGCTAAGCCACTTGCAGGCGGTCGCGTATCGGTCGAATTAGACAACATGTCCAATCTCTCTGGAGGCCGCTTGGTTTACGTGGCAATAGGCCACAAGCCTTGGTTTGCAAGTAATAAGTAGTTCGCTGAAGCACGTTGGTGCCTGCCCGCACCAGGTGCGCAGTTGAGTTGGTCTCTCAAGTGGGCCACATTCAATTGTAAGGACACTCGCCAGTGATTGTAAATAATTAGTTGGTGGCTTTGGCGCTTTAGGGCCTGTTGGCACAGTGTACGGGTTAGTCGAGTTAGCCAAATACAAAATCAAATGTAAGGCCAAGCGCCCTGGATTGTAAGCATAAACTGGTTGCTGTGGCGCATTTGGGCCTGCTGCCATAATGTGCACAGTTCACAAATGTAAGGCCAAGCGGTAGTGCAAACGCAGTATCATGCCTTATTTCCTTCCTGCCGTTCTTCATTACATGTCGATAAAGTTTGCCTTGGACCACTTGGTATAGGTGGTGATAACATAATGTATTCACAGGTTCATCTCCAGTACAATATAATTACACTTCATGGGCCTGTATTTCAAGTAATGCAATGTTTGCTGTAGCGCGTTGGGGCCTGCCGGCACAATGTGCGCATCTGAGTGTGTAGGCCGAGTTGGGAGCGTTGCGTTCGGCCAGATCTTGTTTAGGGAACGGAAAGGTTCCCAGGGTGCTCACTTGTGTTACACTTAACAGCGATTCTTTCTCTGTTTCAGTTCATTCCGGCGACCCAGTGCATGTATTGGTGGTGTGGGCATGCCTTGATTTGCAGAGCAGAGCAGCAATTCCGGGGGTCAACTTTGGAGCCAGCGCAAGGGGCCGCAGAGTTTACACACCATTGGTTTGGGGTGCCGGGCCTTACATTACAGGATATGTTCTTAGCAGATTTCAGTAAGCTATTGATTCTAAAATTGTACCTCGCCCAGGTATTTTTATTATTCATGCGGGTGTTGTTCCCGGTTCTAGCGAGTATTAGGAATTTCCTACCAGCTGTGTCAATTTGGTGGTCGGAGGTGATACCACAGGCAACTTGGGTGGGAGCTGATTCGTTGCAGGCCCTGCACAAATTAGTGCACAAGTTAAACAGTTTGATTCATAAAATATTGCGTGGGTCCTCTTCCATGGGTACAATTCGACACAGGTTGCTCCACCTGGGCGGAACGGAGTTATTCCTTACTGATGGGTGTGTCCGAATGAGGTCGCACACCGCTCGTCCCATCAGCGTGTGACCCCGGAGCATGATGGTCGATGTAGTCGGTATCTGCGGGTGCGCTTCTACCCGGGTATTGAGTCTTCAAGGTATTCACTTGGTGTGCTAGCCATCCCTGGACACGTGTTTCGCGTTCATTAACGCTCATCAGCAGGGATTAGGCGTGTGCACGGGGTTGCTGCATGGGCTGCCGAAAATATTCGTAGGTCCAGATACCTCTTAAGACGCGCGGATGCGTTATCTCGAGGTCGTCACCTCCACCGGCTCAAGGGAGCCTGTATATATAGTATGTCCGAATGAGGTCGCACACCGCTCGTCCCATCAGCGTGTGACCCCGGAGCATGATGGTCGATGTAGTCGGTATCAGCGGGTGCGCTTCTACCCGGGTATTGAGTCTTCAAGGTATTCACTTGGTGTGCTAGCCATCCCTGGACACGTGTTTTGCGTTCATTAACGCTCATCAGCAGGGATTAGGTGTGTGCACGGGGTTGCTGCGTGGGCTTCCGAAAATATTCTTAGGTCCAGATACCTTTCAAGGCGCGCAGGTGCGTTGTCTCGAGGTCGTCACCTCCACCGGCTCAAGGGTCACACGCTGATGGGACGAGCGGTGTGCGACCTCATTCGGACTTACTATTTGTACAGGCTCCCTTGAGCTGGTGGAGGTGACGACCTCGAGACAACGCACCTGCGCGCCTTAAGAGGTATCTGGACCTAAGAATATTTTCGGCAGCCCACGCAGCAACCCCGTGCACACGCCTAATCCATGCTGATGAGCGTTAATGAACGCGAAACACGTGTCCAGGGATGGCAAGCACACCAGTGAACACCCTCAAGACTTTAAACTCGGGTAGAAGCGCACCCGCTGATCCCGACCACATCGACCATCATGCTCCGGGGTCACACGCTGATGGGACGAGCGGTGTGCGACCTCATTCGGACTTACTATTTGTACAGGCTCCCTTGAGCCGGTGGAGGTGACGACCTTGAGACAACGCACCTGCGCGCCTTGAGAGGTATCTGGACCTAAGAATATTTTCGGCAGCCCACGCAGCAACCCCGTGCACACGCCTAATCCCTGCTGATGAGCGTTAATGAACGCGAAACACGTGTCCAGGGATGACAAGCACACCAGTGAACACCCTCAAGACTTCGGGTAGAAGCGCACCCGCTGATACCGACCACATCGACCATCATGCTCCGGGGTCACACGCTGAGGGGACGAGCGGTGTGCAACCTCATTCGCACTTACTATTTGTACAGGCTCCCTTGAGCCGGTGGAGGTGACGACCTCGAGACAACGTACCTGCGCGCCTTGAGAGGTATCTGGACCTAAGAATATTTTCGGCAGCCCACACAGCAACCCCGTGCACACGCCTAATCCCTGCTGATGAGCGTTAATGAACGCAAAACACGTGTCCAGGGATGGCAAGCACACCAGTGAACACCCTCAAGACTTTAAACTCGGGTAGAAGCGCACCCGCTGATACCGACCACATCGACCATCATGCTCCAGGGTCACACGCTGGTGGGACGAGCGGTGTGCGACCTCATTCGGACTAACTATTTGTACAGGCTCCCTTGAGCCGGTGGAGGTGACGACCTCGAGACAACGCACCTGTGCGCCTCGAGAGGTATCTGGACCTAAGAATATTTTCGGCAGCCCACGCAGCAACCCCGTGCACACGCCTAATCCCTGCTGATGAGCGTTAATGAACGTGAAACACGTGTCCAGGGATGGCAAGCACACCAGTGAACACCCTCAAGACTTTAAACTTGGGTAGAAGCGCACCCGCTGATACCGACCACATCAACCATCATGCTCCGGGGTCACACGCTGCTGGGACGAGCGGTGTGCGACCTCATTCGGACTTACTTACTGATGGGTGCATTTGGCAAATGAGGCGTTGCAGTTATTTCTCCATACTGGACTGGGGGCTACTCTGGAGCACAGTCAGCGGGGGAGGGCGAGTCCGCATGGGAACTTCTCACCCTGTGGGGGAGCGCTGACAGTTAACAACAAAGAGACAGATACAATATTGGTTGTTCAGTGATTGTGGGGACCCCAGTAGGGGGTAAAATTGCAGTGTGCCTGAGGTTGGTGGGGAGGAGGGATTGGCCTGACGGTGGTCCTCGACTCTACTGCCCTAACCTGCCACTTATGCACTGAGGTGAATCTTGGGGAGGCTGGCTATGTTCAGGTACCCCGGAGGGCCGTTGCGCTATACGGTGACCTGGATTTCTGATGGAATTTAAAAGTTTGTAATTGTTGCTGTAACACGTTGGGGCCTGATGGCACAATGTGTGCAGCTGAGCGTTCAAGTGTAAGGTCAACTTGATACAATGATTAACTGTAAAGTGATTCTTAATTCATTATTACCTCACCCTGATACTGACGAGAGAGTGCGATGCAATGTATAATCCTATGTATATCCAAGTAGGATACAGAATGTATTGATATGTAGAATCATATAAATAAATATATACGTATATCCAAATAGGATAATGGTGCTCCCCGAGTAGATGGTGGAGAATTGTGGATTTTTTTGTGAATAAATTCTATGCCTTGGACACCAATAATTGGTTTGCTAATTCCTTGGGCTTGTTATAATATAGGGCATCAGTAGGTCGGGCGGTGATGGATGATATGAAGTGCTGGTGTGGGGAGAGAGAGTGCCACGATGTGCACACACAATGATCAGGCGCCCCCCACGACTAGGGGAGGGGCGCCCTTAGTTGCGCCGTGGGACTGTGCTCTCCGGAGACTGGTTAGGTGGGGGATCGGGCAGTGACGTTGGGAGACAGGGATGGACCCGATGACAAAAGTGAAACTGAATCCTACCCTAATGGGCTATTTAAGCAGCCAAATCCCGAGTCTCCTCCTCTTTGGCTCCTGGGACCATGGAGTTAGCTGCTGGAGCGTCGACAACCACCCACCCACCCGGCAGGACAGCAACGAGGGCAGCGAAGCGCTGACTGTTAACAACAAAGAGGCAGATACAATAAAGGTTGTTCAGTGATTGTGGGGACCCCAGTATGGGGTAAAATTGCAGTGTGCCTGAGGTTGGTGGGGAGGAGGGACTGGCCTGATGGTGGTCCTCGACTCTACTGCCCTAACCTGCCACTTATGCACTGAGGTGAATCTTGGGGAGGCTGGCTGCGTTCAGGTACCCCGGAAGGCCGTTGCGCTATGCGGTGCCCTGGATTTCTGATGGAATTTAAAAGTTTGTAATTGTTGCTGTAACACGTTGGGGCCTGACAGCGCAATGTGCGCTGCTGAGCGTTCAAGTGTATGGTCAACTTGATACTATGATTTACTGTAAAGTGATTCTTAATTCATTACTGCCTCACCATGATACTGACGAGCGCATGCAATGCAATGTATAATCCTATGTATATCCAAGTAGGATACAAAATGTGATGATATGTAGAATCATATAAATACATATATAAGTATATCCAAGTAGGATAATGGTGCTCCCCTAGTAGATGGTGGAGAATTATGGATTTTTATGTGAATAAATTCTACGCCTTGGACACCAATAAATGGTTTGCTGATTCCTTGGGCTTGTTATTATATAGGGCATCAGAGGGTCGGGCGGTGATGGATGATATGAAGTGCTGGTGTGGGGAGAGAGAGTGTCACGATGTGCGCACACTATGTCCCTAGCAGGTTTCCACACTCTTTCTTTACTCATACAGGTTTCATTGTCCGACCTGTTTCAATCCTAGTCATCTGAGAACTTCAACTGAAGAAGTACCTGAAAGAGTGTCACTGCGCCAGTGAATCTAAACACGTTTTTATGCTATCACCCAGCAAATATAATAGTCAAAGTATTTGAATGTCACAGAATGCTTGTTTCCTGGCTGCATATTTTTCTGGTGCTTTGCACCAGTTACCTTCTTAGAGTCCCTTGTTGCTCAAATGGGTGTGATTTGTCATAATTATATGTTTCCCTCATCTTCCTTGCTTGAATCTGCTCACAAGATAATGTCACTGATGCCGATCTCCTGCTCAGCTCTTGGTTCTCTTTGATCTTCGAGCCCAAAACAAGCAGATACCTGATGAGGCTTCTGCCTGCCACCAGGCTCTAACCTCATGCACCACAATTAAACACAGGATAGTGATCTTCGATACAAGATGGGCGAGAGACAGAGGCCTGCGTCAAGGTTGAACTCCACAATGTGGAGCTGATCCAGCGGCCTATAGAAAATATATCATAAACAATGCTACCCAACTTCATAACCTATAAACAAAATTCTATACTAAATTTGGACCCATTTATAAACCTGATATATTTTTGGGCCTACTGAATCAGGTGGTCAGTTTAAATCTATATACACATTATCTACAAACTATATACATTTTATACATCTGCAAAAGAAATATTGTCATTAGAATAAAATATAACCATTTAAATGACCACCATTGGCGACGTGATCTAGCTAATAGTAACCTACACTTCTGAATAACCAAGACCAGCTTGTTTGTCAAAAGTAAGATTTTATTTACTAAATTATGGTATATAAGTTGATAATTTTATAAATGAATTTTATTTGCAATAAAGCAAGCATGATGGTAAGAAATATGAGAAAAATACAATTTAAGCAAATGAATCAAATTTAAAGAGAATATATAAAGTTTAGCATTTCTAAAACCTAATTCCCTAACTGAGCTAAATAGGTAGAAATTAAAGTAAAGTTCTTTGAGGATTCTTACGTGCTCCACGCAAAGTCCAGCAGCACTTCACCCTCATCGGAAAGTCAGAAAGCAGCAGCCAGCCCATCCCTAAGGGCTTGACTTTTTATACCTTTCTACGCTAACTAAACTAGCAAAGGAAAGTTTTTAGAAATCTTCGACGTCCCATTGGCTGAGAGTGACAAGTGACATGTCACCCACTTTTCAAAAAGTTCCATTACATCAAGTTTCATAAAGACCATTGTCTCTTCCACGTGAAGCCAGAAGCTTCCTCATATTGCAACAAATGTATTAAGTCATTCTCGCAGCGTCCATTGACTTTCACTAGACTTCCGCGGATGCCAAGTTAAGGGCTGACAAAATGTTCACTTTCGACCTTGGCCATGTCCGACAGAATGATGGCAGCTCATCAGTTTTTGCTTTGTGAATGCAGCTTTAACAAACGCTTTTATTCAGAATGGGCGTCTCGTGACTTTTGCAGAATTACAAGTCAGCTTTTTCTCTGCGACTCAAGTGACTAGGCCCAAAAGCAGGCAACTTATGCTTTCTAATATAAAACAAACACAAGAAAGGTATTAATGTAAGAAATAATGTAAGTTCTGTATCCACCCCTTGGTTCACTAATTAATTAACCAACCTTTATTAGTCCAATGTTACCTAGCCATTGCAAACAATTAAAGCAGCATTTATATTTACCAGTCTCGTTATTCCATGAGACTCAAATGCGCCTAGAATAGTAGAAATGACATCACACAGACAAGGAAAAGCAAAACAAGCACATGCTTCTTTTAAGTTTGCAGCAGTTAGTAATGACAAAAACGAAAACAATAATTATTTTATTATTTTGCACGAACAAAAAGATGCAACAATTATGCACGTTTATGAGCACACATGTTAGTCCCCCCATGTGTAAAGTTTAATCTAGGTTGTATTAGCACAACAAATCACAAATCATTAATATTATTATTCATGTTATGGAAATGTGACTTCACGAGATTAAACAAAATTTTGTTTTCTATCTCGCTCCATCAACTCCCTCATCTGGTGATTAACAAATCACCACACCAGCACTCAAAATTTTGGTAATTTAAATTTCTAAGAAATCGATTCAAATTCATTTGTATCAGTAAACCTAAAAGTCTGTTTCTGCATAATCTTTGCAATTAACATGACGCTCTCTATGTAACTCCTGTAACTCGATCTCCCTTTCTTCTTCTTTTCTGAGTTTATAGATTCTTTTCTTTTCTTTCAACTGTTTCTTTCTTTTATGTAACAAACAACCTATTTTAGTCAAAATAAAAATGAATACTATTATGATCAAAGGTGCTAGAATCTTGCCAAGAATTGAACTTCCGATATTATGAAACCAGTTTTTAATTGCTTGAAACCTTTTTGAAAGTTTCCCTGTAAAATCATCTTCTTCTAAAGGAATTATTTCTGAATGCATTTGTGTAATATTCTTAATATACATTTCAATATTCTTACTTTCATCAGGTATATATGTACAGCAATGTTGCACATGTAAAATGCCACAGACTCCTCCCTCTTTTGCTAGGAGAATGTCTAAAGCAAGGCGGTCTTGAATTACCATAGATCTAATTGCAATAACTTCAACATTCACTAATTGAAATCCATCAGCTGTATCAGTTGATAATCTATCAACTATAGTGGACAATTTTCTGATTCTTCCTGCATTTAGGGTTATACCAACAAAAGGTATTACAGCTTGAAAAATATCTCCCAGAACTTCAGTAAAAGTTTCTCTTTTAGCTCTATTTACATAATTATGAATTTTAAACAATCCTTTTGAATCTCTGTCAACATGAAACACTTTAGGAAAAACAATTCCCACATAACAAGTTCCATACCAATGGTCTGGAAGGTTGTAGTAGGCTTTGTCACCACAAACAAAATAAATCCCAGGAAAGATAGGATCTTTTCCACCTTTAAATCCCCAACCTCCCATAATCTGATAAGTATCTTCACAGTTACTTGCACCTACAAAATAATTATCAAAAAGTGTGTTATCTCTTCTAATGCAAAGTTTTCCACTAACTGGTTTATCTATGTGAATTGCAATATTTTCAAGCATTTTGCTATTTAATTTCTCATCCTCTTTCTGCCAGAAGCTCGTCTTAGTCTGCTTGATTAATTCATTCCTCTTATAAATTGCTCTTCTCTCCTCAACCATATTCAAAAATTTCTTTCCTTCAGCACTTAATTTACATGTTAGATTATTCTTGTAAGCATACTCATATGTGAGTTCATTAGTAACAAGGAAAAATTCTCTCATTTGTTTTGCTTTCTTATGCTTATTTAAAGCATTATCAATCTTAATATTAGCAAAAATTTCATCATAATTTGAATAGTAATATTCTAAACGTCCAGTTTGATAAAATAAACTAGTTAATACACTACATGTTACAGCATAAGTAAGAGGAAGCATATTATATGTTACTCCCTCAGAAACAGAAGCAGGTAACTTAACACAGACGTAACAGTCTTTAGCATCCATTACCTTAACATATTCACTCAATAACTTTGTGAATGTATTGCTTGAAAAGTCACCTATTGATTTATCTTGATGAATGTTAGGCTGATGATCAATAACTTTTGCAGACGCACTATGTTTAGTTTGGCTAACCAGAGCTTTGCTTGTTATGTTATCTTTGTGTAATTCTCTATTCATTTCTAAAGGGATAATCACAGCTAGTACCAACCAGAGCAGAACTAAAATGAGCAGACACACCAGAGTCATCTTACAGCATCTTTTAAAAACAGAACACTTTGAAGTGCTCTCCTTAACGTAAGGCATTTTTGGTTAGTTTTAGCCTAAAATAAAAATAAATTTTAAAATTCTAAATTTATATTTACACCCCCCTTTTAAAATATTTTTATTTTAAAACCCTAAACAAGATTTCTTCGACCTTATGTCATACACAAGTTTTCTTCAACTAAACAGTTTTTCTTCGACCTTGTGTCAACTAACAAATTTTTCTTCAGCCTTTTGCCAATTTAATATTTCTGTACTTCAATCATTGTCACTAATTTCTTGGATTTCGTTTTCTTCTTCACTACTATCATATATGTCAATAACAGGTGGAATTACTAAGTAAGTCCACTCAGGAGACTTGTATTTTTGGTTTGGTCTTATTATTCTCTTCCCTTTTCTCGATATCACTTCGATTTTTCTTCCAACTCCAACTTCTTTTCCAGGACTCTTTTGACTACTGATTTCTTCAACTTGTTCTTTTGGCTTTCTGATCAATCTGACTCTCAATCTTCCGCCTGGCCAGTAGTCTGTTTTTCTCACGTACTTCTTCTTTGGTTCAGAATTATTTGATTCTGACTTCCAAGTCCTTTTCTTTCTGTTTTCACTTTCACCTTCCACGTCACTTTCTTCAGTTTCGTAGTCTGAAATTTCAATTGACTCAGGAACTTCTCTATTCGGCAATTTCACTCCTTCAGGAACTTCACTTTGTCTTCCATCACTGGTACTCGGTAATTCGTTCTCCTCCTCTTCCTCAATTACCTCTAACTTCCCAGATTTCGGATTTTTGTTCCTTACTTCAGAGTTTGTTCTCTGCCTTTCGATACTCTCCTGATCTGAAACTTCTTTTTGTTCAGCTTCTTTGTCTTCAATGGAAACAACCGAATCCTCAGTTATCTTTCCCTTTAACAGATTCTCTTCACCTTCAGAATCTATTACAATTATTTCCAAGTCTTTTCTTGTCAAGTTTTCATTCACTGGCACAGTTTCCAGATGTCGACTTTCTTGTCGATCTTCAGAATCTGGAATTATTTCACCTTCTGTTCTGTCTTCTGCTTCAGAATCAGAATCATCTGTAGTATCACTTTCAACATCAGAACTCTCAGGAGTTGGTACTGGAATAGTATGACTAGGATGTATCCAACGTTTCAATCCTCTGCACTTTACAGCATTAGTAGTGATCAAGATTATCTGCCTAGGTTTCTGCCATCTAGGAGCTAGACAATTCCTTCTCCGATGTACTTTTGTTCTGACCCAGTCTCCAGGTCTCAGATCATGTGTCAAAACCTTTTCATTTGATTGAGCTTCAGTTCCCACCTGATTAGACACAGAAGTTACCATATCAGATAACCTTTTACAGTAATCAAAAATTGCACTGTCATTTATGCTCAACAGTTTACCTACAGGTACAAAAGCTTGCCTCATTACTCTTCCCATTAAAATTTCATGAGGACTCAAACCTGTCTTTTTATCTGGTGTACTTCTTAATGACATCAAAACAAGTGGAAGAGCATCTGTCCACTTTATACCTGTTTCAAGACACATTTTTCCAATTCTGTTTTTGATTGTCCCATTTATTTGTTCAACTACTCCTGATGCCTCTGGTCTGTATGCACAGTGTATTTTCTGCTCAATACTCAAAGCTTCGCAAATTAACTTCATCAGTTTGTTATCAAAATGGCTTCCTCCATCACTCTCAATAGTGACTGGAAAACTGTACCTTGGGATGATTTCTCTGAGCATTAGTTTTGCCACTGTAATTGAATCACAATGTCGTGTAGGGAAAGCCTCTACCCATCTTGAGAATAAGCATACAATTACAAGCACATATTTCAGACAATTGTGTAAGGGCATTTCAATGAAATCCATTTGTAACCTGGTAAAGGGACCACCTTCTCGACCAATTATTCCTGTCCCCACCACTGATTTTCTGGTTGGATTCATTTGTTGGCATGACAAACACCTTTGACAAAAAGATTCTGCAATAGTTCTAAACTTGGTATTGAACCATGTTTCTCTGAAAAGTCTAACCATGGAATCTCTTCCTAGATGTGCTGGACCATGATATAATCTGGCCATGTCAGCTATCAAGCAATTTGGTAAGACTACTCTGCCATCTTTGTAAACCCACACTCCATCTTCTTCACGTGGTCTACAATCTGATCTTAACCATAAGTCTTTTTCTTCATCTTCTGCTTCATTTTGTAAATCTCTAATCTCATGCCATGTTTCTACAACAGTTGTTAGCATTAATGAATTTGAATCAGTTTCTTTACTTCTATTCCGATTGTATGAATAATTTTTCCTTGCGCAGTATTTTGCTGTTTCATCTGCGAAGGCATTTCCTTTGGAAATATAATCAGTTCCTCTAGTGTGCGCTGCACATTTAACAATGGCGATTTCTTTTGGCAATTGTATTGCTTCAATTAATCTCCTAATGAAAACTGCATTTTTAATTGGTGATCCTGTTGATGTCATGTATCCTCTCTGTGACCAGAGTTGTCCATAATCATGCACAACTCCGTACCCATACTGACTATCAGTAATGATGGTAACTCTTATATCCTTTGATATTTCACATGCACGAATTAAAGCAATCAATTCAGCCACTTGTGCTGAACGAACTCCTTCAAGACATGATGCTTCTTCAACATCTACGACTGTACAAACTGAATATGACGCTTTTAAGACACCTCCTTCGGATCTTAAGCATGACCCATCTACAAAGTAGACAAAATCCGATTCAGACAAAGGTCTGTCTTTGATGTCTTTTCTTGGTTTAGTGCAGAATTCCATGACATCTAAACATTCATGTTCTGTTTCAATGTCATCAACAATTTCAGAATCAGGCAGTAATGTAGAAGGATTCAGATTCAAACATCTTGAAATTGAAACATTATCTGCTCCCAGTATGATTTTCTCATACTTTGTCAATCTGCTACTTGTTAAATGTTGAGTCTTACCTCTTGTCAGTAATATTTCAACTGAATGAGGCACAAAAACTTTTACAGGAAATCCCATAATGATTCCTTCACTTTGTTCTAGACTGATACTTGTAGCTGCAACTGCTTTTAAACAACCTGGTAATGCTTTTGCAATTGGATCAAGAACTGCAGAGAAGTATGCAATAGGTTTCTTTAAATTTCCATGTCTCTGAATTAACACAGATAATGCACATCCTTCTCTCTCACTGCAATACAGTTCAAAATCTTTCTCATAATTTGGCATACCTAAAGCAGGAGCTTGGCATAAGCTCTTTTTCAGGTTCTCAAAAGATTCCATCTCAGCATCATTGAGAATAATTGGATCTTTTACATCTGATTTTGTCAGTCTTTGAAGTGGTTTTGCAATTACTGAAAATCCACTTATCCATTGTCGACAGTAACCTACCATTCCCAAGAACATTCTTACCTGTCTTTGTGTTCTTGGTGGTAACATTGCTTGAATCATTTTTATTCTCTCTATTGTTACTTGTCTTTTTCCTTTTGCAATTCTGTGACCAAGATATTTTACTTCTTGTTTGCAAAACTGTAGTTTTGCTGGGGACACCTTATGTCCTTCTTCTGCGAGGCGATTTAGCAGAATTATTGTGTCTGTTACACAATTTTCTCTTGTCTTTGCAGCTATTAACAAATCATCAATATACTGCACTAACGTAGACCTACCTGGTAAGTCTAAGTCTTCTAAGGATCTTTTTAACAATTCGTTAAAGATTGAAGGACTTTCTGTATAGCCCTGAGGGATTCTTGACCATCCGAGGGTCTTACCTTGGAATCTGAAAGCAAATATTTCATAACTGTCTGGATGTAAGGGAACAGTAAAGAATGCATTGCAAAGGTCAATGACTGTATACCATTCAGCATCATGTGGAATCTGAAATAGAATTACTGCTGGATTTGGAACCACAGGACAACATGGAACGACAATTTGATTAACCTTTCTCAAATCTTGTACGATCCTAAATGTTCCGTTAGACTTTTTAACTCCCATAATTGGAGAATTACAAGAGCTACTTTCCATTTCTTTTAATACGCCTTGCTTGATTAATTTTTCAATTATAGGTGTAATACCTTCAATTGTTTCTGTTTTCATTTTATACTGTGGAGTGTTTGGAAATTCTATTCCCTGTTTCAATGTTATTTTTACTGGATCTACGTTTTTCATCAGACCCATGTCGTTTCCAGTAAAATCCCATATTTCAGATTTCACTGTTTCTTTTAGTTCTTCAGGTAAATCCTTTTCTTCAAATGCAGGAAACAATTTTGTTTCTTCTGCTTCCATCATCATCATTGTCATTCTGTATAAACCATCTTCCTCCATTGTTTGTAACTCAACTCCATCAGGAGAACAATATATTCTACAATTCATTTTACATAGGATGTCTCTGCCCAATAGATTTACTGGACTACTATTACAAACCACAAATCTGTGTTTATCTTTGTAGTTTCCAATTTCAACTGGTACTGGATCAGTTAAGTCTGTTTTAATTTGTTGATTACTTACTCCAACAACTTGGATGGTATCCCCAGAGAGAGGTAGGTTTTCAATTTCCACTGATCTAACAGTAGAACGGGTAGCACCAGTGTCCACTAGAAAAGTGATGTCTACATCATTAACTTTCCCATTTACAAAAGGACCAGACTGGTCAACCTCAAGAGTGGCTCCAACAACACACTCTTCCTCCTCTCTCGGGCACCGTCAGCAATAATCATCAGAATCGCTGTCTTGACTTTCAGTTAACAAAAATTGTTGTGAAGCATTTTGCATTTGAACCCTTTGCTGCTTTTGCTGTTTTTGTGGTTTTATTACCTGTTCACTTCCCTGAAATCCCACGTTTGGATTATATTTTTGAACTCCCCCACAATTCGGAAAAGGTGGTTGTGGCAATTGGTCTTGACGATTATTCACCTGTTGTTGTTGCTGTTGCTGTAACTGTCGCTGAATATTAAATTCGTTTAACCCCTGTTGCATCTGTAGCTGTCGCTGCAGGTCAACACCATTCTGCATCTGTGGATTCAATAAGGGATTCTTTGAGTTTTTAGGAGGATGAGGACACTCGTCTCTCCAATGTCCAATTTCGCCACAATTAAAACAAGGTAATCTTTGCTTCAGCTCCTCAATCTTTGGGCTAAATTTCTTTGGGAAATTATTACCTTTAAACTTTCCTTGCATCTGGTTTGTATTTCCAGTTTGAACAAAATTAGTGTTCTTATTACCCATGCTGGCAATCTGTTGCTCAGCCACCTTTACCTGAGCCCACATGGCTTTCTCCTTCAGCTTCTTCTGTTTTACTTCTATTTCATCGCTGCAATATTTTGCTTTCCTTAGAATATCATCTACAGATAGTGATTGCCATCCGACAATACTATTTCTGATCATCTCTCCAATTTCAGGTTTTAGTCCATAAACAAATCTATAGACAAAATGACTCATGTCTTTTTCATCTAATTTTTCATAACCACTGTATTGTTTAAAGATTAACAGTAGTCTTTCATAAAAAGAATGAACTGATTCTTTTGTTTCCTGTTCTGTCCTCTCTATTTTAACCCAATCAACTTCTTTGGGTGGAATTTTGTTTTTCATCCAAACAATTACTTTCTCATAAAAATCCATTACAAGTGGATTTGGAGCACCTGTTTCTTTAATTCGCTCAGGTTCTGCTTTTGGCCAACTAATCGATATTTTGCATTCTGTCCAAAGATCAGATGGAACGACAATGTCAAAAAATCCATCTAAATCAATCCACAGAACTTTTGACACTTTGATGAATCTATCAACTTGCCTGTACCACTCAACTGGTTTTTCCCTCAATTTTGGAAAGTCATTTGTGAATAACAGAATGTCCTGTCTCGACCAAGGGACATGAACATATCCTCCACCTGCAATTTCTCTCATTGGAAATTGTTTTGACAATTTATCCAATCTTTCATCTTCCTTCTTTTTCGTCCATTTTACTCTCCATTTATTCAGTTCTCCTAGCTTTTTGATGTAGACAATCAAATCTTTAATATGAACTATTCTTCCCATTGAGTTCAGACTCTCAATGTCACTTTCTGAAAATTCTAATCTGTAATGTTTCGCAAAATTCTTTTGTTTGCTTACATCGATTTCAAGTTCTGCTGCTAGATCCTCTAGTTGATCATATTTATTTTTCGTTTTCCACTGAATGCTTTTGCAGATGAACAGTAGTTCATCATCTCGATAGTAATTTAAACTATCTGGACCAATTGTTCCAATTATTAATTCTTCGATATTCGCTTTTAATTTGGCCACATCAAGTTTTGGTGTGGTTACCCTGACTTCAGGACTCCCTATATCTGATACAGCACCCATTGGTGTTTTTGGAGATAAATCCTCATTAAAGGTTAAATCAGGCATTCTCGATTTAGAAGTGTTTATTTCAGATAAATCTGAATAAAATTTTTCAGTAGCCTTTTGAATTTCTGTATTTAAAGGAATAGTTAATCCAGTTTTGTTTGTTTCCTTATGATCAAATACAGGCTGAACAGGACCAATTGTTACTGGAACTGTCACAGCTTCCATGCCTTTTGTCATTCTTTTTATTAATTCTTCTTTTGATCTTAAATATTCATTATAATCAACATCTTCAACATTTCTTGCCTCTCTAATATAATCTTTTGGAGGTTCCCTTGCTCTTGGAGTCATTGTAAAATGTCTACCTTCATTTCGAGCATTCTCGAATTCTGGTCTTCTAGGAGTTTCAATGATTTCACAATTATTTGGATAAAGTTTAGGAGCTTCACTAATTGGAGGTGCACTCGGTGAAGTTTCAGTAGAAACCACCGGAGTAGACCATGATCTAGGAGGTCTCAAAGGCTGATTAGGCTGATTCTTTCTAGCAGTTGTATATATTTCTTCCATAACTGCATCCTCAGATTCACTTTCCATAGATTTCCCTGTAGGAGTACCCATTACCATTTCATGAATTAAATACAATCCTTCACTCATGTTTCCCTGTCTCCACATTCGCAATCTATCTTCATGAGTTTCTCTTTTCCAAGATGGATTTTTAGAAGGTCTTTTAATTCCACTAGCCTCTCTTTGTAACTGATACATCTCGTCTTCCCACGCAACTAAAGCTTCAAATTGAGTTGGTCTCGGTTTTGGAACAAGAGCATTCATTTTCTCTCGTAAGTTTCTTAAGACTCTTACATTAAATGAACCATCATCAGGCCAAGTTAAAACACCGTCGTTTTTAGTATAGCGTTTCCAACTATCGAACCATAAGACGGTATGATATCCATATTCACCTTCCATATACGCTGCAGATGTTTTATACTTATGAAGTAGTTTACCACCTCGCGTTTCGATTTTCTTGTCAGGTGAAAATAAATTCTTGAATTTCTGAAATAAAGTTGTCTTTTTCTCAACATGTTTAAAATGATAACTCATTTTTAAGAGTTAAATCTAATTCACAAAAATCGTTCGTAATATATTTCCGGGATGTTCCGCAAAATAACCAATCCGTGCGCGAAACACACCAACAAGCCAATGACAGTTGAGCTACGTCACTTTTCTGCTCAACCAATAAATTTAGAGTTTTTCCGAACGACCAATCAGCTCACAGGCCGTCAGAGACTCAGGAACCAATCAGAATACAGCTTGTGACGTAAGTCACCCAATCCCAGCGCGGCTCTGTGACGTACACAGCAGCTGCGGTTTCTCGTTTCTCACTCCTGGCGCTTACCCCTCCTTCACAAAATCTTTTCACAGCGCCATTTTAAGAACACTTTTCAGTGTAAATTAATTCTTAACAATGACTATAAAGACAACATCTGTTCGTTTCACTATTTAGGATAGTTTACATACATTCAAGTATCCACACTTCGGAATAGACGGCGCTATTCACACTAAGGATAATATTCAATTGTTAGTAGAGTAACCTTACCCCACCCTTCTAACACGTATAATTATGAACTCGCTTTGCTCTGAACCCACCGTGAAGTGAAAGTTCTAAGAGTTCCACTTGAACATAAAATACAATTCAAACTCGCACTTTCACACGGAAAATTCCCTAATTTCAAACACACATGAAATCCGTACAGGACTCTCACCTGTTTATAGAAATCATGCACCGTTAGCAAAATAACGACGTTATCCGTACAGGGCTCTCACCTGTTTATAGATATGAAACATGTACCCGTACAGGACTCTAACCTGTTTATAGATAATCATGCACCGACGTTAATTTACCCTTCACTCAAGCTCGGATATAACTAATACTCTCATCACAGTGAGTTTTATGGAAGGCGCTTTGTCCCTATTCTCATGCTGCTTTGATTTCTTAGAAAACCCTCACTTTTCAAGATTCAGACCTAGCCCTAAAACTGTGCTGCTCGGCGACAACACTATGGTACACGGCGATACCTCTTGTGATACTCGGCGATATCACTACAAACAGAACAGATGGCTTGCGTGACTAATTTCTCGCCACACAATCTATACCGGTATAGCTTACAGATAGTACGAAAAACGAACTTAACATGTGTTAAAACATCGATCCTATTTCCATACCATAATAACACTAGTAACCCTTAGCAACCAGCATATTACCTTGGTTACCCCTTAGCAACCATCAATTTCTGCTACCAGAGAATTGATCCAGCGGCCTATAGAAAATATATCATAAACAATGCTACCCAACTTCATAACCTATAAACAAAATTCTATACTAAATTTGGACCCATTTATAAACCTGATATATTTTTGGGCCTACTGAATCAGGTGGTCAGTTTAAATCTATATACACATTATCTACAAACTATATACATTTTATACATCTGCAAAAGAAATATTGTCATTAGAATAAAATATAACCATTTAAATGACCACCATTGGCGACGTGATCTAGCTAATAGTAACCTACACTTCTGAATAACCAAGACCAGCTTGTTTGTCAAAAGTAAGATTTTATTTACTAAATTATGGTATATAAGTTGATAATTTTATAAATGAATTTTATTTGCAATAAAGCAAGCATGATGGTAAGAAATATGAGAAAAATACAATTTAAGCAAATGAATCAAATTTAAAGAGAATATATAAAGTTTAGCATTTCTAAAACCTAATTCCCTAACTGAGCTAAATAGGTAGAAATTAAAGTAAAGTTCTTTGAGGATTCTTACGTGCTCCACGCAAAGTCCAGCAGCACTTCACCCTCATCGGAAAGTCAGAAAGCAGCAGCCAGCCCATCCCTAAGGGCTTGACTTTTTATACCTTTCTACGCTAACTAAACTAGCAAAGGAAAGTTTTTAGAAATCTTCGACGTCCCATTGGCTGAGAGTGACAAGTGACATGTCACCCACTTTTCAAAAAGTTCCATTACATCAAGTTTCATAAAGACCATTGTCTCTTCCACGTGAAGCCAGAAGCTTCCTCATATTGCAACAAATGTATTAAGTCATTCTCGCAGCGTCCATTGACTTTCACTAGACTTCCGCGGATGCCAAGTTAAGGGCTGACAAAATGTTCACTTTCGACCTTGGCCATGTCCGACAGAATGATGGCAGCTCATCAGTTTTTGCTTTGTGAATGCAGCTTTAACAAACGCTTTTATTCAGAATGGGCGTCTCGTGACTTTTGCAGAATTACAAGTCAGCTTTTTCTCTGCGACTCAAGTGACTAGGCCCAAAAGCAGGCAACTTATGCTTTCTAATATAAAACAAACACAAGAAAGGTATTAATGTAAGAAATAATGTAAGTTCTGTATCCACCCCTTGGTTCACTAATTAATTAACCAACCCTTATTAGTCCAATGTTACCTAGCCATTGCAAACAATTAAAGCAGCATTTATATTTACCAGTCTCGTTATTCCATGAGACTCAAATGCGCCTAGAATAGTAGAAATGACATCACACAGACAAGGAAAAGCAAAACAAGCACATGCTTCTTTTAAGTTTGCAGCAGTTAGTAATGACAAAAACGAAAACAATAATTATTTTATTATTTTGCACGAACAAAAAGATGCAACAATTATGCACGTTTATGAGCACACATGTTAGTCCCCCCATGTGTAAAGTTTAATCTAGGTTGTATTAGCACAACAAATCACAAATCATTAATATTATTATTCATGTTATGGAAATGTGACTTCACGAGATTAAACAAAATTTTGTTTTCTATCTCGCTCCATCAGAGCCAAACAATCCTGGAATCAATACCAGATTGCTCGCTCCTCCAAATGTTGTGACCCTTGACAAATACTTTATTTTACCACGCCTTCATTGTCACTTATGAGAAGAGCTTCAAATATGAGTATATGACAGAATTCTAAGATATAGGCTGCAAGTGACAAGTGCTTTGCCTCTTATCCCACCAGTGACACTGCCGTCAAGGCAGGGACATGAACATATCTACTTACAGGTTTAAAAGTGGCCACTGTTAATTAAAGCCTGTCACTGTAGAGATATCATCTAATGTGAAACACTGCCGCGTGTTAATGAAGTGTAGTTGTTTGAACTATGCAGTGACTATCATATTTTCATACGATGTTTTTTGCATGATTTACATGCAATAAGATGTCCGGGCTTGGCTCATGCAGAGGCTCTACTGGTTACCAAGCAGCCAGACCATTGGCTTGGCTCTCCCTGTTAGCCGTTGAAATGTCACTATGAAACTAAAATTATGAAAATGTCACACATACCTATCTGAAACCTTGGCCGCTATGTTAGCTTTGTTCAGTAACAGTTCCCTTACTTTAATCGTGGCCTGCCGGCCTGGCCACCCGCACCATGCCCACCAAATAAAAAACTGTAATCATGATGATGATTGAATCATCATCATAATTACACGGTCTTGTGAGAGGCTGAGCGCGTAACTCAGGCCAGTGAGGTCAGCTCGCTCCGCACTGCCTCCGCCCTGCTCACAAGTCACCAGGTCACAACAACACAAACACAGTCAGCAAATCAATCAAATAAAAGTAAATCCACCACCACCACTGTGTGAGACGCGACACCCGCCCAGTGCCAACTGTGCCACCTGTTATGAAGTTAGCAGGCTAGTGGTTGTGGGTGGAGCCCAGGGGTGGACAGGAAGAGGAGGGGACAGACAAGGGAAGAGGCAGATAGAGTAGGGACAGGGGAGAAGCTGGTTGCAAGAGAATAAAGCTCCAGTATCATAAAGAATTGTGTCTGTGGTTATTGGTAGCAGGATGCTACAACTGGCGACGAGGGTGGGATAAGAAAACCCACAACCCACAGCACGTCGTGAAACACCCTGTCCCGAGCAGCAGTCGAGATCGAGCTGTTGAATGTGACTGAGCTGCCGCCTAAACTGAAGAGGCCATCAGCAGGCGACTCGGCCCCTCTGCTGACCGTGAGGGAGCCGAGAAGAGTGACTGAGAGAGTGCTGAAACGCTCGGTGCCAAAGAGAAGTACTTCGCGCTCAAAAACGTGAATCACGCCGGAAGCGTGTAACGTGAGTGGTCCTCATGAAGACAGGAGTCGGGAACCCAATCCGACCCTGTTATGCCCCCAGAGACTTGGAATAGGTGCCCAGCTTTGGGAGAATCTGTCCCTGAAGGACCGGCTGAGGAGCGCGACTAAGCGCCGGAGAACCAGGGCTCGAATGCCCGTGATCGGAAAAACCTCACACCCGATGCGAGAGATTTGGCATGGTATCGGTGCCGAGGCACGCAAAGAGTGCAGCGTAAGGCGGGAGCCCACCCCAACCTCACCTGGTGGCTGTGGCAAGCAGAGGAAAGCGAATTCTGGTGAGTGTTGTCCCCAGAAAGTGCCTGGTGAAGAGCTGTGACTGAGGAGAGCAAGCCTCGTGGATGACTGGTGGCGGCCATCTTGAAGTCAGGCGTCGGGGAAGGACATCCCTGTGTAGTGTGAAGGCGGCCATTTTGAAGTCAGGCACTGGGAAAAGAAACAAGCATTGGCACCAGAAAAGAAACAAGCATTGGCGAGTAAACAAGCATTGGCAAACAAACAAGCATTGGCCAAGAAACAAGCATTGGCACCAGAAAATAGACAAGCATTGGCAAATAAACAAGCAGTGGCAAATAAATAAGCATTGGCAAACAAACAAGCATTGGCCAAGAAACAAGCATTGACACCAGAAAATAAACAAGCATTGGCAAATAAACAAACATCACATTGAGGCAAATAGGAAGCGGGATACGCATAAGACAACATGGTGTCTGATGACGAAACTAATCCGCCGCAACCAGACGATGTCAAGCCCAAGGTTGCAGGTGGGTCACACCTGCGAGCACCCGAACCTCTCAAAGTGACCACTGGGGGAAGCATGGGTCCCAGATGGCAAGAATGGCTGGAAGAGTTTGAAGACTACATCGAAGGATCGGAAGTGACTGTGGACAAGAAGAAGTTGATTGCCCTGCGCAACCTGGCGGGGCGGGAGATAGTCAAAATAATCAAGGACCTTCCTGCTGCTGAGGCGGATACCTATGACAAAGTGCGTGACGCATTGAATAAAAGATTTCTTCACAAAAAAAACGTAGACTACGAACGCCATACATTCCACTCGGCTCGTCAAGGGAAGGAAGAACCCATGAGTGCCTTCATGATGCGCCTGCGGAGACTAGCCAAGCATTGTGAATTTGATAATTTCTCAACAGATGCTGCAATAAAGTCACAAATAATAGATGGATGTCACTCCGACCAACTGAGGAGACGACTATTGAGAAAAGAACATAGCCTAGACGATATAGAGGAGATGACACGAGTCTATGATCAGGCAGAGGAGTATGCAGCTGATATCGAAACGGGGCACAAAGGGAGTCGCGAACAAGTGCGACGTGTGCACGCCAAAAGTGACAGTCGAAGGAGTTCGAGAGACAGACAATGGAGGTCACACCCACCCTCTCGTCAAGACCAGTCAAAATATCAGCGGCGAGAGCCGTGGAAGGAGGAGCGAAAACCAGAGAGAGTGAGGAAATGTTACAGATGTGGGTATGATTACCCCCATGTGGATAGCTGCCCTGCCATGGGTCAGAGATGTCGGAAGTGCGGTCGAACTAATCACTTCGAAGTGATGTGTGGGGAATACAACAAGGAGAGACGAAGTGGTGCCACAAGGACATCCCAGTCTGACGCACGAAACAGTACTCCGAGATTGGCCCGGTCCGACACTCGAAGACACCATGCGTGAGCTGTCCAAGACAGACTGAGCAGTCCTCTGGGTCATCACACTCCAGCAGAGAGTCACGGCGGTCCAGGTGGGAACGGAGGTCACCATCCAAGGAATCTAGACCGTCATCCAGAGACTCAACATACACCATTGAATACCTGAACCTAGCTGCAGATCCGGACCAACTGAAGACATATCCTCGGTTGGACATCACAGTTGGCAATCATGACACAAAGTTCGTATTGGACTCCGGTGCATCACTGAACTATATTCCGGTCACCGAATATGAAAGAATGAGTCCGCGTCCTCCTCTGACATTTGCACCAGTTAGAGTCTTCACGTGGATGGCTAAGAAGCCACTTCCCTGCCTTGGGAAGTTTTCGATGACCCTCAAACATGACGACACAACCATATCAGCGGTCATCCATGTTATCAAGGGCCCAGAAGCAGACTGCCTACTGAGCCTTCCGACAGCTGAATGTATTCACCTAGTGGAAATCCTTTTCAAGGTTAGCGGCAACCAAGATGTGACCCGTCAGTTTCCCAGACTATTTCAAGGATTAGGCAAATTGAAAGACTGCCAAGTGCGGTTACATATCAATGAACAAGTCAGACCCATCGCTCAACACCCTCGACGGGTACCGTTCCATCTCCAGACCGCTGTTGAGGAAGAACTCCAGGATCTGCTAGCTGCTGACATCATCGAGCGCACAGATGGTCCAACACCGTGGGTGTCACCAGTAGTTATAGTACCCAAGAAGGGCACGGCCAACAAAGTCAGACTCTGTGTGGACATGCGTCTGCCCAATACTGCAATCGAAAGAGAATGACATCCGGGACCACATTTGAGCGATATGATCTCCGCTCTCAATGGGGCAACAGTGTTTTCCAAGTTGGATTTAAATAAAGGCTACCATCAGCTAGAACTAGATGTAAGGTCAAGATACATCACCACTTTCGCAACCCATCTGGGGTTGTTCAGATATAAGAGACTGAGTTTTGGAGTTTCCTCCGTGGCCGAAATATTTCAGGAAGCAATTCGGCAAGTCATCCAAAACATTCCCAACACGCTCAACTATAGCGATGACATCCTCGTATATGGTTCGGATCTACGAGAACACGATATCGCACTCAATCATGTTTGCCATGCTTTATTGGAGGCAAACCTGACTCTAAACAAAGAGAAGTGCGAGTTTCACCAGGACACACTGAAATTCTTTAGCCATATTTTCTCAGGCGCTGGCATGAAACCTGATCCTGACAAGATTATGACTCTGAACAACACCAAGAGCCCCCAGGACGTCAGTGAACTTAGATCGTTCCTCGGCATGGCCAGTTACTGTGCTCGTTATATCAGGGACTACGCGACGATCAGTCATCCCCTCCGCATCTTGACCAAACAAGGTCAACCGTTTGAGTGGACTCCTCAATGTGAGCAATCCTTCAAGGAGATCAAGAAGGCGGTGGAATCTGAGGATCACCTGTCATATTTCAACCCACAAAGAAAGACTGAGATAACTGTGGACGCCAGTCCGGTTGGGCTTGGAGCCATCCTGGCACAGTATAACAATGACTCAGATCAACGTCGTATCATTGCATATGCGAGCCGTAGCCTGACTGACCCAGAACGGGCATACTCGCAGCCCGAGAAGGAAAGTCTTGCCGTGGTGTGGGCATGTGAACATTTTCATGTCTTCATATACGGTAAACATTTCACTTTAATCACAGACCATCAAGCTCTTGTCACCATTTATGAAAAACCCACGATCCAAGATGCCCCCGAGGATTGAAAGGTGGGGCCTAAGGCTACAGGAGTACACATTCACCATTATTCACAAGCCTGGGAAGTCGGAAAACCCGGCTGACTACATGTCCCGGCACCCACTTGCATCGTCAGCCTCCAAGTCGTCTATCGCGGAAGAGTACATACATTTTGTGACCGACCAAGCCCTACCTCCAGCTATCCCCATGGATACCATCCGAGAGATTACGGCCCAAGACGTCGTCCTGCAGAAAGTCCTTCGCAGGGTTCGAAACAACAGGTGGAGACATGATCCTCAGGATGAAGAGACTGATCCCATTATCAAACAAGAAATGCAAGCCTTCCGGCATGTCTGTGGTGAACTGTCAGCCACCACTGATGGCATACTACTGCGAGACCAGCGGATCGTAATCCCCACTCAATTAAGGCAAGGAGTGGTTGCCCTTGCACATGAAGGGCATCGGGGGATTGTGTCGACTAAACGTGCACTACGGGAACGAGTATGGTTTCCGTATCTCGATCAACTGGTGGAAGCCACCTTGAAGGACTGTCACCTCTGTCAGCTCACAAGCAAAAGTGATCCTCCAGCACCACTGCACATGACCACCCTGCCACCTGGAGTGTGGCAAGAGATCGCCATTGATTTCTATGGACCCCTGTCATCGGGCAAATATGTGCTGGCCATCATTGATGAGCATTCTCGATATCCCATGGCTTACTTTGTACCGTCTACAAACGCCTCTAGTACTCTCAAAGTACTTGATGAAGTCTTTGCAACATGGGGAGTTCCCACGAAGGTGAAAACGGACAACGGACCCCCGTTCAATGGGCAAGACTTCGCAGCATTTGCGAAACACCTGGATTTTCATCATCGCAGGATCACACCCCTCTGGCCACAGGCCAATGGAACAATCGAGAGATTCATGGCCACACTCAAAAAGACTTTTCAACATGCTACCGCGGAGGGTAAAGATCTCCAAGTGGCCCTTAACGAGGTCCTCCGAGCTTACAGGACAACTCCTCACGCAACGACTGGTCAGTGCCCTGCGACACTCATGCTGGGACGTCCCATGAGGAATCGCATTCCAACGTGGGAAGGGGCTTTGCGAGCATCATCACCCGCACGAGACCATCAAGAGATGATGATAACAGACAAGCGCAGTAAAGACAGAATGAAGTCATATGCAGACCGCCGGAGAAGAGCGAGGTCACTGTCCTTACATGAAGGGGACCATGTTCTCATCAAGCAAGAACAGCAGAGGAAGACCGACTGCCTGTTCAAGGATGAACCTTTGCTGATCACGAAAAAGAAAGGAACTATGCTGACCGCGGAATCGGAGCAGCGGCGAGTCACGAGAAACATCTCGCATTTTAAGAAATTATCACGAGATACCACTGGAACCACGATGAGTGAAGTGGACACTCCCAGTTCAGAAGAACCACATTCAGTTGGTCGCGAGAACACTGGTCCGGCCAATGAGACACTGAACAATACTAGTCCGAGAGCCAGGTCGCCACGGCCTCATCGCGACGCACGTCCACCCAAAAGACTTATTGAAGAAATGGACTGAGAAGTCAGTGTGTTTGTTTGTTTTGTTACAAAAGGGGGAGATGTTATGAAGTTAGCAGGCTAGTGGTTGTGGGTGGAGCCCAGGGGTGGACAGGAAGAGGAGGGGACGAACAAGGGAAGAGGCAGATAGAGTAGGGACAGGGGAGAAGCTGGTTGCAAGAGAATAAAGCTCCAGTATCATAAAGAATTGTGTTTGTGGTTATTGGTAGCAGGATGCTACACCACCATCACCATGAATCAATAATTGGTGCCAGAAAAACTCACCTGCTGTTGGCTCTAGCTGCAGACATGGGGGGCTACGGCTGGCCTAGGAATAATTAAATTATAGCCTCCTGCAAGCTCCGGTCAAGTGCCCTGAGTGCCTCTGTGTCTGTGGAATGTTTCCTCTCCATGAAAGAAGGAAGCATTGTATAATTTATAGCATGTAAGCTATTTTATCATATTTCGCTGCTGTTAAATTGTTTTTCAAACAAAGCTTCATTTATTTCATAGCGTAGAGAAAACTGGAAAGCACACTTTTTTGTATTATCGTAAAAAGTATTTAAGGTTTACTGCCTAAATAATAAGTTCTTTTTGGAGCTAATGTTATTCATTTAGAGAAAGATTCAAATGTGTTGTGAGAACGATTGCGCTCGCATGGTTGATGACGTGTGCGGACAGAGAGAGGTGGAGATGGACTTTTAAGAAAGTTGATATTCCTTTCGGATCAAGAATAAAGATCATGCCACATTCTTTGCAACATCTATTTTTTTTTATATAATGCGTTCCTAGTTTAGGAGTGGCAGGATTATAGCAGACTTTTTTCAGACCTTTTCAGATTCAGATTTAGTGACCGCAGACGAGGGGAGGGCAGTTTTTGATGGAGTGCAGAACAGGTGCAGTTGAAGCTGATTAAGGGGAGACAGAATCCGCTGATATGAGGGCAGATTAGAAATAGGCTATGTGTTAAAAATCCCAAGCTTTATGCTTTGAATAATTGTCTTTGCCAAGACTTATTTGATCTATGCTTTATTTCTCTTTATGGGAAATGTGGCAATTATTAATTATTGATTTAAGTTAATGCTGATCTCACTCTTGTTTTTATTCTTGAACTCTTCATGAATTCTGACTGACATTATTTGCACCTCACTTTCTTAGAATAGGAATTCTTTCCTTAATGGAATGCACTGAAAATTATGATATGCTCTGTACTAACTTTATTTTCCTATTATCAATCTGTATCCTGATTGATATATTTTTTAAAATTTTATTGTGCAGCTTGTAACAGTGAAATTATACAACCCTAGTATGGGGCACAGCAGTTCCGCTAGGTCATATATGCAGTACAAACTATTTTTCATGAATTGAAAACAAAACATTCAGTAATAGAAACATACCCCTCTACCACCCCCCTAACCCAGACACTTGAATGTATCTATGGAACCCCTTGAGAAAGATAAAGGTAGACATAAACACTGATCATTTGGTCGACCCCCTCCCACCGCTTGAAGTATTTATTACAGTAGTACAGTTCCTTACCGTACATCTGGCTTGCCTAAAAGGTACCCTGTTAGCGGGGCCCAGAAATCCTTAGGGTGCGAGATTTCAGGCAAGCCCTCTGCATAGATCCCAAGTTGGTCCCTGCAATACAGTAAGTCTCAGATCCACCTTTTTACTGTTGGTAAAGCCTTGGCCCCACAGCATTTCGCAATTGCCCGTTTGGCAAACAACGTGGAGATTGCCACCAGCCATCTATTGCATGGCTTGAGATTTTTCACACACCCCAAAATGCAGACATTAGGCATACACGGCACAGACTCCAGCACCACCTCCGTGAGCACATTCACAATCTTATCCCAGAAGGCGTGAATGCCAGCACAGCCCCATGCAAGATGCAAGAAATCCGCATCCTCCTGTCCACACCGCACGCAATTAGCACTGTCCCGCAGCCCGAATTTGGGCAGCTGAATGGGGTATAATAGATCTGATGTAGATATTTGAAGTGTATGATGCAGAGGTTACAGTTCGCAGTCAGGCATCCTGTTAGGTTGCAGCAAAATGTCCAAACATCCAGCAATGCCTGTTTCGGTTCAGCTGGATAAGCAAGATATACTGCACGGACAGCCTGTCCCATCTGCAAATAAGTGAATCCTAACATCAGATCAGGACCCCACCCCTCCTGTATAGTGGTAAGAGATATGAACTGGTCGTGTCTATACAGGTCACCTAATTTTGCAATTCCTACACCTGCCAGTGTGCTCAGCGCCGCCTGCTCCTTGGCGGCAGAGATGTGTTTCAATCATTAGCTTCGGAGCATATAGGTAGCTCAGCTGCGCCCACTTAGCCAGGGCCTGACAGGACCACGCTCTGCAAGGTACCGGATTGATCTCTGTCCGCGGTCCTCCATGTCCACCAGCTACCAGCGGCACAAGGAGGATTGAGTCTGCCTCCACCGCTATATGTAGCTGAAACCGCTGCGGATAAAACAAAAAATGCGCAAATTGCGCCTGAGAGCACAAATAGTAAAGCCTCAGGTCAGGGGCTTCGAATCCTCCCATCTCAAACGGCTGTACCAGCACTTACCAACTGCAGCGAGTTTCCTTACCGCCCCATACAAAGGCGAGTAGGCTGAAGCGTGTAAAAAAGTGCAAGGTTGAGGGGAATCGGAATATTAATAAACAAATAGAGAAGCTTTGGCAGGATCGTCATCTTGACGACTGCTATTAGATCGGCTAAAGAAAGTGGGATTGTGGCCCACCGTGCCGCCCGATCAGTGATTTTAGTGATGGCGCAGCCAAAGTTCATGGGAATTACCGTTTCGGGTTCTCGATGCAGCCACACACTCAGGTACCGAACCGGGTCAGTAGACCACGCTAGGGGGAAGTCCAAATCCACCTCACGTGTACCAGCCGTCAATGGGAACACCGTAAATGTTGCCCAGTTGATACCCCGGCCCGAGTACAATGCAAATAAATATGTGGCCGGCTCTCGCACATATTACAACATGTCGTCCGCATATAACGAGACCACCAACGGATGTTGACGGAACCGCAGCGCTGCCTGAGCATGCCGCTGACACAATTTACAGGCCAGTGGCACAAGTGCAAGCGGGTAAAGGGTTGGTCGACAGAGGGCAGCCCTGTCGTCTGCCCCTGTGGATCGGGAAGGCATCAGACACCTAGCCATTCACGCGTATTCCGGCCCTTGGCTCAGAGTATAACAGGTGAACCCACTTAAGGAAAAAGGGTGGCAGACCCATGCACAGTAGGACGGTAAGCATATATTCCCATTGCAGGGAATCAAAGGCCTTTGCAGCATCAAGTAGGACCGCCACAGCCTGGAAGTCCAAATCAAAGTAGTGCAGGGTAGCAAACATAGTGCAAAGGTTATGCATGGTTGATCTAGCAAGGACAAACCCTGACTGATTGGGCAGAACCAGATTAGGGACTAAGGGTTGGAGCCTACTGGCAATCATTTTCGCCAGAATTTTGGCATCAATGTTGATCATGGAGAGCGGCCTGTAGGAATCACAGGCATTGGCCGCCTTGTCTGGTTTCAAAAGCATCACTATAAGGGCCTCCTTAAGAGTGGGCGGGAGTATGCCTGAGTCATATGCCTCCGCAAAGACATCTAGTAGTCTAGGGGCTAGAGGTTCCACATAGGCCTTGTAAAACTCACTCAGGAGCCCATCAAGGCCCGCAGCTTTACATGTTGGGAGTGACATGATGGCTAGTTTGACGTTGTCGACATCAAATGGCTGCATGAGGTATTTACCCTGGTTTAACGATAGCCTGCCAAGCGCGATATCATCAAGATAGAAGTTAATATCTGCTGCCTGAGCATGCGGTCGCCTGCCATAAAGTCCAGAGTAATAGGCCAGCACCACCTTGCATATCTCTGGTGTGGTGTAGTGGCCTTGCCCTCCTCATTGAGTATTTCAGCAATGTAGTCTTGGCTTTGAGGTGCCGCACGTTTTTGAGCAAGGGAGCGGCTAGGTCTTCCCCCATTGCCAAAATTTCGTGCAGTGCTATGACGCGACTTATGAGCCATTTCCTGGTCCACTGTGTCATTGTGCTCGGTGACCAGTTCCCGTATTGCAGCCAGCTTTTCTGGAACCGGTTGTCTGTCATAGTCATTTTCCAGAGTGGATATTTCTGCCGCTAGTCGATCTAATCTGCGACGGAGGTCTTTCAAAACCTCAGCCTGCATACCAATACACACGCCATGTATTGTGACTTTAAACGCTTCCCAAAGCACGCCTGCACTATCTACAGTGTCCTCATTTTCCTTAAAAAAATTGCAAATCGCCGCTTCCACATCACTCTTGAATACCGAATCAGACAATGAACATTACTGCAGCCTATACATGAACAGGGGCCTTTCACACTCAGGGATGCGCAGTTCAAGTAATACTGGAGAGTGATCTGAAAATGTCTTCACCAAGTGCCAAACGTCAGTAACCCACATGCAGGTGACCTTGGACACAAGCCAATAGTCCAAGCGGGACCAGGTACCATGAACTGTAGATGCAAAAGTGCTCTCCCGTGCCCCAGGATGTTGCAGCCGCCATACGTTGTGTATGTTCCTGGCCTCTAATAGACCTAGCAGTGCATCCAACTCTAGTCTATGTGGGGAGACTCCACCACCCAACCTGCCCACCTGCACTTCTAGACAAGTATTAAAGTCACCCCCTCACTGAACCGCGACAGGAGGGAAGCTGAAAATACGGCACTACACATCCGCAAAGAAGGAGTGGTCATCAACATTTGGTCCATACACATTCACCAGCAACACTTCCGCACCGCCAAGCCTGCCATGAACCAGCGCCAGCCTGCCCTGATCTTTAATTTCCGAGCCTAGTTTAGTGAAGGGGACCCCATTCTTTTAGAATAAGCACTCCATGGGAGTATGAAGTGTCTAAGGATGCAATACAGACCCCCGCCCAGCGCGCGCCTATATTCATATCAGTGTGTGATGTAAGATGCGTCTCTTGTAGAAATGCTACCTGGACACCAAACCTGTCCAGATGGGCTAGAACAGAGCAAGTTTTCTTGGGGCTATTTAATCGACGCACATTCCATGTAAGGAATTTTACGTTACTACCCATGTCCGGTGGTGATGTAGTTAGAACAGTGTAATGTCGAGTTACCGTAATGTGCCGCCAGGGTTCAACAACCTTGCCAGTCAAAAGTGCCATCCAACCTTCCCCTTCCTTCCCCCACATCCCCCACCCACTTCAGCAGCCCCAACATGCCAAAGCCATCCCTCCCCAGAGCAAACAAACCCCAACAATAAAATCTAACAGCTCAAAACAAGTGGGGTACTCCCATGTGGGGAATGCCAGAGAGCTACTTGCCTCCCATGAGGTAGGAGGTGGCTGATCAGGACTATATACCTGTGCTAAATAAGAATTGACATGGAAAAAAATACAGAGTGCATAAGTTGCAACCGCCTTGTGGGGATCAGTGCCTCTGCAGCAGGCCTATGAGAAAGAACATTAAATATGTGCAGCTTAGTAAGAACAGCCCAGAAACCAATATACAGGGCAGCAGACAGATGCACAGTCCACCACCACAGGACCAATCACTGCTCCTCCTCATCATGATCAACTTGGGCCTCTCGTCAACGTTGTTTCAGTTACTTAGCATGCTCCATCTACGCCATGGGGGTGGAGAAGATTTTTGACAATCCCACCTGGCCTATAAGTAGGTGGGTGGAATGCAGCCTGGCATAAGAAATACCCTCAGACTGGAGAAATTTTGCATCAAGAACCTGTACCTCCAGAGGACCAGCGTCACAATAGTTAATCTGCTGTGGGGGGGTCGTAAAGGACCGTAAATATGTTCGTGCCCCCCGCACGTGGGATAGGAAACCAAGAAATACAGGCTATTACCACTCTGCTAGCAGTCAGCTACATGAGGAATAAAATGACACATGTGGAGCAAGATATAACTTAACCCTCAGGGTCAATCAATCCATGCCATCGAAACGACCCCCTGAACAAAGTTATAGGACATGTAGCATAAGCCCAGGGCCAGATGTGCTAATATGGTAGGGAGCAATAATCAAACTTAGCGTCAAGGTGTGACCCATGATGCAGGGCGCTAACATCGACATAATACATCACCACTCAGTCTGTTACTGCTCCTCCTCGTCCAATTCAGCCGGTATCTCATTGCGCCGTCTCTTCTGCTTTTTCACGTGCTCCATCGCTGCCTTGGGGGTAGTGAAAATTCCTCTTGTCCAATCCGTAAGTGGGCAGGGTACAGCATTGCGTAAGGAATGCCCTTGGACTGCAGGAGTTTCTTCACAGAACCAAACTCCTGCTGCGCCACCTGTACCGTGACGGTAAAGTCAGGGAAGAAAGACAGCGAGTTCCCATGGTGGGTGATGGTACCCTTGTCCCTGGCGAGTCTCAGTATAGCATCCCGGTCCCAGCAGTTTAATAGCCAAGCAATTATAGGGCGAAGCGCCCGGTACTGGCCTTGCCGCCAGGGAGTGGTGGGCTCGCTAGACTGTAAACATTGGGGACAAGTTCTCAGGGCCGAAGATATCCTTGATCAGCGCCTCGATGAATGTCTCCAACCTGCTTGTATTGGTTGACTCCGGCAGGCCCGTAAGTCCAATGTTATTGCGATGGGCCGAGCCTCCACATCTTAATTTTTCGGTCGTATAAGCGCCAGTAACTTTTCCATTCCATTGGCCTTGTCCGCGACCATGCTGAGGCCGTCCACGTTAGCGGAAACCCTCTGCTATATCTCCCCATTCTCGTGTTCTGCTTTTCCAGCTGGAAGGACATATGGTCAAGTCTGTGATTAATTGCCGACATGTTCCCTCTATAGCCCGAAGACTCTTCTGCATGGCTATCAGCGTCGTCTCCAGTGTGGAGGGGCCATTGCCCTGAGAGTCCGCCTCCGAGTAAGAGGCTGCTTTTTGCTGCATTTTGGTAGTTTTGTGCACCTCAAATGTGAGGCTGGGTTGTGACCTGTCTGCTTTCCCGATGTTGCCTAGTAGGCTGGGCAAGATTTGCAAGCAGCAGGCTGTGTTGCGGCTTGGCACTGGTGCGAAGATCTTGGCCCTGTGCTATTATTAGGTTCCCGCAATCAAGTGGCAACATGTCATTTAAGTTCTATGCAGCAATCACACAGGGTGCCTGGGCCAGCATAGGGCTATAAGTGCCAGTTTGTAGTTTGGTGAATACCTCCGCACTAGCGGTGGTCAATAGTGCCAGTGTGTCTCAAATGTCAGCAGTTGGGTGCAGAGATCCACCACCTGAAGGGTGACCAGTATGGAAGGGACGGTCTCCACGAGACAGGAGCTCCAGTATTTCAGCCCCATGGCCCCGCCGACCGATGCGTGCCTGTCGTGGCACAAGAGTAATGAGGGTATTTGTGCCAGTATACAGATACAACGTGGCGTAGTACGTTGTATCTCCGCAGACAGGCCGCAGATTGCAGAGCACGGCCCAGCGCCTAGGCCCACACCCGCTGCCACAGCCGCAGGCCTAAGCAAGGCCGCAACCCCACTCACCAACGCCCGCTGCGAACACCAGCAACCTCCAGGGTGACGATCTGGCTTTTCCAGGGGCCCAGCAGCTGTGGAGCTCCAACCAGCCTCCCTCCGGATGTCAGGGCCGATAAATCAACGATGTGTGGGACGCCAGCCCTCCAGATATTTGAAGCCCCGGGGCCCCGCTGCTCAGTCCTTGCAATGTTGTCACCAGTCACAGAAGCTTTCCACAGGGCCTGCCGGCCCCAGCCGATGTGGCAGAGGCATGGGTCAAGCAGCGCAGCGGTCTCAGAGCCCCACCACCAGCAGTAATCCCACAGAAGCCCACAGCCAGGTTTGCACACCTCCCGCCGGTGTCCAGTTGTCACTGCCGATCGGCCGCTGCAGCCTCCATTCGACAGCTCACCATGCAACTTCGCTTAGCTGGGGTTACTCGTCTCCGGCTCGCTGTACTCCAGCCAGCAGGCCGGCTCAGTCCCAGATGCTGATGGCCGCCATGTTGTTTGCCATCAGGGGTCCAATCTTCAATGATAGCAGCCACTACAGAGGCCCCAAAGTGTCAGCGGATGCCCAGCCGGAGGTATGTGTGTCGTGCCGATCAGGGCAACCCTTTTTAGGAATGTGATGCGTTATATTGGCATGGATAGTGGTCAGATTGAAGATCAGAAGGGCAGAGCGGCACTAATGTGTGGCCATCTTGCCTGGCACCCTCTAGCTTCCTCCACCTGATTGTTATCTGACTAATGAAAGAAGAGTCAGAGAATCTTACATTTTGACTGGAACATAAATCCCTTTAAAACTACTCACACCTCTTATTATTGACCAAAATATTTATTTGCATTTGATTATTTGCCTATGTTTATGAGGGAGATTTTTGGTCAAAATACGGTGGCAAAGATTCATCACCTTGAAAATAGATAGAAGTGGAAACAAGGCTAATGGCATTTAAAGGTAAAGGTGCCACATTTTCTAAATTTTCCAAAGAGAGATTACTGTGAGATTTCCACGCTAACAGCAGTAATTGAAGATAATGTAGTCAGTGATATTCAAAAGAGCAATTGCAGGAACAGTTGGTAATCTCATAGCTCTTCCTATCAAAATCTCATGTGGGGATAGACCTGTCTTTCTGTCTCGAGTACCTTAAATACTCATTAACATCAAAGGTAAAACATCTGGCCATTCCAAAGAAGCTGAAGCACAAACTTTTGCTTATCGGGATTTGATAGTTCCATTCACCTGTTCAACTGTTCCCGAAGCTTCAGGTCTGTAAGTGCAGTGTAATCTTTGCTCAATTTGTAATACAGTGCAGATCATTTTCAGAACTTCATTGTTGGAATGTATCCCTCTATCAGACTCAAGAGAAATTGGCATTCCATACCTAGGTAACAGTTCACGTATTAGCAGCTTGGCTATTGTAAGACTGTTGTTTCTTGAAGTCGTGTAGGCTTCCACCGATCTCGAGAAAATGCACACAATGACCTGGACGTATCTCAGCCCATTGTAAACTGGCATTTCGATAATGTCCATTTTCATCTTGTTAAAAGGTCCACCAGATCTTCTTATGTGTGTCAGTATAATATGTGTTCTCTTTCCTGCATTTGTTGATATTTAACACACCTATGAGAAATTTCTTCAGTAAACATTCAGAATCTTGGATTAAGCCAACTTTGCCTGAAAAGCCTCACCATGCAATCCCTTCCTAGATTTGTGCACCCAAGGTAATATTATGTCATTGGAAATAACAAGCTGTCGGGCAAAACTGGTGTCCCTTCTGCTGACATCCAAATGTTGTTTGCATTTTTCTCTCAGCCTGCCTTTCTACATCCATTTTGTTCTGTTTCTGAAACATTTTCCTCAACTCATTTTAATTTGCCCCAGGTGTTTGTGACTTTCATCAACAGTGTGAACGAATCCTCATCTTTGGACTCGCATGTCTAATTTCCATAAAATGTGCAGGCCAACAAAGCACAATACTGTACCACTGAATCTGCATATCTATTGCCAATGGCAAAATATCCATCCCCACTTTGGCGAGCTGCACACAAAACCATTGCTATTTCCCTGGGCAACTGCAAAGCTTCCAATATATTTTTAACATTATTTCCGTAACCGAATGGGAGTGCCTGAAGATGTTAGAAAACTCCTTTGCGACCACAAGTGTCCAAAATCATGGACCACACCTGACACGTACTGACTGTCGATAAAAATAGTGAGTCTCATTTGTGTAGTTAAAGTGCAGGCTCTGGTAAGGGCAATTAATTTGGCAACTTGTGCTGAGGTAACTCTTTGAAGCCAGGAAGCTTCGACAACATAATTTATGGTGCACACTGCTTATGCTGTTCTTAGTGTATCATTGTTACCTCTTAAACATGAGCCATGTACGAACAGTACATTGTCGGGGAAATTTAGGTGTTCATCCTTAACATTAGGGGCCTGATTCTGATCTAGTCCAGCAGGCCCTCCCAGAGCCGTCCGTAGCCTTACCTTCCGACCGACTAGCTCCGAGAGCTGGTCCTTCATCGTTCAACGACGAAGTACGATGCGCAAAAGTCCCCAATTTCCGAACGACTCGTATGCTCCGATTCTAGCTCCATTTTCCTTATGGGCAGGCTCCATAAATGCTTAATGGAGTCGTACGGAGGCATTTCCCAATCAGTTTCTGGCCGGCCAAGTACGATGTGTACTACCTAAGTGCTGAACAGGTTGCCACCTCCAGCGTGTCAGAGCATCCGGGAGAGCACTATTTCAGCTCTGATTCGTGCCACAACACAATCTCTGCGAATGAGACAAAACAGCCATGTATCCAATTGTGCATGTCATCCCTATACTGTACGCCTACGGTCGATACTACAACCCTAACCCATGCGTTTGTCACAGACTGTAAGTCAGACACCTCCCACACACAAAAATGTCACTACTCTGCAAAAGGCAACATAAAACACAGCTTGTGAGAAACCACAGTCAATATTGGGGTGGGGGAATTCTTACAGCAATGTAGAGGCAAGAGCCAGCGTTGTCCACCCCATAGGGGGGTCGATGCCTATCACTCGTACTGTTGTCCACCCCATTGGGGAGTGGATTACTATCACTCCCACTGTTGGGCACCCCATGGGGGTGGATGTCAAATACTACTGTCAGGTTCAGCCTTCCAGAATCCTCAGGATTGTGATGATGCTAAAAAGGGGTCCACCTCTCGACTGCCCCAAGCCCAGAATATGAATACACACGCACTAGTGGGCTTGTTGTATAACTCCTGTATATCCCTATGTCGTGTTAAGTTAGCATAGGTACGTTTGAGATTTAAACGCCATTTTTCCTTTCTTGCAACTTCTGCACACGACCCTCGTTTGTTGACTTGGCTTTCAACCTAGTAGTTTGCCGTGGTGAATGTGAGAGTGATGTGTTATTGCTCTGATGTCTGCTTTGTTTAATAAAACATGTCTGCACGGAGAGTGCTGGAGTTTCAGGAGCAACACGATATGGAATTGTTGTGAGGTCTGATCTCCGCGCCTTCATGGTCATGACACGGGTGCAGCCTTTGCCAACTTGGGCTTGAGGCGGGATTGATATTGCTTTGCACGAGAATTGTTAACACACTTGATGCGGTGCACATGCAGAGAGAGCTGGTGTATGCTGATGTGATTCCTTCATGCTAGGACACTAAGGTATGGGCCCGCCCTAAAACAACCCAAAGAGACCTTCTTAGATAATAATATAATATATGTGTTAGGGAGGGTGAGATATAAGTGTTGTTAACTCTTATTCATTACAGCATGTTAACATGCTGTCACCATTCGCTTTTTATGTCTTAGTAACTATGCTGATAATTTTGCTACTGATAATAAGTATACTTGTATTATCAAAGATACTGCGCCTGAGAAGACGGCATTAGTAAATAAACATTTCAAATGCACATGTGTCTTCTTTACTCCATGTTCTGGTTTGTAATGATAATATAACGAAAGAGTGTTCATGAGTCCCACGTACCCTGAGGTACTGTAAGTTCATGTTCTGGTTTGTCTAAACATTGGGTGTTTGATATGTCCAATGAGACACTGTAGCTAGCTCGGTAAGGGGTGAGTTGGTTGCTAAGGTAAGTTTTGGGACATCCTAATTTGCCGAGGTTCCACTCCTCTGTGCACAGTTCTGTGTGAGTACAGAAACCCTGCAACATGGCGCCCAACGGTTTCGGTGGTCTTATATCATGACACTCGAGTAGTTTATCGTTCATGCCTTAACCCCTTCACATCCGTTTCCGGAAAACGGGGTGTTGGTGAAACCTACCTATTTTTTCAAGTAGGTCTTTATTCAAGCTTGATTCTTACTTAAACGGTTTCTTTTAATTACTACCCAGTTGTGCTACAAAGTATTCTTTGTGTTTTCTTGTTTCCAATTCTGTAATGGCGGCAGCGGTGGCTATTGCGCAGCATAGTCGCGTAGCGGTACGCAACCATCTTCAGACGTACCAAGTCCCAGTAGATGGGATGGCTGTGATTTTCGTGGTAAGTGCAGATCCGGCGTTTCCTTACGAGTTGGGTTACGTTTCCGGCTGTGGACGCTAATTCTGGTTTGTACCACTCCTACACCGCCTCGGATGTCCCGGCTGAATATACGCCATACAGGGCATTGGAAATACCTATTGATCATTGGCAGCATCGAGTTTGGTTTGATGGCGCCCTCCCCCACTCTTTGTCCCGTGCGAGGTTAGGTCCACTCTCAATTCCAGGTACTAATTGGCCTGCGCTGGGTGGCTTTACCCCGCACCCGAATCACGGGGCTTGTACCCTGGCAGAAATTCGCAGGCTGCATGTAGTTTCCATTTCCGTGATTCGTGCTTTAGTGCAATACATCGGTCGACATCTTCCTGGTGGTCCCCAGGGGGGTGCGGCCGCTCCCATGGAACGAGGCGGAATGCGTCTCAATCCTGTTATGGTAAATTCGGTTTTTGGTGCGCGTCCTGTTGACAACGATGACTTCCCATTCTGGCTAGCAGAGAAGTTTGATCAACTGGAAGCGGTTTTTCCGAATTCCACTCCTGCTGATAAACATAGAATGTTGACGATTACTCTCCCGAAGGATATTACTCCTGAACTTGCTGACTGTGACAGCTGGGGAAAAACATTTGCGGCAGTTTATACAAGGTGCTTCGGCACCCCGTCTATGACTGCCCTGCCTGAAATCGTTCGACGTGTTCAGAATGATCACGGTCCAGAGGCAGCGGTTGAATTGGGTATGCGCCTGTGTGGTTCTTTTGAGATTGTAAGTGATCTCATTCTCTCCAATGTTAAAGGAGATGCAGTTAACTTTCAGGTGTCGAATGCTTTGGCTGCTCTGCCCGATGCCGACAAACCCCGCCAGTTAGCAAAGATTGTGGTGGCCGCTTATAAAACGATTGGCCGCACAAGTAGAGGTCTGAAATATTTTCCAGTGAAGGAGAAAAAACAACCACAGGGGCAATCTGCAGTGACAGATGCCCAGCCAAAGTCCAAGAAACAAAATTGGCCTTAAAAACAGACACAGGGGAAGCAGACAATGCAGACTCAGGGTTCTTTTCCTGCAATACAAGCTCCTGCGCCATCCGAAAAAGTTTATGATTTGCGCGACCGCGCGATGATTAAATCACCTGATCGTTTTCAGGGTTCTGATCAACGCTCTCCTCGTTCCTTTCAGGACACATCGGCCCAGAAAACCGGTGGAGGAGGAGGGGGTGGACGTGGACGTGGTGGCCAACAAGGACGTGGTCAGTCCCGCCAGACGGACGGCGCAGTGAAGCAGGAGGATTCTACGCCTCGGCGTCCGCAGTTTGCGAAAAAGAAAGTCGCAGCCTTAACAGCGCATCGATATGCCACAGATAGTGAGAACGCGGCTTCGGAATCTGACGTGGGCTCTGACCTTGCTGGACAGCGCGGCGGAGATAACCATAGTCAGAGAGGCGCTGCGTCCACTACTGAGGGTGACAGCGACTGAAGTCTACGTTGTGATAGAAACAGCGGATACGAGACTTGCTCCCCCTGAAAGACTATATGAAATTGTCCTGTTAATTGAAGGTGACATACAGCGTACCGTTAAAGGTGTATTTTGGGAGAATCTGTCTTCTACATATGATATTTTACTTTCGGAGGCTGACTGGCCCCCACCTTTTGTGCTCGCGGCGCCGCGAGGGGAGGAGGTAATCCTACCCAGTTTCGCGAACACTGTCTCGAAAGAGCATGCGCAGCATTTTGCAGAAGAGTGGGCTCGGGCTCTCGCGCCGGCTCTGTACCGTAACCAATGTGGTTGGGATAAATTGTCGCCTTGCCACGAAATTCCGTTGCGGTCTCAGCCGCAGCCTCAACCTCAATATCCCATTCGGCGTGAAGCAAAATCTTCCGTCGCGGAAATCCTTGAACAATTGGAATATCAGGGAGTTATTGAAACGTGTGTGTCACCGATGAATAATCCCCTTTTTACTGTGAATAAACCTGACGGATCATATCGTTTGGTTTTGGATTACCGGCATTTGAACTCGCATTGCCGTAACTGTGCAGTACAGAATACCCACGGCTCTGCCCTAGTGGATAGTCTCGTGCGTAAGCGTTTCAAGACAACGCTTGACATATCCAATGGTTTTTATGCCCACAGATTGGACAGCTTTAGCTCCCAATGGACCAGTTTTACAAGCGCTGGAGTCCAAAAGCAATTCCGGCGTCTTCCAATGGGCTACAAGAATAGTCCTGGTATATTTACCGCTCGAATTGTCTCTATTCTGGAGGCACTAGACCCTGATGCTTTTTCGTATGTGGATGACATATATCTCACAGACGACGATATTTGGGAGCATCTGTGTCGTGTGAATTCTCTTGTTTGCAACTTCGCAGACATGGGTTACAAATTTAACTTTGCAAAATCGCACATTGCTGAACACACAGTGTTGTTTTTGGGCTATGAGCTCAACAATGAAGGTAGAGGTTTGGCTCCTCACTTCTTAGAGAAGTGCGCACAATTGCGCGCTCCAACAACACTGAAAAAATTACAGTCTTTACTGGGCTTTTTGAATTTCGGTAGGACTTACATTCCGGAATATGCCCAGCGTATCAAGCCTTTGTATGCTTTGATACAACCAACTTTCTCAAAATCATGCTGGCTGCCTGAGCATTCAGCCATTTTGCAATCCTTGCAGGCTGATCTGCTCGCTTCTAAATATTTACTGACTCGTGATAACCACACCAACCTGGTCATAAGAATAATTCCTGGGACGGTGGGTTTCACGTACCTCACGTTTAATGAAGGTGACACGGTACCTATCGCTTACAAGTCACACTTGTACACTTCGGCTGAGATGCGGTTTCCCACAGTGGAAAAAGTTTTGACTGCTGTACAGATGGCAATTCTAAAAGAACGAGCTCTGTCACAGGGGAAGCGCATGCTAGTGGTAACACCCTGTCCTCATTTAGAGGCAGTCACGAAAGCCAGTGTACCAAATTCAAAGGCTTTGCACCCTCGGTGGATTCAATGGGCTGCGTCATTGTCATCCGCGGATGTCATGTTTATTTTTGACGCTTCCTTACGGTCGCAGGAGTACTTGCAGTATGAATTCGTTCATCCTGCTCCTCTGGCGATGCGACCTTTGGAAGACTTCCATTGCATCATTTACACTGATGGGTCGGCGCAGGTTGCGCATGGCTCTAAACATGCCTACGTTTCCGCATGCGCCATTGTGGTCGGTGCTATGTTGAATGATGAATTCGTTTCCAGGGAGGTACACACATTGCCCCTGGGCGATTGCACCGCACAATTGGCAGAGCTTCGTGCTCTCTTACTAGCTTTGGAGTACGCGGATCCAAGTGTTACTACTCTAATTGTAAGTGATTCTTACTACTGTGTCCAGTCTTACAATGAAAACTTGTTCTTTTGGATTCAAAATGATTTTCATGATTCCAAGGGTAGCACAATAAAACATAAAATGATCTGGGTTCGAGTGGCAGAGCTTAAGGCTATGTTGCCACTCGTTTATGTGATTCATACTCTCGGTCATCAGCGCGTGGGAGTTCACGCTGTTGGCAACTCGCTTGCTGATGAAGCGGCGAAATCAGCAGTATCTACATACTTAGTTGCAGCAGTTACTAGGTCTAAAACCAAGATTGATAGCGACATCTTGGCAGCGATTGCTGCCTCTGAGAAGGGAAGTAAACATCCTGCGGGATTCCCTTCGAAGTATAAATACCGCTTAAGTCCCGAAAAGGTTCCTTTTGTGACAATTCCTGATGTTGGGGAACGGCTGATTCCCAACTCGGATCGCAGAGCAGACTTGATTACAGCGGCTCATGAGGGTGTGGCGTCTGCGCATGCGGGCGTCTCGGCCACTGTAACTCAATTACAATTACGTTTCTGGTGGCGGGGACTGTACAAACAGACGCGTGATTATGTCCTTCTGTGTGACATATGCCAGCAGATTAAACCTTCAACTGCTACGCGTCCGCCTCAGACACAGTTGTACATTTCTAATAAACCACTAGGCTGTGTTTATTTAGATCACTGCGGTCCATTTTCATCTGATACTGCGTATAAATACATCTTAGTAGCAGTTGACTCATGCACACGCTTTGTGTGGTTATGGCCACATCGCAGCGCTGATTCCCGGACTGTCATCAGAGATTTGCGTATCTTTATAGGGATTTTTGCCTGTGGTACCTTCCATTCGGATCAGGGTCCGGCTTTCGCCTCTAAGGCGTATAAGGATGCCATGACTTCGATGGGGGTCCAAGTCAAGTTTTCGTCACCCTACAGACCCGAGGGTAATAGTGTAGTTGAACGAATGAACCGTGATTTAAAGCAGTCTTTGACAGCCCGAGTTATAGGCACTGGCAGAAACTGGCTGGCTCACCTCTATGGCGTGCAGCGTGCTCTTAATAATCTCCCTAGAAGGTCTCTGGGTGGGCGGACCCCATACGAAATGCTCTTTGGCATCAAGATGTTCGTCCCTGACCTTGACGGTCTAGACTCGGTGGTTCGCGCCACTTCCTTTGACGCAGATGAACATTGCAATGTTTTACAGAATCTACAAAAGACGAGAGACACTCTTGCAAAGGAACATTTGCCCTCCACATCGGATGATGCGTTGCAGATCCCGGTAGTTGGCTGGCTACCCCAAGTTGGAGAACTGGTTCGAGAGAAGATCGAAAACAAGAAAGAGTTTGGTCCCTCCTATCGAGCTCCGGTCCCAGTGCTTGGAGTAAAGGGCACAAGAACAGTCATTTTACCACCACTTCCAGGTCGTAAGGAAAACAGGTTTATTTCTATTGACAATGTCAAGATACACAGAGTGGCCGATTCTTCTTAGCATGACACCGGCTGTTTCCTGTCCTTCCATTGTGAGAAATTCAATTATGCCCACTGCTTCTAATAATGAACCTGAGGTGGCCATCGAATTACCTGCTGTTTCCAGTCCATTATTGAATAATTTACCAGGAACTAACCTTGATGAGACAGACTATACATACCCCACTGATTTGTCCATGCCTGACCTGCAAGCTCGTTTAGCCACGGAATCCAGATTTTCATTTGACTCTGCTTCCCTTGCCTCGAAAAAACCCTCTAAAATTGCAGTATATGCCAGCCTGTTTAAAAAACATTTTTTGATACCTCCTTGGATTTACATTTGGCTGGTCCTTTTTTCAGTTTACCTTTTTATGTCAATTGGTTTTGTGTTTTATTTTTTTCGGATTATGAATGGACACTATGTCGAGGAGAGAACTTGCATTACTCATTTAAATGGAACTTTGGCCCCACTTTCCTCTTCACATTCTACACATAGATTAAAAAGAGACTTGACTTTGGTTAACATCACAGCGTGGCCTGTTCTGGATGGAATCGCGTGGGATGCAGTTCGTTTTCAGATTCATGGCCCAACGGAAGTCGTTAATGTCCCTAATGTACTAAGAGTTAATATGGGGGATGTGGTGAAACAAAACATTCGTTCTGATGATTGGGATGTTAATGCTGTGGAGAGTTTGTTTTCTGATTTGAAATATTATGCTGCTTTTGATGCTGAGGATTTATATTTAGAATCTGCTAATTATGGTGAATTGTTCTGTTACCAACATTATGGCAATCACTTCTTACACAAGACATCTTCCCGAAGGGATGCGGTTAATTTTACTCAGTGGGAACATTGCCCAGCACCAACACAAGGGAGTTCAGAAACGTTTCTTAAAAAGTATACTTATTTCACTGACTTTAATCAGTCCAATCCCGAGTCCTTTTATTTTAAATTTCACAAACAGCCACAGTCCAAGGTTCGACTTACAAATACAAAATTGTTATATTCAAAAGCCTTCCTGGATCAATTAGTTACTGGAGGGTATGAGTTATGGAAGGATACCATAGACCTTAAATCAGTTTGGGGCTCAAGGGCCTGGCAGGTACAAGGCACTGAGGCTTTGCACCGTGCATGTCTCATCCCATATCATATGTGGTTTTTAAATGAAACCATTTCCCAGACCACATGCTTTGGATTGGCTACATCTAAAAGGTTGAACACCCCGTCTTTCCCGGAGTTGGAGGAATATGAGAATTGGAGTAATTTTACTACATTGTCCATTAGAGAAATACAGGCTCTGCTTCTGAATTCCTCCTTTAACATTTCCAGTATGAATCCCAAGGGTTGGCTGCTTTGGCACCGTAGTGCTGATTCTTGCCAAAAAAGATTTTTAAATATAACTGACGGTTTTAAGACTGTTAGATCTGATCCCCGTTTTGATTTGAGTCATACTGTCACCTCTTACTCTGTTGGCAAGTTGTGTCAAGCTTGGCTGAAACATTCAACTTTACCTGCGGTTAAGTATCACCTTTCCAAACTGAATGCAGACGTGGATTTGAATGATTTCATTAAGGGCCCAGCTAGTGGCAGGTCGAAAAGGTGGTTATATGGTGTTTACAATGAAATTTGGAAACTCTCACAGATTGAGGCTGCTTCACGCCTTAGGGCTATTGATCAGGCGAATCTTGAGAAAGTGCTTGCAGTTGTTGACAATAGCATTAACGTGCTTTCCTCTAGAATTTACACATTAGATAATATTGTGTCGTCTGTTGTTGATATTGTACATGATGAAGTATCTGTATTATACCATGGTCAAAATCAATTACGTTCGGTCATGCAGTTTGCATGGACACTTCAGACTCTGAAAATGGGTAAAGTTCCCTGGGGATACATGAACGTTTCTTCTTTATTTGCACCGTTTAATTTGACAGACAAACAACGCTTGCTTTCAATGCGTGATGCTTCCTTTTCTATGCTACATATTGAAAGGTTGGAATCTTTACCTTTTTCTGTGGCAGAATCCACTGCTGCTACGTGGCTTATCCACGGTTTAATAACACTGCCTTTTGCTTTATATAAGTTTTCAAATTGTATGAAATATGTGCCAATAGGTCGTTTTGAACCCTTAGGTAGCGGTTTTCTTCATGAGGTCTGGTCACTCCCATACACATACAGATGTTTCAAGGATGACCAAGAGGTTTATCTAACAGGGGATGAGTGTACTGAGACGCCAGATCATTCTTTAATGTGCAGACACATACAGTTACACGGTTCATGTAACAAGGACCGCCCGAATATGGCTTGCGTTTTACAGGGCACGCCAGTTCCTGCTATCATCCCCACGTTTAAATTGTTAGAGAATGGTAGTTATTTAATGCTCAATAATGAAAACTGTTGTGGTTTAATTAAAGGTATAGCTTTCATAGTAACAGTTAGTGAGCGAGTTATTTGCTGCAGAAATGTTCTTTATCCTCCCACACGTGAACATAGGGAGTCTTCCATTTGGCCACAGATACCGACCTTGGGAGCAGAATTCAGCGGCATGGCTAGAATAAGAGCTCTATTGTCCCAGAAAGAGGTGGCCTTGAGCTCGGCCCGTGAAACTTTCGTGCTTCACATTGCTAACACCCGCACGGAGGTTCAGGCTCTTTTAAACACTGATTTGCCCTTGCATTTCGGAGCCATGGTCCGTTCTATCTTTAACGCATCCTCCACAACGGGCCTAGCACATTTTTTTAAGGTTGTTAGCGGTGGTCTCGTGACTTCCTTTGAGAAGATTTTTGGAGTCATCCCTGCTTTCTTCCATTCTATTTTTTCATCCTTATTTGGAGGGTTCCCGTTTTTACTTGCTTTAGCGGCTGGCGCATTGGTGGTTTTCTGCCTTTTTAAATATGGATGCCCTTCCTGTGCAAGTCCACGCACAGCTACTACTGACGCGGTTTCGCAACCGCATGCTTGATTATTATGGCACACTGCCGTTGGCGACTCTAAGCACGGCTTTTGGATTATCTTTTCGGTTCTCCTATTTCACCTGTGTCCAGCCTGTATTTCGCTGCCTGACCTGTGATTTCCTTTGGGCCATTGATTTGTGTCTCTGCGGACCAATATCTGCTGACGTCGATTTTGATCAACTGATGAGTCCTATCATTGCTCACGAGTTGGTTTGTTCTGACGAAAGGATTATGGCCTTGGCGGTGGCACATGGACTAATGGGTCCCTGGGATGTGTTGTCGGCAGCGCAAAGTTTCTTTGAACAAAGTTTTCTTGAAAACCCACCGAGCTGTCCTCTGATGGTTATAGAGGATCCGGTGCTGGAAGATCACGTATGTTCCTTTCATCTTTTAAATTGGATGGCTGAACTGTTTTCGAATGAGGACAGTGACTTCCTCCTGGAGGCTGTTGCAGCTTACTTTTCATATACAGTCTTATCATAGACACTGCCTCAAATTGGCATGCTGATTGATAGCATTTCCTTGATTTTATTGACTTTTGGTCAAGACATTTTATTTTTGCTTGCCTATTGGCTTGAGCCACATTATATTTGTGGGCTATTTTTTAGCATTAGTTTTTATTATTGAATTTTTTATTCATGCTCGTTTATAAATGGATTCTGCTCTCATGTGATGGCACTTCTGTTACCTTATTTAGTCCGTTCTCGGATCATGGGGGGGTGTTGTATAACTCCTGTATATCCCTATGTCGTGTTAAGTTAGCATAGGTACGTTTGAGATTTAAACGCCATTTTTCCTTTCTTGCAACTTCTGCACACGACCCTCGTTTGTTGACTTGGCTTTCAACCTAGTAGTTTGCCGTGGTGAATGTGAGAGTGATGTGTTATTGCTCTGATGTCTGCTTTGTTTAATAAAACATGTCTGCACGGAGAGTGCTGGAGTTTCAGGAGCAACACGATATGGAATTGTTGTGAGGTCTGATCTCCGCGCCTTCATGGTCATGACACGGGTGCAGCCTTTGCCAACTTGGGCTTGAGGCGGGATTGATATTGCTTTGCACGAGAATTGTTAACACACTTGATGCGGTGCACATGCAGAGAGAGCTGGTGTATGCTGATGTGATTCCTTCATGCTAGGACACTAAGGTATGGGCCCGCCCTAAAACAACCCAAAGAGACCTTCTTAGATAATAATATAATATATGTGTTAGGGAGGGTGAGATATAAGTGTTGTTAACTCTTATTCATTACAGCATGTTAACATGCTGTCACCATTCGCTTTTTATGTCTTAGTAACTATGCTGATAATTTTGCTACTGATAATAAGTATACTTGTATTATCAAAGATACTGCGCCTGAGAAGACGGCATTAGTAAATAAACATTTCAAATGCACATGTGTCTTCTTTACTCCATGTTCTGGTTTGTAATGATAATATAACGAAAGAGTGTTCATGAGTCCCACGTACCCTGAGGTACTGTAAGTTCATGTTCTGGTTTGTCTAAACATTGGGTGTTTGATATGTCCAATGAGACACTGTAGCTAGCTCGGTAAGGGGTGAGTTGGTTGCTAAGGTAAGTTTTGGGACATCCTAATTTGCCGAGGTTCCACTCCTCTGTGCACAGTTCTGTGTGAGTACAGAAACCCTGCAACAGGCTAGTCAAGCCAGGGAAGGAAAGGGTAGGAACAGCAAGGAGGGAGACCTACGGATGACACAGAATAAACATCATTAATACCCAATTCGGTGCAACAAAATAACAAAACAGGCAAACGCTCTGTGAGGTATCTCTAGTGAATTACTATAACACTCTACCTGTATAGGAAATTAAAGAGGGGTTTCTACTAGAAGAGAGGAGAGGGTGATTGCTGACTTCCAACATGAATCACTATACAAAAAGAGAAAACATCCATCAGTATTCCACAAACACCACAAAGTTTCTCTGTTATAGGAGTACCATGTATTACACCACCTACCCTGGTCATGCGTGGAATAGTCCCAACAGCAATACAGAAACTTCCTGACACCCTCTTGTCTTTCTCTCTCCTAGGAAATGGTAATTAAGAACAGACCATGCATGAATATAACCAAAGAAGAGGTGCACATTACTTTTGGCACTTTGAAACTTAAAGTGCTCCACTGGCAGAGTTCAATAATCACATGGCCATCTTGATTTGAACCTCGGTGAGTCTGTATGAGCAAGGCAAGTTTCATAGATCCACAGATATGGTGGATTCAACAGAGTGTTAATATGCAATCCAAAAAAGAACCTCCAAAAGAAAATAACACATTGCCTGCATGAGAATCCAGGGGCCCCTGGTCTCGCCAACAGGGAATGCCCAACAAAGGAGAGGAGGGCTGTAAACAACACAAGCGCCTCTTTGCAAGGAACCGCCTATAGTGCGATTCCGCCAACAAAGAAGCAATGAGATGGCCCTCCAACGGAACAGCTAATCCAAAAAAAGGAACCAGTCAAGCCCGCTAGGTCTCTCTGCATAAAACAGCAGAAAACGCTGTTTTTACCAACAGAAATGTGTGGGCCAAGAAAACGATGAGAACGCCTGTTCTCGAGCACCAATGCACCGTGGATACAAAACAAGGAACAAGAAAGAGGTGCGTGGGCACTCTTACCGCCTAGGTTATCAGGATCGGATCGCTGCTGCAGTCGAAGGAATTCCAAATAATCTGCAGAGTTTGGAGTGTCTGCCGTTCCTATATCTGGTTTGAGCATTGCTGAGTCACATGGAGCGTGCTCACTCTATGGACGCTGGGAACTGTAGTTTTGTTTTCGGGACTTCCTGATTCTCGCCTTGTTATCGGGCTGTCAGTGCTTTTACCGGTCTACGGAGCCTGACAACTATCAGCATTGTCCACCCCATAGGGGGTGGATGCCTAATACTACCAGTGTTGTCCAAAACCATAGGGGGTGGTTGCCTATCACTCCCACCATTGTCCACCCCATAGGGGGGTGGATGCCTAATACTACCAACATTGTTGTCAGTGCTTTTACCGGTCTACAGAGCCTGACAACTATCAGCATTGTCCACCCCATAGGGGGCGGATGCCTAATACTACCAGCGTTGTCCAAAACCATAGGGGGTGGTTGCCTAGTACCCCCAGTATTGTCCACCCCATAGGGGGGTGGATGCCTATCACTCCTACTGTTGTCCACCCCATTGGGGGGTGAATGCCTATCACTCCCACTGTTGTCCACCCCATAGGGGCGTGGATGCTTAATTCTACCAGCATTGTCGACCCCATAGGGGGGTGGATGCCTGATACTACCAGCGTTGTCCAAACACATAGGGGGTGGAGACCTATCACTCCCACTGTTGTGTTCCCCATGGTGGGGTGGATGTTTATCACTCCCACTGTTGTCCACCCCATGGGGGTGGATGCCTAATACTACCGGTGTTGTCCAAACCCAAACAGAGGTGGATGCCTATCACTCCCAGCATTGGCCACCCCATAGGGGGGGTGGATGCCTATCACTCCTACTGTTGTCCACCCCAATGGGGCGTGGATACCTAATTCTACCAGCATTGTCCACCCCATAGGGGGTTGGATGCCTAATACTACCAGTGTTGTCCAAACCCAAACGGAGGTGGATGCCTATCAGTCCCACCATTGTCCATCCCATAAGGCGGTGGATGCCTATCTCTCCCAGCGTTGTCCACCCCAAGGAGGGGGGGGGGTGGATGCCTATCACTCCCACCGTTGTCCAGCCCATAGGGGGTGGATGCCTGATACTACCAGCATTGTCTACCCCATAGGGGGGTGAATGCCTATCACTCCCAGCATTGTCCGCCCCTAGAGGGGTGGATGCCTATCACTCCTACCGTTGTCCACCCCATGGTGGGATGCCTAATACTACCAGCATTGTCCACGGATGCCTATCACTCCCACTGTTGTCTACCCCATGGGTGGGTGGATGCCTATCACTCCCAGCATTGTCCACCCCATAGGGGGGTGCATGCCTATCTCTCCCTCCATTGTCTACCCCATAGGGGGGTAGATGCCTATCACTCCCCCAGTGATGTCATGCAAAATTGGTGTCTTGTGTGCAAACTGCTTGAAAATTTGACACATAAAGTGGTATAGTGGACAACCCCACCAGCACTGTAGTGATAAAAACATGCATGTGGGGCTCAAAACGTGTGCATGGTCAAGCAATTAGGTGTTTTGGGGGATAATCCCCATCATTGTAGTGACAAAAAGGTGAATGTGGGGCTCAACTACCCCTGCATGGTCAAGCAATTATGGTGTTGGGTGGCTAACCCCACCAGCAATGTAGTGATAAAGTGGTGGGTGGGGGACAAAAAAACCACAGAACTGTTCAGGCAAACATTGTTGTGGGTGTCACATACCCTCAGCCATGTGCAGCCATTCTGTGCTTTTGTGGGTTAACACTGCCAGCAATGTTAATTGGACAATGTGACGTGACCATCAAAAAAGCATCAACACACATTTTTTGATCAAGCAGCACCAAATACAAAGGATTCAATCACAAAGTCCAGTTTTGATGAGAATCAGTCCCACACTGTGGCAGCAACGTTAAATGCAAAACATTAGGAATGTGCAGAGTGAAGATGTAGGAGGCCCAGGGACAGTAGAGAAAGAAATAAAACACAGCATCCACTCAATGCCCTTCAAAGACAGTGAAATACATGGGGGAAGATGCATAAAGAAAACCGACCAACCACACACTGCAGAACAAACACAACATGTGTGTGAGTCTTGAACTTTTTCTATCCTTTGCCAACACACACGATGGGGGGCTGAACTCCACGAAGACATATGCGCGTTGAGTACAATCAGGAAGTATACCCCATAGGGCTTGGATTGCCAATGTGGACAATCAGGCATAGGTTGATGAGCGGTTGCACCAGAGTCACATGCGGGCCAAGCATGGTGTAACACCAAAATCCACATCAACACTGACTCACTTCCACAGTACCCTGAAGGCCACAGCACTGTGTTGCCATTATCCTGGCGGTGATCTGCTGTGATGCCAAATGAGGATGTGGGCCATACTTTTGAGCACACTCACTCTTCCGCACTGTGTCACGTGCCTTGCAAGAACCACTGTCATCTCACATACACAAACATGACTCTTAGGGCATGGCCGGTGATGGGTCATTAGACATATGTGAGCATGTCACTTGTCAGTTTGCCAGTAAACTTTGATTCCCAGACACATGATCGCATGTGAAACATCTGTTAAATCTATGTCAAATACCACAAAAACCATGTCAACAACTACACTATTTACCAGGTGGTCTGATCTGTAATTCTCCAGAGGGCCATGTGTCATTGTATAGCTGTCTCATCTCCTGCAAGGGAATCTGGAACTGGCACAGCAAATGGGATGCACACATTTGAAACGTGACATGGTAAACATACTTCCACCCCCACTCACCATGATGTGCACCTATGTCTTGAACGACAGTGCTCTAATGGTCTGCATCGTCATTACATTACTCATTTCACACAGATAACAGTGATTGTGTGCATGTGTCCAGTGTCTTTGGTTCACTGCTGCCAGGTCAGACAACTGATTCTTACTTTGGATATACCAAGGTTGTTGGCCTAGCCTATGTCTTTTCTCAGCTTTCTCAGAATGTCTTTTCTCAGCTATGTCGGGTGTTAGGCTGATTACTGTGGATGTTATGCACATTGTATTCAGATCATCTGTTACAAACTTGACAAATTTTCTAAACACTGCCAAGTACAAATAATGCATCCTCTCAAAAATTCATGTGGCACACTATGCCACTGGCCTGTCTGGCTGAACAGTCTGTACGGACTCTTGGTACAGGACCTTTACATCTCAGGTTTACAGTCAGCACTGTCTTACATTCCTGTCTTTACTGCTTCAAGCCACATCTGTAGGTGTCAAGTTTGCATGTCCCATAAGTGCTAGACACAATTTTAACTCTGTGACAAGCTCACATTGCTTTAGTTAGCCATCAGAGTATGTGAAATAGAATTTCTGTTTGCATGAACATTTTACAACTCTCAAGAAGAAAGTAATGCAGCATACACATGGATGGTCAAGCCAACAGTATGCACAGTCAAGGGATGATATACACACATGTCAAGTGTTGTGTATGTGTGCCAAAATACATACATTTGATGTTTGTCCATGTTTTCTAGATTGACCACCTGTGTCTTTCAAAGATGTGTACATGTACTCACTGTCACTGAGTCTGTCCCATATATTTTCACATTAGAATGGTGAAGGTGTTGCCTGACACACCTAAAACTGATATGCCAGTGTCTCGGATGGCCTGAGTTGGCATATTTGTCCTTGGTCCATGTGAAACATGTGATTACACAGAGCACTATGTATAGGACAATACATTTGGAACACTTATCAAGATGATTTGTTTGAGGCATCCACATTGGTTTCCCATGCTGAACGGATGTATAGCATTGTTTACACCAATAGCAACATTTTGCACATATATGTATGTACCTCACTGATTGCAGGTCATACATCAGTCAATGTGCTGACACATGTCAGACAATTACATCACTCATGGTGCTCAACTCCACGTACATGTTGTATATAGTACTGATCACATGAACATTAGACTACAGCCAATACACAGGACCTAAGTGACACACATGTCACAGATGAAAAAAGATACACCTGGGCATCAGATGATCAAGGGGTATAGTTACATTTTGCCACAGAAGTGTTGTCTTAAGCTGACTGATGACCTCTGAGAGGGGTAGCAGGCTGAGGGAGTGCAACATGCATGTTAAACAAAGTTCTGCAACATGGTACATACTCACCCCTTCCTTGCTGCTGTCTGGCCTTCAACTGCCCATCCAGGTCAGGGAAGACCACCATCAGTATCCTGAACTCGATGTGACATGGGATGGACGGATGTAGGTGACCATGCCTGTATTTGGATTGCATGGCCAATGCCTAAATAAGGACTGAGATTCTATGCCTAAATAAGGGCAATGCGAATTGTGCCTATATAAGGACGTGATTCAGTAAACCTATGTACGGGCATCTAAATCGACACACAACACTACTTGCTGTGTAAAAAAGCATGGACCAACACCAACGTAGGAGACAGTCACCATGTGTGGCCTGGGGGCATTGCACACAACTCCAGATCACACCATTTACACGTCAACTTGGTTGCAGGTCTATCATAACAACACAAGCTGCATTATGTGCAGCGCATCACTAATGCCAAATTGCCAATTCAGAGTGTGTACTGCCAAAGACTTGGAAGACACATGGCTCACCAGGGTCAGTCGTCCGTCCCTTTTGCGAGGAGGTGACAGCTTCAGCTGGACCCTTACAATCCTCTGTGTCCAGCCACGGTGGTCCTGGCAGTGGCGGACACGGCATTTGAAGACACCATGGATTTTACTGCCCGGACAATGGTCTGCCATATTTCAGACTTCTGATGGGAGTCGACCTGTGAGGATGACATGGTGACACACCATTGCTCCACATGCTACATGTTTATGCATCACACACTTGTACATATAGGTCATGGTCAGAATAGCAAGTAATGTCTAAGGGGTAGGCAAGATCATCATGGACCGTTGTCTTGTGTGCAATTCTCCCTCAAAAACATGAGAACAGTGCAGATAAGTCAAACCCAGTACCCACTTCTACATCACTGTACCTGTCCAGAACCCAAATCTACACACTGTAAGACCTACATTAACTATTTTTGCAAGCTTGTCCCTTGGGAATCCCCAATGCTAGTAGTGCATATTTTTACACATGGCCAATAAAAGGGCAGTGTAATCACCACTCACCTGCTCCTCTGGTTTGCCATACAGCTGGCTGTACTGTGGAAGTAGGCTGTCCAGCAGGGCCTGGTTCTCCTCTTTTGTGAATGGAGGTGCCCTCTCTACAGTACGTGCCATGGTAGCTCCCAGAGGATTCAGAGACAGCAACAGACAGATGTGGAAGTGCAGTAAATTTGCATGTAGTGCAGGCAAGTAAAGTCCCTTGGGAACAACAGACTTATATCTGTGCAGCAGAGGCAGACTCTGTTCCATGCATGCAAAGCGATAGATCCGAGTCGTTCGCATTATCCGCATTTGTCCAATCCATAACATGGCAAGCATCAGACACGCCTACAGCGACGTTCAAAATATACACATCCGAAAACTATTGATTTTGATACATTGGAGTTGTGAGCTAACCAATTTGCACGCGATTCAGAGACAAAACAAAACATGAGTCTGTCACCATGACGACCAACAGACAAAGTATGCGTCCGGCTCGGTTTGGATGTGGCTCACGCACCCATTTAATACTCACCATTACAGTAAATAGCCAAAGGATGTGAACCGCACATTTCTGATACGGCTCATGTGTCCTACACTAATCGGTCAGCAGGGCAGACAGTATAGAAAATCTTGAAGTGCTGCATGGGTTGGAACAGTGATTAGCACTTGATAGCTCACACTCCCATGATGAGTCCAGCTTGATGGGCACACAATACATTGTTTGTGAGGCACATCACAACATTGAGTGACCACTTCACAGATCACCCTCCTAGGCTTGGACACAGTCCCAGGGGATCATTGTATTAAGACATGCTATGTCCACACATATTCACTGCTTTGTTGGACTGTCTGTTAGTAAGTGCATTGTGGTAATTTAATGTTTGTAAATTGACAGTGTCTTGGTCTTGTACAACACAGACACATCATTCTTCATTTTTTCCATGATATTTTGCTTCCACATCAGGTTGTGTTTGCCATGTGAGTTGCAGTTGTGTCTTTGTGTCACAGGCATACATGAATGCTTGGCAAATAAAAAAGTGCCACACATTCTCAAACTTCTATGTATGTGATAGTACATGTTTGTCAGGCATGACAGTGTCCACCCTGTGCCAATGGTTTGCATGGTTGCCGCTGTCTGTATCTAGTTTCCCACATAGCTGGCATTACATGATCCTGTTCTTTGTACCTTTCAACAATGTGATAGTTGTCACAAACTTATATCTTGGATTCTTTGTTATGTGTGTGTTGAGTATGTGTAATTTGATCACATAGACAATGACAGACTCCAGTGACTAGTTACAGTACAGTAGTGTAATTGGTGCCTAACAATATTAATATGACATGGCTGGTAAGGGTCACATAGCTGTGCTCTATGTCTAGGCTCAACCTTACGCCTCTGACTTCATTGTGTCTTGATTTAATGTTGTATGTGTGTAATTGCATGTTCCTTAGTACATTGGAAAGTGTCCTAAAATATGTTTTCACTTGTAACATAGGTCCCGCAGGAGACCAGCTGTCCACACACCCTTCCCCAACCTCCAGACCATGGAAGAACATGATAGCATCAGATGATACCGCTTCACCAGACCACTCATTGTGGAGTTGGCAGACCAATTGACCCCACATTTGCAACCTGAACACCCATATCCCTTTGCGCTGAACCCCAAGGTGAAGGTGATGGTGGCCCTACATTTCTTTGCCACAGGATACTTCCAGTATACTGTGGCTACTTCTGATGGGATGTCCCGGACATTGTTCAGCGTGTGCTTTGTGATGTGTGTGAGGCATTCTTACCTTTTCTGAACCTCTACATCAAGGTCTCAACACCAGGACAGTTGGTGGACATTAATAGTGATTTCTATGCATTGGGACGAATGCCTCATGTCATTGGCTCCATTGATATAACACATGTGGCTTTGATCCCACCACAAGCCAATGAACAAACACACAGGAATCGTAAGCATTACCACTTCATAAATGCCCTGGCGGTATGTCTGGCTGACATGATGATCTCCCATGTCTGTGCGTTTTTACCAGGATCAGAACACAACGCCTACATAATAAGAAATAGTGGAATCCCACATGTGATGTCTCGAATGCCAAATGAGTGTGCCTGGCTTGTTGGTGGGTCATGTTGTCTGTGTCTGTTGTGTGTTGCTTGTATGTCAGGCTGTACTCTTTTTTCAGGCAACTGAAGTATTTTCTGTGTTCAATGTAGGAGATTCTGGATACCCCAACATGTCGTGGTTGCTGACACCACTCTGGAACCCTGTCACCCCTGCTGAGGTTCGTTTCAATGAGGCACATGGTAGGACCAGGCGAGTGGTTGAGCAGACATTCGGCCTACTGAAAACATGATTTTGCTGCCTGGACCGTACTGGTGGAGCTCTCCAATATGCCCAACTGAAGGTGTGTAAGATCATCATTGTGTGTTGCATGCTCCACAACCTGGCAGTGAGGAATGAGCTACTGCTCATACAAAATGACGGAGACCTGCAGCCTCCAGAATGGGAGGATCCTGGACTGGGACAAGTTGCCAGTGTTGAGGAGGAGGATGTCCAGAGACAGCTCATCAAAAACTTTTTCACATGAGTGTAAGTATGCAATGATGAGATGACAAAGCACTTTCTCAGCATGATATGTGTCTATTGTACAATATGTATGCGTGTTATTGTATGCTACTTGAAATGAAATGTAATACCAGTATTTGTAAAGCGCACAGCTACCTCCAAAGTGGTGTGCTGGGCTGACCTGCCGCTGGTGCCGGGAATCGAACCGTAAGCTACAGATTCCAGCGTCAGTCACCCTGACCGCTGCGTCACACCTCTTCCCACTTAATATGATCATTGGAGTGGTTTAGGGTCTATTAAGTTTGTATGGTCACCAGCAAAGTGGTAACATGAATCCTAGCGAGTGTTCATATGTTCAAATTGGTGAATCTGAAGTGTCTTTTGAAGATGTATGATACTGATTAAGGATTTCAGGACTGTTCTATGTCTCTCCTTCACAGGGTCCTTTTGCTGTAATATGGAGACTTGTGACCTCCCAGGCCCACAATGCAGTTTCAGAATGCACGTTTTCTTGGGATCAGGAATCTGTGCCACATATTCACTATAGAAATTATGCTAAATGTTTGTTCAATTGTGCTTATGGTCACAGTGCGATTTGATTGCATTTTTTGTGATGGCAACAGGTTGCCTGTGGAATAAACCTGTGCTCCACATTGAGGTGTGCCTTGTCTGTTTCCACACATCCAACATTCATTTACATACTGTATCTATGCCCTGATGTTCAGTTTATTTGACAATGATTGTTGTTTGTGAATTGAAATGTTATTTCATTTTGCAACAGTAGAGTCAATGTACCATGTACTATGTGGGTTGTGATGACCTTGTTGTATGTATGTCTCATATGTTTCAGTTTACATTTACTCAAAAGCCAATAGGTAAATTCCTGTTCTTGTTTTTCAGCCTGTGTCATTGTCATTCCATTACTTGTTTTTTGATCATCTTTTCTATCTGAACAATAGTGTTTCATCCACGACATAAGCAATTATTGGGTTCAGAGTGATTTATTACAGTGCATGTGTATAATCTGACAAAAAGGGATAGTGCTGTACACATTTTTGAAGGTCAAAGTTCACAGAGGAGTTGGTAGTGCGACTAGATGGAATTTTAAGAGTCAAGTCCTCAGTCATTTGAGTCATTGGTCCAAATTTGACTTTCCATCCAATGTGGGAGAGTTCAGCGACAGTCAACTAAGTGAACGCTTAGCACACAATGGAGGATATCAGAAGCAGGTTGTCACTTCCTGGGGGGATGCATCGCCATCTGTCTCTCATTTGTCCCTCTTCGGATGACCCCTCTTAGGTTTTTCTGGGGGACCCTCAGGTGCAGGCTGCCATGGTGCAGGGAAATCTCCACCAGAGTCCTTATCCCTCCCTGTGGCAGTTGCAGATGTAGTTGGAACACAGGAAGGTGGGGTCATGTTGTTGGCAATCTGGTAGAGGCAGGTGAGTATGTCCCTGTGCACCACAGTCAGCTCATCAATTTTAGCCATGTTGGACTCCATTCTGGCCATGTGGTCGTACATTTTGACATATGGGCAGCCTGCCGATGTTGCATGTCCCTGAGGATCCCAACTACCTGGCCAAAGTCTCTGGTGTATTCTTGGTATGCAGTGAGAATGCATGATCTCTGTGGGTTAGCTTCATCAGCAGCACCAGGTGCATGACGGCACCTGTCCCCACTCCCCCTCCCACCACCTCTATCCACACGAGTAGGATCTGTTGTTGCAGGCACAGACAACACTGAGCCTCCTTCATCGTTGACAGTGGTGTTGTCCGCAAATTCCAGAGTGCCCTTTGTTGCTGTGCTCTTTGTCTTTTGTTGCCTTGGTGTGTCAGTGTGGGTAGTGGTCATCTGGGTGTTGTCAGATGCTGTGGGAGTGGCTGCAGGGGCTGCTGATGTTACAGCTGCTGGCAGTGCATGCTAACCCACACCGGAGGGGCCAGGTAGTTCATCGTCATCTGGTGAGGGGTGAGAGACGTCAACAGCGGAGAGCTCAGGGTCAACTAAAGTTTGGGACTGGGATTCCTGTTTGGTTCCTGCAGTGTTCCCGGAAAACCCTGTGGGTAAATGAGAGACACAATGTTTGTTGTGTTTTTGCAAGGTCATCGTATCATACACATTACATTAGCTATTGTACATCAGGATGAGTGTATGTACATAGATAGGCCTCCATCGGCACAGATGCAGGCCTATGTTTTCTGAGGATTTTGTAATTTTAACAAGATGGGTTTTGCTGAGCATGCCCAGCTCTGTGCATACATGGGCATTTTGTGTTTATTTGACTTTACATATGCATAGACATTGACTGTCAAGTGACACCCTGTGCATGACAGAGGTGTGTTGGCATTTCCCACATCTGTGCTTTTACAATGACATACGTACTCTTCCTCTTACGATGTGTTGCAAGATTTGTGCATGTGCTCGGCTTTGAGCATGTTTATTGCAGTCACATTGGTGTGGCTACCTACACACTCACAGTCCAGAATGTATGGGAGCATTTTCTTTTTAGTATTTTGATAAATGTGTTCCTAGTTCTCATCTCATTGCATGCATGGGAATAGCTGTCAGTAGCAAATTGTGTTACTGGTTTGCTTTGTGCCTGATCACATCATGAATATTGTCCTTGTCCTCCATGGACAGATGCATTGACCGAGTCTGCTTTCTTGCTTTTTCTGGCTCATAGCTTTGAGGTACAGATGTTTGTGTGCTTGTGTTATGCTGCTGGAACTTGTACCCCTCCTCCCACCCAGCCCAGCTTACTCCTCGTAGACAAAGGATCAATAATAGGGAGGGGAGTGTAGTGGCAAGGAGGCTGACACCGCTGCATGATGTAGGAGTTGAATGCAGCTCCCAACAATGCCTTGTGCACATGGCACCATGCAACAGTGTTAGCCATCTTGCTGGGGCACTTCCATTCATTGTCAGGTAGCCATTGTCACTGATGAAACAGGTTGCTTTGGGTGTGGGCAGTGATGTGTGCTATTACTAAGACTCCCACCATGACCTGTCCTCCACACACCTTCCCAGCCAGCCCAAGGATCACACCTGGGACTATGCATTCCCTGGCATTGAGTGAAAATGTACTGTGAAGATGGCTGAGACTGGGAACTAGTATGAGGAGGCCAAGGCCTGAATGGGAGTTGTAGGCAAATCATATATCAGGCCCCTGTGTCAGCCATATTGAAAGTACATTTCCTTTTCACTCTCATGAACTGCCTAGTCACAGGAGTGCTATTTGTTCTGGCTGTGATGGTGTGTGTTGGGCAGGGCATGATGGTGTTTGCAGTCACTGCTAATAATCCTCCTCCCACATAGCCCACTATACCACCTGGTACTATGCTTTCCTCACAGTGAATGGAAATGAACTGTCAAGATATCTGACACTGGTGGCAGGTGTTTGTTTGACCACAACTCTCATCAGGGTCTAGTGATCCCCACACCAGAGCACAATGTCAGCCATCTTGCCAGTAATTTTCAACTCCCTGTGAGATAAGCACAGTTTAAGGTGGGCTTGTTGGGGAATGTGGGAGAAGGAGTGTTAGCTGTGACTACGACTCCTATCATGCTTTTAGCCACACCCGCCTTCACAGACATCCCAAACTCCCTTTCTGTGACTCAGCTTTCCTGGGAGTGAATGTGTGCAAACAATATGGCTGATGCATGTGACTGGTGTTTGGATCCCATTACCTTTCTGTGAGTTAGTGCTCAGTTTGTACATCTTTGTAAATTATGAAATTTCCAGTTACATTGCAGGTATGTTGTTAGTAAGAATCCATTTATTGACCATGAGTCCCATCATAGACTTGTGCTCCCAACACCAGACCACAGTGTCAGCCATCTTACCAGTACATTTACATTCACTCTCAGGGACAGCATAGTCCCAGGTATGCTGTTTGGTCTTGGTGGGAGGGGTGTGTGTGGGACAGGGCCTGCTGGTAGATGTAGTCAGGGCTACCACTACTCCTCCCAGAGCAAATAGGCCACCATGACCATTGCTTCCATGAAAGTGAGTACAACTTTACATTCAAGATGTCCGACAGTGGAGCCTGGCGTTTGTTTAGCACCCAACTCCCATCAGGACCTTGTGCTCCCCACACCAGAGCCCAGTGTCTGCCATGTTGTCAGTGCTTCACCATTAGCAAAACACACAAGATGTACTTTACTATTAACTGTGAGGTAAGCACAGTTCCTGGTGGTCTTGTTGAGCTATGTAGGAGGAGGAGTGTTACCTGAGACTATGACTCCCATCATGCTTTTAGCCACACCCACCTTCCCAGCAATCCCAACCTTCCTTCCTATGACTCAGCTTCCCTGTGAATGAGTGAAACTGCGCTGGCAAGACAGTGGTGACTGCTGTTTTGAGCACAAAGCCTTGCTGTGAGTTGGTTTTAAGTTGGTACGTGTTATGACATATTTAAATATTACTCTGACTTTGCAGGTATTTTGTTTGTCAAACTGGCATACGTATCACATGATCATTTACATCATAGTGTTATGGCTTTGCTAACAGTGATTTATATCACTGTATACTTGACAGTGATGTCTGTGGCTGTGTTTTTGTTTACTCTATTGGCTATTTGAGTATGTACTCACCAGGTTCTGGTACTCCTACTATTCCGTAGATGCCCTCCGGTGGAAGGATGGCCCACACCTTCTCCTCCCAGGAAGTGAAGTACACAGGTGTTGCAGGAGGGCCACCGCCAGTCCGCCGACGCGGAGCTTGGTCTCTGGCCAGCAGCTTCTTGACCCTCCTTCGCACATTATAGTACTTGTTCCTGATATCGTCCATTGTGTGCAGGTAAGGTGCTTGAGAGTTCACCTTGTTGACAATCCTCTCCCACATTTTGTTTCTCTGGGACAGGTGCGTCAGTTGAACTAAGTTCCCAAATAACTGTGGCTCTACTCTGACAATTTCATTTTACCATGACTTCCAACTCCTTCTCTGTGAACTTTGGATTCTTATTTGGGGGCATGGTGATGTGTGGTGGTGATGGAGGTGTGGGTGAGCGTGAAGGTGAGTGTGTATGAGTAAATGAGTGTATGCTTGAGAGTGTAGTAGTTTACAGGTGCTAGAAGTGTACAGGTTGTGTGGTGGGTAAGTTGTGAGTGTATGTAGCAGAGAGCACGTGTTAGACCTGGCAACTTGGCGTGAGTCCCCCTTCCACTTTTTGCTGTTGTGCCTCAGATGTTTTGCTGGTGTTGCCAGCTCAGGGCACTGCGCCACGGCCAATCCGTGCCGCAGTGCAAGTGCTCCCAATATAAACTGTATACCTATAATTGATCTCCATGATTGGCTCATTGGGTAAACTGTCAGTCCCCAGTAAAGTGCACCAGGAGTGCCAGGGCTTGTAAATACCAATACTGCTAGTGGGCCTGCAGCGCTGGTTGCGCCACCCACAGAGGCAGCCTTGTAAAATGTGTCTAAGGTCTGCCATTGCAGAACCTGTGTGCAGTCTGGTACTGTCATGCTGGCTGGGCAAGTGCACACACTTGCCAGCCTCTAAACCCTCCCCTGACGTCATATGAGTCACCCCTATGGTAAGCCCTAGGGCAGGGTGCATTGTAAGTGTAAGGTAGGACAAGCCCTGATGTGTGTGGCATGTCCTAATAGTGAATCACAGCCAACTTTGTTTTTCAGTATTGTAAGGCTACCTGTTCTCTTAGGCCAAGATGGGCTGCTGGAATTATTACACCCTATAATCCCAGCAGGCTCAGGGAGCATGGTAGAAGGTCAAGTTTAGTATGCCTGAACTCAGAATAATAAAATACTTCTTTTAGTAAAGTTTATTTTAATATCCTGTGTTTGCAAATGCTACTTTTAGAAAGTTAGCATTTGCTTGCCTAACCATTTCAGCCCGCCTCTGCTAGGATGTGTATCTGACTGTCTGGGTTGTGTGAGTGACAGGGCTGGGGATGACAGGTGGTGAATGCAAGGGTTACACCTTGGTGGGAGGTGGGAGTGCCCCTGGACTCTGAATAGGGCTGTGCTCTGCCACCACAATGCTGGCTCCACCTCCTGGGGAGCGACTGATGACTCAGCCCGACACCTGGCCCAGGAAGGGGGAAGCCTGTCAACAAAGTACTCCTGGCTGCACCTGTCCACACAATGCTGGCTCCACCTCTTGTGGAGCGTCTGATGTGCCATCCCTGCTCCCTGAAAGGAGAGACCCAAGTTTCCCCAACACAGTGCTCCAGGACTGAAAAGAAGTTATGCTGAGGCCCCCCTGGCCTGTCAGAACAAAAGAAAAGCTGTATAAAAGTAGGAGTCCTGCTCCCAAGAAACTAGATCATGTTGACGCCAAGAAGAGACTCTGCCTGAAGAGAAGGACCTGGGAAAGCTGCATGGAGAAGTACTGTCTCTAATCCTGAGAGACTGGCCTGTGGTGGGTGCCTTGATGCAGAAGGAGAGAAGAAGAAAAAGACTGAGAGACTTTTTGAAACTACTTGTGCATTTTACAATCTCCAAGGGCTTGCTGTTGAACTTGCCCCCTGAACTGCGCCCCAGGAACAGTGGGCGCTGCCCCCCCTGGAAAGAGAAGCTGCTGTGAGCCTTGCATCGGCCCTGTAACTCTACTAAGGAAAAGCTGAGCGCACCGTGAGGAAATCCCTGCACCCTCTGAGAGGCCCTGGGCACCCCCGTCCCGACGAGCAACGCAACTGCTATCTGGCAGGCCCCAGCTGACATCGCAAAGACCAGCCTCGCTGGCCCAAGCACCATGCCTGTCTCCTGCCTAACTGCTGTCTGCACCCCAAGAACGGACCTTGCCTTGTGCCCACCTGCTCCAAAGGAGAAGTTGCCCTGAAGCCCCAGCCGCCGCCGTTCATGAGCAGTAGCGGCGTGTGAAAAGGAGGAGTATGCGCTGTGCTCGCATAGGCCTTTGTTCGCGCCTCACACTGCTGCCCGGGGCCCCAGCCCCCTCTCTCCAGGACCGGAGCACCTCGCTGGAAAGACCCGGCCCGCACCGCAACACCGCCCTCCCGAGCCTAGCCGTAGCTCGTATCTACAGAGGACGACACCGCGACGTGGGATCCTGAGTAGACCCCGGCATTGTCCGCCCCGGACCCCCCTCTCAAGAAGCTAAAAGGTACTGTGCCCAGAGTTAGCCTGTGCGACGCGCTCCGGACTGCGGTGTCCGTGAGGCGTGCACCCCCCGGTGTTCGCTTTGCCCTGTTGTGCGCGCTGTACAGGGGAGACTCGTCCGACTGGTCTCGCCCTCTCTGTGCGAGTCGTACAGCCCCTGTACGCCCCGTCCTCCTTGCTGCCTCGAAACGCGCCGTACGCTTACTACGCAGGACGCGTGAGTTTTGGCGAGGCCCGGCTGCAATCTCTGGTACGATACGTACAAGAGACGTACAAGAGTGCTAGGACGTGCTCAAACCTTCGCGCACAGCGCCATAACCCTGGGAGCCTTGTCTACGGCACGGAAAAAACACTTTTAACCCTTTCTGAACTGTGACACTGCCTGCAGTACTGGAAAACTATTCAAGAGAGCTTTTAACCCCTTCCAATTTCTGAACAAACACCAATATGACCTGTGGCATTTACTGAGAGTAACTGGAATCGTTTTCATTACAAATAAGTCCAGTGGGTCGCTCACCACTTATCCTACCAGCGTGTAGCCCCAGTGCGTTGTGGTCCTTGCAGTCAGCATCAGCGGGTGCGCCTCTGCCTGGGTCTCGAAGAAAAATCAGTCGCGTTGGCCATCCCTGGACACCGGTGTTTCGAGGTTGTTGCCTCTCGTCAGCAGGGAGTAGGAATGTGTGAAGGGGTGCTGCGTAGGCTGCCAAAAATATTTCCGGGTCTGGTACCGCTCGTGGCACGTAGGAGCGTAACCCGGGCCCGTCAGCCCCACCGGCTCAAGGGAGCCTGAATGTAAAAATAAGTCCAGTGGGTCGCTCACCACTTATCCTACCAGCGTGTAGCCCCAGTGCGTTGTGGTCCTTGCAGTCAGCATCAGCGGGTGCGCCTCTGCCTGGGTCTCGAAGAAAAATCAGTCGCGTTGGCCATCCCTGGACACCGGTGTTTCGAGGTTGTTGCCTCTCGTCAGCAGGGAGTAGGAATGTGTGAAGGGGTGCTGCGTAGGCTGCCAAAAATATTTCCGGGTCTGGTACCGCTCGTGGCACGTAGGAGCGTAACCCGGGCCCGTCAGCCCCACCGGCTCAAGGGAGCCTGAATGTAAAAATAAGTCCAGTGGGTCGCTCACCACTTATCCTACCAGCGTGTAGCCCCAGTGCGTTGTGGTCCTTGCAGTCAGCATCAGCGGGTGCGCCTCTGCCTGGGTCTCGAAGAAAAATCAGTCGCGTTGGCCATCCCTGGACACCGGTGTTTCGAGGTTGTTGCCTCTCGTCAGCAGGGAGTAGGAATGTGTGAAGGGGTGCTGCGTAGGCTGCCAAAAATATTTCCGGGTCTGGTACCGCTCGTGGCACGTAGGAGCGTAACCCGGGCCCGTCAGCCCCACCGGCTCAAGGGAGCCTGAATGTAAAAATAAGTCCAGTGGGTCGCTCACCACTTATCCTACCAGCGTGTAGCCCCAGTGCGTTGTGGTCCTTGCAGTCAGCATCAGCGGGTGCGCCTCTGCCTGGGTCTCGAAGAAAAATCAGTCGCGTTGGCCATCCCTGGACACCGGTGTTTCGAGGTTGTTGCCTCTCGTCAGCAGGGAGTAGGAATGTGTGAAGGGGTGCTGCGTAGGCTGCCAAAAATATTTCCGGGTCTGGTACCGCTCGTGGCACGTAGGAGCGTAACCCGGGCCCGTCAGCCCCACCGGCTCAAGGGAGCCTGAATGTAAAAATAAGTCCAGTGGGTCGCTCACCACTTATCCTACCAGCGTGTAGCCCCAGTGCGTTGTGGTCCTTGCAGTCAGCATCAGCGGGTGCGCCTCTGCCTGGGTCTCGAAGAAAAATCAGTCGCGTTGGCCATCCCTGGACACCGGTGTTTCGAGGTTGTTGCCTCTCGTCAGCAGGGAGTAGGAATGTGTGAAGGGGTGCTGCGTAGGCTGCCAAAAATATTTCCGGGTCTGGTACCGCTCGTGGCACGTAGGAGCGTAACCCGGGCCCGTCAGCCCCACCGGCTCAAGGGAGCCTGAATGTAAAAATAAGTCCAGTGGGTCGCTCACCACTTATCCTACCAGCGTGTAGCCCCAGTGCGTTGTGGTCCTTGCAGTCAGCATCAGCGGGTGCGCCTCTGCCTGGGTCTCGAAGAAAAATCAGTCGCGTTGGCCATCCCTGGACACCGGTGTTTCGAGGTTGTTGCCTCTCGTCAGCAGGGAGTAGGAATGTGTGAAGGGGTGCTGCGTAGGCTGCCAAAAATATTTCCGGGTCTGGTACCGCTCGTGGCACGTAGGAGCGTAACCCGGGCCCGTCAGCCCCACCGGCTCAAGGGAGCCTGAATGTAAAAATAAGTCCAGTGGGTCGCTCACCACTTATCCTACCAGCGTGTAGCCCCAGTGCGTTGTGGTCCTTGCAGTCAGCATCAGCGGGTGCGCCTCTGCCTGGGTCTCGAAGAAAAATCAGTCGCGTTGGCCATCCCTGGACACCGGTGTTTCGAGGTTGTTGCCTCTCGTCAGCAGGGAGTAGGAATGTGTGAAGGGGTGCTGCGTAGGCTGCCAAAAATATTTCCGGGTCTGGTACCGCTCGTGGCACGTAGGAGCGTAACCCGGGCCCGTCAGCCCCACCGGCTCAAGGGAGCCTGAATGTAAAAATAAGTCCAGTGGGTCGCTCACCACTTATCCTACCAGCGTGTAGCCCCAGTGCGTTGTGGTCCTTGCAGTCAGCATCAGCGGGTGCGCCTCTGCCTGGGTCTCGAAGAAAAATCAGTCGCGTTGGCCATCCCTGGACACCGGTGTTTCGAGGTTGTTGCCTCTCGTCAGCAGGGAGTAGGAATGTGTGCTGCGTAGGCTGCCAAAAATATTTCCGGGTCTGGTACCGCTCGTGGCACGTAGGAGCGTAACCCGGGCCCGTCAGCCCCACCGGCTCAAGGGAGCCTGAATGTAAAAATAAGTCCAGTGGGTCGCTCACCACTTATCCTACCAGCGTGTAGCCCCAGTGCGTTGTGGTCCTTGCAGTCAGCATCAGCGGGTGCGCCTCTGCCTGGGTCTCGAAGAAAAATCAGTCGCGTTGGCCATCCCTGGACACCGGTGTTTCGAGGTTGTTGCCTCTCGTCAGCAGGGAGTAGGAATGTGTGAAGGGGTGCTGCGTAGGCTGCCAAAAATATTTCCGGGTCTGGTACCGCTCGTGGCACGTAGGAGCGTAACCCGGGCCCGTCAGCCCCACCGGCTCAAGGGAGCCTGAATGTAAAAATAAGTCCAGTGGGTCGCTCACCACTTATCCTACCAGCGTGTAGCCCCAGTGCGTTGTGGTCCTTGCAGTCAGCATCAGCGGGTGCGCCTCTGCCTGGGTCTCGAAGAAAAATCAGTCGCGTTGGCCATCCCTGGACACCGGTGTTTCGAGGTTGTTGCCTCTCGTCAGCAGGGAGTAGGAATGTGTGAAGGGGTGCTGCGTAGGCTGCCAAAAATATTTCCGGGTCTGGTACCGCTCGTGGCACGTAGGAGCGTAACCCGGGCCCGTCAGCCCCACCGGCTCAAGGGAGCCTGAATGTAAAAATAAGTCCAGTGGGTCGCTCACCACTTATCCTACCAGCGTGTAGCCCCAGTGCGTTGTGGTCCTTGCAGTCAGCATCAGCGGGTGCGCCTCTGCCTGGGTCTCGAAGAAAAATCAGTCGCGTTGGCCATCCCTGGACACCGGTGTTTCGAGGTTGTTGCCTCTCGTCAGCAGGGAGTAGGAATGTGTGAAGGGGTGCTGCGTAGGCTGCCAAAAATATTTCCGGGTCTGGTACCGCTCGTGGCACGTAGGAGCGTAACCCGGGCCCGTCAGCCCCACCGGCTCAAGGGAGCCTGAATGTAAAAATAAGTCCAGTGGGTCGCTCACCACTTATCCTACCAGCGTGTAGCCCCAGTGCGTTGTGGTCCTTGCAGTCAGCATCAGCGGGTGCGCCTCTGCCTGGGTCTCGAAGAAAAATCAGTCGCGTTGGCCATCCCTGGACACCGGTGTTTCGAGGTTGTTGCCTCTCGTCAGCAGGGAGTAGGAATGTGTGAAGGGGTGCTGCGTAGGCTGCCAAAAATATTTCCGGGTCTGGTACCGCTCGTGGCACGTAGGAGCGTAACCCGGGCCCGTCAGCCCCACCGGCTCAAGGGAGCCTGAATGTAAAAATAAGTCCAGTGGGTCGCTCACCACTTATCCTACCAGCGTGTAGCCCCAGTGCGTTGTGGTCCTTGCAGTCAGCATCAGCGGGTGCGCCTCTGCCTGGGTCTCGAAGAAAAATCAGTCGCGTTGGCCATCCCTGGACACCGGTGTTTCGAGGTTGTTGCCTCTCGTCAGCAGGGAGTAGGAATGTGTGAAGGGGTGCTGCGTAGGCTGCCAAAAATATTTCCGGGTCTGGTACCGCTCGTGGCACGTAGGAGCGTAACCCGGGCCCGTCAGCCCCACCGGCTCAAGGGAGCCTGAATGTAAAAATAAGTCCAGTGGGTCGCTCACCACTTATCCTACCAGCGTGTAGCCCCAGTGCGTTGTGGTCCTTGCAGTCAGCATCAGCGGGTGCGCCTCTGCCTGGGTCTCGAAGAAAAATCAGTCGCGTTGGCCATCCCTGGACACCGGTGTTTCGAGGTTGTTGCCTCTCGTCAGCAGGGAGTAGGAATGTGTGAAGGGGTGCTGCGTAGGCTGCCAAAAATATTTCCGGGTCTGGTACCGCTCGTGGCACGTAGGAGCGTAACCCGGGCCCGTCAGCCCCACCGGCTCAAGGGAGCCTGAATGTAAAAATAAGTCCAGTGGGTCGCTCACCACTTATCCTACCAGCGTGTAGCCCCAGTGCGTTGTGGTCCTTGCAGTCAGCATCAGCGGGTGCGCCTCTGCCTGGGTCTCGAAGAAAAATCAGTCGCGTTGGCCATCCCTGGACACCGGTGTTTCGAGGTTGTTGCCTCTCGTCAGCAGGGAGTAGGAATGTGTGAAGGGGTGCTGCGTAGGCTGCCAAAAATATTTCCGGGTCTGGTACCGCTCTTGGCACGTAGGAGCGTAACCCGGGCCCGTCAGCCCCACCGGCTCAAGGGAGCCTGAATGTAAAAATAAGTCCAGTGGGTCGCTCACCACTTATCCTACCAGCGTGTAGCCCCAGTGCGTTGTGGTCCTTGCAGTCAGCATCAGCGGGTGCGCCTCTGCCTGGGTCTCGAAGAAAAATCAGTCGCGTTGGCCATCCCTGGACACCGGTGTTTCGAGGTTGTTGCCTCTCGTCAGCAGGGAGTAGGAATGTGTGAAGGGGTGCTGCGTAGGCTGCCAAAAATATTTCCGGGTCTGGTACCGCTCGTGGCACGTAGGAGCGTAACCCGGGCCCGTCAGCCCCACCGGCTCAAGGGAGCCTGAATGTAAAAATAAGTCCAGTGGGTCGCTCACCACTTATCCTACCAGCGTGTAGCCCCAGTGCGTTGTGGTCCTTGCAGTCAGCATCAGCGGGTGCGCCTCTGCCTGGGTCTCGAAGAAAAATCAGTCGCGTTGGCCATCCCTGGACACCGGTGTTTCGAGGTTGTTGCCTCTCGTCAGCAGGGAGTAGGAATGTGTGAAGGGGTGCTGCGTAGGCTGCCAAAAATATTTCCGGGTCTGGTACCGCTCGTGGCACGTAGGAGCGTAACCCGGGCCCGTCAGCCCCACCGGCTCAAGGGAGCCTGAATGTAAAAATAAGTCCAGTGGGTCGCTCACCACTTATCCTACCAGCGTGTAGCCCCAGTGCGTTGTGGTCCTTGCAGTCAGCATCAGCGGGTGCGCCTCTGCCTGGGTCTCGAAGAAAAATCAGTCGCGTTGGCCATCCCTGGACACCGGTGTTTCGAGGTTGTTGCCTCTCGTCAGCAGGGAGTAGGAATGTGTGAAGGGGTGCTGCGTAGGCTGCCAAAAATATTTCCGGGTCTGGTACCGCTCGTGGCACGTAGGAGCGTAACCCGGGCCCGTCAGCCCCACCGGCTCAAGGGAGCCTGAATGTAAAAATAAGTCCAGTGGGTCGCTCACCACTTATCCTACCAGCGTGTAGCCCCAGTGCGTTGTGGTCCTTGCAGTCAGCATCAGCGGGTGCGCCTCTGCCTGGGTCTCGAAGAAAAATCAGTCGCGTTGGCCATCCCTGGACACCGGTGTTTCGAGGTTGTTGCCTCTCGTCAGCAGGGAGTAGGAATGTGTGAAGGGGTGCTGCGTAGGCTGCCAAAAATATTTCCGGGTCTGGTACCGCTCGTGGCACGTAGGAGCGTAACCCGGGCCCGTCAGCCCCACCGGCTCAAGGGAGCCTGAATGTAAAAATAAGTCCAGTGGGTCGCTCACCACTTATCCTACCAGCGTGTAGCCCCAGTGCGTTGTGGTCCTTGCAGTCAGCATCAGCGGGTGCGCCTCTGCCTGGGTCTCGAAGAAAAATCAGTCGCGTTGGCCATCCCTGGACACCGGTGTTTCGAGGTTGTTGCCTCTCGTCAGCAGGGAGTAGGAATGTGTGAAGGGGTGCTGCGTAGGCTGCCAAAAATATTTCCGGGTCTGGTACCGCTCGTGGCACGTAGGAGCGTAACCCGGGCCCGTCAGCCCCACCGGCTCAAGGGAGCCTGAATGTAAAAATAAGTCCAGTGGGTCGCTCACCACTTATCCTACCAGCGTGTAGCCCCAGTGCGTTGTGGTCCTTGCAGTCAGCATCAGCGGGTGCGCCTCTGCCTGGGTCTCGAAGAAAAATCAGTCGCGTTGGCCATCCCTGGACACCGGTGTTTCGAGGTTGTTGCCTCTCGTCAGCAGGGAGTAGGAATGTGTGAAGGGGTGCTGCGTAGGCTGCCAAAAATATTTCCGGGTCTGGTACCGCTCGTGGCACGTAGGAGCGTAACCCGGGCCCGTCAGCCCCACCGGCTCAAGGGAGCCTGAATGTAAAAATAAGTCCAGTGGGTCGCTCACCACTTATCCTACCAGCGTGTAGCCCCAGTGCGTTGTGGTCCTTGCAGTCAGCATCAGCGGGTGCGCCTCTGCCTGGGTCTCGAAGAAAAATCAGTCGCGTTGGCCATCCCTGGACACCGGTGTTTCGAGGTTGTTGCCTCTCGTCAGCAGGGAGTAGGAATGTGTGAAGGGGTGCTGCGTAGGCTGCCAAAAATATTTCCGGGTCTGGTACCGCTCGTGGCACGTAGGAGCGTAACCCGGGCCCGTCAGCCCCACCGGCTCAAGGGAGCCTGAATGTAAAAATAAGTCCAGTGGGTCGCTCACCACTTATCCTACCAGCGTGTAGCCCCAGTGCGTTGTGGTCCTTGCAGTCAGCATCAGCGGGTGCGCCTCTGCCTGGGTCTCGAAGAAAAATCAGTCGCGTTGGCCATCCCTGGACACAGGTGTTTCGAGGTTGTTGCCTCTCGTCAGCAGGGAGTAGGAATGTGTGAAGGGGTGCTGCGTAGGCTGCCAAAAATATTTCCGGGTCTGGTACCGCTCGTGGCACGTAGGAGCGTAACCCGGGCCCGTCAGCCCCACCGGCTCAAGGGAGCCTGAATGTAAAAATAAGTCCAGTGGGTCGCTCACCACTTATCCTACCAGCGTGTAGCCCCAGTGCGTTGTGGTCCTTGCAGTCAGCATCAGCGGGTGCGCCTCTGCCTGGGTCTCGAAGAAAAATCAGTCGCGTTGGCCATCCCTGGACACCGGTGTTTCGAGGTTGTTGCCTCTCGTCAGCAGGGAGTAGGAATGTGTGAAGGGGTGCTGCGTAGGCTGCCAAAAATATTTCCGGGTCTGGTACCGCTCGTGGCACGTAGGAGCGTAACCCGGGCCCGTCAGCCCCACCGGCTCAAGGGAGCTTGAATGTAAAAATAAGTCCAGTGGGTCGCTCACCACTTATCCTACCAGCGTGTAGCCCCAGTGCGTTGTGGTCCTTGCAGTCAGCATCAGCGGGTGCGCCTCTGCCTGGGTCTCGAAGAAAAATCAGTCGCGTTGGCCATCCCTGGACACCGGTGTTTCGAGGTTGTTGCCTCTCGTCAGCAGGGAGTAGGAATGTGTGAAGGGGTGCTGCGTAGGCTGCCAAAAATATTTCCGGGTCTGGTACCGCTCGTGGCACGTAGGAGCGTAACCCGGGCCCGTCAGCCCCACCGGCTCAAGGGAGCCTGAATGTAAAAATAAGTCCAGTGGGTCGCTCACCACTTATCCTACCAGCGTGTAGCCCCAGTGCGTTGTGGTCCTTGCAGTCAGCATCAGCGGGTGCGCCTCTGCCTGGGTCTCGAAGAAAAATCAGTCGCGTTGGCCATCCCTGGACACCGGTGTTTCGAGGTTGTTGCCTCTCGTCAGCAGGGAGTAGGAATGTGTGAAGGGGTGCTGCGTAGGCTGCCAAAAATATTTCCGGGTCTGGTACCGCTCGTGGCACGTAGGAGCGTAACCCGGGCCCGTCAGCCCCACCGGCTCAAGGGAGCCTGAATGTAAAAATAAGTCCAGTGGGTCGCTCACCACTTATCCTACCAGCGTGTAGCCCCAGTGCGTTGTGGTCCTTGCAGTCAGCATCAGCGGGTGCGCCTCTGCCTGGGTCTCGAAGAAAAATCAGTCGCGTTGGCCATCCCTGGACACCGGTGTTTCGAGGTTGTTGCCTCTCGTCATCAGGGAGTAGGAATGTGTGAAGGGGTGCTGCGTAGGCTGCCAAAAATATTTCCGGGTCTGGTACCGCTCGTGGCACGTAGGAGCGTAACCCGGGCCCGTCAGCCCCACCGGCTCAAGGGAGCCTGAATGTAAAAATAAGTCCAGTGGGTCGCTCACCACTTATCCTACCAGCGTGTAGCCCCAGTGCGTTGTGGTCCTTGCAGTCAGCATCAGCGGGTGCGCCTCTGCCTGGGTCTCGAAGAAAAATCAGTCGCGTTGGCCATCCCTGGACACCGGTGTTTCGAGGTTGTTGCCTCTCGTCAGCAGGGAGTAGGAATGTGTGAAGGGGTGCTGCGTAGGCTGCCAAAAATATTTCCGGGTCTGGTACCGCTCGTGGCACGTAGGAGCGTAACCCGGGCCCGTCAGCCCCACCGGCTCAAGGGAGCCTGAATGTAAAAATAAGTCCAGTGGGTCGCTCACCACTTATCCTACCAGCGTGTAGCCCCAGTGCGTTGTGGTCCTTGCAGTCAGCATCAGCGGGTGCGCCTCTGCCTGGGTCTCGAAGAAAAATCAGTCGCGTTGGCCATCCCTGGACACCGGTGTTTCGAGGTTGTTGCCTCTCGTCAGCAGGGAGTAGAAATGTGTGAAGGGGTGCTGCGTAGGCTGCCAAAAATATTTCCGGGTCTGGTACCGCTCGTGGCACGTAGGAGCGTAACCCGGGCCCGTCAGCCCCACCGGCTCAAGGGAGCCTGAATGTAAAAATAAGTCCAGTGGGTCGCTCACCACTTATCCTACCAGCGTGTAGCCCCAGTGCGTTGTGGTCCTTGCAGTCAGCATCAGCGGGTGCGCCTCTGCCTGGGTCTCGAAGAAAAATCAGTCGCGTTGGCCATCCCTGGACACCGGTGTTTCGAGGTTGTTGCCTCTCGTCAGCAGGGAGTAGGAATGTGTGAAGGGGTGCTGCGTAGGCTGCCAAAAATATTTCCGGGTCTGGTACCGCTCGTGGCACGTAGGAGCGTAACCCGGGCCCGTCAGCCCCACCGGCTCAAGGGAGCCTGAATGTAAAAATAAGTCCAGTGGGTCGCTCACCACTTATCCTACCAGCGTGTAGCCCCAGTGCGTTGTGGTCCTTGCAGTCAGCATCAGCGGGTGCGCCTCTGCCTGGGTCTCGAAGAAAAATCAGTCGCGTTGGCCATCCCTGGACACCGGTGTTTCGAGGTTGTTGCCTCTCGTCAGCAGGGAGTAGGAATGTGTGAAGGGGTGCTGCGTAGGCTGCCAAAAATATTTCCGGGTCTGGTACCGCTCGTGGCACGTAGGAGCGTAACCCGGGCCCGTCAGCCCCACCGGCTCAAGGGAGCCTGAATGTAAAAATAAGTCCAGTGGGTCGCTCACCACTTATCCTACCAGCGTGTAGCCCCAATGCGTTGTGGTCCTTGCAGTCAGCATCAGCGGGTGCGCCTCTGCCTGGGTCTCGAAGAAAAATCAGTCGCGTTGGCCATCCCTGGACACCGGTGTTTCGAGGTTGTTGCCTCTCGTCAGCAGGGAGTAGGAATGTGTGAAGGGGTGCTGCGTAGGCTGCCAAAAATATTTCCGGGTCTGGTACCGCTCGTGGCACGTAGGAGCGTAACCCGGGCCCGTCAGCCCCACCGGCTCAAGGGAGCCTGAATGTAAAAATAAGTCCAGTGGGTCGCTCACCACTTATCCTACCAGCGTGTAGCCCCAGTGCGTTGTGGTCCTTGCAGTCAGCATCAGCGGGTGCGCCTCTGCCTGGGTCTCGAAGAAAAATCTGTCGCGTTGGCCATCCCTGGACACCGGTGTTTCGAGGTTGTTGCCTCTCGTCAGCAGGGAGTAGGAATGTGTGAAGGGGTGCTGCGTAGGCTGCCAAAAATATTTCCGGGTCTGGTACCGCTCGTGGCACGTAGGAGCGTAACCCGGGCCCGTCAGCCCCACCGGCTCAAGGGAGCCTGAATGTAAAAATAAGTCCAGTGGGTCGCTCACCACTTATCCTACCAGCGTGTAGCCCCAGTGCGTTGTGGTCCTTGCAGTCAGCATCAGCGGGTGCGCCTCTGCCTGGGTCTCGAAGAAAAATCAGTCGCGTTGGCCATCCCTGGACACCGGTGTTTCGAGGTTGTTGCCTCTCGTCAGCAGGGAGTAGGAATGTGTGAAGGGGTGCTGCGTAGGCTGCCAAAAATATTTCCGGGTCTGGTACCGCTCGTGGCACGTAGGAGCGTAACCCGGGCCCGTCAGCCCCACCGGCTCAAGGGAGCCTGAATGTAAAAATAAGTCCAGTGGGTCGCTCACCACTTATCCTACCAGCGTGTAGCCCCAGTGCGTTGTGGTCCTTGCAGTCAGCATCAGCGGGTGCGCCTCTGCCTGGGTCTCGAAGAAAAATCAGTCGCGTTGGCCATCCCTGGACACCGGTGTTTCGAGGTTGTTGCCTCTCGTCAGCAGGGAGTAGGAATGTGTGAAGGGGTGCTGCGTAGGCTGCCAAAAATATTTCCGGGTCTGGTACCGCTCGTGGCACGTAGGAGCGTAACCCGGGCCCGTCAGCCCCACCGGCTCAAGGGAGCCTGCATGTAAAAATAAGTCCAGTGGGTCGCTCACCACTTATCCTACCAGCGTGTAGCCCCAGTGCGTTGTGGTCCTTGCAGTCAGCATCAGCGGGTGCGCCTCTGCCTGGGTCTCGAAGAAAAATCAGTCGCGTTGGCCATCCCTGGACACCGGTGTTTCGAGGTTGTTGCCTCTCGTCAGCAGGGAGTAGGAATGTGTGAAGGGGTGCTGCGTAGGCTGCCAAAAATATTTCCGGGTCTGGTACCGCTCGTGGCACGTAGGAGCGTAACCCGGGCCCGTCAGCCCCACCGGCTCAAGGGAGCCTGAATGTAAAAATAAGTCCAGTGGGTACTCCCTGCTGACGAGAGGCAACCAGTTTGGTGTCATTGTGTGGTGGGTTGGTGGTTATTGTGTGTGATACTGCAGATGTTTGACTACATGTACTCTGGAGATTAGCCTAGACTCCTTGCGCCACACTACCTAGAGGGTAAGCAGGGGTTATTTTTAGAGGGTAATCCTTTCCTGACATAGAGGACAGGGTCCCTGTTTGTCACAAGTGAATACTTGCGCCAACCAGAGACCCCCAATTCTAACAGCAGTGTAATAGTGGTATGTCCTGGCAGTTGTTTTAAAGTTGCAAAGGGTCATGGTAAGAATTTTGGCCCTTTATATAGATGGAGTTTTGGGTGTGGCTTATCCATTTTGTTTGCGGCATTGTCAATGCTTGTTTGGACTTTTTCCGTCTGTTTCTATTGTACTTTGTTGAGCATAACCAAAACGTTCCATAGACCGCACCGGATGCTTGTTCATGTATTAGCGGGGCGGTCCAAGTCTGTCACATGCATGCTAAGCTATGTTGCAGAGTTTGCATATGAGTTGGTCGTCCGTATTGTGCTCCGCGCAAGTCATTTGAATTTGACACGCATTGCATCTTACTCCGTCGGTCGGACTGCTCATGTACAAGTTGTTTGGAAGGCATTCCCTTTCTGAGTCGTTGGGAGGGCCTTCAGGACGAAATCTGAATTGGGCCCTAGGTCTTGGTTTGGTACATAGATCCGTGACATCTAGACAATCATGTTGGATTTTTTCACACTCAACACCATTTGTAGGTAACAAAGTTGAAGGGTTCCGCACACTGCATCATTATCGTAAGACACGTTCATATTTGATCATGCAATTATGAGTTAGGTACTGAGTCTTGGTTCTCGTTAACAATAGCTCCACAGAGTGAGGGACCATAACAGTTAAAGGGTATGCTCTCACTCTTTTTCAAAGTAGTACTCACTGCAGCTACCGCTTTTAGGCAACCTGGTGTCGATTTGCAGTGAGGTGGTTTCACACAGTAATGGAGTCTTGTTTACAAGTCTCTCACGTCTCTGATGCCACAAGCAAATCGTCTATGAATTGAACAAGAGTTGACCTGTTGGGCATATGTAAGGTTTCCAGTCTTCTTTTCAGAATATGGTTGAAGATAGATGGACTCTCTGTATACACTTGTGGGACATGGCACCATGCTAATACGTTCTCTTGAAACATGAAGGAAAAAAGGTACTGGCTTTCTTCATGCAATTGGCACTGAGAAGCATATGTGGCACAAGTCAATGACTGTAAACCATTCTGCAGTACACTGGATCTGAAAGAATATGGTGACCGAATTAGGTACCATGGGACAACTTGAAACAACTATTTCATTCATTTATCTTAAATTCTGTACTATTCTATATTACCCATTGGGTTTCTGTAAACCCATGATTGGGGAATTACATGAACTTCCAATCAATTCCCTCAGTATTAATTCTTCAGCATATCTTCTACGACTGGTGTTATGCCTGCAATGGCTTCTGATGTCAAATGGTATGGAGGTGTTCTAGGATAGTCTGTGTTTAGCCTCATAGTAACTTGGACTGGCTCCACACTTTTATTAGTCTGATATCGTTCCCTGTTAAATCCCGGACATCAGTTGTCAAGGTCTCTTTCAAATCCTCAGGTACATCTTTAATGGTGAATAAAGGAAATACTCCTATTTCGTTTCTCTTTTTAATCAATTTGTAATCTACATCCTCATCATAGGATTGGAAAGCAACACTATCCAGCTTGCAGTACGTGGTGCAGTTTAACTTGTACAGCAAATATCTTCATAGCAGATTTACAGGGCTAGAATCACAAAAAATGAACTGGTGTCTTCTAATTGGCCTATTTTTACAGGTACCTTTTCTAATATAGGATTTCTGAATTGTTTATTTGTAACTTCCACAACTTGAATTGTTTTAATCGAGAGATGGAGATCTGGAACTTCGGCTGTTCTTACTGTGGATATAGTAGCTCCGGTATCAAATAAAAATGATACTCGGTGGCCACGAACTTTAGCATCCACGTAGGGACCACTCTGGTCTACCTCTAAGACTCTGCAATCTTCCTCCTCTCTCAGGCACCGTCATTAGGAATTATCAGAACCTGAACCATCATTTTAAAAAAATGGATATTGCTGTAATGCATTCAGGGTTGAATTCTGAAATGGCATGGAATTTTGAAAAGAGTTCCTGTCAATTTTTGGCAACTGTTTTAAATCAAAACAAGGTTTTCCCGTATTTTAGGAATTCATTTGGACTGATGGAGTAGGCATCATTAGAGTCTGACCTTGCGTAGACAATTGAATCTGTGATGTCAGCGCATTTTGCATTTGTCTAACATATGCACCAGAGCACACGAGAGCACTGTCACTTTTATCCTTAATTAATTATGTAGCGAGAAAAGCACAATCAATTGTTACAGTTTCATGGATGATTTTCCAATAAGTGATCCACAGTTGTTGAAATGTCAAGTCATTCACATTTAATCCATTTAAGACAACAAACGGCAGCCGACGCGCGTTTCATCCTCATGGACTTTCTCAAGGCTGCAAAATGACATATACAAACAATTTGTATCAAAATATTTGATTAAAAAACATTGCCAACAATTAAAAATTGTGCCTCATTCAAAGTGAGGAGCTGAGGGCACAATACCAACCCAAGGATAATCAAATTAAGAGTTTAAGAATAGAAAGACCTCCTCTGGTGATGTGTTGTGCCCTATACATTGGATATATACCCACTGCCCAATTGAAAAGTGATTCACCATAGTAGAGAATTGTGGGTGCTTCGGGAGATTTATTAGAAAGTTAGTGCGAGGACAGTGCAAGAAATTAACAGTACAGGGCTAAAGTCTTACTACAGGAGATGATGCACTTGTTCTCTTTCACCAGTTATTCTTTTGGCCATTGTACTGCATTCACCCCACAAATGAGCAGGTACTACTATTTCGAAAAATATATTCAAATCTGTCCACAACACCTTTGAAATCTAAATGAACTGATCAACTTGTGCATGCGATTGCACCAGTTTGTATGTTAATTTGGGGAAATTGCTCGTAAATGCAGCCAATTCACCTCTACTCCAAGGAACATGTACATACATTCCTCCTGCTATTTCTTTGAGTGGAAATGCTGACGTCTCACCTATCTTCCCTCAACTTGTTTCCTTGCTATGGCTCCCTCTTCCTTTGCCCATTTCATTTCAAATTGCTCAGTTTCACAACATTTTCAAAGGCATTTGACCAATTCTGAAATGTGTAAACACATTCCTTTAACTCGCATGTTTTCAAATCATGGGAGATCTAATTGAACTCTGTAGCTTCTCTGCAAGTAAAAACATTTCTCGAGATAAATCTCGTATTTCTGGAACACTTCAGCCAGTTTATCGTACACCATAGCATCTCTTTGTATGATTTTTTTACACAGGTAAATACAATCCTTTCTTTGGTATTGCTCAATATGTTCAAATTCTAAGCAGCCCCTTTTATTTCTTCCAATTCCATCTTCAATTGGGCTACATTTAGTGGTTTTTCTCATTCTGTGTCTTGCTTGTCTACTACATCGGTTCTATCCATTTTTCTAAGCCCTATAGCTTCTTCTTACCATTTGATAAGCTTTATTTGACTGGTTAAGTTAGAAAAACAAGTAAAAGATAATAAATGCAGTTAAAACACAAAATCCTATCACTCAATGCAAAGTGTTTGCACACCCTACTCATGTGGGGACACGCATCGGGCAACAGTGTAAACTTTTACAATACAGATCTTCCAATAGCAAGAAGATCATGGATGATCAGCAGTGCTTCTTGCTCTGATAACCCAAATGCGGCCCATGAATTTAGCAATAGCGCATGCTTAAGTTAATTTTGGTTCTCAGCTGAGAATCCTGAGGGCCGTACAACTGCTGCAAGTCCTCAAACGTCTGCATAATAGTTTGATTCATCACTGGTGAGGGCCTGCATAGCCTGGACAGACAGAAAAGACATGATCAATAGTGTCTACAAAGCTCTTACAGACACAAGACGTCGCCATGCGTGTCCCATTTATTAGTGAATATTTTTAGCGGGAGTGTGCTGGTCCTAAGTTGGAAGTAAAGTTTACTATCCAGAGAAGCAGTAATTGTATCCCAGTAGGGTTCCAGGTAGGTGCTACATTTAAAATCTATGGATTTTCCCATCAGAGTGGTGCTGGTAACTAGTTCAGCCTCTGAGTGTATAACCCACAACCAATAATGTTTTTTCAGCACCAATGCCGATAGGACCAAATTAGACAATGGGTTACCCAAAGGGTTCATAGACCAATTCCATATATTAGCTTCTTGATCCGACAAAGGCAAGGGATTTTATTGAACGTATCAGCCTCCATCACATCATCTAGAGCCATTCTATATTATACTAGTTCTGGTTCTGACCATAGCCTTCCCCAGAACAGCACAGGGCAAAGTCTGGCTTTATCAGCTAGTGGTTTTCTCCCCATGTCAAGCATCAGTGGTATCAGCGGGTTACTGGCTGGGAGATGAGCTATGCTTCTCAAAAACCTGTACTCAGATCTGGTCAAAGTTGACAAAACCCCATGCTTCTGCACCATACAGAGCTGAGCCAACTGCTTTGGCATCTTAGATTTCTAGCACTAGAGCAATGGGTTTGCTATTAGAGCTACTTTGCTCTTTAATTATAACACCCGCAATCTGTTTATGTTTGAGAGTCATCTAGCCCATGTTGAGTTTCCATGTGATGGTAGAAGTAAGGGTGACGCCTAAATAAGAGAAAGCATCAACCCTCTATAGTGGGATACCCCCATCGCTACACTACCCTTATACAGCTTAAGTTTTTCTAAAAATCATAAACGTAGTCTGCGGAGTTGATCTAAAATCCTACGGCTTTGAAGAATTCTTCAGAGTGGGACAGCATGCGCTACAACCCACTGAGTGCCTTAGAGATCAACAGGGTATAATCTGTAACCAATAATATGGGTGTAATTGTGCCAGCCTTGGTGGGTGTGTCAGTGAGTGGACAGTAAAGAAAAGAAGCAATAGCATTAAGAAATATGGAAAATGAAGTAGGCACCAAAACACAACCCTGGCGGACATCCTTGAGAATAGAAAACCGATCAGTCATTTCAAAGTTTGCCCCAACAAACCTTTGTATAATTGCTCTCAGTATGCAGATTAGTAAAATCAAAAGGTCCAGGGGCATACTCATATCCTTTAGCAACCAGTGGTGTTGTTAGATGTACTGCCACTCAGGGTGGCCCCTAAGTTTTCCACCTGGGTGCAGGTAAGAGCGGGGGTGGATGGCGGCCAACAGACGACTTTTCTCAGGGGATGGTGCTAGGGGACATATACGACTCCAGATGCACCCAAAAACAGTGCTGTCTGGGGCGGAAGCCCACCCCGCCCTCCCCTAGCTATGCCACTGTTAACAAGTACCATAATTCACTGCAGGTGACTAGATCAAAGGCCGATTTGGGATCGACAAAGACAACACACAAGCTGCCTACGCCAATCTCCATGATTCTCCAATACAGGAGAAAGAAGCGGAAGACCTGATCTGTAGTGCTTATTTTCCTACGGAATCCATCCTGGTACGATGATAGGACATCATTGTCACTTATCCAATCCTAGATCTTGCCCAGAAGGAGACGTGCAAAGACTTTTTGGGCACAGTCATTCAGGCTAATAGGCCTATTGTTAGATGGCAGAGATGTATCTCCTTTTTTATATATAGGATAACTTGAGTTCCCTTTGAGGTATCCAGTATTGGGGCTCCACATGCTTAGCTTCTTCTATCCAAGTCAGTACATTCCCATCTGCAGAAGCATTTATATTGCCAGGAGCAATAGAGGCTGTGAAGACTATGGTCCCTCCATCTATCAGTGCTTGTACTATCTGTCGGGGGTCTCCACACAGTAATCTGAGAATCTTGTGAAGTCTGGACAAATTCTGGGGTAGGCACACCTCCAACGACCCGGGCAGCTTCTGACCTTAAATCATCATTTGAAGGAGCATTTGCATTATCTTTGGCCACTATTGGGGCAGGTGTTATCTGGGCTGCCATATGTACTACAGTCATATTGGTCACCGTTGGAAATGCAACCTGTGGACGGGCCACAGCTGGTGGGTCAATTTGGAGTATCTGTACAGGTCTTTAAGTTTGGGCTAAAATTGGATCTGCAGGAGTAGATGCTATTGTGGCACTCGCATCAGCACTAAGGTCTCTGTGAATAATAGGAGTTGCATATGGTGGAGATCTTGAAGCCAACATCTGTTATAAAATCTTGTCTCCTAAATCTGTGTCTGAATCATCCCCATCTTTCCTTTGGTGATCTTTCTCTCTTCCCTGCTTAGCTGCTTCTGTAGTAATTGCTGGATATAATCTGGTTCCCTCTATGATAGGCTTGTTCCGTCTACGCTGTTCTTCATCCCATTGAGCATCCGCATAATTTTGCACTGCTCACTTTGTCTTTCTCTGGTATTTATCTCTCTCCTTTTCCCTCGCAACCCTCTCTCATGCATTAAACGCTTCATATTGAGTAGGTCTAGGTGGTGGTCTGATCGTGTTCAATTGTCCTTTTCAATAATATTTCAATATATTTCAATAATATTTCAATAATATTATTATTAAATGTCCTGTATGTTGGAAAACTCAATGCACCCTCTTTCTCAGTGATTCTTCTTGACTGGTGCAGCCAAGAACAAGTGTATACCCATGCTCAATTGTCATATTATGCGATACCAAAGGGGATGATGGACGGAGCGTTTGAGCAAATCAAACACTCACCCCCAGTCAACTGATTTGGGTTTAATCCATCACCATTCTTTAGCTCACTCCACCATCCCAGTTCAGACATGGCCATATGCAAATCAGTCTGACCCTGTGCCTCATGGGAGCATGCGTACTGCCAGGAGATGCCTCTTAGCCTTTCTGTACCGGATTAGTAACATCTTCTCTGAGTAAACTCTTAAATTCTTTAAAACATTTCATTTTCACAATGCAATGAGAATTTTTTTTCCAATCAAACAGTTTATCAAATTTCCATCTTCAAATCCAAGTACGTTGTTCACTTTTATCAATCTAATCCCAGCACGACACTCTGATGTCACCAACCAATTCCAGCGCGAAAACACACCAACCGACCAATCCGAGTGCGAAACAATATGACTTGCTACCTCACTCCTTGTAGCAGTTCACCCTCCTTTAAATTTTTTCTTGCATTCACACAACTTCAACAATAAACTTAAAAAATTCTTCTTGTTTGCTTTCACTAATGAAATAACACTATCACAATCACTCAAGAATATTTTCTCCACCCTGCAAGTGAAATCTCAACCAGCACGAAATCACTCAAATCAATGCAGCTTCTTCCGTTTACACAATTAGGTTTCACCAACACTGATTAATGTTAATCAATCACAACAATGATTAGTCTCCCTATGTCAATAGTATAGGTGATGGTACCTCACACATTACACCTTATTCTGCAAACAAGTCTTCTTCTTCAATTTATGTATGTATACCCTGGAGCCTACCGACTACAATAGAGCCTGATTACTTCAATCACTTATCTTCAACAACAATGCTTCTTTTCCACTCACGTATTCATGCTTGTGATACCACAATCTAAACTAAAACATGACTGCCATGAACAACACATCACCCTATTAGTACTCACACCTTCAAAACTGCAACTGTCTCCTAGTACCGCATTGTCGGATCTTCAAGTTCTGGATACTGGATTTGGGAATCAGGAATGTTATTCTGACTTGGGAAAGGATCTTATTTTATAGCTCCATTCAGGGTGTGAGCCATTTTCTGCTACCACAAACTGCTGGTGCGGAAATATCTTGCTTTAAATCATTTCAAATCTTGACATACAAAGGTGGCCTCCAACTCTGTGCCTTGTTCTTCTTCAGGTCGATTGGATCTTTGCCAACATTTTAGAATGAAGGATAAATCAATATCAAATTTAAACACCTCTTACTCACTCAATAATGAGAGTTTAGAATAATTTTACAAACCTTTATTCATCGTTTAAAGTGTATTTTTTTGGTTTGTGATCTCTTTATTCAGATTCGAAGTTAGATAAATCCATTTACAGAAATAGCAAGAAAAAATAATGGTTAGCAACAATAGAAAATATGACAGCGTGTTCCATAAAGGAAAAGTTAACTAAGTCCTTATTCCACTCTAATAGATCCTAACCTACCGAACCCATACAGAGTCCTTTTCAGAAAAGAGCTAACATTTTAAGAAGCACTTAGAATAGAGTTAGATTTTAATTGAACTCCTCATAAAGAGCAGTTCTAGAGACTCCCTGGAGTCTCCTGTCCCAATTTAGAAGTTAGTCACAGCAGTCGCTGGTTTCCTATAGGAATTCTGAAAACATCATCAGCAGTAGCTCACAGTGTAAAAGGCAAAATCCAGGAAAAGGATAGTCACAGAAAAATAGTCTTTATCATTCTGGGCAGCATATAGCTCTCTGAATGTCCTCTCTGGAAACTGTGGTGGAAGAGCTCTGAAGTATCCTAACTAGGAACATGTACATTAAACACAAAATGATGGTCTCCATCTTCTTTGGTGTTAGGTCACCTTAGCCCCGTGGTAAAAGGATCATACAATGGTCTGCTACATCCTTCTTGATTCCCACTGTAAACACACGAAGGCGGCAGAGCATTATTTTCAAGCAGTCTACTAAGTTGCAAATGTTCATGTGTGTAGGCTAATTTTTACTTGCTTCATCACACAGGACAAGCCTAAGAAAGAAATCCTGATTTTGGCACCCGGTGTGTCCACAATTGAAAAGGCTGTACTAAAAAACCTAGAGACATAGAGCAGACCAGGAAAGTGATGCTCAATGACTTTTATAAGATGTATACAGAAGCCATCCATAGGAGAGGGGAGACTGAACATGGCAATAGTCACACAACATCAAGAAGAAAATAGGATGGAATGGCAAAAAGATAGAGGTTGAATATAGTGTATCATAAAAAACAACTGAAAATCTTTTGTTTGGTTTCTTTTGCTGATAAGATAATAATATATGTTTAAAAGAACCTCTAAGATTCACAGAAAAAGTACTGTTATGAAATAAAACTTAAAGGCTGCTGACATTTGTCACATTTGTAGCACAGTTCTAACCCGTCACTGCTTATGAACTCACACATGATGTCACAGATGATATCACTGATGTAATCAATACAATATTACTAGTATCAATGAGACAATTTGTGACACTCATATTACTTCATTGGTAACATCATAGAAGACATCACTGTGGGCATCCTTCCGGTGGTTTGGGGAGAAGAAATGCTGTTGTGAAAGCCTTTTCCGGCTAGGTACAGGATCTGGCCAAGCCATTTTTGCACTCAAATGCATAATGCTGTGCAATGTTCCCAAAGTTTTGTATAACTGTACAAAAACAAATGATAGGAGTTTTACATACCCTTACAGTTAACCTTTGTCTTAGAAAGTGTGGGGGGTGTAGAAAACATGAAACACTCGCTGGTCTTGCTGAATGACTGGAGAAAACTAGTTGACACTGCACCTTTTAACATAACACACATGCCTTGCTCAAGGGCAGGCAGGGTTGTTGATAATTCCATAAATAGACCAAGTGCAAATGTGGTATTTCAACCTATACCCCCTCAACTTTTTAAAGGGTAAGGAACAAAATAATACACAGGGACAGAGCGACTGCCAGCAACCCCACTTATCTGTGGCACATTCTACACATTTAGCCACTGAGGCGCGGAGCAGCAAACAACAGTCTCAATCGATCAATCAATCAATGGCTTGTAAAGCATGACTCCTCACCCCAAGGATCTCAAGCTGCTGGGGTGGGGGAGCTGCTGGTCCATCAAGGCACTGTGGTTCAGTCGAAGAGGCAGGTCTTGAGGTCCTTCCTGAATTGAGGCAGTGATGATGATTGCCTGAGGTGGAGAGGCAAGGTGTTCCAGGTCTTTGCTGTGAGGTAGGAGAAGGATTTTCCTCCGGCTGTGGTCTTGCAGATACATCTGGGTAGAGCAGAGGTCTTTGGTCGGTACATGGAATGCAAGGCGGTGTTTGAGGTACTCAGGTCCCACATCGTGTAGGGCTTTGTAGGTGTGTAGAAGTTTGTAGGTAATTCTTTTGTTGGATGGGAACCAGTGGAGGTCTCCTAGGTGGCTGGCTATGTGGTTGCAGCAGGGGATGTTGTGGATGAGTCTGGTGTTTTGGATATTCTGCAGTTTAGTTTCTTGATGAGTTTCTGGATGATGACGGTGTAGAGTGCGTTGCTGTAGACGATTCTGCTGCTGACAAGTACATAGGTGACTGTCTTTCTGGACTCTGTGGGGATCCATTTGGAAATCTTTTGGAGTAGGCGTAGCATGTTGAAGCAGGATGGCAAGATGACATGGATCAGGTGGCTCATGGTTAGCGAGGTGTCCAGGATGATGACAAGGTGCTCGTGGTCTGTGGGTGTGGTTCCAAGTGCTGTGGGCCACTAGGAGTCATCCCAGGCAGAGGGGGTGAAACCAATGATGAGGACTTCGGTCTTCTCTTAGTTGAGCTTGAGGCAGCTGTTCTTCACCACGGCAGCGACAGCCTTGATTCCGTTGTGAAAGTTGTTCTTAGCGACTGTGGGTTCTTTGGTGAGGGAGAAAATCAGCTGGATGTTGTCAGCGTAGGAGTTGATCTGGAATCCGTGGTTCCTGGCGATGGCTACGAGTGGGGCCATGTAGATGTTGAAAAGAGTGGGGCTCAGGGAGGAGCCCTAAGCCACTCCGTAGTCTGACTCTCTGTTTTAGCTGGTGAGGAAGGAGCGGATCCATTCCAGGGCTTTGTCACTGAGGAAGGCATCGTAGAGTTTGTGCATGGGATGTGGTGAGACGGTAGCGAAGTCTAAGTTTTGTGTGCAGAAATTGTAAATGGAGTGCTTGGCCTGTTATGAGCTGTTCCGCTACTCTATGGCACGTAGTATTTTGTGGGTCATGGAGGCCCAGTGCAGTTGCTAACTGTCCCATTCGTCCTTTCCACAGTTTTTAACTAGGCATTGGAGAAGCTCTGAACTGCTCCTCTCCTTCAATGAGGGATGAATAAATATGCTCCCCACTTTTGGTCAAAGTGAGGGGCACAGCATACCGCCAGCCTTGAGCTGCATAGTGTCAGTTAAAATAGTACACCCATATTTTTGGTAAGGTGTGAGGAATAAATATAATTCTCCACTCTTGGGCACACATTACCTGCACAAAACAGGGGTAATACCTTTGGTGCTATTGCAAACACAAATCCACCAGTTGTCTATCCAGCTTGTATTCGTGTCACAGGTATTACTGCTCCATTCCTTGTTGACCTGCAATGAGGCCCAAGACTGCTGCCCAGGTGCCAAGTTTCCAACTGAAAACAACGTAAAGGGTCAGCTGTGAGTTGACCCTCGTCTCCTTAAGCCTCAAAGACATTGGGATTAGGCATAAATTATTTGGACCGTTTGCTTTTATTGGTATTGTACTATCCACTGACATGTCTGATGTGTAGAAGGATGAATTAAAAATGTTTTAAATATAGATTAGAGGCACTTAGGACATCTGGCAGTTGTCCGTCACAACCTCTATGCATTAGTGAACAAAGTGCTGGTCAGGAGGAAGATGCCCCAGTCCTGTTTGGCCCCGAACATTTTGCAGCCCAAGTCTAGAACAAGTGACACATTCCCAGGTGCCCTGTGCAAACCTGCAAACTGGATTGAGACCCAGATGTCAGCTTTCCCTTGCCACCTTCATCCTGCAAAAACTCAACACAACTGACAGCTGCCCCAGCAAAGTGTTTTATTAGCAAAAGAGGCAAACAGTGGAATTTCTCATCTGCTGGGTCATTAGGAGGTTAATAATAATAACAATATGATTATGGGTGGACTTGCATTAATGTTTTACGATTTTAAATGTATATGACTTGCATGACTACTTTAGTTTGAGCTGAAATGCTACTCTGTTTCCTAATTTTGAGAAATTGGATGTTTGCCTGACTGAGGTGTGAGCCCTGGTCAAGCAACAACACAATACATTTCATGATACCCCACAAAAAGTGACATAATTAACCTGTACTTAACCCTGAGTAGCTTAGCACAAACAGCAACCAGGCTTAACTTAGAGGCAATGTGTAAAGTATTTAGGCTGCACACAAACAGCAATAAAGTAAAAACAAAAGACAAGAAAACCCCCAAATCAATTTAAGAAATAGAGCTCATTTTAAGAAAGTATTTGACACCAAAATAACAAACATCCAATCACTACAACAGGAGTTATGCATTTGTAAAGTTTTTAGTGAAAACTAGCTCCTAAAAGATCAAAGAATCAACTGCGGACATCTAGTCATGTGAGACCGTGTCAAAGTTGAAAATTAGGTCAGACGGCGATGGAGCACGGTTTGGATACAAGAAGTGGACAGAGCCTGGTCAGTGCTTACCTTCGAAAGTGGCAGTGAAGATTTATACGTTCTGACTTAGTTGCTGAAATGGAAGTTGAAAATTTCTAGGGGACGAGGCAGAGAGCTGCAGCCGAAGAGATCCCACGTGGTCAGATATCCCTTTGGTGAAAGTCTGCTGAAAAGAATTTTTCTGTTGCGGAGAAGAACGTAGTGGGCGAAGCCGCAAAGTCAATCCGACCGGTGATGCACCTCGAGCGGAAAGACAAGAATGTTATTTCTGGTCTCCCCCTGGTCAGCATTATAGTTTTTGGCCATAATTTATCTAGGTCCTCAGTTTTGGGAATTGGCCATATGCACACCTTTAGCACCAGACCCAAGGGTCCAGGACTGGTGGGTCACCTCTTGGGAGTTCAGGACTCACTCAGGCTGGGTCCAGGTGTGGGTTACAAATGGTGGGAATCTTTTATGTCCCTCTTGCTCTGAACAGGAAGCCATCAAACTGGCCCTTGGAGTCACTCTCGTAGTCCCGGGTGCAGGTGAAGATGTACAGCTCAACAGCATGGCTAGCCTATGAGGGTTCAAGGCATGCTCCAGGCAGCAAAGCAGTCCTTCCAATTACAGTAGCAGTGTGGGAGAGTGAACAAGAAGCTGCAGCAGGCAGTCCTCTCAGAGTCGTTCTGCAGGTCCACTTGTAAACTAAGAGTTGGTCTGAAGGTACTATTATATACCTTGGTGGCCTTTTTCTGGAAGGTGGAAGACACTTCTGGAAAGCCTTTTTGAAGAGCATGGAATTTCCTGACTCCAGTGTCAACGCAGGGTCGTTAGGTTCTTTCTGTGAAGGGAGAGTACAGCCTATTCAGTTGTAAGTGAGGCTGTGTTCAGCTCTAATTCCCCATACTGCCAGCAGATGGCCCATTGAGACAAACCCAATCCAGTGGCGTAATGAAACTTGAGGGGGCCCCCTGCAAAGTGCATGGAGGGGGCCCTCTTCTAGACTTACTTAGGAGCTCTCAGGCCAGGGTACTACCTTGAGGGGTCACCCTAGAGCTCGGGGGCCCTCAGCACTGCTGCCCCCGCACTGCAGGGGCTGCTGGGGCCTTTGTTACACCACTAATTGGCTTACCCAAGAAAAAGTCACTTCTGATGTATTAGGCATAAGCTTTGCTACAAGCTAAAAAGTGCAATACAAACAGTCTTTTTAGTGGACACAAAGTTGCCTCAATCAGATACCGCCCTCAGAGTAACCAGCAGGTGGGTGGAGCTTAAGCACCTCAGTTGTAGTCTGAAAGCTCTTTTTTGTTGATAGCATAAAGTAAGGTGACAATTACACTATCAAGCAAGACCTAAACATATGTGTAGATTTGTGTTGCCCTGGACTTCACATACTGCTCTCATACACAAAACTGCACTCAGAAGTCTAAAGTTAATAATGGAAGGGAAGGGTCCTAGGGATGCAGTAAATTACTCATGAATGCCCTATTGCCATCTGTACTACTACCAGAGAAAAACAAACACTGTAAATTATTTAGTAATCTAAGGCACTTTAACAGTGTTATAATGTCAGGTGTGTGCTCCTGCAAGTTCATGCTCTGGCAGCCACGTTGCGGCTGGCTCAGGCAGCTAGATAAATAAAATAATCACAGTTGCATGGAGAGGAAGCCATTTCTCCTGTGGAAGCACACAACTTCTGCCCAATCATAACAAGTACCATTGCCTAGCATGTGGCCGGAGCCAAAGCCATCCTCTCTGTAGTGCCGCTAAAAGGTCTTTTTAATCTTTTTCACACTACATCTGGTGACAGATGTGCGGTCAATCCTAATCTAAAAAGTAGGTACCTAAAAGTAAGGGGTTAAAGAACGCAAGTCAGCCAACCAAAAGGATGATGAAGATGCTATGCTCCAGGGGAGGAGCAAAGACTAGATGGACCAAGCACCAAATTAAAAAGCATGGAAATGACGGTGTCAATAAAGTCAACCAATTGTAATCAATGGAGGGATTTAAGCCTACTGTACATTCTTGGTAAGCCCACAATAGGTATTTTGTAACCAGACGGCTTCTGCTGTCTGATAAGGCAAACCTAAAAATGAAAACCTCTGCTTCCCTATTAGAGTGCCGCTCTCTTTTATTGGTGTGGCTATGTTCAACATTTAGGCGCGGCCAGACCCAGATAAGAGACCAGAGAAGTGTCCTTTTCCATTCAATTCCTTTTCTACAGATGAACATTGCAGTGGCACATTGGGAACACTGCATTGACAGAGCACGAACAAAGCAATTACAGAACATGAACGCTGCAATGAAAAGCACTAATACTGCAAAAACAAACCAAAAGCACTACCCTGGCAGATCACGAACACTGCAAAAGACTATCATGAACACTGGACAGCCTGATCATTAAAATTGCACTGGTACAGAACAATGACACAATATGAACAGTGAAATAACTCTACCAAGACCACTGCAGTGATAAACCAAAAACATTCTAAAATCACAACACAATGCTTGATCATTAACATTCCAAAGACAAATCACAAATACTGCAGTGCCAAGTAAACAAACAACTGCAAAGCCAGATAAAGAAATATGCAAAGTCACATCACGACTGCTGCAAGCATCGAACACAGATACTGCAGGGACAGTACAAGAACACTGCAAAAGCAGACAAAAAACCCAAGACAGCAGATCATGAACACAGAAATGTTAGATCGCAAACTTTGCAATGCAGCATTAAGAACTGCTCAATACCAGATAATGACGACAGTATCAGAAACACTGCAAGTGCAGATCACAGGCACTGTAATAACATATTGCAAACATTGCTACGGCAGAACCTAAACCGCATCACCAACACTTCAAACAATGAACGCAAAAACTGCAATAGCAGAACTCAAGCAATGCATAAAACAAAGCAAACACACGGCAATGGCAGAGACCAAGCAATGCATTAAACAAAGTAAATACACTGCAATGGCAAAACCCAGCAATGAATAAAACAAAGCAAATCAATACACTGCAATAGCACCACCCAAGCAATGCATAAAACAAAGCAAATACACTGCAATAGCAGAAACCAAACAATGCATAAAACAAAGCAAATACACTGCAATAGCAGAACCCAAGCAATGCATAAAACCAAACAAATATACACTGCAATGGCAGAACCTAAGCAATGCATAAAACCAAATAAATACACTGTAATCTCAGAAACCAAGCAATGCATAAAACAAAGCAAATAAACACACTGCAATGGCAGAACCCAAGCAATGCATAAAACAAAGCAAATACACTGCAATAGCAGAAACCACGCAATGCATAAAACAAAGCAAATACACTGCAATAGCAGAAACCAAGCAATGCATAAAACAAAGCAAATACACTACAATGGTGGAATCAAACCAAATAAATACACTGAGACGGCAGGACCCAAGCAAAGCACAAAACAAAGCAAATACATACACTGCAATTGTAGAACCCAAGCAATGCTTAAAACAAAGCAAAATCACTGCAATAGCAGAAACCAAGCAAATACACTGCAATGGCAGAAACCAAGCAATGCATAAAACAAAGCAAATACATACACTGCAATGGCAGAACCCAAGCTATGTATAAAATAAAGTAAATACACTACAATGGCAGCACCCAAGCAATGCATAAAACAAAGCAAATAAATACACTGCAATAGCAGAAGCCAAGCTATGCATAAACCCAAGCAAATACACTGCAATGGCAGAAACCAAGCAATGCATAAAACCAAATAAATACACTGCAATGGCAGAAACCAAGCAATGCATTAAACAAAGTAAATACACTGCAAAAGCAGAAACCAAGCAATGCATAAACCCAAGCAAATACACTGCAATCACCGAACCCAAGCAATGCATAAGACCAAATAAATACACTGCAATGGCAGAAACCAAGCAAAGCATAAAACAATGCAAATACACTGCAATGGCAGAACCCAAGCAATGCATAAAACAAAGCAAATACATACACTGCAATGGCAGAACCCATGCAATGCATAAAACAAAGCAAATACACTGCAATGGTAGAAACCAAGCAATGCACAAAATGAAAAAAAACACTGCAATGTCAGAAATGAAGCAATGCATAAAACAAAGCAAATAAATACACTGCAATGGCAGAACCCAAGTTATGCATAAAAAAGCAAATACACTACAATGGCAGAAACCAAGCAATGCATAAAATAAAGAAAATAAATACACTGCAATGGCAGACCTCAAGCTATGCATAAAATAAAACAAACACACTGCAATGGCAGAACCCAAGCTATGCATAAACCAAAGCAAATAAACTGGAATGGCAGAAAACGAATAGTATGGTGGTGGATCACCAACGCAGCAAAGACAGCCAAACAACTCTTAAAATATAGACCCAAAACCCTTCAATGACAGACTGATTACTACAACAGCCTTAACATGCAGTGTGCTTGCAACTCCAACAGCGGACGTTGAAGGCTGCTCTGACCCATCACTGACACTGAAACAACATACAACACGCGCAGCAAGTGAAATAGCAGATCACAGCACAGCAAGGAAAGAAAGCTGCATTGTACTGGCACTTAGCTCTTTTCAACATATTGTGAGGATTCAGATGTAGAATTCGATGCTATACTTGCTATATTTTGCAATACTTTCTCAAATGTTGTGTAATTGTGTTAAGATGTGAGGACGTCCAGGGATGCGATACGCTCTGTCTTCCAGCACTAGTTTGATGATGCTCCACCCTATTTATTAAAATTATTGCTGCAGTTTTACATAGTGTGAACTCTCCCTAAGCATCGTAGTGCTTTACATGAGCACCAGTTATATTACACAAGGTCACATTCATTTTATAGTCACTGAGAGATTAAAGTGATTTGCCCAGAATCACAGTATGTTGAGCCGGCGCCAAGACCAGAACATGGCTCCCCAGTACCAAAGTCAACAGCTCCCTAAAAATAGAAAGAGGGAGAGAAAGAGAGGGGGGGGGGGTAATTCACTCTCTCTGGAAGGTGTACGATCACCCACTTTCTATTGCAATCGAGTTGTTTGTACTGCACCTAACAGCCTTTCTGCTGTGGGCAGACTGGTAAAAGCATGGATTAGAGGCAGACGGATCCATCTGTAGAGAGTGTCTAGATGGGAGGAGGATGTTCCTTGACTGCTTTAGTCTCTCCAAAACTTCACCATGATTCTGGACTCTCTCCCATGCCTCGATTCCTCATTGTGAGCCCTACCACCCAGTTTCTACCCCTTACCTCGTGGTTCCCAATACCTCTCTTTTCTCTTCCCATTTCCTTCCAGCCTCAAGCCTAGGCCCAGATGCTTGTAGTGCTCTTCAGTGAGATATCAAGGGTTTGGGGAAGAACACGCCACCCACAAGACTTTCCCTCTATTTCCACTAGTCACAGATTTTGGAATTTCCTGTGGATTGGGGACATCTTGTAAATTTCCTGCAGGTCTAATTTTTTGTACTTGAAGAAGGCGGCAGTCAGCGAAAGCATCATAACAAAGGAGTAATGAACAATGTTAAGGATCCAGGACCATGGATACAGCTGATATCTGACAGTACTTCATATAAACAGAATTAGGTCTGGTTCTAGCCAAGACCTTTTGATCTTACAGAATCTAGAAATAATGTGTGTGATATAATTACTTATAGGGCCTTCAGCAGGCCCTCTTTATCCATTGGTCTGTTGTTAGGTCATTAACATTTTTATACACCCACTACAGAATGCAGATAGGGGTAATGGGTCAGCCCACTTCATCCATTGGCTGTTTTACCTCAGGTGACCACATTCTTCTCATTCAAAAAAATAACATCCACCCACAATGTGACAGGGACTACTTTGGCAATGGGTGCATTTTGAAAACAAAAGCTATTTCTGCTATTAGCCAATGTTTTTTTTAGACTGAGGAGGGCCTAGCTGATTTCCTAACAATAAAGTTGCACAGAACATGTCAAAACAAAAAAATCACTGACAAAGCCAAACGGCTGGCAGTTAACACCAGACCTACTGGCTTTGACAATGCTTGTTTTAAGTACTAGCAGCTCAGTTTCTTGACATACTAGCCGAGCAGCGGGTACCTGCGCTGTAACTCTTCGCACAGTAAGCTACTAGTTCAGGTGCTGAGTAACATGGCACGGGCTCACTTCTATCCCTTCATTGATATGACCTACGTCACCTGCTCTTAGGTACCCACACGCGCCAAAATGGCCATGGCAAGAGGTGGGCGGGGCAGAGATTCTGGCATCATGGCACAGAGAGGCTGAAGGAAATTGTCAGTGAGGAGTAGGAAGGCACAGACATCTGGACACATAGATCCATGGCGCTGGAGCAGGAAGCGCTGCAGGGCCCCCATTAATACATCTTGTAACAGTTTATAATGGGAATGAACAATAAAAGGGTCATTCAAATGTTTTGTTCTGGCAGCATCTGTTGTCTTTTCAACTGCACACTGTCACATATCCCCTTTGCCTTTAGTGAGGTGACATCAGTGGCCAGCACTCCACTCTAAACTACAGAAGCCCTCGTGACGTCCTTGAGCACAGATCCTCCATGCTTCAGTGCGCTCGACAGCCATACATTGAATGTAGACAATACATACAATATTCTGAGTGCATTTTGATGTAGTTTGGTTGATTATGTTTTGCACTGAATTTAGTAAAAAATAATGTGACGTCTTACCCAGTTTTTCTAATGATTTGACTGCTTTCTTTTTTTACGGGGGAGGGGCGCACTCCAGTTCGCCTCGCCCTGTCTTTTTCTCAGACAAAAATCCTGAACATGCTTAGAGTTCCGCTCCCAGTAGGTGTCCGGATCCAAACCAGTTGCCAGGTAACTTGACTTGAATGTCAAATATCTTTTTCACGGGAGGAAACATGGTCTCTGTTGACTTTACTGACTACAGAAGCAGCAAGCAGCTGATCCACAAATCACTTTATCTTGGTACATTTGTTAATGCTTGGAAAATGACTGCCCAATTGTATTAAGAACTACATAAAACGGACGCGGCTGTAATCAAAGTGCTGCAACACCGGCTACATAGCTCTTCTATGTCCGTAATGGATGTAATAGTGCAAATTTTACCCGTTCTTTGTGACCAGGAGAGGTCTGTCTTCTGCCGGGTTAGCACCAAGGACCCGACGCTGCCTCGAGTTTGCCATCCCTGCTAAGTACTGATGATTTAATTAATAAAGAGGCTCAGGTGCCCGCAAGTCCACACTGCGCAACAGTTGCGCACCATTTAATTCAATCAATAGCTGCAAGCCTCTGAGGCCGGGGCGGGCCCGGCATGGCGACAGTGTGCTACTAAAATGAAGAGCCTCAGAGGTCTAACTGGGGCCCCGGGCGTGCGTGCCGTGTGCACCATTTAATTTATTAAGAGGCCGGGGTGCCGTGCGCACCATTTAATTCATGATGAAGTGAGGGGGCCCCTGGAGCGCTGTCCACCCTGCAACATGGGGGCTGTGGGGGCCTGTGTTACGCCCTTGATCCAATCTCTCTACTGTGTGACTATCTAGGAGGAATTCACAAAGTCTAACTATCAGCTGCACTTTTTATGTGACCCAAGACAGGCTGCAGGCACAAAGGGTAAGAAAATGCCAACTTTCTAAAAGTGAGTCCCTTGCTCATTGCACCATCAGGATTCAAGCAAGCCGGGCCGAAGACGGCTGAAATGCCAGAAACCGGTCCCCGGAAGCTTGTTTCCTTCCCAGTGTAAGAATTGGCTTTTGTAGTCTGGTCTGCCCTGTTCCCATGATGCACTGGGCCAGGGACAGACTAATTTGCATACGGCCAGGTTCTGAAACTGGGATGGTGCAATGAGCTAAAAAACGGTGTTGGATCTAGCCCTGATCTTTTGACTGGGTGAGAGTACTCTGCTTAATTCAGAGACTCTGTCCATCACCACCCCTTGTTGTAAATAATTTTGTCCACCCTAAGCGTGGAAGGGTATACTCAGATGTGAGTCCCTTGCTCATTGCACCATCAGGATTCAAGCAAGCCGGGCCGAAGACGGCTGAAATGCCAGAAACTGGTCCCCGGAAGCTTGTTTCCTTCCCAGTGTAAGAATTGGCTTTTGTAGTCTGGTCTGCCCTGTTCCCATGATGCACTGGGCCAGGGACAGACTAATTTGCATACAGCCAGGTTCTGAAACTGGGATGGTGCAATGAGCTAAAAAACGGTGTTGGATCTAGCCCTGATCTTTTGACTGGGTGAGAGTACTCTGCTTAATTCAGAGACTCTGTCCATCACCACCCCTTGTTGTAAATAACTTTCTAAAAGTGACATTTTCAAAATTGTAATGAAAAATCCTACTTTACCACTAAAGAGGATTTATCATCTTTCAAAAGTACCAAACATGATATAGCTAGCTGCTCCCAATTAGTATTTACAGATTATTAAATGTAAAGCGGAATCCCCAATGTTATCCCATGGGAGGGGGTAGGCCTCACAGAAGTAAAAAATGAATGTTGGAATTTTTCACTGCAAGGACAGGTAAAACTTAAAAGTACATGTCCAACCTTTTAATTACACAGCACCCTTCGCTATGGGCTATATAGGGCCTAACTTAGAAGTGTCATGAATGTAATAAAAGGGAAGTTTAAGGCTTGGCAAGGGAGTTTAAATGCCAAGTCGACATGGCAGTTTAAAACTGCACCTCAGGCTGCAATGGCATGCCTGGGACATGTTTTAAAGTGCTTCTTGAGTGAGTGGCACAAGAAGTGCTGCAAGCCCAGTGGTAGCATTTAATTTACAGGGTATACGGTATATAACTATGCAAGGGACTTATAAGGGAATTAACTATGCAGATTTGGTAAATGCCAAACAAACCATGTTAAGGGGACAACGTGCAAGCACTTTAGCAGCTAAAATTGGAGGTAAGTAGGCAAATAGTGTGGAGCAAGACCAACCAAAGCCTTACAGAAAAACACTAATGCAAGATTTTTTTCTATTTTTAGTAACAGATTTTTTCAAAAATAATTTGTTTCCTTGTATTCCAGTTTTTTCTTCTGACCCATATCTTGTACTTCAGCATTCACATTATTTTTTATCTTAATTATTTATTTGGTTGCTAGTTGTTTCAACACCATTTCAAGCATAGAGCCTTGTAAACACCCAGTACTTTTCAATATAGTCTAATGGTGGTATTGTTTCTACGTTTAGTCTCTGATTTTTATAATTGGCTTTACACTCAATAATTAAATTTCATTACAACATGGGATTAAAGAGGGCTTATTGGTTCAGAACAGAAAAGTGAATAAGAAAAAACATGGATGGTTTGACAATAGATGCACCAACGCATATAAGAACTTGAAATATGTGCTACACAAGCCATAAAAATCCAAGGAAGAAATAAAAGCATGTAGATTGGAGAATAAACAAGCCCTTAAAGAACGAAGGAAGGGCACATGAGAGAGGATTCATGAAGGACCCTAATAACTACGAGGAACACTTCCCTCCCAAACTTAAACCTTTAGTTTAACCTAGAAGAGGTTACTCTAGCTTTAGAAGCAAGTAAAGGGGAAAAAGCATCTGGTCCAGATGGTATACCAGTAGACCTTTTTAAAGATAATATTTCTCTTTGGGGCCCTCTTCCGACACAAGTTATGGCAGCATGTTGTACTATAGGTTTCATTGATACCTGGTCAGAATCACTTTTGGTACCAATATATGAAAAAGTTGACCGTTATAATCCCGCTTGTTAATGGCCATCTCATTCCTGGACTCATTGGTCAAGGTGGCAGGACATATTATACTAAACAAGGTTCAAGTCTGGGCCGAAGCCAATAGAATTTTAACCAAACTGAAATCTGACTTTCGACCAGATGTTGGTACAGTTGAGCAGGGACTCAATTTAAACCTATTATTCGGCTAAACAAGGTAGGCTGTTTTTGCTATTGGTCGACTTATCATCAGCCTTTCATTGTGTGGAGCACGATAAATTGTGGACCATAATGGCCAATGTAGGCATTGTTGATTATTGCTACTAGATTTCCTGAGGCAACTATATAATGGAATTAAAGCAAGGGTTCCATATAGGGCTAAGGGTGAGTGCACCACATCATTCAGCACAGAGAGAGAGAGAGGGTTGCGCTTTGGCACCCTTTCTCCTTACATTTCACATTAACAGTTTGGGACAGACACTGTCTGAACAGTGCCGCAACATACCACAATTTGGACATCTCCCAATACCTGACCTCCTCTATGCTAATGATGCAGTGCTTATGGCACGTACTCAGGTGAGGCTCCGACGACTATTAAAATGTTTTACTACTTACATGCAGAACTTGAGCCTGCAAGTTAATAAATTCAAGACCTTTATAATGAAGTGCGGGAAAGGGAATTCAAAGTGCAGGAATATCCTCGTAGACAATATGAAGGTTGATTTTACCAAGACATTTTCGTACCTGGGTATCTTGTTCAGCCAGAATGGTTTGTGGAGTCAGGCAATCAAATCAAGAAAGCTGCTGTTTTTGAAAGCCACAGCAGCCTTGTCTAACTTTTCAAGGAAGCTGGGCAGAAAAACGCCTGTTGACCTAATAAACAAATATAAGGAGAAGTGTGTAACAACCGCTATCTATGGAGCGAGTGTATGTTTGATTGCCAGCCCTTACAATTGGTGGAGAATGCCTTTTTAAGTTTTCTACTATCTGTTCCGGGTGGCTGTTTCACCTATGTATGCCATGCGAAGCTGGGGCTACCTTATCTATCAGACATAATTAAGATACAGCCAATTCTTTAATGGCATAAGATTTGGTCCACGCTTAAAACCACCCTTAATAGGGATATTTTAAAGGATTGTTTAAAATTACATGGGGGGAATCAGTATACCCTGGATGAAGTATAGTAAAGATTACATGAGCAACCTGGGCCATCCGGAATATTCTGAACAATCGGAATCCCTAGAACGCATCAGCAAAAAATCCTAAAAGAGAATGTATGATTTGACAGGAGACTCTTAGAGTATCCTGGTCACTCAGGATATACAACCATATTAAAAAGTCCCGGAGGGGACACAGGACAGATTTTTTTTAACACGTTGTAGATTGGGTATTTTCCAACGCCTAACAAGCTTTCCATGGGATAAATGACTAGTCACATTCCCTTTTTAAGTGTCCCTGTGATGGTACATCATAGCCGACAACATTTCATGTTGTGTTCTTTTGTAAATTTTATGCAAAACAGAGAAAGATTTGAGTTTTACCGATTTTAAGGTCGCTTGGGTATAGGCAATGTCGCATAGCATTTTCATTCCAATATTTGGTATCAAATGAGTATATCATGTTGTCTATAGCAAGGTTTTTAAAGAATGTAATTAATTGCAGAAAGACCATTAGATTGTGAACTTTATGGTGATGCTAATGTGTCTGTATTTTAGTCTTGTAAATATTAACTGTTTTTGTTATATGAATCTGTTTTCATGGTTTCCTCTGAAGATACCGAAGAAAGCTTATTTGACTTGACTTGATCTCGCACAGTTTGGGGGATCTGCTTACTCTGTTTTCCCTCGTTGAAGATAAGTATATCTAGCCTATTGCATTGTTTGGATTACTTACCCACTTGATTATGTTACATACGTTTCTAATTTGACATTGTTTCCTGTTTTTCAAGATGGCAAGTCCCACTGCTACCAAATTCGTCTGGTAAGAATTTATAGAATAGCACTGTTTTCTATAGCTACTGTCTTAAACTTTCCCACAGTCCGCTCAAAGATTGTTTTCTTCTTTTTTTAGTTTAAACCAGTAATCTGTGTTGTTCCTATGTTTTAGAGACTGATTATAACACCATCTCAATGACTTTTCCTCCATCCTATTTTTACATTATGCAACCTGAATGTCAACTACAATTAAGATCTTGGACTGCATAAAATAATTATTGTGTACCGATGAAAAATAAACAGATTAATTCTAATATCCTATAAGAATAGTTTTGGCAATTGCAGCTAAGACTTACTGTTATCCAAAGTTGATGCTTATTACTCTTTCCCTGCAAATGTCGTAGTATGCATACCTAGTTCACCTTCATTTTGTTGACAATGCTCAAGGCTTGAAATTATCGCATGCAAACCCGGAGCGCACTCCGCCCATGTGTGCTATAAGTTATATATAGAAAATATTTTAGAACCTGAATGGGTCCCAAATATTTTCTATACTACTTGTAGCATTCATGGGCGGAGCACCTTCCTGGGTTGCACTCGATAATTTCAAGCCTTGAGCATTGCCAACAAATGAAGGTGAACTAGGTGTGCATACTACGACATTTACAGTGACATGTATCTTTTCTGTCCTCCAGTACGTTTGCACCCAAGGATCAAAGGAATGGAAAATATTATCACAGGATAATATCGCATTGGAGGTTCACTCTTCCGTCATAACTCCAAGTACTAATGTCACCTACAGATTTTCTTTTTAACGTTCTGAAGAACTGTAACATTCTATCAAGAAAACATATAGAATCAATGGGTTGCAGTGGATGGAGCAAGGACTCGTGTACAAGAGACTTGCTCGGACGCAATCCTCTCATATAAACCTGTAACGAAATATTAGGATTTTATTGTCGTACTAATATGCACTACATTTCACATATTTTATGAATAGGCGAAGCTTGCTTATGTATTTTACTAACAAGTAACCCGAGTGTGATTAAAGATGGCTGCTAACGCACAAAACTGTATTGCGCATGTGTCAACTGCATCTACACAGCATGACGTCTTAAAGCTAGGACGGAAAAGTCTGCTTCTGAGCACTAGCATCTCAATGGCCGCTTGGAAACTCACATGCTAAGCATCTGTTTTGCTGAAGCTAAAATTCTGTTATATACTAAATGCTAATGCATAAAAAGTCTTTTTAAGTAAATGGGCTTAGAGTAGAAATAGGTGGTATACAGTGAAATCATTTTATTTAGGGATTAATACTTTCTCTTTTGACTTCTCTATTAGTTCGTATTTGGGCCTCTGAACAATGCTAAAGTCCGCTACCCACGTGACTTCTCACGCCTGCACAGAAATGGCAAGTTCAACTCGGTGATGTAAAAGCTTGAAACTTGTCCAAGGACGTTCTTAGGACATGTCCTGGGAAACAACTGAACATCCTGAAGAATCAATGGACGACTGAAATTTGTATACATTGTTGTCGATAAAGCTTGCAAATACGGTTGGGAAATACAGCATAGGAGAACAAATTATGGGCGGGAACTTAAAATAATGAGCTTAAGAAAATTATTCAAAACTTAGCAGGGTGTGATGATCATCCCCTGAGCTTGTCCAATCAGAAATAGGAGTTTCATAAAGCTGAAACATTTGGTACATGCCATTAAGAAAGTATAATTAGGGTAGTTAGCTAGATTAGAGAGCTAGCTCCCTCGTGCAGCCGAACGCTGAGAGACCGAGATGCTGTTTGAATGCTGATTGAATACCCGAAGAAGAAGACTTTGAATTTCAGAGAAAAATAGAATTAGAAGAAGATCACGGAAGAATCGACGAGTTAATAGAATTAGAAGAAGAGCGCAGAAGAATCAAGGAGAAAGTTAGTGTCAGACTGGGATGAGACGCAGACGTCGAATCCAAAATAGGTCATCTATCCTGTCCTATCCCTTCCTGAAGTACCTGTCACCTGAACTTTAAAGGGCCCATTAACTCTTGGTCAGAGGGGTCTGATCTTTGCACCATCCTATGTAAATATAATCTGTGTTTGTGTCAATGTACTTCTCTTTCTCTCTATCCTCTCTTTCCTGGGGTATTCGTCATTGTGAAATCTCAATTAATAAAATTGAATATAATGAACTTGCTTTGTTAGGATATGATGGAGTTGACACTGTAATTTGTTTTGCTCATATGAATCAATTAGATAAACATTTTTAAAACTTCCAGACTCTGTTATTCATTAGAATTAATAGGGTAAATGAATTAGGTCATATCATCAATTACTTCTCAACTAAAACAAAGATCCATTGATGTGAAGGGAGGGTTTCGGATCAGTAATAGAATAGGGAAATTCATAAAGCCCTTATATGAAATTGAACCCACACTTATTTCCCCCCTCCACCAGCGGTGTTGACCAGCCTATCTGAGTGAGTGTGTTTATGGGCCCAGATGAATATATGGTGTTAGGTTTTTGCAGGTTGGTAACCGCTGGATCAGTAGGTAGAATGATGTTTTTTATTGATTAGTTTGGTGAGTATTGGTTATTGATTTATGTTCTAACAAACCCGTTTGTATTTGTTTTATGTTGTCTGGAAATTCCCCGGAAGTGTATAGCGGGTGATAAATGGAAGCCACACTGCAGTGAGGTTACTCGTCGGGTTTTTGAAATAGTTTTGTGAATAAGTGAGAGTGATCGATAACAAAGACTTCACTGGTGAAACTTTGGAGTTATATCACCTAGAAAGGGTAACACTAGAGGAGCAGCAGGTTCTTCTAAGCTTGTATGAGGAGTAAGCGGAAAAGTTTTACTCACAGTATATGAAGAGTAACTCGCAGTGAAAAATCTTTAGTTCAATGAAACAGACAGTAGCGTATGTATTTATGTTGTTATTAATGAAAATTTTGATGAAAAATTTAAAGAAAATACGTTTTCGTATTACCTTGTGAAGAGAGGGTCAGCTGCCGGAGTTGCACTGACGGCGCTGGGATTGATCGAAACAGTGGGTGTGTGATTTACGAAGATTTGTAAAGGTGGGGTCAGTAGAGAGGAGTGATACTGACGTCACAGTAGAGCTGCGTTAGTATTGGTTAAGCAAACTTTGTGAAGTTGAGCTTGATTGGGTAAAAGAATAAAAGCTGCAACAGGATTGGAGGAAACCGAGAGTAAACAAAAGGACTAATTGGTTAACAAAATTGAAGCAACAATACTAATAGACAGTGGAGTTTGTATATGGAAATACCATCCAACATTAATAGGGACTCGCCCAGATAGAAGATATTTATGTTTTGCAAGAGAACAATATATAAGAGGATTTTCAACTACAATGTACGGAGAGAAAAGAAAAAATGTCACTTATGCAGAGAATTAAAAATTACTTCAAGAAAGATAAACCCATTAAGGCTAGAGAAGGAATTCCTATCCTACCTCCTAAAACTCCTGCTTCATTTATGATGATGGAAAGAGGTTACCATACTTGTGTTTGGTTAGAAAATTGGTTTGAGTATGCTAAAAGTGGTGGAATATTAGCTTTTGCAGAAAATGGTACGTTCAATAGGACTATTCTTCAGAAGTTAAGGACAAGAATGAATGAATTAGTACCCAGACCTAGGCTGACACAATATTTAGCTCTAGAGGAATGAGAAACAGAGGCATATGAATGAGACAGATCTAGAAGTACTAGGAACTACGGAGGATTCTATCCTAAAAGAATGCGTGAATCACAAGAGGATCAGATGAAACAATAGAGACAAGCAATGGTTACAGAAGGACTGTATCCTGTGTCCTGTCAGAGGAACAGGCTGGAGGCAAGTGTACCGGGAAAACTAAGCATTTAAGAATGACAGGTTGTGGGGAATCAGAAGATGAGCTTATGGAAGATATCCTAACAAAGAATCCTCTGCCATATCAGGAGGAACCTAGTAGAACTACCCCAAGTGCCCCAGCTTTAGAAACACCATTAGTTCCTCAGATTATGCATAACTCAATAAACGGGAGAACACTTCAAGGAAATGAAAGAGAAGCAAAAAACAAAAATAGAGAATTAATACAGAAAATCACACAATTGAGTACACACCCTGAAGCGCTGACTATACCAGTGACTATAGGTCCCGTTGTTCCATTGTATGGAGATAAAGGAAGTTGTCCAAAACTACCAGTTGTGGCCACTCCTATAAAAGAACCTAGAAAAGAGAACATAATAATTGAATATCATGCTAGTGAATGTGAATCAGTAATATCTCTAATGGATTTGCCGATAAGAGAACAAATAAACGAGACTCGAGAAGAGTTGTTCCCAGTTGTTCAAAAGAAATACGATTAGAAACATCAACAGGGACTAAAAGTACCACAATAGTGTCGCCAGAAAAATTAGAGAGGTGGGCACATGAATGGACAAACGAATCAACAACCGAAGATTTTAGACATATTCAAATTAAAAGTAGAATTGGAAGAAATGATAGCTGGAAATGTAGGGATAGACAGGCTAAATACTTATAGTGAAGATGAATTGTTATTCCTATGCAGGAGTATAACTAGAAACATAAAATGATTCCATGAAAAATAATGGAGCTTGCTTCTGAGATGTGAATTGAAATAGGTATTGCAGGAACCATACAGAGCAAATTTTAGTGACAAAGACTTGGAAAATATGAATATGTCTGGAAGAAAACTACAGATTAAAGAATTAATTACAATTTTGCAGAAATGGGGAGAATTAGACGGATGGAAAGTAAGGTGGGCGAAGAAAAAGGAGGAAGCACAGACAACTAGGACTACATCTGAATACGTGTTGAGAGAATCTAAAACAACAGAAATATTATGCCCAATGCGAGAGGTACCAGGAGGAGGATATGTGCATGTTCCATGAACCCGACAAGATATTTTGTCATTTACAAATGATTTCCCAAAGTTAAGAGAAAAGCCAGTAGAATGGTATAGACAGGTTGAAAGGTTTGTGAAAGTTACTAAAGTTTTGTTGAGGGATTTAGATGGTTGATTTGACATAGTAGTGCCTACAGATTTATGGACTGAATGTAAAATTACAGTGGATTGGTCTAGTGATGAATACCCAAGAGATGAGAAAATGGGAGCACCCTCAGAAAAAGTAATGAAGAAATATCACCAGGTAATTACTTTCTTGAAAGGGAAAATTCCTCCAAAAGAAACAGATTGGATAAAGATAGACAGCACCACTCAAGAAATAAATGAAACTGTACATGCTTATTATGAGTGCCTACTACAGGTGTTCAAGAAGTATAGTGGGTTTGAAAATATCGTCGAGAAATGTATGGGACAAAAAATTGGATGTCTGTATAATTAGGGTTCTCTAGCAGTGGACCCAAGAGGTGGGCAACTATGGCAAATAAGGTTTTGCCTTGACTGTTTGTGTATATACTAGGGTGGTTCAACTGTCAATTCCTACTGCTATTTGCTGTTTTGTTTGGACCAAATGTATGGGACACTTTGTGTATCGGGTTGTATCTGGATTGAGACCTGAGATTTGTCAAATGATTCAAAACCATATGTTATGTTGGCAAGGAAAGCCAATAGATGAAGTACTCAAATATGCAAAGTACTGTGAAGATGAAATTGAAAACAGACGTAAAAAGTTAGAAGAAAAGGTAATGTGGGCACTAGTAAAATTAGCAGAACAACAGGAGCTTAAATTAAATAGTTAGACTAACGATCGAACAAAAGGACAGAGTGAAAATAATGGGGGAAAATCAAAAGGGAAGATGAGTAGAGAGGAAGCAAAGAAGAAATTTCCTTGTCATGGGTGCGGAAATTTGGGGCATTGGAAAAACGAGTGTAAAAATATTTAAAATAATAATGGCCTAAATCAAAATTTAAATCCACAAATGCAGAATGAGGTGATAATGAATCAATCAATCAATCAATCAATCAAAGCATTTATAAAGCGCGCTACTCACCCAGAGGGTCTCCAGGCGCTGGGGGGAGGGGGTCCGCTACTGCTCGAACAGCCAGGTCTTGAGCTGCTTCCTGAAGGGGAGGTGGTCCTGGGTCAGGCGGAGGTGAGTCGGAAGGGAGTTCCAAGTCTTGGCGGCCAGGTGGGAGAAGGACCTTCCTCCTGTGGTGGCTCTTCGGATGCGGGGGACGGCGGCGAGGGCGTGGTTGGTCGATCGAAGCTGGCGTTTGGGAACGTAGAAGTTGAGGCGGCTGTTGAGGTATCCTGGGCCTTGGTTGTGTAGGGCTTTGTGTGCGTGGGTGAGGAGCCGGAAGGTGATTCTCTTGTTGACCGGGAGCCAGTGCAGGTCTCTCAGGTGTCCGGAGATGTGGCTGCGTCGGGGGATGTCCAGGATGAGTCGTGCTGAGGTGTTCTGGATCCGCTGGAGTCTCTTCTGGAGTTTGGCGGTGGTTCCGGCGTAGAGGGAATTGCCGTAGTCCAGACGGCTGGTGACGAGGGCCTGGGTGACCGTCTTCCTGGTCTCGGTGGGGATCCATCGGAAGATCTTACGTAGCATGCGCAGGATGTTGAAGCATGACGAGGAGACGGCGTTGACTTGTCTGGTCATGGAGAGGGAGGAGTCCAGGATGAAGCCCAGGTTGCGTGCGTGGTCTGTGGGTTTGGGTGCGCTGCCCAGGGCGGGGGGCCACCAGGAGTCATCCCAGGAGGAGGGTGAAGATCCAAGGATGAGGACTTCCGTCTTGTCCGAGTTCAGTTTCAGGCGACTGTTCATCATCCACTTGGCAACGTCTGTCATCCCTTCGTGAAGGTTGGCTCTGGCGGTGACGGGGTCGTTGGTGAGGGAGAGGATCAGCTGGGTGTCGTCGGCGTAGGAGATGATGTTGAGGTTGTGCTGGCGTGCGATGGCTGCGAGGGGGCTCATGTAGACGTTGAAGAGTGTTGGGCTGAGCGAGGAGCCTTGAGGGACGCCGCAGATGACTTCGGTGGCCTCCGATCTGAACGGGGGGAGGTGGACTCTCTGTGTCCTTCCGGCGAGGAAGGAGATGATCCACTCCAGTGCCTTCTCCTGGATTCCGACGTTGCTGAGGCGCTGTACTAGGGTACGGTGGCAGCCAGTGTCGAAGGCCGCGGATAGGTCCAGGAGGATGAGGGCCGCTGTTTCTCCGTTGTCGAGCAGGGCTCGGATGTCATCGGTAGCTGCGATGAGGGCGGTCTCGGTGCTGTGGTTGGCCCGGAAGCCAGACTGCGAGAGGTCGAGGGAGCCGTACGTCTCGAGGAAGGCGGCCAGTTGCTTGTTGACGGTCTTCTCGATGACTTTTGCCGGAAACGGGAGCAGCGAGATGGGGCGGAAGTTCTTGAGGTCGGTGGGGTCGGCTGATGGCTTCTTAAGTAGGGCGCTGAGTTCGGCGTGCTTCCAGCTCTCCGGGAATCAACCATCGAAAGTGACTAAGATAGACGGAACAGGCGAACCCAGCAGTAATCTTATATCAAATACCATGGAATGCGGGATGGTTTACCGTAATTGATTAATGCCATGTATTTTTTTCCATTCCATTACACTCAGACAGCCAGTACTTATTTTCATTTAAATTTGAAAATCATATCTATGTATGGAATCGGGTTCCTCAAGGGTACACAGAAAGCCCTTCAATTTTCAATCAGATCTTGAAAAAGTGTTTTGAAACACTGGTAATGCCCAGAAATTCTGTTCTAGTCCAGTACATTGATGATCTGCTAGTTGTATCAAAGTCACGAGATGATTGTGTCGCTGATTCCATTGCCTTGTTAAATCATTTGGTTGATGGAGGACATAAGGTGTCACCAGAGAAATTACAATTTTGTCAATCTAGAGTGAAATATTTGGGACAGCAATTGGAAAGAGGAGTGAGAAGAGTGACACCTGAAAGAATAAAAATAATAAAACAAATGCAGTTATCAAAAACCCAGAGAGGAATCAGAATGTTTCTTGGAGTAGTAGGGTATTGTAGGCAATGGATTGTAGGATTTTCTTTGCTGGCCAAACCTCTCATACAAATGACAAGAAAACAAGCAAAATACCCTATAGATTGGGATGATGGAAGCATGGAGGCTTTTGTAAAATATGATTTTTTTTTGTGCGAAGCTCCTGCTCTTGGTATGCCAGACTATACAAAAGAATTTGCACTATTTTGTATGGTTTGATGCGATGTCCGGTGGCATATTTTTCTGCTACTTTGGACCCTCTACATTCAGCCTTACCTGGTGCCTGCTGCTTGTACAAGTCTGGAACAAAGTGAGTCCATTGTAATGGGACATCCTATAAATATTAAATGTCCTACATTCAGAAGAAATTCTTTTAATCAGAACAAGAACCCAGTACCTTGGTCCAATTCGAATGACTAAATATGAAAGAATCATATTGGGTGCAAAAAAAGTGACAGTAATCAGATGCACAATCCTAAACCCAGCTACCCTATTACCTGATGTACATGGAGAAGAAGTGAGAGATGACGTTGAGCATGATTTTCTAGAAGTTACTGAATATTGCACCAAACCTCGCCCAGACATACAGGAAGAGCCTCTGAAAGAATGTGTAAACAAGCTTTTTGTAGATGGCTCGTGCATGAGGCATGAGGAAGGAGGGTTTTTTGCTGCTTCCGTTGTCTGTACATTTTCTGGAATGGTCGAAGCATCCTATTTCCCAGGAGTCAAGTCTGCACAGGTAGTCGAATTGATAGCCTTGATTAAGGCATGTAAAATTGGGAAAAATTGTAGAGTAACCATTTACACTGACAGTCAGTATGGTTACAGGGTTGTGCATGACTTGGGCCAACTCTGGATGCAAAGGGATTTCTTGACTTCTTCAGGAACTCCTATCAAAAATGGAAATTTGGTGAAAGAGATTTTAGAAGCAATACAATTACCAAAAGAAGTGGCAGTGGTCAAGTGTGTTGCACATCAGTCTGGAAATGACTATGTGACTTCTGGTAATCGATATGCTGACCAAGTTGCCCAGTACTGTGCTAAAACCAAATTGGCAGTAAACAAGAAAATTGAAACAAGTGGAATCAGATCCCAACTTATGCTAATCTCAGCATTAGAAACATGGGATGAAGTACGGCATTTGCAATGAGGTAGAAGTGAGTGAAAAGGATGGTTGGATAAAGACAGGGTGTTACAGGAGAACAAAAGATGATGTCTGGATTTATCCAGATGGTAGACCAGCCATGCGAGACTGCTTACTCTCACAAATGGCTAGGACCATTGTGTATCTCCATGTACCATGGAGATACACATATAGAGAGAGATGCCATGATCAGACTCTTTAGACAGGATTGGTATAATTTAAAATTTAGGACTGTCGCGGAAAGTCTTTGTCAACAGAATAACGCAGGCAGGAAAACAGTGGCTGGTTGGGGAAGGATTGGAAAGGCAGAGGGACCATTTGTAAGGTTGCAGATTGATTTTATTCAGTTACCACCATGTAGAGGATTGAAGTACATTCTTGTCATAGTATGCTTATTCTCACGATGGGTGGAGGCATATCCTACTATAGAAACGACAGCATAACAGTTGCCAAACTACTGTTAAGAGAACTGAATCCGTGTTTCCGTTTTCCTTTAACTGTGGAATCAGATAGAGGATCTCACTTAATAATGAAATAATTTGTTTGATCTATGAAGCATTTAAAATTGAACACAAATTGCACTGTGCTTACCGTCCAGAGGCTTCTGGAGTGGTTGAACAATTGAATGGCACAATATTGGCAAAGGTGTGCTCATCTACATCACTGTATTGGCCAGATGCACTACTTCTTGTTCTGATGGAACTCAGAAATAATCCTGACAGAAACACAGGATTGAGTCCCTGTGAAATATCATGGGAAGAACAATGAGATTAGCCTTTATACAGGGACATAAACTGTTAAGTATAACTGATGATCTGGTGTTAGACTATTGTAAAAGATTGGCTGACGTTGTGCGTTCTGTCTCTCATCAGGTTGGAGAAGACGCAGTTGCCAGTCAGCTGGATCAAGAGTATGATCTCAATCCTGGAGACTGGGTGGTGGTGACGACTCACACCCAGAGACATGCCAAGCACCAAGGTGGGATACACCAAAACAGATCATACTGGTTACAACAACAGCAGTGAAATGTGCAGGTTTGCCCACTGGATACATGCTAGTCATGCCAAAAGGATACCAGCTCCTGATGAAGCAAACCAACAACTGATACCAGTAGTTGGGGGTGCTGAAGGTTGTGCAGCTAAAGAGCCTAGAACAACAGACTCTGATGTAGCTGACCAAGTACAACAGAGCACAAGTCAGGAAGATTGGATACCAGTGATTGACATACCTGATGTGAATATCAAAACAAGAAGTAGAACCAGATTAGAAAAGCAAGAAACTAAAGAGGACCAGAAAGGTATAGCAGAACAAGCTGAGGAAATTGAGTTTGAGATTATTGGAGCCTCTGAGCAGGAACAGATAGGGAAAGATAAAAATTCTCAGACAGAGGTGAACCAAAGTATTCACAAATCTGAGGAGGGACAGATTGGCTTAGAAGAACATGTTCAGGCTGCAAAAAAGCAATGTGCAGTAAGACCTGAGCTGGACCAGTAAGGAGAAGAAGAACAGGTTCAGGAAGATGAAGAAAAAGTTAAAGCAAGACCTGAACAGGATCAGATAGGAGAAGCAGAACATGTTCAGGCGAATGGTGCTACAAAAATATTACTTGAACCAGGACAGATAGAGAGGGACATGGAAGACAAAAGAAAATTAAATTGTGCCACAACCTAACAAAAATAAAAGAGCTCTTGAAAGAGAAGAGGACAGTGAAAGTACAGTGCAAGGTAAAAGGGTAAGAAAAGGTGATAACTGGCCTAGTTATGTCAAAAGATTAAAATATCACCTGAAGACAATAAATGAAGAACCGGAACAAATAATGAGGTCACAAGTCAGTCAGGACCATCAATCGAGAAACCAAGGCGTAGTAGTCAGAGACTAAAAATACTGAATAATAAATTCAAAGGCCCTGAATGGACCTATGTGATTCTTGAAGAATTTGAAAATTTAGAATTAAACGAAGAAAGTTATGAAGAAATAATTGCAGAACAGATTGACAAAGGGGAAGTGAGACCCCCTTGAACTACTAAAAGAAAAATTAAAATTATGAAATAAAGTCAAAGACAGAAGAGACATCTTCTTAAAATGGCTAGCAATAGAGTTGCTGAAAGACCAAAATGAAATTGCTTAAAGAAGTGTAGTAGAATATGTATATGTAGCATAGTATTAGCAATGGTAGTATGGTTATTTTTAATTAGAGCAATGCCTTACTTGATGAATGTATAGAAGAAGAATAACACAGACACTAATAGAAAGTTAGCTAACATAAAAGGAGATAGAGTTGAATTAGAAGCATCAGATGAGTCAGAAATACATCATACAGTAACGGATAATAACACTGCTTTAAATGTATTCACTAAGTTGTTGTTCCAATATGTAGACACTATGGAAATGAGTGATTGTTATGTATGCATGGAATTACCAGCTTCAGTAGCAGAAGGTGTTATGTATCACCATTTACCGTTAACATATGGCATATCATGTAGTGTAGGAAAGATACAATATTATTATTCAGATTTAGATGTGATATTTCCGGAGGTTCCTATTCGAAAGATTATAAATCAAGTGCTTAGTAATCAAGCTGCACAGTTTATGGGTGAATTCTTCCTAACGCAAAAGACAATAGGTATAGCATAAGCTCATAAGAATAATTTTACTTGCTCACTAAAAGAAGAAGAAAATATATTTTTGAACTTAGTAGAAGAAAGGAGACATAATTTTCAGAAGAAAGCAGTTGAACAGAAAGGTCATGTTCCACCTTGGGTTGAAAAGGAAGGAATTTATACACCTGGCAAGACTCATGCTGTGATGTCTCTAGATTTCAAAAAGAAAGGAAAAATCTGTCTCCATAGGTTAAAGACTGACTATAACAATGTACTTATTGGTTTCAGTGAGTGTGAACATAGTTTCCTGATTCTTGGAAGTTGGGGACTAAAAGGCAGAACTGGTCCAGTATTTCCTGGAATTTATTATGTATGTGGGAATAAAGCTTATTTCAAGCTACCCGCAAAATGGTATGGGAGTTCCTGTTTTGGAACAGTATACCCTAAAGATTATCATGTGAACAGAATCACTGGAAACAATGAAAACAAAGAACTAATCCGTAATAAAAGAGCCTGTTTTCTGAAATAGTAGGTGACATATTTAGTGCATTGATACCTTCAGTGGGAGTAATTCTGAATTCACGTAGAATTTGTCAATTATCAACAGTAGTTGATCCCTTAGCGACTGATACTGATGGAGGTTTTCTGATGATCAATACCAAAAGGGCTGCGATCAGATTAATGGTTTTACAAAATCGGCTTGCCCTTGATATATTATTGGCAAAAGAGGGTGGAGTCTGTAAAATGCTGAAAGAGCAACACTGTTGCACTTACATTCCTGATAAAAGTATAGACATTGGAGGGTATGTTAAAAATAATATTAAAAAATTGGAAGAGGACTTAAAACCACTGGATGCTGATAATGTATGCAAAAGATTTATAAATAGCCTAACATCAATAGGGTCATGGTTTGCTAACCTAAGTAAAGGAGTTGTAGCTAAAATAATACTGCCCATTCTTGGGATAACAATGATAGCTTTGGTAATAATGATATGGTGCAAATGTAGTAGAGGGAGAAGAAAGTATGAAGTGAACAAAAAGGGAAAGAAAAGTAAGTATGAAGAAATTAAGCTAAAAGAAATAAAGGGATAACTGTACAAGAAAATGAAAAGCATGAAAGACAAAGATAAAGTTGAAATCGAAAAGACAGGAAAAGGGTTTGAGATGTGCTAAAGTCAGCATCTGGATAGGTATAAGTAGTTTTTGATGGCAAAATGCCATCAGAGAGGGGATTGATGGAGCAAGGACTCTTATAAAAGAGACTTGTTCGGACGCAATCCTCACATATAACCCCGTAACAAATAATAAGATTGTATTGTCGTACTAATATGCACTACAACAAACAGAGAATGGAGGGTCGTAGGGAACATTTTTAAGACCTGCCCTGGTTCACATCCCCAAATATATAACATATGAACAACAAAGAGAACCGGGGGTCTCAAGGCCAATAATCTGGCAAGCTATCCTTAACTCCACCCTAGTGAGTTAGTGCCCAAGTCACCTAGGAGAGTCTAACTCTAGGCTCTCCTAGGTGACTTGGGCACTAACTCACTAGGGTGGAGTTAAGGATAGCTTGCCAGATTATTGGCCTTGAGACCCCTGGTTCTCTTTGTTGTTCGTACTAATATGCACTACATTTCACATATTTTATGAATAGGGGAAGCTTGCCTATGTGTTTTACTAACAAGTAACCCATGTGTGATTAAAGATGGCTGCTAACGCGCAAAACTGTATTGCGCATGCGTCAACTGCATGTACGCAGCATGATGTGTCAACGCTTGGAGGGAAAGGTCTGCTTCTGCGCACTAGCATCTAATGTGGCCGCTTGGAAACTCATGTGCTAAGCATCTTTTTTGCTGAAATTAAAATTGGGTTATATACTAAATGCTAATGCATAAAAAGTATTTATAAGTAAATGGGGTTAGAGTAGAAATATGTAGTATACAGTGAAATAATTTTATTTTGGAATTAGTACTTTCTCTTTTGATTTCTCTATTAGTTTGTATTTGGGCCTCTGAGCGATGCTAAAGTCCACTACCCATGTGACTTCTCAAGCCTGCGCAGAAATGGCAAGTTCAACCCGGTGATGTAAAAGCTTAAAAGTCGTCCAAGGACGTTCTTAGGACATGTACTGGGAAACAACTGAACCTCCTGAAGAATCAATGGATGACTGAAATTTGTATACATTGTTGTTGATAACGTTTGCAAATGCAGGAGGGAGATAAAGCATGGGAGAACAAATTAATGGGCGAGAACTTATAACAAGGAGCTTAAGAAAATGATTGAAACTTAGCATGGTATGATGATCATCCCCTAAGCTTGTCCAATCAGAAATAGGAGTTTCATAAAGCTGAAACATTTAGGGGTGGTACATGACGTTAAGAAAGTATAATTGGGGTACTTAGTTAGATTAGAGTGCTAGCTCCCTCGTGCAGCCAAATGCTGATCGAATACCCGAAGAAGCAGACTTAAAATTTCAGAGCAAAATAGAATTAGAAGAAGATCGCAGAAGAATTGAGGAGGTAATTGAAATAGAAGAAGATCGCAGAAGAATCGAGGAGGAAGTTAGTGTCAGAGAGGGGTGAGACGCAGGCGTCGAATCCAGAAGAGGTCATCTATCCTGTCCTATCTCGTCCTGAAGTACCTGTCACCTGAACTTTAAAGGGCCCATTAACTATTGGTCAGAGCGGTCTGATCTTTGCATGGTGGTGCGGAGCGTTTCTTGGAGCATGACGACTCGCAGTAAGAAAACCGAAAGGATGTCGAATTCCCTCATCTGCTATTTCTTATAAGGATGCAGCTTATTTTTCATTCACCGATCTAACTGGAACCACACCTGTATCTCTGATAAATATTTATTCTCAGACGACAAAAGATACCCTGTACCCACGGAATTTAGAGGAGAAAATCTGTTGGTCCTGAGGAAGGTGGTCTTAACCCACCGAAACGCGTAGACCTGGCGTATCTAGTCACCGATATAATCTGGACTACCTCAAACACAGAAATGAATGGATGGATTGTATGTTGTGTGTAGGTTGTTATTGAGTATGCATGAATAAGGAGTGTTAGTTGTTGTGTGTGTGGTCAACAGGGCTCTTTTTCTTAGAATTATTTATGTGTTTTGTGAAATATAAATGATGTCTTGTACTTTTTAAAGTTTATATTAAAATATGTAATGATATGATGAAAGTATCAAACAAAAAAGAAATTAAGAAACTAGCCTGTTTGTAAAAAATAATAAAAGAAAAATAACGAAAATAATATAAATCTATGTCATCTGTGGTGATGAAAAGGACATTATTGTTGTAAAATATAATTTGAACCATGTTGAATATAAAATCATAAGGCCATAGGGGAATCTCTCTCAGCCTGATCTTTGCACTATCCTAGGTAAATATAATCTGTGTTTGTATCAATGTACTTCTCTTTCTCTCTATCCTCTCGTTCCTGGGGTATTCGTTGTTGTGAAATCTTATTTAATAAAATTGAATATAATGAACTTGCTTTCTCAGGATATGATGGAGTTTACACTGTAATTTGTTTTGCTCATATGAATCAATTAGATAAACATTTTTAAAACTTCCACAGTCTGTTATTCTCTAGAATTATTAGGGTATATTAATTAGGTCATATCATCAATTACTTCTCAACTAAAACAAAGATCCATTGATGTAAAGGAAGGGTTTCGGATCGGTAATTGAACAAGGAATTTGATAAAGCCCTTATATGAATTGTACCCACACTTTTACCCCTCTCCACCAGTGGTGTTGACCAGCATATGTGAGTGAGTGTGTCTGTGGGCCCAGATGAATTTATGGTGTTAGGTTTTCGCAGGTTGGTAACCCGCTGGATCACAGTAGTGATATTTTTGATGGTATGGGAACATTGCGTCACATGTGTTAAATTATATAGTTTATGTGCATGATTTAGAGTAATTGTTTTTATTATTATGTTTCAAAGCAATTTGTAGTTAAGCTTGATTATAGATATTTGTTGAACAGCACGTTTAGATAACACGGGGTAGCCACAGTATTTTTTTGATGTTCATGGAAATTGATGGTACGTAATATGATTTAAATAAACCAGAGTTTTGCATGCCGGGTTAATCATCACATTGTTTGCGGTGGAGAGGAAGTGAGGGTGTAAATTACTGGCTAAGGTAAACATTCACATTTACTTAATTGTCATTGTGGAGATCATATTGACAATACAGGCACGGGGTTAGGGATGTTAGGTTTTTATCAGGGCCTTTTCTGTTTCCACAGAGCATGTTGCATGATATTTGGGCACAAGGGTTTGGTTGATGATTTCACGTTAACATGCACGAATTACGGTTCAGAGCATGTTCACAATATAAGATTTTTTTTTGATTCACAAGTCGCATGTAAGCTGAAATGACATTTAGAAGGCTTGCACAAATTAACAGCAGCACAGCAAAGTATGTCAAAATTACAGGATATTTTACCACTGTTAACCCTGAGGATGGGCAGTTGATGCCCGAAATACATTGGGTTAAAAAAGACCTCAGTGCAATATGAGGAATGGTGAATCCCCAAATGTTTTGAATGAAAGCCTGGATGGGCACATGTGAAACTATTGGACAAAATTGGAATTTATGGAACATATAGGAGTATGGATTCAAACGGAAACATAAACATGAATACTAATGACAAAAAAACTTTGGAACTTTAGTGTGCGAGAACAATTCTCATCTTCATGCTGTGCACCCTGGTTTGAGAACCAGTCGTATTCTAAAATATTTTCTATATTGCTTATTATTCTTTTTTTTTGTAAACTTTATTTACCATTTTAGTACGGTACAGCGGTACAAACATGAGAGCTCACAGTCATTGTTACATTACCTGAACGATCCAAGTATGTTGACCATATAAAAGCCAATTTGTCAAGAAACAAAAGGGAAAGAATAAAAAAATGAATGTTTGTGAATACAGTCCAGGTGGCCCGCCCATGTCATCAATAGGAGAACGTCCGCCTCCAATAGTCCAACATTTAGCCCCCGGTAAAAAAGGCAGTTCCAAACATATACATAAAATCAAGAATGACAACCTCTGCAACTTACATAGGAACATTTGTAAACAGGCAATTGTGATGCACAAGCCGATCACCCCACTCCAATCGGGACTATACCGTGTTCGAGTGGAGAGACAGTAGTTCGGTGTTCAGCCTCCACATAAGCCCTGAATGCCCCCTGTTAGAACTGGGGGTCTCTAGCTGGCAATACTTTGCACCTTTGACCAAATAGGGACCCTTGCTTCTAGTCCGGGAAAGGGAATTACACTCCTGGATAACCTGGCTTATCTCAGAGGCAGTTTGTAAACACATACAGTGAAAACACTACAGATGGACACCACACAGGTTTTATAAAAATAAGTATTCTTTATTTAGACTTATCACAAGACCATAAACGACAAAAATCCACAATACTGTAATCAATAATAATTCTTCAAGTTTGGTAGGAATAGTTAAAAAATAGGTTGTTCACTTAAAAGTAGTCTTTAGCAACAGAGAACCCCAACCGGAGTTATCACATCGTCAAGGTCAAAGAAATCCCAAAGTACGGCGCCGACTGTGAGGTGTGCGGCTTCGGGCCTGGAGTCAAAACAGACCCACACAAAACAGTACCTTGGAAAAGCGAAAACAAAGACAGCTCACGGCATCGGGGAGGTGGGCATCGTTGACACGTTGCGGCATCGGTTCATTGCTTTAGGGGAGATGATGCGTCAGGGTCCTGGATGGTGGCGCAGACAGGGGAGGTGTTGGTTCCTGACCGGAGAGGAGGTGACGTCACAATGGCGCCAAAACCATGGTTCCGTACGATGTCGATGGATTCTTGACACCCACATCGAGGATCGGCTCTGCGATGATGTTGGCTTCGTAGTCAATGCGGCACATCAGCAGGCGTCGTGCCTATGTCACAAGTCAAAGCAGCGCTCACGGCTATGGCAGACTTACGATGTCGTTCCCTGGCGTCGATGTGGCATGGCAGCTGGTGTCGAGTCTACGTTGCAAGTCGGAGCTGCGCTCACGGCTTTGATGCAGATGACAGCGTTGCTCGCCGGTGTCGGTGTTGACGAATTCCTTCTGTAGAAGAACAGCAAATTCCAGATGCAGGCAAACAGAAGGGGTGAAGTCTGGTATCCCTGAGACTTCGGTCAGGTGGCAAGCTCAAATAAAGCCCTTGGAGTAATATTCTGCAAGATGATTAAAAAGTTCCTTCTCCTTTCCTTGGCAATGAAGAGACTACTGCAGGCTAACACAGCAAACAGCACACTGGCAGAGGGGCCGTCCAAACTCCTGCAGCTTCCTTGGGTCTTCTCCTTGGCAAAGGTTTGTATTGTGTTGTCAGAAGTGATCTAAAGTCTTAGGGTCTGGGCCCCCATATTTATACTACTATTATCTTTGTTCTCTGAAAGCTGAGGGTCCTGTACCTAGTCCAAACCAGTTCTGTGCAGTCCTGGCGCACTTTGTTTACATGACTCCTTCTTTCCTTTGGCAGGGTGGGCCAGGGTTATCAGACACACCACAGGAGGTGGAACAAGCATTGTGGAAGGCAGACACAGTCCTATTCAGGCCCAGGTGCTACTCCTCCCACCACTCTACATGCATGTAGGTCTATTCAGCCTTGTGCTGACTCATCCTGTTTCCTGGAGCTACCCAGCCCCTGTCAGTCACAAAACCAGACATACAATACACAACCTAGCAGAGGCAGGCTGGATGGTTAGACAAGAAAATACCTACTTTCTAAAAGTGGTATTTTCAAACTCAGAATGTTAAAACCAACTTCACTAAAATATGTATTTTGTCATTCTGAGTTCCGGCATACTAAATTCGAATTTCTACCATGTTCCCTGGGTCAGTTAGGATTATAAGATGTTGTAATCAAACTGCCCATTCTGGCCTATGGGGACTGGTAGCCTTGCAATAGTGAAAACCGAAATAGGCTGTAATTCAACATCAGGTCATGCCACACACTTCAGGGCATGACCTACCTTTTACATACAATGCACCCTGCCCTAGGGCTTACCTTAGGGGTGACTATTGTAGAAAAGGGAAGGTTTAAGGACTGACAAGTGGGTGCACTTGCCAAGTCGACATGGCAGTCACAGACTGCACACAGGCTCTACAATGGCAGGCCTGTGACACACTTTACAAGCTGCTTCTAAGGGTGGCACAATCAGTGCTGCAAGCCCACCAGCAGCATTTGATTTACATGCCCTGGGCACACATGGTGCACTGTACTAGGGTATGACAAGTAAATCAAATAACCCAATCATGGAGTCACTAATTAATACATCAATTTAACATAGGGGGCACTAGCACTGTGGCACTGAATAGCAGAAGCACAGTGCCCAAAGCATCTAAACCAGCAAAACATATCAAAAACAGAGGAGGCAATCAGTGAAACATGGAAGGGAGACTCATGCCAATGGTACCAGGTCTAACAACCCCCACCCATGTGTTTGGGATGTGAGGAGCAAGGCAATGTGGTGGAATAAACTTCACTTTTAGTGTTACAGAATGCTAGACTGTTTAGCCAACTTTGTAGTGTCAGAACTGTCTTGCGGCCCCAATGTAGAGCGATTTCCCTTTTGTCTAGGAGTAAACTAAGGGAGACAAACCTCCGAATTCCTTTGGGGAAGTTTACCACATAACCTAATAATGCAACCTTAGGTGTGGGGATGAGGGTCAGCTCAGTTATGTCTCCTAGTGTTTTGTGCACAACCTCCCAATATAACTGCATTTTTGGACAAGTCCATGTGAGATGGGCAAAGTCAGTGTATGGAGCATCACACTTACGACAGTTGTGAGGTCTGGACGGTTCAAGTCAGTGAGATCTGGCTGGGGTGATGTACATTCTATGCAGAAATGTAAATTGGAGTTTACGTTGGCTGTTAAAAGAGACTTCTTTCGTTACTGTACAACATTTGACCCATTGGTTGTCTGTGATGGGGCGTCCTAAGTCGTCTTCCCAGTCTTTGTGAATCTTGTCGTCATTGACCGGAATGATATCAGAACTTGCCTTGTATAGCTTAGATACAAGGTGTATCCCTCCCTGTCTCTCGATGACCATGGAGAGTGGGGTGAACTAATCTGGTTCAACGGTAAAACCAGGCAGAGAGACCCGCAGCGCTGAACGTATTCATCCCAGACTGAAGCGATCCATGAAGGTGGCGTTGCAGAAACGTTCCTCGTCTGCCACAGAGAAGACATGCCCACTAGGGAACAGGTCTCCAGCTTTAGTGATATCAAAGTTGGCCAAGGTGCACTGCACCAGCCTCTCCCCCGTTATTGGTAGCCAGCGGGTATTGGGGATAGGTAAAGCCGATGAATATAGCGTAGACGTACCAGTGATCCGCCTGAGTTTTTCCCAGGCCCAACTGGTGGTAGAGACCATCTGTATGTCGTTGAGGTCTCTGGGTATGCCCTTGGGTAATACTGTAGACAACCTCCCAGGCAGTACGAAATCTGCCTCAGGATGGAGAAATGGGATCCTAGCATCTGGGTGAAACTAAGCAAAGGTGTAGCTGTATTGGGCACTAAATAGTATAACTGAAAATCGGGGACTCCAAACGCCCCTCTCTCATATGGAAGAGTCAGCACTTGCCAACGCACATGGACCTGTCTGCCTCCCCAGGCCAATCTGATAAGATGCGAGCGCAATGTCATAAAGAAACTGTTCGGGAGGGGTATGAGGATGTTATTGAAAAGATATAAAAATTTGTGGAGAACAACCATCCTGATGATTGCTACTCTGCCAGCGGTGGATAACGGTAACCGCTGCAATCTCTCCACCTGAGCCTCGAGGGTGTTGACTGCTTGACCATAATTGAGGTAGAGGATCTGGGCTGTGTCCAAATGGATATGAATGCCCAAATACTTAACGGAATCAGTGCACCAATCAAGGGGGAATTCACACTCTCACTACAGTGTGCTCGAGGTTAAAGGAAAGATAACTGACTTGCTCCAGTTGATGCCCAGGCCGGAATGTTGTCCAAATCTGATTATTTTCCTAATAAGTGGTTCCAAGTTGACATGAGGTTCCCTGACATAAAGAATAGTATCATCCGCATAGAGTGAAACAAGTAGAGGGCCAGTGTTGAATTGGAGGCCCCTCTGTAGGTGCTTCTCCTGGAAATGTCAGATTAAGGGGTCCATAGCGGGAATACGCAATAAGGGAGACAGGGGACAGCCTTGTCGAGTGCCACGGGATAGAGAGAAGGGTGGGGAAAGCGTACCGTTCAAGCAAAGTCTCGCTGTGGGGCGGCTATGCAATAATTCAGTGGTGGCAATAAATCCCTTAGGCATCCCTATGCAGTGCATGACGGGCACAAAAAAAAGCCACTCTAGGGAGTGGAAAGCTTTTTCAGTGTCCAACAAGTTGGTGGCTTCTGGGACCTCAGGGTTAATCCTATGGAGAATCGAAAAGAGCGTTCTAAGATTCAGTGAAGTGATTTGAATGGGACAAAGCCGAATTGAGCTGGGGAAATAATGAATTCCATCAGGAGAGACAAGCCCATGGCAAGAACCTTGGCCAGAATTTTATAGTCTAAATTTAATAAGGACAGGGCACGGTATGATCCACAGAGAGACGGGTCCCTACTAGGTTTGGGAAGGAGTATAATGACAGCCTTGCGAAGGGTAGGGTTTAAGATTTGTCTTTCAAGGGCCTCCGCATATACCTCAATCAGTATGTCCTTTTAATCAGTATGTGCCAGTAGGTCCTTTATGACTTATAAAAATCCCCTGTAAAGCAATCCAGACCAGGGGCCGAAGGGCTACGATGGCACTAATGACCTCATCTGCTGAGATCGGCTCAGCCAAGAATTTCTGCAGATTCTTCTCTAGATAGACCAAAGCAATCTCAGATAGGTATGTTACCTAAGCAGTGGGATTGTGCCCATTCTAGAAGTGTACAGATCGGTGTAATAGTCGAGGAATTTGTTATGGATCCTCGAGGTGTCTGTGAGCGTCTAGTCAGTGGAGTATCTCAACTCATTGATGTAGGCTTTGCTGTATGGGGGGCAGAGCATCTGTGCTAGCAATCGGCCTGGTCACTCACCTTCGCCATAGTGACAAGCAGTGTGATATTTGCCTAAAAATAGTAATTCGTGGTCTGCGGACTCTTTATGTTCAGTGAGGAGGGCAAGTCGCAGCTTAGTCGCCTCAGTGTTAGAAATGTTTATTGTTGCGTTGTCAATGTCCCTCAGGTCTCATTCCAAATGAGAGAGTGTTGCTCCTAGAGCTTTTAGTACCCCTGCATGTTTGATTATGCAGACACCCCGAATATAGGCTTTAAACCCTTCCCACAAGACTACCCAAGTGTCGATCGAGCCAGTATTGATGGCAAAGTATTCTTCAAAGGCTTTGTGCACCTCAGAGTGGAAGAGGTCCTCGTTCAGGGCTTAACTAGGAAAGCGCCATTGTTGCTTGTACCCATCTGGTCTCGGCACACCAAGGAAGAGTTTAACCAGGGAGTCGTCTGAATATGTTATCGAAAGAGTCCTACCACCAGAATATACCAGGAGAAATAAGCCAATAATCTATCCTGGTCCAAGTGTTGTGTTGGCCAGCATAATGCGTGTATTCAGTGGTGGAAAGGTTACGCTTGCGCCATATGTCAAGGAGCGATAATTGTTTGCAAAGAACTAAAGGAGCTCAGTGAGCTCGTGGTTTAGTGCCAGGAGATTTAGCGGTGCCAACTAAGGGTGGGTTAAGGAGCAAATTGAAATCACCCCCCACCCCCACCAGCAATAGGACAGAGCCCAACATAGTCAGTTGGGCTTGTAAGGAATGAAAGAATTCCGGAGAATCAGTGTTCGGGGCATAGACACACACCAGGGCAATGCTATGACCCATAAATTATCCTGTGGCAATTGTGTATCTACCCACGCTATCCCCAACGATGGAGCAAAGACTGAAGGGCATCCTTTTATGGATAAGAATTGCTGTGCCACAGGAATAATTGCTGAAGTTGGAAAAATATTTGTGTGCACCCCAGTTTGCAAAACGCGCAGAGTCTGATTTGGGCAAGTGCGTTTCCTGTAAAAAAGCAATGTCTATGTTATGACAAAGCAGATAATGAACAATATGCCTTCTCTTGTGGTTGTCGTTAAGACCCCTGACGTTCCAGGACAGCAGGGACAAACCAGAGGGACCATCAACATCACCTAGTTGGGCCATCTATTGGTCTTGGCACATATGAGCTGAGTAATCAATCGTTGATAAATGTTAAATTGGACAGTGAGCATAATAGTAAATAACTCAGAATGTCTGAACATGGAAAGTTGTCCAAGCTATCCTTGCCACAAATAAAGCAAGGCATAACCCACAGCACAGACAACAAAACATGATATATCAATCAACTTTGAGCTGGAATGAGAAATCCCTGTATCAGTATATCCGTATCACTAGAAACATACCCAAGGTGCACACCATGAGGGGTGGCAACGCTGCGCCAGTCGACCAAGCATCTGAAATATTTTGTATTGATAAGTGTTATTATACCAGTCCAGCTATGTTACCAAATGAACAATTTACAGTATGGTAAAGTCAGCCAGTGTCAGCACTAAAAGTTCTCTGCTTGCGTTGGAACTGCTGCATGGAGGGGAGGACCTGGCTCCATCAACGCAAGCAATCACAAGGATCCCCTGGTTCTATAGAGACTTCTAGGGCAGGGTCAAACAGTGTGTAGGTATCTCCCTAGACGGTCTAAACAATACATAGATGTGTCATGCAGGGGCCTAGCAAGTAAACTGTCAAACAAACAAAGCTAAATGGAAAAGTTCTAGATTTATTGTATTTTTTTTAAAAACAAAGGCAATTTTTGTTAAAAAGACAAGATAAAAAATATTTGTATCTCAAGATGCAGTGCATAAAATATTCAATCGTAATATACAGCATACATTAAATGAATATAAAAAAGTTCATCATTAAAAAGTGCATTATTCAGACTGCATAATTTCATATTGTCAAGGGTGTGGCGAGATTGAGATTATTTCCGACGTGCGTTTCGGCACTATACCAGCGCCTTCTTCTGGGGAATCGAGCAACAGATTCCTGAGTCTATGGAGACACGCGAGTTATGAGGGATATGAAACTCTTCTGGTCTTTTAAATTAAAAGCGGTTGTTATTCTCTGACTGAATTAATGTACTTCCTCAAATTGTTCCGTATATATTGACATCCTTCGTGGGCGTGGATGATGGATGTTATCCTATTTTATCTTGTGATGATAATTTAGTGCCTTTCTCCAATAGGATGGACTTGATGTAGGCAGATTCTGTTAGAAAATGAGGGCCCATCAAAGTGTGGTTTTCAAATGAGCAGGGTTGCTTTTAGGAGACCGTAAAAGGGTAAAGATCTTGATAGTTTTTCCGTGGATGTGTCTCTAATGGCATTGATCTCTGCCCGGGCCAGGATATGATATCCAGCTGGCTCCATCAGCGCCTGTCTGGTTGTTGTTTTGTTTGTGTGTTTGGCAGAATTCCTGCACCTCGGTAGAGGTGTCAAAAATGTGGGCCCGGCCATTGACATTGACTCACAATCTGGCAGGGTAGAGCATGCCATACTTCAGACCCAAGTTCCTGAGGGTGGCATTGACCCCATTGTACTTTTGACGGGCCTTTTGCACCATGATTTTAAAGTCTGGATAGAGCGCTAGTTTAGAGCTCTGCCATGTGGTATCTCCACATTCTCTGGTGAGGCGCAGTGCAGTGTCACGTTCTCGGAAGTTCATGATGTGTGCAATGATGGGCCTTTGAGGACAGCCCGGATTGGGCCGGAGGCCCAGAGTAAAAGATCAAGGCGGCCAGTGGAAGTGGTCTCCGGCACCCCCAAGAAACGGGTGTTATTTTGCCTGTTGCATGCCTCAAAGTCTTCATTCTTAATCGCCACTTTCTTGAGGATACGCTCCACATGCTCCAATATTTTAAGTGACTGCTTAGTGCCATCCTCAATGTCAAAAGACAAAACTACCAGCACTGGATCCAATTTCAAGGAATCAGAATTTTTGATTGTCCTTTTGATCTAATCCCTAGATGGAAATTGTGCGCGGTTTCAGGAAATATGGGGGTCCCAGCTGAAATTCTGTCAATCATTGTAAGACTACATGATGAGAATTTTGCCCAGGTCAGATGTGGTAGAAAAGGAAAACTGACAAGTCCCATCCAGATTCCTAAAGGAATGAGACATGGCTCTGTTCTAGCCCTCCCTCTCTTCTCACTGGATGTATGACATTACAACGCATGCTTTTACCATGCATGCCTTTACATCGCAGTTTTTACAACGCATGCTGTTACAACGCATAGCATTAAGGGGTGCTGGATAGTGAATAGTTTAATTTACTATTCCAACTCCAGTCCCCGTGGATAGTAGAGAAGGTGTTGGATAGTAAATTAAATCCATTCCCTATCCTAGAGCGCCCCCCAGCGCAATGCGTTGTAATGACATGCGTTGTAATAGTTGCGTCGTAAAGGCACTGCGTGGTAAAAGTTGCGTTGAAAAGGATGTTTCCCCTTCTCACTGTATATAAATTACCTAGTAAATTATTTGGATGTCCCAGGCAGAGAGGCACCTAAAATCAGTGGAAGAAAAGTCCCAACTCTGCTATTTTCGGATGGCATGCTGCTCATCTCAAAGACACACTCAGGCGTAAAAACACTAGTGAAGAGGTTTATACAATTCTGCAACGAGAGGGTCTGGAACTCAAGGTTCAGAAGGCCACGTTTATGCTCTTGAACCTGTACCATTATATGGGGAGTAGTATTGGAGCTCAGGAAATTTTATAAGAGCAAGTGCAGGAATTTGATTACCCGGGGGTTAAACTCACTAGCAAACTTTCATAGCATGCACATACAGCCAGGAGTTCCCTGAAATTACAGCAAGAGTCTAGGGGCCCCGTCAGCACAGTACTCTGGCTGGAGAGCTCCCAATTGAGCCCGTAGGGGTGCCCTCCACGTACCTTGCAGGAAGGCCCCCTAATGTTTTGTTACGCCAGTGATTGACTGCGATTCTTATGATGATTCAGATGACAAAAAAGAAGTCACTTTTTCCAGCTGTGGAGGTGTACAACATAAAGGCCTTATTAGGTGTGGAGCTCTGGGGTCAAAATACAGTGAAAAGCATTTCCCTGGTAGAAAATAAATTTGTAAGAGCCTTGCTGAACCTTCCCCAGAGTACCCCTTGCCTCCCATAGCTCATAGACTTAGGCTTACTCCCAATCACCTAGATTTGTAAAATATAGCCTGTGCTATACTGGCACAGATTGTGGTCAAAGGAACAATTGGCTCCCTCTGGAATCTCTTTGACAGACCTTATGTGCCCTAGTAGTTATAGAAAGATCCCATAGCTCAGGCACATTAAGGAAATGCTTTTTAAACTAAACCTGGTCACTCTCTGAAATACACTAGACTCCACAGTCACAATTGCTAGGTCTACATTTGTAAGAGAAACTTAAACTCTTGCTTTGGGAAGAGGAGATTAGGAGAACTAACTAGAGGAGCTGTACTGATAGATTTTTGGATTACAAACACGTTCCCTTGTTTGAACCATTCTTAGATAAGATTTTATGCCCCTTAGCAAAGCAGCTGTTTTTGTGCTTCAGATATGGTACACTGCCAATCAATAGTTTCTGCATGAGATGGGGTACTTCATACTGTACTAGCACCCCCAATGCCTATCATGTAACCAAGAAGAGTAAACAATAGACCATTTCTTCTTCTTTTGCCAAGCTTATGCCTTTGTTCGTAGGAAATAGATCAAACCTATGTGCCTTTGGCGAGGTCCGCCGAGAAGACTGCTGGCACATTATCAAGAGATCATATATATACTGTTACATTTCGAAACCGTTACCTAAGAAGGAAAAATACAAGTTGGTACAGGTTGGTGCAAAGGAAAGACCACATGTGGGACACAAAGCATCCTTAGTTTAGCTCAGCTCGTTATAGTAAGGTCAGTGAGGGTGACTCCTTTCTGCCAGTTCTAGGAGAGTCTGCACAGCGCCTCCTGGAATGTGCTTATATGGCCTACCCCCACCTACAGCCTTGACAGGCTTAACATGCAGAAGCAGCAGTTTGTTACATGTGTCCGACTGTTTGTGAGAAAACGGCTCTTGCTAACTGTAATGGTAGGTTTCCACTAATGCTACAATCAGACTAGGCCACAAAAGTGTTGATAAGTCTAGGACACTAAAACACCTTGCCTCCCCCATGGTGCTCAATGCTTCATGGATGCGGGGAAGTGGGAACCTTTCCACTATAATGTTGTCATTAAGATCTCTGAGGTCTATGCATAATCTTATACACTTACTATCGGCTTTCTTAGCAATAACTACTGGAGAAACCCATGCACTGCAGTCTACAGGCCTGATAACTCCCAGTTTTTGCAGTCTGTCTAGCTCCTCCTTTAAAGGTTCGCCCATCAAGTGTGGAATAGGCCTAGTCTTGTGAGTGATGGGTTTCGCGTTGGGCTTTAATTTAATCTTGTGTTGGAAGTTTTTAAAGAGCCCCAATTCAGATGAAAATACCTCCGGAAAATCCTCAACCACTTGTCGCATGAACTAGGCGAGTCCATGGAAAGAACCTGCTCATGGCTGTTGGGATTGAGTATTATGCCCCGCTCTTTTTGGTGTTGCCACCCCAGTAGGTTGGAACCTTCCTCTACAATGTAAACTTTACCTAGGATGGAACGGTCTTTAAAGGTGATGTGGGAGTTCAACATACCCTTGACAGGAATAAGTCCTTTACTGTAGCTCCGTGGCTTGATATCCGCTCCCAACAAATCCTTCTCATCACATATGTTAGTATTTTTAAAGTCAGTTAGATTCATCAATGTGAATGTGGAACACGAATATGCATACATTTTGATCAACTTTCCTTCAATACTGACCTCACATTGGGGATACTCTACATGATTAACCTCTTCGGACTTTTCTTCAGACAATTCAATTTCTCCAATCATCATCAATTTGGCTAATGCACGCCTCACGCGGCAGCAGGAGGAGGGGGCCTGCGTGATTCCCTTGCGAGATCGTGCAGCAAGCTGCGATGATTGCGACCATATGGCGCCACCATATTGCGCCGCATGCTCCCGCAAGGGAATCGCCAGACGTGCATGCGTTGCCATCGCAAGCAATGCAACTCGTGCATGTTTTTGCCCCCAAAGCTGTGCCGATGGCTATATATCTCTCGCCTATGCAGTGCATGTATGCAGTGCATGAGCGCTGCGTAGGCGAGACCTAAACAGATAGCTCACAACTAATTGTATTCGGTGTTCGCAGATTTTTACTCGCTGTAGGTTATCTACAGAAAAAGAGAGGGCAAAGTTTAAATGTCTGTATATTATATATGTCCTAGCTTTCCAAGGGAGACACATGTATACTTTTATATGCTAAAACGGGCCCTAATATTGATGATGATTAATTGTATTTTTTATGAAATAGACTACCTCAATTGTTTAAATGTTTTAATATGTACATACACTTTACGTAACTCATTTATAAATTTGAATAGCGATGAGAGACCCTTTTTGAAATATGGAAATTATTCCACAATGGAACTGTATATAACATTTTACATGGTAAATACAATGTTACTATCACAAGTGACAGTCTATGTAATAAGTGTGCTTTATTGTAATAGTACTTTTAGATCTTTTATGGTTCCTTGAACCGAAATAAAGATGAAATATATAATATATATAATAATGTGTTTTGTTTTGTATTTTATGTGGTTTTTAAGGATCTTTGAACAGGAAATAAACTTTTCAATGATGATGATTGCCCCTAATGTCTGTCTATGAGTTCCTTTCATGAATAGAAGTTAAGATGTAATCTTAATTTGCCAATTGTTCAAATATCATTGCCGACGTATATTCTCATTTTTATCTTCTTCACACTTGAAACATATCTATGCCTATGCTTTTGGGAGGACCAGTTCTATTACTAAGCGATACCAAAGGGGATGATGAATGGAGAGTTTGAGCAAATCAAACACTCACCCACAGTCAACTGATCTGGCTAATCAGCCGTCATCAGCCAGGCTAGATTGAATCCAGTGGCAAAGTGAGAAAGGGACCCACGTCTGGGTAAACCCTGCCAACTTAGGGCGAACAAAGCGATACCAAAGGGGATGATGAATGGAGCGTTTGAGCAAATCAAACACTTACCCCCAGTGAACTGATCTGGGTTTAATCCATCATCATTGTTAAGCTCACTCCACCACCCCAGTTCAGACATGGCCAAATGCAAATCAGTCTGACTCTGAGCCTCATGGGAACAGTCCAGCCCGAACTGCCAAGTCATGTCTTCCCTGGACTGGAAACAAGCATCCTGGGACCGGTTTCAGGTTCATAACTCCTCATTAGTTCATAGCGCACATACAAAAAGGAATACACTTCCAAGCCTTATGTAGTCCTGTGCCACGTTTGCACCTGTTGGGAATCCCTGCTTGCACAAAAACTATATTGACCACAAAACAGGCACCCTTGCACCATGATGCAAGGGTGCCTGTGTTGCCGCTAGGCTGCCACAACAGCACCAGCACAAGAGAAGAAATTCACCATATCATAATAAATATGGTGCACTTCTGCTCTCTCCCATTCACAAAATGCAGCACACCTAGTCCCCTTCCTGCATTGCGTATCAGGAATGTTAGTAAATCTGGGCCTTAGAATTATTCAAATAAAATCTAGCTACTGCTTTTGAAGAATCTGAAATAATTTGTTCACCAGCAGGTGTGGGAGTGGGCTTATTGGCTATATTGAGATTCATGGACTAACAATAGGAATAATAAGATACCAGACCAAACAAATGGTGAGACCCAAAGGGAGTGCTGTATTGAGCTTTACCTTTGAGCTTAAGTGTGAGATTTGGTGGCAAAATGTATGAAGAAGGGGTTAGGCGCTGAGGTGAAAGGACCAGGGATTCTGGCACTGGGTGTGATTCATGCGGGGACAGGTACAGAAGGACTTGTCTTTGGTACACCACTGGTTAACTTCCTGCACGGACATGTAGCAGTGTCTCCAATGTAGGCTGCCATGTCTGGAGGGTGTGGCCACATGAGAAACTTGAACATATTACAACAGTGAGTCACGCCACAAGAACATTAGGAAAATAAAAGCGTAACTAAAAACCCTGCTTCTCATTTGTCAGCATGGTGAACTCTCTTATCTGTGACACTATTGGGATAGCAAGACTTATTAAATTAAAGGTGAGAAAGATATAAAATATAAAACAAGTAAAAAGTGACCAAAGGCTCTCTAATGATAGCAGGGTCCAATGAAAGTGGACCCAGGCACCTCAAATAAAAGGTACAGGGACACAAAGCTGTATCATGAGAAAGTCGGAATTGCTCATGATTAGCTATGGGATGTGCAATAGGGTTTCTAATGTAGGGCACCATGCTTATAAAGTATATCCACCAAAAACAAAAAGTGGTTACTACATCTCATTGACCAAATACTAATACATTCTGACTTATACATTTTGACAAATTGGCAAGTATAATTTCATTATAATTGAGATCAGATTTAATGCTAGTATCAGCAAGTAATTATCATGGAATACAAATTGCACATAGTGCAAATAAAATAATACAGTTGTTACAAACAACATATTCGCCTTCTTTCATTGGAGGATTGGAAACGCTGGGCCCGATTCACAGAACTAACTTAAGACAAAATCCTAAACTTACTACTTTTGGCATTCACAGAATGAACTTACTACTTTTGGTATTCACAGAATGGATTCACAACTACTAACTTTACGTCCGCACTCGGGCCGGAATTTCCGCACCCAGAGCAGAAATTCCGCTCAGGAGCCGAAATCTCTGCTCTTAGGCTGGAATCTCCGCTTACGGCCCAGAATCTTCTATTTCAGGCCGTAATACACACACAGTGGACGTTGATCATTTTCCTCAAGGGTAAACACCTGTCCAAGTGACTACCATCCCCCACCATGCATCAGCTGACACACTGCAGCCAATCCCAGCCCTGCAGCATACACAAACCCTTTCAACATGTCGCTGAATGTGTTTGTTGCTCTGCCCCTTGCCATGCGGCAAAACTACTTGCGGAGGAGGAGGAGAGCAGAGAGGATCTTCAGACAGAGGATCAACCTATTTGGAATGTCGAGCCAAGATGTAAGGGCCATGTACCGTTTCCCTCCAGAAGCCATCTTTGATATGGATGCGAGTGGGAGCAGGAATTTGACTCTGTGACCTGCTGCTCCCATACAATACCAGCCTATCTCAAGATCCTTTCTGCTCTCCATTTCTTTGCCACTGGGTCTTTCCAAAGGGTATCCAGTGACCATGTGGGCATTTCCCAGGCAAGCCAGTCATGGTGCCTGCATCAGGTACTGAGATGCATCACTGCTAGAGCCCACAACCATAAACAAATGCCCCATACACTGGCCAGGAGACAAAGGGCAGCACAAGATTTTTACCTCATTGTACACTTCCCACTTGTGCTTGGTGCAATTGATTGTACCCATGTGGCCCTTCAGCGACCCTGCCGAATTGCACACATCTTCTGCAACAGACACCGATGATATTCCATCAATGTGCAAGCTGTCTGTGATATGCCTGCAGTGTTCCCAGGCAGTACCCATGACAGCTTCGTATTCTGCATGTCACCTCTTGCCCGGCGGATGTTTGCGGTAGAATTTGGCAACATGTGGCTACTGGGTACGTACAAAGCACTAAAAATGAGGGAGATGTGTTATTGAAATGTCTGAATGCCGCCCAACATTAACCATTGTACAATAAGACTCATTAAGCTACATACATGGCCCGACAGACACTAAATGTATTAAATTATAGATCATGTCCTGTGCAAATCAAAGAGGGAAATGTAACCAACTGCCCTTTCTTCCCTCCTCATGTGACGCTGGGTATGCACTCTCCCTATATCTCCTCACCCCTTACAGGCGTGCAAACACTGTCCCTCAGCGTAGGTACAATAGGCCACACATAGGGACTAGAGCCATCATAGAGCGTACTTTTGGTCTGTTGAAGTCGCGATTCAGATGTCTTGACCATACAGGGGTTGTGCTGCTGTACTCCCTGAAGTTATGTGCAAGATCATATTAGCCTGTTGTGTTTTGCACGGCTTAATGCATGGCTTACACATACCTCTGGAACCTCGGCTAGCTCTGAATCTGGAAAATCAGGCAATTGCGCACAACTGTGGTCAGGGTATGCAAGTCTGTGATCAGTTCCTTGCCATGTTTTTCACATGATCAACCTGTAGTGTCATGGACAAAATGTGGTTTGCTGTCTGTTGTCAATGATGAAACTTGGATAAACATGACTGTGTCAATAAATTCCATCCTCAGACTACTTTGCAAGCCACACTAACTGCATGTAAATAACGGCTGTTGAACAGTAGTCAAAATGTTGAGCATGGCTCAGGTCATGTGCCCATGTCAGTGATCAGTGTATTGGATGTCCCTAAACAATCTATTCACACAGATGAAAAACGATACATTTTCTGAGAGACCTACCTGGTCCTTATGAGGATGGCTCACTTAATCACAAAATGCCATAACCATTGCAGTCTCAGGCCCGTCCCCTCAACAGACTTGACTCCCCCACAAATGAAGGGCCCACAACGTGAGTGATGATGTTATGGGGGAATCAGGCACCAAGTGTCTGTGATATACAGCACTGCTCCACCCCAATGTTACGTAACACATCACACAACTCTTATAATGAGCACTCAATATGGACTACATGTACCATAATGCAAAGTAGGAGAAAACAAAACTGGGGTTTGATGTTGTGTCAGCCCCCACCATCCGCGCAGAAAGGTCATTACATCTGTTCCCCCTTTTGTTACATGTTCATGATTCTCACCTGCAATGTTATTTCAGGTTTTTCCGCAACAGAACAGCAGGATGGCAGTGGATTTGATTAGTGATTGTGGATGGATCATGATGAATCCAAAGTGGCTGCCAACAATTTCCTGTGATGTCGTTCCTGTCTCTCACTTCCCGTATAACATTTCCTGTATGAAATAATGTGTTCCGGGTCATTTTCGGAGGTTACGGCCCGAACACGTAATTTCCGATTTCGGACCATAATGCGCAAATGTGGACACGCAGCTCCAGAAATGGAAACTATGTTTTTGGGCAGTAATCCACAAAAATGAACCGGAACACATTATTCAATACAGGAAATGATTTACAGGAAGGGAGAGACAGGAAATACATCACAGGGAGTTGTTGGCAGCCATTTTGTGTTCATTCTGATTCATCCTTTATCACATATCAGATCCTCTGACATCCTGCTGCTCTCATCTAACTCATTTTCCCCCAAATGGCTGAGGGTTATGAGGAGAAAGCACCCCCTTTCACTGAAAGGGGAATAGACATCTTAGTTGAGGGGGTGCTGTCTAAATATCCTCAGCTATATGGGGACCCAGAACACCAGCTGAACAATGCAGCCTGGGCCAGGCTGTGGGCCAATATCGGGGAGCACTGCAGTGCAGAGGGAGTACACACCAGGTGTGCTAGGGCATGCGGCAAGCGCTGGGAGGACCTAAATTGCTGGTCCCAGCACAAGGCTGAGGAGCTGGTGGGCCAGTCTTCCCAGCACCATGTGCATCATCCTCGCCTCTCTCCACTGTACAGGAGGGTCCTGCGAGCAGCTTGGCCGGCCTTCCATGCTCAGCTGGAGGAGCATGAGCAGTAGAGACCTGGTAAGTGCATCCTATGCATAATGTGTCTGTGAGTATGATGTGAGTGAAGAGAGACCTGTGCCATTGTGTGTCCCATGCCCCCATTCACCTAATCTGTGTCCATGCAGCAGTTATCAAGAATAATAAGGCACACTGTGGCATATGGACTGTACAGGGCAGAGTGCATTTTGGCAGTTGTAGTTTTTTCATAACAACTGGGTTGATGAGCCACACTTGTGCATTCATTTTTTTATTTGCTCTGCCAGCACCAGCACCACTACCAGTGAACCAAGGGTATCATAACTGATGTGTGCATTGAATGAGCAATGGTACAGACACTGTCCAGGGTGTACATGGCAGGCCAAAGGCTATTGGATGCTGTGACTTGCATTGCATTTGTTGAGTTTGGCTTTAAATTGAGACAGATCATCATGTGCCATGGAGGCAAGACAGGCTTTGAGATCCCTGCCTCACTCCTAAGTGTTTCTAAATGTGCAAAGTGTGTCCACTGACACACGTCTTACCCTGAGTGGCTTGTATGACATTTCACATGTACAGGTAGCTGTCACAACGACCCACCACTGGTCACCGGTGTACTGCACTACCTCATCAGTCACCAAAGCCAATATGTGGCACAGGATTGACAGATTTTGTGAGGGGACATCAAAAGGCTAGACTCACAATGTAGCAAAACAAATAGCCCAGACCAATGTGGATGTGTGACCCACATTCAGCATTTGTCTTGTCCCATACAATGCTACACAGCAGATGACATTTGTCCAGACGTCAAAGAGCTGCGACCACACATCACTGGCCAATTTCAATTAAATCTGGACTCTCTCTGTTCTTCTTTGGTGGACTTGTTTTGGAACCTGCACATGTAGCAGTGACAGGACACACAGATCACAAGAATGCCAAAGTTGAGGGTTGGCCAATACAGTTGTGTAAGCCACAAATATTCACGTGAGATGTCCATGTCAAACTCATTTCAGGAGATGACGGTGAACATACACATAATGTAAGCTCATAAACACTGACAACTGTATAGTGTGATCAGAGGAAAACAAAGTCTGACCTTGGCTCATCTATGTATGTGTCTCGTCCTGAATAAAACAACCACTACATCATGATTTTGCTTACATTTCAGCGGGCACAGCTGGCCAAATGGCCGAACAGCAGGACCAGGTCCGGAGTGGGAGACCATCAGTGCACCAGTGGCTACAACCTCTTTCGACCAGTGAAGAAGGTGAGGATGAGGAGGGACCCTCAACATCTAGCGGCAAGGGGATTGCACCCACCCAGACTGACAAGGAACACAGATCTGGTGCTACAGCCCGCTACAGCCCAGCAGTGGAGGCTATGGACATTGAAGTGGGGAGGAGATCCTGACACCTCTGGCCATGGGGTGGTGGAGTGCTACTCTTCCCCAGGCTATTCACCTGTGGGTTCGGTCGAGGTGTCCTTGGGGCAGGCCAATAGACAGCCTGGGCCTGCCATCAGCCCCTCCCTACCTCCAGAGGCCCCCATTCCATCAGGGACTCCAGCTGCATCCCCTGAAATCAGTACCCCTCATCGTAGCTGCCTGCTCGACCACAACATCGGCTACAGACCTGAGGCACCACATCCATCCACTCCCACCCAGGCCCCTCCCTGTGTTGTTCCTCCTGTGGCTGTCCCAGAGGACTTGAGGTGGATGTGTGAGGGTCAGTCAGAAATGTCCGCTTGCATCATGCTGCAGATGTGTCTGGCAATACGCAAGATGCAAGAGGAGCTTGTCTAAACTCTGGCCACCCTCATCACCAGTGTCAATTCCCTGGCCAAAGCCATGTTGTCTATTGTTTCACAACTCCCTTCCAATACCACCGTCAATGTCTCCCCCTGTCCGTTGGCCCACACTGTTTCCCCCGTACCCCTTGTGTGTCCCAAACCATGTGGTACCTATTCCTGCACCGGCCAGCCGGGTGCCTGCATCAGACTCGGAGGATCTGGACATTGTGGTAGTAGAGGATGACCAGAAGGACACTTGACTTTTGACTGATACATCTTTGTGGACAAAAATGTATTTTCCCCTTATAAATAGACTGTTTTCCCTGACGCTCCCTGACGTGTTATATTTTTGTTGCCCCACCCCAATCCAAGTTCCCCTCGCTATCTGCATTAAGATCATCATTTGTTCTCCTTTCTCCCTTCCAAATGGACGGTTGTTCTAATAATCATATATAAATATGTTGGAGAAATCCTACTTACTTTAACTTGTTTGACTTCATTGTATTGTGAAAGTCTGGTACAGAAAATGGACACGTATCTGGTGAGTCATCTGTATTGCACATTATGGGTTGTTGCAATGATGTGTTACACTTGTAACTGTGTCACACACACACATACCTCCTCACATCTCCAGGCCACCTACATCGTCATAGAGGACATGATACACAACTGAATCTTACTTGTGAAGATCTTTACTTTTTCTACACACATATTCACAGTGTTCAATTTAATTTTGGGATGTTGTCAATGACGATCGTGCTTGCGACATCGCAATTTTGGAGGTGATGATCGCTGTGAGGGATCAGGTCTGGCTTGTTACCTACGTGTGTGTTGGTGTGGTCCATGTGCCTATACAGGGTGACCTACATGTGCGGGGGCCAATGGTGAATGCGCAGTTGGTGTTTGTTCCTGGACAAGAGCTGGTTGTGCAGGTGGTGGGAGTGTCTGTACAGGGGTTGCTGGTGGTTGTGCAGGTGGTGGGAGTACCTGTACAGGGGTTTCTGGTGGTTGTGCAGTTGGTGGAAGTGCCTGTTCAGGTCGCCGGTGTCGATGTATACCTTTGCTGTTGTCCTGGGCAGTTGGTGGTACAGGTATGTGAATGTGCTGTCCTGCAGGCAGATATGAAGGCTCCCCTCCCTGGGTTGACCGTGAAGGGAGACTTTGGATCACTTTCAACATGCCCTCCATCATCTTCATGGCCAAGGCATGGTGTCTTGCACTCTTCTCCCTTTAGATGGATATCATATCTCTCAAATTCCTGGACATGTCCTGCCAAGTTCTATCCATCCTATCCAAAACATGGTTAAGTCTGTCCACCACCTGAGGGAATTGGACCATGTCCTGCAGGGACTCAGACATGACTGACAGTGTAGCCCCTATGGCACGAATGTCCTGCCTCACATCTGTCTGCTGTTGGAAGAAGTCCCGCTCCCACTGGCCAGCATAGCCAGGTGCAGACCCTCTCTGCAGGTGTCTGCCATGGATGGGACCAGCAGGTCCAACAGCAGGGGGGGTGGCAGGTAGAAGCCTGTGGGCAAGAGAATGGTGCCCAGGGGATACCTGCCCTACAACAGGGTTGGTACTTCTCCCAGATGGTGGAGAGGATGCCAGGGATACACTGTATAGGGAAGTGTGTGTAGGGGAACTACCATGTCGTTCCTGGACTTGAGGGCTGTTAGGGAGTGATGTCTGTGTTGGGCGATGTGAGAGCCGTGGCTGGTTCGCCCTATGCAGGGGACAGGCAATTGTTTATTTTGGAGGAGGATGACGAACGTCGCTGGGCGGAGGATGTGATGCCGTGAATGATTTTGGCCATGCGGTACGATTGCTGTTAATGGCATCCAAATCGTCATTCCCAGAGTGGATTGACATATAGTCAACATCCTCTTCTAAGTCTTCGTTCTCAGTAACTTCCTCTTCCTCTTGCACAGTACTTACTGCCGACATTACTGCCTGGAGGATCAGTGGATTTTCCCCTCTGACTGCCTGGAGGCCCACACTGGTTGTTAGTCTGTCATCCTGATCCTCTTCATCCCCTGGAACACAGAGGTCGCAACCATGTGAGTGATTGACTTGGTATTACATTTGGTGCAACACATGGGTTGGATTAACTGTACTTTGCATCAACAGATGAGGATCATGTGACCTGGTTAGTGTACCACCACAAATAACAGCTCACACCATAACTCTGAGGTGTTAAATGGAGATGTACATTATACAAGCAAACTCACCTGCTCCAGCCACAACTTTCTGCCCCTTCGCGATCACCCCTGATCTCAACTGCTGAACCTGTCTGCTCATTGATGTCATTGACATAGCTGTCCTTGATCCAGCAGCTGTAGAGGGAAGTGACAACATTCTCAATGATCTGCATTACTAATTGACAAACAAGCACATGTGACACTCATAATATGTGTGTCACTTTATAAACAACAACTGCTGATTCCATACAGAAGGGGATCTTGATCTCTGTCATGGCTTAGTAATCTAAGCTAGAGACACACTTTATGCCAGAATTACCTGATGGATGGGTGTGAGTGGGTTTCACTGCTGAAGCCCGGATGTAATGCATTCCCCGGGAGGGTGTACGCTGCACTGGTGTCATCCTTTCAGCAGCTGTGATGAGACATACATGTCCATATTTCAGTACAACAGATGGTAGCTAGGAGCTAACATGTCATTCTCAATACCCATTGACCGGATAATCCAGCACAATGTGCAGCATGTTTCCCTCATGGGCTTTACATGTGGGCCCATGCTCACATGCAGCAGTTGTCAGCTGTTACCTCAACGCAGCACTGACATCAATAAGATGACACATCAACAGACAAACTTGTATGAGGTTACTGATATTTAAAGGAAGGAGATAAATGACCTGGACTCCTCCACATTACACTGATTTCACATTCACTATTAGGACCAACAGGTTTCATGAGTGGAATGTTGTCTGTTGACAAGTCAAAAGGTGTTCATGTGTGAGATATACAATAGTCAGGTACATAATGTTGGTCATTTGTGCTTCCCTACCCAAGACACCATTCTAAGGAGTCCCCTTACATTGATTAGTGCGTTTCATTTCTGGTGCCTTCTCTTTTATAATTTTGTGTATAAAGAATTTATAACTTAGGCGCTGAGAGGATTTCCCTTATAGCTTTATATCACTTTAAGTTTATAGTGAATACTGTTGATTCCAATTATCTTTCTTTTTTTGTAGGGTACACCATGTTTGTTTTTATGTAATGTATATAATGTATTTGTATGATGTGAATATATATACATATATATATATATGGTAAATATGTATAATTTATTCATTATTTTCTCTGTTTTTTGTTGTTGTCCTCATTAGCCATAACGCCACCCATTTCTAACCAAACGATACCGCCCGTGTTTTTTTTATCTCATATACCAAGGCCGTTGACAACCACACTAGTAGTGCCACCCCATGACCCCCTCTCTATATATGCCGCCCTTCGTAAGAGGTTGGTGCATAGGTGAACTCCACCATCACATTGAAAACACCACCGGTGAGATAGGCCAAGACCTTAATCATTGGACTAAATTATTTACAGAACCACCTATCCCCTACCCTAAAACACAAAACACTCTTCACCCAAAGTGTGCCAAAAATAATGTCCAAAATTTACGATTAACTTTTGTCGGACCCAAAGTATCCATTTTAGCTGTGAACCTCATAGCTCGCAACCAGTCTGAGATCCCTGGAGATAGCGGGGACACCCACAATTTACATATCTCTAGAAGCATGGATGATAAAGTTAAACTTGTATTTTACGGGATACTTTTGGCTCGTAGAGAGATATGTAAATTGTGGGTGTCCCCGCTATCTCCAGGGATCTTATTTTCTCTGTTGTGTGCCACCCTGTCCTGTGATGCGTATACTTGTGTTTGTAAATTTGTGAAATTATATGCCTTACAAATAATTGTACATTACAAGGTAATTAAATATATCTTGTGTAAAAAAGTTTTCGTTAAATTGATCCCTCTACACCCCCCTTCTTTCTACTTTTTCATCCTTTTGATGTACCTAGCCCAGGTTTGGGAGGGTTATTTGGGCAGAACCCCTACATAATTCTTTTAGTCCCTACCCAAGAAGGCACAAATCTCATTTCTGACTGAGAGAACACAGATTTCCCATGTCCATCCTTTGAGTGTCCTCTGTTGGCATACCCTAATTCCAACATCATGGTGGTATTTAGCTGACAACGGATGGTGTCTTGTACAGCAGACACCCTAAACTTGTATATCAACCACTCACCTGTATGTAAATACGGTACAAGAGAAGCCAAGCAGAATACCACATTTGGTAAAGATCCCAAATTGGGGCTAAGTTGAGATGCTTTGATAATTTCCGCCTGCACTGGATTAGCATGTTGCTTTTCAGCCAAGCGATTTGAAAATTTAACTGCATGCCATACACCCATCTCAAAGGTATCAGTGTGAGCCTCATCTATACCAATTTCAATATGATTTTGCCATTGATATTTTGCTAGGGAGTTTGTTTATGATTGAATTGCAAGGCAGTTGTGATTTGGACATTTCGTATGACACATTGTACTATTTTATGTCCATTCTGCACTCACTTGGCATACACTTTGTGTCATCCTTTCATTAGCCACCAAAGTCTGATCTGGTATGTGATTAAATGCCATATGTGAGCATATTGTGATGCAGAACAACAGTGTTGTACAACACATACACATACGGTGGAGATCAAAGTCACATTTAATGAGCATTCAGGCTCATTATTATTGGGATTACTCACCATGGACCAGCACCGGCCCAGTGTGTGGTTCCAGACCAGATGTCACAGCCAACCTTGTAGCAGAAGTCAGTGTGTGTCTTTGATTCTGGGGGGACATCCTTTTACCTATAATGATAAGTATGTTTGCAACTTTAAATTTCTGCTGCCACATGTGATGCACTCAATTTCAGGCCCAAAGGATAAGCACAAGCAGTTGTGGGCACCACCGTTGCAGAAGTGTGTGTCACTTAACATCATGAGTGATCCCACATATAACTTATAATGGGCCCACTACCTAAAAGCGACGTATATCAAAATGACATGACTCCGAATCCTGGTCCACTATCGTGTTTTGTTGATGGCCAACAAACAAGCCATCCAATGTAAGAAGTACATGACCAGCTGGGTGGACTGGGCGATTTCATGTATAGTGAAAACATTCTAAGTTGGATAGTGGATGCATTGTCAATACTACTGGTAATGGCAGCTCACTTCTTGTTCATCATTGTCATATTTGTTAACATTTGAATACTTGATCATGTCTACAGACACTATTACAATATAGTGGGGACACCCTTTTGACTTGTTGTGGCACTCGATTGCAGGATTGAATTCCCAGGTCTTGGACTGTTGGTGTAATACATGTTATGTTCATCAATTACAAAGGTATGATGAGCCAAGACATATTATATTTTATCTTTCGCTATTCACATATGTCATTTGCTAAAGGTGAATGTCCATTGACGAATTCAATAGTTATTAAGCTAGTTTTTCATCTCTGGTTACCTTTTATATTTGGGCACTACATGCTCCTCTGTTGTCTCCTGACAATGAATGCCTTTTGACCATCACCTGACCAGTTTGACTTACCAGTTTGTGAGGGTGGTATGCCTTGCTCTGGATGATGTTGTTTCCTCCAGAAGATGCAAGGACCTCTGCTACTGCTATTGCGGTCGCCTGCGCTCTGGCTGAATATGTCAATAGGTGAGAAGAGAGAAAAGTAACAACATTGGAAATGTACATGTGGAACTTTTCACGCATTTCCCCATATCTTCTGCATGCTAACAGTGTTGTGAAGTACTGCAGTAGACGGGGTAGGTAGGTGCAGTGAGGTGTCGCGGATATAATGGTGTGGCAGGGGGGGAAATGAACTACAGAATATGTGAAGGACATACTTTGATCTGAGGATTCTCTCACCTCCTGCTTTGTGATTTTTGCTGGCACAGGGTAATTTACTTCTTGGATAATTTGTGGCAAATTTACCGGCCCCTTTACAAGATATTTAAGCCGCCGCTGCGTCACTTCTGTGACACAGCGGCGGTGGAAACTATGCCCCACGTTGCGATTTAGTTACAATGTGACGTATCTAGGGAGATGCGTCACGTTGTGAAGCCTTGCGCAACATTAAACCTACGTCAGGTTTAATGTAAGTAGGGTGGGCATTCCTTTGTGAAATGCCTCATTAAAGTGATGCAGTGAAATCTACAAGATTTCATGGAGTCACTTTTCATAGGCCGATGCGACGAAACCTTACGCCTGCTTGAAGCAGACGTAAGGAGTGGCACAGCACTTTAGGTATGGCGGTCCATGAACATTGAAATTATATTTTATCTTTCGCTATTCACATATGTAATCTGCTAAAGGTGAATGTCCATTGACAAATTCAATAGTTATTAAGCTAGTTTTTCGCCTCTGGTTACCTTTCATATTCGGACACTACATGCTCCTCTGTTGTCTCCTGACAATGTATGCCTTTTGACCATCTCCTGACCAGTTTGAATTACCAGTTTGTGAGGGTGGTATGCCTTGGTCTGGACGATGTTGTTTCTTCCAGAAGATTTAAGGACCTTTGCTACTGCGGTTGTCTGTGCTCTGGCTGAATATGTCAATAGGTGAGAAGAGAGAAAAGTAACCAAATTGGAAATGTACATGTGGAACTTTTCAGGCATTTCCCCATATCTTCTGCATGCTAACAGTGTTGTGTACTGCAGCAGACGGGGCAGGTAGGTGCAATGGAGCGTCGGGGATGTAATGGTGTGGCAGGGTGGGAAATGAACAATGGAATATGTGAAGGACGTACTTTGATCTGAGGATTCTCTCACCTCCTGCTTTGTGATTTTTGCTGCCACGGGGTAATTTACTTCTTGGATAATTTGTGGCAGATTTACAGGCCCCTTGCAGGACATTTAAGCCACCGCTGCATCACTTCTGTGACACAGCGGCGGTGGAAACTATGCCCCACATTGCGACTTAGTTACAATGTGACGCATCTAGGGAGATGCGTAACGTTGTGAAGCCTTGCGAGACATTAAACCTACATCAGGTTTAATGTAAGCAGGGTGGGCATTTCTTTGTGAAATGCCTCATGAAAGTGATGCAGTGAAATCTACAAGATTTCATGGAGTCACTTTTCATAGGCCGATGCGACGAAACCTTACGCCTGCTTGAAGCAGACGTAAGGAGTGGCACAGCACTTTAGGTATGGCGGTCCATGAACATTGAAATTATATTTTATCTTTCGCTATTCACATATGTAATCTGCTAAAGGTGAATGTCCATTGACAAATTCAATAGTTATTAAGCTAGTTTTTCGCCTCTGGTTACCTTTCATATTCGGACACTACATGCTCCTCTGTTGTCTCCTGACAATGTATGCCTTTTGACCATCTCCTGACCAGTTTGAATTACCAGTTTGTGAGGGTGGTATGCCTTGGTCTGGACGATGTTGTTTCTTCCAGAAGATTTAAGGACCTTTGCTACTGCGGTTGTCTGTGCTCTGGCTGAATATGTCAATAGGTGAGAAGAGAGAAAAGTAACCAAATTGGAAATGTACATGTGGAACTTTTCAGGCATTTCCCCATATCTTCTGCATGCTAACAGTGTTGTGTACTGCAGCAGACGGGGCAGGTAGGTGCAATGGAGCGTCGGGGATGTAATGGTGTGGCAGGGTGGGAAATGAACAATGGAATATGTGAAGGACGTACTTTGATCTGAGGATTCTCTCACCTCCTGCTTTGTGATTTTTGCTGCCACGGGGTAATTTACTTCTTGGATAATTTGTGGCAGATTTACAGGCCCCTTGCAGGACATTTAAGCCACCGCTGCATCACTTCTGTGACACAGCGGCGGTGGAAACTATGCCCCACATTGCGACTTAGTTACAATGTGACGCATCTAGGGAGATGCGTAACGTTGTGAAGCCTTGCGAGACATTAAACCTACATCAGGTTTAATGTAAGCAGGGTGGGCATTTCTTTGTGAAATGCCTCATGAAAGTGATGCAGTGAAATCTACAAGATTTCATGGAGTCACTTTTCATAGGCCGATGCGATGAAACCTTACGCCTGCTTGAAGCAGACATAAGGAGTGGCACAGCACATTAGGTATGGCGCTCCATGAACATTGTTGGAGTTGCATTGCACTTGCGACACAACTCCAACAAAGCATCGCCCTTACGCCATCAGAAGCGACACACATCTGTCTATCCCTGTGCCACAGTGCACAGCATTGTAAATGCAACGCATCCGTGGTGGGGCAAGGGTAGAATTGTGTGTCACATCTGTGCTGGCGCATCACTGCTTATATGCAGGGCTGTACCAGTCCTTGTAAATCTGACCCTTTTTATTGTCCCAATTCATTTGTCAGTTGATTTTCATATTCTCCACAACCCCTTACATTTTTGACTGACTCAGACACATCTGGATGAGTAGAAAGGGCACTTTATCAATTGCTACTTAGCAGGGTTAGGTATATACGGCGGTAGTACTGTGCCCATGTTTTCAATAGTGGGAGAGGGATTTGCCATTTCTATTACAAATGATTCTGGGACTTGTGGTGCAACATACAGAGGGTAACCTGTACAGAACCTGTACTCCTGAGGCACAGCCGGGAGCTCTGATTGAAATTGTATTTTTTTAAACTTGTGTGTCAAAATTGATTTTAATAATTGTACACCTCTCCCTCTTCCACTAGCCTGGTTGGGGCACTTACCCTGAATCGTAACACCCGTGCAGCCGACCTGAACGCTGCCACGGGGAAGGAAAATCTCAATCACCGCCATTAGCGAGCGAGCCTGCTCACAGGCCACGCCCACTTCTTCTGGCCACGCCCCCCCAGACTATTTAAAGCGCTGACGCCCAGCCGCTCCCAGAACCTGTACTCCTGAGGCACAGCCGGGAGCTCTGATTGAAATTGCATTTTTTTAAACTTGTGTGTCAAAATTGATTTTAATAATTGTACACCTCTCCCTCTTCCACTAGCCTGGTTGGGGCACTTACCCTGAATCGTAACACCCGTGCAGCCGACCTGAACGCTGCCACGGGGAAGGAAAATCGCCATCACCGCCATTAGCGAGCGAGCCTGCTCACAGGCCACGCCCACTTCTTCTGGCCACGCCCCCCAGACTATTTAAAGCGCTGATGCCCAGCCGCTCCCAGAACCTGTACTCCTGAGGCACAGCCGGGAGCTCTGATTGAAATTGCATTTTTTTAAACTTGTGTGTCAAAATTGATTTTAATAATTGTACACCTCTCCCTCTTCCACTAGCCTGGTTGGGGCACTTACCCTGAATCGTAACACCCGTGCAGCCGACCTGAACGCTGCCACGGGGAAGGAAAATCGCCATCACCGCCATTAGCGAGCGAGCCTGCTCACAGGCCACGCCCACATCTTCTGGCCACGCCCCTTTTCCAGGTATAAAATCATGTGCAGCACTCGGACGCGCAGCAGACGGGCGCAGCGGGCTCCATCAGGATTCAAGCAAGCCGGGCCGAAGAGGCTGAAATGCCAGAAACCGGTCCCCGGTAGCTTGTCTCCTTTCTGGTGAAGAATTGGCTTGGTAGTTTGGTCTGCCCTGTTCCCATGATGCACTGGGCCAGGGACAGACTAATTTGCATATAGCCAGGTTCTGAGCTGGGATGGGGCAGTGAGATAAATAACGGTGATGGATCAAGCCCTGATCTTTGGACTGGGTAAGAGTGGTCTGCTTAATTCAGACACTCTGTTCATCACCACCCCCTTTTCTGAATCGTTTTTGGCCACTATAGGTGTGGCAGGGTATACTCAGACATGAGTCCCTTGCTCACTGCTCCATCAGGATTCAAGCAAGCCGGGCCGACGAGGCTGAAATGCCAGAAACCGGTCCCCGGTAGCTTGTCTCCTTTCTGGTGAAGAATTGGCTTGGTAGTTTGGTCTGCCCTGTTCCCATGATGCACTGGGCCAGGGACAGACTAATTTGCATATAGCCAGGTTCTGAGCTGGGATGGGGCAGTGAGCTAAATAACGGTGATGGATCAAGCCCTGATCTTTGGACTGGGTAAGAGTGGTCTGCTTAATTCAGACACTCTGTTCATCACCACCCCCTTTTCTGAATCGTTTTTGGCCACTATAGGTGTGGCAGGGTATACTCAGACATGAGTCCCTTGCTCACTGCTCCATCAGGATTCAAGCAAGCCGGGCCGACGAGGCTGAAATGCCAGAAACCGGTCCCCGGTAGCTTGTCTCCTTTCTGGTGAAGAATTGGCTTGGTAGTTTGGTCTGCCCTGTTCCCATGATGCACTGGGCCAGGGACAGACTAATTTGCATATAGCCAGGTTCTGAGCTGGGATGGGGCAGTGAGCTAAATAACGGTGATGGATCAAGCCCTGATCTTTGGACTGGGTAAGAGTGGTCTGCTTAATTCAGACACTCTGTTCATCACCACCCCCTTTTCTGAATCGTTTTTGGCCACTATAGGTGTGGCAGGGTATACTCAGACATGAGTCCCTTGCTCACTGCTCCATCAGGATTCAAGCAAGCCGGGCCGACGAGGCTGAAATGCCAGAAACCGGTCCCCGGTAGCTTGTCTCCTTTCTGGTGAAGAATTGGCTTGGTAGTTTGGTCTGCCCTGTTCCCATGATGCACTGGGCCAGGGACAGACTAATTTGCATAAAGCCAGGTTCTGAGCTGGGATGGGGCAGTGAGCTAAATAACGGTGATGGATCAAGCCCTGATCTTTGGACTGGGTAAGAGTGGTCTGCTTAATTCAGACACTCTGTTCATCACCACCCCCTTTTCTGAATCGTCAGCGCGCCAAAGGCGCGCCAAAGGCAAGCCCGTCTGGGTCCGTCCGGGCCCGGATTGTCCCAGGCCCAGCCACTATGCCCATTTGCTCCAAGAAAGGGCCTGCCTATACCCGGGACAGACTTCTGGCCCTGAACACACAAAAACACCCTTCCTGCAATTATACCCATAAGGGCGAGAACCCTTTTACCGGCTGTAGTTTCTGCAAGCCCGCCGAAGTAGACACTGAACACGGTGGCCTTCAACTAGGCCTACTTAATTGCAGGTCTCTTGTCAAACACGCCCACGAAATAAATCTTTTGATTTTAAACCACGCCATGGATATCCTGTTTCTCACCGAAACATGGCTCACTCCCAATAACGGCCCTGACACTGTCAATGCTCTTCCCCCGGGCTACCAAATCTGTTCTCTGAATAGACCGCGTGGCAGAGGAGGCGGCCCCTAGCCATAATATTCAAGGATTCCTTTACTTGCAGAATCCTAGACGGCAATATCAAAGACTGTGAAAGCTGCCACATCACCATCCAAATCTCACCTGTAACATCTTTGACGGGGTTGCTTGTTTATCGCCCCCCCGGCCATCTTGCCGAATTCCCTAGCAAACTTATGGACTTTGTCACTCTTGAATCGACAACTTCCCCTAATTTTCTCTCATTAGGAGATTTTAATCTTCACTTTCTCGACCCTGGCGATACCCAGGCAGCCGACCTCCTACTGGATATCTCTTCCACCGGTCTTCGCCTAAAATCCACAGGCAACTCATGATAAAGGGCAGCTGCTTGACCCCATTTTTACTAACATCCAAAACCTCAGTTCCCGTGTTCATCTCCCTCTTCCCTGGACCGACCATTTTCTGGTCCCTTTCGATTGGCACATCAAGACTCTCCCTACCCATACGCCCAAATTCAGAACCCTCATCAGACGCTGGCACAAATTGATCCCAGACGAATGGGCAGCTAAACTTAGGGAAGATATCCCTCCCACCTCACAAAACCCCATTACCGCAGACATTGAATTCAATACATGGCTCTCCCAATCCCTGGATTGCCTATTACCAAGATCCAGCACCCTTAAATGTGCCAAGAGAGTCAACCCCTCCCCTTGGTACACCCCCGAACTGAATCTCTTACGGAAGGAATGCAAGAGAAATGAACGCATATGGAGGAAAGACAAGACAGCAGATAAGAAAGACATATTTCGCACTTCCATAAAAACTTACAAACGGGAGCTCCATAAAACCAAGAGCACATTCTACGAAGAAAGAATTGAAAATGCGTCCTGCTCTGCTCAAGAAACCTTCGTCATCCTTAAAGAGCTTCTTCACGCCCCTGACCCTCCTGTAAAACCTTTGGACCCCATAGCCGCGGAAAGTAAATGTATCAAACTCGCCACTTTCTTCGACGAAACAATTCCAAAAATCCTTGCATCCCTACCCCCCTCCGCCGCCGGCCACTATGACGGGGACCTACTTACCTCCCCTCATTGCCACACCCAACCCTCTGATGCCCCCACCCCCTTTCTCGACACTTTCGGTCCAGTCTCCATGGAAGAAGTAGCCGCGACGTTGGCCACAATCAAAAGTGGTTCGCCCACCGACCCCGCTCCGCTTCGTTTCCTGAAAAAAGTGTCTAGCACCATCATTCCTTCTCTCACGTCCCTTATCAACGCCTCCCTTACACAGGGAGTAGTCCCTCCCAGCTGGAAAGCGGCGGTGGTCAAAGGTCTTCTGAAGAAACCCTCATTGGACCCTCAGGACCTAGCCAACTACAGGCCAATTTCACTCCTTCCGGGAAACAGTAAAATCACGGAGAAGCTAGTGAATAAAAAACTATCACTATTCCTAGAAAGTAACAACTTACTCAGGAACTCCCAGACAGGTTTCCGCCCAGGTCAGGGCACCGACACCGCCCTCCTGGCGGCAGTGGAGAAGGCCAGAAGCATTTTGGATACAGGAGGATCAGTGGCAGTGATCCTCCTGGACCTCAGTGCGGCCTTCGACACTGTAAATCACCCGATTCTGATCCAGCGACTGAGAGACATTGGAGTAAGGGGCACGGCCCTGGAGTGGCTTCCGTCTTTCTTAGACGGTCGCTCCTTCCAAGTCTGGGAGAATAACAGCCATTCCTCCGCGATCCCCCTTCGCTGTGGTGTACCGCAGGGCTCATCTCTTAGCCCGACGTTATTTAACGTTTACATGTCCCCGCTGGAGGAACTGGTCACCCCATTCGGCGTGACGATCATCAATTACGCCGACGATACCCAGCTGGTGGTAACCCTCTCACACCCTCACCAAGACTCTTCCAATCTCCACGGATGTCTCACGAAATCCACAACTGGATGAACATCTCAGCGCTCAAACTGAATGGGTCCAAGACAGAGATCCTGCTGCTCGGACACAAAGGGCCCTCCTTGCCGCCTAACATCTGGCCTGACTGCTTGGGTGACCCCCCAGCCCCTAAGGAGGAGGTCAAGAGCCTGGGCGTATGGCTCGAAAAGGACCTGAGCTTCAGAACTCAGGCAAATAAGCCGGCAGGAATCTGCTTTGGACTCCTCAGGGCATGTAGGAAGGTCTTCCCCCTGCTCCCTGCCACTTCTCGGAAGCTTCTGATCCAGGGCCTCATTCTGGCGAGGCTAGATTACAGCAATGCAATCTACCTGGGCGCCCCGGAAGCCACATTCAACACCCTGCAGAGAATCCAAAACGCCGCGGCCCGCCTACTCACTCTCACTCCAGCCAGATCCTCGGCTAAGCCAGCTCTGAAGCTCCTACACTGGCTTCCAGTCAGAGAGAGGGTCGCTTTCAAGGCCCTCTGTCTGGCCCACAAACTCCTCTATAACAAAGGACCACCAATCCTCAAGAACCTCATTGTTCCCTGCAAAGCGACAAGAGCTCTTCGTTCAAGCGAAGAGAACTTTATCACCGTTCCCAGAGTAAAAAAAGCTCGGTCTGGAGGACGTCGCTTTTCGGTACACACTGCCAAACAGTGGAAAAGTCTCCCCCGGAGACTGAGAACCGAGCCTAACCTCCTGCATTTTAGGAAGGCACTGAAAACTCTTCTCTTCCCCTAAACCCTTCCTACCTTCCGCTACTGTCCCCTCCCGAACTCAGGTTCCAGCGCTGGGATGCTCTAGGGTTACTACGCGCTCTACAAAACTTTTAAATAAATAAATAAAAATAACACATGAGTCTCTGACTGACTATATTTTTATATACACTTTGTACAACTTCCTTACTCACAATGCCAGTGCAACACAGCCAATCTTTTCATACACTTTTTCTTGTCATCCCATTTACCTGGTACCACGTTGCGGACATCACTCACAGGCAGCCCATGGAGCATGTGGGGGTGGCTTGTGGTGAGGATATCCTCCTCTAGTGGGGTGAGACAGAGGCCGGTTGCAGGGTGTGGGGCAGGGAGGATCTTGTTCATTTCGATCCTGGATTACTTCTCCTTCACCCTCTGCTTTTCATCCTGCCACTTCTTTTTGATGTCCAAGACCTGTGCGCCTCTCTTTCCCTAATACTCTGACAGCAGTGGCTAATTGCTGCCATAGAGCTGCCTTCTGTGTGCCACTGGTGCAGTAAGGTGGGAGACCATATAGGCGTTTGTGGTGCCTCACTATGTACTCCACAAGCATGGTGGTCTCCTTAGTGGTAAAGTTCTTATCCCTCCTCATTTGTTCCATTTTCCTTTGGCGATGTACAGCTATTGTAAACATGAACTCTCTGTGGCCAAACCTGTTCCTTCAATGTGTGCTGCTTTTATATGTTTGGTGGTGCTGGTCTTGCAGTTAGTGTTAATTGACTTAGGCTGAAGGGTGGTGGGGGATGGTAGGCACTTGAAACGTTCATCAGGCCAAAATGAAGGTATTCCAGCTGAAAATCAGGAGTTCCGGCCCGGAAGCGGAGATTCCAGCCCAAAAGGGGAGATTCCGGCCCAGAAGCGGAATTCCCACTCCGGGTGCGGGAATTGCGGCCCGAGTGCGGACATAAAGTTAGTAAATCCATTCTGTGAATACCAAAAGTAGTAAGTTCATTCTGTGAATACCAAATGTAGTAAGTGCATTTTGTGAATACCAAAAGTAGTAAGTTCATTCTGTGAATACCAAAATGGTAGTAAGTTTAGGATTTTGTCTTAAGTTAATTCTATGAATCAGGCCCTATGAGCCTAATTTAGTGTTTGGTCGAAGGGCACTGTCTGCCAAACAGACTGTCTGCACTCTGTATTTCGAGTTGGGGTGACCAAGATGCTTCAGGTGGCGACCTTGCCAACTGGCTCTGCTGTCAGCAGCCCTACATCGAGAGCCCAAAGGAGTTGGAGCTGTCAGTGTAGGAGCATCAGAGTGTCTGCCTTATTTAGAGTGGACGGTCTGATGTATTATATGCCAGGGTGAGAGCATCCTGGTAATTCAGGCAATCCCAATTGATAAATTACAAAACTGACCAAGAAACTCAAGGAAGAAAATTCCCAGGGTGTTAGAGATATTTATTTTTTGCTTTTTAAAAACAAACTCCCACTTTTGGTGTTTGTTTTCGGGAAACTGAAAGGTTTGATGAACGGCGACTTGGAACATGGCGGCTTCTCAGCAAGCTTTCAGTGCCTTCGGAGGAGCAGCCTTGGCAGTGGCTCCTCTGAAGCCACAAAGATATCTGCAGGGTGGCAGAGAGCTCAAACTACAGTGGTGATGAGGAACTGATCCTCACCTCATCCAACCACAGACCTTCTGCTAAAAAGTTATCAACATCATATCTGTATGGGTATGTATTTTCAACTAATCACAATATTGACTCCTACATATAATATACTTAATGAAGAAATGAATTTTACTCAGTAGAGCAAAGAAAGTATTAAAAGTATGGCTCAATCGATTAAAGAAGTGGGTTAAGATTCTACCCTCAATTACAAGTGCACTGGGTTGAGAAGCATATGAGAGTTTCTGACCTGTGAGTTGTTATCTTGTGAACCAGGTGAAGGATATGATTCAATGCTCTACTCTTTGTAGACAAGTTATGCTTAAGAAATAGCCAATCATCGTAATATTTCAACTTTTGTGTGTGCTATCTATCTCTGGAAACTATGATGAGGCTTTGCATATGAAACCAGTTGCAGATGAGAAATTCTCTGTCAGGTTTTGTCTGACTCTTAACACTCCCTATCTAATGGAGCATAACTCCAAACGATGGAACAAGGTGATCTCTCTGCTTGATAGCAACGGCAGCAGGAACACAACAGGCACTAAATTCAGTGAATATAACCATCTAATGAGCCCAAAGGAAGGGGGTTTTGGAACAAACAATAAACTAAAAACATGCAGGGACATCTTAAGAGTTTTGGGGGCCTCGGGCCAAACATAATTTTGGGCCCTCTGCTTGGATAAACTCTGAATTTATTATCAATTTTCAGCTCATTCACACCCTCAGGATAACTATGATCTGATCATTCAGAAACATATTCACTGACCCCCGAACCTTTAAGGGGACCCCCAGTTGTTCAGTTGGCCTCCATTCACTGCAAAGCCTTTGAACATTTATGAGATATTGGATACCTGGAAGTCCTTTTTCATATTATGCAGAGAGCCCTATCATTGTTGTGTTATGCCACTGTCTGGAACTGTCTCTGAAAGCTTAATGATGGGGCCCCTAGAAGGGTGGGAGCCCTGGGCCAGAGCCCACTTTGCGCATGCCTTCAAACGCCTTTGACAACATAAACTAAAATAACAAAAGACAAATGGGCTAGCATTCATCTCTGTCACAGTGGTGGCTTGTTAATAATGAGCAACTGCACCACCCCCTTTAATGAAGAGAGCAGCTGAGAGTTCTTGAAGCTGAACGTTTAAGCCAAGAGCCTAATACGCTAAAGAAAAGTTAGTAGTGTTCTACTTTTGCTTAAGGAGCAGTGGGTTGTTTTGTTTTGTTTATTTTATTTTCTTAAGATGGTCACACTCTTTGCTTAAACCTGCAGCTTACACCAACAAACTGTCTTATCAGCATATGTCAGGGTGCTCTCTTCACTATCCCTAACTCATCAAGGAGACATATTAAGCTCCAAATTGAGGTAGGGAAGAGAAGCAGCCTTTGCATAATACAAGCTTCATGGGCTCAGACTGTAACAGCTCAGCGTCATTCTGATGATGTCAGACGATTCCATCCATAAAAAATAAAAAAAACTCTTGACCAGTGCCTTATTTGTAAAAAGTAAGTGTCAGGGCTCTAATCAGGAGGCCTCTGCAGCTTGCACAAGCCATTGCCAGCGTTGCCAATGACTACCTACACAACTACTAACCAGCACATTGCTACAAGTGTGACAATTCAGACTGTTCCATGCCCCCAAACCTATAAAGAAGCTACAAAGCTAATACTTGGGCAACAAGTATTGGTTGTTTTTAATGCATATGAATAAATAAATAATTTTAGGTCTGCTCATCTCTAAATTATACAAACAGCGCCACCATGTAGCAACTGTCATAAATGCCGGTGCCGACAATTAAGTGCCGGTGCCGAGCACCGAAAACCTATGGCTCGAATTAAGCACTGCTCTGACTCCCCTTCCTGATGCCTTTCTTGACGCTGATCACAGAAAAAAATTTGCATTTGTAGATGTATTGAGCTTCAATACTGCTCTTGCAGGCAAATGTGCAGGTAAAGAGTTATTTTGCTATATGGTATGGAAGCCTTTTAGAGGTAAAAATAATTATAGATTAATTTTAATTTGACTTAACTTGCAGGAATCTTTCCACTCTTCAAGTAACCCTTACGAACATCATAACTGCATGAGTAATGACAGATTGAAAAAGCCCCAGTCAGTGGTTGAAAACAGTATCTGGCTTCTGCTTCTCACTAATAGTCTTGCCCATCACCCTAAGTTAAAAATAAAGCATTAACCATTGATGCAAAATTGATGGGAGAAAAAGCTGCTCATCAAGTGGCTGAATTGTACATCGTGAAACCTGAAACACTGTTCTCAATCCCGGCTTCTTCGCTTGACCAAATCGTGTGATCTCAGGTAGTTCTTTTATCTCGCCATGCTTCGTTTTTCTTCATTATTCTGTATTAGAGCATCTTCAAATTTATGAGTTCTGGATGGGTGCTGTACAAAAATCTCTTGCCTTTACTATACGATGTTGCTCTAGGTATAATAACAACTTGCGCCACATTTGAGCTGCGCGTGACAACTGACTTGCCAATTGGTTAACTACTGCCATTTTTGTTGGTGGGGAGGAAGGGGCATGAATATATTTTTTTAAATGATCACTTCTAATAAATGTCCCTCCATGTGCTGATATAATCTAAAATACTAAGGTGAAACACTTCCCTTTGTTAAAGAAATACATTTGCTTGAACTTTGAAAAGACTTTAGCATATTCTTACATGATGTTTCTTGCACAATTTACATGCCTAGTATTGTAGGGTAAGTAGTCCAGGAGACCAGGTAGGATGAATTGTAGAGGATTTATTGAAGAACAAAGCAAGTAGTAATATTCCTGCTAGGATGAATTGTAGAGGATTTATTGAAGAACAAAGCAAGTAGTAATGTTCCTGCCTCAGCAACCGCCCTTGCTAGAATGATCAGAATCTGGAACCACATTGATTCTACTATGTGATTCCAGGTTCCAACTCATCCCCACACGAGACAGAAGCAACAATGAATATAACATATCTCCTTTTCTTACGGAAACAAAAGAAACACAAGAAATGAAAAGCACAGCTCAATACAGGATAACAAAGAAGTAAAAGTTGATGCATACAATAATATAGCACGTAGAACAATCAAAGTATAATTGGCATTCTACAATGACAAACAAAGTAATCACTAGGAAAGAAAACTAATACATCATAAAATCATCATACTTTCTGGGCACATAGCGTTGCCGTGCAGAGCGTATGCTCTCCTGAACAGTATTACTTGGAAGAACATTCTTATGGCCAACGGAACTTGAAACAGTCCTACTTGAAACCAACTCCCTAGAAATATCTTCTTTAAGAGCAGTAGAACCAGAACCAGAATCACTACCACTACCTCCTTTCGAATGCAAGGCAATTCTTCTAAAGTTCCAACTTTGTCCATTCTCCAATACGATATGCCACCTATGCACTTCTTTGACTTTAAAAGGTTCTGAAAACTTGTTAACGCCAAATTCCTTTCTACCCAACTTGATCTTGACCAAATCGCCGACCTCAACTCTACCTACCTTACCCTTGTAATAACTGGAAGACTTCCTAAAACCTCTCTTCAAATAACCACTGAGGAACCATCTTGGTCTTTGGAACCCTACCCCGCATACGTTCAAAAGGAATGGCATTGGTGACGCTATGAACAGTGGTATTATATGACCAAACTATCTCCTCCACAGCACTGCGAACATCACGTTGAGCTTGCACAGCCAATTGAATAGTACCAACCTATTCATACGCTCCACAATACCGTTGCCTTGCGGATTGTACAAAGATGTACACATATGCTTAATTCCATGATTAGACAAAAACAACCGCATGGAAGAAGAGGTCAATTGAGTACCATTATCTGTTAACAAAATACAAGGAAAACTTTCTTTCAAAAAAATAGATTTGAGTTGCTTAATAACACTTTCAGTTGTAATATTTTTCATGAATTCAACACACATCCAATGTGAGCACACATCCACCAACACCATGGCAAAACGACAATCTCCAGATAAGTAGTCCATTGGACCAATAAAGTCCAAACAAACCTTGCCCCAAGGCAAATCTTTATCACCTGCAATGGAACCTTGAGCACGTGAATCAATCTTTAACCTCTTCTCGCTCTCTCTGCATAAAGAACAGTTCTCAACCCATCTTCTAACGTCTTCATCCATTCCAGGCCACCAGAAATTAACTTTCAAACGTTTATCAGTCATACTCTGACCAAGGTGACCCTCATGTGCCAAAATAAAAAGTCTCTTTTTAAGAGAATTAGGAGGTATGAACCGTTCACCTCTCATCACCAAGTCATCAGAACTACCGAAACTAAGTTCCTCTTGTACTTTCACAAAGTTACGTAAGGAAGGCTTCACATCACCCTCCCTTTTCCAACCAAGGCGTATGGCACTAATCAATTCACCAATATCAAGGTCTTCAACAACAGCTTGATGCCACTCATCTTTAGAAATTGAACTGAAACCACCTGAGAAAGCATCATCAAAATCAGCAACCACACGCACATTCTCATTATTAAAATCAACACAGTCTTCAGATTGAATAGGTAGATGGGACAAGCAATCCGCTTGTACATTTTTCCAACCAGAGATTTGTTGCAACGCCAAATATTGTAGGGTAAGTAGTCCAGGAGACCAGGTAGGATGAATTGTAGAGGATTTATTGAAGAACAAAGCAAGTAGTAATGTTCCTGCCTCAGCAACAGCCCTTGCTAGAATGATCAGAATCTGGAACCACATTGATTCTACTATGTGATTCCAGGTTCCAACTCATCCCCACACGAGACAGAAGCAACAATGAATATAACACCAAGCAGTGTCATGGCTGTGCACAGGCTCTTAGAGCCAAGCCAGGCAACTCTACTTCTGCTATCCCTGTAAGTTTGTTGACTTACCCATCTCTTCCTAATAGTATGGAGAAGTCAGTGTTCTCAATCGATCATATTTGCAGCAATACAAGGTAAGTCATGATCAAAGACGATAGTGGCACCTGGATAATCTTTAGAAATCTAACATAGAAAAACCGTGCTGAAAACACAAATCCTTGCCACAATTTTTGAAAAGTTTTCTTACAATTGGTGAACCACAAACAGTCTTAAGTAGTGTAGGGCTTTGATGTCACACCATGAAAGTATTGTAATAATTTTTTATTGTCTCTTCCGAAACTTTGGATTTTAAACCAATTCTTGTGAAAAGTGTGCTATACATGTGCCATTTGGATCCATATTTCAGTATTTTGTAGGTTTTGGGTGTGTGTGTGTGGGTGTTGGGGGGGCAGAACACTCCCCTCACTAAGCCTTTGAGAGAAACTTAGGTTTGCTTGCTTTTCTTGCTCTGTTAAACTCGAGGCCCCGAGGTACTCATTTACACCACACAACTTTCAAAGTTCACAAGCCACCACTGCTCTGTGGAGAAAAACAAAAGCAAAGGTCACTGATTTTGAATATGTACTCCTACTTTCCTATAGTCTATGTAAGCTACCTCTAGAGACTTCGGTACTTTAGTGACTGTACATATGTCCCCTTTAAGTGTGACGCACAGTGTTGGCAATGGCCCTTTATAGGGTGCTTTCCCTTTCCTTTTTGCTTATGTCCCTTCTGGTTTTCCATTGTTCTAGGTGCTAGCCTTGGAAATTTGAGTGCTTTGACATAGCCATTTAGTGCCATTTGTGCTTGTCATGTACATACTGGTGATTGGTGTATAGATGATTGGCTGATTTAAGTTAGCTCTATGTCCTTTGTCAGGTGGTAAGACATATACCTAGGGCATGTAACTCAAATGCTACTGCTTGGGCTTGCAGCACTGGTTGTGCCACCCACCGAGGTATTTATTGAAACATACCACAGGTTTGCCATGGCGGAGTCTGTGTGTGCAGGTTACCGTTACTCAGCTTGGCATTTAAAATTTGCTTTCCGAGGTTCTGCATGTCTCTTGCTATATCTTAGTACTCCCTGGGGTAGGGTACGGTGTAGGGAAGAAGTAAGGCATGTGCATGTGTGCGCTACATGCCCTAGTAGTGATTTCCACCAGATGGTGTGTTCAGTACTGTGAGGCTTGCTTCTTGCACTGATTGACATGGGTATCTATAGAAAGGCTACTGAGCTGTATGTCCTATGTGCAGATTAGTACCAGTATGGTGTTTTTTATCAGTGGATTAGTAATGACAAATCCTCTCCGGTAGTTGGAGTGAATTTAACATTACTAATGTGGAAATGCCATTTTGGCAAAATAGGACATTTCAATACTCTCTGTGTGCCTGTCAGCCTGTCTCCAACCACATCTGGGTGCTGGGGAGACAGCTACATCTGTGCCTTCCTGATAGACAGCCATAAACTATGGGAACTCAAGGGAAACTTCAGACCTCTGACTCTGAGGGGCCTTCCTGAGATGGATAAGAGTGGGTGTAAATTGAACCTGTATTCCAAGGGGCAGGGTCCTGGCCCCATAAAAAATATTGTTCAAGCTTCCCAGGGTAGGATGGCAGGCAGGACTATATTTAGAGGGGTCTTGTGCATTTCAAAGATAGCCTTTTGAAACTGATCTCATCTTCAAAGGCATTGTGGGCATAACTATTGGGACTCCGTCCTCAGGGGTTTAAAGAGGCTTTTGGGGATTGGAACCATACTACGCTGGTTCCACACTGGGATATCGACAAGAGAAACCATTGAGGAAGGTGGAGATTATCCACAGACTAGTGGTGGCCTAGGTCTTGTTGTGCTCCAGGAGGAGGACTTTTTTTTTTTTTTTTTTTGTCCTCATATATGCCACCAGAATATGTGTGCTCTAGGTGGGCCCCACTGTTGCCTCTTATACTGTTGTTTTTCGAGTCCGCCCTGGAAACAGTATCATAGCAGACAGGGATCCCCAGAGGTAGGCTGCTTTCCTTATCCTACTCCTCCAGGCCTATTTTAGGCACCCTAGGCCTGGAAGAGGACAGGACCGACACAACCTCTGGCATAATCACAGGACCGCTCACCTATTTATCCAGACCATCAATTTAGACCAGACATTCTCAGTGTTAGCACTAGTGCCAGCCAGATCCATTTTGCATACTTCCATTATATATTTCAAGCATGCTGCAAATCTCGGAGGAGACACCGACTTCCACTCCATACAAATTTGTCTCCTTGCAATAGCTATTATGTAAAAAATAAACTGAGTATCCAAACTATTGATATTGTAGTCTTTCAACAAACCAAAAAAGATGAGTCGGCGAGAACAAATAATGGTTGTTGAAAGTACATCACCCACAAAATCCGTAATCGCTTTCCAATAGTCTTGAATAAGTGGGCATTCCAAAAAGATATGGATATCATCAGCTGCGTTATAATTACAACGGGGACAGTAATAGTTGTTTCGTGTGATCTTATGCAGCTTGGCCGGTGTCCAATAAACTCTATAGGCCGTAAACAAGTGGTTGCGTCTTAAATTGGCTGGTTTAATTAACCTCTGGGAAATAAAAAAGGAATCTAGCCATCCTTTGCTGACCACTTCAGGTGGCTCAGATATACAGTTTCCCCATAACTTTATTATCTCCGAATGCATTTTACTCTCCTCTTCCTTAATCATCAAATTGTACCAGAATGAAAGCTCTTTTACCCATTTCCCCTCTCTACCAATTGCATCAAGAATATCTGTATCTTTCTCCCTTTGCATATTTTGACTGGACCACCAGGCGGATAATTGGTAGTATTTAAACCTTGTCACCTGTCCATCTGTGAGTTGTACTAAGGTATTCCAACTTACAAGGCCCAAGTCTGCCCAAAGATCCCCCCATTTTTTTAACCCAGCTGTTTTCAAGGGTTGTGACAATTGGTCCTGAAGGCATTGAGGAGTGCCAGGAGAGTCCCATAATGGGGAGTGTGTATGGTAATAAGGAATATCAAATATTTTCCTAATGAACCCCCAATTTTTTAGTGCAGTCTGTAAGATTTTAAGTCGAATTTTTTTTTAAAATTTCTGGTCTCCAAACTTAAATAAAAAATAATCGTGGTCGTGAGGTAAATCAGTTAATAAAGCTTGAAATAGGCGCCCCTGTGATGATGCATCTAACTCATTTGCAAGAAGCCTAAAGTTTTTGAAGTGAAATGCGTGACAGTATGACAAAAGATCGGGGAGTAGCGCCTCCTATTTGTAGACCCCTCCTCAATTTCTTCCATGCAATTCTTGTTGACTTACAGGCCCATATAAAAGATCCAATTTTACCCTGTAGAGTATTAATGTCTTTCAGTGAAAATGATAAGGGGATGCTGTTAAATAGAAAAGTCAATTTTGGGAGGATTGTCATTTTAATGAGGTTAACCCGACCGTATATGTTTAGTGGCAGATTACCCCATCTTATTAAGGTTTTATTGATATCTTTAACCACCTTTTGCCAACTGAGTGATGTAATATCATTTATTGATTGAGTTAGGTGGATTCCCAAGTACCTCATGCTTTGTTTTGCGCCCGATATATATGTGTTATTATTCCATCCCATAATCTCCGTTTTCTCCTTATTTATCTGGTAACCAGACAGTCTCCCAAATTCTTCCGATAAAAGAAATAGCCTTGGAATAGCCACCGAGTGATCCGAGGTGTATAAAAGAAGGTCATCTGCGTACAACGCCACCTTCAGTGGCAGATTTCCAAGCTGGAATGGTTGAATAATATTGTCCTCTCTAATCCCACAAACAAAAGGCTCCATATAAACGTCAAACAAAAGGGGAGACAAAGGACAACCCTGCCTGGTACCTCGAGATATGTCGAACCACTCAGATAAAATTCCATTAACTAAGACCTTTGCCTTCGGATTGTGATATAAGGATTTAACTGCCTCTATAAACGTTTGAGGGAACCCAAAAGCCGCCATTGTCGCCCATAGGTACTTCCAATTTACCTGATCAAAGGCCTTGGCCGCATCTATGGCAACCAGGGCCAAAGGGAGATTTTTAACGTTAGCGTAGTCTATGGCCCCTATTGCTTGAAATGTTAATTCGTTTAACTGTCTCCCTGGAATAAAGCCTCTCTGATCAGGGTGAATTATAGATTTTATGACCTTCGATAGTCTAGTGGCTAGGATACCGGAGTAGATCTTCATATCTGTATTCAACAATGAGATAGGTCTATATGACTCTATTCTTTTTTAATCTTTATTTGGTTTTGGTATGAGCGTTATAATGGCTTCTCCCCAGGAGGAAGGCGTGGAATAACCATGAATCAATAAAAGGTTGAAGAGTTCGCGTAATGGAGTTATTAGTTGATCTTTGTTGTCCGAATAGATCTCCACTGGCAGCCCATCTGACCCTGCAGCTTTCCCTTTTTTCATTTTCTTTAATTGACCTAAAATTTCCCCTTCTGTTATCTCACTTTCCAGATATACTTTATCGGTTTCAGACATTTGAGGCAGATGTTTTGTTACCAACCAGGATTCTAAATCTTCCCCCTTAGGATCTTTGTCTTCCGTATAAAGACTCCTCATAAAGGACCTTGCTTCTTCTCTTATCTCTAAATCTGTTTCTATCAGATCTCCTGTCTGTCTTTGTAATAAGACTTTAATGTTATTTCTAGTTCTCTCTTCTCTAGCTTTCCAGGCGAGGAGGGCTCCACACTTTTCTCCATACTCAAAGTTTTTTAATCGACTAGACTCCCATTTTTCTTTGAGAATTCTCTCATCAGACACTTTTAACTGAAGCTGTAGGTCAAAAAGTTCCTTCTCTAGCAAATGTGCTCTGCTGGAATTCTTTAAAACGGCATTTTGTAGTTCAAGATCTTTTCTTATTATTGCTGCCAGGTCTTCCCTTCTTTTTATTTTTATACTCTTTCTCTTATGATACATTAGAGAGCTCAAAACACCCCTCAGGTAGGCCTTGTAAGTTTCCCATACTACCTGGGAGGAGGAGGATCCTAAGTTTATTATAAAGAATTCTAGTGTTTTATCTTTAACTTCTACTTTTATCTGATTATCTAATAAAAGTGATCTCTCCAATGTCCACCTTGGTTTTAATGGGGTTATATTTAGTTCAATTGCCAATTCCAGAACAGCGTGGTCTGATAACCCTGTAGGCGTAAAGGAAAGGTAGTTGATATCCTTGAGAAGGTGTTGATCAACTAAAAAGTGATCTATTCTAGAATAGTTCTTGTATTTTTTACTATAAAAAGTGAAGCCTGGTTGAGATCTATACTTTTTCCTCCAGACATCTACTAGAGTAAAGTCTTTCATTAAGGCATCTAAGATGGCGAGTGACTTTGAGGGAGCCTGGTATTTAGCCCTAGAGGTTCTGTCTAATTTTTTATAAAAAACCAGGTTGAAATCGCCGCCTAGAATTAGAGGACCAGTTGTCGTAAATAATGCTAGTTCGAGTTTGGACAGCGGAACTGGATTGTCCTCATTTGGGCCATAGTATACTGCAATTGTATATGGGATGGTTAGAATATATACTTCTGCGATTAACCATCTTCCCGATTGATCTGTCTCAAAACTTCTCAGGCTAATCCCTCTATTTGCTCGAATTATGATGGAAACTCCCCTTGTGGTACCTGATTGCCTGGAGCTAATTATATCTTGAACCCACCTAAACTTCTTAAAGAGAGAATCGCATATCGCTGCTTCCAAATGTGTTTCCTGTAACATTATGATTTGAGCATCTGAATTTCTTAGAAATTCACAAATTCTATTCTGTTTTGTTTTTTCCCCTATACCATTAATGTTCCATGACAGGGCCTTAAGCTTATATGAATTAATCATGAGTCTAATGTATGCTTGTACCCACCCATCCCTTTATGCATCAAACACTTATTTATATATGAGGATTTTTTTTTCCCTTTCTCCTGACCCCCCCCCCCCATTGAACCCTTCCCCCCTGAGGAACCCCCCCCTACATACCTGGCGATGACTTCGCCTTTTGGAGCAACCAAGTAGTGCCCATGACCAATTTACTGTATTTTAGCGAGACAAAGTAAGTCACAAATAAATCATCATGTCCCCCTGTTTTATCATACAGCCTGCATATACAACAATTTACTTTCTCAAATTCCCCTCCACCATTCCACCATTCCTCATTTCTTTTTTTTTTTTTTTCATTTTATTATTATTATTATTATTTTCTTCCTTGAAGTAGTCATCTTATCTGCCCAGTTCTATAGCTCTTGCTCACTCTTTATTCGATCTAAGAGATTATCGACCTCCTCTGGCTGTGTAAAACTATATGTCTTATTTTTCCACATAATCCTGCGCATAGCCGGGAATCTCATCTGGACATGCGCTCCCAGTGACCTTAGATCCGGCATTCTAGTGCCCAGTTCCCATTGTCTTTGTGCGGTTCTTGCGCCAATGTCGGACCTGATGAGGTAAGAACTGGACTTATAACGTAAGTCTGTTTTCGCAAGGGATCTCCCTAGAATAAGCTCCTTAACATTGTATGTCTGAAAGTTTACCAGTATTTTCCTAGGTGTTTTCCTATCCATACGCCTCTTGTAAGGGTCTCTATGTACCCTCTGGATCTCTGCCTCTAAATCTATATCCGGGCGGTCTTTTAAAACACAGTCTCTGAGGAGTTTACAGACAAATCCCTTTAGGTCCTCCAACTCTTCCCCTTCCGGTATTTTCAGGATCCTTAAGTTGTTCCTCCTAGCTTGGGTCTCCAGCCGTTCAATGTCCATAGCCAATGATTTATTCTGGGCTTTAAGATGTTCTATGTCCTTTTGATTCCCGTGTACAGTTTTATTCAGAGCAGCAGCCCCTATTTCAAGATTCCCTGTACGCAGAGTGACCTCTTCTAGTTTAGATTCTAACACATCAAATCTGTCCTTTATTGTTTTTTGATTAGCTTCCGATATCTCAAATTTCAACATCATATCACTTCTCAAGGATCGAAAGAGATCCCCTAGCCGGTCACTCTCGCGCTCACTTGAGTCCACAGAACTCCTCCTTATTTCTAAATTTATTTGAGCAGAATCTGAAAGATTTCCATTGCTTACATCCACACTCCTGGTCTCCTCTCCTGGCTCCTTAGGACTGCTTAGAACAGGTTTAGCCATTGCAGCCTGACTCTTGGGTCTAGTGTCTGGATTTCCCCCCACTTTATCTGCAGGGGGTGCTTTATTTAAATTAGCAGAAGCACTTATTCCCTCCCCAGCGTTTTCCATATTTCCCAAGTTTTCTAGAGCCTCGTAACGGTTTTTTGAGGGTATGATGCCAATGTCCCCCTCCAACGGCACTGAAGAGCGCTTAGCCTGATCAAGGACCTTAAACAAAGATTTTAGGGATGGAGTGCTTTTCACTGCTTGGCCCTCATGAGATATTCCTTTAGATTTTTTAACTAATGTAGTCCTTTTCTTTTTGCTTTTGCAGGGGGTTAATGGCATAGGTCGCTCCCTTTCTTCAAATTCTAACGCCCCTTTCTCTTTTAATTCCACCCTCGATCTCAGCTGGTACCTGTTTCTTCTTATTGGAAGAATATCTCCCTGCTTTGCATGTGTTGAGCTAATATTAACTGGCTTGGTGTTCTTAGCTGTAGCAACTTGCGTCAATTTTTGTCCTCCTAGCTCAGAATATTTCAACAGTGCCGACTCTTGTGCTGGAACTTCAATATTCTTGTATGCTGTGGGACCAAGCAGCGTTTGATCCATGCAACCCCACCTTCCAGTACTGGATCCGTGGGTCACTACCACCTTACTCCCCCTCTCCTCACACCTTATCAGTAAAGAGTAGGGCCTCTTTCTCACAGGGTCCGGTTTGGTTGGCTGTTGCTCAAGTGTATGTGTCACCAAACTTCCAAATTTAAGTTTAAAAAGGGCGGAGCGAAATCTACTCCATAGGCATCGTCGGCGTTCCTCCAGCGTGGATACTAATAAATGCAGGTCCGTGAGGGCCCTAGCACTATCTTTTTTTTTGTACGTGTTCCAATAATCAGACCAGCCTTAACCACCTGCTGCCTCAATAAGAAAATAATGTGGAGCAATTTGTGGCTTCTGACTCAAAATGGTGTATTATTCTACTCCTGGGACTTACTTTTATCCCCCCATGCATGCCACCTTACCGCTGGTTGCTGATTGCTACCCTCCGCTTTTAATTTCACTGCTCGCCGATCTAGAAACACAAGTGGAGCTGCTTGGCCTGACCGGCCCCTCCGTAGCCTCTGCCGGCAGCCGGCAGCGTTCTCCGATGAAGGCGTTTTCCACTCACGCCGAGCACAGCTGACTCAGAGACCCCGTATGCGCAGGTCCTAGCGCCGCCTGCTGCCGCGCCTCCTAGGTCGGGCCGTTAATCCTCAGTGATCCTCGAGGTAAGGAGACAAAGGAGCCGGGTTTAGCTAAAACATTCTGTGATTGCAGGAAAGAAGTGCCTCTACCGCTCACCTGGACGGGGGGAGGCTTGCGCTCTCTCGCTACTTGCTACCGCGCTGCGTTCATTCGGTCATCAGGGGACGCCTTGGTGCTGCCGCGACCGGCTCTCAGCCCGCCGCCATGTTCCCCATGGGCGTGTCCACCCTTCCAGGAGGAGGACTATCACTTTGTGGATTTTGCCTGGATGTTGATGGACTGCAGCTAATTGCCAACTGTCATGGCCCAGGTCCCTGAGCACTCTCCAAGGGCCAGTTGTCTGGCCTTCTGTCTACGAGATCCCAGGGAGAGAAATGATTTCCCTGTTTCCATGAGATTGTAAGGACTGCACAGGGTGCAGCAGAAACAGGTGGAAGATATGGTCGCTTGGGACAAATACCATCCTGATGTATGGAGTCATCACACTGTGCAGAGGAGTGGTGTGCTCATAAAGATTAGAGGCCCATCTTGGGTGCTGTAACATGAGGATTTTGTGGAGTGCTGCGGAAGTTTGCTGAGTCCGAGAGACCTGTTCTTGCAACTGGAAACCTGTGCTAGCTTGCACTTCGTAGCGTGTGGTGCCTGAGGGGTGTTGGGGGATGTTTGCTGGGTACATGGGTCCCAAGCCCGAGGCTTGGACTGTCTCAGACCTCCAGATCGGGAGGATGACAGTCACTGACATTGGAGCCTCAGTCCGAGTTCACCAGCTCCCACCCCCCAGACCCACGCCACAAGGTACTCTGTTGTTGGTAACATCAGGATTGGACCTGAGGGGCCTTGTTGTGCCTTGTGTGCACCCACAGCTGGCTGCCTGGAGCAACTGCGGCCCGCACCTTTGCCTGGGGGAAAATATTTCTCCAAATTAGAAGCATACCAGCTTCCGGTGTCACCGTCTTTGCCTACGTGGGGGATAGTAATCCCACACTCTTGTAGGGGCTGCTGGGTGCCTTGATGGCCAAATTCTGCTTTAGGCGGTCCCGACAAGCTAATCAAAGTGTCGCCAGCTGGTGAAATGTGTAGCATTGGTTGGTCTAGTTTGACTGGCTAAGAAACTGGGTCATGAGGCATAGTAAAAACCTGTGATTTCTTGACCATTACAACTGTACGAGTATGTAATATTTGGGAATGTCATGGTTTATGCTAATGTGAAAGCTGGAAAGCTGAATACCTCTGAATAGCCTGCATATATGTTTCTGTAGGGGGTTTTAAAGTAGGTGAGTGGCGCTCAGGCAGGTAACGATGCAGGGTTCTAAGGGAACGAAGAACAAATGCTTCACGGTGCTGCCAGGTCAGGGGAAGACCCAAAACACCTGTTTAAGTTATGAGCTAAGAGCCCATAGCAAAACAAACATAAAACAAGTTCTAGGCCCACAAATATAGTATACAGTTAATACAGTAGCGAAATTATAATGTAGTCGACACCAGTGGTTCCATGAAAGTTGTTTTATGCAAGAAATGTTCGTAAAAGAAAACAACGCCAGCCGACACGTGTTTCGTCAACAGGTCGCTACCTGTGACTCTTCAGGGCTGAAAAGTACGTTTTGCCGGTATCAAAGCACCGTTGATAATTCCAACCTGGTATCGGGGTACAATAACGAGCCACGGCTAGGGCCGTCAGAAACAAAGAATGCCACACGGGCGGGTGCGAATTGGTGGGGCCTGAAGGTGCAGGGTTGTTTTATATATGTTTCTGTTGTTTTTGATTTGGGGGGGGATTGCTTGTATCATGAATACCTTGGGTGAAAGGTTGCACATGGGTTTAATTCCCGTTCAAGGCTGAGGGGACAACGGAGCAAGTGATTTCCTGTGAAGGGTTCATGCCATTCTGCTGCTAATGGAAGAGTTCGACGATTGCATATAACTGTAAAGCATATATCCAATGTGGATGTCATTTTGATTTCCATGTGTGTGTAATACAATCACCAATGTTTTATATATACGATGTGGAGTCTTTTTGTAGTGCACTCAGTGTGTTGCAAGTGTAGTGCTGTGCCAATACTTTACACTTTGACCCTGAGGACTGCTGTGTGCAAAGCTCCCAAGGGTGAACACAGGTTATCGGGCAAGTGTATAATACTCATCCTATCTACGACGAAGTTGCTGGGTCTAACACACAGGACATGGCCTATTGAATGAAAGGAAATTAAATGGGGAGGACAATGTGAATAACTGAATGCTCACTAAAGCGCTTTGCCTTTAATGCCCTCTGTGTTCCAATACATACTTGCTTTAATTTTCTTCTTTGCCATCGGAATACTGAGGGTCACTGGAATGCTGGCTAATTCAATGTCAAAAGCAACAGGTTAAAACACACAATGCTAGTATGAAAAGCCATGCATGACAGGGATGACTCCTCCGCTAAGGCGGAGGAGCGTTGCCCCACTGCTCTTAGAGCAGGAAAAATACAAATAAAATGAGAATAGCCTTGCTATTATAATTTCATTTTTCAGAGCTGCAGGGATGGATTAGAGTGGGCAGAGCTGGTGCCACAGAGGGAGGAGTGGTTTATGCACCTAAGTGCACATGACGGTTTGACCGGCCATCTTGGGCCGGCCAAACCATCGTGTGCACTTAGCATGTCCCAACCGAGGTGAAGGTGAAGCGGCAGCAATAGCTTTCCCGTATTCAAGGGTTATTTGGAACAACGACGGCAGATTGACTTAACGCCGCGTGTCCAATTACCGAATGTCAGCGAGTATACCAAAGCTACCGCCTCACGTTTGCTACCTTTTAAAGAATCATAAGGACGTCGTAAATACAAACAAAAAGGAAAGAAACACTTTTTATCCCACGCTGAAAGAGGGTATAATAGGCGAAACCACAAATCAGATTGGTGAAACAAGGGAGGCAGCAAAAAAGCGCAACCCAGGCAAGCACGAGACATAGGAGGTGATACAGCCTAAAAAAACCCTATAAAGGAGGATTAACAGAAAAACCAACACAAATATGAGAATAAGAGACAAAAATTTGTTTTGGTCTTGATAAAGATGGGAGCATACATTACATACCATCTAAACGCTTGGGGCACACAATTCAAGGAACAACCCTATTCGATCAAATGTTGAAGATATTGTAATATTGATTGTTGGGTTTTTTGTATTCACTGTTCCAGAATGTGTACAAGTATTTGACAAGGGGTTAGGTCAAACTACTATATTGTCTCTTTTTTCTCTCTTTTCATGCTGGTCATGAGAAGGAGTAGGAAAACTAGTGTGGTAGAGTTTCTCTATGTATGAGTTATAATATTTATGCACTGTTATAATTTGCTGTATTGACATGAATTGTTTTTTACATGTATTTTAAGAATTGTTTCTCTGTTTTATGTAGAAAGATGTGTATATTTCATTTTTAACCTTTTGAATAAATACAAATGAATATTCTAATTTGATATAATGAACTTATTAATTTGACTACTGTATTGATATTTCCATTTAAAAGTCACGGGAATTGTGTTTTTTCTTTCACTTAGCATGTTCTCCACCAGGCTGTAATACACAGCCTGAGTGGAAAACATGCCCATGCTCCCAGTACCCATCTGAGCACCAAACCACGGCGCTCAGACCAATCACAACGCTGCATTGCAATGTTATGTTTGGCTTTGGGGAGCCTGTGTGCTTCTTGGACTCATCAGCACAGCAACGACGGAGGAGAGATGGAGGCGGCCGTGAGGAGGTAAGTGTTTTTTTAAAATATACTTTGTCCCCCACCCCACCACCCTATTTCCTGCCAGCCACCACTGATGCACAATAATGAATGATTCTCATACACACACTTCCAAATAAAAACATTCATGATAATGGCGTCAGTGGCATCTAACCTTGTTTCATGCGGAATGATGCTTAAATGGTAGCTGGTACTGAAATTACGAACCAAAACACACAGCTTGACTTGGATTGGTATGCCGTGCTGGAATCTTGTTTCTCACAAGGAAAATCATAAGAATCACACATACAACTGAGAAGGATTCTCTGTAAACATTCAGAATCATTCTCGACTAACTTCACACTGAACAAGAACTGCAACTCGGATGAGTAAGTGCATAACAAAGGCTAGTCTCTTTTTTTGAAACTATAGAGATTCCTTCCACTAGCCACATTTATCACTTTCTTTTGGTAAACTTGAAATAAATCAATTTGACACCCTTGCCGATTTAGATTAAAAGTTTTTTTGGGCTCTTGAACTTTCACATGCGTAAACTCTAGAATGCACTTTGCATGCACTTCTATTGGATGGCAGTATAATTTCGTTCAAGTGTCATTCCTGTGAGGTGTCAAGAGGCAGAGGTTATCTGTGATCCATTTGTTGGTCTTCATTTGATTTTTCCTGCATATGAAGAGTGCAATGAGGGGGGCGTGGTCTCGGCGCCGCGCAAGATGGCGGCTTAGGGCGTTTCTCCGCCACACCGGACCCTTTCTGAGAAGTTTTGGGTCTTCTCTTCCGGACTTGCACGACCGCATCCGCCATCAACTTCTTTGGGAACATGTTCGCCGTCGGATGAGCACTTTATATTCATCTGCTGCACGACGTTTCAACGTTTCCGCAGCTACTGCGTTTGTTTCACGATGACGCACGCCATTTTGAGGAAAGCCGCTTGTTCCCGTACAAGCGTTTCGAGCTTTCGACAGTGTGCTCACAGGTCATGCAGGTCAGTCACTGTTTGTAGCTTGACGGTTTACTGATTGGGAACATGTTTGCCGTCGGATGAACAGTTTATATTAATCCGCTGCAAGGCGTTTCAACGTTTCTGCAACTATTGCGTTTGTTTCTCGATGACGCCTGCCATTTTGAGGAAAACCGCTGGTTCCCGTACAAGTGTTTCGAGCCTTCGTCAGTGTGCTCTGTAAGAAGACCTACTTTATGAACATGGTATTTCCTCTCTTCCTCCACATTTACTGTTTAACCAATATTTTTTTGCCATTTTACTTCATTGCCAGTTTTTCTTCGACGGCTGAAGGATTTAACTGATTTGTGCCTTCTTAACAGGTCTTGCAGGTCAGTCACTATTTGTAACTTGCTGGTTTACTGATTACTACTACATAATTCCTGCACCATTTGATTTGTGACTTCATTGCTATCATTATCATCGAGTGAACTGTTCACTCCATCAATGGATTGCGCTTTCCAACTCAGGGCGCCACCACAGTTCCAACCTTGCCATATCTGACATCCTCATTTAACATATTCTGTTCTTGTTCATTGTATGACCACTGGTTTTTACCTTTTTCTTCATTTCAACTATTCAGAGTTTTGAAGATGTTTCCATGTTAACATAGTATATCTATATGGATTCCTGATGTTTCTTGGTGCATAAATTCACCCATCCTAAGTGGTCTCATGTTCTGAATATATTAATTTGCTTCTGTCTGTCTGAGCTGCTGAATACTTTAATCATCATTCTACTACTTATCTTCAAGTAAGCTTCTTTGTATGGGCAGACTGCGCAAACCAAAGTTCGTCTTTGTCTCTTCTAAGACTCCACAAAAAACATCCTTCCCAGTCTCTTCCAACGTCTCTACAACTGTGGATAAAATGGCTGGGCTGGCTATACATCGTTCTTCTTCAACACCATCGTCATCAAATAAATCTTCTCCCCCTAATGCTTCCTCCAAACATTTGAAGCAGGATCCTCCATCACCGGACAAACCATCCTCTCCAATTTATATTGAGTTGCTTTTAGAGGAGATTCGTGCTTTGCGCCCTTTTGTAGAAGATACCAGCAGAGACATGCAACTTTTAAAAGATAAATGGGTGTCCATGGATGCCAGAATCTCATCTGTAGAGCAACAAGTTTCAGAGGTTCAATCCAATTCTCAACGTATCTCTTCCTTGGAGAAGTCGGTCCGTGCCCCACACCAACATACTGAGGATTTGAAAAATAGGAACAGACGGAATAATCTTCGCGTTTATGGTCTTCCAGAGTCTTGAGAAGGAGATGACCCTGCAACATTTTTCACCTCTTTTATTTCCAAGCTATTGGACATGCCTCCTACCACTTATCTCAGTATCCAGAGAGCTCATAGGCTTGGTCCACGTTCATCTGACTCACCGAAACCAAGAGGTGTCATTATTCTTTTTTTGAAGTTTACGGATATCCTCTCAGTTCTTTCCGCAGCCAGGTCCAAACGTCAAATCTCCTGGATGGGTCAGACAGTGTTCCTTTCCCAAGATGTCTCTAGTGCCACAGCGTCCAGGAGGACGGAGTTTCTGAATCTTCGTGCACCTCTACGTTCATTGGATGCTAGATATGGCTTGTTTCATCCCTGTATTTTTAAGGTCACCCACCAAAATAAAACTTGGAACTTTCAAGACCCTGGTGAACTAAAGAACTTCATTCATCTCCAGTCTGGTGGTGCCCTGGATACATCCACCTCTTCATGTGGCTGATCATCTCATCCTATATGCTTGCTCATTGTCAAGTTCTCACTACGTCGTCCCTTACCTTTTCTTGAGGAAGACGTAGTAGATCTCGCAGAGACGCAAGTGACCAACACCCCAAGAAACTAACAATAAACTTGACAGATTTTAATCTTACAGCCAAGGTTAAAACTAGAATTTTGGGAGGAGGGCCGGTACTGGACGTTGTGATGTGGTTTTGAGGGCTTGCTGTCGACCTGCGGAACAACAAGTGAGGATATTCAGATGTCTGGCGTTTAAAATCCCTTTTCCACTAGAATTCTTCTTTACGTACAATATCTGTGCAGATTGACAACAGAAGGACTCCTACCTGCGATCAGAGCTGCTCTATCTTAGTCCAGTATTTCTTGTCTTGTGGTGTCGGGAAGTTTCCAGATGTTCGGGTCGGTGGTTTCGGGATTTGGTGGAATGTATTCCTCTATTCCTTTTGCAAATGTTTTCATTTGGCGTGCCTTTGCATTTCTTAGAAGACTTGTGTCTTTCCCAGGATAGACTGTGGTAAATGAAGGAAAGGGAAAAAACACAAGGCACCAGAACACACCTATTTGTAACCCCCGTTTTTCAAGACAGATTAGCATAGAACAAATAAAATAACATCCAAATACAATTCTTCTTGTAAAGAATGTCTCTAAATAAAACCACTTGTAATTATTAGAACTCTGTCTATAATCCGAAGTCTTTCTTAATTGTCCTTTGCAAAATAAATGTCAGTCTCAAGTCTGAATTGGCTTTCTTGCGTTGGGCGCCTGTAAAGTCTAAACTCAAAAACACTTAACTTGTTTTTTCCTTGTTTCAGCAGGTCCGGCGCGAAGATTCCTTGTCCCAAGTCTTGCCGGTGAGCAGAGTTCCTTCCTTCAGGGTAGGTCGCCGCGAACACACTCCTACGCGACCTCTCTCGAAGCTGGCAGGAAGGCAAAGCAGCTTCTGGAAACCTGGGTGCGGTTTAAATAGCCGACCGCACCCAGTGGAGAGCGTGCGCACGTAACGTTTAGGAGCCGCAATGAGAGAGAAGCACTCTAGCGGCTTTGAAATGCAGGCAAGTACAAGCTGCCCTGATGTGCGCGCAACTTGAGGAAACAAAATGCAATTCACTAGTAACAGATGACTGGCTTCAGATCAAAACGCATTTTAACCAGTTAAGAAACGAGCAAAGCAGGAAAATACCATGTAATGGCAATACAGTATAATACAGTAAGCACACCAATACATAAATCACACATACCCACATACAGGAGTGCTGGTGCACGGGAAAGGGGTGGGTTTTCCTCAGGACCTAATCAGGAGGAGTCTTGCCTTCGGTGAGAGGTTCATGACAGTACTCCCTCCTCAAGATCCCCCCTAACACCGGTGAAATGGGTCTCGGTTTCATAGGATACCTTTCGTGAAAGGATCTTACTAGTCCGGGAGCATTCTTCAAATTTTCCAAAGGTTCCCAAGATCTTTCTTCGGGACCAAAACCCTTCCAATCCACAAGATAGAAAAGTTTTCCACGCACTCTTTTTGAATTCAAGATGGTTCTCACCTCATATTCCTGATTTCCATCTATTAAAACTGACGAAGGAGGTTGGACAAATCGAGTCTGATGATGAAAAGGTTTGACTAGTGAAACATGAAATACTGGATGGATTAAATATTTTTTAGGGAGGGTCAATTTGACACAGACTGGATTAATAATCTTTTCTATAGGAAAAGGACCGATGTATCTAGGATTGAATTTACGATAACCTTTAATCCTTAAATTCTTTGTACTTAGCCAAACCTTGTCTCCAGGGACATAATCAGGTTGTTTGGATCTATGCTTGTCTGCAGATTTCTTTTGATCTTCTTTGGCTTGTGCTAAATTGTAAGTGGCTAGGTCTTGGATGGAAGACAATTTGGAAACATAATCGGAAACAGCAGGTACAGAACCATCCCTCTTTAAATCAGTAGGAAAACTTTTAGGGTGATAGCCAAAATTACAAAAGAAAGGTGACATTCCTAAGGATGAATGGTTCACATTGTTGTAAGCGAATTCCAATTGACTACGTAACTCGGACCAATCCCCTTCTTCAGTAGGTAACATACATCGAATAAACTGTTCGATAGTTTGATTGGTACGTTCAGTTAAACCATCAGTTTGAGGGTGATAACTAGATGATAACCGGATTTCCATGTTCAAGAGAGAACTCAAATTTTGCCAGACACGAGAAACGAACTGCGACCCCCTGTCCGAAATAACCACCGAAGGAATTCCGTGTAAACGAACTATATTATTCATCAAAAGATGAGCTAATTCCATAGCAGTGGGTAATTTTTTTAGAGGAACGAAATGTGCCATACGAGAAAACTGGTCCACTACAGTTAGAATGGTAGTAAACCCTTTTTTGGTCTCGGGAAGTTCTACAATAAAGTCCAAAGAGATGGTATGCCATGGATGAGGTGGAACTGGAAGCGGAGTTAGTAAACCGCTTGGAGCCTGATGGGTAGGTTTATTCTGAATGCAAACACTACAGGTATCTACAAAAACTTGGACGTCTTTAAACATTGCGGGCCACCAAAAGGTCCTTTTAACTAACTCGTAAGTCTTCACAACACTGGGATGGGCTGAAATAGCTGTGTCATGATGGAAGTGAATGATATCTTTTCTTATTGCCTGTGTGGGTACAAAGATTAAATCATGCATAAAAATCAGATCTTCTCTTATATGACAAAAAGGAAATTATTTTTTCCAATAGTCTAGCCCCTTCTTGTCGATTTCCTTCTTAATTTCGGCTATTATCTCACAAGAGGACAAACTGGCTTGAAATCGAGAGGGCGGAAGAAGGGGCGCTTTCTCTTCAGTGGTTTCAGACATGTCATAACCCAATCTGGACAAGGCATCTGCCTTTAAGTTTTCTTTTCCTGGTCTGAAAGTAATCACAAAGTCATAATCATTAAAAAACATTGACCATCCTAATTGTCTGGCAGATAACGCCTTTACAGATCTTAAAGCCTGCAGGTTTCTGTGATCCGTATAAATTGTCACAGGATGTCGTGCTCCTAACAGGTAGTGACGCCATTCTTCAAAAACTGCCTTAATTGCCAACAGTTCCTTGTCTGCTATAGCATAATTAACTTCAGCTTCGGATAATTTCCTGGAGTAAAAAGCTATGGGGTGCATTTGGCCAGTGTCTTTATGTCTTTGGGATAAAATGCCTCCAAGAGCAAATTGAGAAGCATCAGCTTCGACAATAAAGGGCTGAGAGGGATCCGGATGACTCAAAATAGGTGCTGAAGTGAATTTCTTTTTCAGACACTGAAAAGCTGTTTCTGCTTGTTCCGACCAAAAGAACTTTTCTCCTTTGCGAAGCAACCTTGTGATGGGAGTAATAGTTTGGGAAAAGTCTTGGATAAATCGGCGATAAAAATTTGCAAAACCCAAAAAACTCTGAACCTGTTTTACTGAAGAGGGACTGGGCCAAGAATCCACTGCACTTATCTTTTTTGGATCCATTTCTATTCCCTTAGGGCTGATGACATAACCAAGGAACTCTACTTTCGAGATATGAAACAAGCTCTTTTCCAGTTTCACAAAAAGTGAATTTTCCAGCAGTTTTTGAAGAATAGCGCGAACTTGTTGTACATGTTCTTCGTCAGAGTTGGAGAAAATCAATATATCATCGATATAAACCACACAGCAAACATCAATGAATTCATGCAAGACTTCATTTATAAAAAATTGGAATGCGGCTGGAGCATTGCAGAGTCCGAATGGCATGACTTGGTATTCGAAGAGGCCAAATTTAGTTCGAAAAGCGGTTTTCCACTCATCGCACTTCGGACTCTCACCAGATGATAGGCTCCTCGAAGATCCAATTTGGTATAAATGGTTGCATTTTTCACCTGATCTAATAATGTAGGAATCAAAGGCAAAGGATACCGATTTTTTATGGTAACATTATTTAAGGCTCTGTAGTCAATGCATGTGCGCAATTCACCTCCCTTTTTTGGAATGAAAAAAAGAGAAGATGAAACTGGAGATCTGGAATGCCTTATGAAACCATTTGCAAGATATTCATCTAAGTATTCTCTGAGATGAACATTCTCTTTCTCTGTAAGGGCGTATATTCTACTACAGGGAAGAGTTGCTCCCGGAATTAAGTCTATTCGACAGTCAAAGTCTCTGTGTGGAGGTAGAGTGTTAGCTTTCTTTTTGTCGAAAACGTCCAAAAGATCTGAGTAAACGGGAGGAACTCCCTCTAAAGCCAAAACGCTGGTAGAGTCTGTGCTAAAATCAAAACCCTGGATAACATCACTAGGCCTTTCCAAAAGGAAACACTGATTTGTGCAATGAGTGGAATTAAAAGTTACTGTTTTAGAAACCCAATCTATGATCGGGTTGTGTTGAATTAGCCAAGGAATTCCTAAAATTAGTTTAAACTGAGGGGCATCAATTATGTCAAAATGTATGACTTCACTGTGAATGGGCGAGCAGTCCATCTTAAGTAATTCAGTTTGACTACTGATAGGACCAGAAGTTAGTTCCTTACCGTCTACTGCTTTAACTATCTCTGGATGGTCTTTTTGTATCGCCTTAAAACCTAATCGTGAAAAGTAACTAGTGTCAATGAAGTTGCCTGTAGCTCCTGAATCTAAAACTGCTTCTACCTTTTTAGTTTGAGATAAGGGAAGCAAACTCGTTAATTCTACTAGAATACTGAAATGTTTACAGCCAACAGGTGGAACAGTAGAGGCCAAACTGGAAATTGCACTCGATGAACCGACCTCATCCTTCACCGAGTTCTCTAGTTTTCCGATAGCTCTTGAACTAAAGCTACATCGGAGGACTTAATCCTAGGTTTGTTGGGCCGAGCGGGACAGTCCCTGACAAAGTGACCTGTCTTACCGCAATAAAGACATTGATTCAACTTGCGTCTCTTGTCCTTTTCGTCTTTCGACAAAGGACCCCTGATAGAACCAATTTGCATAGGTTCCGCTGGATCTAGCTTAGGAGGTATATCTCGAGAAACGGAACTTCTTTCTTTCATAAAAAGAAATCTATGATCACTTTTTCCTTTTTCGCCCTTTCTTTCTCCAAGGCGATGATTTAACTTAACTACCAAATCAATGAAATCATTGATATCTTCAGGAGGTTCCAAAATTTGGGTCACCATATCTTTTAAGTCATCTTTCAATCCCCGATAAAAAATAGATATTCTTTTTTCATAAGGCCATTTTGCTTCTAAAACCAGCCGGTTGAACTGAGAAATGTAATGCAATAAATCAGAAGACCCCTGTTTTAAGTTTAGCAACTCGTTATCGGCAGATTGAACAAAAACATGTTTGGCGAATATTTTCTTTAAAGCACGCTGAAAATGTTTTAAATTGTATAAAATGGGATCATCCTTTTCTACCAGGGGTACAGACCAGAGAGCTGCATCTCCCCCAAAATAAGATAGCATAAAAGCTACTTTAGACGAATCATCAGGAAAAGCTGACCTTTTAGCTAAGAAGTGTAAGTGACACTGTTGCATAAAAATAGAAAACTTATTCACATCCCCATAAAACCTTTCTGGCTGAGCTAAGGGGGTAGGTATCGGAGTTATAACTTGAATCTGAGATTGAGACCCTGAACCAGAGGATGGACCCGGAAGGGTTGCTGATTTCACTACAGGCTGTTGTTGAACTGCTGACTGTAAAGCTGACATGTCCCTACGGATGGCTGCGTTTTCTTGTTTTAGGTCATTTAAAACAGCAGCGATATCTTGTAAGGTGACTTGGTCCATTGCGTCTGGGCGAAATAATACTCGTGGGCTTTGCCTTCTGTCAAGTTCTCACTACGTCGTCCCTTACCTTTTCTTGAGGAAGACGTAGTAGATCTCGCAGAGACGCAAGTGACCAACACCCCAAGAAACTAACAATAAACTTGACAGATTTTAATCTTACAGCCAAGGTTAAAACTAGAATTTTGGGAGGAGGGCCGGTACTGGACGTTGTGATGTGGTTTTGAGGGCTTGCTGTCGACCTGCGGAACAACAAGTGAGGATATTCAGATGTCTGGCGTTTAAAATCCCTTTTCCACTATAATTCTTCTTTACGTACAATATCTGTGCAGATTGACAACAGAAGGACTCCTACCTGCGATCAGAGCTGCTCTATCTTAGTCCAGTATTTCTTGTCTTGTGGTGTCGGGAAGTTTCCAGATGTTCGGGTCGGTGGTTTCGGGATTTGGTGGAATGTAGTCCTCTATTCCTTTTGCAAATGTTTTCATTTGGCGTGCCTTTGCATTTCTTAGAAGACTTGTGTCTTTCCCAGGATAGACTGTGGTAAATGAAGGAAAGGGAAAAAACACAAGGCACCAGAACACACCTATTTGTAACCCCCGTTTTTCAAGACAGATTAGCATAGAACAAATAAAATAACATCCAAATACAATTCTTCTTGTAAAGAATGTCTCTAAATAAAACCACTTGTAATTATTAGAACTCTGTCTATAATCCGAAGTCTTTCTTAATTGTCCTTTGCAAAATAAATGTCAGTCTCAAGTCTGAATTGGCTTTCTTGCGTTGGGCGCCTGTAAAGTCTAAACTCAAAAACACTTAACTTGTTTTTTCCTTGTTTCAGCAGGTCCGGCGCGAAGATTCCTTGTCCCAAGTCTTGCCGGTGAGCAGAGTTCCTTCCTTCAGGGTAGGTCGCCGCGAACACACTCCTACGCGACCTCTCTCGAAGCTGGCAGGAAGGCAAAGCAGCTTCTGGAAACCTGGGTGCGGTTTAAATAGCCGACCGCACCCCGTGGAGAGCGTGCGCACGTAATGTTTAGGAGCTGCAATGAGAGAGAAGCACTCTAGCGGCTTTGAAATGCAGGCAAGTACAAGCTGCCCTGATGTGCGCGCAACTTGAGGAAACAAAATGCAATTCACTAGTAACAGATGACTGGCTTCAGATCAAAACGCATTTTAACCAGTTAAGAAACGAGCAAAGCAGGAAAATACCATGTAATGGCAATACAGTATAATACAGTAAGCACACCAATACATAAATCACACATACCCACATACAGGAGTGCTGGTGCACGGGAAAGGGGTGGGTTTTCCTCAGGACCTAATCAGGAGGAGTCTTGCCTTCGGTGAGAGGTTCATGACACTCATGTCGGTTTTTCTTCTTGAAGAATTTTTGCTATTGTTCTCTGTTTAGTTTTTTGCTTTAAATGTTTTGGATACATTTTTAGACTATTAGTAATACCATGAATATTTATGCATGCTTGTTTTGTATTTTATCATGCGTCTATTGTTATCACACTTTTAGATTTACCCTTGGGTTAATTTGTATATTATATTGAATTCCTTTCCCATTGTTATTTCATCTTCTGTTCTCATGTTTGTTCACTGAGTATTTTGTAGTGTAAGTCCCTGTTGTAATTTTTCTTATTGTCATTTACCATTTTATATCCTTCGTAGACTCATGAAGCTCTTCCCTTTGTCCTGCGTGGTTCCTTCCCTGCAACACAGATCCCTGGTATCTCTCCTTGATTCTGCGTTGGTCAACTTGTCAACTTTCCAATTTGTTTTTTGTCCTGGTGCAGTTGGATTTCCTCCCTTTGCAAGGTTCGTCTTGTAGAGTGTCGCCACTTCCCCACTTCCCCATGTTTAATTTTTTCAGGTACGTTGTTTTCAGTCATCCTTTGGATATGTACTGTCTCTTCTTCTACTCTCTTCTTTTCCTCCTTTCTTTACCTTCCTTTCCCTTCCTCCTTTCTTTTCGATCTTGTTTTCTTTTTTCTGACTTCTTGCTATTTTTTCTTTTCGGCTTTATGATGTGTTCATACTTTTTAATAAATCTTAATGCTAATATGTTTACCTTCTTTGCAAATTTAGAGTTATCTTGTAGAATGTAATAGGTTTTAATAATCCTATTAAACGGCGGAGAGTACTTTCTCATTTATCCTCTTATATCCCTGATATTGTTCTTTTACAGGAGACTCACCTTAATGATATTGAATCCCTTAAGTTAAAAAGGAACTGGGTTGGTACCGTTTTCTTTTCTCCCTCTTCTAATAAAAAAAAATGGAGTTGCTATTTTAATTCATAAGAAATTGAAATGTAAAGTATTATTAGAAGAAAAAGACTCGGAAGGGAGATGGCTTTTGGTTAAACTGTTGATTAACTCAATTTCTCCAACTGTATTTAATATTTATGGTCCTACTCAACCTGACTGTTCATTTTGGCCTTTAATTACTAGCAATTGTATGCAACACAAAGATGATTTTTTTTCTTTTAGTCGGAGATTGTAACCAGATCATAGATCCATTCCTTGATCGCAAATCTACTGTTCGCTTCATCCCTCACAAACCTCTTAAGCAATTCTTAAACACTATACTTCAAACACATCTCTCCGACTCCAGGAGACTCACACATCCAGATACTTTGGATTATTCCTTTTTCTCCCACCCTCGTGCTTCCTCCTCTAGATTAGATTATATCTTTCTCTCTCAATCTCTCACTCAAAATCTATTATCCTCTTCTATTGAGCCTATTGTTATTTCAGATCATGCCCCCATTATAACGGATATTGATTTACTCCCACCTCTTCCCAAGCCTTCTCGCTGACGCTTTAATTCTGCACTTCTTACTTACCCCACTTTCTCTAAATTTTTTACTTTTACTAATGATTTCTTTCAAATTAACTCTACTCCCAACACTCCTCCTTATATCCTCTGGGAATCCTTCAAAGCTACTGCGAGAGGGTTTATTATTGATTTTGTCTCTAGGAAAAAGAAACAATTTCTCCAAAAACGTAAGTCTTCTCTTGCATATATTAAAAAATTAGAACATCAATTCTATACCTCGTCAGATAGCTGTATGTCCTCGGAACTTTTACGGGCGAAGATATCTTTCAACAAATTTACCACGGACAATGCTTCGTCTATTCTTCTTCGTAGTACTGCGCATTATTATGGAGGCCGTAACAAATCTGGGAAACTCTTAGCTAACTACCTTAATTCTCGTAAGGAACGTACTTCCATTGAATACATCTTTTCTTCGGATAATGTTCTCCTCCATACAGATAAAGATATTCTTGAACAATTAAATTTTTTTTATCAACAGTTATACACTACAGAATCCCCTCCTACTTCGTCCATGCTTCATTCTTACTTTGAAGAATTACCTAAATCCCCTACATCCCATCTTAATTTTTCAACCCTTGACCTTGATCTTTCCCTACATGAACTCCACGGCTTTATCTTCCCTCACTAAGGGTAAGACTCCTGGTCCTGATGGCTTCCCGGTGGAGTTTTATTTGCATTTCTCTGATCTTTAATTACCCAAACTTTTATTGCTTTTTCAATCCTTTTATTCCTCTGGTAAGGCTGCCGGTACTTTCCAAGATGGCACCATATGTCTCATTCCGAAAGAGGGTCATGATTCAAATTGTGTAAACATTATCGCCCTATTTCACTAGTTAATGTTAATTATAAACTTTTTGCTAAATTACTTGCTTTACGTTTTGATTCTTTCATGTCCCATCTTATTGGAAAAGAACAGTGCGGTTTTATTAAAGGGAGGCTCACCTCTGACAATTCTCACCTTTTTTTTTAAATGTGTTAAATAACGCCTCTTCTCTTTCCATTCTTTGGCTGCTATTTCTGTAGATGCTGAAAAAGCTTTTGAGAGAGTGGATTGGTCTTTTTTATTTGCCTCACTCAAGTGGCATGGCTTCGGCTCCAAATGTATTTCTCTTATTTCTTTATTATGTTCTTCGCCCAAAGCTTCTGTCCTTTTGAATGGCCAACTCTCTTCTTCTTTCACCCTTCAAAGAGGAGTTCGTCAAGGTTACCCGCTCTCTCCACTTCTTTTTGTTTTAGCCTTCACACCCTTTTTGTCCTCCATTCGGCGAAATACTTCCATTTCTGGTTTTCCCTATGGGATCATCAATTAAAGCTTTCTGCATATGCCGATGACATCCTTTTGTTTATTTCAAATTCGGAATCAATCATATATCCTTTGTTATCTGAATTCAAAACAGAAATTCTCCCTCTTACTAAATTTTGTCTTCCTCACCTCTTTTCTTCCACTGGCTTTGCCTGGAACAAAACAAAAATTAAATATCTTGGTATTTGGTTTTCTAATTCTATTTCCTCTTCCATTAAATTAAATATGTCTACTGTTCTCTCTCGACTTGATCAATTATTTTCTTCATGGAACCCTCTTTTTCTTTCCTGGTGGCGTCGACTTGATTGCATTAAGATGATGATCGCTCCTATTCTTATCTATGTTCTTTCTATGTTACCTGTACATATTCTTGCATTTTATTTCAAACTTATTGACTCCTCCATCTCGAAATGTCTTTGGAAAAATAAAAAATCTACAATTTCTCTTCTTTCTCTTCGCAGACCTAAATCGAATTGTGGTGTTAATTTTCCAGACTTTCGCCTTTACCATAAATCCTTTTCTTTCCGTCAGGCTTTACGTTGGCTTTCTTCAGAACCTTCTCCCTTCTCTCCTCTCTGGCTCGATATTGAGCAATCCTTTTTATTACCCTTTTCTTTTGAGGAGATTGTTCGTTTCTCCTCTAAATCCCCTTATAATTTGCTTCCCTTATTTAAGTTCACTTCCTCTCTTCTTAAACCTTTATTCTCTTCATCGATTATTTTGCGTGAATCCTTTCTACCTTTACCCATTTGGTATAACTCGCTTATTCTCTTCCACAATAGGCCTATCTCTTGGATCTCTTGGAGACTCAAAGGTATCATTTGGATCTGTCAGCTTTTCGATGGTGTATCGCCTTGCTCCTTTCCTCATTTTCAACTTCAGTTTCATTGTACCCGCTCTTTTCTACAGAAATATACTCTTCTTATGGAGATTATTCTTGATCGTTATTATTCTCTTCTTTCATCAACCTCCCTTACTACTCCTCCTCCTCTTCTTGTACTACTCTCTACTCTTCCTAAAGCGTCTCTTATCTACAAAATATTTTTCTTCCCTAATACGGACCGTGTCAAGTCCAAATTGGAAGTTTGGTCTTACATTTCCCATGTTTTCTCACTTTCCATTCCATACTCACTCCCTCTTCTTTTTCTTGGTAGTCTTTAGGATTCTCTAACTCTTCCCCCACAATCACAGGGTCTCTTTGATCTTATGCTTGCACTCGCATTTCAACATATATCTTCTAACTGGAAATCCCTTACAAATGTTTCCATATGCCATTGGTAGAATTCTTTATGTCGTTTTCACAGACTGGATGTCTCCTTTGCTTCCTCCTGTAAACCACCTCGTAATGTAGAACTGTATTGGTTACCTCTTACCACATACATAGACCAGTTAGCTAAAAAGAAACAGACTCCTATCAACTCCGAAAATTTTAAACCACCTTGAAGGAATTTACTCTCTCCTTCTTGTGTATTTCAATATTGGTTTACAGTTTTTCTTTATTGCTATGTTTTGCATATAATATACACTTTTTGATTATTGCTAGTATTTTTTCTTCTTTAGCCGTTGCCGTTATGTGACGTACAATAGATCCTTGCCATCCCAAAGCATTGTGGTATGATCTATAGGAAAGGTTTCAAAGGAGTTGTTATAATATGTACCTTGTTGTATGTAAATGATATTGGCTGATTTTCCTGTTAACTATCTAATCCTTTAATCCTTCAACTTCAGGCTAGTTGTGTGTGCACGTAATGCTGAAGGTGTAGCTCCTAAAATCTGTGCCCTTACAGGCCTTTGATCTTGTGTTTGATAACATGTGTGTGTGTGGGGGGGTAAAGTCTTGAAGTAACTTTTATTTCTGTATAGTTTTGGATTGATACAAAGTTCATGTACGTGACATGAACATCATTGTGGCTTTTATTGCTCAGTCATGGGTTGATGGCAGCTCAAACCTGGTGTCCTGTTAGGTTGACTTTTTTGCCCTTGTGATCATGCTCTCACATGGAAGAGATCACGTAGGTGGAATTGAACTTTGTGCTAGTGTAGGGGTGTTGGCTGGTCATCACTTTGGTAGACTTTCTTTTATGTGCATAATCTCAATGTGTGTCTGAGCCTTGCATTTTCTCCTTTGTAGTTTCTTTCTGACTGGATGTGGTCTTGTTGGTAGACCAACACATTGATACGTTCATGTCTGACTGACCATGATGTTCCATAATAGATTCTGACAGCACATATGGCATTGTACCTCCTATTATGGTCTGGCTTGACAGTACAGCTGTCCCAAGAATATTATGTGAACATCATTAGGAGAGGGGATTTGGCTCCACCCACATTTTGGGAGCCAGGAGTATATTGAGCAGAACTTGTGTACTTCCACAGAAAGTGCTTGCTTTCCATGCAGCTGTAATATTTATTTTAATTTTTATCCAGCTGCCTGAGCTTGAATTTTCAGGGGCACACACATGACATTGTAATACTATTTAAGTGTCTTAGATGACTAGATAATTTATGTTGTTTTTCTTTGACAGCAGCACAGGTTAGAGGAGAGCAGTCATTAACCTACATTGTTGTTTTGGTCTGGCTTGATTGTGCAATTGTCACCTGATCTTTTAAACTATACCAATATTATTTAGCAGTTTTTTGATTCCACCCTAATACATAGCCATTCCCATGCTCTTTAGTTGTGATACTTCCCATTATCATACAACATTCCGTTAAAGCCAGATCTCTTGGCCATGCCAATTTTTGTTTTCTTTTGTACTTTGCATGGATGTCTCTTTCTTCAAATGATGCACGTCGACTTTTGGACTTCTGATTTGATGTGGAGAAGTTCATCCTCATGATGTTTGGGAGGTCATTAACACTCCTTCATGTTTTACCCCTTTTGGACTGATATGTCCATCAGAAAAAACTCTGAAATTTCTAATCAACAGATGACAAACAGTAATTTCTACAAAGTAGCTTGATCTAGCTGGAATTGTCTTCATATTGTTTCAGTACATATCATATATTCGGGGGAAGAAAAACCAAAGGTGATGATGGACGGAGCGTTGACAATACAAACACTCACCCCCAGTCAACTGATCTGGGTTTAATCCATCACCGTTCTTTAGCTCACTCCGCCACCCCAGTTCAGACATGGCCATATGCAAATCAGTCTGACCCTGTGCCTCATGGGAACAGTCCAGCCCGGACTGCCAAGCCATGTCTTCCCTGGACCGGAATCAAGCTTCCCAGGACCGGTTTCTGGCATTACAGCCGTCTTCAGCCAGGCTTGCTTGACTCCAGTGGCAAAGTGAGCAAGGGACTCACGTCTGAGCATACCCTGCCAACTTAGGGCGAACAAAGAAAAACCAAAGGTGATGATGGACGGAGCGTTGACAATACAAACACTCACCCCCAGTTAAATGATCTGGGTTTAATCCATCACCGTTCTTTAGCTCACTCCGCCACCCCAGTTTAGACATGGCCATATGCAAATCAGTCTGACCCTGTGCCTCATGGGAACAGTCCAGCCCGAACTGCCAAGCCATGTCTTCCCTGGACCGGAATCAAGCCTCCCAGTACCGGTTTCTGGCATTACATCCGTCTTCAGCCGGGCTTGCTTGACTCCAGTGGCAAAGTGAGCAAGGGACTCACGTCTGAGCATACCCTGCCAACTTAGGGCGTACAAAGAAAAACCAAAGGTGATGCTGGACGGAGCGTTGACAATACAAACACTCACCCCCAGTCAACTGATCTGGGTTTAATCCATCACCGTTCTTTAGCTCACTCCGCCACCCCAGTTTAGACATATGCAAATCAGTCTGACCCTGTGCCTCATGGGAACAGTCCAGCCCGAACTGCCAAGCCATGTCTTCCCTGGACCGGAATCAAGCCTCCCAGTACCGGTTTCTGGCATTACAGCCGTCTTCAGCCGGGCTTGCTTGACTCCAGTGGCAAAGTGAGCAAGGGACTCACGTCTGAGCATACCCTGCCAACTTAGGGCGAACAAAGAAAAAACAAAGGTGATGATGGACGGAGCGTTGACAATACAGACACTCACCCCCAATCAACTGATCTGGGTTTAATCCATCACCGTTCTTTAGCTCACTCCGCCACCCCAGTTCAGACATGGCCATATGCAAATCAGTCTGACCCTGTGCCTCATGGGAACAGTCCAGCCCGAACTGCCAAACCATGTCTTCCCTGGACCGGAATCAAGCCTCCCAGGACCGGTTTCTGGCATTACAGCTGTCTTCAGCCGGGCTTGCTTGACTCCAGTGGCAAAGTGAGCAAGGGACTCACGTCTGAGCATACCCTGCCAACTTAGGGCGAACAAAGAAAAAACAAAGGTGATGATGGACGGAGCGTTGACAATACAGACACTCACCCCCAGTCAACTGATCTGGGTTTAATCCATCACCGTTCTTTAGCTCACTCCGCCACCCCAGTTCAGACATGGCCATATGCAAATCAGTCTGACCCTGTGCCTCATGGGAGCAGTCCAGCCTGAACTGCCAAGCCATGTCTTCCCTGGACCGGAATCAAGCTTCCCAGGACCGGTTTCTGGCATTACAGACGTCTTCAGCCGGGCTTGCTTGACTCCAGTGGCAAAGTGAGCAAGGGACTCACGTCTGAGCATACCCTGGCAACTTAGGGCGAACAAAGAAAAAACAAAGGTGATGATGGACGGAGCGTTGACAATACAAACACTCACCCCCAGTCAACTGATCTGGGTTTAATCCATCACCGTTCTTTAGCTCACTCCGCCACCCCAGTTCAGACATGGCCATATGCAAATCAGTCTGACCCTGTGCCTCATGGGAACAGTCCAGCCCGAACTGCCAAGCCATGTCTTCCCTGGACCGGAATCAAGCTTCCCATGACCGGTTTCTGGCATTACAGCCGTCTTCAGCCGGGCTTGCTTGACTCCAGTGGCAAAGTGTGCATTGTACCAGAAAGGTGTTAATCAGGTCTGTCCAATAGAATGTACCAGAAGAGGTCTTATGAGCTGTACAGAGAAAATAGGTTCTAGGAACCAAGAGTAAGGTCTGGTGTTGAGCATTTCCATGGGTATGACTTTTCTGAAGAAATATCATGTCTGTTTTTTGTCTCTTGCCACCAATGACAGTGTTGTGCTTTGTCATTTAATTGTCTGCAGATGGTATCCTGTGTAATTCTAAGGGCTCTTTACTTATGTCCTGATTGAAATGATAGATTTATACAAGCCTCTATTTCCTGTGCAAGGATAAACATATCATCTATGGTGAAGTTGGGCATCTTGATGGCTGCCCTGTCTCATTACAGCATCCCATGTGAGCACAGTCGCCTGGTGATAATTGCTTGTGGAGCTGGTGTCATTTGAGTGCACTGGCAATATGGTGAGGACCTTTGAGGCAATGTTCTGGTGAACCTGGAATGCATAAAGCTACTGCTGTCTTCCAGAATCACTACTGGTGCTGAAGTTCAGAAGCTTCTGGATGTTCTTCCATTTGGGGGATTTTTCCATTGCTTTTCATTGAATATTTGTGTTCTGACTTGTTCAGTGTGGCTTTAGCCTTCCTGCATGCAGCCCGCCTATCAGTGATGTGGCAAGTATCTGATTTTGCGAGGAGCAAGTGTGGTATGTGTTAGCTCAGGCAGACAAGCATGGGTATAGCTTGTCATATGTTGTCCCAAGTAGGTGTCGAATGGGTTCAGATGGGCCCAATTTAAGTCCTGCATGTCCCTTAATAGCAGATGACTGTATGAGTGTAAGGACTTAGAATTGCATGAATTAGTGGTAGATGTCATGCTGGGATTGTGTTCTTATGTGACATACAATAGATCATTGCCATCCCAAAGCATTGTGGTATGATCTATAGGAAAGGTTACAAAGGAGTTGTTACAATATGTACCTTGATGTGTGTGAATGATATTGGCTGATTTTCCTGTAAACTACCTAATCCTTCAACTTTAGCCTAGTTAGGTGTGCATCTAATGCTGAACCTAAAATCTGTGTCATTACAGGCCTTTGATCTTGTGTTTGATAACGTGTGTGGGGGGTAAAGTCTTGAAGTAATTTTTATTTCTGTATAGTTTTGAATTGATACAAAGTTTATGTACGTGATATGAACATCTTTGAGGCTTTTATTGCTCAGTCATGGGTTTATGGCAGCCAGAACCTGGTGTCCTGTTAGGTTGACTTTTTTGCCCTTGTGATCATGTTCTTACATGGAAGGGATCACTTAGGTGAAATTGAACTTTGTGCTAGTGTAGGGGTGTTTACCGGTCATCACTTTGGTAGCCTTTCTTTTATGTGCACAGTCTCTATGTGTGTCTGCGCCTTGCATTTTCTCTTTCTAATTTCTTTCTGACTGGATGTGGTCATGTTGGTAGACCAACACATTGATACATTGATGTCTGACTGACCATGATGTTCAATATTATATATTTTTTTGTGTTCAAAATATTTTATTGAATTTATTTTCTCCATAATAAACAAAAAGTAAGACACACATATAAGAAACACAATTCAAAAGATCTAATATAGTACTAATAATAATTAGTGGAGAGGTGTGACTCACTGGTTAGAGGCGGCAGACCTGTAAGCAGAGAACGGCCCGGGACCAGGGTTCAATTCCCGATGCGGCAGGGTCTTGGACCAGGGTCAACGGACTCGATAATTCTCGCCTCAGTGCCTACTCTAACCAGGGAACACACCCGGCAACTCTGGGCATTAAGCTTGCCTCATCTCTACAACGACCCCCCCACAGATGCCGGGGATGCCTGGTTTCACCCTGGAGATACCCAGTAAGGGACCATCTCACAGGGAAAACCAGGACGGGTTTCCCAGCGGTCTACAGCGCCAGGACACTCGGGTAGAGTAACAGTGCGCTTTACAAGTGTCCCACATTTACATTTAACTCAATAGTTTCATGTTCATTTCTAAATGAATGAGGATAAACTTGTTCATAGAAAAACTAAAAGAGGGGAGAGTAGGGGGGAAACATATAATAGCAAATACGTATTAATTTATAATTAGAGCTACTGTGTAATATCAATGTATGCAGTTTATACATTAAAAGAACAATAAAGGGGTAACAAGCAATAAATATACCATTAATTTGATACATAAATATCATCAGGAGTCCAAAATAAGTGATAAGAAATAGAATTATGACAAACCCCAGACAAAGATAATTGTGCACCTCTTCTTGTAAAAATGACCCATGACCACCAAGCATGAACTGATAACTTTGAGACACATTTCCAACAGAAGGTAATTGATTTTAACGCAGCTGAAATTAAGAAGTAAAAAAGTTTACATTCAAGATTATTTAAATCCTGCGATAAAGTCACAGATTTGCATATTAACATTTTATATGATATGTCTTCATGAATATTGAGAATCTTTTTAATAATATCCCAAACTTCTGTCCAAAATTTGGAGATTAAAGGACAAGTAAAAAGCATATGCTGTAGTGAGCCAAAGTGTAAATTACAAATCCAACATGTATCAGATTGAAGAAGTTTAGCTTGAAATAAACGCAATGGAGTCCATAAGCAATTAAATAAAATATAAGAATTAGTTTGGAAAAGTGAAACAGGTAACCATCCAGATATATTACTAAGCCATATATTTTCCCATGTATCAGCAGATAATGAAAGCGATAGTTCATTATTCCAGAACAATGTAATCATATTTATGTTACTATCTAGACTGATGGGCAATTTTTTATATAAAATGGAAACACCATGAGCATTTGTTGATATAGTTTAGATATAAATAGATAAATCAGCTTGAATATTAGATGGAATAGCTTGTGAAAACGAATCCAAAATCGAATTACTTAAATATTAATATTTTATAAGTTCAGAATTAGCTAAACCAAACTTTGGGGCTCATTAGGATGGCGGACGGAAGAGCCACCGCGGCCCTGGAGTACGCGGAAAATGCCTTTTCCGGGTCCGCCTGCCGCAGACACTCCGTCCGCCATATCAGGATAGGAAAACGTGTCAAATTTCCATCCGCGACGGAAAAGCACGCACCGCCGCCGAACTACACACGACCACGCGGCAGACGGAACACATCCGGAGGCTCCGCTGTACGTACTGACGTCTAAGACCGTCCCCCAAATCAAGATGGCGGAAAATACACATAAAACCGCTGCGGAAAAACAACCTGTCTGAACACGGCGGATTCCCCACAGCGAAAAAAAGATACATAGCAGAGAGACCCACCACAAGCTGCTCGCCACCATGGACCCAGCGCTACACGCTTTCCCGATGCTCTTCGCGATCCACCACGTCCTAGTCTTGGCCCACCATCGACCCCGGCGCAGGTAAGGCACAAACCATTGGCTGCATGGAGGGGAATACCTGCAAGGGTCGTGACGTAGTACGCTAACATGAATGAAAACGACAAACCACGAGACATGATAGACTACCTTTATTCTACATAATAGGGGTATAATCACAGTGTATGCGTGAGCATGGGCAAAGTGGGCACCAGAGCAGGTACATCAGAGGCAGCACATCAGAGGGCAGAATGCAGTATCAGAACATCAACAGGGCATTGTGGAGTACAGAGCAGGTACATCAGAGGCAGCACATCAGAGGGCAGAATGCAGTATCAGAACATCAACAGGGCATTGTGGAGTACAGAGCAGGTATATCAGAGGCAGCACATCAGAGGGCAGAATGCAGTATCAGAACATCAACAGGGCATTGTGGAGTACAGAGCAGGTACATCAGAGGCAGCACATCAGAGGGCAGAATGCAGTATCAGAACATCAACAGGGCATTGTGGAGTACAGAGCAGCGACATCAGAGGCAGCACATCAGAGGGCAGAATGCAGTATCAGAACATCAACAGGGCATTGTGGAGTACAGAGCAGCGACATCAGAGGCAGCACGTGAGAGGGGCCAAGTGCATCAACAGTCCATAGCACTGAACATGTCCATCAGAGGCAGCACGTGAGAGGGGCCAAGTGCATCAACAGTCCATAGCACTGAACATGTCCATCAGAGGCAGCACGTGAGAGGGGCCAAGTGCATCAACAGTCCATAGCACTGAACATGTCCATCAGAGGCAGCACATCAGAGTGCAGAATGCAGTATCAGAGCATCAACAGGGCATTGTGCCCAACAGAGCAGGTACATCAGAGGCAGCACATCAGAGGGCAGAATGCAGTATCAGAGCATCAATAGGGCATTGTGGAGTACAGAGCAGGTACATCAGAGGCAGCACGTGAGAGGGGCCAAGTGCATCAACAGTCCATAGCACTGAACATGTCCATCAGAGGCAGCACATCAGAGTGCAGAATGCAGTATCAGAACATCAACAGGGCATTGTGGAGTACAGAGCAGCTACATCAGAGGCAGCACGTGAGAGTGCAGAATGCAGTATCAGAACATCAACAGGGCATTGTGGAGTACAGAGCAGCGACATCAGAGGCAGCACAAGTACGTGTCCCAACCAATCCGTCCCAGGGACCACAAGAGTGCAACGCAGTTCTCAATGGACAATGGACACACCGTGTGAAATAACATGTGAGTGAAGTGATCAGCACCTCACATCACAGAATCAGGTGGACTGCGTGAACTACCTGCCTCGGACACACTGCCAGCACCAGCAACAGGAGTGTGAGACACAGCCACAGCCCGAGTGACACACACATGGGCCACAGACCCAGACACACTGCCAGCACCAGCAACAGGAATGTGAGACACAGCCACAGTCCGAGTGACAGACACATGGGCCACGGACCCAGACACACTGCCAGCACCAGCAACAGGAGTGTGAGACACAGCCACAGCCCGAGTGACAGACACATGGGCCACAGACCCAGACACACTGCCAGCACCAGCAACAGGAATGTGAGACACAGCCACAGATGTAGTCACTGACACTTGAGCCACTGACCCAGACAGACTGCCAGCACCAGAAACAGGAGTGTGCAACACAGCCACAGATCTACTCACTGACACGTGAGCCATAGACCCAGATACACTGCCAGGACCTGCAACAGGAGAGGGCACAACTGAGACTGTGCCACAACATGATGCATGACAGCAAACAACAGACACAGTGCCACTATCTGATACATGAGAGTCAACTGCACCTGCACCACTGGGACCACTGAAATGATGAGCCACAGGGCTGTATGGGCCAGGAGGCAGGGTGGCCCTGGGAGCTGGGTATAGCTGACCTTGAGCGACATCGGGGTGGGCAGGTGTCAATGGTGTGTGTCTGCGTTTCTTAGGGATGTGTGAGTGCACCCTGGACAGGACAGGACTGGCAAGTGGTGGTGACTCTAAACAAATATCACCCACCATAGGTGGAGCATCTGCAGCCGGGGATCGGGTTTCTGGGGACGTGCTGGAGCCTGCTTGTCGTTTGCTGTGTGCCTGCCGTCTGGACTCAGAATCATGTGTAATGGGGGATGCAACAACAGGGGACTCCCTCCTCTGCTTCTGACTGGGCTGGATGGGAGTTGAGGTATGGGGGTACTCCGCCGCGGAGACATCTGTGTGGCGTTCAGTCGATAACATCAGCCTCAGTGCAGCCAGGGGTGAAGTATGCCTGTCCTTGATTGCGCCATTGTCCATGGTAGAAGCCTTGTCCGTAGGATGTGCCTTATCCTTAGGTGGAGTGTTGTCTCTGGATTTTGCCTGTGCCCTGGTCGGCGCCCTGTTCCTGCCAGCAGACTTGTCGTCTGTGGTGTACCTGTCTCCAGTAGACACCTGCTCTCTGTGTGTGTCCCTGGCCTTGGGAGATGGACCTTGCTCTGTTGTGTGCCTGTCCATGGGAGTCTCCCTGCTCTTGGGAGGTGCCTTTGTCTTTTGACTGTCCCTGTCCTTGGGAGGGTCCCTTTCCTCTGTTGTGGGCCTGCCCTTGGGAGTCTCCCTGCTCTTAGGAGGTGCCTTTGTCTTTTGACTGTGCTTGTCCTTGGGAGGGTCCCTTACCTCTGTTGTGGGCCTGCCCTTGGGAGTCTCCCTGCTCTTAGGAGGTGCCTTTGTCTTTTGACTGTCCTTGTCCTTGGGAGGGTCCCTTTCCTCTGTTGTGGGCCTGCCCTTGGGAGTCTCCCTGCTCTTTGGAGGTGCCTTTGTCTTTTGACTGTCCTTGTCTGTATCCTTGGGAGGGTCCCTTTCCTCTGTTGTGGGCCTGCCCTTGGGAGTCTCCCTGCTCTTAGGAGGTGCCTTTGTCTTTTGACTGTCCTTGTCCGTGTCCTTGGGAGGGTCCCTTTCCTCTGTTGTGGGCCTGCCCTTGGGAGTCTCCCTGCTCTTTGGAGGTGCCTTTGTCTTTTGACTGTCCTTGTCCGTGTCCTTGGGAGGGTCCCTTTCCTCTGTTGTGGGCCTGCCCTTGGGAGTCTCCCTGCTCTTAGGAGGTGCCTTTGTCTTTTGAGTGGCCTTGTCCAAGGGACTGTCCATGGACTTGTGAGTATCCCTTGCCTTGGGAGTACCTTTTGTGTTGAATGCCTGTGCAGCTCCTGAAGGCATGTCCCCCAACAACACTTGTGGATCCTGTGTGTGTACTCCAGTGTATCTAACGTTGTCGTCGTGAACAGATTTTGCTGACCTAGGGAATGGGGTCTGTGCCCTGCGTGCCCTGACGTGCTGTCTGACGCTGCTTCTAGTGCAATAACCTGTATTTGAGTCCTGCTCAGAATAATCACTACCCCCTGAGACATCCAGTGGTGTAGATGGGGAAACAGAAGTAGCACCCTGTCCATGCGACTGTACTATTGCAGACGACACACTGCTTGCCAATGACTGCACTGTCCTGTGTAGACCAGCAAGATCGCCATGCATCCCTTCCATGAATGCCACCACCTGCCCCAACTTCCTATCATGTTCATGGAAAGCATTTGTCTTATTGGTCTGCCCCACACACAGCTGTCGCAGCAGATCAACGGCCTCAGCACACAGTGCATTTTGGCTCACCGTGGCAGGGGCAGCGGTGCCTGCACCGAACGCCACTCTGCTCCCCCTACTCCTGCGGGCACGAACAGTACATGGTGCAGTTGGCGGAAGTGTGGGCCCTGTGTGCTGTGTTCCGACAGAAGGTGATGATTGCCCACTCCCAGTCTGTGACAACAGTGCAGGCTCACCAAGATTTTCCGAAGATGAGAACGATGGTGTCTTCACATGCGAGTCCTCAGGGACGGTCCTGTCCCCCTCTCCGGCGCTGCTCTCCTCTGTGTCAGTCTGCGTGTGTGCGAAGTCTGACCTGGACTCATTTCCTCGACTAATCTCCTCCGTCTGTGGCCGAGTGTCCTCTGTCATAGCTGAAATGCACATAAAAGAGGTGTAAGTCATGGGCACACTCACGTACAGAAGGACAAGGATTCCCAAATTGCATAGCTGACAAAGTTCTTGTAGCACCCATCCTGCACACGGCCCACCTCTACCAGTCATCCTCACATTACATAAGCGTTGGTGGCCGTGACACATGTACAGCATGCGGACAGGGCAGGAGCACGTACATCTGCACACATTTTCTGCCATGGGGCCATGGACCACTAGGGGATGTGCTTCAACACTCAACTACTAAGCAAGTGGCGTGTCAACATGGCGGACCTGGATGTCAAATGACACCCACCCAATGGGACCAACATGGCATCACAGAGATACATACGCAACACGGAACTCAATACTGTGTCTGTGCACCAATACATGCATTGCACTCACATGTTTCCTACACAGACAGTATGCTCACCGCTAGTTTGCTGTTGATCGACACTCAGACGTTCGGACAGGTCAGGATGCGTCACTGCAATGATACGGTGCATGAGAGGGGTCATGGAGCGTCGGGCCAGACGGGCCGTCCTTGGAATCATCCCCAGTGTCACTTCCGCTACATTCTTGCTCAGCCTGGACATGTCGTCCCAGCGTTTGTGGCAGTGTGTATGTCGTCTGTTGCACACCCCCAATGCCCGTACTTCACGTGCAATGCTCCTCCACACGTCCTTGCGAAGGTGCAGCTTGACCTACCATGATGGGAGACAAAAGGGTGTAAGTCAGTGGACAGTTGGCCTGTCACACACATAGGGGCAACACGTATCTGTCATCAGCCATGCACAATCCGGAACATATGTCGAGCCCACACTACACAGCTAAGATTGCAGTAGGCAGGATTATTTGGCCCCCTCATGCACACCAACATGTCCCACACTGCACTTACCACCTGTCCGGGTGCGCCGTAGAGGCGTCCATAGTTGCGGAGCACACCGTCCACGAGGACATCAAGCTCCGCGGCGGTGAAGGGACGAGACCGGATCTCTTTGGCTCTCGACATGTCAAGATCACGGAGTATGGCACTAGAGCAGCAGTCGGTGGTCAGCTCAGCAGCAGCAGCAGGTCGAGGTGATGGTCACAGGCAGCAGTCGGTGGTCAGCTCAGCAGCAGCAGCAGGTCGAGGTGATGGTCACAGGCAGCAGTCGGTGGTCAGCTCAGCAGCAGCAGCAGGTCGAGGTGATGGTCACAGGCAGCAGTCGGTGGTCAGCTCAGCAGCAGCAGCAGGTCGAGGTGATGGTCACAGGCAGAAGTCGGTGGTCAGCTCAGCAGCAGCAGCAGGTCGAGGTGAACAGGCAGCACTGGTCCCCAGGGTAGGATGTGTGCTTTTGGGCAACACACATATATAGGGCCCTCAGCACGTGTCAGTGGCATACGTCGCCAGCAATTGGTCAGCCCTGGATGCGTGTTCGTGAAATGGGCCAATGACTGGCCCTGTTGTTGCGGTGCACTGCTTCCGCTACTTTCGATTGGGCATATGCGGCCAGCGCCCCTCTTCCCATTGGCTGCATGTGGACGGACCGTCACGGGCACACATCGGCAACCGCACGTGCAAGCTTGAGGCACGGATGCTTCAGTTGCAACAATGTTCTATCACTGGCGCCACCATGGCGGTGCACGTACTCAGCGGGGGAGGTGCAGGCCTATACACCCTTTAGATATACTCAATGGACATGCCAGTTCATGTCCCCTCTTACAGTCACATTGCATCATCCTCCATCATCGGGCCTAGGACGGCCGTGCCGGCCATGTACACAACCGCCGTGCCAGGCCGGGCCTAGGACGGCGGTTGTGTACATGGCCTTGCACGGCGGTTGTGTACATGGCCGGCACGGCGGTTGTGGACATGGCCTTGCACGGCGGTTGTGTACATGGCCTGGCACGGCGGTTGTGGACATGGCCTTGCACGGCGGTTGTGTACATGGCCGGCACGGCGGTTGTGGACATGGCCTTGCACGGCGGTTGTGTACATGGCCTGGCACGGCGGTTGTGGACATGGCCTTGCACGGCGGTTGTGTACATGGCCTTGCACGGCGGTTGTGTTCATGGCCTGGCACGGCGGTTGTGGACATGGCCTTGCACGGCGGTTGTGTACATGGCCTGGCACGGCGGTTGTGGACATGGCCTTGCACGGCGGTTGTGGACATGGCCGGCACGGCCGTCCTAGGCCCGATGATGGAGGATGATGCAATGTGACTGTAAGAGGGGACATGAACTGGCATGTCCATTGAGTACATCTAAAGGGTGTATAGGCCTGCACCTCCCCCGCTGAGTACGTGCACCGCCATGGTGGCGCCAGTGATAGAACATTGTTGCAACTGAAGCATCCATGCCTGAAGCTTGCAAGTGCGGTTGCCGATGTGTGCCCGTGACGGTCCGTGAACATGCAGCCAATGGGAAGAGGGCCGCTGGCCGCGTATGGCCATTGGGAAGTAGCGGAAGCTGTGCACCGCCATGGCGGCGCCAATTATGTTATCTTGTCAGACGCTGCACCGTGATGTGTTGTCTGCAGTTGCGTCATGAGGGTTGTGAGCGTGATAGGGAAAGTTCATATGTCATACACTATTGCATGTGTGTCCATACTATGCCCATCGGTGGGCACACAATGGGCAACAGAAGTGCATTTGGACGTGTCGACGTCGGGTGTGACCCTACAGACGTTATTACATCTTCACAACTACACAGTACATCACAGCTGTATGGCCAAATTATGAATCTGTTGTCAGTGTGTGGTTCTGGCGAGGTGACTACAATGGTGGTGGTACACATGCATTCAGTGTATGTGTTTTGGACGTTGTGTCACCATGCATGTAATTACCGTATGCACAACATTATTGCTGTTGGCATTGGGGCATGATGACATGGTGTGTGTGTATCATTATCGTTTGTGTGCATGCACTTGCATGTGTGTCTGTGATGTGGCTACTAAACATTAGGGTAAAGACACACGTATTGTCAGTAAGGTTCACATGTGACTAAGTTGCGTTGTACGTGTTGACACGCTTCCTGTTGCAAGTGGCTGCACTTTGTTAACGGCCCACTCCGTATTGTATAGACTATCAGAGATGTCACACATATGACCATTCTCCCTCGAAGATTTTTTGTTGCTAATGTTGGCTTACATGTGATGGAGTTGCACACGTATGCGTCGTTTGTAAGTTGACTCAAGTTACATTTCTCTCCCACACAGGAGGGCTCCAAACGTGCATCGACCATACACTGTGCTGGAGGATATGGTTGACGAGGAGGTGATTAGGAAATTCTGGCTGGATCGACGTCGGTTGATGGAGCTTGTTGCCCAATTGTCTCCTCATCTGCAGCCACGTAGGACGTATCCTGGTTCTATTACACCCACTGCAAAGGTTATGGCGGCACTACATTTCTTTGCTACTGGCACCTTTCAGTACACAGTTGGACATGCCGGGGGGATGTCACAGGCCATGTTCAGCACGGTACTTCGGGATGTTTTAACAGCTATGATGCTGTACAAGAATGACTACATCCATTTCCCACGGCCGGAAGAGTTGCCAGCAGTCAAAGCAGACTTCTATGCACTGGGCCACATACCACACATTGTGGGTTCAATTGATGGCACACATATCGCTATCATTCCACCAAGGGCACGTGAGCAGGTTTTTAGGAATCGCAAACACTTCCATTCGCTGAACGTGCAGGTGGTGTGCCTGGCAAACAACATCATCTCCCATGTGTGTGCAAGATTTTCTGGCTCCGCACATGACGCCCACATCATGTGGAGCAGCATTGTCCCCCAACTGATGGCAAATCTGCGACCCGGTCAAGCGTGGCTTGTTGGTGAGTGTGCAGTGGGGACTCTTGTGATCTCTGTGTGGCATGGGGTACCCACCATATCTTGTTGTGATGTTTGTGTCTGTCATCCCCCTACATAGGCGACTCGGCGTACCCAAACCGGCCCTGGCTCCTTAGTCCCATACGTAATCCTACTACAGCGGGTGAAATGCGCTACAATGATGCACATGGAAGGACACGGAGAGTGATTGAACGTACCTTTGGACTGCTAAAGTCTAGGTTTCGGTGCCTGGATAAGACCGGAGGGGCCCTGCCTTACTCACCAGGAAAAGTATGCAGGATCGTGATTGCCTGCTGCATGCTCCACAACCTGGCCGTGCGCAATGACATTGAACTGCTCTTGGACCCTGAAGACGAAGAAGTTCCTCGGCCTCCCATCCCACCCATGTCGATGGATGAGGATAGTGGTGAGGAGGAAGGTGTGGACCAGAGGCGCCAGCTCATTGATCGCTACTTCCCTTGAATGTGAGTAACTACCTCTTGTGCCAGTTGACAATGCCTTATGTATGTTTGCTGGTGTTGTGTGGATGAAGGGTGCATCAGCTGTGTGTTCTTGTTTGTGATGGTTTCATATGTGTGTCTTCATTTCTTTGGACATACAAGTCTCCATGATGTGTGTCCTCTCATCCCATGCTTTTGTGATGAGTGTAGTTTGTGTAATGTTGCTGTGCAGTGTGTTGTGATGTGTGTGAATGTGTTTCCTGACGTGTGTTTGCTGTCTCTGATTTTCCCTAGGTCACTCCCGCAGCGCCATGATCATGTACGACTAGGATCCCTGAACCTGTTTACGTCTGTTTCTGAAGGCAATCATGTGAATAAACATGGAGGCAAAACATCATTGAGTGTGTAAGTGAAATTTATTTACAGGTTGTGCATTTGTGCTGGTGATTATTTACAAGTAAGTGGGGGGGAGGGAGTTGGAGTTGAAGGTAATGGCAGATGAAATGTCCGTGCTGACACCACATTGGGGGGTGTCAGGCTAGTCCAGCAGACCAGTGGCAATGATTGTCTCTGTGGGACAGGATACTTTGCAGGGTGAATGTCTGGCACAGGCAGTGACAAAGTCATTGGCGGCCCCTCTTGGAGCGTGTGGATGGCGCTCCAACACTGCTCTCACCCACTTCCAGCCTCGGGCAGCCCCTCCGTCTCTGAGGTGGAACAGAGTCAGCTAGGGGTGCAGGTTGGTCATGGGCCACATCCGTCGCCAGAGGCACAGGTGGTGGTGGTGGTGGCGGCGGCGGTGGAGGCGGAGGTGACGGTGGCGGTGGAGGTGGAGGTGACGGTGGCGGTGGCGCAACGACAATTGGTGGAGGGGGGGGTTGTTCCGGCCAATCCATTCCCTCCACATTGTTGTCTGCTGGCCCATGATGTGCACAATCTGGCCAAGGTACCCCGAGATTTTGCGCAACATGTTCGTGTTGTCCACTGAGTCCTGGTGTGCACGATCTGCATGTTCCTGGGAACGGTCATATGACACCTGGCACCTGGCTAGGGCTTGTAGGGACTCAGCCACAGGATGGGGTAGCTGTCCTTCCTCTGTACGGCAGAGTGTGGGTCGCCTGATTGCCTGATGTCCCGTCGCCTCTCTCCTTTGTGGCCCACTCACCCTGCTTGGGTGTGAGGCCGATGGACCTGCGTCGTGCGCTGGGTTAGGCTGGGAGGCACAGGCAGGAGTCGTGGTACTGGTGGTACTGGTGGTGGTGGTGGGGACGCTGCAGATCACAGAGGCAGGTGTCGCTGGAGTCACACATGCGACGGTTGTCGGGCCCGGGAGTCCCTGTGAGCCAGATGGCCCTGGCTGTCTGCTTGGGCCCGCTCCATCCTCCGCACCGGAGCTGCCTATGTCATCGTCACCAGAGAGTCCGGTATGTGTGGGAGGCGAGGCTTGCGGCCGGGTGCTGGTTTCCCCAGTCAGTTCACGATCACCTGAGGGACAAGATAGAGCTGGTCAGTAATGTGGACATTACATGTTCATATAGATTTGTACACATTTCTGTGTCCTGTCGCACACACCCCACACACCCCACCCTCCACCACCACCACCCTCCCCGTGAACATGGGGGCCTGTTGGGAGTTGTAGTTTGGACCTCTCACACCCACACCCTCCACCACCACCACCCTCCCCGTGAACATGGGGACCTGTTGGGAGTTGTAGTTTGGACCTCTCACACACCCCACACACCCTACCCCCCACCACCCTCCACCCACCACCACCACCCTCCCCGTGAACATGGGGGCCTGTTGGGAGTTGTAGTTTGGACCTCTCACACACCCCACACACCCTACCCCCACCACCCTCCACCCACCACCACCACCCTCCCCGTGAACATGGGGGCCTGTTGGGAGTTGTAGTTTGGACCTCTCACACACTCCACACACCCTACCCCCCACCACCCTCCACCCACCACCACCACCCTCCCCGTGAACATGGGGGCCTGTTGGGAGTTGTAGTTTGGACCTCTCACACACCACACACACCCTACCCCCCACCACCCTCCACCCACCACCACCACCCTCCCCGTGAACATGGGGACCTGTTGGGAGTTGTAGTTTGGACCTCTCACACACCACACCCTCCACCACCACCACCCTCCCCGTGAACATGGGGGCCTGTTGGGAGTTGTAGTTTGGACCTCTCACACACCCCACACACCCTACCCCCACCACCCTCCACCCACCACCACCACCCTCCCCGTGAACATGGGGGCCTGTTGGGAGTTGTAGTTTGGACCTCTCACACACCACACCCTCCACCACCACCACCCTCCCCGTGAACATGGGGGCCTGTTGGGAGTTGTAGTTTGGACCTCTCACACACCACACACACCCTACCCCCCACCACCCTCCACCCACCACCACCACCCTCCCCGTGAACATGGGGGCCTGTTGGGAGTTGTAGTTTGGACCTCTCACACACCACACACACCCTACCCCCCACCACCCTCCACCCACCACCACCACCCTCCCCGTGAACATGGGGGCCTGTTGGGAGTTGTAGTTTGGACCTCTCACACACCACACACACCATATCCCCCACCACCCTCCACCCACCACCACCACCCTCCCCGTGAACATGGGGGCCTGTTGGGAGTTGTAGTTTGGACCTCTCACACACCCCACACACCCTACCCCCCACCACCCTCCACCCACCACCACCACCCTCCCAGTGAACATGGGGGCCTGTTGGGAGTTGTAGTTTGGACCTCTCACACACCCCACACACCCTACCCCCCACCACCCTCCACCCACCACCACCCTCCCCGTGCACATGGGGGCTTGTTGGTAGCCATGTACATGTTGGTGAGTAGGTGTCCGACGTGCATGGGTTGGGGCGTAGGAGATGTGTCTTCTCAGTTGTGTGAGCCTGACCATGTCGTACTGATCGTGGTGCTTGGTTTGTACTTACCAGCCTCTTCTCCTTCATCAAGTCCGTCTAGGCTCTCTGGGTGAAGTATCACCAGCACCTTCTCCTCCCAATCGGTGTAGGGTATGGGCTCCGGGGGTGTTCCGCCGCCAGTATGATTGGCTCTTGCATAGTTTTTGGCGCGGATGCCTTTCACCCGGGTCTTCAGGTCATGCCACCGCCTCTGGATTTCATGCTTCGTCCTCGGCACGGTCTCTGACGCATTCACCCGACTGACGATCCTGTCCCACATGTGGTTTTTTTGCGCCACGGACGTCTGCTTGACTTGGGCCCCGAAGATGTGGGGCTCAACACGGATGATTTCATCTACCATTACCTTCAACTCTGTCTCCGTGAATTTAGTTTTTTTTTTGGGTGCCATGGTGTGTGGTGCTCAGTGTGTGGGTTGAGTGAGTTGGGGGGTGCAGGTGTGTGGTGTGTGATGTGTAGGAATGGTGTGGTGGGTGTTTGTGTGGTGGGTGTGGTAGGGTGGTGGTTGTGTGTCTTCTATTTGAGTAAGCTGTATATCGATTAGGGCCTCTTGCTAGCAGCAATGCTGTGATGCAAAGGATTGTGGTAGTGTGTGGGTGTCATTTTATTGTCGTGTCTCAATGGTTGTTGGCAGTCAGGTGGTAGGTGGGCGTGTTGACTAGTGTGCATTATTGGGTACTTGGGGCGTGTCATGGTGGCTTGTGCTTGGTGTTGGTGTTTCAGGGGGGGCGTTGTCAATGTTCGTATGTTTGCTTTGTACTTGCGGTACACTTTCTGACATTTGTTTGACGTTAGGGATGTTGTGCGAGTTGGCCTTCCGCAGTGATGCACTGTTTATCGTTGCATTCTTTTCGCCGCGGACGTGGATGGCTGTGCGTTCCGTGGTACAGGCGGATTTATCCTAATTGCGGACACGGAGTATTCACAGGTATGGCGGTAAATGTGTCTTTTTCCGCGGTCATTCCCATCCGCGGCGGTGGCTGTTCATTAGGCTCCGTCCGCCGCGGAAGGAGTTAGATGTGTTCCGTCCACCGCGGACGGTGTTTGTTATGATCCGTCCGCCGCGGTCGGAGTTTCGTGACATGAATATCCTAATCGCAACCGCGGAATCTCCGCGGCGCAGCCGGGAGTAAAATTTACCCGACCATGGCGGACAGTACCCATTTCCGTCCGCCATCCTAATCGACCCCTTTGTTTGTAAATTGCCAAACGGTATACAAGTGTCATTAGAATAAACATCTTTAAGATAAAAAGTACCGGCTTTCATCCATGAAAACCAAACACTAATATTTCTTTTCAATTTATTAACATTGCTATACCATAAAGATAATTTGTCAGGACTGCACATGGGATTTTGAAAAATTGAGTCTATATCATTGAAAATCATTTTAGTGGATTTGAGGATAATAGATTTCTGAAAAAATTAAGATTTGTTAGACATTGTTAACAGAGTGGGAAGTGGAAAAGGTTCCACAATGGATTTTTCAATATGGAACCAAGTAGGAGGGTTATGTAAAAAGGATTGATTAAACCAAATAACACTTCGTTTTAAAATAAACGCTTTCTGATAAAAAGAAAATTTGGGATACCAAAACCAGCATTACATTTAGATATTTTTAATTTCTTATAACTAATACGTGGAGCTTTGTAAATCCAAAGAAATTTGGAAAGGAGTTTATCAACATCTTTATAAAATTTTAATGGAAATTGAATGGAGATCATGGCAAGGGTGTAAAAGATTTTATGAGCAATATTCATTTAAATAGATTCCATTCTACCCTGTAAAGAAACGCCTTGCAGTATAGTTGGTACAAGTTATTTATTGAAATAACAGGGGAAGCCAGGGAGTGCAGCCACGGTCTTCAGAGCAAGATAACAACTGACTCCCTGCCTGGTGACATAAAAGAATACTACAAACATTACATGTCTCGCCACACTTGTACAGAATAAAGAATGCAATTACAGGTACATGGAAATAGAACATAACACATTCCCCCTCCTTTATTAGGGAAGGAAGGAAAGACACAAAATAACAATAATATTTTTTTTAAAAATAGCATTATAACCACATTACAAATTTCTTGAGCCACCCAAGAAGTACTCTTCTTCTAGTACCACAAACAGATGAGTCATCTGAAAGAGAAGTCGATTTAGGAATATCAGTGGAACCACACAAATCATCACTGGTCCCCGCAGACACACCTTCCATCGCAGATTCCCGAGTATCGACAGATTCTCGAGTATCAGGTAAGTTAGTACCTCTAGAATCAGAAAACTCTTGAACCATTGAACTACTCTTCTCAGCACACTCCACCACCTCCTTTCCCAGATTAACCTCTGAAGGATCTGTAGACTGTCTAACATCCTGGTTAATAAAATCTTCCATCCATTCAGTGTTCATATTCTCAACGCGAGAATCACACCCTTGAAGAACAATGTTGGGATCATCCTTTGAACACAAAGCAATGCTTTTCAAATTCCATACCCTTCCATCATCTAAGCGTACTGCATTGCACAAAACCTCAACAACTACTTGCATTGGTCCAAACTGATTCTGGCCTTTAGCAACTTTGCCAGGTCTCTTCACACGAACATGATCTCCAAGATTGATTTTAATATTCTTCACTCCATGGCTTTCATCATAATGCAATTTGCTCTTGTCATGAACTTGAATTAATTTCTCCCTTACTTCCGTTACTGACCACTCTTGAACTTTTCCAACACAAAGCCAAGTTGGAGAAAACTTACACCTTGGCCTTCTACTCCTCATTATAACAAACGGGGATAATCCTGTCGAATCATGTGTAGTAACTCTGTATGACCAAACAGCTTTTTGCGCCTCCAATTTCCAATCTTGTCCCTTATTCATTGCCGCCTAATTGACACCCTTGATAACTCGATTAAACCGCTCAACTGTGCCATTTCCACTGGGATTATACAAAGCTGTTGTTTTATGCTTAATGCCCACTCTCTCAAAATATTCTTTAGCTTTTATTGATGTAAATTGCACACCATTGTCACTTAATATACTTGCAGGTAACCCTTCAAAAATAAACATTTTTTCTAAAAATTGCAAGACCACATCAATATCCACACTACCCACAAATTTCACTGTCGGCCATTTAGAGAAAAAATCAATAGCAACCAATCCATACTCTTTTAACTCACCTACTGGTCCAAAAATATCCACAGCAATGGTTTCCCATGGTAAATTAGGTATTAAACCTTCACTCATTGGCGGCTTCAAAGTTCTCAATGATTTATCTGCAGATGAACAAAATGTAAAGTCTTGTGGTGGAATAACTCTGTCAGTTCTTACTAATAAGTGTCTGACTATTGATAACTCCATTCTAATCTCCCAAAATGGTCTCAAAATATCACTGACCTCCTCCTTTTTAGGCCAACTCTTGGATTGGAATTGTAATACCTGTTGTAAAACTGAGTCCTTATTTTGCTCACTCATCCATTCATCCTTGATAATTGCTGGCATACCTGCATCATGTACAAATGCAATGTTAAATTCACCCCATGGGTCATCCAAACATTCTTCCATAGGAACTGGTAATCTTGATAGACAGTCAGCAATCACATTTTCTTTTCCAGGCACATACGCTAAATTGTACATCCTCATAGAAATTCTAGCCAGCCTTGCCGAAGCTGTTACACTGCCCTCCGAAGTGAGAATCTTGCCTAGAGGGCGATGATCTGTGCGGATTAAAACAGGTTTACCCAACACAAATACCCTGAAATGTTCAAGAGCCCAAGCGCAGGCTAGTGCTTCCCTTTTGATTATAGGGTACTTACTTTCAGCTAAAGATAAAGATCTAGAAGCAAACAAAATGATTCTTTCATTTCCATTAATACTTTTTTGCGATAGTACTGCTCCCAAACCCTTGTCACATGCATCAGTGGTTACTATGCATTCTAAATTAGGATCTAAACTGTGTAAGGACATAACATTTTGCAAGTCTTTTTTCACGTTAGTAAATTCTGTATGACACTCAAATTTAGTGTTCTTTTTCAGTAGTGAGCTAATATTAAAAACTTTACTCGCAAAGTTTCTTATAAACTTTTTTGCAATATTCCGCCATTCCTAAAAACGATTTCACCTCCTCTTTGTTAGTGGGAGCTGGTGAATCAACAATTGTATTGACCAAAGAAGGTTTAGGTCTTACGCCATCCTGACCAATGATATGTCCTAAATAAGACACACTTCTCTGAGCAAACTTGCACTTACTGATTTCCACCGTCAAACCTACATCTTGCAAAATATTTAAAACTTCTTTAAGCTTACAGTCATGCTTCTCTTTGCTGCTTGCAGCCACAAAAATATCATCTTGAAAAAATGTAATGCCACTCAATTGCCCTAACAACTTGTGCATCAAATGTTGGAAAACTGCGGCAGCTGATGCAAGGCCAAACGGCATATGCTTGAACTGATGTATGGCATTATAGAAGCAGTTAGTTTCCTGGACTCTTGTGACAACCACACTTGATGGTAGGCCGCTGATAAATCGATGGTGGAAAACCAGCTGGCACCCTCAAGTGAAAACACCATCTCATTACATTTAGGTAGCGGAAATCTATCCACCACGATGTTGTTGTTAAGGTGGCGCAAGTCAATGCATAGACGGATTTTGCCATTCCCCTTGCGCGCTACCACCACTGGAGAAATCCATTCCGAGCTTTCTATCTCCTCAATTATATCCTTTTCCAACAAACCTTTCAATTCTTCAGCTACTTCATCCCTTATTAGGATGGGAATAGGTCTCACCTTGTGAACCTTAGGCATGGCATTTGCTTTGAGCGCAATGGTCTGCTCAAAACCTTTGAGTGAACCCAAATTCTTACTAAAAACTTTTGGAAACAACTTCTTTACATCATCCTGCATTCTACTTGCATCATCCAATACTAACACTTTTTCTTCGCTATTGGGGTCTAGAATTATGTTTAAACTCTTTTGGTCCATCCAGCCTAGGACAGAAGGACCAAATTCAGCCACGTATAACTTTGCCCTTGCAGACCTGCCTTTGAACAGAAATGTCAAACATCGGAACCCCAACATGTTGATCTTTTCACCTGTGAAACTCACAGGACTAATATCAGGAGGAATTAATTGTTCACCAATTTTCTCAATAAATTTCTCTCTCCATACCTCCTTGTCAATGATAGTATAAGGTGATCCGGAATCCGCAAACACCTTAATATACACGCCCCCAATGGATATATCACATATGGGTTTCTCTTTCACATTATCGTCAGTAATATTAATTACAAAGTTCCCTTGGATACTTTTCGCACACTCCCACTCATTACCATCTCTATCAGTGTCAGCGTTACTAAATTCATCCTCATCATACAGATATTTCACATTAGGTTTTTTCCTCCTGCACATTTTGCTAAAACGGCCAAACATGCCACAAATGCTGCACTTTTTCCTTGCAGCTGGACAATTCTTGCTATATGCTAAGTGTTCTTTGATTCCACAACAATAGCATCGTCTCTCTTCTCCTTCTCTCTCTATCCATGCAGTCTTTTGCGTTTTGGTTGAAATTCCTGTTGACACTATACTGTTGTTGTGCACGATTTGCATTTTGCACTTTCATCACTGCCCCTGTATCTTTGGTAGAATCTTTAAGTTGCGTAGCACATCTGCCAGACATTTCTGCCTTCCTCACTATGGACAAAATATCCTCTAATGTTGAATCGCCATTTACCCATAGACGTTGTTGTATTGCTGAATTATTGCAATGCATCACTACTTGATCCCTCAGTAAATCATCATGCAAATCGCCAAACTTGCAGTCAATGGCAAGTCTTTTAAGTTTGTCTACATAGTCATCCACAGGTTCTTCTTTGTTTTGCTTTCTCTGGAAGAACTTATAACGCACCACACCCATGCACACTTTAGGCGCAAAATATTTATCTAAGTCTTTCAACTCTGCCTCAAAATCATTTGAATCTGCAGTGACTGGTACTTTAGGCATGCGAGTATAAGTCTTTATTCCCATTGGACCTAAAGAATGTAATAGTATTCGTTTCTTCTGATCCGGTTTCATTTTGCCTGCCTCATCAACTGCACTGATGTAATTTATAAAATAATTTTTCCACTCTAACCATTCCATGGTTGGGCGTGAGCCTGAAGACCAAAAGGGTTGTGGTGAACTTAAAGTAAAATTTTGTTGAGTCATTGTCTCTTCTTGTTGACGATCACCTTCTTCCATAAGTTTTAAACAAACATGGTACTATGATGAATAGTATGAAAGCAGAATAGGTCCTGGTGACTGTTACAATCTATAATGTTTTTGTCACAAATTATAATACTCCTCGATTTTGATGCAGTAGAGAAGAAAAAAAAAATAATGCAACTGTGAAAAATGACAAATAAATATTCACCCAAAATCAAATAAATACCTGTCTCCCGACCTCCTTCCTGTTATATCCTCCAATGTAGGTTCATAGAAAAACTCCATAGGAATTTGCATTTATAAATCTAAATATTTGATATGAGCAACAAGTTCCGATTCTTCCGCCATGCAGAATGAGCGCCGCAAGATGGCTGCCGCGTTAGGTCGCGTAGCGTGACCTTGCGCGCCGACGTCAGAATTGACGCGGTGCGAGTCAGGATCAGCAATGCGCACGACCAGGGAAAGGTTTAGAACGTTGCAACGGCTTGCCTAAAACGGTCACTCACCGGAATCAAAAAAAAGAAAATTCGATGGGGTACACCTGCACGATTCCAGTAAGAGTTGCAGTCAAGTAATTTCTCCAATTCTTGCTGTTCCACGTTTCCTTCTTGATGAAAGTAGATTCCGAAATCCAATTTAAAATAAATTTGGTGGTCAAAATAGCCCAACTAGTGCGTGTAGTCGTCCTCGTCGCCATTTGTAGAGAAACGCCTTGCTGTATAGTTGGAACAAGTTATTTATTGAAATAACAGGGGATGCCAGGGAGTGCAGCCACGGTCTTCAGAGCAAGATAACAACTGACTCCCTGCCTGGTGAAATAAAAGAATACTACAAACATTCCATGTCTCGCCCCACTTGTACAGAATAAAGAATTCACTTAAAGGTACATGGCAATAGAACATAACATACCCCACCATGAAAGATGTAATGAAGACCATTTGGACGTTTTATCTTTAATATAATTTAAAACAAAATCACTGTTTAAAGTTAATGTTGATTTTATAGAAGAAGAGAATAAATTACCCAGATATTTTAATTCATTCTTTTGCCAAATAATTTCATGCATGGAAATCATATCAGGAGTACAGTAAACATGTAAAGGAAAAAAATCAGTTCTGTTAGTATTCAATTTGTACCCAGATACCAAAGCATATTGTGGTATTATTTCAATTAAGGAAGGAAAGGAGGTTAATGGATCACTGCTAAAGTTTTAATAATAACATCCTTAACCTTGATTCCTTTAATAGTATCACATTTTCTAATAGTGGCAAGAAAGGGTTCACTACCTATTAAAAACAATAGTGGGGAAAGGGGACTCCCTTGACGTGTACCCCTGGAAAGGGGGAATTGATTTGAAACTTGGCCATTAATAAAGAAACGAGCAGTAGGTGCAAAATATAAAGCTGAAATCATACGGATAAAAGTGTCACCAAAATTAAAAGACGATAAAGTATGAAATAAAAATTGCCAATGAAGTTTGTCAAAGGCTTTTTCAGCATCCAAAGGCATGACTCTTGAAGGGCTAGTTAATGTCTGACCTTGTTCAATGACATGTAACAAAGCTCTTGTGGTATTAGCTGTATATCTATTTTTCATAAACCCAGATTGATCAGGATGAATAATAGAGTATAATACAGGGTATAAACGTGTGGCCAATATTTTAGCATATAGTTTATAATCTTGATTTATTAAAGAAATAAGGCGATAATTAGAAATAAGAGTGGGGTCTTTGTCTGGTTTAGGAAGAACAATAATTAAAGCTTCAGTAAAGGAACCAGACGTAATTCCTGAGGAGCCAAATAATGTAAAAGTTGAAGCAAAAAAGGTGAGCGTTGGGATTGAAATTCTTTATAAAACTCTGCAGGTAGACCATCAGGACCCAGAGACTTATTTTGTTTGAGAGATTATATAGCAAATAAAATGTCATCCTTAATAATGGGTAATTCCAGTCCAAGTTTATCTGATTGAGATCTCTTAGGTAGATCACAGGATTATAGGAAAGAATCTACCAAAGAGTCATAATTAAAATCAGGTTTATTATATAACTTAGAGTAAAAGTCTAAAAATTCATTAACAATATCTTTATGAGATAAGGCAATTTTACTATTGGGGCCATGAATAGAAGTGATTTGAGTTTTATCTTTTTTAATACGTATGTAATTTTCTAAAAGTCTGCCAAATTTGTTTGCCTTGAAACTAAATTTAGCTTTGGCTTTATAAATTTGAATGCCAGCTCTTTTTTACTAAGAATTGTATTAAAATCATAGCGGAGCTTTTGTAACTTATCCCTGTATTGTGGATCATTAGATGTAATAAAGAGTCGTTCATATTTCGCTATTTTTTTCTAAACGTTGAATATTTGCGTTAAAGATTTTATTTTCGTGGGCTATAATAGAAATATTAGCTTCTCTGATAGAAGCTTTAAAAGCATCCCATCTATTAACCATACAAGTAGAACATTCAGGATTAAGTTAAAAATAATCATTAATGGCAGATAAAAGTTTTGGTTTATTATGTTCATTGAGAGCTATGCCAGAATTCATTCTCCATCAAGATTATTTAGTAACGGTTTAATTTAGATTTAAAATAGAGGAAATCATAGCATGATCAGAGACATCAATATTTCCAATCATAGGTGTTTTTATAGAATTAATAAGTTGTCTTGTAACTAATATATAATCAATTCTAGAGTGGGAATTGTGTGGGTTTGAAAAGAAAGTAAAAACGTTTTCCTTAGGGAAATGGAGACGCCAGATATCAACTAACTTAGTAGTTTGAAGAAATGTTTTAAAAGCAAAATAAACCTTAAGGGAATGAAATTTTATCTGAGATAATCTATCTAGTAAAGGATCAGAGATAACATTAAAGTCCCCAGCAACAATTAACTGGACACTCCCAATTTTTAGTACCCCTGTTGCAAGATTGGTCCGAAAAGCAGGATCATCTGCAGTGGGCCCATAAACATTTAATGAAAGTATAATAGAGTCATGAACTTTAACTTTAACAATTAAATATTTCCCATCTGTATCTATAAATGTACTGAAAATTTGGCAGAGATTTATTTGCAAATAGTATAGCTACACCGTTTTTCTTGCCATTAGCAGGAGAGGAGACCATATTGTCAACCCATTTTCATTTCATATAACCTAAGATTTTATCATCAACATGAGTTTCCTGTAAAAAACAAAAATCAGCTTTGGAGCTGCCTAAATAATCTAAAATTTTAGTACGCTTAACTGGATGGTGCAAACCTTTAACAATTAATAAAATTACTTTAATGTTAGCCATAATGGAAGAGGAAGAAATAAAAAGATAAGAAGAGGACAGGGAGAAAAAGCACATATGAGAAGAAGTGAGTAGCTCTAGAGAATATAAAAGGTAAGGGAGAAGGGAAAACATAGAAAAAAAGACAAACTAAATTCATAAATGTGAACAGTGAAATGCACACACGCTCTACAAGCATGGCCGAAACCGTCGGAGCCCAACAATTGAAGAATTACTTATAAAGTTGTCAGCAAAAATCATACTCAAGTAGTAGGTTCATGAGTGTCCATCGAATGATGCAATTGGAGTTCAAAAAAAGGTCGCAGTTCTTCTGGTCGGTGAAAGGATTTTGAGAAATTGTCTTTCCACATGCGCATTGTAGAAGGATCAAAAAGGCCGTATTTGAAACCAAGATTTATTAACTGTGGGTGAAGGTCAGAAAATTCCTTATGTATTGCAACAGTTTCTTTAGCAAAGTCTTGATGAATAACAATTTTATTGCCATTGACCATCAGTGAGGGAATTTCTCTTGCTGCTTTCCTGATCAGAACCAAGTGATGATGGCGAAAAGCTTTAAATATCATTTGTCTAGGTATGGTATGTTGAGGATTGCGATGAGAAGGGATTTTGTGGGTTTTGTCAACTTCAAATTTTTCTGGAAATATGATATTTAAAAGACCAGGAATCAGGTTTTCCAAATATAATCGGCAATAAGATCCCTCAACTTATTCTGGTAAATTAAATATGCAAAGGTTTTATTGTCTATTACGATTCTCCATATCCAAAAGATGTGAACACATAGGAGATATTTTCGCCACCAGTGGGGTAAACGCATCTATTTTGGCTTTATTACCTTGTATCATGATTGATTTATCAGAAATTTTCATAGACAAACTGGCCATTTCTTTTTGCACATTTTTAACTTCTGTCGCAATAGTCTCAGTATAAGCACGAAGTGCTTGAATTTCTTCTAAAATTAGAGACAGTGAAGGTTCAGATGACTCTATCACTTTCGATTTTAATGGAGGAGGTGAAACCTGCTGTCTCCTTTTATTGTTAGCAGGATTTTTATTTTCCATTTTTGAGGAGAAAAGTAACTGAGTTTAAATTAAAATTAGGAAATGAGTAATATAAGAATAAATAAAGTAAAAGATAATAAGAACTCCTCAAAAATACTGGTGCAGAAGCTAAACAGGACTGTGGGAGCGGCTAGGCCTAAGCCAGGCCTTTTCCTGAAGTATACTCCGCCCCCCCTGACAGACAATCCAGGCAGTACCTCTGTGGAGAGCTGGAGCATGAACCACGAAGCTCAAAACAGCACCTCCGTCGATCAAAAAAGCATGAAACCTCCTCAGCCAGTAAGTGTCACTATAACTATTATAGCGACCTCATTTGTGCCGATTTTCAGACAAGAATTAGTTGTTTTTAACTTAAAACTGGCGGAAAAACAAAGGAGCGCAGTCCGCGGCCATCTTGAATTCACGCGCTCGCGCGACTCGTTCAATATTATATTCTGATAGGACATGGTAGCACATGTGTCATTGTACCAAGACAATTATGTGAACATCATTAGAAGAGGGGCTTTGGCTCTACCCACATTTTGGGAGCCAGGAGTGTATTGAGCAGAACTTGTTTTATACAGCTGTCTGAGCTTGAATTTTCAGGGGTACACACATGACATTGTAATGCTATTTAAATGCCTTAGATGACTAGATAATATATGATGTTTTCTCTGACAGCAGCACAGGCTGGGGGAGAGTAGCGTGTTGTAGTACTTTATTCGATAAAAGCATTTATCATAAAAGTAAAAACCAATTGGAAGAGTAGCCATTAAGCTACATTGATGTTTTGGTCTGGCTTGAATGTACAATTGTCACCTGATCTTTTAACCTATACCAATATTATTTAGCAGTTTGTTGCTTTCATCCTAATACATATCCATTCCCATGCTCTTTAGTTATGATACCTGACATTATCATACAACATTACTTTAAAGCAAGACCTTTTGGCCATGCCAATTTTTGTTTTCTTGTGAACTTTGCACGGATGGCTCTTTCTTCAAATGATGCAAGATGACTTTGATTCGATTTAGAGAAGTTGATCCTCATGATTTTTGGGAGGTCATGGACAATCTTTCCTGTTGTTCCCATTTTAGACTGACGTGTCCATGAGAAAAAAAACTCTGAATGTTCTAACCAACAGACAACAAACAGTTATTTCCACAATGCCGCTTGATCTAGCTGGAATTGTCTTCATAATGCTTCAGAGCATATCATATATTCTTCAAAGCAGACATAGTACAACTATGAACCATTTGTAACTGATCAACCGAAATACACATGGACTTTATCCAGGGGACATGAGAACTGAATAGCATATGTGTACATTACATGTGCTGGGATTCAGGCAGCTTGTTCTTTAAAGGTGTTGTGAAACAAAAGGGGGTACCTGCAGGGCCTTGTGTGACTTCTGGGAAATTACGTCTACAACTAAATATGACTGTTTGCTTAAAGCCATCTGCAAACAGTATTAGATTCCTGCATGTTTCCATATTCAGGCTGCATCTTAAACCAGTGATGGAACCGCTGAACATTTAAGAACACCTTACTGTGACCATAATCTCACAAGGAAATTCAGCAAGTCTCCATGCCGCCTTCTACTACACCCAGTGACGCTGGAGTAGGAGGGAATGGTACCTTCCATCAAACTAAAAGTGACAGTTATCCAGCCCGGGAAGTGATGTCACTTCCATGGTGGGGCTGATTTTTGCCCCTCCGACTCTGGATTATATGGAGGTGGTCTTTCGGATAGCAGTCTTTCTATCAAGCTATCATCTGTTTCACTGTCATCTTCCTCTTCATTCTTCTTCTGGGTGTTCCCTGCCTTGACTATCAGTGGGAATAAGTTACCCCCCTCGATTGTCTGTACTCTCCATCTTTTCTCCAATGCATCCCACGTTGCATCTTGGAATGCCCTAGCCAACTTTTTTACTCTTTCCTGTCTCCTGTCCCTATTCCTTTCGTGTACCGCCCTAATCCATGCATGCAGTGCCTCAAACTGTGTGGGTCTAGGTAAAGGTCGCAAAGAAGCCATAATCGTTTTCAACTAATATAGCACTTCCAATCTAAAGGTTCCATACCGGGGAAAGGTAAAATCCTCATTTCCTTCTGTCATTTTGCACCAATTCTCAAGCCAAAGTATAGTATGTAAACCCACATTTGTGTTCATGCAATGAGCTGTGGTGTCCTCGCGCGGAGCCTCCTCTCCTCCCTGAGTAGCCACCTTTTTTTCTCTGCTACACAGATCTTTTAAAAATTTTAAACATTTCATGATGAAACCAACGTTTCTCCTTTCGCGGCGCTCTTTTGCTTCCTGCTAGCAATTCACCAATACCAGCGCGGCTTCACACCAACCGCCCTATCGCATCGAGGCACCTTCTAATGTCACTTTCCTCCGTTCTCAGCAATCCCCCTCCTTTACAATTCGTCTCTCACGCGTCTCATTCATACGCTTAAATAACTGCTTGTACGTCCAAGCAATCACTTCTCTGACTGTACGTCCACAGTCTTGTGTAATTGTCTACCTCAATCTGGCAAGTGTCTGTCCACGAAATGACCAGACAATCGCCTCAGCTGATAGGTTACAATCGCTCGATGTTCCACATACAGCAACCCACAAGCAGCAACAGTTACTCACGCACTGACACATTTGCTCCCCCTATCCCGGTCCAGGCAGCCAATGGTACCTCACGACTTCCTTCACAATGGTCGACAATTACTCTGGGTGTCTGCTACACCACAACCACTTAAGCTACTCGTCGAGCCTAAGTGTTTCCCTGGCTACGCGCGCTCACAGCCTGATCTCGCAATCACACAACAATCACTCCAACTCCGCAAGACATCACAACATTAAGCACCGCAATCTAACAACAAATAACCCTATTCATACTCACTCTCCCACGAACCGCTGCTTTCACCACCGTCACTCTCCGTCGGTTTACATGAAGCGCCGTCTTTCATTGACAACCCCCTGGGCAATCATCACCTGAATTCTATGGGGTTTGGAACTCTAGAGACAACCATCCGTGGTTGCTACCAATTGTTGGTGCCGGATTCTTATCTAGATTTTCCTATATCTTACCAATCCTTAGAATCCTTGCCTAACTGCCTCAGTAAGAGGTTAGGAAAATAAATTGGCTCGAATACAAACATAATCCTATGTAAGAGTCTCAGACAACTCAGGATTAAAATTAAAGTGATCTCCAAAATCATCAGGCAAATGATGACAGTCCCTGCTTGACTGCATTCATCCAAAAGGAAAGAAAGAAAATTAGTCTGTCCCTACACTAACTCTAAAGTGACATCCCTACTTAGCAGCCCACCCAGGCAAGAGAAAAAAGGTGTCAGCAGTGAAGACTTCCTCAGAAGTACATTCACTTTCCATGGGTAAGTAGCCTAAGCGACAGAGCTCGTTCTAAGATGCTCCTTCTTGCTTCCCCTCTAGCCCTCTTCTCTTCACCCTAGGGTGTAGTGTCCCTAATACAACATCCCAAAAACATTAAACACACCCTAAACACACCCCTTCAGGCAGGTCTTCTTTCCTAATACTTTTCCTTCGAAACTCCAACTTCATTCCAGAAACTGTTGGTGTGTCCTTGGATCCCAGGCACCTGCTCCGCTAAAAGTATCATCTCGACATTCCTGTTGACTCCCCCGGTGCTTGCCTCTACCATCCTAACTCCTAAAACAAAAGGTTATTCTGCCCAACGAGACATGTGTTCTTGCACCTGCAAAAGAAAACCTGTGAGCAAATCGACCTTGCACGCACACAAGTCTACAATCCACAATTCGACTGAGAAAAGGAGCCTTCCCAAGGAAAAATACATTTTCAAGCCTACAATATTCAGCCAACCTAAGAAATCACAATTAGGCCTCTACTGGTACTTTCATGCAACCAGGTCTTTATACATTTAAACACACATTTCTAAAACCACGTTATAAGCATTACATTCAAAATCATTTTAAAGCATTGCATTTCTTTTCATGAATAAGCAAATCTACACGTGCAGACTTTAATATGGTGCATGTTTAATCCTGATGCATCATTTTAAACGTGAAGCATTATAATTTGCGATATCTAAGGCATATTCTTCGGTTAAACACTACATTAGTTTTCAAACGAGATGGATACTCCTAGACATACTAACATAATTTGATTAATTACAACATTTCAAATGATCACACGTTAATGCAGTCTTCTAAATATGCGGGTGCTAACTACCCATGATTATGATGCAACCCCACGATTTTCTAGAATAACATGGAGCTCTATCATTATAAAAGCACTGCAGACTGTACCGGTAGCTTTGCACACTTTTCTCTCTCTTTCTGTAAATGCGTCTCTCTCTCTGACTCTCTCTCTCTGCCTCTCTCTCTGGCAGGCTCTACAGAGTGCGCGAGTAGTGGGGAAATTCTCGACAGGAGGGATGGGAACACAGAATCCAGAGGACACAGATACTAGGAGGTTACCAGATGCCCTTATGGTGCCAGTTACCATTGGTCCCATAGTGTTGATGTACGATCCAAATCAGGTGAGAAGTGAAAATTCATCCCAGACAGGAGCCGAAGGGAGATCTAATTTGGGAGGGAACGGTGTGGTGAGCGGATTGGTTCACATACCGAGACCTGTGGAATCGAATAAGGGGACGGATGGATTTGAAGGGGCCGAGACCGAAGTCCTTTGCTCAGTTAAGATCCAACCTGAGGATGTGGGATTCATCCGAAGGGAATCAGAGCGACAGGGCAAGGGAAGATTGGGACCTTGGGAGTGCAGAGAACAGGATGGGGTTTAGAGATACACCTGAAGCAAATATGTGCAGAGAACAGCATAGGGATTGTAGAGAGTCGAGTGGCACATCTAGTCGAGGTACCTTGAAAGCAGCGATGAAGGCTAAGAGGTTAGATGTGATGCGGTCAAAAGCAGAGGTGGATGAGATAGTTGAGGGAAATTTGCCTTTGGAGAGAGTGGAACTTTATGACCCAGACGAGTTGTTGTTTGTGGCAAAGGATGTGACTCGCAAAGCAAGGTCAGCATATGAGAAACTATCTGAATTGGCAAACAGATATAAGGTGGATCTGTCTAAAATGAAGATGTTACAAGGTAGTCATAGGTTACAGTACTGTGACTAAGAATTGGACGAAAAGAGGGTCATTGGGCTAAAGACTCACATTAGAGAGCTGATCTTAGGGATACGAGCATGGAATAGACTTGATAAGTGGGAAGAAAGATGGTCAAAGAAAAAGAGTACCAAGAAGAGTGTGACACAGATACCTCCTCTGGGAGGGGGAACATTAGGAATAGGGAACTACCCTTTGCTAGAGGTATCTAGTGGAGGGTATGTGCATGTGCCCTGGCGTAAAGGTGATTTGGCAGCATTCACAAATGATTTCCCTAAGTTGAGGGAGAGCCCAGTTGAGTAGTACAAGTAGGTTGAGCGGTTTGTCAAGATTTCGAAGGTGTTGTGGATTGATTTGAATACATTGTTTGATATTGTGGTCCCAAGGGATCTGTGGGCAGCTTGTAAAATTGTGATTGAGTGGCCTTCTTCGGAATCAGACAGGGATGCTGTCAAGAATGGTCCGTCACCGATTGTCATGAAAAAGTAGGAGCAAGCAATTACATGGCTGAAGTTCAAGGTATCCCTACAGGATATTGATTGGGTGAAGATAGATCGGACGGTTTAGGAGCCAAAGGAAACAGTGCATGAATATTATGAAAGGCTTTTGCAAGCCTTTAAGCAATATAGTGGATTGGATACGATGAACCTAAAGGATATGGGACTGTTTGTTTCTAAGTTTGTCCTAGGTTTGAGACCTGAGATTTGCCTCATGATCCAACAGCATTTAATCTGCTGGCAGAATAAGCTGATAGATGAGATACTGCGGTATGCTAGATGTTGTAGCGATGAGGTGGATTTGAAACAAAGGAAGCTTAAGGACAAACTGATGCTAGTTCAGATGCAAGCGGCTGACAAGGGAGCTCAGATGCAGTGCAAGTGGAGGAACACTGGGGAGGAGACAGAATGGGCAGAATAAGGGGAATGGAAATGCAGAGGATTCCAAAGCAAAGGTAGATGTGGCGACGCCGAAAAAGACCACTGCATGTCACCTTTGTCACCAGGTTGGACATTGGAGACGCGAGTGTCCTTTGAACCCAGTGAATCAGCTGCAGCAGGAAGGAGAAATAGTACAGGTGCCTGAAGTGACAACCACTGTAATGAAGCCAAGGTCGATGAAAGGGGGGACGTTGGCCCCACAAGTACAAGTTTCCCAGCCACCAAGGATCTTGCAGGGGACTCAGACTTACCAGCAGATGCCGCTTTTTGATGGCAGAGACGAATATTACTTAGATCCGTTAGCATGACGGTGCCTGAGGGGGGAGGAAGACTGCACTCTTGGGGCAGTCTTGGAGGTAGACCAGAGGGGACCATTTGTAGAAGCTAACGTTGATGGTCACCCTACCACCTTTTTGGTTGATACTGGTGCTACCCGTTCTACTGTGAGGTCCTCAGTAGTTCCCAATCTACCCCTCTTGGGACAATCAATCAAGTTGTAGGTGTTGCGAATAAGAAGATGACTACCCCATTGACTGAACCAATTCCTGTGAGAATAGGAACATTCTGAGATAGACATCATTTTGTGGTGTGGGACTCAAGCCCCATCTGTCTGTTAGAAAGAGATCTTTTGTGCAAGCTCAATTGCACTATCTATTGCACCCCCCCCCCCGGGAGTGGAGTTGCAAACCTATGACGATGATGCCACCTTTAAAGATGCAAATCAGCATTTATGCATAGAGATGTACCCCGTGGTGACAGTGGAAGAGCTTACACTTGATTTGAGAGATTCAGTCTTGCAGAAGGAATGGGACTTTGCAGGGGAAGACATAGGGTTGATTAAATGAGGTGAACCAGTCAAAGTACAGGTTAAACAGAATGTCGAGTTCCCAAGAATGCCCCAGTATAATTTGACACCAGAAACGGTTGCAGGAAAAAAACTTGTGATCAATTCCATGATTAAGCAGGGGATCCTGAAGGAAATAATGGGCAGTCCATTCAACTCACCTATTATGGGATTGCAGAAACCTAGTGGGAAATTTAGGATTGTGCAGGACCTACGAAAGATCAACAATAAATTTGTTCCACGTTGTCCAGTGGTACCGATTCCATCAGTAATATTGTTTCAGATCCCATGTGAAATAGAGGGGTTCACTGTGATAGATCTTTGTCAAGCATTCTTTTTGATACCATTGCATGAGGAAAGCCAGTATCTTTTGGCATTCAAGCCGGAAAACCTTGTGTTAACATGGTGTCGTATCCCTTAAGGGTATACAGAGAGCCCATCGATTTTTAATCAGTTCATGAAAAAGAACCTGGAGAGTCTTGTACTGCTGCACAACTCAGTTCTTGTGCAGTACATAGATGACCTCCTTGTTGCATTTTGAACTGAGGATGCGTGGAGGATTTACACCATTGCCCTTTTGAATCATTTGCCAGAAAATGGACAGAAGGTGTCGCCAAATAAGCTACTGTATTGTTTGAAGAAGGTACAATACTTGGGTCATCGAAAAAAAAGGCAAGAGGAAGGTGTCACCTGACAGAATTGAGGCAATCATTAATATGACTGTGCTTTCCCCGCAGAGGGAGGTCAGGATGTTCCTGGGAATGGTTGGCTACTGTCACCAGTGGGTTCCCAACTTCTCATTGAAGGTGAAACCTTTGCAGAGACTGACGCACAAGGATGTGAGTGATCCGGTACCATGGGACAATGACTGTATGAAGGCGTTCCTGGAGCTGCGAGAGGACCTTCGTCGTGCTCCGGCACTGGGGATGCCTGATTACAATAAGCCTTTTTCGTTATTCTGTTGTGAACGAGAGGGTTGTGCATTATCAGTCTTAACTCAGGATCATGGAGGTGTCCGTAGACCAGTTGCCTATTTTTCAGCTACTTTGGATCCAGTAGCTTCGGCATCGCCTGGATGTCTCAAATCTGTTGCTGCAACCGATGTCAGCAATGAAAGGTGTGAAAGCATTGTCATGGGTCATTCTTTGATTGTATATGTTCCGCATTCTGTTGAATTATTAATGACAAGGACCAAGACCCAGCACCTGACCAATAATAGGCTCACACGCTACGAGCAAGTTATTCTTGCTGCGGAGAATGTGACCCTTAGGAGGTGTTCTGTCTTGAATCCTGCTACATTGATGCCGTTACCAAATACACTTGATGAAGATTGTGTGGACCATGACTGTCTCGATGTGACTGAACTTTGCACCAAGCCGAGACCTGACATTGTTGATGAACCATTGTCTGACCCTGATGAGATTTTCTTTGTTGATGGTTCATGCATAAGAGACAGTGTCGGTCAGTTGAGAGCAGCGTTTGCTGTATGCACCATTACGGGAGTAGTTGAAGCTGCTTGCCTAGAAGGAGTATACTCCGCTCAGGTAGCTGATATTATTGCCTTGACTCATGCCTGTTTGGCAGCTGACCTAATTCGAATCACCATTTACACCGACAGCCAGTACAGATTTGGTGTGGTTCATGACTTCAGACACCTATGGTCACAGAGAGGTTACATGACATCATCAGGATCTCCATTAGGAATAGGGAGTTCGTAAGGTTGCTTTTAGAAGCCTTACAGTTCCCAAAGGAAATTGCTGTTGTCAAAAGCACAGCTCATGGGAGGGGGATGGAATTTGTCTCGCTCGGAAACCGATACACTGACGAAGTTGCACGTTTCTGTGCCGAACAGGGTTGCACTTTTACTGAGAGACACATAGGAGAGAGCCAAGAAAGAACCGAATTGAACACGATGTTTAGCCATGGCAGATACTTGGGGCAAACTCAAGTGCCTGCATGAACAGGTTTCAGAACAGGAGAAAAGTGTGTGGATCAAGTCAGGATGTGTGAAAGGAGATGTTGATATTTGGGTTTCAAGTGATGGAAGAGCGGTGTTACCAGATGATTTATTGAACCCGATGGCAAGGCAGTTTCATGGTGCGGTACATCTGGGGAGAGATGCGATGGTGGGGGTGTTCAGACAGACGATTTTGTGCAGTGGCTGAGGCTGTGTGTCAGAGGTGTGTTACTTGTCAACAGATGAATGCTGGGAAAAAGACTCTGGTTACATTGAGTCACATTGGGAAGTCGGGAGGACCTTTCAATAGGATGCAATTCGATTTCATCGAAATGCCTAGGTGTAACAGGTTGAGGTACATTTTGGTTGTGGTATGTGTGTTCTCAAGGTGGGTGGAGGCTTATCCAACACGAAGGTTTGACACACTTACAGTAGCCAAGTTACTGTTAATTGAACTTATACCTAGATTTGGAATTCCGACCTCTTTGAAATCAGACAGAGGAACGCATTTCCACAGTGAAATCATGAAGATGATTTGCACAGCATTGAATGTTGATCAGAAACTTCATTGTAGCTACTGTCCAGAGGCTTCTGGGATAGTGGAGCAAGTTAATGGGACTTTGAAAGCTCGAAAGGTGAAGGTGTGTTCATCCACATCTCTGAAGTGGCCTGACGCTCTGCCTCTGGTATTGATGAGTATCCGTAGTAATCCAGATAGGAGAACAGGTTTTCCACCTCATGAAGTATTGGTGGGGAGGGCTATGAGGTTGCTAGCAGTGCCATCCACAGCCTTGATAAAAATCACAGATGATCTGATCCTTGATTATTGCAAGGGACTCGCTGATGTAGTCTATTCTGTGTCTCATCAGGTGCAGGCTGCTGTGATTCCAGCTTCCAGTGATCTCTGTCATGATCTGAGTAAAGGGGACTGGGTGATGGTTCAGAAGCATGTGCGAAAAAGCTGTTTGGATGTTCGCTGGAGGGGCCCTTACCAGATCATACTGGTGACGAACACTGCAGTGAAGTGTAGAGGATTGCCGAATCGGATACATGCTGTTGAGAGTCCTGCGAGACTCTTCTGACGTTTCCTCTCGAGCTGCAAACTCCCAACTCCCTCAAGGATCAACCAAATCAATCAGGACTTGGACACTGACTGAATTGACTTCTCCCCCAGGGAAAGGGGAAGTGGACAGAGAGACGCACAACAAATTATACAAGATTAAATCTTCGGTTGTGTCTCTCTTGGGAAGTGCTCCAGGCCGAGGACCTTCTGTTAGGTAATTTCTGCGCTGTCTTCAAACAATGCTGTGATGCAATATGAACAATATGAACCACAATTACCTTGCTGTTAAACTTCTTAATTCACCATAACTATTAATAGATCATAGTGCTTACTGACCATAAATCCATCTGACCCTTGTTCGCACTTTACTGAAGTTTTAACTCAGGTTCTAAATCTCGACACCTTTTGAGTAAACACAACATGTCAAAATAGCTTGGCACATTAACTGAATGAACAAACCAGTATAATTAGTGTGGTTAGTTTAAAACTGAAACTCTTAAAACTCATGCTAAGTCATACCTGAGTCTTTTGAATTATTCTTCTGTAAAGGTACTCTGCAATTGGGAGACAGGGAAATACAAAGAAATACAGCCTGTCTAAATTCACTCAATCACTTGAGATTATTGTCCCAATCTAACTTGTAAATATGTTAACTTTTCCTTCAACACTCAGAAAATAAGTCAACATTACACTGCATAGTCCATTTAGATACAGTTCACCTATTAAACACAATAGTATTTGCAAAGGCTTATTTATTTCATCCAGTCCGCCTTTTAGCGCTAATTCTCCTCTGAGTTTGACCCTCTTCAATAGTAGTTATTAATCCCTTTCAAACCCTTGCTTAAGGGTCTCTTCATATAACTAGCGCTAAGACTGTGAATCAAGTTCCAGTGCAAATATTCAGAGAAAGTTGCCTTTACCAAGGCTTGTTTTTTAGATCAGCTCTCCTTGACGCGCTATGCCTCCTAAGCGTCTTGAGAACTTCAATGTAAATCTCCTTTGCCACTTCCTTTATCAATTTAGTATATGCGTGGCTCTTTTTAAGAAAAGAAAAGGAAACCTCTTACTGAACTTCTTCAAATGAATCTGAGGCGGGGAACTGGAGACTCGAACTGTCAGCCTGGGAAGACGGCAGCGCGGAAACAAACCTCCCGGCTACCGCTGAGAGCGCCAGAAAGCCTGTCACGTCGTCTTCCGTGTTGCTTCTAGGTTACTTCAAGACACAGACGGCCTGGGGCTCCGGAGTCACGGAGAATGACAGGAAAGACGGCAGCGCGGAAACAAACCTCCCGGCTGCCGCTGCGAGCGTCAGAAAGCCTGTCACGTCGTCTTCCGTGTTGCTCAAGACACTGACAGACTGGGGCTCCGGAGTCATGAAAGATGACAGGAAAGGAAAGGATAAATGTCGGGACTCAGGCCACACAAGCGGCCAAACAAGAAATCAAGGCTCAAGGAACTCCCACGAAGGGACAGAAGCTCTCGCTGGACACAACGAGAGACGAAGCGTTTGGCAGTTGGCTGAGGCTTGTATTTATAGCCTCAGCCACGCGACCAGCGCGAGGCTCTCTCTACATCTAATCTAGCGCGAGGGCAGTCACGAGCCTGTCTCTCATGAGCGCACAATCTTAGATGTAATACCTCACTGAATTGAAAAACTAACAAGCATTGCTAAATGCAATTATTAAAGATATATTTCTAAAGAGTTTTTAAAAATGAAACTATACATGAAATAATACATAAATAAAATAAATAAACTACATTTAACTATTAAATACATTATATATATATACTGCATCTATTCTGAATCGGAACCTATTTAAGACGACCAGTAACACCCCTAACAGTTCCTCCCCCCAAAGGTCGTCTTATAGGTCTAGGTTTATCAGGATAACGAGCATGAAAAGATCTAACAAGCCTAGGAGCATGAATATTTCTCTCAGGTTCCCAAGATCGCTCAGAAGGATCATAACCCTTCCAATCAACCAAATAAAACAAAGCACCCCGAATCCTTTTGGAATCTATAATGGATTTAACCTCATACTCAACATGATCACCGACAATTACTGGCGGTGGTGGGTTATCAGCACGAGTAGAAGGTTCAAAAGGTTTCAACAGAGAAACATGAAAAACAGGATGAATAGCATATTCCTCAGGTAAAACTAATTTTACAGATACAGGGTTCAAAACTTTCTTAACTTCAAAAGGCCCAATAAATCTAGGTTTCAATTTCCTGGGACCCTCCAACTGAATATTCCTGGTGGATAACCATACCAACTGACCTTCCTTATACAAAGGGGCAACTTTACGATGAGAATCGGCAGTCTTTTTCATAGATAACTTACTTTTGACCCATTGTTTTCTAGCCTTATCTTGGATATCCAACAAATGAGTCAACCTATCAGTAACAGCTGGCATAGACAATTGTTCATCTGGTAAGAGAATAGGAATAGATCTTGGGTGTTGACCAGTGAGAAAATAAAAAGGAGAACAACCCAAAGCTGAATGAGTGGTGTTATTATATGAAAATTCAGCCCACGGTAACACTTCATCCCAAGGATGAGAGGAGGTAGTTAACAAACATCTTAAACCCTGTTCAACATGCTGATTCAATCTCTCCGTCTGACCATCCGTCTGTGGATGAAAAGAAGAAGACAGAGCCAACTCGATTCCCAAAAGTTTGCTGAGTTGTGACCAGAATTTAGAAATGAACTGAGGGCCCCTGTCCGAAATAATCTTTGAAGGAAGACCATGAAGTTTCACAATATTAGATAAAAATACAGCACTGAATTCAGTTGCCGAGGGAATCTTGTGTAACGGAATAAAATGTCCCATTTTAGATAACAAATCCACCACCACAAGAACTGTAGTAAACCCATTAGATTTAGGGAGATCAGTAATAAAATCTAAACTGATTGTATGCCAAGGGTGAGGCGGAATAGTCATAGGACGAAGTAAACCCATAGGAACCTCATGTAAAGCCTTTTGACGAGAACAAACTGGACAGGTTTTCACAAAATGTTGAATAACAGAAATCATTTTTTCCCACCAAAAATGACGTTGACACAACTCCAGAGTTTTGTTAATACCTGGATGTGCAGCAATCGCCAAATCATGATTCCATTGCATGACATTATCCTGTAAATCTCTTGTGGGAATAAACAATTTGTCATTGTGATAGAAAAAACCATTTTTAATGGAATTACCATTCTTAGATAACCATTCATGAACATCAAAATGTTTTAACTCCATCTTAACAGAATCCAAAAAACTTTCAGAATGGATTCCAGCAGCAATTTTTTCCAAAGGCAAAATACTGGGGGGATCCTTAACAGAATTTAAATCTTTTTCACACACTAAACGTGAAAGTGTGACAGATAATAACTGCTTTTTTCCAGGTCGATACATAATTAAAAAGTCAAATTCACTAAAGAACTGTAACCACCTCATCTGTCTAGGAGTAAAAGCCTTAACAGTGGAATAAAATTGCAAGTTTTTATGGTCAGAATAAACAGTAATAGTGTGTTTAGCTCCCAAAAGATGATGTCTCCATTCTTGGAACACATCTTTAATGGCTAACAATTCACGTTCCGCAATAGTATAATTTTGCTCAGCTAAAAGCAATTTCCTAGAGAAAAAAGCAATAGGATGGAAGTGACCAGTATTTGCATCCTTTTGAAGCAACACCCCACCAATAGCAGACTGTGAAGCATCTGCTTCCACAAAGAAAGGTCTATCAGGATCAGGATGAACCAAAATAGGAGCAGAGGTAAAAGCCTTCTTCAACAAAGAAAATGCTTGATCAGCTTCTTCAGTCCAAGAGAAGACCTTCCCTTTTTTCAATAACTGAGTAATGGGAGCAACAATATCTGAAAACTTAGAAATGAATCGCCTATAGAAATTAGCAAATCCAAGAATTCTCTGCGTGTCTTTAATTGAAGCAGGAACTGGCCAGGTTAGAATTGCTTCGACTTTCTTTGGATCCATATGAATTCCCTCAGGTGATAAACAATAGCCGAGAAATTCCACTTGAGAAGCATTGAAAACACATTTTTCCAATTTGGCATATAGAGAATGATCTCTTAATTTCTGTAACACTAACTGAACATGTTGTACGTGTTCTTCCATATTCTTAGAATAAATTAAAATGTCATCAATATAAACGATGCAACAGACATCCAACAGATCATGCAAGACCTCATTAATAAAATATTGAAATGCCGCTGGGGCATTGCAAAGACCAAATGGCATAACTGTATATTCAAAAAGACCAAATTTCGTACGAAAAGCGGTCTTCCACTCATCACCTTCCTTGACTCTAATCAAATGATAAGCTCCTCTAAGATCCAGTTTGGTGTAAACACTAGAACCCTTAATCTGATTAAGAAGCACAGGAATCAAAGGCAATGGGTACCTGTTCTTAATGGTTGCTTTATTAACCTTTCTGTAATCAATACAAGCCCTCAGATCCCCAGACGAGGAGACGAGACAGGAGAAGTAGAATGTTTTGGAATATGAGTAGTCACATTGGTGACAAATTTAGGGATCTTAGAAGAAGAATTGCTCGAGGAAACGATCTCTGCTTTCCTCGAGAATTTTAGTTTTCCGACGGCTTAATAGGAAGAGTTTCAACAACTAAAACTTTCTTTTTTGCGGGTTTCACAGAACAATCCTTGGCAAAATGCCCAGGTTTGCCACAGTATAAACATAAATTGCCCTTACGCCTCCGTTCTTTTTCTTCAGGAGTCAAAGGCCCCTTGAACCCACCCGGTAAAGCAGATTCAACAAAAACATTCCTAACCTCAGACTCCTTTTTCTCAACTTTAACTATAGGACTTCTAAAGTCACTCCTAGTTTTTTCATTTCTACGTTCACCCAATCTGTGATCAAGTCTAACCACTAAATCCTGAAATTCTTTAAACCCATCAGGTAAATTCACTATGTGCGCAAGGGAGTCTTTTAACTCATCTTTTAGACCTCTATAAAATAAAGAAATCCTCTTTTCCTCAGGCCAATGAGTTTCAGGCAGAAGTCTATTAAAGGTAGTTATATAGGATACAAGGTCCTTGGTACCTTGACGAAGACTCAGTAATTCATTATCAGAAGACTGAATTAAGGTATGTTTGGCGAATAGACTGGACATGGCCAATTTAAAATTTTGCAAATTGTGAAGCAAAGGGTCATTATTATCCACTAAAGGCATGGCCCAATTAGCAGCCACCCCTCCCAGATAAGAAATTATAAAAGCCACCTTAGCAGAATCAGAAGAAAAAATTTGAGGTTTACACATGAAGTGCAATTGACATTGACTAAAAAATGTTGCAAATCTGCTATTATCTCCAGTAAACCTTTCAGGATTAGCCAAAGGGACAGGTGTAGGAGTAACAACAGTAACTTGAACTGGTTGTTTTTCTGACTGAACTTCTGAGGTTTGAGGCTGAATAGCCTCAACTCCAAATCTAGCTGGCGCTAAAACCGGTTTCTTCTCCTTAGAAGAATCCCTCCAAGACGAGAATCCAACCCTAGTCTCATCTAGCTCCTGACGAAGCGATTGATTCTCTAAACGTAAATTTTCCATCTCCACCGTCATCTTCTGAACTAACTGTGACAACTGAGAAGCATCCATGAGGGTGAGTTTGCAGACTTGAAAGGAAACGATTTTAAAATAGAGAAGTGTAGGCTTCGTCTACTGTTGAGAGTCCTGCGAGACTCTTCTGACGTTTCCTCTCGAGCTGCAAACTCCCAACTCCCTCAAGGATCAACCAAATCAATCAGGACTTGGACACTGACTGAATTGACTTCTCCCCCAGGGAAAGGGGAAGTGGACAGAGAGACGCACAACAAATTATACAAGATTAAATCTTCGGTTGTGTCTCTCTTGGGAAGTGCTCCAGGCCGAGGACCTTCTGTTAGGTAATTTCTGCGCTGTCTTCAAACAATGCTGTGATGCAATATGAACAATATGAACCACAATTACCTTGCTGTTAAACTTCTTAATTCACCATAACTATTAATAGATCATAGTGCTTACTGACCATAAATCCATCTGACCCTTGTTCGCACTTTACTGAAGTTTTAACTCAGGTTCTAAATCTCGACACCTTTTGAGTAAACACAACATGTCAAAATAGCTTGGCACATTAACTGAATGAACAAACCAGTATAATTAGTGTGGTTAGTTTAAAACTGAAACTCTTAAAACTCATGCTAAGTCATACCTGAGTCTTTTGAATTATTCTTCTGTAAAGGTACTCTGCAATTGGGAGACAGGGAAATACAAAGAAATACAGCCTGTCTAAATTCACTCAATCACTTGAGATTATTGTCCCAATCTAACTTGTAAATATGTTAACTTTTCCTTCAACACTCAGAAAATAAGTCAACATTACACTGCATAGTCCATTTAGATACAGTTCACCTATTAAACACAATAGTATTTGCAAAGGCTTATTTATTTCATCCAGTCCGCCTTTTAGCGCTAATTCTCCTCTGAGTTTGACCCTCTTCAATAGTAGTTATTAATCCCTTTCAAACCCTTGCTTAAGGGTCTCTTCATATAACTAGCGCTAAGACTGTGAATCAAGTTCCAGTGCAAATATTCAGAGAAAGTTGCCTTTACCAAGGCTTGTTTTTTAGATCAGCTCTCCTTGACGCGCTATGCCTCCTAAGCGTCTTGAGAACTTCAATGTAAATCTCCTTTGCCACTTCCTTTATCAATTTAGTATATGCGTGGCTCTTTTTAAGAAAAGAAAAGGAAACCTCTTACTGAACTTCTTCAAATGAATCTGAGGCGGGGAACTGGAGACTCGAACTGTCAGCCTGGGAAGACGGCAGCGCGGAAACAAACCTCCCGGCTACCGCTGAGAGCGCCAGAAAGCCTGTCACGTCGTCTTCCGTGTTGCTTCTAGGTTACTTCAAGACACAGACGGCCTGGGGCTCCGGAGTCACGGAGAATGACAGGAAAGACGGCAGCGCGGAAACAAACCTCCCGGCTGCCGCTGCGAGCGTCAGAAAGCCTGTCACGTCGTCTTCCGTGTTGCTCAAGACACTGACAGACTGGGGCTCCGGAGTCATGAAAGATGACAGGAAAGGAAAGGATAAATGTCGGGACTCAGGCCACACAAGCGGCCAAACAAGAAATCAAGGCTCAAGGAACTCCCACGAAGGGACAGAAGCTCTCGCTGGACACAACGAGAGACGAAGCGTTTGGCAGTTGGCTGAGGCTTGTATTTATAGCCTCAGCCACGCGACCAGCGCGAGGCTCTCTCTACATCTAATCTAGCGCGAGGGCAGTCACGAGCCTGTCTCTCATGAGCGCACAATCTTAGATGTAATACCTCACTGAATTGAAAAACTAACAAGCATTGCTAAATGCAATTATTAAAGATATATTTCTAAAGAGTTTTTAAAAATGAAACTATACATGAAATAATACATAAATAAAATAAATAAACTACATTTAACTATTAAATACATTATATATATATACTGTATCTATTCTGAATCGGAACCTATTTAAGACGACCAGTAACACCCCTAACACATGCTTCTCACACCCACCGAGTTTCAGCACCCTTGGAAGAAACAGCTCCTCTACCGAATGAAAATCCAGTTTTGGTAACAGGACCACAGGAGTGGACAAGCCAAGCTGTGAGGGTGACTGACGAAGCTGGTTGCTCACCAGATCAAGCTAAGGAGTGTCACAACGACAGCGACACTGAGACTGTATTGGAAAGGGGAAGTTGCTGCGAAGGTGATCCGGAATTAGACTCAGCAGAGAGAAGTTGTGAGCAGGGTGAGCAAAGAGAGAACAGGAGAACTAGCAGAGCCGAAGAACCATGGTACAAAAGACAGAGGCAGTTGAATCTGTGGCTTGTCTCCGAGAGAGATCTTGCTCCAGTGTCTGAAGACTCTGAGTCAGACGAAGGTGGAGAAGGGCAAGCTAGTGGAGGTCTGGGGAGATCAAGACGAACAAGAGTGCCTTGTCAAAGATACGCAACTTCGGAGTGGTCATATGTTGTGACTGATGCCAGGAGTGCTGAGATCCGGAAGGCTGAGGGCAGTGACAGTAGTCAGTAACAACCTTAATGTGGAATTGAATGTGGTGTTGCTGGTGCCAGGACTTGAAATAGAGGAAGTACTGACCATCATGGCTCCTAATCCCCCTATACTGAGCAGAATTCATAATCTGATTCTGAATAGAGTGATATTTCCTACGTTTGGAGTAGAAGTTCCATCACATAAAACTATTGTTCTTCGTCTTTAACTTTTAGAGCACGTTCTAGAGGCAATTGGAGCAAATCTTGTTTTGGATTAAAGAGACTTTGTTGTAAATAAGTTGAAGTAAATGCCTTAGTGGAACAAGAAGAAATGTAGGGGCTTTCTGTACATTTTGGAGAAGGGCTATGGAAACCTTTTTGCATGGTGTAAATAGAGAACTGAAATCAAATCAGGGGAATTCCAGCTTTCCGAGGTGTTGTTCGAGTTGGTTCACAAGCAGCTGAAGGAGGAGGAAAAAAAAAGAAAAGAAGGGTACTCTTGAGCGTTGTTGCAGAACAAGGAATAATGAAGACCATTTCGAGACCATGGAGGCTGGAAATCCAAATAGTAGGTCTCAGTGTATAATAGGTACACTTGTAGGTGGAGTGATATTTGTCATAATTCTAGTAGTTGTAGTTTCATATTTAGCCCCACACGATCAGGCAATGGAGGTACAGGGAACACCTACACCTACCACTCCTAGCAAGAAAGAGGTCAAGATAGGAGACAAAAGAGCTTTGCTACTAGAAGAAAACCGTAGGTTTCACATAGATCTTTCTAGAAGTGACTTTAAGCTTAATGTGTATGCCAAGTTGCTATATGAATATATTGATGCGATAGATGCGAAGGATTTTTATGTGTGTATGAAGTTGCCCGCCTCAGTGGATGAGGGTATTAGATATCACCACCTTCCACTGACGTATGGTATTACGTGTTGATCCAGCGCTCCTAATGAAAAACTGTCTCACAAACGCTATCTATCACCTCGGGACTTACCATTAAACATATAACTCATATAAAGGCCCATAAACCAACGAGACAATTTTTGAGCAACTGAATCATGTGACCTAAATAATCAAGTCTATTCACAAATTATTTACATGTTTATATACAACTGCAGTTTATCGATACTCACCATGGTTTTAATCTTATAACATTTTAATTAAGCCACTAAGGCAAATGGATCAACTGATGGTAACTTGACCATGAATAAACAAGACCAGCTTGTCATTTCAAATCTAATTTTTATTACCTTTAATTTTCAAAGAAAGAGAATTTTGTTAAGAATCTTTATTTTAATAGCAAATAAGAAACCAGCATTTAATTAGGAAATGACTTAAAAGACTGACATTTTTCCACTGACGTATGGTATTACGTGTTGATCCAGCGCTCCTAATGAAAAACTGTCTCACAAACGCTATCTATCACCTCGGGACTTACCATTAAACATATAACTCATATAAAGGCCCATAAACCAACGAGACAATTTTTGAGCAACTGAATCATGTGACCTAAATAATCAAGTCTATTCACAAATTATTTACATGTTTATATACAACTGCAGTTTATCGATACTCACCATGGTTTTAATCTTATAACATTTTAATTAAGCCACTAAGGCAAATGGATCAACTGATGGTAACTTGACCATGAATAAACAAGACCAGCTTGTCATTTCAAATCTAATTTTTATTACCTTTAATTTTCAAAGAAAGAGCATTTTGTTATGAATCTTTATTTTAATAGCAAATAAGAAACCAGCATTTAATTAGGAAATGACTTAAAAGACTGACATTTTTCCACTGACGTATGGTATTACGTGTTGATCCAGCGCTCCTAATGAAAAACTGTCTCACAAACGCTATCCATCACCTCAGGACTTACCATTAAACATATAACTCATATAAAGGCCCATAAACCAACGAGACAATTTTTGAGCAACTGAATCATGTGACCTAAATAATCAAGTCTATTCACAAATTATTTACATGTTTATATACAACTGTAGTTTATCGATACTCACCACGGTTTTAATCTTATAACATTTTAATTAAGCCACTAAGGCAAATGGATCAACTGATGGTAACTTGACCATGAATAAACAAGACCAGCTTGTCATTTCAAATCTAATTTTTAGTAACTTTAATTTTCAAAGAAAGAGCATTTTGTTAAGAATCTTTATTTTATTAGCAAATAAGAAACCAGCATTTAATTAGGAAATGACTTAAAAGACTGACATTTTTCCACTGACGTATGGTATTACGTGTTGATCCAGCGCTCCTAATGAAAAACTGTCTCACAAACGCTATCCATCACCTCAGGACTTACCATTAAACATATAACTCATATAAAGGCCCATAAACCAACGAGACAATTTTTGAGCAACTGAATCATGTGACCTAAATAATCAAGTCTATTCACAAATTATTTACATGTTTATATACAACTGTAGTTTATCGATACTCACCACGGTTTTAATATTATAACATTTTAATTAAGCCACTAAGGCAAATGGATCAACTGATGGTAACTTGACCATGAATAAACAAGACCAGCTTGTCATTTCAAATCTAATTTTTATTAACTTTAAATTTCAAAGAAAGAGCATTTTGTTAAGAATCTTTATTTTATTAGCAAATAAGAAAGCAGCATTTAATTAGGAAATGACTTAAATGACTGACATTTTTAAAGCAAATCAGAAAACTCGAATTATTAGTTTATAATAACCTAACACAATTTCTTCAACCTTGTGTCAGAATAAAATCAATCATTATCACTTGCATCATCAAAGTTTTCTTGACTATTATTTACTTCTACTTCTACTACTCGGGGAATAATTATATAAGGCCACTCAGGAGACTTATACTTTTTATTTGGCTTTACTACTCTTTTTGCTCTTCTTTTTATCACTTCAATTTTATTTTCTGCTTGTTTTACCTTGTTTGAGTTTTCTCCCTTTTGACTTGAAATCTCATTAACCTGATCTTTTGTTTTATTCTCTAATTTAAATTTTAGACCTTCATTTCCATTTGGCCAATTATCTCCTTTTCTAGATAATTTCTTTTTCGGTTCAGCTAGATTATACTCCACTCTCCAAGCTCTTTTTCTTGAACTTTTCACTTTTGATTCATCTCCACTTTCATCAGTTTCACTTTCTGTGTTATCATCTGATTCATCGATAATCAGTTTTTCTGTATCAGATTCTTCTTTAGATCCAGGCACTTCTTTACTCTGCAGTTTCACTCTGTTAGGAACAGCATCCTTATAGCTGGTACTTGGAGTTTTGTCTTCTTCTTCTTCTTCAATTACTTCCAATTTTCCAGTTTCAGAATTTTCGTTCCTTCTTCCAGAGCTTCCAATCTGCTTTTCCATACTCTCCTGATCTTGATCTTGAATCATCTTTTGTTAAGTTTCTTTTTCTGCTACTTGATCTAGCAGATCTTTTTCATTTTCAGAATCTTGTATCACAATCTCTTCATTTTCTTCATTCAATGCCTCATTCGCATTTGAATTTTCCAGATGTAGACCTTCTTGTCGATCTTCAGGATCTGGATGTCTTTCAGGCTCTTCTTCAGAATCTGAATCAGCTGTTGTATCACCTTCGTCTGGATTTTCAGGTGCTGGCACTCGTATGGTATGACTAGCATGAACCCATATCTTCAGTCCTCTACACTTTACTGCATTTGTTGTGACCAATATTACCTGTCTTGCTTTCTGCCACCTTGGTACTAGGCAGTTTCTTCTTCGGTGTACTTTTGTCCTCACCCAGTCTCCTGGTAACAGATCATGAGCTTGTTCTTTCTCTTTTGTAATCACTTCAGTTCCCACCTGATGGAACACAGAAGTTACCACATCAGATAGATTTTTGCAGTAATCCATATTGACACTATCATTAATGCTCAACAGTTTTTCGACTGGAACAAATGCTTGCCTCACTACTCTGCCCATAAGGATTTCATGAGGACTCAAACCTGTTTTTCTATCTGGAATGCTTCTCAAAGACATCAGAACAAGTCCACTTCATTCCTGTCGCTAAACACATTTTTGCTATTCTGTTTTTTATTGTACCATTCACTTGCTCAACAACACCTGATACTTCTGGTCTCTAAGCACAGTATAGCTTTTGTTTTATATCCAGCGCTTCACAAATCAATTTTAGCAATCTGTTTTCAAAATGTGTGCCACGATCAGTCTCGACCGTCACTGGAAATCCATACCTTGGTATGATTTCTCTCAAAAGCAATTTTGCCACAGTAACTGAATCATTGTGATGTGTTGGGAACGCTTCCACCCATCTCAAAAACAGACAGATTATCACCAAGACATATCTAAGCTTGTTATGAGGTGGCATGTCAATGAAGTCAAGCTGTAATCTGATAAATGGACCACCCTTCCGTCCTATGGATCCCATGCTCACAATTGTTTTTCTGTTTGGATTGATCTGCTGGCAGACTAAACATCTTTGACAAAGGGATTCTGCAATAATTCTGAATTTTGGATTGTACCATGTTTGTCTAAATATTCTAATCATTGAATCTCTACCTATATGTCCTGGACCATGATACATGCGAGCCATGTCAGAAATCATGCTGTCTGGCATTACTGGTCTCTCATCTTTGTAAACCCAAATCTCATCTTCTTCTCTCTGTCTACATCCTGCTTTTAACCATGTGTCTTTTTCCTCATCATCTGTCTCATCTTGCAAATCCTTTACTCCTTGCCAAGTTTCAAGTTAGCATAAGTGAGTTCAAAACATGTTCATTGTCTTTTTCTCGATTAATGGACATACCATTCTTTGCACAGAATTTTGCTATTTCGTTCGCATATGAATTTCCTTTTGTAATGTAATCCTCTCCCTTTTTATGTGCTGTGCACTTTACAACTGCAATTTATTCTGGCAATTGAATTCCATCAATTAGTCTCTTAATCAATTTACCATTTCTGATTGGTGATCCCGCAGAAGTTAAATAACCTCTTTGAGACCAGAGCTGACCATAATCATGGACCACACCGTATCCATACTGACTATCAGTGACTTTGGTAACTTTTAGCTCTTTTGCCATTTCACATGCACGAATCAAAGCAATCAATTCTGCTACTTGAGCTGAACGAATTCCTTTGAGACAAGAGGCTTCAATTACATCTGCAACCGTGCATACAGAATATGCTGCACTCAGAACACCTTCATCTGTTCTTAAGCATGAACCATCAACAAATAAAACATAATCTGATTCTTCCAATGGGACATCTTTTATATCTTGCCTAGGTTTTGTGCAATATTCTAATACATCCAGGCATTCATGATCAACCTCATTCCTGACTTCTGTTTCGGTACCATCAGGTAATAACGTGGAAGGGTTTAAATTCACACATCTTGCAATAGAGACATTATCTGATCCAAGGATAGTCTTTTCATATTTTGTCAGCCTGTTATTTGTCAAATGATGTGTTTTACTTCTAGTGAGAAGAATTTCAACTGAGTGTGGTACATATACTTTTACAGGAAATCCCATTATTATTCCTTCACTTTGTTCTAAACTTACACTTGTTGCAGCTACTTCTTTTAAGCAACCTGGTAATGCTTTTGCAACAGGGTCAAGAACAGCTGAGAAATATGCTATTGCCTTTCTCAGTCTTCCATGTCTTTGAATCGGGACTGATAATGCACATCCTTCTCTTTCACTGCAGTACAACACAAATTCTTTCTCGTAGTCAGGCATTCCCAATGCTGAAGCTTCACACAAACTTTTCTTTAACTGTTCAAAAGCTTCCAATTCAGTATCTGTTAAGCAAATTGGGTCCAATTCAGTATCTGTTAAGCAAATTGGGTCTTTTATGTCTGCTTTTGTCAGTCTCTGCAGTGGTTTTGCAATTACTGAAAATCCACTAATCCATTGACGACAATAACCTACCATTCCTAGAAACATTCTAACGTGTCTCTGTGTTTTTGGAGGTTGCATTGCTTCAATCATTTTTATTCTTTCTGTTGTCACTTGTCTAACTCCCTTTGCAATTCTGTGACCAAGATATTTCACTTCTTGTTTGCAAAACTGTAATTTTGCAGGAGACACTTTATGTCCCTCCTCTGCCAGATGATTCAAAAGAGTTATGGTATCTGTTACACATTTATCTCTTGTTTTTGCAGCCACAAGGAGATCATCAATATACTGTACTAATGTAGATTTTCCAGGTAAATTTAGATTTTCCAAGGATTTCTTTAGCAACTGATTAAAGATAGATGGACTTTCGGTGTACCCTTGAGGGATTCAACACCATGCTAGGATACGCTCTTTGAACCTGAACGCAAAAATTTGCAGGCTTTCTGGATGCAATGGAACAGTAAAGAACGCGTTACATAAATCAATAACTGTATACCATTCTGCATCATGCGGAATCTGATATAAAATTACCGCTGGGTTTGGTACAACTGGGCAACATGGAATAACAATTTGATTAATCTTTCTCAGGTCTTGAACAATCCTGAAAGTTCCATTTGGCTTTTTAATTCCCATTATCGGTGAATTACATGGACTGCTTTCAATTTCTTTCAAAACACCTTGTTTTATGAATTTGTCAAATACAGAAGTTACTCTTTCAATCACTTCTGCTTTCATTTTATACTGAGGAATGTTTAGATAATCTGCTCCTTGTTTTACCTATATTTTAACTGGCTCTACATTTTTCATTAAACCCATTTCATCTCCAGTGATATCCCAAATTTTAACATTCACTGTATCTTTTAATTCTTCAGGTAAATTACTTTTATCAAACACAGTATATAATTTACTTTCCTCAGCCTCAACCATTAACATTGTTAATTTATAAAGTCCATCTTCTTCTGGAGTTTGGTGCTCAATACTATCCGGTGAGCAATATATTTTATAGTTCATCTTGCAGAGAATATCCCTACCTAACAGATTTACAGGACTGCTATCACAAACTACAAACCTATGCATGTCCTTAAATTTGCCAATTTCAACTTCAACTGGTTCAGTTAAATCTGTTCTAATTTGCTGATTAGCTACGCCTACTACTTGGATCTTGTCCCCAGAGAGAGGTAGGTTTTCTATTTCCACTGATCTAGCAGTAGAACGGGTAGCACCTGTAGCACCTGTATCCACTAGGAAAGTAATTTCTACATCATTCACTTTACCATTAACAAATGGACCAGATTGATCTACCTCAAGAGTGGCTCCAAGCACACACTCTTCCTCCTCTCTCAGGCACCGTCTGAAATAATCCTCAGAATCACTCCCTCCATCTTCTTTCAACCAAAATTGTTGAGAAACATTTGGCACATTCACTCTTGGCGGTCTGTTTACCTGTTCACCTCCGCTGAATCCTGTTTCTGAATTGTATCTCTGCACATTTACACAGTTTGGAAGTGGTGGCTGTGGAATCTGACTTTGCTGAATCACTACCTGTCGCTGTAGCTGTTGCTGCTGATTTATCTCATTCTGCATCTGTGGATTTAAAGATGCATTCTTTAACAACTTTCTGGGCGGATTCTTACATTCGCGCTACCAGTGTCCAATTTCGCCACAATTACAACATGGGAGTTTCTGTTTAAGCTCTTCAATATTACCCATCAATTTTGGCTTATTATAATTACCTTTAAATTTCCCTTGATTCTGAACAACATTTTTATTTCCTAAAGTTGCTATTTGTCATTCGGCCACTTTTACCTGTGCCCACATAGCCTTTTCTTTTAGCTTCTTTTGTTTAGCATCCAATTCATCACTACTTTGCTTTTCTCAAAATGTCATCCACTGTAAGTGATTGCCAACCAACTATTCCAGATCTTATCATTTCACCAACTTCAGGTCTCAAGCCATATACAAATCTGTATATAAAATGGCTGATATCCTTTTCACTCAAATTTTCATAACCACTGTATTGTTTAAATACCAACAGTAATCTTTCATAGAATGAATGTACTGATTCTTTTGGCTCTTGAGTTGTTCTATCTATTTTGACCCAATCTACTTCTTTTGGGGGAATCTTGTTTTTCAACCACACAATTACCTTATCGTACACTTTCATTACATCTGAAGAAGGAGCACCTGTTACTCTATATCGAGAGGGTTCTTCTTTAGGCCAATCTATAGAAATTTTACATTCTGTCTATAGATCTGATGGGACAACTATGTCAAAGAATCCATCGAGATCAACCCACAGAACATTTGAAACTTTCACAAATCTGTCTACCTGTCGATACCATTCTACAGGTTTTTCTCACAATCGAGGAAATCATTTGTAAACAGTAAAATATCGTGTCTTGTCCAAGGGACATGCACATACCCTCCTCCTGGTATTTCTCTCATTGGAAACTCATTTACAACTGGTTCCTTTTCCTTTTCTCTGGCAGTAAAAGCTAAACTTATTCTGTCTTCCTCTCTTTTCTTTGCCCATTTTATTCTCCATTTACTTATTTCGCCCCATTTTCTCAGAACAACAATTAACTCTTTTATATGAATTATTCTTCCTGTGGTATTCAAATTTTCAATATCTTTTTCAGAGAAATCCACTCTGTATGTTTTCTGCAAATTCTTCTGCTTACTCAAATCCACTTCTAGTTCAGCAGCTATTTCCTCTAATTGATCATATTTGTTTTTCGTTTTCCATGATATGCTTTTACTAATAAATAACAATTCATCATCCCGATATGCTTTCAAACTGTCAGTTCCAATTGTTCCAATTATAAGTTCTTCTATATCTGCTTTCAGTTTTGCAACATCAAGTATTTTAGATTCAGGGCTTTGTGTTAAATCTATTTTATTCAAGCTCTTTTCTGGAGTTCCAGAATCAGATTCTGCACCAGATGGAGTTTTACATGACAAACTTTGATTAAAAGTTAAATCAGGCATCATTGTTTTCTCACGATGTATTTCAGATAAGTCCGAATAAAATTTTTCAGCCACTTTCTGTATTTCTGCATTTAATGGAACAGTTAAGGCTGAATGTCTAACTTCTCTTTGATCAAATACTGGAAGAACAGGTCCAATTGTTACAGGTACTGTTACCGCTTCCATGCTTTTAGTTAACTGCTGTATTAATTCATCTTTTGAACGAAAATATTCTGAGGTATTTGGTAACTCCTCACACCTTTCTGTTCTCATTCCAATTCTTGGGGTTTCATTTCTCTGAACTGGAGTTTCAGCATAATTTCTATTTTCACCTGATATACTAGAATTACATCTTGTTTCTACTCTTTCAGGTGTAACTCTATTATTCGAATTTGATTTAGGAGATGTCTCATCAATAATTTCTCTTGGAGGGGCACTTGGGGAAGAACTCGGTGGAGTTCTTGGGGAAGACCATGAACAAACTGGTTGATAAGGTGGCGGTTTCGGTTTTGTAATATAAATCTCTTCTAAAAACGCATCTTCTAATTCATTTTCTTCACTATTTTTCTTTTTCTTTTAGGCATTCTTTTGACCAGTCACCCATTAATCATTCTCGCTGGGTACAAACCCTCACATGTATTTTCTCGTCTCCATCGACGCATTCTATCCTCGTGTGTTTCTCTATTAAGGCCTAATCCAATACCTCTTGGTATTCCTCTATTCTCTCGTTCTAATTCAAACATTTCATCCTCCCATTCAGCTAAAGCCTCAAGTTGAGTAGGACTAGGCTTTGGTACAAGGTTTGTCATCCTATCTCTCAGATTTTTCAAAACCCCTATGTTAAAAGATCCATCTTCTGGCCATGCTAATGCACCATCATTCTCGGTATACTTCATCCAATTCTCAATCCAAAGACAAGTATGATAGCCATATTCACCTAACATATAAGCTGCAGGTGTTTTGTACCTATGAAGTAATCTTCCACCTCGCGTTTCAATTTTCTTGTCAGGTTTAATTTTATTTTTCAATTTCTGAAACCATGAAAGTTTCTTTTTCTCCTTTATGTAATAATAATCCATGTTTTAAATTATTTTCCCTTACTTCGGAAAAGATCGTAACTACTTCCTTGTTGTTCCGTGATTTCAACCAATCTGTGCGCGAAACTCACCAACAAGCCAATCAGGTTAAGCCACGTCACTATTCTGCTCAGCCAATAGAATTACTGTATTTCAGGTTGAGCCAATCAGCTGTAAGCTCGTGTTTGTCATATGAACCAATCAGTGCGCGGCTTCTGTGACGTACGTTAGCCAATCACAGCGAGACACCTGTGATGTATACTGCCGCTGCAGCTTCTCTGTCCCTCGCTCTGCTCCTCGAACTAACACCTCCTTTACAAAATATTTTCACAGCGCCATATTTACAAATCTTTCAATTGAATTCAGTTAGTAACTCCACAAAACAAACCATTTGTCTGTTTCGCTAAAATAAAGAGATAGCTTTCTCAAACATTCAAGTATTCTTTTGCGTGAAATAGACGACGCTATTCTCCCAGAATATTTAAATTCATCGATAAAGTATAGCTACTTTACCCTTCTAGCAGGTAATAACGAACTCGTTTCCCTCTGAATACACATATAGAAACAATTCAGAGTTTCACTTGGTCGAATATTACAAATTCATTTACGCACATCCAAACGGAAAAAATCCCTAACCATGCATACATGAATCTTTAGTAGGACTCTAACCCACCAATAGAAATCCTCATTTGCCAGTAAGATAGACGACGCTTCCTCACCCTTCACTTAAGTTTAGATAAATTCTACTACTCTTTTCACAATGAGTTTTAGAACAGGACATGTGTCCCTATACTCAAAGCTACAATTTCATAGACAATCCTCACTATACATTTTACCTTACATACCTAAAAATCCCTAAACTTGTGCTGTATGTCCACAACACTTCTGATATACAACGATACCATTATTTGAAACAGAACAAATGCACTGTGCAACTTCACCTGTCACACTACCCTTGCCGGCAAACCAGGAATTTTCACACTGCTGGAAAAAACCTTTCGACTACATATAACAACTGAACAAACTTTTAACATGTTTTAGTCATCAATCCTATGTAATTACCATGTAACATGTCAGTTACCATAGTAACCGGACTCTGCTACCAAGTTATTGATCAAGCGCTCTTAATGAAAAACTGTCTCACCAACGCTATCTATCACCTCAGTACTTACCATTAAACATATAACTCATATAAAGGCCCATAAACCAACGAGACAATTTTTGAGCAACTGAATCATGTGACCTAATTAATCAAGTCTATTCACAAATTATTTATTATTATTGTTTATATACAACTGCAGTTTATAGATACTCACCATGGTTTTAATCTTATAACATTTTAATTAAGCCACTAAGGCAAATGGATCAACTGATGGTAACTTGACCATGAATAAACAAGACCAGCTTGTCATTTCAAATCTAATTTTTATTAACTATAATTTTCAAAGAAAGAGCATTTTGTTAAGAATCTTTATTTTATTAGCAAATAAGAAAGCAGCATTTAATTAGGAAATGACTTAAAAGACTGACATTTTTAAAGAAAATCAGAAAACTGGAATTATTAGCAAATAACAGTTTTCATTCCCTAATTCTATTTCCCTGTCTAAAACTCGCTCCACCTAGAAACGAAAAAGCATTTAAAGTCTGCTTACGTGCGCCAAAGAGTCCAACAGCACGTCACGTCATTCAGGAATCGGAAAGCGAGAAGCGCCCTCCTGCTCATAACGTCAGGTTTTATACCTTTCTTTCTAACTAAACTTTCTACATATTACATATTTTCATAAAAATCCAAGCCTCTCATTGGTTATGCTGTGTCAGTCCACGATAAAGGGTATTAGGTCACTACCTTTTCTTGACCAAGTCCAGGCTTTTCTTAAGCCTTATTGTCTCTCATTTCCATGTCATTCGGCTTCCTCAAGAAGGATAGTTTCTTTTCGAGTTTCAATCTAACTTCCTAACCTTGGCAGACAAACCAGATTCCTGTCCTTGGGCCTTTCCTCCGAGTGAACGTTTAGCACAACAAAAGAACTGTTTTTCAAACATTGATGGCAGCATGGTAAAAATCTTCACAACTGCGCATGTACAAGGCTCCACTCTGGACAAGCTTTTCGTATCTGCATCTCTGTCAGCCATATTCTGAACGATCTTTAGGCCTCACTTTCGGAAACTGTTATTAAACAAACACAAGACATCAATTAATTAAGGAATTGAAACCCAATCTGTTACCCGCCCCCAACACTAATAAAACCCGTTAATTATGTTACCTAGCAAAGCACACTGAAGCAGCATTATATTTACCATTCTTCTTTTAAACTGGACGAATGTCTGCGAGCATTTTATCACAGAAAAGACATAACATAAGCACACAAAATAAGCACATGCCATTAATTAAACAACCGGATTTAATTCTGACAAAGACAATAGACATGGTTAGTTCATTATTTCTCTTTGCATATGCAACATAAAGCACATTAGTTATCCCCGTGTGTACTGATGAATAAGTCCTTATACTAAGTTGATTACTAATTTCACCACATGCTTATTAATTCGATTACTTTTATTATAGGAGATTAACTTTGCAAGTTTGAACAAAATCTTGTTCATCACCTTGCTCCATCAGTGTAGTCTTTTGCTTAGCATTTTTTATGAACAAGGTCACTTTGAGTATTTCTTTTCTAATTATGATGCAGTGCTTCCTGAAGTACCAGCTTATACACATTTGAATAAGTATGATTATTATAAAACAGAAGATAGACTTAGAAAGTACTTCATACCTTCTTCAGAGTTAGACAGCTTATGCACATCGACATAATCTGACGTGTTTGCTGTCAGATGTAGAGAAGAAATGTATAGATCAAGTACAAGTTAGATACGGGAAACAGACATGATTACGTGATTCAGGTGAAGGTAGAGTAGATTGGACGAATGAGGAGAAGTTGCACAAATTGAAAGTGAGTTATGGTCCGATAGCATTGGATGAAAAGCAGAAAGGAAAGCTATGCATAGGGCATCCTCAGACATATTATGAGAACGTTAACGTGGGACAGACCACGTGTGATCATGTTTTTACTATAGAAGATTCTGCAAAGGACTTATTGCAGAGTGCAGTGAAAGTGATACCTACTGTACATTATTATGTCTGTGGAAGGAACCCCTATGTGAGATTGCCTGCGAAATGGTATGGCACATGTTATTTGGCGATCGTTTTCCTCAAGATTTATCATGCAGAAGATTTGGACCTTTTATAAGGAGGACAGCATGTAAGGGAGAAAAGGGGTGAAAGTGCAGCAGCAGTAGTTGGAGACATTTTTGGAGCAATGATACCAGGATTGGGAGTGATTTTGAATGATGTGAAGATCAGAAGGTTGGAGACCGTTGTTGATGAATTGTCTATGAATACAGCTAAGTCGCTGGTGTTGGTTGAAGGAGAGATGTTGTCGATAAGGACTATGGCTGTGCAATATCACCTTGCTTTAGATGTCCTTTTGGCAAAAGAGAGAGGAGTCTGTAAACATTTGAAAGTTCAGGAGTGCTGCACTTATATACCAGATAACAGCAAGGATCTGGAGAAATCTATAAGTAACATTACTACAATTCATCATGAGATTGAGGCTTTGACGGAGGAAGGTGTTTGGGAGAAAGTTGGTAAAGGATTTAGTAAGGTGGGAGGTTGGTTTGCGAGCTTGTGAAAAGGGTTCCGTGGCTATATATTGAAACCTCATAATATAGTTGTGGCTTGTGTGATCAGATTGTGGGTTTTGATTAGGGCTCACAAGTAGTATAAGTCCAACAGGATTGAAAGGTCACTGAGAGAGCAAGATAGGTGAATGGAAAGACTGCAGGACAGTCAATGTCGGAATCTTAAAAACATGGAGATGTTTAGGCGAGGAAGAATGGCACCAAGTTCTGTTTAAGTCGGTTCTTTCCCCAAGGATGGTGTAGTGTGGTGATTATAACAAAGAAATGTGTGTGGGTCAAAGAGGAAATAAGGGTTCCACTGTGTGTACTGGAGTGTGGCACAACGAAAGAAAACCAAATAAGCAATTAGTGCAAAGTGAGCAACAAACAGCCCTCAATTCCTGAGTTAGGAAAAAGTGCCCATCAGTTCCCGCACGATACCGCCCTATTCATCATCTGGGCTCTCCATAACCCAGGAGATAGTGTGGTCTGTCAATAGATATTGTTATGACAGACAATCAACTCAGGATGAATAAAGAGTTGTGTGATGGGTGGGACAGAAAAAAACTTTTGTACATCGGGGTAACTGATTTGCAGTGCATAGAGGTGGATAATTTTTAATGATTTCTCTCAATTCTCCCAACATTAAAAATGTGTGATAAAATGACAGATTTAACAAAATATCTGCATGCAAGTAGGGTCGACATGTTTCAGCATATGTGACTATAGATACGCCACTGCTTTCTTCAGGACCTAGATTTAACAGCTACTGCAAAAATAATACAAAGATATCACCTGTATAGTTTCAGGTCTTACTCAGTCTCCTCCAACGTGCTAAGGAAGAAGTTGCGCCAAAAAACAGGAAGCACAGAGAACCACAGAAAAATAAACAGTTTGAACATTAACATTTTGTTCAACCATTTAGTGTCGTTAACACAACATATCTAAAGAATATGGTAATTAATTCCATTATCCCAATTGAAGCTCACTTACCTATTTGGTTGGAGGAAATTGCGTCACCCCACCTGGCAGCCGCTCAGGTGTGTGGAGCACCGCTCTGGTGAAAAAACAAGACAAAACAAACAAAACTCACATTCACAAATCACAGGTAAATAGATCGTAATGTTGAAGAACGATCTTTACAGCTCCCACAGCCTTATGGTGGCTGTCTTATTGCACAGTCCTCTAGTGGCGACCATTCAGGGATTAATCAACCCCTTTCACTATTTTTACCAGAAAGTAGAACTCAACTGTTTTTACATCGAGCTGCACTCATCTTTACGATACAGTAACAGCAGGTATAGCCCAGGTAATGTTGGAAAAAGCCCTTCATCACGCAAAAGACATTTTATGTGAGTTCGCAATACCATTTACCTGAGCCATCCCCCTTTAAAGGACCGTGTTGCCAGAAAAACAAAGAGCCATGGTCTAGCGCTGTGGCGATTCTGAACTCGGGCGTTTTAAAAGAACCTATCTATATACCGCTATTTAGTCACTACCCTTTCCGTCGGTACACCGGGCGTCCCTCTGACCAGACTGGGGGGGCACTGGTGTACTTTTGCTCTCCGTATTTGTTTGAAGTCTGAGTCTCCATAGAGTCATGTGACTAACGAGAGCACGTGACCAAGAACTACAAACATCCCCATGTGGTATAGGGAGTTGTATTTTCGAACCGTCTGTAAACTACTAAACTCCCTTGTGGTATTGGGAGTTTCAGTTTTGACGCGTTCGTGCGTCAAACTTTCGGTGTTGATAAAAATCAATCACCGCCTTTACAGTTATAATACAATCATAGCGTCACCCCAAAGATAGTGATACTCTCCTATATTAAAAATTGCACATTGTTATTCGTGAACCCAAATTCGTTTGTATTCAAAGCGGACCATTAATGGCTAGTGGCCAAGCGCTAACGATTGATCTAGGTATGAATCGCTGGTAGTGTGAAAAAATAATGCGAAATAAATTACAAACCCGGTGCCACAATCTCCCGGGTGTTCATGGGAATTGTAGTTCATCAGACTGCCAGTTATAAGAGTTGTCAGACTACTTGTCCTAATGAGAGGGTTCGAGACTGCCCCTTTACCGATGTGTCCGGACTCAGTAATTAACACACACAAAGAAATATGCCTAAATCAGTGTCGATATGGCATAAAGGTTGAGCCGCTGCTACTATAATAATTTTCAGAGCAGACTGAACAAATGGTGCATAATTATTAGGATGTGACTGAAGTTTATAGGGAAAAAGATATATTCTTACAAGCGTATCACTATGGTGGATATCATGCAGTGAAAGGGATTCACGCGGAGGTATGATGTAGGCTGTCAATCTCCTTGGTATCTGGGAAGAGTCCTCTAGTTAGGTATAAACTGGATACTTGGATCGAGCTAGTGCATACACAGGACTATACTGATTATGACCCTCAAAGAGATGGTATGTTTAGAGGGACATCCAAGGTATGTCTTCGTTCAGGCCTACCTTGTCACTGTTCAGTTTGTAGACCCATTTCTGCTCTTTTTTGAATAAATATTTTGCAATGTCTGCGACATGTTCTGGTATATTCGGGTGCTCCAAAACTGTCCATTGGAATTCTTTGGGGCCATGGCCAACCTCCAGAAAGTGCGCTGTTAGCCGTGTTGCTTGCTTGCGGCAACGAATGGTGCTCTTATCCTCTGAAATCCTCAGATTTATTCTTCTGGTTGTCATGCCGACATAATGTAGTTGGCAAGGGAACGTGCTCAGGTATATAAGATTCTGGCTATTACAATATACTATAAATTGATGATATTCTTGTTATTTGGCGTGGTACATCAGAGGACCTTCTCCTATTCCACAAATGGCTTACCACACAAAACACATACTTGCGATTCACAGTTGAACATAGTAAAATCCAACTGCCTTTTCTTGACCTTCTGATCATTACAACATCTAATGGTCTAGAGTCTGAACTATACACACAGCCGATAGCCCGGAACTCACTTCTCAGTTATGAGAGTTGTCACCCACGGTCATTGAGGAAAAATCTAACCTATGGCCAATTTCTGAGGGTACAACGAAACTGTTCGAGTAAAATGGCTTTTGAAAAACATGCACTCAATCTAGAGCAACATTTGCAAGTGAGAGGATACCCCAGGAAGATTGTTCGCCACTCTAAAAAACGTGCCTCGAATAACAACCGTGAGGCACTGTTAGAACCACTCATCGAAAAGGAAAAGATGAATCGATTGACCTTTTTTAATACTTTCAACACCTGATCGAATCAAGTGCAGAAGATCGTACTTAAACATTGGTCAATCCTAAACACTGGAGGTGACCAAATATCGCGACCCCTCATTGCCTTCAAAAGAGGCTCCAATTTGAGGGACAAGTTAGTGCACACACGACTAAAAAATAAGACCCCTCGGCCGATTGGGACCCTTTGGGATCTACCTGCAGTGGAAGGTCACCATCCATGCGGGACATGCACGGCATGCCCACAGACTTCTAAATCCTTGTCTGTAGATATCGGCACCAACAGAGCCTGGCAACAGCGGAGATTCACAAATTGAAATAGCCAGAATCTTATATACCTGATCAGGTGCCCTTGCCAACCACGTTATGTCGGCATGACAACCAGAAGAATAAAGCTGAGTATTTCAGAGCATAAGAGCACCATTCGTTGCCGCAAGCAAGCAATGCGGCTAACAGCGCACTTTCTGGAGGTTGGCCATGGCCCCAACATATTCCAATGGACAGTTTTGGAGCAACCAAATATACCAGAATATGTCACAGACATTGCAAAATATTTATTCAAAAAAGAGCAGAAAAGGGTCTACAAACTGAACAGTGACAAGGTAGGTCTGAACGAAGACATACCTTGGATGTCCCTCTAAACATACCATCTCTTTGAGGGTCATAATCAGTATAGATCTGTGTATGCACTAGCTCGGTCCAAGTATCCAGTTTATACCTAACTAGAGGACTCTTCCCAGATACCAAGGAGATTGACAGCCTACATCATACCTCCGCGTGAATCCCTTTCACTGCATGACATCCACCATAGTGATACGCTTGTAAGAATATATCTTCTTCCCCAGAAACTTCAGTCACATCCTGATAATTATGCACCATTTGTTCAGTCTGCTCTGAAAATTATTATGGTAGCAGCGGCTTTATGCCACATCGACACTGATTTAGGCATATTTCCCTCTTTGTGTGTGTTAATTACTGAGTCCGGACACATCGATAAAGGGGCAGTCTTGAACCCTCTCATTAGGACATGTAGTCTGACAACTCTTATAACTGGCAGTCTGATGAACTACAATTCCCATGAACACCCGGGAGATTGTGGCACCAGGTTTGTAATTTATTTCGCATTATTTTTTCACACTACCAGCGATTCATATCTAGATCAATCGTTAGCGCTTGGCCACTAGCCATTAAAGGTCCGCTATGAATACGAACGAATTTGGGTTCACGAATAACAATGTGCAATTTTTAATATAGGACAGTATCACTATCTTTGGGGTGACGCTATGATTGTATTATAACTGTAAAGGCAGTGATTGATTTTTATCAACACCGAAAGTTTGACGCACGAACACGACAAAACTGAAACTCCCAATACCACACGGGAGTTTAGTCGTTTACAGATGGTTCGAAACTACAACTCCCTATATCACATGGGGATGTTTGTAGTTCTTGGTCACATGCTCTCGTTAGTCACATGACTCTATGGAGACTCAGACTTCAAACAAATACGGAGAGCAAACGTACACCGGTGCCCCCCCAGTCTGCTCAGAGGGACGCCCGGTGTACCGACGGAAAGGTTAGTGACTAAATAGCGGTATATAGATAGGTTCTTTTAAAACGCCCAAGTTCAGAATCGCCACAGCGCTAGACCATGGCTCTTTGTTTTTCTGGAAACACGGTCCTTTAAAGGGGGATGGCTCAGGTAAATGGTATTGCAAACTCACATAACATGTCTTTTGCGTGATGAAGGGCTTTTTCCAACATTACCTGGGCTATACCTGCTGTTACTGTATCGTAAAGATGAGTGCAGCTCGATGTAAAAACAGTTGAGTTCTACTTTCTGGTAACAATAGTGAAAGGGGTTGATTAATCCCTGAATGGTCGCCACTAGAGGACTGTGCAATAAGACAGCCGCCATAAGGCTGTGGGAGCTGTAAAGATCGTTCTTCAACATTACGATCTATTTACCTGTGATTTATGAATGTGAGTCTTGTTTGTTTGGTCTTGTTTTTTCACCAGAGCGGTGCTCCACACACCTGAGCGGCTGCCTGGTGGGGTGACGCAATTTCCTCCAACCAAATAGGTAAGCGAGCTTCAATTGGGATAATGGAATTAATGACCATATTCTTTAGATATGTTGTGTTAACGACACTAAATGGTTGAACAAAATGTTAATGTTTAAACTGTTTATTTTTCTGTGGTTCTCTGTGCTTCCTGTTTTGGGCGCAACTTCTTCCTTAGCACGTTGGAGGAGACTGAGTAAGACCTGAAACTATACAGGTGATATCTTTTTATTATTTTTGCAGTAGCTGTTAAATCTAGGTCCTGAAGAAAGCAGTGGCGTATCTATAGTCACATATGCTGAAACATGTCGACCCTACTTGCATGCAGATATTTTGTTAAATCTGTCATTTTATCACACATTTTTAATGTTGGGAAAATTGAGAGAAATCATAAAAAATTGTCTACCTCTACTCAATTTCTACCCAATTTTACAACACTACACTATTTTTTCACCACACATCTGTGCACTGCAATTCAGTTACCCCGATGTCCCAAAAATGTTTTCGTCCCACCCATCACAAAACTCTTTATTCATCTTGAGTTGATTGTCTGTCATAGCAATATCTATTGACAGACCACACTTTCTCCTGGGTTATGGAGAGCCCAGATGATGAATAGGGTGGTATCGTGCGGGAACAGGAAACATCCTTTACAACGCAACTTTTACCACGCAGTGCCTTTACGATGCAACTTTTACAATGCAAACCATTACAACGTATTGCGCTGGGGGGCTCTCTAGGATAGGGAATAGATTTAATTTACTATCCAACACCTTCCCTACTATCCACAGAGACTGGAGTTGGAATAGTAAATTAAACTATTCACTAGCCAGTTCCCCAAAGCACTATGCGTTGTAAAGGTATTCGTTGTAAATACCACGTTGTAAAGGCATGCGTGGTAAAAGCATGCATTGTAATGTCATACATCCGTGGGAACTGATGGGCACTTTTTCCCAACTCAGGAATTGAGTGCTGTTTGTTGCTCACTTTGCACTAATTGCTTATTTGGTTTTCTTTCATTGTGCCACACTCCAGTACACACAGTGGAACCCTTATTTCCTATTTGACCCACAGACATTTCTTTGTTATAATTACTTAGTATTAGGGCACGTGTCTGTATGGGTCGTTAATCTAGCCCTTGGACCCTTTTCCAAAACGTTTGTTTATTGTTTACATGTGTAGTGTGGTGAGGACACAGGTCATCAAAGGGGGGAACTGACAGAGCGCCATGTTATTCTGGAATATTCTAGGGGTGCGTCATAATCATTGGTAGTTAGCACCCGCATATTTAGAAGACTGTATTAACGTGTGATCATTAGAAATGTAGTAATTAATCAAATTATATTAGAATGTCTAGGAATATCCATATCTTTTGAAGACTAATGTAGTGTTTAACCGAGAATATGCCTTAGCTAACGCAAATTATAATGCTTCACGTTTAAAATGATGAATCAGGATTAAACGAGCACCATATTAAAGTCTGCACGTGTAGGTTTGCTTATTCATGAAGAGAAATGGAATGCTTTAAAATGGTTTTGAATGTAATGCTTATAACGTGGTTTTAGAAATGTATGTTTAAATGTATAAAGGCCTGGTTGCATGAAAGTACCAGTAGAGGCCTAATTGTGATTTCTTAGGTTGACTGAATATTGTAGGCCTGAAAATGTATTTTTCCTTGGGAAGGCTCCTTTTCTCAGTCAAATTGTGGATTGTAGACTTGTGTGCGTGCAAGGTCGATTTGCTCACAGGTTTTCTGTTGCAGGTTCAAGGACACATGTCTGGTTAGGCAGAATAGCCTTTTGTTTTAGGAGTTAGGATGGTAGAGGCAAGCACCGTGGGAGTCAACAGAAATGTCGAGGTGATACTTTTAGCGGAGAAGGTGCCTCGGATCCAAGGACACACCAACGGTTTCTGGAATGAAGTTAGAGTTTCGATGGAAAAGTACTAAGAAAGAAGACCTGCCTGAAGGGGTGTGTTTAGGGCATGTTTTTTTGGGATTTTGTATTAGGGACAGTACCCCGAGGGTGGAGAGAAGAGGGCTAGAGTTGAAGTAAGAAGGAGCATCTTAGAACGAGCTCTGTAGCTTAGTCTACTTACCCATGGAAAGTGAATGTACTTCTGAGGAAGTCTTCACTGCTGACACCTATTTCTCTTGCCCGGGTGGGATGCTAAGTAGGGATGTCACTTTAGAGTTAGTGTAGGGACAGACTAATTTTCTTTCTTTCCTTTTGGATGAATGCAGTCAAGACTTCAAGCAGGGACTGTCATCATTTGCCTGATGCTTTTGGAGATCACTTTAATTAATATTCTGAGTCGTATGAGACTCTTGCGTAGGATTATGTTTGAATTAGTGTCAATTTACTTTCTTAACCTCTTGCTGAGGTGTCTGTATGTTCAGGTATTTTTGGCTTCGTACTAAACCCCTTAAAGTTTTATTTCGTAGTCAGTGGACCTTTGAATTGGATTGGTTTGGGTGAATACAATGCTATTATGAATTTGAGGTTCTTAGCAGACAAAAACGGTCCAGTCGACCAAGGATTCTAAGGATTGGTAAGATAAAGGAAAATCTAGATAAGAATCCGCCGTCACAATTGGTAGCAACCACGGATGGCTGTCTCTAGAGTAAGGGGAGATCTAGATTAGGATAAGTATTTTCCGAGCCCCATTGTTGTGTGATTGCGAGATCAGGTTGTGAGCGCGCGTAGCTCGGAAAAAATTAGGCTCGCCGAGTAGCTTAAGTGGTTGTGGTGTAGCAGACACCCAGAGTAATTGTCGACCATTGTGAAGGAAGTCATGAGGTACCATTGACTGCCTGGACCGAGATAGGGAGAGCGAATGCCGGCGGCAACAATAAGACAAGGGAGGCAAGCTCAGATCTCAGCTCTCCACCTGTCTCTCCCCAGACCCGCAGGGCCTCATTATGGATGTAGCAAGTTTCAGTGTGTTGGAGTCCCCTATTATTAAAAAAAAGACGCATAAATTAAGCATTGTTACCTAAGGGACCTCCCCTATTGTTTGAAAAGTGCTCATACATTTGTAAGACCCTTTAGAATAAGAATACTTTAACCCTTTGTGTGTTAGAGAAATCCCTTCATTTAAAAACACATATGAATTAAACATTGTCACCCACAGGAACTTGCAGCTATCTTTGTTAAAAACAGCACATAATTAAGACCTTGTAGTATTAAACACCCTTGTCTATCCTGCTTGCAACTGGAAGACACACATGTTTGGAGACAACTGACCTGCACAAACACCTTTTCTGGAGGTAAAAAACTTTTATATATTACATCTTTACGACATGTTCAAAGGCCAGCTGTACTGAGCTGACACGTTTTTTTGGTATGCAGAACAGCTTGTCTGAAAAGCTACTAGACCCTTGTACTAATCTGTTAAGTTTAATGTTATGTTCTGTTTTATGCATTTCTAAAGCGCAGCAGTTTCCCAAGGGTGTCCTGGCTCTAGCTACTATCCTCTGACCACAGAATGTTACGCTATGAAAAGACACTTTTTTATTCCTTTCCTGAACCTAGGCTTTCAGGAAAGGCAAAAAACCCTGTGTTAGAAATGTCTTAGAAATGCCACTGACCTCTTGGTCAGTGGCATTTCTAAGATGGAATGGAAGGTCATTCCAGGCCTTTGCAGCACAAATGATAAAGCTTCTCCCTCCCCCCGTGGATTTTTAATGGGGGTACTGTCACCAACTTAGCTCCTAGGGAGCGAAGGGTTCTTTTGGGAGTGTACCATTGAAACCGCCCCTTAAGATATTCTGGTCCTGTTCCTTGTAGGGCCTTGAAAATGGTGCAGAAGGATTTAAAACACACCAGTTTTCCGATTGCTTGCCAATTAAGTCTTTTGATTTCCTTAGAGATTGAAGCTAATGTAGGTGTGCAGGTAAGCAGTCTAGCTGCCGCGTTTTGCAACAGTTGAAGTTTATTCAAATATCATTCTTGAATATTTAGGTAAAGACCATTACAGTAGTCAGACCTTGATAAGATAAGTGATGTAACAACTGTCTTCTGAATGTCCACCGGCAGGAAGGGCATTATTTTCTTGATCATTCTAAGAGAATGAAAGGTGGCAGACGCAACGGCATTAACCTGATCACCGCAGTTTAGTTTTGTTTGCCATCAACTATGATGTCATCAAGTTTGCCATCAAGTTTAATGTGTGCATTATTCAAAAATTAATGTTACATTTTTTTTACTTGTTTTTTTTTATTTCTGTATTTCTTTATTGTGTATAAAAAATATATATTTACATGGAGCACGGAATATACATGAGTGGAGGAAGAAGGGAAAAGGAAGGAAGAAAGAAAAAAGGGGACGCGGGGGGGGGAGGGGGGGAAGTGTTCCACTGGTCTTCCGTGTCTTTGAGGTCGTTCGATAGTTCGACAGTCAAGTTCGAATAGTTCGGATGTCAGCTTCCCAAGCCTTGCTTGTCGTTGTATCCTGCTGCCCCCCAGCTTGGCTAACACTCGAGAGAGGCTACTAAAAGGCATGAACCCAATCACCCTACTCACCGCCACCCAACACCCAGCAGTCAAGGACAACCCCGTCCTGAGGAACACGAAAACAGCTCTCCTGAAGGTAGACAAACTACTGACAACAAGTATCAAGGGAAGTCAATTTGACTCCATCTGGCACAACCCCACTGTAAGATACAGGGATAAGGTTCTAGACATGCGCGAATGGTACGGCCATGGTATCTCCATTGCCCGAGACCTTCAGGAACAGGGCGCAGACATAACATTTGACACCCTAAAGGAAGCACACAACTTACACAGCATAGAACTCTACAACTTCCTGAAAATCAAAGTGGCAATAAGGAAGGTAAACCTTAACAGCCGGACACCATCGCTCATACAACTTGCAGCCAGTCTCAACACACTAGGACACCAAGTAGCACACCTATACAAAGCCCTCCGCCCCAAAAACACAAAACTCAACGATAAGATCACAAATTTCTGGGGAGCCTTAGCAGGGAAGGAACTAAGTGAGGACGAGAAAGCAGAACTATGGAGATCTACCTCTAGGAAAAAGATAATTTGTATGTGGCTGAAAACAAAAGGAAAAAAGTTATCGTCTGATCATGAAAGATTGTAGAATAAACAGGTTTTTTATGGGAGTTTACTGCATTTATAACAAAGAGCTGGCTGTTGTGGAGCTGCGTTAAATGTGTTCTAAGCATGGCGTGTTGTTTGTTTAAATTGATTCATGGGCCTTTGGCCATGCGGGCTCTGAAAGATCGCTGTAATTGCTGTCTGAACATTTTGATGTTACCAGGCTTTCTGTTTAAAAATGAGTTTGTTGGTACAAGTGTCAGTGTGCTTTTAACACGATTTAGAGGGCAGAGATTCTGTACAGTATACAATGTGCAAAAGCTGGTGAACACAATGTCCTTGAAATGCCATGTTTGCATGCTGTAAATTACACTTGTAATACAATCCTCAGCATTTTGAAATGCTGGATTCTGGACAATGTCTATACAGTGCTCCTTTTTCAAACATTAGGGTCTTACAGAGAATCGGATAAAAAGCTTGGTTGATAGGACGAGCACACTCAGTGAAGAGGCTTTTTCAAGGGAGGGGAGAACTCAGACTGGCGGGAGTAGAGTTATATTATGTCAAAGGCTGCTGATCCCTGCTATGTAAATTCAATCAGTTGTGGAATCCTGATATTGTTTTGTATGCTGTGATGTTAAACAAGGCAAATTGAATATGTTGTGGAATCCTCATATTGTTTTCTATGGTGTGATATTAATCTCTTCCATGCTGGTGACAGAACGCTCTGTCACCAGCCTCGGTCGCGCTGTGCTGGTGACGGAGCGGTTCTGTCACGGCCCACTCGGCGTGCCTACACGGTGCTGATTTCGCGCCTGCGCGGCGCGTTCTATTGAGCGGGCGGGGCCGTGATGAAACCGCTCCATCACAAGCACAGCACGCCCGAGGCTCGTGACAGAGCGGTTCCGTCACGAGCATGGGAGCGCCGCGCAGCCCCCCTCCCCACTAGCGTTGCGGCGTAATTGCCGCCGCAGCTAAGGTGTTAAACACGGAAAATTGAATATGTTGTGGAATCCTGATATTGTTTTGTATGTTGCCAAGTGGTTGTGGGCTGAGAATTCTAGGATTCAAACAAGGCAGAGGATTGGGAGCTTGAACTAACAGTTCCAGGTTAAAATTTCAGCTGGGCCTAACAATAACAGGCTTCTGACATGTCTGCTTTATAAAGGGTGGTTTAAGAAAAGAAAAAAAACAGCTTTGTAAGTGCCAATGATTGCTACTGCATCTTTTAATCAAATCTGTTTGTTTTGTGTTGCAGCCTGTACAACCTTCAGAGTGGGAGATTAAGGAACTGCTTGCCTACACAACAGGTATAGATGGATATATGTTTACGTCCGCGTAGCTCTGATCCCATTACAAGCTGTATTCTTACTCCATCCTGCATGCCCTTAATATGTCTAGCTCTTGCATGCTATCTTTTAACCCCTTCAGTGTCACGCATCACAGAGACACCATTTTCCTTTATTTTATGGCACTGCCTTGTGTAAGAGACTGTGTACATACAATGCAGTGTGTTCTAAATTAAAATGAATCAGTATAAAGGTCTAGAGAAGTGAAAGCGTATCACATCTTTTAAAAAGCACTCTTTTGTTCCTGCGTGCTTTTACAGGCAATGATCTACATATTAATGCACAGATTGAGGAGCTATTTGAAATTTTTGCCTCAGAGAAGGTGGATAATCGTCACCCTGCCTAAACGATGCTCAGTGCAACCCACCGTATACAGGTAAATAACACAAGTCTTGTTACCTAAAGTTATGTAAAGCCGCACACATGTTTCTTTGCCTCACTACAATCAGCATCCTCTAGCCCTCAAAGGAATCTCACTAGACTACTGTCTAATTGCGGAAATGTAATGTCACAGCCACCAGCTTGCACTGGAATCCCACAACTATGTTGCGTCTGTTCATAACATAGTCCCAAACATCAGTAGTGTAACCCCGAAGAGCTTGCAGAGGATAGAGACTCCGTTCAAAACAAGAAAAACCGAGGATCCTATAGCTGGCCCCTGTACAAAGAAGGCTCTTCCTCAAAAAGGCAAATCAGGTGTGTATTATGAGGTATAGCGTACAAAAGATCCTAATATATGTATTTTTTTTCTTGCGCAGCTAATTTCTCCATCAGCTGAAGGGGTCTTCTGCCAATCTAAAGTCGTATTTAGTCTGCTTGTTATAACCATACGGCTACAAAGGCATTAAATGTTTTTTACTAATGTGTATTTTCTGGTCTTTTAATCACTAAATTGATTGCATAAGACCTGCAGGGGTGAAACTTTTTATAAACATGGTCAACGGGCACTGGTTCAGCTAAAGTACAAAACAACAGCCATCCAGCACCAGAAATAAACATTTACAACTGCTGCAGTTGTACACAAATAGGGTCAAAGGACTGTGGTACAGCAAAAAGCCAGAAAGACAGCATACCCTCTGGAGAAATCAACACCTACAAGCGGTGAGAAATGTCCCAGGCGTCAAAACAGTTTAAGTACAAATATTGACTCTTTAACAGAATCTGTTAGAGACGCTAGATGATAGACCCCCTGCACTGCCTCCCCTAGTATACAGTTTAAAAAGGAAACTCTAGAACCCATGCCATTATACCTAACCCTAAACCATAACATCATAGACCAGGCCCCCATAAACAATACCGCAAATAATTCTTCAGCCCCAGAGAGCCTAAATGAAGCTGTAAACCATCTAGGGTCTCCAGAATCACCCCTAAATGTCTTCAACAACCTTGGAGTTGAAGCACACGAGGTGTCTGAGACGACCACTGTAATCACAGGGGTCTCCAGAGTTCTAAGCAAAGTGCAACAGCTTTCTGAGACACTCCCTGCAGCATCAACCCTAGGCAGGCTGTCTTTTAACGTAGAACAGGAGGATTGTCAGACACTAGCTCGCAATCCTGTAGAGGCCCAAGATGGTGTAGATCTAACCTACTGTGAGCAAAATCCACATCTTCAGTCTGATTTGTCCACAGTTACATCCCCAAACGCATACTCCCTGATTAGTCCTGCATCCGTTGTAAACCCCACGACTCCCATCTCTTCAATCCATGACCTTATTAAAGAATGGACTTGGGGTCCTAAACAAAGCTTCGAACCGGAGAGCCTCCCTGCTTCATCACTATGTCAGTAGCGGTCGGTGGTGGAAGTATCTGCCTGGCTGTGATGTGGGGAGGGGGAGGGGCAGGGTAGGGGGTAGTAATCTTTGGATTACGGAGGATTACAGGTAAGTAAACATATAAATAAATAAAACGAATTTCGCTGCGTGCACTGCATCCCCAAAAGCGATGCAGTGCACGCAACAAAATTCTTTTTATTTATATGTTTACTTACATGTAGTCCTCCGTAATCCATAGATTACTACCCCCCACCCGGCCCCTCCCCTTCCCCATGTCACCGCCCGGCAGCTACTCCCACCACCGACCGCTACTGCCCTATGTATAACAAGACAGGGGTACTCAGTGAAATTCAGGGTAATATACACCCAACCCTGCTCACAGCAGTAACACCCCAAATTTTGGGGTTGTGACCTGAAAAATGAGTCCGGTCCTGTATTAAAGTGATGCACGTGGGTTTCAGAAAAATAAAATCAAAATGTAACCCTAAAACCACTTAACTGTGGAAGAAGTAGGCTTGTGTGGGTATTGAAAACCACACAGATAGTGATAACCTACGTGAGATGATCCGTATAGTACAACGGTGAACATGCAAGGTCCTTAATTCCAGTAAAACAGCCATGTCAGAATTGAACTATACTTCATGCTGATGCCAGAGATACAGAGCCCAAGTTCTCCTGGGCAGCGTTTTGTTCAACAGGTCCAGACAAACAGCACAATATAAAAAGAGGGCGTGGGAGGTTTTTTCTAAAGCTCAGAGGTTCCTAGGCACTGTTTTGTCCAAAAGAACGTACCATATGCTAGAGCTGGTGTAAAACACACAAATATCTTGCCCCCACCCCCTAGAAAAACAGTGGTGGAGAACCCAAAATACAAATTTAGGAGGCGTCTACAGATACTTCAAACTTTTCAGGAGCTCATTGTGCAAGGCAAAGAGAGACGGAAATGCCAAAAACACAGGGGGTCTATCAGGGAATTGATGGTGACATGGCAATAGCAGGGACTTTAAGGAGTACTCCTGAGACTGTACAAACCGATATGGGGGAAAACATCTAATAAGGGTGGGGTGGCAAAAAACAAACGTGGCCTTCTAACGCCAGGCGGCGTAGGCTTTAAATTAATAAATTAAGGAAAGCCAGAATCCTTTTCACAAGGCAGTTTTAAAAAGCTGCTCATCAGAACCAGATTATATATATTTTTTAGGTATTTGCCAAGCTACACAAACACTTATAGAGCATTTGTTGCAAGACGTGGACCATATGATTATTTCTAGCTCCTCTTCCAAAATCAGGGTATTGACAGTCCTTTGCTTACAAGACGTTCCTTGTTGGACGCATTTGACACTGTGGAATTTTAAGAAAACCTTGCTCAACTTTTGCAAAGTAAAGCCGAAATCACAGCTTTCGCTACCTTCAGAATAGTCACCCTTGCTGTCTGGGTGCAAGAGGGGAGTGTGTACAGAACCTTAAAAAGTACCCTTGACAGGAGAGTCCCTGAAAAAACCCAGCAGTGGTTACTTTACTAGCGGCATGACCAACAAGTGTCTGGTGTTGAGCATCGCGGGACTACTTGCGGATCGCAGTACCACCGAGCGACCTCTGACCCTGCTCGCAGGCAGGTCGCTCCCCACGCTGCTGCACGGCTCTGCCTACATTGTTTTTGCCTAATCTCGTATTTTTCCCCTGTGCCTAACTTGCTTTCTTGCCCAGACTTGTTTTTATTCCCCTGTGCCTGTACTTGCTTTCTTGCCCAGTCTTGTTTTTATTCCCATGTGCCTGTACTTGCTTTCTTGCCCAGACTTGTTTTTATTCCCCTGTGCCTGTACTTGCTTTCTTGCCCAGACTTGTTTTTATTCCCCTGCCCCGCCCACCTGCAATCCCATTCGCTGCCCCGCTCCCACCTCCCAGCTGCTCCTCCCTCCCACATCCCCTCATATGGAAGCCGCACAGCGGTGAAAGGAGCGACCTCTGACCCTGCTCGCAGGCAGGTCGCTCCTCACTCTGCTGCACGGCTCTGCCTACATTGTTTTTGCCTAATCTTGTATTTTTCCCCTGTGCCTAACTTGCTTTCTTGCCCAGACTTGTTTTTATTCCCCTGTGCCTGTACTGGCTTTCTTGCCCAGTCTTGTTTTTATTCCCCTGTGCCTGTACTTGCTTTCTTGCCCAGACTTGTTTTTATTCCCCTGTGCCTGTACTTGCTTTCTTGCCAAGACTTGTTTTTATTCCCCTGGCCCGCCCACCTGCAATCCCATTCGCCGACCCGCTCCCACCTCCCAGCTGCTCTTCCCTCCCACATCCCCTCATATGGAAGCCGCGCTCAGCAATCGCGCCGCTGGCGCGCCGCTGGCGCACCTAAGGCAAGCCCGTCTGTGCCCGTCCGTGCCTGGACCGTGCCCAGTGCCAGAACCCCTGTACACCACGAACGCCACAATGCCCGACACCGCTACGATGCCAGAACCCTCCATGCACTCAACACCGGACGATCGCACACCTGCTTCCTGGCCGCCCCGAAGCGCACCCACGGAGCTTTCACCTGCCGGAACTGCAGCTTCACAAGCATCCGTCCCACCATGCTGCCGACCAGGAAAGAACCCAACCACCTCAGATGCATCCTTCTCAACACCCGCTCTGCCCGAAAACATGCCGTTGAACTCTGGGACCTACTCGACTCAACCTCCCCAGACGTCGCCTTCCTGACGGAGACCTGGCTGAACCACGCCTTGGCACCCGAAATAGCCATAGCCGTCCCGGAAGGCTACAAGATCACCCACAAGGACCGCACCAACAGAGCGGGAGAAGGAATCGCCATCGTCCACAGGAACACTCTCAGAGTCTCGACCAACACCGACGACACCCTCAGCACCTCCGAACACCTGCACTTCCAGATCCACACCGACCCCAACACCACCCTAAGAGGAACCCTCATCCACAAACCGCCCGGACCCCGACCACAGTTCAGCGACTCCATCGCCGACTTCGTCAGCACACACGCCCTTGCCTCCATGGACTACATCCTCCTGGGGGACCTGAACTTCCACCTCGAGACCAATGACGACACCAACTCCACCACCCTGATCGACAACCTAGCCAACCTCGGACTCAGACAACTCGTCACAACACCCACCCTCTCCGCTGGTCATACGCTTGACCCCATCTTCTTCGCAAGCCCCCACGTCTCCTTCAACCATACCACCGAACTCCACTGGACCGACCACTGCTGCATCCACTTCACCTTCAAGAAACCCTTTACGCACCACCGCACCCAACAGATGCCTCACCGCTGCTGGAGCAAAGTCACCGAAGACCAGCTAACCACCACCCACACCCAGAGCCCACCGCTGACCATACCGACCCAGACACCGCCGCCCTCAACCTCAGACAGTGGATCAACGACTGCGCCAACACCCTCGCCCCGATCAATAAACCCTCCAACAATCATACCAACAAGAAAGCCAGCTGGTTCACTGAAGATGTCCGGGCCTCCAAGCAAATCTGCCGAAAGCTGGAGAAGACTGGACAGCCACGCCGCACACAAGAATGCCATCCGCAGACACCATCACCTCATCAGATCTGCCAAAAGGGCCTCCTTCAAAGACCGCCTAGACAACAACGTGCACAACAGCAAAGAGCTCTTCAACATTGTGAAGGAACTATCCAACCCCAGCTCCAACACCAACGACGCCCACCCTCGCAAGACATGTGCGACTCGCTGGCCATCTTCTTTCACCGCAAGATCACAGACATCCACGGCAGTTTCAACGCCACGACTGCCCCGACCACCACTGAGAACTCCGCCCCATGACCACCATCCGCACCAACCGCCTGCTCTACTGGACCAACATCAATGACGATGACACCATCAAGATCATGAACACCATCCACTCCGGATCTCCGTCAGATCCATGCCCACACCACATCTTCAACAAAGCCAGCATATCCATCGCACCCTATCTTCGGTAAGTCATCAACACCTCCTTCGAGACAGCAACCTTCCCTGAGAGCTGGAAGCACGCCGAGATCAACGCCTTACTCAAAAAACCCAAGGCGGACCCCAAGGACCTCAAGAACTTCAGGCCCTTCTCCCTGCTCCCGTTCCCGGCAATGGTCATCGAGAAGACGTCAACAAACAACTGACCCGCTACCTCGAGGAGAACAACATCCTCGACCCTTCCCAGTCTGGGTTCCGCAGCAACCACAGCACCGAGACTGCCCTCATCGCCGCCACCGATGACATCAAGTCCCTGCTGGACAATGAAGAAACGGCGGCTCTCATCCTCCTGGACCTGTCAGCCGCCTTCGACACGGTCTGTCACCACACACTACGAACACGCCTCCACAATGCTGGGATCCAAGAGAAGGCCCTGGACTGGACCACCTCCTTCCTCTCTGGCAGAACACAGAGCGTCCGCCTTCCCCCCTTCCTCTCCGAAGCCACCGAGATCATCAGCGGCGTACCCCAGGGCTCATCCCTCAGCCCAACCCTGTTTAACATCTACATGGCACCGCTCGCCCACGTCGCCCGTCGGCACGACCTCAACATCCTCTCCTATGCCGATGACACCCAGCTGATACTCTCCCTCACCAAGGACCCCCACACTGCCAAAACCGACCTTCACGAAGGAATGAAGGCTGTTGCTGAATGGATGAGGAACAGCTGACTGAAGCTGAACTCGGACAAGACGGAGGTCCTCATCCTCGGATCCAACCCTTCGGCCTGGGACGACTCCTGGTGGCCGACCGCACTGGGAACCTCTCCAACACCCACCGACCACGCACGCAACCTAGGGGTCATCCTCGACTCCACACTCTCCATGACTAAACAGGTCAACACCGTCTCCTCCTCCTGTTTCAACACCCTCCGCATGCTCCGTAGGATCTACAAGTGGATCCCCACTGAAACTAGAAGAACAGTCACCCAGGCCCTTGTCAGCAGCAGGTTGGATTATGGAAACGCCCTCTACGCAGGAGCCTCGGCTAAACTCCTGAGACGGCTCCAACGCATCCAGAACGCCTCTGCACGCCTGATCCTCGACATCCCCCGCCACAGCCACATCACACCCCACCTGAGAGACCTGCACTGGCTCCCGGTCAACAAGAGGATAACCTTCAAGCTCCTCACCCACGCACACAAGGCACAACACCGGACAAACGTACCTCAACAGACGACTCAGCTTCTACACCCCCACCCGCCAGCTCCGCTCTGCCGCCCTCGCCCTCGCTATAGTCCCCCGCTTCCGAAGAGCGACCTCAGGTGGCAGATCGTTCTCCCACCTCGCCGCCAAGACCTGGAACACCCTCCCCATCCACCTACGGCAGACCCAAGACCTGCTGACCTTCAGAAAACTCCTCAAGACCTGGCTTTTCGAGCAGTAGCAGCATTCCCCACCCCAGCGCCTTGAGACCCTCACGGGTGAGTAGTGTGCTTTACAAATGATATGATTGATTGATTGATTGATTGATCGATGCTGCCGTACTGTCTAGAACAGTGCAAGCATATGCTGATCTGGAAATACTGACTGATAGTCTAATCAGTTTTGGCGAATTGGGGCTGTTTTAAAATTTATTTGATGTGACTATAAAAGTTCTGTACTACAGTGGCCCTTGGCAGTATTTCACGGTTCCATGATGAAATATCGATTACTAAAACATCGACCTACAAAAATATCGCCACAAATACATCGTCTACAAAAATATCGTAACCATATACTTAAACAAGGATTTACACAAATATCGATATTTTTTTATCGACTACTCTAATATCGTTAACAATTATATCGTCTACATAAATATCGACTACTACATTATCGACAATATTTAAAATAACATTACCTTCTACACTAATATCGACAACACTAATATCGACTACCTTTCTACTCATATTAATATAAATAAAATATCGTCATTTTCTTTATAACCTTATATACACATTACCTTTCTGTTATTCACTTTTTCATAATTATTTAAATTCAAAAAAAGCTTTTCTAACATATATGTATATACAATATGTATTATTTATTTATATATAATAGGAAAAAATACATTAGTAATATAAAGTATGTACGACGTTACAACACATACTTTTACAACGCATACCTTTACAACGAAATTTTTACAACGCAAAAACCATTACAACGCATGTATTTACAACGCATATTTTTACAACACAGGTACCTTTACAACGCATACCATTACAACGTAAGTATTAGTAAATATATAATAATATTTTTAATATAAATTAATTAAAATGAATAGATTTTTATTTAGTTTAATTTAATTTAATTTAATTTCATTTAATTTAATTTATTTAATTAATATATGAAAAAAAAAATTTAGCCTGTACCCCTGTACCCCAAAAACACAAAACTGATCCTGAACAATAAAAATACCCCTTTACCCAAAAACTAAAAACTGACCCTGACCCCTTAAAATACCCCTTTACCCAAAAATTAAAACTGAACCTGAACCCTAAAAATACCCCTTTACCCAAAAACTGACCCTGAACCCTAAAAATTCCCCTTTACCCAAAAACTGAAAACGGACCCTGAACCCTAACAATACCCCTTTTCCCAAAAACACAAAACTGACCCTGAACCCTAAAAATACCCCTCTACCCAAAAACTGAAAACTGACCCTGAACCCTAAAAATACCCCTTTACCCAAAAACTGAAAACTGACCCTGAACCCTAAAAATACCCCTTTACCTAAAAACTGAAAACTGACCCTGAACCCTAAAAATACCCCTTTACCCAAAAACTGAAAACTGACCCTGAACCCTAAAAATACCCCTTTACCCAAAAACTTAAAACTGACCCTGAACTCTAAAAATTACCCTTTACCCAAAAACTGAAAACGGACCCTAAACTCTAAAAATACCCCTTTATCCAAAAACTGAAAACTGATCCTGAACCCTAAAAATACCCCTTTACCCAAAAACGTAAAACTCACCCTGAACCCTAAAAATACCCCTTTACCCAAAAACTGAAAACTGACCCTGAACCCTAAAAATACCCCTTTACCCAAAAACTGAAAACTGACCCTGAACCCTAAAAATACCCCTTTACCCAAAAACTGAAAACTGACCCTGAACTCTAAAAATTCCCCTTTACCCAAAAACTGAAAAATGACCCTGAACCCTAAAAATACCCCTTTACCCAAAAACTGAAAACTGATCCTGAACCCTAAAAATACCCCTTTACCCAAAAACGTAAAACTCACCCTGAACCCTAAAAATACCCCTTTACCCAAAAACTGAAAACGGACCCTGAACCCTAAAAATACCCCTTTTCCCAAAAACACAAAACTGACCCTGAACCCTAAAAATACCCCTTTACCCTAAAAGCCAAAACTGACCCTGAACCCTAAAAATATCCCTTAAAAAACCCCAAACATATTAAATTTTAAATATAATTATATACTTACCAATACTTACGTTGTAATGATATGCGTTGTAAAGGTACCTACGTTTTAAAAACATGCCTTGTAAATACATGCATTGTAATGGTTTTTGCATTGTAAAAGTTTGGTTGTAATGGTAGTAAGTTGTAAAAGTTGCGTTGTAAAGGTTGTATACCAATATAAACATTACCAAACACTATCATACACTCTTATCGGATTACTTTAAATCACATTTCACTAATTTTAACATTGTAATAAATATTTACCATTAAAATAAAACACATATAATACATTTGGTTATAAAAATCGAAAACTATTATTGATGCTACTAACTCTTTACAAAATAACGGCTTTCAAATTCAAACTAATGTTGTCAGCCAATGAATTTAAATTATATTTAAGTGAACCAATCAAATATAACCTTTCATTAACTCACTACTATAAATACAATTACATACTTAACTTAAATTACCTTTTTTTGGCCAAACTTGGAGGGAAACGGTTACCTTGCTGAAAAGAAGAGAATACACACCTACTACAACGACTACAACACAGCATACTACAACTCAAGTAAGTGAAGTCCCATTTCATTTATCATACAAACCTGTCGAAAAGTAGCTAAACTCCCTAAACTAAAAACATGGTCTTTATATTTGTTTAAATATAACTACAACATCCTATCAACAACCACCACAAGATAATAATTAAATGAAATTATGAACTGCCTTATCCATGTCTACTTAGAAAGCTTTTAAATAATTTTAAAAAGTTGCAAAGTAAAGTTGCAAAAGACTTGATATGTTATTACCTACTAATATATCCTAATACAATAAATAACACAAATTAACTTTCTTTTACAGAATATACAAACTTCATCTACCAATCTACAACTAAACTAACAACATCTTCTACTACATTAAGTAAGTATACCCACTGTGTCTATTAATAATCAGAAAGACAAAATAAACAACTATAAAACTAAATCATTTTTTTGTACTATTCTTTACCACAACTACAGAACATTAAAGAGTGAAAATCTACATATAAGAACAGAAAACATAAAATTAGCAGGAAAACAACATTGTAAGTATGTTTTTGCACTTTTTCCTTTTAACGTACACATCTCAAGAAATGTTTTTCACTTTTACTAAAAAAACATATATATGTCTTCACAGATCTACCTTAGACATGGCAACAGGAGCTACTTTTATTACTTCTCAAAAAGGGAAAATAATGCTGAGCTACATGGGTTACACCTACACCCAAGAAAGAATAAAAGGGAATAAAACTTACTGGAAATGTAGTAAATATTACTCAACTGCATGCTATGGTAGAGCACAGACTGTTGATAACAATGTTGTAAATGTACATGAGCATAACCACCCACCCAATGTAACAGAAGTCGAAGTAAGAGAAGCACTAGAGACATTGAGAGAAGCTAGTACAGGCTCACAAGAAACAAGCACCACTATTTTGAAAAATGTTTTAAGCAAGGTGCCAGAACATGTCACAGGACAGTTACCTTCAATACCCAACTTGAAAAGATTAATTGCTAAAACAAAACGAGATTCTGATCCAACTCCACCAGCACCTGAAACTTTTCAAGACATTAAAATATATCCTGAATATACTATTACACACAATGAAGATAAATTCTTAATGTATGATAACCACAGTCATGATAAAAGAATTTTACTTTTTGCTACAAATAGCAATTTGTAAAAACTAAAATCGTGTGAAACCTGGATGATGGACGGAACTTTTAAAGTATGTCCCAAACCTTTCTATCAACTTTACACCATCCATGGTGAATACCAAGAAACAAATATCCCTTTAATTTATACACTGCTGCCAAATAAAACAAATGCTACCTACGTAGAAATTTTAACAACTATCAAAGATTTTACTGATAATTACTATCCACAAAGAATAATAATAGACTTTGAAATAGCCATGATTCAAGCTATACTTAAAATATATCCTCACACATCTATACAAGGGTGTTATTATCACTACAACCAAAGTATATGGAGGCACTTACAAAAATCTACTTTAAGCATTGAATATTCAACAAACAGTAACTTTGCTTATCAGATTAAAAAGTTAATAGCATTGGCATTTGTACCAACAACAGAAGTTGCTAACCATTACAATTTACTACTTGACAGCCCTTTCTACCGCACCAATGAGAAAAAATTAACTCCCTTCTTAGACTATTTTGAAGATACCTGGGTGGGAAGATTACATCGTTCTGGCCACCGCAGACAACCTAAATTCTAAATTCCATGGTGGAATGTGTATGCTAGTACTATGGCACAGAAAGCCAAAACTAACAACGCGGTCGAAGGGTGGCATAATGCCTTCCAAGCCACAATAGGAAGAACACAACCCACACTTCATAAACTAATCCAAAGCATCAAAAAAGAGCAAAGCTACCAAGAACTAAGAATAGAGCAATCTCTATCTAAAATCGGCCCTAAACTAAGTAAACAAACATTAAATATGTACGAATACCTACAGCTAAAAATAAGAATGTACCCAAGTATCGAAGGTCTTGAATACTTAGAACTAATAGCCAAATCTATCCTTTAACAAGCAACACATAAAAACATTTCAAACAATAAATAAAACAATTTTTTTTTTAATGTAGTTAAATTATGTCATGTAAAAATAAATGTAATCTATTATTACAAGACATAATAAAACGACATTTAAAAAAATTGCACAATATAGCACAATCCACCCCAAACAAAAATATAATAATAACTTAACTGTTCTGCAGCTGCAGAATGTGTTCCAAGAACATGGTTTCAAGACGATTAGAACCAAAATCAATCCACATTTTTTTTAAAAATCCCCACAAAATGCCAAATATACAACTGTTTTATAAGGGTCCCAGTAGCAATACTCTGGAGAACGGAACCATAAAAAACCCGAAAAATATTCACGATAAAAACTCTCCAAAATCCCGAAAAATCAAGAAATGTAGTGAAACATTTACCTGTATTTTACAAAAAATACGAGATAAAATCCATCTGCTCACCAAAACGAACACCTGTAAATAAATACTAACAAAACCCATCCACAATAAATACGAAAGCCAGAAAGCCTAAACATAACATATAAAACATAGGAAAACACCTGAACTAATTCATTTACACAATACATAAACCTTAATTTCATAAGAAATATCTAAGAAAGTACGTTATCAATAACGACCTTAAATAACACGTATTTTTCACATAAACTGTAAAGTACAACACATAGCAACATGTACACACTACAACTAGCTCTATAATGTATTAAAATGTAGTTAAAATTAATGTAAAATAAACTTACATTCACCAACACGAAGCAGCTCCCAACCGCGAGGTTCCGTTTTCTGAAATGACCCAAACAACGATGTAGATAGACTAAAAAGTGAAGTTCAAAAAACAAAATGGCAGCACAATAAAAATAAAAATAGGACTAAATCCCCATTATTAAAAATAAACAATAGAGATGAATAGCAATTTATTTTCCATGTTTTGTAATAATTTACTTATTGTTTGTAAATAAACATATAATCAATGTAAAATATACAATAATAAATATAATATATTTATATATTAATTAATTATTGTATATTAAAAATATGTATTTGATTGTTAAAAAATATTTTTTATATGTATAAAACTGAGCACTATTTTATGTACATACTTTAGAAAAATACAATTACATGTCAATTAATTAACATATTACATTTAAAAAAAGAAAAATTAAAATTTAATATACTAATTAATGTAATATAACAATGTATATATGACTAAAATTGCAATGTAAAATGTAAACAAATAATTGAAAAAGGTGTATTAAAATTATGTAAATGTTTGCATCAACAAATGAAAGTATGAATAAAACAAATGTGTACAAAACTATATTACTATTGTACTTAATAAATGTTGACACTTGTGATATGTATGTAAAAATGTAGAAAATATTCATATTTGTTTATTTATAAAAATAATATTACAACATTATATATAATAATAATTCTAAAAATAAAAAAAATATATGTAAATTTTTTTTTATAAATAAAAAAATATAAAACATAACTCATAGAAAATACTTAACAGTAAGCAACAATAAATAACTATTTTAACTCCAATCATACATTAGTCAGATAAAGTGCTGGACAGGAAACCATAATAAATAACTATTCTAACTCCAATCCTACATAAGTCAGGGAAACTGCTGGACAGTAAACCATAATATTTGTGATATTATAACACATAAACATCACTTTATATATATTAATAACAACTCTTATCTATTATACTACAAAATAGACTATTAAATTACAATCACAAACTATGTGTTTTTTGAACATAACAATAACACATTTTTTTAACCAAAATGTAAATTTCAAATTTCGAATTTTTTATAAATTTTTACAAAATTTTCACAATTTTATAATTTTTAACCCAAACTTTGTTTTTTAGTTTTTCGAATCATTCTTAGCATATATTATAAGAAATACACAAACATAAAATATTACACGCTTCACTTAATTTAATATAATTTAACAATTAATTTTCTAATTTCAAATTTCAAATTTCAAAATTAAATATTGAAATTTCAAATTTCGAATTTAAAATTTTTTTTACATAATTTTCACAATTTTATAATTTTTAACCGAAAGGTTGTTTTTGTTATTTTCGAATCATTCTTAGCATATATTATAACAAATACACAAACATAAAATATTACACACTTGACTTATTTTAATATAATTTAAAAATCAAATTTCTAAATTCAAATTTCAAATTTCAAATTTAAATATTGAAATTTCAAATTTCGTATTTTTAATAGCAATTGAATTTTTTATTAAACACTATATAAATAAAACCCACACTTAATTACAAAATTATTATATAATACATTCAATTTCAATTAAATATAATATTTTTTCGTATTTCAATTTATAATTTTTTTTAATTAAATTTAAATTTTATGAAACATATTTTAATATACTACCCCCCCTTATCCCCTATATCACCAACAACCCGCTACTAAATCTTTTTAAAAACCCATTAAAAAAATAATTCTGTTATTAAAATTAAATTTCTAATTTCGCCATTCAAAATAAAAAATAAATTAAAATTTTCAAATTTTTTACCATTCTATACATATTATTTACACTACTTTTTTAAATTACTACCCACCCTAATCCCCTATAATACCAATAACCCGCTCCTAAAATATTTACAAACATTTAATTTTTTTTTACATTTTGATCCCTATAATAATAAAAATAGACATTTAATTAATAATATTTAAACATAAAACAAATTTTTCTACACTTATATAACACATTCAATTATTTTGTCGATATTATATTCAATGATATTTCTCTAAACGATATTCTATACAACGATATTTTATTTTGACAATATTTTTGTCATTATACAAAATCGATATTTACAACAACGATATTTACTTCAACGATATTTTTTAAATTCGATATTATTACCTCGATATTTATGCTAGTCGAGATTATCCCGTCGATATTCCTGCTTTATACCGTATTTCACATCCAGAGAGCCGGTCAGAAAAAAGACTATTTACATTGTATATCATGTTTTTTTTAGACGTTAGCAACGTTTGTGCACACTGTGACCACATCTGCAACAAGTCCACTCATTAGTGTGAAATGCATTGTAAAATGTGCCAGATGGACGGGTGCATCTCAGACCAGGGGGCGAAAGTGAGATGCCATCGCTGTAATCAATTCTGTCACTCACAAAACTGTCTGATAACACACCGTCAGCTGATGAGAGACAAATTGGTTTGGCGCACCCTCAAAGCTGACTGCTCAGGAGAGGGCAGAAACATCACTGTTGACCTTAATGAAATGCCCCTGTTGTTAGGAGCATTTTCCCCCAGGAAAAGAACAAATGTGTTACATGACTAAAGACTGCCCCAGACCAAAACTATATTGTATTCGACATAGAATGTAGTCAAGAAAATGTGGTACACAAGCCAAATTACATATTCGCCCAGCATCTGACTTCAGATGACATCTCTGAGTTTGCGGGCCCATAAAGCATGGGCCATTTCCTTAACACTTTCATGCATACTAAATTCAAGAGGTATACACTGATGGCTCATAACTCTAAAGCTTATGACTCATTCTTTATTTTAGAAAATATGATTTGTGAAAAGGTTCCCGTAGATCTCATTACACAGGTTCCAAACTAATGTTGTTCACAGCGGTACCTTTACACATAAGGTTCATAGATAAAGCTGAATTTTCTGACAATTAAATTGAGTAAGTTGCCAAAAAACGTCAGTTTTCGAGGGTCTAAACGTTATTTCCCACATTTCTTTCACACCTCAACAAATCAAAACTGCATGGGACCAATGCCTCCACCCGACAGTTACAGCTTAGAGTTTATGATGCCTTTAGAGAAATAGAGTGTGTTTAAATGGTATCCTGAAAACCAAGAATAGACCTTCCATTTTCAAGCTGAGTTTAAAGCTTACTGTCAGGAAGATATATTCATCTTGGCTAAAACTTGCAACCTCTTCAGAGATGGGGCTGTTAAGATGATGATGCATGAAAAGGAGTTGAACCCAGACACCCCAGAGATGACAAAATGCACCAAGCACATTGACCCTTTTCAGGATGTGACGCTTGCTTCCATGTGAATGGTTATCTACATGCACATGTGTTTCCAGCCTAAAAACTTTTGGCTGGGGCCCCCCGGCATCTATAACAGGAACCAAAAGCATTATTCCACACCTCCTATTCAGTGGCTCATGTACATCTCTGAAAAGGAAAATATATTTATCTAACACATTGTGCACGGTGGTGAATACCACATGGGGCTATATTTCCTAGACGTTTAGACTGTAATTAACGGCGTGCCAAGGTTTTCTACAATGCTACAAACCCCACAAGTTTAACTCTCTGCTGGGCACTGGTTTTAGCACCTGCACAAGTGCTAAAGGCATAATATGTTGAGAAGGCCGGATTTGTTCTAAGATCCGTTTGGGAGCATGAGTGGCTAGGTTTGTTAAAATATGATGCAGAAGTGTGCTCTTCATTAAGAGCAGGGAATTACCAGAACCTCTTGAACCCTGCACCGCATTATATGGGGGGTCACACTAATGCTATACAGCTGTACAAGCAGGTGGGTGAGGGTAAAAAAATCTAGTGCTACAATTGTATCAGTCTGTGTCTGTATGTCATTAAGATGAAGCTGCACCCCCTAGGGCACTCGTGCATCATATATCGGGACTTTAAAGACATAGACCAGTACTTTGGGGTGATTAAAAGGCAAGTCTACACTCCCAGGAGTCTTTATTTCCACATTCTGCTGCACAGAGTCAAGGGTAAACTAATGTTTTCTCTGTGTTGAACGTGGACACAAAATAAACAGACTAGCATGTGCAAAGTACACTCTGGTAAAGAAAAGGCAATCATGGGTACCTTATGAAGTATTGAGGGGCAAGCTGCCCTGGAGAAAGGTAACAAACTTGGAAAACTACACAAAATATGGCACTTTGAAAAGACTAATATCAAGTACTTTTCTGAGTATATTAACAGATTTCTCAGAGATAAGCAAGAAGCGTCTGGCTTTCCAGAATGGTGTATTACTGAGGCACAAAGTAAAAATAGATTGACGAATACTAAGCTCATGAGGGTATACATTTAAGACCAGAACACATTGAAGTCAATCCCACCATATGGCATTTAGCTAAACTCTGCCTCAATTCTCTATAGGGAAAATGTGCCAAATGAACAAACTTGTCAAACGCTGCGATCATCACAGATCCTGATGAACTGTATAAATATCTTTTTCGCTCATGTTATAAGGTGCCCAGCTGTGAGTTTATTGACGAATAACTGTCCTGGAAGAGCTTCAAGACAGATGCTTGTATCACGATACAGACTCTGTTATTTTTGTGATTCTCAGCTCGGGGACTATTTGGGAGATTTGACCAGTGAGCTAGAACCTAAAGAACACATATGTGTCTTCCAGTCCAAAGACTTACCCTTTTAGCACCTCTAAAAATGCAGTCTGTATGAAAGTCAAAGGAATCACCATAAATGTTAACAATTCCATCAAAACAGTCTGAAGGATCTGGTGAATGAGTATTATGCAGGGGGAGACGCCAAAAGTCTGAAACTATATGAGTCCATCAACCCAGATTCAAACATTGTATGGCTGTATTCGTGTTGGCAAGCTCTCTATATAAAACAATCCAGAAAGTTCACAAACATTAAAATTATAGACGGCTTACCAGATAGTCTTTGGACGAAGCTTTTCTATCACTGAGAGGCATCTTCATGGTAATTGTAGACCATCTCATGAGTGAAAGTGGGCATCACCCTGAGATGGACAAAGCCTTTATGCAATATTCTCACCATCGTAATCTAAGTATATGTTACATTATGCAGAATTTGATTTACAAAGGTATGAGAAACCATTCTATACCTCCCAACGCTTCTTATTTGGTTTTATTTAAAGCCCACCAAGACAAATAGCAGATATCCGTTATAGTTAAACAAATGTACCCCAGAAAAACAAATGTTTTTCTTAGGAGCCTTTAATAAAGCTACTGAAAAGCCTGCTGGTAGGTATAAGAAAAAAATACTCTAGCATCGTGTAGTCCTAAAAATACATTGGATCTGTGCACTTTTTGGATAACATAAACTAAGGGTTTGGTGTCTAGACTGATTCCTGACACCCCCACAGGATATGTCAGGCTAAAGACCAGCTAGCTCACAGTGCCACTATAAGCCCCCGAACATTACCAAGGAGCAAATAGTTTCTGGCAACCATTGAACATGACAACCCTTTACCCTTTAGGGATCATAGAAACAGTACAGGAGATTTCACTCAGTTGTGCTCACTTAGTCTCGGAGAGATACACAAAATAAACGTTGGGGACGTTTTTCAATAAGTATTTATTGAACCAGCCTCATCCTAGTATAAAACATGTTTCCAATGACAATCATTAGACAGAAGCACATGTAAAAGTTTACAAGCAACAACAGAGTAAATAGAAGGTAGAATTGTACCTTGGTGCTAAAACAGTGAATATATGCAGGCATATAAACATGACAGTAATCAAGCGTACTTCAACGATGCAGACCCTACCTTAGTGTACCTAGCATGTATCTGAGTGTAAAGCAAAGAATCCCCTAGGAAAGAGCCAACCCCATTACCTGATGGGAGAGAATGAAGGACCAATAGTAATTAAACAAATTTAGTGATTCGAGCACTGCTGTGATTGATTTGTAGTGTTCAAAAGGTTTACTATGCTCCAGGAACACCCTCTACTCCGGGGTGTGGCGTATAATCAAAGGGACTCACAAGTTCACAATCAACTCGTATGCCTGGGCACAAGTTTGTGCTGTAATCCAGCAAAATTTACTAATAAAATGATTAATAACTAAAAGTTCTTATGAATTCCTTCTTTAATGGTAATCCATAGATTATCACGACATTTCAATGTTGCTCCACATCAACTGTCTCCATCGGTATAGTTCTTTACATTTTATTCATTTTAATATCCAAAACATGGCCTCCAATGGCCTCCCAATGCATTTCGGCGCAAGCCAGCGCCTTTATCAAGGGATCTGCAAGTTATAAATAATGATAATTACCACCATTGCGCTTGCCTAAAGAAATGGCTCGATTCCCACAATTGTTACAGTTCAAGCATGGTAGAGTTCCTCTCCAGATCGTGTATCACCCCTTGTCGCGTAATGCGCATTGAGATACATGAACGAGCCATAGATCAGCTAACTAGAGCAGCAGGAAATAATTCCAACTAGCGTGCGCAGTACATTTCTTAAGGTGATTCTTACACAAGGTACGATCGAGCCATTTCTTTAGGCAAGCGCAGCACGTTAGTAAACAGCTTCGTGTCAGTCACCATTTTTACAAACCGTGTATATAACTTGACATCCTTGTTAGTTTGGAAATGTATATAGGCAGTATACTTACTGCATGCAGTTTTGTTTGTGGCTTACGAATTGGTGGTAATTATCATTATTTATAACTTGCAGATCCCTTGATAAAGGCGCTGGCTTGCGCCGAAATGCATTGGGAGGCCATTGGAGGCCATGTTTTGGATATTAAAATGAATAAAATGTAAAGAACTATACCGATGGAGACAGTTGATGTGGAGCAACATTGAAATGTCGTGATAATCTATGGATTACCATTAAAGAAGGAATTCATAAGAACTTTTAGTTATTAATCATTTTATTAGTAAATTTTGCTGGATTACAGCACAAACTTGTGCCCAGGCATACGAGTTGATTGTGAACTTGTGAGTCCCTTAGAGAATGAAGGACCCCATCTTGGTCATGAGTTGGACCAAGGTATGTCAGACCGCTGTGTGTTGAAGCTTTAGCATGCAGGGACCACAGTGACTTGTACTAGCGTAAAAGCATCTCCTCTAGCTACCTAGAGAAGGTGTTGTTCTTTTATACCACAAAGATAGCCTGGGGTTCATATCACAATCAATATGATGTGAGTAGGATTACGTAAATGAGGATAAATCAATAATTGCAATTATGCAAAGTATCCCTGGTGCCCTAAAATGAAGATAGTGTTGTGTAGTTCCTATATTACCTATACAAGATCTGCGTGTTTCGGATAACATAAACTGTGGACTTGGTGGCAGACTGGCACTCAGCACCTCCACTGAAAATGTTAGCCTTTGTGTTTTAGCTAGCTCACAGTGCCACTAGAATCTCCTCTTATCGTGGAAACAATGTACTACTTTTTGCTCAGTCACTCATGCTCACTTAATCGGTCTCAGCGAGTTACACAGAAGAAACAGTTGGGCGTGTTACAATAAGAATGTATTGCACAGTTGTTCTTCTAGTGTAAAACAGATGTGCTGCAATAACTGTTAGACAGTAGCAGATATATATGATTAGCAGTACAGTGAAAATAAATGGATAGTACAGTTTTACCATCTTGCAATAATCATAAATACATACATGAATATAAAAGGCATGATAAAAGTGTGGGTACCCTTATGATGCATATCTAGATGTACCTAAGTGTTCCTAGCATGTGAGTAGGTGAGAAACTAAGAATCCCTCTAGGATTTAGTCTAACCCCATTACCTGAGGTGAGAGAGTGTGGGGCCCCGTCCTGGTCTTGAGTTGGACACCCCGGGAGGGATGTGATAGACCACTGTCAGCTGAAGCATCTGCATGCAGGAGCCTCAGCGTCTTTGGTAAGTGTGTTGGTCTGGAAGTCTCGGTTCCCTCTTGCTAACACTAGTAAGATGTGCTGTATTTATACAGAAAGTATCTAGGGCTCCTTTGTCCCTTGTTTCTTGTATTAGCCATTGTTATTTTGAGGATGACGTATGGGATGGACCTTGTACATAGATATTATGCAGGTCGTGTAGCCCCTGCGTGGTTTCCCAGAAACCTTCTGAATATTTATTCATACTGTGTGAGCCTATTGATGAAGTTGTAGGATGCTAATGTTTTAGGGAAAACCCCTCCTTCTGCGCCCAGGACTAGAACTAGGTAAAGGTTCAATCCTAAAAGGCTTGTTACTGTGTAGTGTAGGGGAGGTAGTGTAGGTGAAGGTGTATGATATTACCCAGGCCCATACTAGGGTACCTATATGGAGCATAACACCCACTCCTCTTCCATATAGTCAATAATAATAAAATGCCAGCGAACTACTCTCTTTACTAGGTAGCAGTGCATAAAACTATCAGTGAGCCTCGTCAAAACATTGTCTTTAAAATCATTTAAAAATAATCTAAGAGGGGTAAACAAAAAAATTAGAAAATAAATTTTTGGAATTGTAACTTAAGCCAAAGATGAGTTTGTTTATATAAGTCGAATTACTACAAGCGTCAGAATGCCATGTTTTTCCAGAGACTGTGGTATATAAATAAATAATACCGGATCTATTTTTGTCTAGGCATAGCAATAACAGATAGCTCAATAAATAAGAGTCAAGATTCGAGGTAGTAGGAGTTTTTGCAGGTTTATTACAGCATAAAGGACAGGAGCGGGACAACCTGCATAGGAATAGGATGGCAGGGCCCAGCAGCTGCCGGGGCTGGATCTGGGATGAGCGCGCTGACATTTAATAACAATAGACGATCATATATACTAAAACAGTTGCATTACAATACATACGATAGGCGGAGCAGTGGGTGTGGTCAATAGCAGTCGCGAAAGATAAGGGTGAAAGTAGGTGTAACAGAGGCGTATACATAGACATGTGATGCAAACGTAACAGAATATGTCATGAATGGGGCGGAAACATGGAGGGGGCTACCTAAGGAGCCGGGACCTCTGACCTAATGGTGCGCGCAAACTGGCAATGACGTGTTACTAGGAGAAGCTGGGGGCTACGAACTCTGTGCTAGGAGCAGAGACTGAAGTCTGGAGAGTCAGAGCGACATGTACCTAAGCAGTATCTAGTATCTGATGTTTAGAGAACATGTTGATAGAATCCAAAAGTTATCGGGGTAACGAATATTAAATGACCATTAAATGCAGTATTTCTCTAACGTGGAGACGTAAAGGCTAGACAATGACGGAAACTGTTGATGCGATTCAGTAGCTTTAGGAATGCAGAGAAGGAGGACTAACTGATAACTGGAATCATAACATACTCTTGGCAGACTCAGAGGCAGAGCCAGGCTGAGCCGGGCACTGTGAGGCAGGAAGTAAGTGAAGGGTCGAGGATACAGGTGGGGGCTGTATCGCTCCTCAGCGAGGCTTAGAAGACAGGAGCTGAATCTGGTGTCCAGGCCCTTTTGAGGCCTAGAAACGGGGACTTTACAATGAAATAACGTGCACACTGAGAAACGTGGCAACGTAGCTTTACATAGGCCTGATATTCGTAGTATTCACGAGAACTGGAAACTGACATACTAGAGGTGGATACAACTGTAATTGCGTCATTAATCGAACATGGGGAATACATATGCATATTAATCATGCACACATAACATATGATGGAGGACGCGTAGGGACACAGAACATGGCAAAATTTACTTTTCCACATTCCCTCCTTGTCACTACGTTTCCATCAGGAAACATCAATATTCATGATACCATCTATCATTTCATACAGTATCATTTGCTCGTCTCGAATTTTCTTGGAACGGGATTTAGAACGGGGCTTGGGACTAGGAATACAAGAGGTAGCACAAATGCCGCAAATCGCAGGGCCACATTGTATACAGAGGCAGCAGCTGAATATGATCGCTACTGCAATACCTAGAAAGGACAAGACTTTCCATCCCCAAGCGGAAATTATATTCCAGAACCAACCGGACCATGTCCAGGTGCCTGGATCTTGGTGTAACAGATGGGCAATTTTATGGAGTCTGGTTATAGCTGAATAAACAGACGGCGCGTTATTAGGAATGAAAATGCAGCAACTAGATCCGATGACTCTACAGGCCCCGCCCCTATCGGCCAATATGACGTCAAGGACGAGACGATTCTGTAAAACGACAAATCTCATAGCAGATTGCTCTTCGGTTAAGTTACCTAGAGCAGAGGCAGTCTCATTGACTACTACTTCAAGGGTTCTGGTCAACCTACGAATTAGCTTACTATTCTGGATAGGTCCTATAAAGAAGAAGAAACCTCTATTGAAATCTGTATACTGTTCTAGAGCAGTTTCAGTATAATCGACAATGGGGGACTCCCTTCTATGTCTAATGTGTACTAGATGTGTGTTTCTATGATAATCAGATGGGGCTAGGAAAACAGGTGGCAGTAGGAAGGCAATGTAACAGGTTCCCTCCCAATCGAGGGGCAGACGAACATATGCGGTCTGACCACAAATAAAATAAGAATAACGTGAAGCTTTAAAAATAGATTTCCCACTGTCACTGTACTTGACAATAGTAGTACAATCGCTATGTCCTACATGTACGGAACCATTATTTCGGACACATAATTCGCCTTTGACTGGTAGTACTGAAATAGCAGGTAAGTCTGGAGTGGAATCAGACTGAACATTCAGGACCATGAAATTCGAAGAATAATTACCTAAATTGTAAACTTCGTTTTCTAGATCTAACCCTGTTCTGTGGGGAAGACCTTGCTTGTCTGGGAAACATGTACTGTTAAGAAAAGACATATCTGTTGAAGATGACGTTAACGTGGACCATGCTCCACACGAACCATTATGTGAAAATGGATAAGGAAAGAGTGGCAGAACTCCCTTCGGTGTCTGGAAAGGGGGGAGTCGACCACACACCCAACAATTAGTGGCATTGCTGGTCTGGTGTGAATAATGTAACATGCGGATAAAGGAATTGTTACGCATAGCGAGGCGGTAAGAGAGTTCATGAGGGGGCAGATCACTAAACGTGTGCTCTATTGTAGCATTAGAAGACTTATTTACATGAGAAATTGGAAAATACAGATAAAACGCATAACTGGTGCAGGAAATCATAATACTGAGAAATAATATGAAACTTAGAAAAACGATACATCGGATTGAGTTTTGACTAACTCTCTCACTATGGGGGTCTATTTTATACATGTCAGAAACCGGTCTAACCGTTTCACCTAGGGGAGGACTTAGACAATCAAACTGGCTGACTTATTTTACTAGACCTTAACTTAAGCTTATACTCCTGTTGCAGAGTTTTCTCTAACAGGGAGGGTGCAGTATCATTGTCTTTTGCGGGACAGTCCTTAAGAATAGTACTTTGGCAGTCCTTTGAATCCTGGGAAATGTTCTTTGAGACTGGCTTCAATCCATAAAAATTTTTAATATGCGAAAGATGCACCCAGCCTTTGCGTCCCTCCAACTTCACGGCTGTACGGGTGGCCAGGAGGACCTGTCGGGGCTCCTTCCAGCGAGGCTCCAGCGGACTTGAGCGATCGAAATTTCGCACTAGGACCATGGATCCGGGAACGATTTCATGCGGTGCCACCTCGGTATTGTCTGGAAATGCGGCAGCAACCTGTGAACGACAAGAGTTGAGGGCAGACATCAAGGAAGCTAGGTAATCTGTCAGCATATTACTTGAAACATCGGTAATACTTCGGGGTCTAGGAGTACCCCACATGTTAGGGGGGCGGCCGAAAACGACCTCATACGGGGACAGGCCTGATCTGGAATGTGCGACCATGCGCATATAGAACAGAGCGACCGGCAGAGCTACTAGCCAGTCCACACCTTTCTCTTGACAAACTTTTGCAATTCGAATTTTCAGGGTCTGATTATGTCTCTCTACGAGACCGGCTGCTTCAGGATGGCGTACACAATGGAACTTCCACTGGTACCCTAACAAAAGGGACACGTGTTTCATGAGTTCAGATGAGAATGGCTGGCCGTTGTCAGAATATACGACTCTAGGGAGTCCATAGCGGGGGAAGAACTCACGAACCAACTGCTTGGCAGTGGTCGCGGCTGTGTAATCGGGGACTGGATATGCCTCCGTCCACCTGGACAAAGCGCATACAACTACAAGGACATACTTGAAACCTCGACATCGCTCCATCTGAATGTAATCCATCTGGAGGACTTCAAAAGGGTGGTCAGGGGGCTGGAATCCACCTTGTTCCACCGGGACACTTTTACCTGGATTAAACTGACAACATATCATACAGGTACGGACTTTCTGCTTGGCTGCAGCTCGTAAATGCTTGTTGAACCAAATATTCTGGATACTGTCTAACATGGCTTTTTCTCCTAAATGTGCTGGACTATGTGCGGTATTAATAATGACTTGAACCATAGAGTCGGGGAGAAACCATGTGGCTCTACCCTTCGTTAACCATCCTTGATCTGTCTGTACCCCTCCTTGTTCGGACCATTTCTTGATTTCATCGGGAGTAGCATGTAACTGGATATCTATGACATCTTGAGTAGGGTCTTTAACTGTCATACATGTAGTCGGATCTGGAGTGTGTGTGTGTGTCGGATTAACTGAAGTGTCTGGAGTCCGAGCTGTAAGCTTGGCTGTTCGATCTGCTAGATCATTACCTTGGGAAATAGTGTCAGTAACTTTCGTATGTGCTTTGCACTTCATGATAGCAATGGATGTCGGTAAATGTATGGCATCTAACAGAGCCTGAATAAGGAGACCATGCTGAATCTTGGTTCCATGAGAAGTCATGAAACCTCTCTCTTGCCAGAGCACTCCGAAGTCGTGTACAACTCCAAATGCGTAACGTGAATCGGTGTAAACATTAACTTTCAGGTTCTTGGCGTGTATGCAGGCTTGTGTCAGAGCAACTAGCTCTGCTGCTTGAGCAGACAGGGTGTCAATACGGTGTGTTTCAATAACTTCAGTGTCGGTAGTCACTGCATACGCGGCTACTAGTTCTCCTGTACTAGTTCTCATGCATGAACCATCCACATAAAGTGTCAGGTCGGGGTCTGGTAATGGAATATCTGTCAGATCTTGTCTTGGCTTTGTCATAATGTTAACTACTTCCACACAGTCGTGGGTGGCAGAATTCGAAGTAACTGATGGTAACAATGTAGCAGGATTTAAAACGTTGCAGCGTCTGATTTCTATGTGTGGCTGGAACAGTGTCAGTTCATAACCTGTCAATCGTGCAATAGTCAAGTGCTGAGTCTGTGTTCGGTTTAAAAGAACTTCCACGGAGTGTGGAACTTGTACTGTCAGGGAGTGTCCTAATACTATGGAATCACTTTGTCTGATAGCTAGTGCTGTGGCTGCAACTGACTTGAGGCACGCAGGCAGAGCCTGGGCTACAGGATCTAATGTGCTCGAAAAATAAGCACAAGGCTTGTACTGTCCTGCTTGATCTTGTGTGAGGACAGATAATGCTGTACCTTCGCGTTCTGTGACGAAAAGTGTAAAAGGCTTACTGTAGTTCGGTGTTGCTAGGACTGGAGCTTGACATAGGGCTTTCTTTAACTCATTAAAACTGAGTGTATGTTCAGATGTCCAAGGGAGGACAGTCGATACGGCTGCCTCCTGTGTCGTTAACTGTATCAGTGGCTTGGCCAGAAATGCATACTGAGGAATCCATTGTCTGCAATAAGAAGTAAGGCCAATAAAAGCACGTACCTCCTTCTGGGTCTTGGGCTGAGGAAGACTCGCTATTAACTGGATACGGTCTGGTGTCAACTGCCTACCCCTCTTGGACAGTAAGTGTCCTAAGTAGACCACTTGCTGGACACAGAATTGAAGCTTAGAAGGGGACACCTTGTGTCCCATCTCGGCTAGGAAATACAAGACTGTAAGTGATGCTCGCTCGCAAGCACATTCAGAACGGGCTGTGATCAGGAGATCATCGACATACTGGAGCAGGGCAGTGTCAGTTGGCATGTGAATGTTGTCTAGTTGTCTCTTGAGTGCTTGACTATAAATACTAGGACTTTCTGTGAAACCTTGAGGAGCGCGTGTGAACATATAGCTCCTTCCATTTAAACAAAATCCGAAAAGAAACTGGCTGTCTGGATGAATGGGAACACTGAAAAACGCGTTCTTGAGGTCTATGACTGTGAAAAATGAAGCTTCTGAATCAATGGCTGTCAATAGGGAAGAGATATCTGGGACAACTGGGTACTGGGGAATAATACATTTATTAAGCTCTCGGAGATCAATCACTAATCGATATACTGGGGGTGCATTTGGATCAGTGCGTTTCATGACTGGAATGATCGGAGAATTACATACATTGGAGTCGGTTTCTATAACTACTCCTTGAGCCATGAGCTCGTCAATAATTTTGGATAAGGCTGCTACAGCCTCTGGTGGCAATCTGTACTGTCTTATTCGTGGCAGGACTACACCTGGCTTGAGAGTCACACGATGGGGTGTGATTTGCATAAAGCCAACATCAGTTGGACCTTGCGCCCATAGATGCTGCGGAACATTGGACAATCTGGGATCAAAATCTCGTAATACATAGTGACCCTTGAAGTCACGTAGGAACAATCGTATTCCCTCTGGGGAGCAGCATATAACTGCACCTAACTCTTTCAGTGTCTTAATGCCTAATAGATTTTCTGGACATGACTTAGTAAGTAACAGGTCAGTAGTGCAGGACAATGGACCTACTTCTAGGGTAACTGGCTTTGATATTTCATTTACAATAGGTTTTCCTGAAAATCCAAGGGAAACATTTCTAGAGCCTGAGAGCGGAGCCCCTGGAACTTCGGCGTGACTTATAGTGGTCCTACTTGCCCCTGTATCAATCAAAAACTTTCTGTCTTTCCCTAATACTTGACTATGAACATAGGGACCTTCTTGATCTACAGGTATCTCGATGAGAGGCAAGCCTACCTCCCTCTCTAGGCTGTTTCATGAATATGGCTGATACTCTGGATACTCAGACTGTGCATACTGGTACATCTGCTGTGTAACATGCTGTGTTGCAGCGATAGGCTGCGGAGCTGTAACTGTCTGTGGTGCAATCTGTGACTGAGAAGTCTGTGTAACTTGTTCTTGTCTCGGCGGACGTGGTCTTTCTTTAGTCTTACCGGTCGCTATGTTGTGTTTCAGAACTGCACACTCGTTTATAAAATGACCTGGCTGTTTACAATAATTGCAGTTTCCTTTAACGGGAGCTGCAGGATGACTGGCTTGATTTGGACCCCTTTTCTGACTGTCTTGAGGAACAGATTGTGCAACTAGTACTTTCATTTTCGTGTCTTTCATACGTTTTCTCTCATGTTCTTGCTCTTCTCTGATTCTATTCTGGTGGTATTGAAGCATCTGTAACATCTGGGACGGGGTATTAGCTTGCCAGGTACTTTCGACTTTCAAAACTCGATTCTTAATTTGTGGACTTGAATTCTCGACTAATTTAGTAACAAAAAGATGAGGGTATGATTCGCTACTTGTCTTGAGGCCACTGTTTATGGTAAAACATTTCTCAAATCTAGAATAATAATCACTAATATCTTCGTCTTGTTTCTGTTTACAGGCTGAAATTGCATCCCAGTCTTCCTTTCTAGTTGTCAATAACCTAGGCAAAACTTGTATTAATAATTCTGGTAATTCTTTACATTTATCTCCAAGACCGGTACCTGGTACTCGTGCCTTATCTTCAGCTTCTAGAACTGCCCAATCGATCTTTTTCTCTCCCACCTCCCATTCTTTTTCTTTGAGTTTCTCATATACCCCTGCGGGCAACAAGACTTTTAACATTTTAATGATATCTGGATACGTGTATTCTCCCATACGGAGCATGTCTTTTAATTTTCGTGGAACCCTGCTGGATCTTTATCATGACAGGGAATTAACTTTTTCATCTCTAAGAGTTCCATCTTTGTGATAGGGGTGTAAACAAACACTCGTTGCATTTCACCACCGTCTGTCTTAATTGGATGTACTTCTCGTAACGGATTCTGTCTGTCTATGTAAAAGGGTTTACTTTCTGGGGGTGAGACATGAACAAAATGTGGGTTCAGAAACGTTCTGTATTTGTGGCGCTGTTCTAGAATGACACTAATCAAATCGGTACCTAAACCTTTCCATCTATACTGGAGTAACTCGTTCAGGACATCATGTAACGGACCTGGATCAGAATGTTGACCCTCATACAATGTAATGAGGTGCTGGATCATATACATACCCGCCAGTCGTTGCTCGGCTGGGGGCATTTTCAGAAACATTTGTGCCACTATTTCGTCTGGAAAAGTGGTAGAATCAGTAATCCATCGGACTGCTGATCGGACTAGTTCTTGTTCATGCATGGTACTTAACTCGTTATAACCGATTCGTGATTTCAGAATGTGATCGGTAGCTTGAAATACTTGTTCTAGAGAACCTTGTTCTGATGCTGGATGATGTAAAACTGGCTTGTGTTCTAGACGTAAATGGCGATCTGGAAATCTAGATTTTCCTACATACGCTATTCTGTCGGGATTCTCGTCCTCTACCTCTTCTGTAGAAGAGTCATTTTCTTTCTCGCTTACTTGTGCTTCTTTACGTTGTTCGTGTACCCTTATTATTTCTTTACGAATTTTCTTGTACATACTCTCTATACTACTGATAGTCTTGTGCTTACCCTCGGCTATATTATCACTCCACCTTGTCAGGACTTTCATTTCGGCTCGATCTTTGGTCGGATAATCTTGTTCCCTTATTAGACAATTAATCAGAAACTTTAATATCATGAGCTGGACTTCAACTTTTCTTTGGCACATGACGTCACTAATACTTTCTGGAACATTCCCTGTACGGATGAAACGATATATTCTGTCTAGATCTTCTTTCATATCTGGTAGGGTGACTAGATACTCGGTCACCTTTCTCACGCGTAATGAATATAAAACCATACTATCCTCGCCTGGGACTGGATCATAGCCACATTCGGTAAGGGCTTTTCTTATTTCTGCAACAGACTGATATCTGGGCGTACGCTGTGACGCTTGTGCATGTAATTCGGCTAACGTTAAACGCTTGTGTGGCGGCGGGGTTTGAGGAGGACCTCCCCCTGCGGCCCCTAAACTAGAGTCGTCTACTGATGCTCTTCGTCCTGGCAGAGTGGGAAATGGAAATGCAGGCTGGACTTGTATGGCGGGCTGGACCGGGGGTACCGTAACAGGTACTCCGGTGTCTGGAGGAGCGGGAAGTGCCTGATTTACAGGGACTGGCGGAGCAGGAACAGGATTTGCATATTCTGGGACTGTGTCGTCCAGATAGGACGAAATGAAAATATCAGCTGCGGTCGGTTTGTGACGTAGCTTAGTCGGAACTAGTGGTGGCGGGAAATTACTGGATGCCTCCGGGGTCGCTTTTGGCAAGCCCTCGGCAAGAAGAGGGTACATTCCCTTAATGAGGGCATTCCTCTGTCTGTCGGACTGTTCTGTTTTAACTCGTTCACCTATCTCGATTAGTTCCCTTTCCTGGGCTCGTTCCAAGGATTCTCTACTTAGTTCTGACTTTCTGATTTCTTTTTCAGTTCTTTTATGAGATTCTTTGCGCCATAACTCAATGGCATCTTTCTGTGACTGTCTGGCTTTCTTTTTCCATAATGCTTCTTCTACTCTCATGATGCACTCGGCATCCCATGTACCCGATACGGGCCATCTATACTTTTCCTCTAACTGTTTGGTATACTCTACCCATAAATCTAGATACAATATGGCGCTTATGCCATGCTTCTGATACATAAAATGACCTGGACTGTCCCTAGGCGGGACAGGAACTGCTGCTTCTAGCAGACCTTTTCTGGTTTTGAACTGACGCAGTTTTGAAAAGAGCGGCATAACTGAACTATAATCTGGACATAACACAATACACAATAAACACGATAATTACTTCACACTCATACCACGACATTAAAATACATGAATAACATTCAGAATAACAGTTCGAACAGAATACTACCTGGAATACGGAAAACAGAATACATGAATTTTCTCGAGAACAGAACTGACTAGAACAGAAACTAAATGCACTGCTGAAACAGTACGAAACTTACCGGTCTCATACAGAGACACGTCAGGACCCGCATCCACCGAAGTGGACACTTCGTTTGTGGGTCTGTGTACCACCAACCCACGGACCAGAGTCAATTAGATTGACCCTGTCTAGATACTACCCCAGCAACGGTACTCACCGGGCAGCAAGAACGGAAGGCCTCGGACTGGACTGGACTGCTTCGACGCCGGACGGACGAACTTCGGACTTCTGTTACGGGTGGGCCTCCGGATACCTCGGACCTTGGACTCTCGGCTTGGGCTCTGGTCGGGACTCGCCGCGTTCCTCCACCGTCTCGTCTGGATGCTGGACCGCCTCCTCCGTCTCCTCCGTGGGCCTGAGGGATACTTGAAGCAGAAATATCTGCCGGTGCGCAGAAGAGTTCCGTCACGACTGCAGAGGGTCAGGGGGTCGGCGTGGCTTCACCGACGCGTGGGGAAAGGGCAAGTCCCTATTCGGGCGCCATTATGTGGTATATAAATAAATAATACCGGATCTATTTTTGTCTAGGCATAGCAATAACAGATAGCTCAATAAATAAGAGTCAAGATTCGAGGTAGTAGGAGTTTTTGCAGGTTTATTACAGCATAAAGGACAGGAGCGGGACAACCTGCATAGGAATAGGATGGCAGGGCCCAGCAGCTGCCGGGGCTGGATCTGGGATGAGCGCGCTGACATTTAATAACAATACACGATCATATATACTAAAACAGTTGCATTACAATACATACGATAGGCGGAGCAGTGGGTGTGGTCAATAGCAGTCGCGAAAGATAAGGGTGAAAGTAGGTGTAACAGAGGCGTATACATAGACATGTGATGCAAACGTAACAGAATATGTCATGAATGGGGCGGAAACATGGAGGGGGCTACCTAAGGAGCCGGGACCTCTGACCTAATGGTGCGCGCAAACTGGCAATGACGTGTTACTAGGAGAAGCTGGGGGCTACGAACTCTGTGCTAGGAGCAGAGACTGAAGTCTGGAGAGTCAGAGCGACATGTACCTAAGCAGTATCTAGTATCTGATGTTTAGAGAACATGTTGATAGAATCCAAAAGTTATCGGGGTAAAGGCGAACAGACTCTAAGAATGGTGCATGCATTATTCTACATGTAGTGCGTGATGAAGAATATTAAATGACCATTAAATGCAGTATTTCTCTAACGTGGAGACGTAAAGGCTAGACAATGACGGAAACTGTTGATGCGATTCAGTAGCTTTAGGAATGCAGAGAAGGAGGACTAACTGATAACTGGAATCATAACATACTCTTGGCAGACTCAGAGGCAGAGCCAGGCTGAGCCGGGCACTGTGAGGCAGGAAGTAAGTGAAGGGTCGAGGATACAGGTGGGGGCTGTATCGCTCCTCAGCGAGGCTTAGAAGACAGGAGCTGAATCTGGTGTCCAGGCCCTTTTGAGGCCTAGAAACGGGGACTTTACAATGAAATAACGTGCACACTGAGAAACGTGGCAACGTAGCTTTACATAGGCCTGATATTCGTAGTATTCACGAGAACTGGAAACTGACATACTAGAGGTGGATACAACTGTAATTGCGTCATTAATCGAACATGGGGAATACATATGCATATTAATCATGCACACATAACATATGATGGAGGACGCGTAGGGACACAGAACATGGCAAAATTTACTTTTCCACAAGACAAGTGTCAATTTTTAGGAAATGTTCCAAATTTAGTTGCGTTTTGAAAACAAAAGGAAAAAGATGAATTCTTTCCCAGCACACGATGAGCCAAATATAGATTAACAGCCTGATTCATCAAGCCGAAATCGTCTCGTAAAGGGCCAGATTCTGAGAATCTGGCCCTTTGCGAGCTCTATTTTTGCATTTGGGATTCATCATCCCAAATGCAAAAATCGGTAATAGCGATTTCACTATTTTGCGAGGAATTACATTTAAGGAATCTCTATTTGAGATTCCTTAAATGCAATTCATCATCCATTTAAAAATTGCGAATTCGCAATTTCGGCCCGCTATTTACCGCGAGGTCAAACCTCGTGGTAAATAGCGAAAACTTAGAAAAATGCTTTTAAAAGCATTTTTCTAAGTTGCATGTTGCACACACACATGTCCTCTGGACATGTGTGTGCGCAACACCTGTTTCAATTTGCATTTAAGGGGTGCTACAGGGTGTCCCTTGGACACCCCTGGCACCCTTTAAATCGCTATCTTATTTGCGAGTAGCAAATTGCTAATCGCAAATAAGGAATACTCCCCATTCATTCCTATGGGCCTTTTGGCCCATAGGAATGAATGGGGAGGTATTCCTTATTTGCGATTGGCAATTTGCTACTCGCAAATAAGGAACATGTAGGAATCGCAATATTTATTGCAATTCCTACATGAATCCAGTTTTGCAAGTCCTTAATAGCGATTCGTTATGAATCGCTATTAGGGGCTCGCAAAACGGGAGAATGATGAATCAGGCTGTAAGTGTCCTGGCTGGTGGTGCGTATGGGGAGGGTTGACGGGGGGATTGTAGACGAGGATGTGGTCAGTTGGGTACCTTCATGCATATAATTTGGAAATGCGACCTAATCTAACCCTATTGGCGCCACATTCACGATATTATTAACAATGTCCTATCCGTACATCTCTGTGTGGAGGTCGCAGGTGCTTATTGAATATCTGGGAGTCAACAGATTTGAATGATTGTTTGACACAAAGGGTCACTTTGGGGCTCATACTCGCCAAGAGAAACATTGCCCAGCGATGGGGAGGTTCACTCCCTCCCATGGTGGGAGACTTGATGAAAGACTTGGATTGGGAAATGTTTTGTGAAAAAACCGTATATGTCGCCTGGGGATGTCCCAAGAAATGGACCGGTGTTTGGGGCTTGTGGAATTCCTATCGGGAGATATATGTCAACCACCCTTCGTCTCCAGCAACAATGACCCCCCCCAACACCCTAGACCTTCCAAAGTATATTCTGTATTATGTATAATGCCTATTGTCCCCGGGACGCCTGATGTGCTACTACCTCCATAATGTGGTTGTGATGCTGATGTTTGTTTATCAATAAAAAGTTGTTTTTTTAAAGTGTCCTGGCTGGGAGAAGCAACATTGTTGTTGTCCATCGCTGCAGAGGACAGTACCTGTAACACCTCGCAGAGTATGTCAATGGAGCACAGATGATATTCAGAACTGCCCATAGCTAGTGCAGAGGCAGGTGGCGATGTAGTCGATACCTGAGTGCTAGTGGAAGAGCTAATGCTCAACCCAGTTATAGCAAAAGAAACCTGCCTGTTCTTGGGGAATGCAGCCATCAATATAGGAATAAGCTGGAAACATTGCTGAGCATGGGACCTCATGGGTTCCAGCCTGGTATTCAAGTGTGTAGGCGTGACCGATGCAAGTGTCAGACAAAGATCCAACACACTTTTTTCTCCGCAAAACAGGTTTCGAAGAACAGGTAAGATGCAGTCCATCCAGACTGGTCTAAATGATAGGAACCAAGAAGTGCTCAGTTCCCGTTAGCGTGGTGTGCCCGGGTGTTGTATCATGCACTCACGGTATTTGCGCTCCAGGACTGCTTTTGCCATCTCGTTGGTGATTGGGCCATCCATTGCGTAGCTATAGAGAGCAGGATCAGCGAAAGACCTCCAATAATGCTTCCCAATACGGAGTGTATAAACTTTTGAATAACTCCGAGGATTGTCTGAAAGGTGCTTAGAAATCCTGACTCCATGGTCTTAAATAGGTGAACAATACCACTCCTATAAGACATATTAAAGATACAACCTACCATTTCTGCTAAATGAAAGGGGCAGTTTGTACGTATAAGTGCCTGTATCTCAGTCGAGACCCTTGCGATTTAAAGATCAAAGGTATCTCGGGTGGAGGTTAAGGGTGTGGTTTGCTGTAAAACTATGGCTTTCAGTCTGCTCAAAGTATCAAACTGTATAAAGGAAACATTCAATGAAGGCCATAACGGCGCCTCCCTGACTGTATTCATTTGGGGAAACAATACTTGCATACAGCAAGTAACAGTGGAGTCAGCAGGGACCAGATAGGCAATGCCTGGAAGCATCCTATAGCAACCTTGATCGTTCAGCATCAAGTAACTCCCTTTCGAGAGCAGCTTGAATATCAGAGCAATCACGGCCACTGGAGTCCCTTTCATGTGGCAGGACAAGTTCGCTACTGAACCATTACAAGCTCCATGCAGGGAATTATCCTGGCACATGGGGTTTCCTGGGACCTAGTAAAAGATCCGTAAAATCTATGTCTTGTGTGAGTAAGGATAAGTGCTGTTTCACTTCTGTGAGTGTTGAGGTTTCTAGCCAATCAAGGTACAACTTCCCAACACTGTAGGATATCTCTACCCCTGGGTGTTCTCTTTGTACATAACGTGGGTCTGGCCTTTGGATACTGAACCCTTTAGTGGTACCCTAGAATCTTTTTTGACATCTGTTTGTGTCTAATGGCCAAACCAATTGTGCAGTGCTGTAGGAGAGGACTGTGTACACAACTGTGCACATACTGTATGGCTGGCATGTCGAGGTGAAGTGCAGTAGCGGTGTCAGTGTGCACATAAAGGTCGAGGAGGACACTTTTCAGTGAAGATGACACTCCACAGTCTGGAGATAAATGATAGTATTAGATGAGGTGCACACACTAAAGAGTGAACATTGTGCACCTCAGAAGTGGCCACCACGCACGCTAGATGGATGGGACTGTGCAGAGCTGTAGATAGAATGTCACACGCAGCATTGTTGTGGGATGAGAGGAAAAGCTCTGAACCAAGGTGTATGCTGCATTCAACGTTGTACGTTCTTCAATGGCTGGAATGGTACTGTACTGCAGGAGTTTATGATGCAGATAAGGCTGCACGTACGTAGAAGAGGACAGTGCACACACCGGAGTGGCAGTCCACGCATTGAGTTGTGGGCATAATGCATAATTGCAGATGGAGTGCTTAGAGGCGGGAAAGACTATAGCGCTGCTGTAGGAGGTGAATTTAGGACATGAATGCTACAGCGCTGCAGAACGATTGCAAGAGGCAGTGTTCACAATAAAGTTCTAACATTGTGCACTGCCTTTTCCAGAAGGTGACAGTGCACACACAGCTGAAATAATGCAGTGATATGGTGGAAGGATACCGATGTCAAAATAAGGCGGGGAGGCAGCTTGGGGGATAAATCCCTGTTTTGCTTGGCTAATCACACTATGCATGAAGTGTCACTGCAACAGTGCACTGCTTTTATGGCTCTTACTGTTACGTCTCGCGTTTATTACCCACTGTAATTAACAGGTTTTACAGTTAACCAACACTTTTCCGCTCATTTTGGCAGCAATGAAAGGACAAATCAATCAATTCACACAGTGAAGAAAGTCGATTTTACACTGCATAAACATTCAGGAGAGAGGATGTGGCCTCAAGTTCAGAACTGCTGACTTTAGAATTCCTGGCGTCCGCTCAACAGCCCCCGATTCTATTAGGCAATTCACTTAATTTCCCCGGGCCTATAAAAATTTTAAAATACAAATCTAATCTTGTATGATGAATCTCATTTAAGCATTCGAATCCCTTTTGTCCAAGTTTGTGCTAAATAAATAAAACTGGAAAAAAACATTCTTTGTATGTACACAACATCATGATTCGTGGCCTGCAAGACGGGCGGGGGGAGGGTTGGAAGCGGGAGAGTAATGAAAATAAAATAAAACTCACTGTGCGCCACCTCAGCTCCTGGCCGGTCCCAACTCCCGCGTTTTCCTGCTGCTCTTGGCTCTCTTCAGGAAAGCCACCCACAGGCAGCCTCCCTCCCCTACGCTAATCACAACGCTGCAATGGCAGCGTTTTAAGTGGTGCGGTGCAGGTGCACAGCGCCCCAGCCCGGCGCCTAATCGGAGACCCTTTTCTCTATGTAGGCTGCATGCAGCCTACATAGAGAAAAGGGAGAGTGCGCATTACTGCTTTAGTCAGCCCCTGGGATGACCAAAGCAGTCTGGGCACTCCACCCCTGCCCTCAAGCAGGACCACCCACCCACCCACAACCAGGCACTCCAGGCACTTCTGCTTTCTCGCAGTGCGAGAAGTAGAAACATATAATGGTAGTTTTAACATTTTATGTTTCTGCTTCTCGCACTGCGAGAAAGCAGTGGGGCGACTCCGACATGGCCCTATGGAGGAGCCGCCACTGGAGGCATGTTGACGTAAACTTCAGTATTTGGTCTTATTGCCAATTGTGTGTTACTTTGAGTTTCATTTTGAAGTTGAACTTCAGGTTCAAGGGGAACGAGTTCCATTGCATTGTTGCATAGTCCTTCATTCTGTACAGGAGACTCTTCGAACGTGATGAGTCTCTCTGTTTGAACTTCTTGGATTGTAGCTAGAGGAGGGCGTCTGCTACTGTGGAGTCCGCAAGGCCTACTTCTTAGTATCAGCCACATACTGTGGTTTGATTAAGTCTATTGAGACAAATCTTTTCTCCTTTTTTACGGAAAGAGGCGGTAGAAGTACAGTTCTTGTTCCTTGAATTGCTAGGACAGGTACAGGCTTTCTGTATGATGGTCCAAATTCTTTTTTATCTGCAATTTCCTATCTGACCAGATCCCTGACTTTTGGGATCCAGACAGGTCTTGCAGTGACTGCCTTGACTTCCCCAGTGAAGGTCTGTTTCATGTGGACGTTACTTTGTTGTGTCCTGGATTCATTTAGATCCTGTAAAACAGCCAAACGATCATGACCATCACATTGTTTCTTATCTGCCACTGCACCTTCACAATCAAGATCAGGTACCCACATTCTCATCCCAAATAGGACCTCATATGGAGCGACACCCCCTAGAGAACTTCTTAGCTAGTTATTGAGAGCTCGTTGTACCCCATATATATGATTGAGCCAACTACCTCCCTTGCCTAATACCCTAGCTGTTAAAGATTGCTTTAGGTCCCATTTTTTCCTATCCACAACCAAATTTCTCTCAGGATGGTACAGAGAGGAGCACCGCAATGCTACACCCACACTTTACATGGCCTCTATGTAAGCCCGAGAGCTAAACTCCGGGCCACAGTCAGAATATAATGTGCCAACTGGGTATGTCCCTATAAAGTCTTCCAAATCTTTCATAGCAGTTCGAGCGTCAGCTGTGCACTGAGGCCATACCCATAGAAATCTTGAGCATGAATTAATTGCAACAATGATATACTTGTGGGCCCATCTGATTGTAAGGGGCCGCAGTGGTCCAAATATACACAAGCGAGAGGTCTGTCTGATTTTAATAACGGTGTCTGTGCCGGGCATTTTCTGGTGGAGCCTTTCATCTGCTGAAATATGTCACATTTCAAGACTTACAGCCTGATTCATGAAGCGAAATAGCGCCCGCAATGGCTGCGAAAACGCAATTGCGGGTGCAAAACACGGAATCCGCATTCAAGTACGAAATAGCGAAATCGCTAAAAAATAATAGCGAGCGGAATAGCGATTACGCTGTAATAGTCGCAGACTCCGGGAAGTCGAGCATTAGCGATACTGAAATAGCGACCAACCACGGAATCTGCTAATTGAATAGCGAAACGCAATATTGTCTCAATCGGCATTCATGAAAGAAATACATTAGCGAAAAAGCGCTAAATCGCACATTTGCGCGGCGCAATTTAAGGACAACTCAAAGCAGGTGGTAACCATAAAAGCCATGATTAACCAAAATTTGAAAAACTGTTAGCCAATCACCAACAGGTCCAGGCCTGACCAATCACACATAAGGACATTCAGCAGCAGCAATAGGCGTTCCACAATGCCTGGGATGTACATGGTGGTGAGGCGGCGAAGGCTACAGCGAGCAGCACGGAGGAGACGCATGAGGCAGGCAAGGATTCACCGGCAGCGGGTCACCTTGCTGGGGCAAACCAGAGAACAGATTTATGCTAAATACAGGCTGAATGGGGAAATGATCACCTGGCTGATACAAGAACTCGACCCCATCATGCAGCACCCAACAAGGCGAAACAATTCTGTGCCCACACATGTGCAGGTATTGTGCAGCCTGCACCTCCTGGCATCCGGCAGTTTCCAGGGCATAGTAGCCGCTGCTGGGGGGATATCCCAGCCCACCATGTCACGCTGCCTCCACACTTTTGTTGACGCCATGCTCAGCCAGCTCCACCGGCACATCACATTTCCCACGAGCCAACAGGATTTGGACCTCACAAAACTACAATTTTATAATGTTGCCCATTTTCCCCATGTCCTTGGCTGCATAGACTGTACCCACGTCGCCATCTGCCCACCAGCTGGCACGGAGTATATGTACCGCAACAGGAAGTCGTACCACTCCCTCAACATACAGATGGTCTGCAATGCCAAGACCATCATCACTGACATTGTGGCCCAGTACCCAGGGAGTACCCATGACTCCTTTATCTTCAGGCACAGCGGACTCCACACACGACTGATCAGGGGAGAGTTTGGGGAAGGACACCTACTTGGTAAGTACACTTTGTCGACAATGTCACATTGCTATGAAGTAACTGCGCTGCACAGGCAATCAACATCTGCTCCTCTCATTCAGGTGACAGTGGCTACGCCCTACGGGAATACCTCCTGACCCCTTACCTCAACCCTGCCACACCTCAGCAACGCCGCTACAATGTTGCGCACATCCGGACAAGGAACTGTATTGAAAGGACATTTGGCCTGCTCAAGAGCAGGTTCCGTATACTGCACAAGACAGGTGGGGCCATGTATTACAGTCCTGCAGCGTGCTGCCGCATTGTGGCTGTCTGTGCAATGCTTCATAACATTGCAACCAAGCGCCGGATACCAGTTGACATCTCAGGCAGTGAATCTGAGGGGGACGACCGGCCACCAGCACATGCGCACCATGCACGCGGGGAGAACCCAGCTGAAGGCCACAGACGTCGCAACCACATCACAGCTAACAATTTCTAGCCCACCCCCTTCCCCCACATATCACAATTGCATGCAAACTGTAATGATTACACAAGGCGTATGTGTGCAGCAAAATAAATGTATTTGTTTGAATCACAAAAAAAAGGGTCATGGTAACAACTATTTACAAAATGCAGTATTCATGCATACTGCATGAGACGGTTCATGGCAGGTTTAACTTCAGCCTGCGCCTGTGTCCCTGACACAATGTCATTGGCGCCTCCGGCGCACAATTCCCAGGCGCCTGTGAGGCTCTTCCTCATCCTGGGCAGCTGTACCAGGCGTAGCCCTGGTGCTGCGCCTAGGTGGGGGGGCCTGCGTGGCAGAGTGGCTGCTGACACTGGAGGCACCCTCACTCGCATCATCTCCCCCCACAATGGCCGGTAGCACAGGTGCATGCAGTGCGGTGACGGCGGTGGTCAAGTGCTCCAGCACCCGGGTAATGTCCTCGCAGCACTGCACCAGTTGGTGCTGCTGGGTCAACGAGCGCCGCGCAAGCTGGGTGGTGGCATTTGCGGAGACATAATTGGAGTGACTATAGGTGGACAGCCGGCTCAGCAGCTGGTGGTGGCGCCTGCTTGCAACACTGCGGTGCTTCACCAGCGCTGCAGTGTTGTCCTCCATAGCCGCCGTCATGCGGTCCATGGCCGCCGTCATGCGGTCCATCCTCTCGCCAACTCCCGCCACATTGCGGCCTATCTTATGCAGCTGGAGCTGGATGGCTCCTTGCTGCTGCGACTGGCGCTGGTGTATGCGGAGCATGCGCCGCTCCACGCTCATGCAGGCATGGAGATGCCCATTGCCCCGCCTGCTGTTGGGCCGCTGTGCAGCGGATGTGGCTGGCCCAGATCTTGTTGGCCGTGCTGCAGGTGTTGTAGCAGCTGGTGTTGCAGGTGCGGCAGGCACTGGAGGCACATTGGTGGGGTGCCTGGCTCTGGCAGCCGGTGGGCCTGCAGATGTTGCAGCAGCAGAGGCGGGGGGCCTGGCCTTGGCAGCCGGTGGGCCTGCAGATGTTGCAGCAGCAGAGGCGGGGGGCCTGGCCTTGGCAGCCGGTGGGCCTGCAGATGTTGCAGCAGCAGAGGCGGGGGGCCTGGCCTTGGCAGCCGGTGGGCCTGCAGATGTTGCAGCAGGTAAGGTGGGGGGCCTGGCTGCTGGTGTTGGCGCTGCCGCAGGGGCTGGTGGCTGGGTATCAGGTAGGGATTCCTCCTCCTGGGCCTCCTCATCGATCAGCAGCCTCTCGCTGTCACTGCTATCACCCGCACCTGTGAGGGTAAGTGGATACTCATTAGGTGCATGTGACTGTCAGACGTGCAGATGTAACATGCATGCTGGGTGTCATTCCCTGGGTGGCTGTGTATTTGCGCACTTTGGAACCTTTCTGGCCGCATTGTGGTACTACTACATTGTGGACATACTACGTCTCCCACAATGCTTCAGGGCATTTCCTGATGCACAACATAGGCATGACTAAGGGCCAATGAGTGAGCCTATTTGGTCAGGGGCGGTCATAGGGGACAGGGTCGCAGTCGCATGCCACTTACCTTGGGTGTCTTGGGTGGGGCGGGAGGAGTCCAGAGGGGTCACGCCAACACACGCCTCCCTCTCCAAGGTGTCCTCTACCTGGTCCTCCAGGGGGGTGTTGGGTGGGACAGTCGGTCCACCACCTCCGGTGCCTGATGCCTCACCAAGGCGCTCCGCCACCCTCTCCTTGGCACGCCCTCGGAGGTCGTACCACCGCTTTTTGAGCTCCTCCAGAGACCTGTCCGCAACGCCCACAGAGTTGACGCTGGAGGCAATCCCCACCCATATCCTCCTCTTCTCCTGCTCTGGGACCCTCCGGGAGTTGGCACCAAACAGCTGGTCGTGGTTGGCCACCACCCCTTCTATAAGGTTCTCCAGCTCCTGTTCGGAGAATTTCAGTTTGCGCTTGCGGCCAGCGCTGTTGCTGGGGCCTGGCTGGGGTTCGTCGGACATGGCGGTTGCTATTTCGGCGGGGTCGGGAGTCGCTAACGGCGGTTTAGCGGCAGCTTTCGGTCGTGAACACTCGACTGATAGCGTCACTGTGTTGTTTGGGGGTGGGATTTGGCTGCTTCCTGGTTGTGATGTCATCACGGTGCTCGAAATGCGTCTTCCCGTTTTCCAGATCCCGCGAGATTGCGACTCGCATTCCCGATCGCACGGGATTGCGAGTCGCTATCCCGTGCGATCGGGATTGCGAGTCGCTATCCCGTGCGATCGGGATTGCGAGTCGCTATCCCGATCGCAGGTAGCCGGAAATAGCGATTTTTCTGCATTTTTTGTAGGTCGCTAACGCCTTTAGCGCCCGCGTGCGACTCGCTATTTTTTCCCCGAAAAGTACATGAATGCCGTTTTGCGTTTCCTCAATAGCGAGTCGCTATTAATCGCTATTAGGGACATGCAAAACGGCCCGTACATGAATCAGGCTGATAGTCTTTGGTTTGCTTTGTTAGACCTGGCCACCAATAAGGCTATTTCAACAATGAAATAGTCACTGTAACACCTGTGTGCGCAGAGCCGAAAGCCTTGTATGCTGCAATAATCAAACCTTGTCTACGATCCATATTTGCTATTACTTCAATGGCTGGAATGGTACTTTGCTGCTGGAGTTTACGATGCAGATAATGCTGCACGTACGTAGAAGAGAACAGTGCACACACCGGAGTGGCAGTCCACGCATTGAGTTGTGGGCATAATGCATAATTGCAGATGGAGGGCTTAGAGGCGGGAAAGACTATAGCGCTGCTGTAGGAGGTGAATTTAGGACATGAATGCTACAGCGCTGCAGAACGATTGCAAAAGGCAGTGCTCACAATAAAGTTCTAACATTGTGCACTGCCTTTTCCAGAAGGCGACAGTGCACACACAGCTGAAATAATGCAGTGATATGGTGGAAGGATACCGATGTCAAAATAAGGTGGGGGAGGCAGCTTAATGGTAAATCCCTGTTTTGCTTGGCTAATCACACTATGCATGAAGTGTCACTGCAACAGTGCACTGCTTTTATCGCTCTTACTGTTCCGTCTCGCGTTTATTACCCACTGTAATTAACAGGTTTTACAGTTAACCAACACTTTTCCGCTCATTTTGGCAGCAATGAAAGGACAAATCAATCAATTCACACAGTGAAGAAAGTCGATTTCACACTGCATAAACATTCAGGAGAGAGGATGTGGCCTCAAGTTCAGGACTGCTGACTTTAGAATTCCTGGCGTCCGCTCAACAGCCCCCGATTCTATTTGGCAATTCAGTTATTTTCCCCGGGCCTATAAAAATTTTAAAATACAAATCTAATCTTGTATGATGAATCTCATTTAAAGCATTCTAATCCCCTTTGTACAAGTTTGCGCCAAATAAATAAAACTGGAAAAAAACATTCTTTGTATGTACACAACATCATGAGTCGTGGCCTGCAAGATGGGCGGGTGGAGGGTTGGAAGCGGGAGAGTAATGAAAATAAAATAAAACTCACTGTGCGCCACCTCAGCTCCTGGCCGGTCCCAACTCCCGCGTTTTCCTGCTGCTCTTGGCTCTCTGCAGGAAGGCCACCCTCAGGCAGCCTCCATCCGCTACGCTAATCACAACGCTGCAATGGCAGCGTTGTAAATGGTGCAGTGCAGGTGCACAGCGCCCCAGCCCGGCGCCTAATCGGAGACCCTTTTCTCTATGTAGGCTGCATGCAGCCTACATAGAGAAAAGGGAGAGTGTGCATTACTGCTTTAGTCAGCCCCTGGGATGACCAAATCAGTCTGGGCACTCCACCCCTGCCCTCAAGCAGGACCACCCACCCGCCTACAACCAGGCACTCCAGGCACTTCTGCTTTCTCGCAGTGCGAGAAGTAGAAACATAAAATGGTAGTTTTAACATTTTATGTTTCTGCTTCTCGTACTGCGAGAAAGCAGTGGGGCGACTCCCACATGGCCCTATGGAGGAGCCGCCACTGGAGGCATGTTGACGTAAACATCAGTATTTGGTCTTATTGCCAATTGTGTGTTACTTTGAGTTTCATTTTGAAGTTGAACTTCAGGTTCAAGGGGAACGAGTTCCATTGCATTGTTGCATAGTCCTTCATTCCGTACAGGAGGCTCTTCGAACGTGATGAGTCTCTCTCTGTTTGAACTTCTTGGATTGTAGCTAGAGGAGGGCGTCTGCTACTGTGGAGTCCGCAAGGCCTACTTCTTAGTATCAGCCACATACTGTGGTTTGATTAAGTCTATTGAGACACATCTTTTCTCCTTTTTTACGGAAAGAGGCGGTAGAAGTACAGTTCTTGTTCCTTGAATTGCTAGGGCAGGTACAGGCTTTCTGTATTATGGTCCAAATTCTTTTTTATCTACTATTTTCTATCTGACCAGATGCCTGACTTTTGGGATCCAGACAGGTCTTGCAGTGACTGCCTTGACTTCCCCAGTGGAGGTCTGTTTCATGTGGACGTTACTTTGTTGTGTCCTGGATTCATTTAGATCCTGTAAAACAGCAAAAACGATCATGGCCATCATATTGTTTCTTATCTGCCACTGCACCTTCACAATCAAGATCAGGTACCCACATTCTCATCCCAAATAGGACCTCATATGGAGTGACACCCCCTAGAGAACTTCTTGGCTAGTTATTGCGAGCTCGTTGTACCCCATATATATGATTGAGCCAACTACCTCCCTTGCCTAATACCCTAGCTGTTAAAGATTGCTTTAGGTACCATTTTTTCCTATCCACAACCAAATTTCTCTCAGGATGGTACAGAGAGGAGCACCGCAATGCTACACCCACACTTTACATGGCCTCTATGTAAGCTCGAGAGCTAAACTCCAGGCCACAGTCAGAATATAATGTGCCAACTGGGTATGTCCCTACAAAGTCTTCCAAATCTTTTATAGCAGTTCGAGCGTCAGCTGTGCACTGAGGCCATACCCATAGAAATCTTGAGCATGAATTAATTGCAACAATGATATACTAGTGGGCCCATCTGATTGTGAGGGGCCGCAGTGGTCCAAATATACACAAGCGAGAGGTCTGTCTGATTTTAATAACGGTATCTGTGCCGGGCATGTTCTGGTGAAGCCTTTCATCTGCTGAAATATGTCACATTTCAAGACTTAGGGGCTCATTAGGATGGCGGACGGAAGGACGACCGCCGTCCTGGAGTAGGCGGAAAAAGCCCTTTTCCGTCCGCCTGCCGCGGACAGTCCGACCGCCATATTAGGATGGGAAACACTGTCAAAACTCCGTACGCGGCGGAAGAGAACGCACCGCCGCGGAATTACACCCGACCCCGCGGCGGACGTAACCAATCTAGAGACACCGCCGTACGGAATGACGTCTCCGACCGTGTCCCAAATCACGATGGCGGAAAACACACATAAAACCGCTGCGGAAAAACAACCTGCCTGAACACGGCGGATTGCCCACAGCTAACAAACCACACATTGCAAAGATACCCACCACAAGCAGCTCGCCCACATGGACCCAGCGCTACACGCTTTTCCGATACTCTTCGCGATCCTCCACCAGCAAGTCATGGACCATCATCGACGACGACGCAGGTACGCTACACACCATTTACTGCCGGAAGGGGAGTACCTGGCAGGGCTGTGAAGTTGGGAGGGGGAGTGTCCTGTCACAGGAAATACATTGACGAACGCACCAAAATATACACAATTGAAGTACACAACCAGGAATGACAGCGACAAACCACAAAACATGATTTATTAGCTTTATTCAACATAATAGGTGCATAATATCAGAATATCCAAGAGCATTGGTATTGGGTACAACAGATCATGTACATCAGAGGCAGCACGTGAGAGGGCAGAATGCAGTATCAGAACAGCAACAGGGCATTGTGCCCAACAGAGCAGGTACATCATTGGCAGCACGTGAGAGGGCAGAATGCAGTATCACAACAGCAACAGGGCATTGTGCCCAACAGAGCAGGTACATCATTGGCAGCACGTGAGAGAGCAGAATGCAGTATCAGAAGAGCAACAGGGCATTGTGGACAACAGAGCAGGTACATCATTGGCAGCACGTGAGAGGGCAGAATGCAGTATCACAACAGCAACAGGGCATTGTGCCCAACAGAGCAGGTATATCAGAGGAAGCACGTGAGAGGGGCTAAGTGCATCAACAGTCCATTGCACTGAACAGGTCCATCATTGGCAGCACGTGAGAGGGTAGAATGCAGTATCAGAACAGCAACAGGGCATTGTGGACAACACAACAGGTCCATCAGAGGCAGCACGTGAGAGGGGTTAAGTGCATCAACAGTCCATTGCACTGAACAGGTCCATCATTGGCAGCACGTGAGAGGGCAGAATGCAGTATCAGAACAGCAACAGGGCATTGTGGACAACAGAGCAGGTACATCAGAGGCAGCACGTGAGAGGGCAAAATGCAATATCAGAACAGCAACAGGGCATTGTGCCCAACAGAGCAGGTACATCATTGGCAGCACGTGAGAGGGCAGAATGCAGTATCACAACAGCAACAGGGCATTGTGCCCAACAGAGCAGGTACATCATTGGCAGCACGTGAGAGGGCAGAATGCAGTATCACAACAGCAACAGGGCATTGTGGACAACAGAACAGGTCCATCAGAGGCAGCACGTGAGAGGGGTTAAGTGCATCAACAGTCCATTGCACTGAACAGGTCCATCATTGGCAGCACGTGAGAGGGCAGAATGCAGTATCAGAACAGCAACAGGGCATTGTGGACAACAGAGCAGGTACATCAGAGGCAGCACGTGAGAGGGCAGAATGCAGTATCAGAACAGCAACAGGGCATTGTGCCCAACAGAGCAGGTCCATCATTGGCAGCACTTGAGAGGGTAGAATGCAGTATCAGAACAGCAACAGGGCATTGTGGACAACAGAACAGGTCCATCAGAGGCAGCACGTGAGAGGGGTTAAGTGCATCAACAGTCCATTGCACTGAACAGGTCCATCATTGGCAGCACGTGAGAGGGCAGAATGCAGTATCAGAACAGCAACAGGGCATTGTGGACAACAGAGCAGGTACATCAGAGGCAGCACGTGAGAGGGCAGAATGCAGTATCAGAACAGCAACAGGGCATTGTGCCCAACAGAGCAGGTATATCATTGGCAGCACGTGAGAGGGCAGAATGCAGTATCACAACAGCAACAGGGCATTGTGCCCAACAGAGCAGGTACATCATTGGCAGCACGTGAGAGGGCAGAATGCAGTATCACAACAGCAACAGGGCATTGTGCCCAACAGAGCAGGTACATCATTGGCAGCACATGAGAGGGCAGAATGCAGTATCAGAACAGCAACAGGGCATTGTGGACAACAGAGCAGGTACATCATTGGCAGCACGTGAGAGGGCAGAATGCAGTATCACAACAGCAACAGGGCATTGTGCCCAACAGAGCAGGTACATCAGAGGCAGCACGTGTGAGGGGCTAAGTGCATCAACAGTCCTTGCACTGAACAGGTCCATCATTGGCAGCACGTGAGAGGGCAGAATGCAGTATCAGAATAGCAACAGGGCATTGTGGACAACAGAACAGGTCCATCAGAGGCAGCACGTGAGAGGGGCTAAGTGCATCAACAGTCCATTGCACTGAATAGGTCCATCATTGGCAGCACGTGAGAGGGCAGAATGCAATGTCAGAACAGCAACAGGGCATTGTGGACAACAGAGCAGGTACATCATTGGCAGCACGTGAGAGGGCAGAATGCAGTATCAGAACATCAACAGGGCATTGTGGACAACAGAGCAGGTACATCAGAGGCAGCACGTGAGAGGGCAGAATGCAGTATCAGAACAGCAACAGGGCATTGTGGACAACAGAGCAGGTACATCAGAGGCAGCACATGAGAGGGCAGAATGCAGTATCAGAACAGCAACAGGGCATTGTGCCCAACAGAGCAGGTACATCATTGGCAGCACGTGAGAGAGCAGAATGCAGTATCACAACAGCAACAGGGCATTGTGGACAACAGAGCAGGTACATCATTGACAACACGTGAGAGGGCAGAATGCAGTATCACAACAGCAACAGGGCATTGTGCCCAACAGAGCAGGTACATCAGAGGCAGCACGTGAGAGGGGCTAAGTGCATCAACAGTCCATTGCACTGAACAGGTCAATCATTGGCAGCACGTGAGAGGGCAGAATGCAGTATCAGAACAGCAACAGGGCATTGTGGACAACAGAACAGGTCCATCAGAGGCAGCACGTGAGAGGGACTAAGTGCATCAACAGTCCATCGCACTGAACAGGTCCATCATTGGCAGCACGTGAGAGGGCAGAATGCAGAATCAGAACAGCAACAGGGCATTGTGGACAACAGAGCAGGTACATCATTGGCAGCACGTGAGAGGGCAGAATGCAGTATCAGAACAGCAACAGGGCATTGTGGACAACAGAGCAGGTACATCAGAGGCAGCACGTGAGAGGGCAGAATGCAGTATCGGAACAGCAACAGGGCATTGTGCCCAACAGAGCAGGTACATCATTGGCAGCACGTGAGAGGGCAGAATGCAGTATCACAACAGCAAAAGAGCATTGTGCCCAACAGAGCAGGTACATCATTGGCAGCACGTGAGAGGGCAGAATGCAGTATCAGAACAGCAACAGGGCATTGTGGACAACAGAGCAGGTACATCATTGGCAGCACGTGAGAGGGCAGAATGCAGTATCAGAACAGCAACAGGGCATTGTGCCCAGCAGAGCAGGTACATCATTGGCAGCACATGAGAGGGCAGAATGCAGTATCACAACAGCAAAAGGGCATTGTGCCCAACAGAGCAGGTACATCATTGGCAGCACGTGAGAGGGCAGAATGCAGTATCAGAACAGCAACAGGGCATTGTGGACAATAGAGCAGGTACATCATTGGCAGCACGTGAGAGGGCAGAATGCAGTATCACAACAGCAACAGGGCATTGTGGACAACAGAGCAGGTACATCAGAGGCAGCACGTGAGAGGGCAGAATGCAGTATCAGAACAGCAACAGGGCATTGTGCCCAACAGAGCAGGTATATCATTGGCAGCACGTGAGAGGGCAGAATGCAGTATCACGACAGCAACAGGGCATTGTGCCCAACAGAGCAGGTACATCATTGGCAGCACGTGAGAGGGCAGAATGCAGTATCAGAACAGCAACAGGGCATTGTGCCCAACAGAGCAGGTACATCATTGGCAGCACGTGAGAGGGCAGAATGCAGTATCAGAACAGCAACAGGGCATTGTGCCCAACAGAGCAGGTACATCATTGTCAGCACGTGAGAGGGCAGAATGCAGTATCAGAACAGCAACAGGGCATTGTGGACAACAGAGCAGGTACATCAGAGGAAGCACGTAAGAGGGCAGAATGCAGTATCAGAACAGCAACAGGGCATTGTGCCCAACAGAGCAGGTACATCATTGGCAGCACGTGAGAGGGCAGAATGCAGTATCAGAACAGCAACAGGGCATTGTGGACAACAGAGCAGGTACATCATTGGCTACCCAAGTACGTGTGTCAAACGACCCGTCACAAGGAGATTAATACAACCTACGTGGTTGCATTCGTCAATCTACACACAAACTTAAATGACATGTGACTGATGGCAACTAGACCTCACACCACAGAATCTGGTGGACTGCTTGAACAACTCGCCTCGGACACACCGCCAGCACCAGCAACAGGAGTGTGAGACACAGCCACTGATCTACTGACTGGCACATGAGCCCTTGACCCAGACACACCGCCAGCACCAGAAACAGGAGTGTGAGACACAGCCACAGCGATGGTGACTGACACATGTGCCATAGACCCAGGCACACCGCCAGCACCAGAAACAGGAGTGTGAGACACAGCCACCGATCTACTGACTGACACATGGGCCCTAGACCCAACACACCGCCAGCACCAGCAACAGGAGTGTGAGACACAGCCACCGATCTACTGACTGACACATGAGCCCTAGACCCAGACACACCGCCAGCACCAGCAACAGGAGTGTGAGACACAGCCACCGATCTACTGACTGACACATGAGCCCTAGACCCAGACACACCGCCAGCACCAGAAACAGGAGTGTGAGACACAGACACCAATCTGCTGACTGACACATGAGCCATAGACCCAGACACACCACCAGCACCAGAAACAGGAGTGTGAGACACAGCCACAGCTGTGGTGACTGACACATGTGCCATAGACCCAGACACACTGGCCGGACATGTCCCTGTACACTGACCAACAAATACCATGCCTGCACCTGACACATGTGAGTGAACAGCAGCTGAGCCACTAGGACCACTGAAATGGTGAGCCACAGGGCTGTATGGGCCAGGAGGCAGGATGGCTCTGGGAGCTGGGGACAGCTGTACTGGAGCGACATTGGGGTGGTCAGGTCTCAGTGGTGTGTGTCTCCGTTTCTTCGTGAAACGTAGGGGCACCCCGGACATGCCTGGACTGGTAAGTGGAGTGGCATCACCAGACATCAAAGGTCTATCATGTGCTTGTGGTGGTCTGCTCTCTGGGGACGTGCTGGACCCTGCCTGCCGTTTGCTGTGGGCCTGCCTTCTGCCCTCTGCATCATGTGTAATGGGGGATGCAACAACAGTGTACTCCTTCCTCTGCTTTAGCGGGGCGTGGTGGGAGTAGAGGTATGGGGGGACTCCACCGCTGATACATGTGTTGTACGTTCCTTAAACATCATCCTCAGTGCAGCCAGGGGTGAAATATGCCTGTCCTTGATGGTGATCGTGTCCATGGGAGAACCCTCGGCCCTGGGATGTGCCTTGGACGTCGGAGGTGTCCTGTCCCTGGAATGGGCCTGATCCCTTTCCGGTGCCCTGTCCCTGGGTGCAGACATGTCCATTGTAGTGTCCCTCTCCTTTGAAGCTACCTTGCTCTTGGGAGGTGCTCTTACCTTGGTACTGTCCTTGTCCTTGGGAGTGTCCCTGCTCTTGGGAGGTGCCCTTTCCTTGGTACTGTCCTTGTCCTTGGGAGTGTCCCTGCTCTTGGGAGGTGCCCTTTCCTTGGTACTGTCCTTGTCCTTGGGAGTGTCCCTGCTCTTGGGAGGTGCCCTTTCCATGGTACTGTCCTTGTCCTTGGGAGTGTCCCTGCTCTTGGGAGGTGCCCTTTCCTTGGTACTGTCCTTGTCCTTGGGAGTGTCCCTGCTCTTGGGAGGTGCCCTTTCCTTGGTACTGTCCTTGTCCTTGGGAGTGTCCCTGCTCTTGGGAGGTGGCCTTTCCTTGGTACTGTCCTTGTCCTTGGGAGTGTCCCTGCTCTTGGGAGGTGGACTTGGCTTGGGAGTCACTTTGGTGGGGGATGGCTGTGTAGCATGTTAATCCATTTCCATACACACCCCTACATGATCCTGTCTGTCAACTCCAGTGTTGGACACGTCGTCTTCGGATAAAGAGATCACAGGCCTAGGGGATGGTGTCTGTGCCCTCCGTGCCCTGCCTTGCTGCCTGTGGCTGCTCCTAGTGTAATAACCAGAATAAGAGGCCTGGTCTGAAGACTCACTCTCCCCTGTAACATCAAGTGGTGTGTATGGTTGTACAGAAGTAGCAACCTGTCTATGCGACTGTACAATGGCTGAGGACACAGTGTTTGCCAATGACTGAACTGTTCTGTGGAGACCAGCAACATCGCCATGCAACCCCTCCATGAATGCCACCACCTGCCCCAACTTCCTATCGTGGTCTTGGAATGCATTGATCATGTTGGTCTGCCCTACACACAGCTGTCGCAGCAGATCAACAGCCTCTGCACAAAGTCACCCATGTCACCCACCGCCGGGCCAGGCCCGTCACCCACCGCCGTGCCAGGCATGTCACCCACCGCCGGGCCAGGCCGGTCACCCACCACCGGGTGTTGACCGTCCTGGCCCGGCGGTGGGTAACCGGCCTGGCCCGGCGGTGGGTGACATGCCTGGCACGGCAGTGGGTGACGGGCCTGGCACGGCGGTGGGTGACCCGCCTGGCACGGCGGTGGGTGACATGCCTGGCATGGCGGGTGTGCACCGGGCCTGCCACGGCGGTGGGTGACATGCCTGGCACGGCGGGTGTGTACCGGGCCTGGCCCGGCGGTGGGTGACATGCCTGGCACGGCGGGTGTGCACCGGGCCTGCCACGGCGGTGGGTGACATGCCTGGCACGGCGGGTGTGCACCGGGCCTGCCAGGCACGGCGGGTGTGCACCGGGCCTGCCACGGCGGTGGGTGACATGCCTGGCACGGCGGGTGTGCACCGGGCCTGCCATGGCGGTGGGTGACATGCCTGGCACGGCGGGTGTGCACCAGGCCTGGCCCGGCGGTGGGTGACATGCCTGGCACGGCGGGTGTGCACCGGGCCTGCCACGGCGGTGGGTGACATGCCTGGCGCGGCGGTTGTGCACCGGGCCTGGCACGGCCGGTGTACGTGGATGATGCAATGTCACTGTAAGGGGGGTCATGAACTGCCATGTGTTGGCCTGCCTCTCCCCCGCGGAATGCGTGCACCACCATGTTGGCGCCAGTGATTGAACATTGTTGCAAGAGAAGCATCCGTCCTGAAAGCTTGCACATGCGGTTGCCGATGTGTGACCGTGACGGTCCGTGCACATGCAGCCAATGGGAAGAGGGAACGCGGGCCGCGTATGCCCATTTGAAAATCGCGGAAGCAGTGCACCGCCATGGCGGCGCCAATGATGTTATTAATTGGACCGCTGCGCCGTGCTGTATAGTCCGCTATTGCCTTATGAGGGTTGTGACCGTGCTGGCGAAACTGCATATGTCATGCACTATATCATGTGTGTTCATACTATGCCCATTGATGTGCACACAATGTGCTACACATGTGCATGTCGACGTGTTGATGTCTTGTATTTCCCTACACACGTTTCAAATTCTTCACATCTACACAGTACATCAGGCCTGTCTCACCACATTCTGAATCTGTTGTCAGTGTGTAGTTAATGTGTGCTAATAACTATGGTGGGGGTACACATACATTCTGTGTATGCGTATGTGTGTTGCCTGTTGTTTGACCATGCATGTAATGAGCAGATGCTCACCATTGTCAGTGTTGTCATTGGTGCATGATGACATGGAGTGTGTGTAGCATTATCGTTTTGTGTTTGCACGTGCATGTGTGTCTGTGATGAGGCTTGTACACATTTGGGTCCTTACACATGTCTTGTTGGCAGTAATGTTGACATGAGACTAAGTTGCATTGTACATGTTGACACACTTCATGTTGCTAGTGGCTGCACATTGTTCATAGGGCACTCCGTACTGTCGTAACTTTCTGAGATGTCACACATATGACTATTGTCCACAACATTTATCTTCTTGCTAGTGTTGGCTTACATGTGATGGAGTTGCACAGCCATGCGTTGTTTGTAAGTTGACTTATATTACATCTACTTCCACACAGGAGGGCTCCAAATGTCCATCGCCCATACACTGTGCTGGAGGATATGGTTGACGAGGAGGTGATCAGGAAATTCCAGCTAGATCAACGTAGATTGATGGAGCTTGTAGACCAATTGTCTCCTCATCTGCAGCCACGAAGGATGTATCCTGGTTCCATTACACCCACAGCTAAGGTGATGGCGGCACTACACTTTTTTGCAACTGGCACCTTTCAGTACACAGTTGGACATGCCGGGGGGATGTCACAGTCCATGTTCAGCATGGTACTTCGGGATGTTCTAAAAGCCATGATGCTGTACAAGGATGACTACATCCATTTCCCACGGCCGGCAGAGTTGGCAGCAGTCAAAGCAGACTTCTATGCACTGGGCCAGATACCACACGTAGTTGGTTCCATTGATGGCACACATATCGCTCTCATTCCATCACGGGCACGTGAGCCGGTATATAGGAATCGGAAGCACTATCATTCGCTCAACATGCAGGTGGTGTGCCTGGCCGACAACATCATCTCCCATGTGTGTGCAAGATTTCCAGGCTCCGCACATGACTCCCACGTCATGCGGAGCAGCATTGTCCCCCAACTGATGGCAAATCTGCATCCAGGACACGCGTGGCTTGTTGGTGAGTATGCTGTGGGGACATTTGTGATTTCTGTGTGGCATGGGGTACCCACCAATTCTGGTTGTGATATTTGTGTCTGTCATCCCCCTACATAGGCGACTCGGCGTACCAAAACCGGCCCTGGCTCCTGAGTCCCATACGTAATCCTACTACAATGGGTGAAATGCGCTACAATAATGCCCATGGAAGGACACGTAGAGTGGTGGAACGTACTTTTGGACTGCTAAACTCCAGGTTTCGGTGCATGGATAAGACCGGAGGGACCCTGCCTTACTCACCAGGCAAAGTATGCAGGGTCGTGATTGCCTGCTGCATGCTCCACAACCTGGCAGTGTGCAATAACATTGAACTGATCTTGGACCCTGAAGACCAACAAGTTCCTCGGCCTCCCATCCCACCATGTCGACTGATGAGGATAGTGGTGAGGAGGAAGGTGTGGACCAGAGGCGTCAGCTCATTGATCGCTATTTCCCTTGAATGTGAGTGACTACCTATTGTGCCGGTTGACAATGCGTTATGTATGTTTGCTGGTGGTGTTTGGATGTGCCTGTTATGGTATGTTATGTTTGTATGTATGTGTGTTTATTTCTCTGGACATGCAAGTCTCCATGATGTGTGTCCTCTCATCCACTAATTTTGCACTGCTGTGTGTTGTGATGGGTGTGATTCACTTTCCTGACGTGTGTTTGCTGTCTCTGTTTTTCCCTAGGTCACTCCCACAGCGGCAGGATTCTGTACGACATGGTTCCCTGCACTTGGTCAGGTCTGTTTCTGAGACAATCATGTGAATAAACATGGAGGCAACACATCATTGAGTGTGTAAGTGAAATTTATTTACAGGTTGTGCATTGGTGCTGGTGGATATATGCAAGTAAGTGATGGTGGGGGAGTGTGAGTTGAAGGTCATAGTAGATGAAATGAAATGTCCGTGCTGACACCACATTGGGTGATGTCGGGCTAGTCCAGCAGACCTGTGCCAATACTTGGCGTAGTGGGACAGGATAGTTTGCGGGTGGATGACAGCCTTAGGCAGTGTTACAGTCATTGTCGGCCCCTCTTTGAGCGTGTAGATGGAGCATCCCCACTGCTCTCACTTCCATCCAGCCTCGGACGCCCCCTCCGTCTTGGAGCCGGTACGGAGTCAGCTTGTGGGGCAGGTTGCTCAGGGGCCACATCCGTGTCCAGGGGCACAGGTGGCGGTGGTGTTGCTGACCGTGGCGGCTGGACACTTGGTTGAGGGGGGGGGGTGTTGCGGTCTAACCATTCCCTCCACAGTGATGTGTGCTGGCCCAGGAGGTCCACTATTTGGCCAAGGCGGCTGTCAATGGACCGCAACACATTGGTGTTATCAACCAAGTCCTGGTGGGCATGATCAGCCTGTCCTCTCTGCCTAGGGTTTCCAGTGTCTCAGCGCCAGGATGGGGTGGGTGTCCTTCCCCAGCTTGCCGGTGTGAGGTACTCCTGCTTGGGGGATGTTGCCTCGGCTCTCTCCTTTCCCGTCCACTCTCCCTGCTTGGCTGGGATGTTGATGGCCCTGCGTCTTGCGGTGGGTCAGGCAGGGTGGGACAGGCAGGAGTGGTGGTAATGGTGGTGGTGGAGGTGGTGGTGGTGGGTGTACAGCTCACTGTGGCAGGTGTTGCAGGAGTGACACAGGCCACGGTTGTTGAGGCAGGGATTTCCAGTGAGCCAGATGGCCCTTGCAGTGTGCATTGGCCCGCTCCCTCCTCCGCACCGGAGCAGGCTGTGGCATCGTCCCAAGAGAGTCCTGGATGTGAGTGAGGAGAGTGTTGCGGCGGGTTGCTGGTTTCACCAGTCAAATTGCGATCACCTGAGGGACAAGATTTTGATGATCAATACTTTGGACATGACATGTTTTGTTTGCCATACATTACTTTTCAGTGTCCTCTCGCACACACCCCACACACCACCACCCTCCCTGTGGACATGGGGGCCTGTTGGTAGTTGTAGTACTATCCTCTCTCACACTCCCCACACACCACCACCCTCCCTGTGGACATGGGGGCCTGTTGGGAGTTGTAGTATTATCCTCTCGCACACACACCACCCTCCACCACCCTCCCTGTGGACATGGGGGCCTGTTGGGAGTTGTAGTTGTGACCTCTCTCACACACCCCACACACCACCACCCTCCCTGTGGACATGGGGGCCTGTTGGTAGTTGTAGTACTATCCTCTCGCACACACCCCACTCACCACCATCCTCCCTGTGGACATGGGGGCCTGTTGGGAGTTGTAGTTGTGACCTCTCTCACACACCCCACACACCACCACCCTCCCTGTGGACATGGGGGCCAGTTGGGAGTTGTAGTACTATCCTCTCGCACACACACCACCCTCCACCACCCTCCCTGTGGACATGGGGGCCTGTTGGGAGTTGTAGTTGTGACCTCTCTAATACACCCCACCCACCACCACCCTCCCTGTGGACATCGGGGATTGTTGGGAGTTGTAGTACTATCCTCTCTCACACACCCCACACACCACCACCCTCCCTGTGGACATGGGGGCCTGTTGGGAGTTGTAGTACTATCCTCTCGCACACACACCACCCTCCACCACCCTCCCTGTGGACATGGGGGCCTGTTGGGAGTTGTAGTACTATCCTCTCTCACACACCCCACACACCACCACCCTCCCTGTGGACATGGGGGCCAGTTGGGAGTTGTAGTACTATCCTCTCGCACACACACCACCCTCCACCACCCTCCCTGTGGACATGGGGGCCTGTTGGGAGTTGTAGTTGTGACCTCTCTCATACACCCCACCCACCACCACCCTCCCTGTGGACATCGGGGCTTGTTGGGAGTTGTAGTACTATCCTCTCTCATACACCCCACACACCACCACCCTCCCTGTGGACATGGGGGCCTGTTGGGAGTTGCAGTACTATCCTCTCGCACACACACCACCCTCCACCACCCTCCCTGTGGACATGGGGGCCTGTTGGGAGTTGTAGTACTATCCTCTCGCACACAACCCACACACCACCACCCTCCTGTGGACATGGAGGCCTGTTGGGAGTTGTAGTACTATCCTCTCGCACACACACCACCCTCCCTGTGGACATGGGGGCCTGTTGGGAGTTGTAGTTGTGACCTCTCTCATACACCCCACCCACCACCACCCTCCCTGTGGACATGGGGGCCTGTTGGGAGTTGTAGTACTATCCTCTCTCAAACACCCCACACACCACCACCCTCCCTGTGGACATGGGGGCCTGTTGGAAGTTGTAGTACTATCCTCTCGCACACACACCACCCTCCACCACCCTCCCTGTGGACATGGGGGCCTGTTGGGAGTTGTAGTACTATCCTCTCTTACATACCCCACACACCACCACCCTCACTGTGGACATGGGGGCCTATTGGGAGTTGTAGTACTATCCTCTCGCACACACACCACCCTCCACCACCCTCCATGTGGACATGGGGGCCTGTTGGGAGTTGTAGTTGTGACCTCTCTCACACACCCCACACACCATCACCCTCTCTATGGACATGGGGGCCTGTTGGGAGTTGTAGTACTATCCTCTCTCACACACCCCACACACCACCACCCTCCCTGTGGACATGGGGGCCAGTTGGGAGTTGTAGTACTATCCTCTCGCACACACACCACCCTCCACCACCCTCCCTGTGGACATGGGGGCCTGTTGGGAGTTGTAGTTGTGACCTCTCTAATACACCCCACCCACCACCACCCTCCCTGTGGACATCGGGGATTGTTGGGAGTTGTAGTACTATCCTCTCTCACACACCCCACACACCACCACCCTCCCTGTGGACATGGGGGCCTGTTGGGAGTTGTAGTACTATCCTCTCGCACACACACCACCCTCCACCACCCTCCCTGTGGACATGGGGGCCTGTTGGGAGTTGTAGTACTATCCTCTCTCACACACCCCACACACCACCACCCTCCCTGTGGACATGGGGGCCAGTTGGGAGTTGTAGTACTATCCTCTCGCACACACACCACCCTCCACCACCCTCCCTGTGGACATGGGGGCCTGTTGGGAGTTGTAGTTGTGACCTCTCTCATACACCCCACCCACCACCACCCTCCCTGTGGACATCGGGGCTTGTTGGGAGTTGTAGTACTATCCTCCCTCATACACCCCACACACCACCACCCTCCCTGTGGACATGGGGGCCTGTTGGGAGTTGCAGTACTATCCTCTCGCACACACACCACCCTCCACCACCCTCCCTGTGGACATGGGGGCCTGTTGGGAGTTGTAGTACTATCCTCTCGCACACAACCCACACACCACCACCCTCCTGTGGACATGGAGGCCTGTTGGGAGTTGTAGTACTATCCTCTCGCACACACACCACCCTCCCTGTGGACATGGGGGCCTGTTGGGAGTTGTAGTTGTGACCTCTCTCATACACCCCACCCACCACCACCCTCCCTGTGGACATGGGGGCCTGTTGGGAGTTGTAGTACTATCCTCTCTCAAACACCCCACACACCACCACCCTCCCTGTGGACATGGGGGCCTGTTGGAAGTTGTAGTACTATCCTCTCGCACACACACCACCCTCCACCACCCTCCCTGTGGACATGGGGGCCTGTTGGGAGTTGTAGTACTATCCTCTCTTACATACCCCACACACCACCACCCTCACTGTGGACATGGGGGCCTATTGGGAGTTGTAGTACTATCCTCTCGCACACACACCACCCTCCACCACCCTCCATGTGGACATGGGGGCCTGTTGGGAGTTGTAGTTGTGACCTCTCTCACACACCCCACACACCATCACCCTCTCTATGGACATGGGGGCCTGTTGGGAGTTGTAGTACTATCCTCTCTCACACACCCCACACACCACCACCCTCCCTGTGGACATGGGGGCCTGTTGGGAGTTGTAGTACTATCCTCTCTCACACACCCCACACACCACCACCCTCCCTGTGGACATGGGGGCCTGTTGGGAGTTGTAGTACTATCCTCTCGGACACACACCACCCTCCACCACCCTCCCTGTGGACATGGGGGCCTGTTGGGAGTTGTAGTTGTGACCTCTCTCACACAACCCACCCACCACCACCCTCCCTGTGGACATGGGGGCCTGTTGGGAGTTGTAGTACTATCCTCTCTCACACATCCCACACACCACCACCTTCCTGTGGACATGGGGGCCTGTTGGGAGTTGTAGTACTATCCTCTCGCACACACACCACCCTCCCTGTGGACATGGGGGCCTGTTGGGAGTTGTAGTTGTGACCTCTCTCACACACCCCACACACCACCACCCTCCCTGTGGACATGGGGGCCTGTTGGGAGTTGTAGTACTATCCTCTCTCACACACCCCACACACCACAACCCTCACTGTGGACATAGGGGCCTGTTAGGAGTTGTAGTACTATCCTCTCGCACACACACCACCCTCCACCACCCTCCCTGTGGACAGGGGGGCCTGTTGGGAGTTGTAGTTGTGGCCTCTCTCACACACCCCACACACCATCACCCTCCCTGTGGACATGGGGGCCTGTTGGGAGTTGTAGTACTATCCTCTCGCACACACCCCACACACCACCACCCTCCCTGTGGACATGGGGGCCTGTTGGGAGTTGTAGTACTATCCTCTCTCACACACCCCACACACCACCACCCTCCCTGTGGACATGGGGGCCTGTTGGGAGTTGTAGTACTATCCTCTCTTACACACCCCACACACCACCACCCTCCCTGTGGACATGGGGGCCTGTTGGGAGTTGTAGTATTATCCTCTCGCACACACACCACCCTCCACCACCCTCCCTGTGGACATGGGGGCCTGTTGGAGTTGTAGTTGTGACCTCTCTCACGCACCCCACACATCACCACCCTCCCTGTGGACATGGGGGCCTGTTGGTAGTTGTAGTACTAGCCTCTCGCACACACCCCACTCACCACCACCCTCTCTGTGGACATGGGGGCCTGTTGGGAGTTGTAGTTGTGACCTCTCTCACACCCCCCACCCACCACCACCCTCCCTGTAGACATAGGGGCCTGTTGGGAGTTGTAGAACTATCCTCTCTCACACACCCCACACACCACCACCGTCCCTGTGGACATAGGGGCCTGTTGGGAGTTGTAGTACTATCCTCTCGCACACACACCACCCTCCACCACCCTCCCTGTGGACATGGGGGCCTGGTGGGAGTTGTAGTTGTGACCTCACTCACACACCCCACACACCACCACCCTCCCTGTGGACATGGGGGCCTGTTGGGAGTTGTAGTACTATCCTCTTGCACACACCCCACACACCACCACCCTCCCTGTGGACATGGGGGCCTGGTGGGAGTTGTAGTACTATCCTCTCTCACACACACCACCTTCCACCACCCTCCCTGTGGACATGGGGGCCTGTTGGGAGTTGTAGTACTATCCTCTCTTACACACCCCACACACCACCACCCTCCCTGTGGACATGGGGGCCTGTTGGGAGTTGTAGTATTATCCTCTCACACACACACCACCCACCACCACCCTCCGTGTGGACATGGGGGGCCTGTTGGGAGTTGTAGTTGTGAACTCTCTCACACACCACCACCCTCCCTGTGGACATGGGGGCCTGTTGGTAGTTGTAGTACTATCCTCTCACACACACCCCACTCACCACCACCCTCCCTGTGGACATGGGGGCCTGTTGGGAGTTGTAGTTGTGACCTCTCTCACACCCCCCACCCACCACCACCCTCCCTGTGGACATGGGGGGGGCCTGTTGGGAGTTGTAGTACTATCCTCTCTCACACACCCCACACACCACCACCCTCCCTGTGTACATAGGGGCCTGTTGGGAGTTGTAGTACTATCCTCTCGCACACACCCCACACACCACCACCCTCCCTGTGGACATGGGGGCCTGTTGGGAGTTTAGTACTATCCTCTCTCACACACCCCACACACCACCACCCTCCCTGTGGACATGGGGGCCAGTTGGGAGTTGTAGTACTATCCTCTCGCACACACACCACCCTCCACCACCCTCCCTGTGGACATGGGGGCCTGTTGGGAGTTGTAGTTGTGACCTCTCTCATACACCCCACCCACCACCACCCTCCCTGTGGACATCGGGGCTTGTTGGGAGTTGTAGTACTATCCTCTCTCATACACCCCACACACCACCACCCTCCCTGTGGACATGGGGGCCTGTTGGGAGTTGCAGTACTATCCTCTCGCACACACACCACCCTCCACCACCCTCCCTGTGGACATGGGGGCCTGTTGGGAGTTGTAGTACTATCCTCTCGCACACAACCCACACACCACCACCCTCCTGTGGACATGGAGGCCTGTTGGGAGTTGTAGTACTATCCTCTCGCACACACACCACCCTCCCTGTGGACATGGGGGCCTGTTGGGAGTTGTAGTTGTGACCTCTCTCATACACCCCACCCACCACCACCCTCCCTGTGGACATGGGGGCCTGTTGGGAGTTGTAGTACTATCCTCTCTCAAACACCCCACACACCACCACCCTCCCTGTGGACATGGGGGCCTGTTGGAAGTTGTAGTACTATCCTCTCGCACACACACCACCCTCCACCACCCTCCCTGTGGACATGGGGGCCTGTTGGGAGTTGTAGTACTATCCTCTCTTACATACCCCACACACCACCACCCTCACTGTGGACATGGGGGCCTATTGGGAGTTGTAGTACTATCCTCTCGCACACACACCACCCTCCACCACCCTCCATGTGGACATGGGGGCCTGTTGGGAGTTGTAGTTGTGACCTCTCTCACACACCCCACACACCATCACCCTCTCTATGGACATGGGGGCCTGTTGGGAGTTGTAGTACTATCCTCTCTCACACACCCCACACACCACCACCCTCCCTGTGGACATGGGGGCCAGTTGGGAGTTGTAGTACTATCCTCTCGCACACACACCACCCTCCACCACCCTCCCTGTGGACATGGGGGCCTGTTGGGAGTTGTAGTTGTGACCTCTCTAATACACCCCACCCACCACCACCCTCCCTGTGGACATCGGGGATTGTTGGGAGTTGTAGTACTATCCTCTCTCACACACCCCACACACCACCACCCTCCCTGTGGACATGGGGGCCTGTTGGGAGTTGTAGTACTATCCTCTCGCACACACACCACCCTCCACCACCCTCCCTGTGGACATGGGGGCCTGTTGGGAGTTGTAGTACTATCCTCTCTCACACACCCCACACACCACCACCCTCCCTGTGGACATGGGGGCCAGTTGGGAGTTGTAGTACTATCCTCTCGCACACACACCACCCTCCACCACCCTCCCTGTGGACATGGGGGCCTGTTGGGAGTTGTAGTTGTGACCTCTCTCATACACCCCACCCACCACCACCCTCCCTGTGGACATCGGGGCTTGTTGGGAGTTGTAGTACTATCCTCCCTCATACACCCCACACACCACCACCCTCCCTGTGGACATGGGGGCCTGTTGGGAGTTGCAGTACTATCCTCTCGCACACACACCACCCTCCACCACCCTCCCTGTGGACATGGGGGCCTGTTGGGAGTTGTAGTACTATCCTCTCGCACACAACCCACACACCACCACCCTCCTGTGGACATGGAGGCCTGTTGGGAGTTGTAGTACTATCCTCTCGCACACACACCACCCTCCCTGTGGACATGGGGGCCTGTTGGGAGTTGTAGTTGTGACCTCTCTCATACACCCCACCCACCACCACCCTCCCTGTGGACATGGGGGCCTGTTGGGAGTTGTAGTACTATCCTCTCTCAAACACCCCACACACCACCACCCTCCCTGTGGACATGGGGGCCTGTTGGAAGTTGTAGTACTATCCTCTCGCACACACACCACCCTCCACCACCCTCCCTGTGGACATGGGGGCCTGTTGGGAGTTGTAGTACTATCCTCTCTTACATACCCCACACACCACCACCCTCACTGTGGACATGGGGGCCTATTGGGAGTTGTAGTACTATCCTCTCGCACACACACCACCCTCCACCACCCTCCATGTGGACATGGGGGCCTGTTGGGAGTTGTAGTTGTGACCTCTCTCACACACCCCACACACCATCACCCTCTCTATGGACATGGGGGCCTGTTGGGAGTTGTAGTACTATCCTCTCTCACACACCCCACACACCACCACCCTCCCTGTGGACATGGGGGCCTGTTGGGAGTTGTAGTACTATCCTCTCTCACACACCCCACACACCACCACCCTCCCTGTGGACATGGGGGCCTGTTGGGAGTTGTAGTACTATCCTCTCGGACACACACCACCCTCCACCACCCTCCCTGTGGACATGGGGGCCTGTTGGGAGTTGTAGTTGTGACCTCTCTCACACAACCCACCCACCACCACCCTCCCTGTGGACATGGGGGCCTGTTGGGAGTTGTAGTACTATCCTCTCTCACACATCCCACACACCACCACCTTCCTGTGGACATGGGGGCCTGTTGGGAGTTGTAGTACTATCCTCTCGCACACACACCACCCTCCCTGTGGACATGGGGGCCTGTTGGGAGTTGTAGTTGTGACCTCTCTCACACACCCCACACACCACCACCCTCCCTGTGGACATGGGGGCCTGTTGGGAGTTGTAGTACTATCCTCTCTCACACACCCCACACACCACAACCCTCACTGTGGACATAGGGGCCTGTTAGGAGTTGTAGTACTATCCTCTCGCACACACACCACCCTCCACCACCCTCCCTGTGGACAGGGGGGCCTGTTGGGAGTTGTAGTTGTGGCCTCTCTCACACACCCCACACACCATCACCCTCCCTGTGGACATGGGGGCCTGTTGGGAGTTGTAGTACTATCCTCTCGCACACACCCCACACACCACCACCCTCCCTGTGGACATGGGGGCCTGTTGGGAGTTGTAGTACTATCCTCTCTCACACACCCCACACACCACCACCCTCCCTGTGGACATGGGGGCCTGTTGGGAGTTGTAGTACTATCCTCTCTTACACACCCCACACACCACCACCCTCCCTGTGGACATGGGGGCCTGTTGGGAGTTGTAGTATTATCCTCTCGCACACACACCACCCTCCACCACCCTCCCTGTGGACATGGGGGCCTGTTGGAGTTGTAGTTGTGACCTCTCTCACGCACCCCACACATCACCACCCTCCCTGTGGACATGGGGGCCTGTTGGTAGTTGTAGTACTAGCCTCTCGCACACACCCCACTCACCACCACCCTCTCTGTGGACATGGGGGCCTGTTGGGAGTTGTAGTTGTGACCTCTCTCACACCCCCCACCCACCACCACCCTCCCTGTAGACATAGGGGCCTGTTGGGAGTTGTAGAACTATCCTCTCTCACACACCCCACACACCACCACCGTCCCTGTGGACATAGGGGCCTGTTGGGAGTTGTAGTACTATCCTCTCGCACACACACCACCCTCCACCACCCTCCCTGTGGACATGGGGGCCTGGTGGGAGTTGTAGTTGTGACCTCACTCACACACCCCACACACCACCACCCTCCCTGTGGACATGGGGGCCTGTTGGGAGTTGTAGTACTATCCTCTTGCACACACCCCACACACCACCACCCTCCCTGTGGACATGGGGGCCTGGTGGGAGTTGTAGTACTATCCTCTCTCACACACACCACCTTCCACCACCCTCCCTGTGGACATGGGGGCCTGTTGGGAGTTGTAGTACTATCCTCTCTTACACACCCCACACACCACCACCCTCCCTGTGGACATGGGGGCCTGTTGGGAGTTGTAGTATTATCCTCTCACACACACACCACCCACCACCACCCTCCGTGTGGACATGGGGGGCCTGTTGGGAGTTGTAGTTGTGAACTCTCTCACACACCACCACCCTCCCTGTGGACATGGGGGCCTGTTGGTAGTTGTAGTACTATCCTCTCACACACACCCCACTCACCACCACCCTCCCTGTGGACATGGGGGCCTGTTGGGAGTTGTAGTTGTGACCTCTCTCACACCCCCCACCCACCACCACCCTCCCTGTGGACATGGGGGGGGCCTGTTGGGAGTTGTAGTACTATCCTCTCTCACACACCCCACACACCACCACCCTCCCTGTGTACATAGGGGCCTGTTGGGAGTTGTAGTACTATCCTCTCGCACACACCCCACACACCACCACCCTCCCTGTGGACATGGGGGCCTGTTGGGAGTTTAGTACTATCCTCTCTCACACACCCCACACACCACCACCCTCCCTGTGGACATGGGGGCCTGTTGGGAGTTGTAGTACTATCCTCTCCCACACACCCCACACACCACCACCCTCCCTGTGGACATGGGGGCCTGTTGGGAGTTGTAGTATTATCCTCTCGCACACACACCACCCTCCCTGTGGACATGGGGGCCTGTTGGGAGTTCTAGTTGTGACCTCTCTCACACACCCCACACGCCACCACCCTCCCTGTGGACATGGGGGCCTGTTGGTAGTTGTAGTACTATCCTCTCGCACACACCCCACTCACCACCATCCTCCCTGTGGACATGGGGGCCTGTTGGGAGTTGTAGTACTATCCTCTCTCACACACCCCACACACCACCACCCTCCCTGTGGACATGGGGGCCTGTTGGGAGTTGTAGTATTATCCTCTCGCACACACACCACCCTCCACCACCCTCCCTGTGGACATGGGGGCCTGTTGGGAGTTGTAGTTGTGACCTCTCTCACACACCCCACCCACCACCACCCTCCCTGTGGACATGGGGGCCTGTTGGGAGTTGTAGTTGTGAACTCTCTCACACACCCCACACACCACCATCCTCCCTGTGGACATGGGGGCCTGTTGGTAGTTGTAGTACTATCCTCTCGCACACACCCCACTCACCACCACCCTCCCTGTGGACATGGGGGCCTGTTGGGAGTTGTAGTTGTGACCTCTCTTACACCCCCCACCCACCACCACCCTCCCTGTGGACATGGGGGCCTGTTGGGAGTTGTAGTACTATCCTCTCTCACACACCCCACACACCACCACCCTCCCTGTGTACATAGGGGCCTGTTGGGAGTTGTAGTACTATCCTCTCGCACACACCCCACACACCACCACCCTCCCTGTGGACATGGGGGCCTGTTGGGAGTTTAGTACTATCCTCTCTCACACACCCCACACACCACCACCCTCCCTGTGGACATGGGGGCCTGTTGGGAGTTGTAGTACTATCCTCTCCCACACACCCCACACACCACCACCCTCCCTGTGGACATGGGGGCCTGTTGGGAGTTGTAGTATTATCCTCTCGCACACACACCACCCTCCACCACCCTCCCTGTGGACATGGGGGCCTGTTGGGAGTTGTAGTTGTGACCTCTCTCACACACCCCACACACCACCACCCTCCCTGTGGACATGGGGGCCTGTTGGTAGTTGTAGTACTATCCTCTCGCACACACCCCACTCACCACCATCCTCCCTGTGGACATGGGGGCCTGTTGGGAGTTGTAGTACTATCCTCTCTCACACACCCCACACACCACCACCCTCCCTGTGGACATGGGGGCCTGTTGGGAGTTGTAGTATTATCCCCTCGCACACACACCACCCTCCACCACCCTCCCTGTGGACATGGGGGCCTGTTGGGAGTTGTAGTTGTGACCTCTCTCACACACCCCACACACCACCACCCTCCCTGTGGACATGGGGGCCTGTTGGGAGTTGTAGTACTATCCTCTCTCACATACCCCACACACCACCACCCTCCCTGTAGACATAGGGGCCTGTTGGGAGTTGTAGTACTATCCTCTCGCACACACACCACCCTCCACCACCCTCCCTGTGGACATGGGGGCCTGTTGGGAGTTGTAGTTGTGACCTCTCTCACATACCCCACATATCACCACCCTCCCTGTGGACATGGGGGCCTGTAGGGAGTTGTATTACTATCCTCTCTCACACACCCCACACACCACCACCCTCCCTGTGGACATGGGGGCCTGTTGGGAGTTGTAGTACTATCCTCTCGCACACACACCACCCTCCACCACCCTCCCTGTGGACATGGGGGCCTGTTGGGAGTTGTAGTACTATCCTCTCGCACACACACCACCCACCACCACCCTCCCTGTGGACATGGGGGCCTGTTGGGAGTTGTAGTTGTGAACTCTCTCACACACCCCACACACCACCATCCTCCCTGTGGACATGGGGGCCTGTTGGTAGTTGTAGTACTATCCTCTCGCACACACCCCACTCACCACCACCCTCCCTGTGGACATGGGGGCCTGTTGGGAGTTGTAGTTGTGACCTCTCTTACACCCCCCACCCACCACCACCCTCCCTGTGGACATGGGGGCCTGTTGGGAGTTGTAGTACTATCCTCTCTCACACACCCCACACACCACCACCCTCCCTGTGTACATAGGGGCCTGTTGGGAGTTGTAGTACTATCCTCTCGCACACACCCCACACACCACCACCCTCCCTGTGGACATGGGGGCCTGTTGGGAGTTTAGTACTATCCTCTCTCACACACCCCACACACCACCACCCTCCCTGTGGACATGGGGGCCTGTTGGGAGTTGTAGTACTATCCTCTCCCACACACCCCACACACCACCACCCTCCCTGTGGACATGGGGGCCTGTTGGGAGTTGTAGTATTATCCTCTCGCACACACACCACCCTCCACCACCCTCCCTGTGGACATGGGGGCCTGTTGGGAGTTGTAGTTGTGACCTCTCTCACACACCCCACACACCACCACCCTCCCTGTGGACATGGGGGCCTGTTGGTAGTTGTAGTACTATCCTCTCGCACACACCCCACTCACCACCATCCTCCCTGTGGACATGGGGGCCTGTTGGGAGTTGTAGTACTATCCTCTCTCACACACCCCACACACCACCACCCTCCCTGTGGACATGGGGGCCTGTTGGGAGTTGTAGTATTATCCCCTCGCACACACACCACCCTCCACCACCCTCCCTGTGGACATGGGGGCCTGTTGGGAGTTGTAGTTGTGACCTCTCTCACACACCCCACACACCACCACCCTCCCTGTGGACATGGGGGCCTGTTGGGAGTTGTAGTACTATCCTCTCTCACATACCCCACACACCACCACCCTCCCTGTAGACATAGGGGCCTGTTGGGAGTTGTAGTACTATCCTCTCGCACACACACCACCCTCCACCACCCTCCCTGTGGACATGGGGGCCTGTTGGGAGTTGTAGTTGTGACCTCTCTCACATACCCCACATATCACCACCCTCCCTGTGGACATGGGGGCCTGTAGGGAGTTGTATTACTATCCTCTCTCACACACCCCACACACCACCACCCTCCCTGTGGACATGGGGGCCTGTTGGGAGTTGTAGTACTATCCTCTCGCACACACACCACCCTCCACCACCCTCCCTGTGGACATGGGGGCCTGTTGGGAGTTGTAGTACTATCCTCTCGCACACACACCACCCTCCACCACCCTCCCTGTGGACATGGGGGCCTGTTGGGAGTTGTGGTACTATCCTCTCGGACACACACCACCCTCCACCACCCTCCACCACCCTCCCTGTGGACATGGGGGCCTGTTGGGAGTTGTAGTTGTGACCTCTCTCACACACCCCACACACCACCACCCTCCTTGTGGACATGGGGGCCTGTTGGGAGTTGTAGTACTATCCTCTCGCACATAACCCACACACCACCACCCTCCCTGTGGACATGGGGGCCTGTTGGGAGTTGTAGTACTATCCTCTCTCACACACCCCACACACCACCACCCTCCCTGTGGACATGGGGGCCTGTTGGGAGTTGTAGTACTATCCTCTCGCACACACACCACCTTCCACCACCCTCCCTGTGGACATGGGGGCCTGTTGGGAGTTGTAGTTGTGAGCTCTCTCACACACCCTACCCACCACCACCCTCCCTGTGGACATGGGGGCCTGCTGGGAGTTGTAGTACTATCCTCTCTCACACACCCCACACACCACCACCTTCCCTGTGGACATGGGGGCCTGTTGGGAGTTGTAGTACTATCCTCTCGGACACACACCACCCTCCACCACCCTCCCTGTGGGCATGGGGGCCTGTTGGGAGTTGTAGTTGTGACCTCTCTCACACACCCCACACACCACCACCCTCCTTGTGGACATGGGGGCCTGTTGGGAGTTGTAGTACTATCCTCTCGCACACAACCCACACACCACCACCCTCCCTGTGGACATGGGGGCCTGTTGGGAGTTGTAGTACTATCCTCTCTCACACACCCCACACACCACCACCCTCCCTGTGGACATGGGGGCCTGTTGGGAGTTGTAGTACTATCCTCTCGCACACACCCCACTCACCACCACCCTCTCTGTGGACATGGGGGCCTGTTGGGAGTTGTAGTTGTGACCTCTCTCACACCCCCCCACCCACCACCACCCTCCCTGTGGACATGGGGGCCTGTTGGGAGTTGTAGTTGTGACCTCTCTCACACCCCCCACCCACCACCACCCTCCCTGTGGACATAGGGGCCTGTTGGGAGTTGTAGAACTATCCTCTCTCACACACCCCACACACCACCACCGTCCCTGTGGACATAGGGGCCTGTTGGGAGTTGTAGTACTATCCTCTCGCACACACACTACCCTCCACCACCCTCCCTGTGGACATGGGGGCCTGGTGGGAGTTGTAGTTGTGACCTCACTCACACACCCCACACACCACCACCCTCCCTGTGGACATGGGGGCCTGTTGGGAGTTGTAGTACTATCCTCTTGCACACACCCCACACACCACCACCCTCCCTGTGGACATGGGGGCCTGGTGGGAGTTGTAGTACTATCCTCTCTCACACACACCACCTTCCACCACCCTCCCTGTGGACATGGGGGCCTGTTGGGAGTTGTAGTACTATCCTCTCTTACACACCCCACACACCACCACCCTCCCTGTGGACATGGGGGCCTGTTGGGAGTTGTAGTATTATCCTCTCGCACACACACCACCCACCACCACCCTCCGTGTGGACATGAGGGCCTGTTGGGAGTTGTAGTTGTGACCTCTCTCACACCCCCACCCACCACCACCCTCCCTGTGGACATGGGGGCCTGTTGGGAGTTGTAGTACTAACCTCTCTCACACACCCCATACACCACCACCCTCCCTGTGTACATAGGGGCCTGTTGGGAGTTGTAGTACTATCCTCTCGCACACACCCCACACACCACCACCCTCCCTGTGGACATGGGGGCCTGTTGGGAGTTTAGTACTATCCTCTCTGACACACCCCACACACCACCACCCTCCCTGTGGACATGGGGGCCTGTTGGGAGTTGTAGTACTATCCTCTCCCACACACCCCACACACCACCACCCTCACTGTGGACATGGGGGCCTGTTGGGAGTTGTAGTATTATCCTCTCACACACACACCACCCTCCACCACCCTCCCTGTGGACATGGGGGACTGTTGGGAGTTGTAGTTGTGACCTCTCTCACACACCCCACACACCACCACCCTCCCTGTGGACATGGGGGCCTGTTGGTAGTTGTAGTACTATCCTCTCGCACACACCCCACTCACCACCATCCTCCCTGTGGACATGGGGGCCTGGTGGGAGTTGTAGTACTATCCTCTCTCACACACCCCACACACCACCACCCTCCCTGTGGACATGGGGGCCTGTTGGGAGTTGTAGTATTATCCTCTCGCACACACACCACCCTCCACCACCCTCCCTGTGGACATGGGGGCCTGTTGGGAGTTGTAGTTGTGACCTCTCTCACACACCCCACCCACCACCACCCTCCCTGTGGACATGGGGGCCTGTTGGGAGTTGTAGTTGTGAACTCTCTCACACACCCCACACACCACCACCCTCCCTGTGGACATGGGGGCCTGTTGGTAGTTGTAGTACTATCCTCTCGCACACACCCCACTCACCACCACCCTCCCTGTGGACATGGGGGCCTGTTGGGAGTTGTAGTTGCGACCTCTCTCACACCCCCAACCCACCACCACCCTCCCTGTGGACATGGGGGCCTGTTGGGAGTTGTAGTACTATCCTCTCTCACACACCCCACACACCACCACCCTCCCTGTGTACATAGGGGCCTGTTGGGAGTTGTAGTACTATCCTCTCGCACACACCCCACACACCACCACCATCCCTGTGGACATGGGGGCCTGTTGGGAGTTTAGTACTATCCTCTCACACACCCCACACACCACCACCCTCCCTGTGGACATGGGGGCCTGTTGGGAGTTGTAGTTGTGACCTCTCTCACACACCCCACCCACCACCACCCTCCCTGTGGACATGGGGGCCTGTTGGGAGTTGTAATACTATCCTCTCTCACACACCCCACACACCACCACCCTCCCTGTAGACATAGGGGCCTGTTGGGAGTTGTAGTACTATCCTCTCGCACACACACCACCCTCCACCACCCTCCCTGTGGACATGGGGGCCTGTTGGGTGTTGTAGTTGTGACCTCTCTCACATACCCCACACACCACCATCCTCCCTGTGGACATGGGGGCCTGTTGGGAGTTGTATTACTATCCTCTCTCACACACCCCACACACCACCACCCTCCCTGTGGACATGGGGGCCTGTTGGGAGTTGTAGTACTATCCTCTCGCACACACACCACCCTCCACCACCCTCCCTGTGGACATGGGGGCCTGTTGGGAGTTGTAGTACTATCCTCTCGCACACACACCACCCTCCACCACCCTCCCTGTGGACATGGGGGCCTGTTGGGAGTTGTAGTACTATCCTCTCGGACACACACCACCCTCTACCACCCTCCCTGTGGACATGGGGGCCTGTTGGGAGTTGTAGTTGTGACCTCTCTCACACACCCCACACACCACCACCCTCCTTGTGGACATGGGGGCCTGTTGGGAGTTGTAGTACTATCCTCTCGCACATAACCCACACACCACCACCCTCCCTGTGGACATGGGGGCCTGTTGGGAGTTGTAGTACTATCCTCTCTCACACACCCCACACACCACCACCCTCCCTGTGGACATGGGGGCCTGTTGGGAGTTGTAGTACTATCCTCTCGCACACACACCACCCTCCACCACCCTCCCTGTGGACATGGGGGCCTGTTGGGAGTTGTAGTTGTGAGCTCTCTCACACACCCCACCCACCACCACCCTCCCTGTGGACATGGGGGCCTGCTGGGAGTTGTAGTACTATCCTCTCTCACACACCCCACACACCACCACCTTCCCTGTGGACATGGGGGCCTGTTGGGAGTTGTAGTACTATCCTCTCGGACACACACCACCCTCCACCACCCTCCCTGTGGACATGGGGGCCTGTTGGGAGTTGTAGTTGTGACCTCTCTCACACACCCCACACACCACCACCCTCCTTGTGGACATGGGGGCCTGTTGGGAGTTGTAGTACTATCCTCTCGCACACAACCCACACACCACCACCCTCCCTGTGGACATGGGGGCCTGTTGGGAGTTGTAGTTGTGACCTCTCTCACACACCCCACACACCACCACCCTCCCTGTGGACATGGGGGCCTGTTGGGAGTTGTAGTACTATCCTCTCTCACACACCCCACACACCACTACCTTCCTGTGGACATGGGGGCCTGTTGGGAGTTGTAGTACTATCCTCTCGCACACACACCACCCTCCCTGTGGACATGGGGGCCTGTTGGGAGTTGTAGTTGTGACCTCTCTCACACACCCCATACACCACCACCCTCCCTGTGGACATGGGGGCCTGTTGGGAGTTGTAGTACTATCCTCTCTCACACACCCCACACACCACCACCCTCACTGTGGACATGGGGGCCTGTTAGGAGTTGTAGTACTATCCTCTCGCACACACACCACCCTCCACCACCCTCCCTGTGGACAGGGGGGCCTGTTGGGAGTTGTAGTTGTGACCTCTCTCACACACCCCACACACCATCACCCTCCCTGTGGACATGGGGGCCTGTTGGGAGTTGTAGTACGGATCCTCTCGCACACACCCCACACACCACCACCCTCCCTGTGGACATGGGGGCCTGTTGGGAGTTGTAGTACTATCCTCTCTCACACACCCCACACACCACCACCCTCCATGTGGACATGGGGGCCTGTTGGGAGTTGTAGTACTATCCTCTCTTACACACCCCACACACCACCACCCTCCCTGTGGACATGGGGGCCTGTTGGGAGTTGTAGTATTATCCTCTCGCACACACAAGAGGTGTGGCGCCGCGGCCAGGGCGACTGACTCTGGAATCTGGGGACCACGGTTCGATCCCCGGCTCCGGCGGCAGGTTAGCCCAGCACCATGTGACTCTGGGCAATAGCTCGCTTAATCTTCCCGACGGCCCCCCAGCGCCTAGAGACCCTTACGGGTGATTGTGCGCTTTACAAATGTGGACTTTACACACCACCCTCCACCACCCTCCCTGTGGACATGGGGGCCTGTTGGGAGTTGTAGTTGTGACCTCTCTCACACACCCCACACACCACCACCCTCCCTGTGGACATGGGGGCCTGTTGGGAGTTGTAGTACTATCCTCTCTCACACACCCCACACACCACCACCGTCCCTGTGGACATAGGGGCCTGTTGGGAGTTGTAGTACTATCCTCTTGCACACACACCACCCTCCTCCACCCTCCCTGTGGACATGGGGGCCTGTTGGGAGTTGTAGTTGTGACCTCTCTCACACACCCCACACACCACCACCCTCCCTGTAGACATGGGGGCCTGTTGGGAGTTGTAGTACTATCCTCTCTCACACACCCCACACACCACCACCCTCCCTGTGGACATGGGGGCCTGTTGGGCGTTGTAGAACTATCCTCTCGCACACACACCACCCTCCACCACCCTCCCTGTGGACATGAGGGCCTGTTGGGAGATGTAGTACCATCCTCTCGCACACACACCACCCTCCACCACCCTCCCTGTGGACATGGGGGCCTGTTGGGAATTGTAGTACTATCCTCTCGGACACACACCACCCTCCACCACCCTCCCTGTGGACATGGGGGCCTGTTGGGAGTTGTAGTTGTGACCTCTCTCACACACCCCACACACCACCACCCTCCCTGTGGACATGGGGGCCTGTTGGTAGTTGTAGTACTATCCTCTCGCACACACCCCACTCACCACCATCCTCCCTGTGGACATGGGGGCCTGTTGGGAGTTGTAGTACTATCCTCTCTCACACACCCCACACACCACCACCCTCCCTGTGGACATGGGGGCCTGTTGGGAGTTGTAGTATTATCCCCTCGCACACACACCACCCTCCACCACCCTCCCTGTGGACATGGGGGCCTGTTGGGAGTTGTAGTTGTGACCTCTCTCACACACCCCACACACCACCACCCTCCCTGTGGACATGGGGGCCTGTTGGGAGTTGTAGTACTATCCTCTCTCACATACCCCACACACCACCACCCTCCCTGTAGACATAGGGGCCTGTTGGGAGTTGTAGTACTATCCTCTCGCACACACACCACCCTCCACCACCCTCCCTGTGGACATGGGGGCCTGTTGGGAGTTGTAGTTGTGACCTCTCTCACATACCCCACATATCACCACCCTCCCTGTGGACATGGGGGCCTGTAGGGAGTTGTATTACTATCCTCTCTCACACACCCCACACACCACCACCCTCCCTGTGGACATGGGGGCCTGTTGGGAGTTGTAGTACTATCCTCTCGCACACACACCACCCTCCACCACCCTCCCTGTGGACATGGGGGCCTGTTGGGAGTTGTAGTACTATCCTCTCGCACACACACCACCCTCCACCACCCTCCCTGTGGACATGGGGGCCTGTTGGGAGTTGTGGTACTATCCTCTCGGACACACACCACCCTCCACCACCCTCCACCACCCTCCCTGTGGACATGGGGGCCTGTTGGGAGTTGTAGTTGTGACCTCTCTCACACACCCCACACACCACCACCCTCCTTGTGGACATGGGGGCCTGTTGGGAGTTGTAGTACTATCCTCTCGCACATAACCCACACACCACCACCCTCCCTGTGGACATGGGGGCCTGTTGGGAGTTGTAGTACTATCCTCTCTCACACACCCCACACACCACCACCCTCCCTGTGGACATGGGGGCCTGTTGGGAGTTGTAGTACTATCCTCTCGCACACACACCACCTTCCACCACCCTCCCTGTGGACATGGGGGCCTGTTGGGAGTTGTAGTTGTGAGCTCTCTCACACACCCTACCCACCACCACCCTCCCTGTGGACATGGGGGCCTGCTGGGAGTTGTAGTACTATCCTCTCTCACACACCCCACACACCACCACCTTCCCTGTGGACATGGGGGCCTGTTGGGAGTTGTAGTACTATCCTCTCGGACACACACCACCCTCCACCACCCTCCCTGTGGGCATGGGGGCCTGTTGGGAGTTGTAGTTGTGACCTCTCTCACACACCCCACACACCACCACCCTCCTTGTGGACATGGGGGCCTGTTGGGAGTTGTAGTACTATCCTCTCGCACACAACCCACACACCACCACCCTCCCTGTGGACATGGGGGCCTGTTGGGAGTTGTAGTACTATCCTCTCTCACACACCCCACACACCACCACCCTCCCTGTGGACATGGGGGCCTGTTGGGAGTTGTAGTACTATCCTCTCGCACACACCCCACTCACCACCACCCTCTCTGTGGACATGGGGGCCTGTTGGGAGTTGTAGTTGTGACCTCTCTCACACCCCCCCACCCACCACCACCCTCCCTGTGGACATGGGGGCCTGTTGGGAGTTGTAGTTGTGACCTCTCTCACACCCCCCACCCACCACCACCCTCCCTGTGGACATAGGGGCCTGTTGGGAGTTGTAGAACTATCCTCTCTCACACACCCCACACACCACCACCGTCCCTGTGGACATAGGGGCCTGTTGGGAGTTGTAGTACTATCCTCTCGCACACACACTACCCTCCACCACCCTCCCTGTGGACATGGGGGCCTGGTGGGAGTTGTAGTTGTGACCTCACTCACACACCCCACACACCACCACCCTCCCTGTGGACATGGGGGCCTGTTGGGAGTTGTAGTACTATCCTCTTGCACACACCCCACACACCACCACCCTCCCTGTGGACATGGGGGCCTGGTGGGAGTTGTAGTACTATCCTCTCTCACACACACCACCTTCCACCACCCTCCCTGTGGACATGGGGGCCTGTTGGGAGTTGTAGTACTATCCTCTCTTACACACCCCACACACCACCACCCTCCCTGTGGACATGGGGGCCTGTTGGGAGTTGTAGTATTATCCTCTCGCACACACACCACCCACCACCACCCTCCGTGTGGACATGAGGGCCTGTTGGGAGTTGTAGTTGTGACCTCTCTCACACCCCCACCCACCACCACCCTCCCTGTGGACATGGGGGCCTGTTGGGAGTTGTAGTACTAACCTCTCTCACACACCCCATACACCACCACCCTCCCTGTGTACATAGGGGCCTGTTGGGAGTTGTAGTACTATCCTCTCGCACACACCCCACACACCACCACCCTCCCTGTGGACATGGGGGCCTGTTGGGAGTTTAGTACTATCCTCTCTGACACACCCCACACACCACCACCCTCCCTGTGGACATGGGGGCCTGTTGGGAGTTGTAGTACTATCCTCTCCCACACACCCCACACACCACCACCCTCACTGTGGACATGGGGGCCTGTTGGGAGTTGTAGTATTATCCTCTCACACACACACCACCCTCCACCACCCTCCCTGTGGACATGGGGGACTGTTGGGAGTTGTAGTTGTGACCTCTCTCACACACCCCACACACCACCACCCTCCCTGTGGACATGGGGGCCTGTTGGTAGTTGTAGTACTATCCTCTCGCACACACCCCACTCACCACCATCCTCCCTGTGGACATGGGGGCCTGGTGGGAGTTGTAGTACTATCCTCTCTCACACACCCCACACACCACCACCCTCCCTGTGGACATGGGGGCCTGTTGGGAGTTGTAGTATTATCCTCTCGCACACACACCACCCTCCACCACCCTCCCTGTGGACATGGGGGACTGTTGGGAGTTGTAGTTGTGACCTCTCTCACACACCCCACCCACCACCACCCTCCCTGTGGACATGGGGGCCTGTTGGGAGTTGTAGTTGTGAACTCTCTCACACACCCCACACACCACCACCCTCCCTGTGGACATGGGGGCCTGTTGGTAGTTGTAGTACTATCCTCTCGCACACACCCCACTCACCACCACCCTCCCTGTGGACATGGGGGCCTGTTGGGAGTTGTAGTTGCGACCTCTCTCACACCCCCAACCCACCACCACCCTCCCTGTGGACATGGGGGCCTGTTGGGAGTTGTAGTACTATCCTCTCTCACACACCCCACACACCACCACCCTCCCTGTGTACATAGGGGCCTGTTGGGAGTTGTAGTACTATCCTCTCGCACACACCCCACACACCACCACCATCCCTGTGGACATGGGGGCCTGTTGGGAGTTTAGTACTATCCTCTCACACACCCCACACACCACCACCCTCCCTGTGGACATGGGGGCCTGTTGGGAGTTGTAGTTGTGACCTCTCTCACACACCCCACCCACCACCACCCTCCCTGTGGACATGGGGGCCTGTTGGGAGTTGTAATACTATCCTCTCTCACACACCCCACACACCACCACCCTCCCTGTAGACATAGGGGCCTGTTGGGAGTTGTAGTACTATCCTCTCGCACACACACCACCCTCCACCACCCTCCCTGTGGACATGGGGGCCTGTTGGGTGTTGTAGTTGTGACCTCTCTCACATACCCCACACACCACCATCCTCCCTGTGGACATGGGGGCCTGTTGGGAGTTGTATTACTATCCTCTCTCACACACCCCACACACCACCACCCTCCCTGTGGACATGGGGGCCTGTTGGGAGTTGTAGTACTATCCTCTCGCACACACACCACCCTCCACCACCCTCCCTGTGGACATGGGGGCCTGTTGGGAGTTGTAGTACTATCCTCTCGCACACACACCACCCTCCACCACCCTCCCTGTGGACATGGGGGCCTGTTGGGAGTTGTAGTACTATCCTCTCGGACACACACCACCCTCTACCACCCTCCCTGTGGACATGGGGGCCTGTTGGGAGTTGTAGTTGTGACCTCTCTCACACACCCCACACACCACCACCCTCCTTGTGGACATGGGGGCCTGTTGGGAGTTGTAGTACTATCCTCTCGCACATAACCCACACACCACCACCCTCCCTGTGGACATGGGGGCCTGTTGGGAGTTGTAGTACTATCCTCTCTCACACACCCCACACACCACCACCCTCCCTGTGGACATGGGGGCCTGTTGGGAGTTGTAGTACTATCCTCTCGCACACACACCACCCTCCACCACCCTCCCTGTGGACATGGGGGCCTGTTGGGAGTTGTAGTTGTGAGCTCTCTCACACACCCCACCCACCACCACCCTCCCTGTGGACATGGGGGCCTGCTGGGAGTTGTAGTACTATCCTCTCTCACACACCCCACACACCACCACCTTCCCTGTGGACATGGGGGCCTGTTGGGAGTTGTAGTACTATCCTCTCGGACACACACCACCCTCCACCACCCTCCCTGTGGACATGGGGGCCTGTTGGGAGTTGTAGTTGTGACCTCTCTCACACACCCCACACACCACCACCCTCCTTGTGGACATGGGGGCCTGTTGGGAGTTGTAGTACTATCCTCTCGCACACAACCCACACACCACCACCCTCCCTGTGGACATGGGGGCCTGTTGGGAGTTGTAGTTGTGACCTCTCTCACACACCCCACACACCACCACCCTCCCTGTGGACATGGGGGCCTGTTGGGAGTTGTAGTACTATCCTCTCTCACACACCCCACACACCACTACCTTCCTGTGGACATGGGGGCCTGTTGGGAGTTGTAGTACTATCCTCTCGCACACACACCACCCTCCCTGTGGACATGGGGGCCTGTTGGGAGTTGTAGTTGTGACCTCTCTCACACACCCCATACACCACCACCCTCCCTGTGGACATGGGGGCCTGTTGGGAGTTGTAGTACTATCCTCTCTCACACACCCCACACACCACCACCCTCACTGTGGACATGGGGGCCTGTTAGGAGTTGTAGTACTATCCTCTCGCACACACACCACCCTCCACCACCCTCCCTGTGGACAGGGGGGCCTGTTGGGAGTTGTAGTTGTGACCTCTCTCACACACCCCACACACCATCACCCTCCCTGTGGACATGGGGGCCTGTTGGGAGTTGTAGTACGGATCCTCTCGCACACACCCCACACACCACCACCCTCCCTGTGGACATGGGGGCCTGTTGGGAGTTGTAGTACTATCCTCTCTCACACACCCCACACACCACCACCCTCCATGTGGACATGGGGGCCTGTTGGGAGTTGTAGTACTATCCTCTCTTACACACCCCACACACCACCACCCTCCCTGTGGACATGGGGGCCTGTTGGGAGTTGTAGTATTATCCTCTCGCACACACAAGAGGTGTGGCGCCGCGGCCAGGGCGACTGACTCTGGAATCTGGGGACCACGGTTCGATCCCCGGCTCCGGCGGCAGGTTAGCCCAGCACCATGTGACTCTGGGCAATAGCTCGCTTAATCTTCCCGACGGCCCCCCAGCGCCTAGAGACCCTTACGGGTGATTGTGCGCTTTACAAATGTGGACTTTACACACCACCCTCCACCACCCTCCCTGTGGACATGGGGGCCTGTTGGGAGTTGTAGTTGTGACCTCTCTCACACACCCCACACACCACCACCCTCCCTGTGGACATGGGGGCCTGTTGGGAGTTGTAGTACTATCCTCTCTCACACACCCCACACACCACCACCGTCCCTGTGGACATAGGGGCCTGTTGGGAGTTGTAGTACTATCCTCTTGCACACACACCACCCTCCTCCACCCTCCCTGTGGACATGGGGGCCTGTTGGGAGTTGTAGTTGTGACCTCTCTCACACACCCCACACACCACCACCCTCCCTGTAGACATGGGGGCCTGTTGGGAGTTGTAGTACTATCCTCTCTCACACACCCCACACACCACCACCCTCCCTGTGGACATGGGGGCCTGTTGGGCGTTGTAGAACTATCCTCTCGCACACACACCACCCTCCACCACCCTCCCTGTGGACATGAGGGCCTGTTGGGAGATGTAGTACCATCCTCTCGCACACACACCACCCTCCACCACCCTCCCTGTGGACATGGGGGCCTGTTGGGAATTGTAGTACTATCCTCTCGGACACACACCACCCTCCACCACCCTCCCTGTGGACATGGGGGCCTGTTGGGAGTTGTAGTTGTGACCTCTCTCACACACCCCACACACCACCACCCTCCCTGTGGACATGGGGGCCTGTTGGGAGTTTAGTACTATCCTCTCTCACACACCCCACACACCACCACCCTCCCTGTGGACATGGGGGCCTGTTGGGAGTTGTAGTACTATCCTCTCCCACACACCCCACACACCACCACCCTCCCTGTGGACATGGGGGCCTGTTGGGAGTTGTAGTATTATCCTCTCGCACACACACCACCCTCCACCACCCTCCCTGTGGACATGGGGGCCTGTTGGGAGTTGTAGTTGTGACCTCTCTCACACACCCCACACACCACCACCCTCCCTGTGGACATGGGGGCCTGTTGGTAGTTGTAGTACTATCCTCTCGCACACACCCCACTCACCACCATCCTCCCTGTGGACATGGGGGCCTGTTGGGAGTTGTAGTACTATCCTCTCTCACACACCCCACACACCACCACCCTCCCTGTGGACATGGGGGCCTGTTGGGAGTTGTAGTATTATCCTCTCGCACACACACCACCCTCCACCACCCTCCCTGTGGACATGGGGGCCTGTTGGGAGTTGTAGTTGTGACCTCTCTCACATACCCCACACACCACCACCCTCCCTGTGGACATGGGGGCCTGTTGGGAGTTGTAGTTGTGACCTCTCTCACACACCCCACACACCACCACCCTCCCTGTGGACATGGGGGCCTGTTGGGAGTTGTAGTACTATCCTCTCTCACACACCCCACACACCACTACCTTCCTGTGGACATGGGGGCCTGTTGGGAGTTGTAGTACTATCCTCTCGCACACACACCACCCTCCCTGTGGACATGGGGGCCTGTTGGGAGTTGTAGTTGTGACCTCTCTCACACACCCCATACACCACCACCCTCCCTGTGGACATGGGGGCCTGTTGGGAGTTGTAGTACTATCCTCTCTCACACACCCCACACACCACCACCCTCACTGTGGACATGGGGGCCTGTTAGGAGTTGTAGTACTATCCTCTCGCACACACACCACCCTCCACCACCCTCCCTGTGGACAGGGGGGCCTGTTGGGAGTTGTAGTTGTGACCTCTCTCACACACCCCACACACCATCACCCTCCCTGTGGACATGGGGGCCTGTTGGGAGTTGTAGTACGGATCCTCTCGCACACACCCCACACACCACCACCCTCCCTGTGGACATGGGGGCCTGTTGGGAGTTGTAGTACTATCCTCTCTCACACACCCCACACACCACCACCCTCCATGTGGACATGGGGGCCTGTTGGGAGTTGTAGTACTATCCTCTCTTACACACCCCACACACCACCACCCTCCCTGTGGACATGGGGGCCTGTTGGGAGTTGTAGTATTATCCTCTCGCACACACAAGAGGTGTGGCGCCGCGGCCAGGGCGACTGACTCTGGAATCTGGGGACCACGGTTCGATCCCCGGCTCCGGCGGCAGGTTAGCCCAGCACCATGTGACTCTGGGCAATAGCTCGCTTAATCTTCCCGACGGCCCCCCAGCGCCTAGAGACCCTTACGGGTGATTGTGCGCTTTACAAATGTGGACTTTACACACCACCCTCCACCACCCTCCCTGTGGACATGGGGGCCTGTTGGGAGTTGTAGTTGTGACCTCTCTCACACACCCCACACACCACCACCCTCCCTGTGGACATGGGGGCCTGTTGGGAGTTGTAGTACTATCCTCTCTCACACACCCCACACACCACCACCGTCCCTGTGGACATAGGGGCCTGTTGGGAGTTGTAGTACTATCCTCTTGCACACACACCACCCTCCTCCACCCTCCCTGTGGACATGGGGGCCTGTTGGGAGTTGTAGTTGTGACCTCTCTCACACACCCCACACACCACCACCCTCCCTGTAGACATGGGGGCCTGTTGGGAGTTGTAGTACTATCCTCTCTCACACACCCCACACACCACCACCCTCCCTGTGGACATGGGGGCCTGTTGGGCGTTGTAGAACTATCCTCTCGCACACACACCACCCTCCACCACCCTCCCTGTGGACATGAGGGCCTGTTGGGAGATGTAGTACCATCCTCTCGCACACACACCACCCTCCACCACCCTCCCTGTGGACATGGGGGCCTGTTGGGAATTGTAGTACTATCCTCTCGGACACACACCACCCTCCACCACCCTCCCTGTGGACATGGGGGCCTGTTGGGAGTTGTAGTTGTGACCTCTCTCACACACCCCACACACCACCACCCTCCCTGTGGACATGGGGGCCTGTTGGGAGTTTAGTACTATCCTCTCTCACACACCCCACACACCACCACCCTCCCTGTGGACATGGGGGCCTGTTGGGAGTTGTAGTACTATCCTCTCCCACACACCCCACACATCACCACCCTCCCTGTGGACATGGGGGCCTGTTGGGAGTTGTAGTATTATCCTCTCGCACACACACCACCCTCCACCACCCTCCCTGTGGACATGGGGGCCTGTTGGGAGTTGTAGTTGTGACCTCTCTCACACACCCCACACACCACCACCCTCCCTGTGGACATGGGGGCCTGTTGGTAGTTGTAGTACTATCCTCTCGCACACACCCCACTCACCACCATCCTCCCTGTGGACATGGGGGCCTGTTGGGAGTTGTAGTACTATCCTCTCTCACACACCCCACACACCACCACCCTCCCTGTGGACATGGGGGCCTGTTGGGAGTTGTAGTATTATCCTCTCGCACACACACCACCCTCCACCACCCTCCCTGTGGACATGGGGGCCTGTTGGGAGTTGTAGTTGTGACCTCTCTCACATACCCCACACACCACCACCCTCCCTGTGGACATGGGGGCCTGTTGGGAGTTGTATTACTATCCTCTCTCACACACCCCACACACCACCACCCTCCCTGTGGACATGGGGGCCTGTTGGGAGTTGTAGTACTATCCTCTCGCACACACACCACCCTCCACCACCCTCCCTGTGGACATGGGGGCCTGTTGGGAGTTGTAGTACTATCCTCTCGCACACACACCACCCTCCACCACCCTCCCTGTGGACAGGGGGGCCTGTTGGGAGTTGTAGTTGTGACCTCTCTCACACACCCCACACACCATCACCCTCCCTGTGGACATGGGGGCCTGTTGGGAGTTGTAGTACGGATCCTCTCGCACACACCCCACACACCACCACCCTCCCTGTGGACATGGGGGCCTGTTGGGAGTTGTAGTACTATCCTCTCTCACACACCCCACACACCACCACCCTCCATGTGGACATGGGGGCCTGTTGGGAGTTGTAGTACTATCCTCTCTTACACACCCCACACACCACCACCCTCCCTGTGGACATGGGGGCCTGTTGGGAGTTGTAGTATTATCCTCTCGCACACACAAGAGGTGTGGCGCCGCGGCCAGGGCGACTGACTCTGGAATCTGGGGACCACGGTTCGATCCCCGGCTCCGGCGGCAGGTTAGCCCAGCCACATGTGACTCTGGGCAATAGCTCGCTTAATCTTCCCGACGGCCCCCCAGCGCCTAGAGACCCTTACGGGTGATTGTGCGCTTTACAAATGTGGACTTTACACACCACCCTCCACCACCCTCCCTGTGGACATGGGGGCCTGTTGGGAGTTGTAGTTGTGACCTCTCTCACACACCCCACACACCACCACCCTCCCTGTGGACATGGGGGCCTGTTGGGAGTTGTAGTACTATCCTCTCTCACACACCCCACACACCACCACCGTCCCTGTGGACATAGGGGCCTGTTGGGAGTTGTAGTACTATCCTCTTGCACACACACCACCCTCCTCCACCCTCCCTGTGGACATGGGGGCCTGTTGGGAGTTGTAGTTGTGACCTCTCTCACACACCCCACACACCACCACCCTCCCTGTAGACATGGGGGCCTGTTGGGAGTTGTAGTACTATCCTCTCTCACACACCCCACACACCACCACCCTCCCTGTGGACATGGGGGCCTGTTGGGCGTTGTAGAACTATCCTCTCGCACACACACCACCCTCCACCACCCTCCCTGTGGACATGAGGGCCTGTTGGGAGATGTAGTACCATCCTCTCGCACACACACCACCCTCCACCACCCTCCCTGTGGACATGGGGGCCTGTTGGGAATTGTAGTACTATCCTCTCGGACACACACCACCCTCCACCACCCTCCCTGTGGACATGGGGGCCTGTTGGGAGTTGTAGTTGTGACCTCTCTCACACACCCCACACACCACCACCCTCCCTGTGGACATGGGGGCCTGTTGGGAGTTTAGTACTATCCTCTCTCACACACCCCACACACCACCACCCTCCCTGTGGACATGGGGGCCTGTTGGGAGTTGTAGTACTATCCTCTCCCACACACCCCACACATCACCACCCTCCCTGTGGACATGGGGGCCTGTTGGGAGTTGTAGTATTATCCTCTCGCACACACACCACCCTCCACCACCCTCCCTGTGGACATGGGGGCCTGTTGGGAGTTGTAGTTGTGACCTCTCTCACACACCCCACACACCACCACCCTCCCTGTGGACATGGGGGCCTGTTGGTAGTTGTAGTACTATCCTCTCGCACACACCCCACTCACCACCATCCTCCCTGTGGACATGGGGGCCTGTTGGGAGTTGTAGTACTATCCTCTCTCACACACCCCACACACCACCACCCTCCCTGTGGACATGGGGGCCTGTTGGGAGTTGTAGTATTATCCTCTCGCACACACACCACCCTCCACCACCCTCCCTGTGGACATGGGGGCCTGTTGGGAGTTGTAGTTGTGACCTCTCTCACATACCCCACACACCACCACCCTCCCTGTGGACATGGGGGCCTGTTGGGAGTTGTATTACTATCCTCTCTCACACACCCCACACACCACCACCCTCCCTGTGGACATGGGGGCCTGTTGGGAGTTGTAGTACTATCCTCTCGCACACACACCACCCTCCACCACCCTCCCTGTGGACATGGGGGCCTGTTGGGAGTTGTAGTACTATCCTCTCGCACACACACCACCCTCCACCACCCTCCCTGTGGACATGGGGGCCTGTTGGAAGTTGTAGTACTATCCTCTCGGACACACACCACCCTCCACCACCCTCCCTGTGGACATGGGGGCCTGTTGGGAGTTGTAGTTGTGACCTCTCTCACACACCCCACACACCACCACCCTCCTTGTGGACATGGGGGCCTGTTGGGAGTTGTAGTACTATCCTCTCGCACATAACCCACACACCACCACCCTCCCTGTGGACATGGGGGCCTGTTGGGAGTTGTAGTACTATCCTCTCGCACACACACCACCCTCCACCACCCTCCCTGTGGACATGGGGGCCTGTTGGAAGTTGTAGTACTATCCTCTCGGACACACACCACCCTCCACCACCCTCCCTGTGGACATGGGGGCCTGTTGGGAGTTGTAGTTGTGACCTCTCTCACACACCCCACACACCACCACCCTCCCTTTGGACATGGGGGCCTGTTGGGAGTTGTAGTTGTGACCTCTCTCACACACCCCACACACCACCACCCTCCTTGTGGACATGGGGGCCTGTTGGGAGTTGTAGTACTATCCTCTCGCACATAACCCACACACCACCACCCTCCCTGTGGACATGGGGGCCTGTTGGGAGTTGTAGTACTATCCTCTCTCACACACCCCACACACCACCACCCTCCCTGTGGACATGGGGGCCTGTTGGGAGTTGTAGTACTATCCTCTCGCACACACACCACCCTCCACCACCCTCCCTGTGGACATGGGGGCCTGTTGGGAGTTGTAGTTGTGAGCTCTCTCACACACCCCACCCACCACCACCCTCCCTGTGGACATGGGGGCCTGATGGGAGTTGTAGTACTATCCTCTCTCACACACCCCACACACCACCACCTTCTCTGTGGACATGGGGGCCTGTTGGGAGTTGTAGTACTATCCTCTCGGACACACACCACCCTCCACCACCCTCCCTGTGGACATGGGGGCCTGTTGGGAGTTGTAGTTGTGACCTCTCTCACACACCCCACACACCACCACCCTCCTTGTGGACATGGGGGCCTGTTGGGAGTTGTAGTACTATCCTCTCGCACACAACCCACACACCACCACCCTCCATGTGGACATGGGGGCCTGTTGGGAGTTGTAGTTGTGACCTCTCTCACACACCCCACCCACCACCACCCTCCCTGTGGACATGGGGGCCTGTTGGGAGTTGTAGTACTATCCTCTCTCACACACCCCACACACCACCACCTTCCTGTGGACATGGGGGCCTGTTGGGAGTTGTAGTACTATCCTCTCGCACACACACCACCCTCCCTGTGGACATGGGGGCCTGTTGGGAGTTGTAGTTGTGACCTCTCTCACACACCCCACACACCACCACCCTCCCTGTGGACATGGGGGCCTGTTGGGAGTTGTAGTACTATCCTCTCTCACACACCCCACACACCACCACCCTCCCTGTGGACATGGGGGCCTGTTGGGAGTTGTAGTTGTGACCTCTCTCACACCCCCACCCACCACCACCCTCCCTGTGGACATGGGGGCCTGTTGGGAGTTGTAGTACTATCCTCTCGCACACACACCACCCTCCACCACCCTCCCTGTGGACATGGGGGCCTGTTGGGAGTTGTAGTTGTGACCTCTCTCACATACCCCACACACCACCACCCTCCCTGTGGACATGGGGGCCTGTTGGGAGTTGTATTACTATCCTCTCTCACACACCCCACACACCACCACCCTCCCTGTGGACATGGGGGCCTGTTGGGAGTTGTAGTACTATCCTCTCGCACACACACCACCCTCCACCACCCTCCCTGTGGACATGGGGGCCTGTTGGGAGTTGTAGTACTATCCTCTCGCACACACACCACCCTCCACCACCCTCCCTGTGGACATGGGGGCCTGTTGGGAGTTGTAGTACTATCCTCTCGGACACACACCACCCTCCACCACCCTCCCTGTGGACATGGGGGCCTGTTGGGAGTTGTAGTTGTGACCTCTCTCACACACCCCACACACCACCACCTTCCTTGTGGACATGGGGGCCTGTTGGGAGTTGTAGTACTATCCTCTCGCACATAACCCACACACCACCACCCTCCCTGTGGACATGGGGGCCTGTTGGGAGTTGTAGTACTATCCTCTCTCACACACCCCACACACCACCACCCTCCCTGTGGACATGGGGGCCTGTTGGGAGTTGTAGTACTATCCTCTCGCACACACACCACCCTCCACCACCCTCCCTGTGGACATGGGGGCCTGTTGGGAGTTGTAGTTGTGAGCTCTCTCACACACCCCACCCACCACCACCCTCCCTGTGGACATGGGGGCCTGATGGGAGTTGTAGTACTATCCTCTCTCACACACCCCACACACCACCACCTTCTCTGTGGACATGGGGGCCTGTTGGGAGTTGTAGTACTATCCTCTCGGACACACACCACCCTCCACCACCCTCCCTGTGGACATGGGGGCCTGTTGGGAGTTGTAGTTGTGACCTCTCTCACACACCCCACACACCACCACCCTCCTTGTGGACATGGGGGCCTGTTGGGAGTTGTAGTACTATCCTCTCGCACACAACCCACACACCACCACCCTCCCTGTGGACATGGGGGCCTGTTGGGAGTTGTAGTACTATCCTCTCTCACACACCCCACACACCACTACCTTCCTGTGGACATGGGGGCCTGTTGGGAGTTGTAGTACTATCCTCTCGCACACACACCACCCTCCCTGTGGACATGGGGGCCTGTTGGGAGTTGTAGTTGTGACCTCTCTCACACACCCCATACACCACCACCCTCCCTGTGGACATGGGGGCCTGTTGGGAGTTGTAGTACTATCCTCTCTCACACACCCCACACACCACCACCCTCACTGTGGACATGGGGGCCTGTTAGGAGTTGTAGTACTATCCTCTCGCACACACACCACCCTCCACCACCCTCCCTGTGGACAGGGGGGCCTGTTGGGAGTTGTAGTTGTGACCTCTCTCACACACCCCACACACCATCACCCTCCCTGTGGACATGGGGGCCTGTTGGGAGTTGTAGTACGGATCCTCTCGCACACACCCCACACACCACCACCCTCCCTGTGGACATGGGGGCCTGTTGGGAGTTGTAGTACTATCCTCTCTCACACACCCCACACACCACCACCCTCCATGTGGACATGGGGGCCTGTTGGGAGTTGTAGTACTATCCTCTCTTACACACCCCACACACCACCACCCTCCCTGTGGACATGGGGGCCTGTTGGGAGTTGTAGTATTATCCTCTCGCACACACAAGAGGTGTGGCGCCGCGGCCAGGGCGACTGACTCTGGAATCTGGGGACCACGGTTCGATCCCCGGCTCCGGCGGCAGGTTAGCCCAGCACCATGTGACTCTGGGCAATAGCTCGCTTAATCTTCCCGACGGCCCCCCAGCGCCTAGAGACCCTTACGGGTGATTGTGCGCTTTACAAATGTGGACTTTACACACCACCCTCCACCACCCTCCCTGTGGACATGGGGGCCTGTTGGGAGTTGTAGTTGTGACCTCTCTCACACACCCCACACACCACCACCCTCCCTGTGGACATGGGGGCCTGTTGGGAGTTGTAGTACTATCCTCTCTCACACACCCCACACACCACCACCGTCCCTGTGGACATAGGGGCCTGTTGGGAGTTGTAGTACTATCCTCTTGCACACACACCACCCTCCTCCACCCTCCCTGTGGACATGGGGGCCTGTTGGGAGTTGTAGTTGTGACCTCTCTCACACACCCCACACACCACCACCCTCCCTGTAGACATGGGGGCCTGTTGGGAGTTGTAGTACTATCCTCTCTCACACACCCCACACACCACCACCCTCCCTGTGGACATGGGGGCCTGTTGGGCGTTGTAGAACTATCCTCTCGCACACACACCACCCTCCACCACCCTCCCTGTGGACATGAGGGCCTGTTGGGAGATGTAGTACCATCCTCTCGCACACACACCACCCTCCACCACCCTCCCTGTGGACATGGGGGCCTGTTGGGAATTGTAGTACTATCCTCTCGGACACACACCACCCTCCACCACCCTCCCTGTGGACATGGGGGCCTGTTGGGAGTTGTAGTTGTGACCTCTCTCACACACCCCACACACCACCACCCTCCCTGTGGACATGGGGGCCTGTTGGGAGTTTAGTACTATCCTCTCTCACACACCCCACACACCACCACCCTCCCTGTGGACATGGGGGCCTGTTGGGAGTTGTAGTACTATCCTCTCCCACACACCCCACACATCACCACCCTCCCTGTGGACATGGGGGCCTGTTGGGAGTTGTAGTATTATCCTCTCGCACACACACCACCCTCCACCACCCTCCCTGTGGACATGGGGGCCTGTTGGGAGTTGTAGTTGTGACCTCTCTCACACACCCCACACACCACCACCCTCCCTGTGGACATGGGGGCCTGTTGGTAGTTGTAGTACTATCCTCTCGCACACACCCCACTCACCACCATCCTCCCTGTGGACATGGGGGCCTGTTGGGAGTTGTAGTACTATCCTCTCTCACACACCCCACACACCACCACCCTCCCTGTGGACATGGGGGCCTGTTGGGAGTTGTAGTATTATCCTCTCGCACACACACCACCCTCCACCACCCTCCCTGTGGACATGGGGGCCTGTTGGGAGTTGTAGTTGTGACCTCTCTCACATACCCCACACACCACCACCCTCCCTGTGGACATGGGGGCCTGTTGGGAGTTGTATTACTATCCTCTCTCACACACCCCACACACCACCACCCTCCCTGTGGACATGGGGGCCTGTTGGGAGTTGTAGTACTATCCTCTCGCACACACACCACCCTCCACCACCCTCCCTGTGGACATGGGGGCCTGTTGGGAGTTGTAGTACTATCCTCTCGCACACACACCACCCTCCACCACCCTCCCTGTGGACAGGGGGGCCTGTTGGGAGTTGTAGTTGTGACCTCTCTCACACACCCCACACACCATCACCCTCCCTGTGGACATGGGGGCCTGTTGGGAGTTGTAGTACGGATCCTCTCGCACACACCCCACACACCACCACCCTCCCTGTGGACATGGGGGCCTGTTGGGAGTTGTAGTACTATCCTCTCTCACACACCCCACACACCACCACCCTCCATGTGGACATGGGGGCCTGTTGGGAGTTGTAGTACTATCCTCTCTTACACACCCCACACACCACCACCCTCCCTGTGGACATGGGGGCCTGTTGGGAGTTGTAGTATTATCCTCTCGCACACACAAGAGGTGTGGCGCCGCGGCCAGGGCGACTGACTCTGGAATCTGGGGACCACGGTTCGATCCCCGGCTCCGGCGGCAGGTTAGCCCAGCACCATGTGACTCTGGGCAATAGCTCGCTTAATCTTCCCGACGGCCCCCCAGCGCCTAGAGACCCTTACGGGTGATTGTGCGCTTTACAAATGTGGACTTTACACACCACCCTCCACCACCCTCCCTGTGGACATGGGGGCCTGTTGGGAGTTGTAGTTGTGACCTCTCTCACACACCCCACACACCACCACCCTCCCTGTGGACATGGGGGCCTGTTGGGAGTTGTAGTACTATCCTCTCTCACACACCCCACACACCACCACCGTCCCTGTGGACATAGGGGCCTGTTGGGAGTTGTAGTACTATCCTCTTGCACACACACCACCCTCCTCCACCCTCCCTGTGGACATGGGGGCCTGTTGGGAGTTGTAGTTGTGACCTCTCTCACACACCCCACACACCACCACCCTCCCTGTAGACATGGGGGCCTGTTGGGAGTTGTAGTACTATCCTCTCTCACACACCCCACACACCACCACCCTCCCTGTGGACATGGGGGCCTGTTGGGCGTTGTAGAACTATCCTCTCGCACACACACCACCCTCCACCACCCTCCCTGTGGACATGAGGGCCTGTTGGGAGATGTAGTACCATCCTCTCGCACACACACCACCCTCCACCACCCTCCCTGTGGACATGGGGGCCTGTTGGGAATTGTAGTACTATCCTCTCGGACACACACCACCCTCCACCACCCTCCCTGTGGACATGGGGGCCTGTTGGGAGTTGTAGTTGTGACCTCTCTCACACACCCCACACACCACCACCCTCCCTGTGGACATGGGGGCCTGTTGGGAGTTTAGTACTATCCTCTCTCACACACCCCACACACCACCACCCTCCCTGTGGACATGGGGGCCTGTTGGGAGTTGTAGTACTATCCTCTCCCACACACCCCACACATCACCACCCTCCCTGTGGACATGGGGGCCTGTTGGGAGTTGTAGTATTATCCTCTCGCACACACACCACCCTCCACCACCCTCCCTGTGGACATGGGGGCCTGTTGGGAGTTGTAGTTGTGACCTCTCTCACACACCCCACACACCACCACCCTCCCTGTGGACATGGGGGCCTGTTGGTAGTTGTAGTACTATCCTCTCGCACACACCCCACTCACCACCATCCTCCCTGTGGACATGGGGGCCTGTTGGGAGTTGTAGTACTATCCTCTCTCACACACCCCACACACCACCACCCTCCCTGTGGACATGGGGGCCTGTTGGGAGTTGTAGTATTATCCTCTCGCACACACACCACCCTCCACCACCCTCCCTGTGGACATGGGGGCCTGTTGGGAGTTGTAGTTGTGACCTCTCTCACATACCCCACACACCACCACCCTCCCTGTGGACATGGGGGCCTGTTGGGAGTTGTATTACTATCCTCTCTCACACACCCCACACACCACCACCCTCCCTGTGGACATGGGGGCCTGTTGGGAGTTGTAGTACTATCCTCTCGCACACACACCACCCTCCACCACCCTCCCTGTGGACATGGGGGCCTGTTGGGAGTTGTAGTACTATCCTCTCGCACACACACCACCCTCCACCACCCTCCCTGTGGACATGGGGGCCTGTTGGAAGTTGTAGTACTATCCTCTCGGACACACACCACCCTCCACCACCCTCCCTGTGGACATGGGGGCCTGTTGGGAGTTGTAGTTGTGACCTCTCTCACACACCCCACACACCACCACCCTCCTTGTGGACATGGGGGCCTGTTGGGAGTTGTAGTACTATCCTCTCGCACATAACCCACACACCACCACCCTCCCTGTGGACATGGGGGCCTGTTGGGAGTTGTAGTACTATCCTCTCGCACACACACCACCCTCCACCACCCTCCCTGTGGACATGGGGGCCTGTTGGAAGTTGTAGTACTATCCTCTCGGACACACACCACCCTCCACCACCCTCCCTGTGGACATGGGGGCCTGTTGGGAGTTGTAGTTGTGACCTCTCTCACACACCCCACACACCACCACCCTCCCTTTGGACATGGGGGCCTGTTGGGAGTTGTAGTTGTGACCTCTCTCACACACCCCACACACCACCACCCTCCTTGTGGACATGGGGGCCTGTTGGGAGTTGTAGTACTATCCTCTCGCACATAACCCACACACCACCACCCTCCCTGTGGACATGGGGGCCTGTTGGGAGTTGTAGTACTATCCTCTCTCACACACCCCACACACCACCACCCTCCCTGTGGACATGGGGGCCTGTTGGGAGTTGTAGTACTATCCTCTCGCACACACACCACCCTCCACCACCCTCCCTGTGGACATGGGGGCCTGTTGGGAGTTGTAGTTGTGAGCTCTTTCACACACCCCACCCACCACCACCCTCCCTGTGGACATGGGGGCCTGATGGGAGTTGTAGTACTATCCTCTCTCACACACCCCACACACCACCACCTTCTCTGTGGACATGGGGGCCTGTTGGGAGTTGTAGTACTATCCTCTCGGACACACACCACCCTCCACCACCCTCCCTGTGGACATGGGGGCCTGTTGGGAGTTGTAGTTGTGACCTCTCTCACACACCCCACACACCACCACCCTCCTTGTGGACATGGGGGCCTGTTGGGAGTTGTAGTACTATCCTCTCGCACACAACCCACACACCACCACCCTCCATGTGGACATGGGGGCCTGTTGGGAGTTGTAGTTGTGACCTCTCTCACACACCCCACCCACCACCACCCTCCCTGTGGACATGGGGGCCTGTTGGGAGTTGTAGTACTATCCTCTCTCACACACCCCACACACCACCACCTTCCTGTGGACATGGGGGCCTGTTGGGAGTTGTAGTACTATCCTCTCGCACACACACCACCCTCCCTGTGGACATGGGGGCCTGTTGGGAGTTGTAGTTGTGACCTCTCTCACACACCCCACACACCACCACCCTCCCTGTGGACATGGGGGCCTGTTGGGAGTTGTAGTACTATCCTCTCTCACACACCCCACACACCACCACCCTCCCTGTGGACATGGGGGCCTGTTGGGAGTTGTAGTTGTGACCTCTCTCACACCCCCACCCACCACCACCCTCCCTGTGGACATGGGGGCCTGTTGGGAGTTGTAGTACTATCCTCTCGCACACACACCACCCTCCACCACCCTCCCTGTGGACATGGGGGCCTGTTGGGAGTTGTAGTTGTGACCTCTCTCACATACCCCACACACCACCACCCTCCCTGTGGACATGGGGGCCTGTTGGGAGTTGTATTACTATCCTCTCTCACACACCCCACACACCACCACCCTCCCTGTGGACATGGGGGCCTGTTGGGAGTTGTAGTACTATCCTCTCGCACACACACCACCCTCCACCACCCTCCCTGTGGACATGGGGGCCTGTTGGGAGTTGTAGTACTATCCTCTCGCACACACACCACCCTCCACCACCCTCCCTGTGGACATGGGGGCCTGTTGGGAGTTGTAGTACTATCCTCTCGGACACACACCACCCTCCACCACCCTCCCTGTGGACATGGGGGCCTGTTGGGAGTTGTAGTTGTGACCTCTCTCACACACCCCACACACCACCACCTTCCTTGTGGACATGGGGGCCTGTTGGGAGTTGTAGTACTATCCTCTCGCACATAACCCACACACCACCACCCTCCCTGTGGACATGGGGGCCTGTTGGGAGTTGTAGTACTATCCTCTCTCACACACCCCACACACCACCACCCTCCCTGTGGACATGGGGGCCTGTTGGGAGTTGTAGTACTATCCTCTCGCACACACACCACCCTCCACCACCCTCCCTGTGGACATGGGGGCCTGTTGGGAGTTGTAGTTGTGAGCTCTCTCACACACCCCACCCACCACCACCCTCCCTGTGGACATGGGGGCCTGATGGGAGTTGTAGTACTATCCTCTCTCACACACCCCACACACCACCACCTTCTCTGTGGACATGGGGGCCTGTTGGGAGTTGTAGTACTATCCTCTCGGACACACACCACCCTCCACCACCCTCCCTGTGGACATGGGGGCCTGTTGGGAGTTGTAGTTGTGACCTCTCTCACACACCCCACACACCACCACCCTCCTTGTGGACATGGGGGCCTGTTGGGAGTTGTAGTACTATCCTCTCGCACACAACCCACACACCACCACCCTCCCTGTGGACATGGGGGCCTGTTGGGAGTTGTAGTTGTGACCTCTCTCACACACCCCACCCACCACCACCCTCCCTGTGGACATGGGGGCCTGTTGGGAGTTGTAGTACTATCCTCTCTCACACACCCCACACACCACCACCTTCCTGTGGACATGGGGGCCTGTTGGGAGTTCTAGTACTATCCTCTCGCACACACACCACCCTCCCTGTGGACATGGGGGCCTGTTGGGAGTTGTAGTTGTGACCTCTCTCACACACCCCACACACCACCACCCTCCCTGTGGACATGGGGGCCTGTTGGGAGTTGTAGTACTATCCTCTCTCACACACCCCACACACCACCACCCTCACTGTGGACATGGGGGCCTGTTAGGAGTTGTAGTACTATCCTCTCGCACACACACCACCCTCCACCACCCTCCCTGTGGACAGGGGGGCCTGTTGGGAGTTGTAGTTGTGACCTCTCTCACACACCCCACACACCATCACCCTCCCTGTGGACATGGGGGCCTGTTGAGAGTTGTAGTACTATCCTCTCGCACACACCCCACACACCACCACCCTCCCTGTGGACATGGGGGCCTGTTGGGAGTTGTAGTACTATCCTCTCTCACACACCCCACACACCACCACCCTCCCTGTGGACATGGGGGCCTGTTGGGAGTTGTAGTACTAACCTCTCTTACACACCCCACACACCACCACCCTCCCTGTGGACATGGGGGCCTGTTGGGAGTTGTAGTATTATCCTCTCGCACACACACCACCCTCCACCACCCTCCCTGTGGACATGGGGGCCTGTTGGGAGTTGTAGTTGTGACCTCTCTCACACACCCCACACACCACCACCCTCCCTGTGGACATGGGGGCCTGTTGGTAGTTGTAGTACTATCCTCTCGCACACACCCCACTCACCACCACCCTCTCTGTGGACATGGGGGCCTGTTGGGAGTTGTAGTTGTGACCTCTCTCACACCCCCCACCCACCACCACCCTCCCTGTGGACATGGGGGCCTGTTGGGAGTTGTAGTACTATCCTCTCTCACACACCCCACACACCACCACCGTCGCTGTGGACATAGGGGCCTGTTGGGAGTTGTAGTACTATCCTCTCGCACACACACCACCCTCCACCACCCTCCCTGTGAACATGGGGGCCTGTTGGGAGTTGTAGTTGTGACCTCTCTCACACACCCCACACACCACCACCCTCCCTGTGGACATGGGGGCCTGTTGGGAGTTGTAGTACTATCCTCTCTCACACACCCCACACACCACCACCCTCCCTGTGGACATGGGGGCCTGTTGGGAGTTGTAGTACTATCCTCTCGCACACACACCACCCTCCACCACCCTCCCTGTGGACATGAGGGCCTGTTGGGAGATGTAGTACTATCCTCTCGCACACACACCACCCTCCACCACCCTCCCTGTGGACATGGGGGCCTGTTGGGAGTTGTAGTACTATCCTCTCGGACACACACCACCCTCCACCACCCTCCCTGTGGACATGGGGGCCTGTTGGGAGTTGTAGTTGTGACCTCTCTCACACACCCCACACACCACCACCCTCCTTGTGGACATGGGGGCCTGTTGGGAGTTGTAGTACTATCCTCTCGCACACAACCCACACACCACCACCCTCCCTGTGGACATGGGGGCCTGTTGGGAGTTGTAGTACTATCCTCTCTCACACCCCCCACCCACCACCACCCTCCCTGTGGACATGGGGGCCTGTAGGGAGTTGTAGTACTATCCTCTCGCACACAAACCACCCTCCACCACCCTCCCTTTGGACATGGGGGCCTGTTGGGAGTTGTAGTTGTGACCTCTCTCACACCCCCCACCCACCACCACCCTCCCTGTGGACATGGGGGCCTGGTGGGAGTGGTAGTACTATCCTCTCTCACACACCCCACACACCACCACCCTCCCTGTGGACATAGGGGCCTGTTGGGAGTTGTAGTACTATCCTCTCGCACACACACCACCCTCCACCTCCCTCCCTGTGGACATGGGGGCCTGTTGGGAGTTGTAGTTGTGACCTCTCTCACACACCCCACACACCACCACCCTCCCTGTGGACATGGGGGCCTGTTGGGAGTTGTAGTACTATCCTCTCTCACACACCCCACACACCACCACCCTCCCTGTGGACATGGGGGCCTGTTGGGAGTTGTAGTACTATCCTCTCGCACACACACCACCCTCCACCACCCTCCCTGTGGACATGTGGGCCTGTTGGGAGTTGTAGTACTATCCTCTCGCACACACACCACCCTCCACCACCCTCCCTGTTGACATGGGGGCCTGTTGGGAGTTGTAGTACTATCCTCTCTCACACACCCCACACACCACCACCCTCCCTGTGGACATGGGGGCCTGTTGGGAGTTGTAGTACTATCCTCTCTCACACACCCCACACGCCACCACCCTCCCTGTGGACATGAGGGCCTGTTGGGAGATGTAGTACTATCCTCTCGCACACACACCACCCTCCACCACCCTCCCTGTGGACATGGGGGCCTGTTGGGAGTTGTAGTTGTGACCTCTCTCACACACCCCACACACCACCACCCTCCTTGTGGACATGGGGGCCTGTTGGGAGTTGTAGTACTATCCTCTCGCACACAACCCACACACCACCACCCTCCCTGTGGACATGGGGGCCTGTTGGGAGTTGTAGTACTATCCTCTCTCACACCCCCCACCCACCACCACCCTCCCTGTGGACATGGGGGCCTGTAGGGAGTTGTAGTACTATCCTCTCGCACACACACCACCCTCCACCACCCTCCCTGTGGACATGGGGGCCTGTTGGGAGTTGTAGTTGTGAGCTCTCTCACACCCCCCACCCACCACCACCCTCCCTGTGGACATGGGGGCCTGTTGGGAGTTGTAGTACTATCCTCTCTCACACACCCCACACACCACCACCCTCCCTGTGGACATAGGGGCCTGTTGGGAGTTGTAGTACTATCCTCTCGCACACACACCACCCTCCACCTCCCTCCCTGTGGACATGGGGGCCTGTTGGGAGTTGTAGTTGTGACCTCTCTCACACACCCCACACACCACCACCCTCCCTGTGGACATGGGGGCCTGTTGGGAGTTGTAGTACTATCCTCTCTCACACACCCCACACACCACCACCCTCCCTGTGGACATGGGGGGCTGTTGGGAGTTGTAGTACTATCCTCTCGCACACACACCACCCTCCACCACCCTCCCTGTGGACATGTGGGCCTGTTGGGAGTTGTAGTACTATCCTCTCGCACACACACCACCCTCCACCACCCTCCCTGTTGACATGGGGGCCTGTTGGGAGTTGTAGTACTATCCTCTCTCACACACCCCACACACCACCACCCTCCCTGTGGACATGGGGCCTGTTGGGAGTTGTAGTATTATCCTCTCACACACACACCACCCTCCACCACCCTCCCTGTGGACATGGGGGCCAGTTGGGAGTTGTAGTTGTGACCTCTCTCACACACCCCACACACCACCACCCTCCCTGTGGACATGGGGGCCTGTTGGTAGTTGTAGTACTATCCTCTCGCACACACCCCACACACCACCACCCTCCCTGTGGACATGGGGGCCTGTTGGGAGTTGTAGTTGTGACCTCTCTCACACACCCCACCCACCACCACCCTCCCTGTGGACATGGGGGCCTGTTGGGAGTTGTAGTACTATCCTCTCGCACACACCCCACACACCACCACCCTCCCTGCGGACATGGGGGCCTGTTGGGAGTTGTAGTACTATCCTATCTCACACACCCCACACACCACCACCCTTCCTGTTGACATGGGGGCCTTTTGGGAGTTGTAGTACTATCCTCTCTCACACACCCCACACACCACCACCCTCCCTGTGGACATGGGGCCTGTTGGGAGTTGTAGTATTATCCTCTCACACACACACCACCCTCCACCACCCTCCCTGTGGACATGGGGGCCAGTTGGGAGTTGTAGTTGTGACCTCTCTCACACACCCCACACACCACCACCCTCCCTGTGGACATGGGGGCCTGTTGGTAGTTGTAGTACTATCCTCTCGCACACACCCCACACACCACCACCCTCCCTGTGGACATGGGGGCCTGTTGGGAGTTGTAGTTGTGACCTCTCTCACACACCCCACCCACCACCACCCTCCCTGTGGACATGGGGGCCTGTTGGGAGTTGTAGTACTATCCTCTCTGACACACCTCACACACCACCACCCTCCCTGTGGACATGGGGGCCTGTTGGGAGTTGTAGTACTATCCTCTCGTACACACACCACCCTCCATCACCCTCCCTGTGGACATGGGGGCCTGTTGGGAGTTGTAGTTGTGACCTCACTCACACACCCCACACACCACCTGCCTCCCTGTGGACATGGGGGCCTGTTGGGAGTTGTAGTACTATCCTCTTGCACACACCCCACACATCACCACCCTCCCTGTGGACATGGGGGCCTGTTGAGAGTTGTAGTACTATCCTCTCTCACACACACCACCTTCCACCACCCTCCCTGTGGACATGGGGGCCTGTTGGGAGTTGTAGTACTATCCTCTCTTACACACCCCACACACCACCACCCTCCCTGTGGACATGGGGGCCTGTTGGGAGTTGTAGTATTATCCTCTCGCACACACACCACCCTCCACCACCCTCCCTGTGGACATGGCGGCCTGTTGGGAGTTGTAGTTGTGACCTCTCTCACACACCCCACACACCACCACCCTCCCTGTGGACATGGGGGCCTGTTGGTAGTTGTAGTACTATCCTCTCGCACACACCCCACTCACCACCACCCTCCCTGTGGACATGGGGGCCTGTTGGGAGTTGTAGTTGTGACCTCTCTCACACCCCCACCCACCACCACCCTCCCTGTGGACATGGCGGCCTGTTGGGAGTGGTGTTACTATCCTCTCTCACACACCCCACACACCACCACCCTCCCTGTGGACATGGGGGCCTGTTGGGAGTTGTAGTACTATCCTCTCTCACACACCCCACACACCACCACCCTCCCTGTGGACATGGGGGCCTGTTGGGAGTTGTAGTTGTGACCTCTCTCACCCCCCCCCCACCCACCACCACCCTCCCTGTGGACATGGGGGCCTGTTGGGAGTTGTAGTACTATCCTCTCGCACACACACCACCCTCCACCACCCTCCCTGTGGACATGGGGGCCTGTTGGGAGTTGTAGTTGTGACCTCTCTCACATACCCCACACACCACCACCCTCCCTGTGGACATGGGGGCCTGTTGGGAGTTGTAGTACTATCCTCTCGCACACACACCACCCTCCACCACCCTCCCTGTGGACATGGGGGCCTGTTGGGAGTTGTAGTTGTGAGCTCTCTCACACACCCCACCCACCACCACCCTCCCTGTGGACATGGGGGCCTGATGGGAGTTGTAGTACTATCCTCTCTCACACACCCCACACACCACCACCTTCTCTGTGGACATGGGGGCCTGTTGGGAGTTGTAGTACTATCCTCTCGGACACACACCACCCTCCACCACCCTCCCTGTGGACATGGGGGCCTGTTGGGAGTTGTAGTTGTGACCTCTCTCACACACCCCACACACCACCACCCTCCTTGTGGACATGGGGGCCTGTTGGGAGTTGTAGTACTATCCTCTCGCACACAACCCACACACCACCAGCCTCCATGTGGACATGGGGGCCTGTTGGGAGTTGTAGTTGTGACCTCTCTCACACACCCCACCCACCACCACCCTCCCTGTGGACATGGGGGCCTGTTGGGAGTTGTAGTACTATCCTCTCTCACACACCCCACACACCACCACCTTCCTGTGGACATGGGGGCCTGTTGGGAGTTGTAGTACTATCCTCTCGCACACACACCACCCTCCCTGTGGACATGGGGGCCTGTTGGGAGTTGTAGTTGTGACCTCTCTCACACACCCCACACACCACCACCCTCCCTGTGGACATGGGGGCCTGTTGGGAGTTGTAGTACTATCCTCTCTCACACACCCCACACACCACCACCCTCCCTGTGGACATGGGGGCCTGTTGGGAGTTGTAGTTGTGACCTCTCTCACACCCCCACCCACCACCACCCTCCCTGTGGACATGGGGGCCTGTTGGGAGTTGTAGTACTATCCTCTCGCACACACACCACCCTCCACCACCCTCCCTGTGGACATGGGGGCCTGTTGGGAGTTGTAGTTGTGACCTCTCTCACATACCCCACACACCACCACCCTCCCTGTGGACATGGGGGCCTGTTGGGAGTTGTATTACTATCCTCTCTCACACACCCCACACACCACCACCCTCCCTGTGGACATGGGGGCCTGTTGGGAGTTGTAGTACTATCCTCTCGCACACACACCACCCTCCACCACCCTCCCTGTGGACATGGGGGCCTGTTGGGAGTTGTAGTACTATCCTCTCGCACACACACCACCCTCCACCACCCTCCCTGTGGACATGGGGGCCTGTTGGGAGTTGTAGTACTATCCTCTCGGACACACACCACCCTCCACCACCCTCCCTGTGGACATGGGGGCCTGTTGGGAGTTGTAGTTGTGACCTCTCTCACACACCCCACACACCACCACCTTCCTTGTGGACATGGGGGCCTGTTGGGAGTTGTAGTACTATCCTCTCGCACATAACCCACACACCACCACCCTCCCTGTGGACATGGGGGCCTGTTGGGAGTTGTAGTACTATCCTCTCTCACACACCCCACACACCACCACCCTCCCTGTGGACATGGGGGCCTGTTGGGAGTTGTAGTACTATCCTCTCGCACACACACCACCCTCCACCACCCTCCCTGTGGACATGGGGGCCTGTTGGGAGTTGTAGTTGTGAGCTCTCTCACACACCCCACCCACCACCACCCTCCCTGTGGACATGGGGGCCTGATGGGAGTTGTAGTACTATCCTCTCTCACACACCCCACACACCACCACCTTCTCTGTGGACATGGGGGCCTGTTGGGAGTTGTAGTACTATCCTCTCGGACACACACCACCCTCCACCACCCTCCCTGTGGACATGGGGGCCTGTTGGGAGTTGTAGTTGTGACCTCTCTCACACACCCCACACACCACCACCCTCCTTGTGGACATGGGGGCCTGTTGGGAGTTGTAGTACTATCCTCTCGCACACAACCCACACACCACCACCCTCCCTGTGGACATGGGGGCCTGTTGGGAGTTGTAGTTGTGACCTCTCTCACACACCCCACCCACCACCACCCTCCCTGTGGACATGGGGGCCTGTTGGGAGTTGTAGTACTATCCTCTCTCACACACCCCACACACCACCACCTTCCTGTGGACATGGGGGCCTGTTGGGAGTTCTAGTACTATCCTCTCGCACACACACCACCCTCCCTGTGGACATGGGGGCCTGTTGGGAGTTGTAGTTGTGACCTCTCTCACACACCCCACACACCACCACCCTCCCTGTGGACATGGGGGCCTGTTGGGAGTTGTAGTACTATCCTCTCTCACACACCCCACACACCACCACCCTCACTGTGGACATGGGGGCCTGTTAGGAGTTGTAGTACTATCCTCTCGCACACACACCACCCTCCACCACCCTCCCTGTGGACAGGGGGGCCTGTTGGGAGTTGTAGTTGTGACCTCTCTCACACACCCCACACACCATCACCCTCCCTGTGGACATGGGGGCCTGTTGAGAGTTGTAGTACTATCCTCTCGCACACACCCCACACACCACCACCCTCCCTGTGGACATGGGGGCCTGTTGGGAGTTGTAGTACTATCCTCTCTCACACACCCCACACACCACCACCCTCCCTGTGGACATGGGGGCCTGTTGGGAGTTGTAGTACTAACCTCTCTTACACACCCCACACACCACCACCCTCCCTGTGGACATGGGGGCCTGTTGGGAGTTGTAGTATTATCCTCTCGCACACACACCACCCTCCACCACCCTCCCTGTGGACATGGGGGCCTGTTGGGAGTTGTAGTTGTGACCTCTCTCACACACCCCACACACCACCACCCTCCCTGTGGACATGGGGGCCTGTTGGTAGTTGTAGTACTATCCTCTCGCACACACCCCACTCACCACCACCCTCTCTGTGGACATGGGGGCCTGTTGGGAGTTGTAGTTGTGACCTCTCTCACACCCCCCACCCACCACCACCCTCCCTGTGGACATGGGGGCCTGTTGGGAGTTGTAGTACTATCCTCTCTCACACACCCCACACACCACCACCGTCGCTGTGGACATAGGGGCCTGTTGGGAGTTGTAGTACTATCCTCTCGCACACACACCACCCTCCACCACCCTCCCTGTGAACATGGGGGCCTGTTGGGAGTTGTAGTTGTGACCTCTCTCACACACCCCACACACCACCACCCTCCCTGTGGACATGGGGGCCTGTTGGGAGTTGTAGTACTATCCTCTCTCACACACCCCACACACCACCACCCTCCCTGTGGACATGGGGGCCTGTTGGGAGTTGTAGTACTATCCTCTCGCACACACACCACCCTCCACCACCCTCCCTGTGGACATGAGGGCCTGTTGGGAGATGTAGTACTATCCTCTCGCACACACACCACCCTCCACCACCCTCCCTGTGGACATGGGGGCCTGTTGGGAGTTGTAGTACTATCCTCTCGGACACACACCACCCTCCACCACCCTCCCTGTGGACATGGGGGCCTGTTGGGAGTTGTAGTTGTGACCTCTCTCACACACCCCACACACCACCACCCTCCTTGTGGACATGGGGGCCTGTTGGGAGTTGTAGTACTATCCTCTCGCACACAACCCACACACCACCACCCTCCCTGTGGACATGGGGGCCTGTTGGGAGTTGTAGTACTATCCTCTCTCACACCCCCCACCCACCACCACCCTCCCTGTGGACATGGGGGCCTGTAGGGAGTTGTAGTACTATCCTCTCGCACACAAACCACCCTCCACCACCCTCCCTTTGGACATGGGGGCCTGTTGGGAGTTGTAGTTGTGACCTCTCTCACACCCCCCACCCACCACCACCCTCCCTGTGGACATGGGGGCCTGGTGGGAGTGGTAGTACTATCCTCTCTCACACACCCCACACACCACCACCCTCCCTGTGGACATAGGGGCCTGTTGGGAGTTGTAGTACTATCCTCTCGCACACACACCACCCTCCACCTCCCTCCCTGTGGACATGGGGGCCTGTTGGGAGTTGTAGTTGTGACCTCTCTCACACACCCCACACACCACCACCCTCCCTGTGGACATGGGGGCCTGTTGGGAGTTGTAGTACTATCCTCTCTCACACACCCCACACACCACCACCCTCCCTGTGGACATGGGGGCCTGTTGGGAGTTGTAGTACTATCCTCTCGCACACACACCACCCTCCACCACCCTCCCTGTGGACATGTGGGCCTGTTGGGAGTTGTAGTACTATCCTCTCGCACACACACCACCCTCCACCACCCTCCCTGTTGACATGGGGGCCTGTTGGGAGTTGTAGTACTATCCTCTCTCACACACCCCACACACCACCACCCTCCCTGTGGACATGGGGGCCTGTTGGGAGTTGTAGTACTATCCTCTCTCACACACCCCACACGCCACCACCCTCCCTGTGGACATGAGGGCCTGTTGGGAGATGTAGTACTATCCTCTCGCACACACACCACCCTCCACCACCCTCCCTGTGGACATGGGGGCCTGTTGGGAGTTGTAGTTGTGACCTCTCTCACACACCCCACACACCACCACCCTCCTTGTGGACATGGGGGCCTGTTGGGAGTTGTAGTACTATCCTCTCGCACACAACCCACACACCACCACCCTCCCTGTGGACATGGGGGCCTGTTGGGAGTTGTAGTACTATCCTCTCTCACACCCCCCACCCACCACCACCCTCCCTGTGGACATGGGGGCCTGTAGGGAGTTGTAGTACTATCCTCTCGCACACACACCACCCTCCACCACCCTCCCTGTGGACATGGGGGCCTGTTGGGAGTTGTAGTTGTGAGCTCTCTCACACCCCCCACCCACCACCACCCTCCCTGTGGACATGGGGGCCTGTTGGGAGTTGTAGTACTATCCTCTCTCACACACCCCACACACCACCACCCTCCCTGTGGACATAGGGGCCTGTTGGGAGTTGTAGTACTATCCTCTCGCACACACACCACCCTCCACCTCCCTCCCTGTGGACATGGGGGCCTGTTGGGAGTTGTAGTTGTGACCTCTCTCACACACCCCACACACCACCACCCTCCCTGTGGACATGGGGGCCTGTTGGGAGTTGTAGTACTATCCTCTCTCACACACCCCACACACCACCACCCTCCCTGTGGACATGGGGGGCTGTTGGGAGTTGTAGTACTATCCTCTCGCACACACACCACCCTCCACCACCCTCCCTGTGGACATGTGGGCCTGTTGGGAGTTGTAGTACTATCCTCTCGCACACACACCACCCTCCACCACCCTCCCTGTTGACATGGGGGCCTGTTGGGAGTTGTAGTACTATCCTCTCTCACACACCCCACACACCACCACCCTCCCTGTGGACATGGGGCCTGTTGGGAGTTGTAGTATTATCCTCTCACACACACACCACCCTCCACCACCCTCCCTGTGGACATGGGGGCCAGTTGGGAGTTGTAGTTGTGACCTCTCTCACACACCCCACACACCACCACCCTCCCTGTGGACATGGGGGCCTGTTGGTAGTTGTAGTACTATCCTCTCGCACACACCCCACACACCACCACCCTCCCTGTGGACATGGGGGCCTGTTGGGAGTTGTAGTTGTGACCTCTCTCACACACCCCACCCACCACCACCCTCCCTGTGGACATGGGGGCCTGTTGGGAGTTGTAGTACTATCCTCTCGCACACACCCCACACACCACCACCCTCCCTGCGGACATGGGGGCCTGTTGGGAGTTGTAGTACTATCCTATCTCACACACCCCACACACCACCACCCTTCCTGTTGACATGGGGGCCTTTTGGGAGTTGTAGTACTATCCTCTCTCACACACCCCACACACCACCACCCTCCCTGTGGACATGGGGCCTGTTGGGAGTTGTAGTATTATCCTCTCACACACACACCACCCTCCACCACCCTCCCTGTGGACATGGGGGCCAGTTGGGAGTTGTAGTTGTGACCTCTCTCACACACCCCACACACCACCACCCTCCCTGTGGACATGGGGGCCTGTTGGTAGTTGTAGTACTATCCTCTCGCACACACCCCACACACCACCACCCTCCCTGTGGACATGGGGGCCTGTTGGGAGTTGTAGTTGTGACCTCTCTCACACACCCCACCCACCACCACCCTCCCTGTGGACATGGGGGCCTGTTGGGAGTTGTAGTACTATCCTCTCTGACACACCTCACACACCACCACCCTCCCTGTGGACATGGGGGCCTTTTGGGAGTTGTAGTACTATCCTCTCGTACACACACCACCCTCCATCACCCTCCCTGTGGACATGGGGGCCTGTTGGGAGTTGTAGTTGTGACCTCACTCACACACCCCACACACCACCTGCCTCCCTGTGGACATGGGGGCCTGTTGGGAGTTGTAGTACTATCCTCTTGCACACACCCCACACATCACCACCCTCCCTGTGGACATGGGGGCCTGTTGAGAGTTGTAGTACTATCCTCTCTCACACACACCACCTTCCACCACCCTCCCTGTGGACATGGGGGCCTGTTGGGAGTTGTAGTACTATCCTCTCTTACACACCCCACACACCACCACCCTCCCTGTGGACATGGGGGCCTGTTGGGAGTTGTAGTATTATCCTCTCGCACACACACCACCCTCCACCACCCTCCCTGTGGACATGGCGGCCTGTTGGGAGTTGTAGTTGTGACCTCTCTCACACACCCCACACACCACCACCCTCCCTGTGGACATGGGGGCCTGTTGGTAGTTGTAGTACTATCCTCTCGCACACACCCCACTCACCACCACCCTCCCTGTGGACATGGGGGCCTGTTGGGAGTTGTAGTTGTGACCTCTCTCACACCCCCACCCACCACCACCCTCCCTGTGGACATGGCGGCCTGTTGGGAGTGGTGTTACTATCCTCTCTCACACACCCCACACACCACCACCCTCCCTGTGGACATGGGGGCCTGTTGGGAGTTGTAGTACTATCCTCTCTCACACACCCCACACACCACCACCCTCCCTGTGGACATGGGGGCCTGTTGGGAGTTGTAGTTGTGACCTCTCTCACCCCCCCCCCACCCACCACCACCCTCCCTGTGGACATGGGGGCCTGTTGGGAGTTGTAGTACTATCCTCTCGCACACACACCACCCTCCACCACCCTCCCTGTGGACATGGGGGCCTGTTGGGAGTTGTAGTTGTGACCTCTCTCACATACCCCACACACCACCACCCTCCCTGTGGACATGGGGGCCTGTTGGGAGTTGTATTACTATCCTCTCTCACACACCCCACACACCACCACCCTCCCTGTGGACATGGGGGCCTGTTGGGAGTTGTAGTACTATCCTCTCGCACACACACCACCCTCCACCACCCTCCCTGTGGACATGGGGGCCTGTTGGGAGTTGTAGTACTATCCTCTCGCACACACACCACCCTCCACCACCCTCCCTGTGGACATGGGGGCCTGTTGGGAGTTGTAGTACTATCCTCTCGGACACACACCACCCTCCACCACCCTCCCTGTGGACATGGGGGCCTGTTGGGAGTTGTAGTTGTGACCTCTCTCACACACCCCACACACCACCACCCTCCTTGTGGACATGGGGGCCTGTTGGGAGTTGTAGTACTATCCTCTCGCACATAACCCACACACCACTACCCTCCCTGTGGACATGGGGGCCTGTTGGGAGTTGTAGTACTATCCTCTCTCACACACCCCACACACCACCACCCTCCCTGTGGACATGGGGGCCTGTTGGGAGTTGTAGTACTATCCTCTCGCACACACACCACCCTCCACCACCCTCCCTGTGGACATGGGGGCCTGTTGGGAGTTGTAGTTGTGAGCTCTCTCACACACCCCACCCACCACCACCCTCCCTGTGGACATGGGGGCCTGATGGGAGTTGTAGTACTATCTTCTCTCACACACCCCACACACCACCACCTTCTCTGTGGACATGGGGGCCTGTTGGGAGTTGTAGTACTATCCTCTCGGACACACACCACCCTCCACCACCCTCCCTGTGGACATGGGGGCCTGTTGGGAGTTGTAGTTGTGACCTCTCTCACACACCCCACACACCACCACCCTCCTTGTGGACATGGGGGCCTGTTGGGAGTTGTAGTACTATCCTCTCGCACACAACCCACACACCACCACCCTCCCTGTGGACATGGGGGCCTGTTGGGAGTTGTAGTTGTGACCTCTCTCACACACCCCACCCACCACCACCCTCCCTGTGGACATGGGGGCCTGTTGGGAGTTGTAGTACTATCCTCTCTCACACACCCCACACACCACCACCTTCCTGTGGACATGGGGGCCTGTTGGGAGTTGTAGTACTATCCTCTCGCACACACACCACCCTCCCTGTGGACATGGGGGCCTGTTGGGAGTTGTAGTTGTGACCTCTCTCACACACCCCACACACCACCACCCTCCCTGTGGACATGGGGGCCTGTTGGGAGTTGTAGTACTATCCTCTCTCACACACCCCACACACCACCACCCTCACTGTGGACATGGGGGCCTGTTAGGAGTTGTAGTACTATCCTCTCGCACACACACCACCCTCCACCACCCTCCCTGTGGACAGGGGGGCCTGTTGGGAGTTGTAGTTGTGACCTCTCTCACACACCCCACACACCATCACCCTCCCTGTGGACATGGGGGCCTGTTGGGAGTTGTAGTACTATCCTCTCGCACACACCCCACACACCACCACCCTCCCTGTGGACATGGGGGCCTGTTGGGAGTTGTAGTACTATCCTCTCTCACACACCCCACACACCACCACCCTCCCTGTGGACATGGGGGCCTGTTGGGAGTTGTAGTACTAACCTCTCTTACACACCCCACACACCACCACCCTCCCTGTGGACATGGGGGCCTGTTGGGAGTTGTAGTATTATCCTCTCGCACACACACCACCCTCCACCACCCTCCCTGTGGACATGGGGGCCTGTTGGGAGTTGTAGTTGTGACCTCTCTCACACACCCCACACACCACCACCCTCCCTGTGGACATGGGGGCCTGTTGGTAGTTGTAGTACTATCCTCTCGCACACACCCCACTCACCACCACCCTCTCTGTGGACATGGGGGCCTGTTGGGAGTTGTAGTTGTGACCTCTCTCACACCCCCCACCCACCACCACCCTCCCTGTGAACATGGGGGCCTGTTGGGAGTTGTAGTACTCTCCTCTCTGACACACCCCACACACCACCACCGTCCCTGTGGACATAGGGGCCTGTTGGGAGTTGTAGTACTATCCTCTCGCACACACACCACCCTCCACCATCCTCCCTGTGAACATGGGGGCCTGTTGGGAGTTGTAGTTGTGACCTCTCTCACACACCCCACACACCACCACCCTCCCTGTGGACATGGGGGCCTATTGGGAGTTGTAGTACTATCCTCTCTCACACACCCCACACACCACCACCCTCCCTGTGGACATGGGGGCCTGTTGGGAGTTGTAGTACTATCCTCTCGCACACACACCACCCTCCACCACCCTCCCTGTGGACATGAGGGCCTGTTGGGAGATGTAGTACTATCCTCTCGCACACACACCACCCTCCACCACCCTCCCTGTGGACATGGGGGCCTGTTGGGAGTTGTAGTACTATCCTCTCGGACACACACCACCCTCCACCACCCTCCCTGTGGACATGGGGGCCTGTTGGGAGTTGTAGTTGTGACCTCTCTCACACACCCCACATACCACCACCCTCCTTGTGGACATGGGGGCCTGTTGGGAGTTGTAGTACTATCCTCTCGCACACAACCCACACACCACCACCCTCCCTGTGGACATGGGGGCCTGTTGGGAGTTGTAGTACTATCCTCTCTCACACCCCCCACCCACCACCACCCTCCCTGTGGACATGGGGGCCTGTAGGGAGTTGTAGTACTATCCTCTCGCACACACACCACCCTCCACCACCCTCCCTGTGGACATGGGGGCCTGTTGGGAGTTGTAGTTGTGACCTCTCTCACACCCCCCACCCACCACCACCCTCCCTGTGGACATGGGGGCCTGTTGGGAGTGGTAGTACTATCCTCTCTCACACACCCCACACACCACCACCCTCCCTGTGGACATAGGGGCCTGTTGGGAGTTGTAGTACTTTCCTCTCGCACACACACCACCCTCCACCTCCCTCCCTGTGGACATGGGGGCCTGTTGGGAGTTGTAGTTGTGACCTCTCTCACACACCCCACACACCACCACCCTCCCTGTGGACATGGGGGCCTGTTGGGAGTTGTAGTACTATCCTCTCTCACACACCCCACACACCACCACCCTCCCTGTGGACATGGGGGCCTGTTGGGAGTTGTAGTACTATCCTCTCGCACACACACCACCCTCCACCACCCTCCCTGTGGACATGTGGGCCTGTTGGGAGTTGTAGTACTATCCTCTCGCACACACACCACCCTCCACCACCCTCCCTGTTGACATGGGGGCCTGTTGGGAGTTGTAGTACTATCCTCTCTCACACACCCCACACACCACCACCCTCCCTGTGGACATGGGGGCCTGTTGGGAGTTGTAGTACTATCCTCTCTCACACACCCCACACACCACCACCCTCCCTGTGGACATGAGGGCCTGTTGGGAGATGTAGTACTATCCTCTCGCACACACACCACCCTCCACCACCCTCCCTGTGGACATGGGGGCCTGTTGGGAGTTGTAGTACTATCCTCTCGGACACACACCACCCTCCACCACCCTCCCTGTGGACATGGGGGCCTGTTGGGAGTTGTAGTTGTGACCTCTCTCACACACCCCACACACCACCACCCTCCTTGTGGACATGGGGGCCTGTTGGGAGTTGTAGTACTATCCTCTCGCACACAACCCACACACCACCACCCTCCCTGTGGACATGGGGGCCTGTTGGGAGTTGTAGTACTATCCTCTCTCACACCCCCCACCCACCACCACCCTCCCTGTGGACATGGGGGCCTGTAGGGAGTTGTAGCACTATCCTCTCGCACACACACCACCCTCCACCACCCTCCCTGTGGACATGGGGGCCTGTTGGGAGTTGTCGTTGTGACCTCTCTCACACCCCCCACCCACCACCACCCTCCCTGTGGACATGGGGGCCTGTTGGGAGTTGTAGTACTATCCTCTCTCACACACCCCACACACCACCACCCTCCCTGTGGACATAGGGGCCTGTTGGGAGTTGTAGTACTATCCTCTCGCACACACACCACCCTCCACCTCCCTCCCTGTGGACATGGGGGCCTGTTGGGAGTTGTAGTTGTGACCTCTCTCACACACCCCACACACCACCACCCTCCCTGTGGACATGGGGGCCTGTGGGAGTTGTAGTACTATCCTCTCTCACACACCCCACACACCACCACCCTCCCTGTGGACATGGGGGCCTGTTGGGAGTTGTAGTACTATCCTCTCGCACACACACCACTCTCCACCACCCTCCCTGTGGACATGTGGGCCTGTTGGGAGTTGTAGTACTATCCTCTCGCACACACACCACCCTCCACCACCCTCCCTGTTGACATGGGGGCCTGTTGGGAGTTGTAGTACTATCCTCTCTCACACACCCCACACACCACCACCCTCCCTGTGGACATGGGGCCTGTTGGGAGTTGTAGTATTATCCTCTCACACACACACCACCCTCCACCACCCTCCCTGTGGACATGGGGGCCAGTTGGGAGTTGTAGTTGTGACCTCTCTCACACACCCCACACACCACCACCCTCCCTGTGGACATGGGGGCCTGTTGGTAGTTGTAGTACTATCCTCTCGCACACACCCCACACACCACCACCCTCCCTGTGGACATGGGGGCCTGTTGGGAGTTGTAGTTGTGACCTCTCTCACACACCCCACCCACCACCACCCTCCCTGTGGACATGGGGGCCTGTTGGGAGTTGTAGTACTATCCTCTCGCACACACCCCACACACCACCACCCTCCCTGCGGACATGGGGGCCTGTTGGGAGTTGTAGTACTATCCTATCTCACACACCCCACACACCACCACCCTTCCTGTTGACATGGGGGCCTTTTGGGAGTTGTAGTACTATCCTCTCTCACACACCCCACACACCACTACCCTCCCTGTGGACATGGGGCCTGTTGGGAGTTGTAGTATTATCCTCTCACACACACACCACCCTCCACCACCCTCCCTGTGGACATGGGGGCCAGTTGGGAGTTGTAGTTGTGACCTCTCTCACACACCCCACACACCACCACCCTCCCTGTGGACATGGGGGCCTGTTGGGAGTTGTAGTACTATCCTCTCGCACACACCCCACACACCACCACCCTCCCTGTGGACATGGGGGCCTGTTGGGAGTTGTAGTTGTGACCTCTCTCACACACCCCACCCACCACCACCCTCCCTGTGGACATGGGGGCCTGTTGGGAGTTGTAGTACTATCCTCTCTGACACACCTCACACACCACCACCCTCCCTGTGGACATGGGGGCCTGTTGGGAGTTGTAGTACTATCCTCTCGTACACACACCACCCTCCATCACCCTCCCTGTGGACATGGGGGCCTGTTGGGAGTTGTAGTTGTGACCTCACTCACACACCCCACACACCACCAGCCTCCCTGTGGACATGGGGGCCTGTTGGGAGTTGTAGTACTATCCTCTTGCACACACCCCACACATCACCACCCTCCCTGTGGACATGGGGGCCTGTTGGGAGTTGTAGTACTATCCTCTCTCACACACACCACCTTCCACCACCCTCCCTGTGGACATGGGGGCCTGTTGGGAGTTGTAGTACTATCCTCTCTTACACACCCCACACACCACCACCCTCCCTGTGGACATGGGGGCCCGTTGGGAGTTGTAGTATTATCCTCTCGCACACACACCACCCTCCACCACCCTCCCTGTGGACATGGTGGCCTGTTTTGAGTTGTAGTTGTGACCTCTCTCACACACCCCACACACCACCACCCTCCCTGTGGACATGGGGGCCTGTTGGTAGTTGTAGTACTATCCTCTCGCACACACCCCACTCACCACCACCCTCCCTGTGGACATGGGGGCCTGTTGGGAGTTGTAGTTGTGACCTCTCTCACACCCCCACCCACCACCACCCTCCCTGTGGACATGGCGGCCTGTTGGGAGTGGTGTTACTATCCTCTCTCACACACCCCACACACCACCACCCTCCCTGTGGACATAGGGGCCTGTTGGGAGTTGTAGTACTATCCTCTCGCACACACACCACCCTCCACCACCCTCCCTGTGGACATGGGGGCCTGTTGGGAGTTGTAGTTGTGACCTCTCTAACACACCCCACACACCACCACCCTCCCTGTGGACATGGGGGCCTGTTGGGAGTTATAGTACAATCCTCTCTCACACACCCCACACACCACCACCCTCCCTGTGGACATGGGGGCCTGTTGGGAGTTGTAGTACTATCCTCTCGCACACACACCACCCTCCACCACCCTCCCTGTGGACATGTGGGCATGTTGGGAGTTGTAGTACTATCCTCTCGCACACACACCACCCTCCCTGTGGACATGGGGGCCTGTTGGGAGTTGTAGTACTATCCTCTCGGACACACACCACCATCCACCACCCTCCCTGTGGACATGGGGGCCTGTTGGGAGTTGTAGTTGTGACCTCTCTCACACACCCCACACACCACCACCCTCCTTGTGGACATGGGGGCCTGTTGGGAGTTGTAGTACTATCCTCTCGCACACAACCCACACACCAACACCCTCTCTGTGGACATGGGGGCCTGTTGGGAGTTGTAGTACTATCCTCTCTCACACACCCCCACACACCACCACCCTCCCTGTGGACATGGGGGCCTGTAGGGAGTTGTAGTACTATTCTCTCGCACACACACCACCCTCCACCACCCTCCCTGTGGACATGGGGGCCTGTTGGGAGTTGTAGTTGTGACCTCTCTCACACACCCCACACATCACCACCCTCCCTGTGGACATGGGGGCCTGTTGGAGGTTGTAGTACTATCCTCTCGCACATACCCCACACACCACCACCCTCCCTGTGGACATGGGGGCCTGTTGGGAGTTGTAGTACTATCCTATCTCACACACCCCACACACCACCACCCTCCCTGTTGACATGGGGGCCTGTTGGGAGTTGTAGTACTATCCTCTCTCACACACCCCACACACCACCACCCTCCCTGTGGACATGGGGCCTGTTGGGAGTTGTAGTATTATCCTCTCACACACACACCACCCTCCACCACCCTCCCTGTGGACATGGGGGCCAGTTGGGAGTTGTAGTTGTGACCTCTCTCACACACCCCACACACCACCACCCTCCCTGTGGACATGGGGGCCTGTTGGTAGTTGTAATACTATCCTCTCGCACACACCCCACACACCACCACCCTCCCTGTGGACATGGGGGCCTGTTGGGAGTTGTAGTTGTGACCTCTCTCACACACCCCACCCACCACCACCCTCCCTGTGGACATGGGGGCCTGTTGGGAGTTGTAGTACTATCCTCTCTCACACACCTCACACACCACCACCCTCCCTGTGGACATGGGGGCCTGTTGGGAGTTGTAGTACTATCCTCTCGTACACACACCACCCTCCACCACCCTCCCTGTGGACATGGGGGCCTGTTGGGAGTTGTAGTTGTGACCTCACTCACACACCCCACACACCACCACCCTCCCTGTGGACATGGGGGCCTGTTGGGAGTTGTAGTACTATCCTCTCTCACACACCCCACATACCACCACCCTCCCTGTGGACATGGGGGCCTGTTGGGAGTTGTAGTACTATCCTCTCGCACACACACCACCTTCCACCACCCTCCCTGTGGACATGGGGGCCTGTTGGGAGTTGTAGTTGTGACCTCTCTCACACACCCCACACACCACCACCCTCCCTGTGGACATGGGGGCCTGTTGGGAGTTGTAGTTAAGCATGGGCGGATCTAGCGGATCTCGCGTACGCGAATTTGTGTATTTACAGATTCGCAATCCGCAAAAATACGCGAACTCTCGCGGATTTGCGGATTTTTACGTTTTTTGTGTTGGCGCGCGTTCGCGAGGATTTGTGGACCATTTCGCAATTGCGAACTTACTTTTCGGCTTGCAACGGCAGCGACTATGTTGTTTCTACGACTGGTTTATCATCACAGGTTCACAGCACCCTCTGTTTCACCAATGCCACCCTCTAGTACACCCATGCCACCCTCTGGTACATCCTCACTGCCACCCATTAGGTTTGTTTATCACTGTATATTATGGGGGTGAAAAAAAGCAACCACACCTGCCCTGCTTCAACTGCCATGAATTAATTTGGTGTTGATTAATGTGTCAGTAATTTTGAAACTTCCAGTCTGGCTGGCACCTGCTTCCTTCCTTAACTGTAATTTGCTTTCTGTTGCAGTGAAAGCAAGCACACCTGCCCTTCTTCAACTGCCATGAATTAATTTGGGGGTGATTAATGTGTCAGTAATTTTGAAACTTTCAGTCTGGCTGGCACCTGCTTCCTTCCTTATCTGTAATTTGCTTTCTGTTGCAGTGCTATATTTTTTTCACAGGACCTTTATGGTCTACTTGTAGCTATTCTATGAGCCTGCTGTTTGGGTCATAGCAGGGTCATAGAATAGTTGCAAATAGGCAACTGAACTCTGGAGGGGCCCCTCAGGAAGCACTAGAGTGAATGGTTACTAATGTTAAGTTTGAACTTTTGCACCTGGTGATTGCTTTCAGTTTAGCAAAAATCGTTTTTCTGCAATTTCGCGCTATTCGCGGGGCGCGAATCCGTGCGAGATCGATTTCGGAAGCCGCGAATGCGTGCCAATACATTCATTTTTTATGTTTGCGGCGTGTATGTTCGCGTGATTTTTTGCATGTTCGCAAGGCGCTTGTAGTGATACGTTTGCGAACTTACCCACGCGGTCGTACGCGGGCGCGGCCATCTTGTTTGCGTGACGTAATTCCGTTTCCGGCCGCTATGTGTAATCTCGCAAAGTGTGCTGCTCGCTAGTACAATTTTGCACGTGATCGCGAGGAAAATCTCGCGCGAACTTACCCACGCGGTCGTGAATGGGCGCGGCCATCTTGTTTCTCATTCATTGCTATGGTTCTGGGCATGCTTTCTGTATCCTCTCTGAATCTCTGCCATCCTTTGCTTGTTTGAAGTTTATTTGATCTATTTTACTTATTATCTATCCCTCTATTTTTCTAGCTCTATATTTTTGTGTTTTCTGCTACTTTTAGTTAATTTTAAACTACTTTTTTAAACTCTTTTCTTTTCTTCTTCACTATTCTATTTCTTCTTTATCATTTAACTTTATTTCTGCCCAGACCATGGTAAAGGGAGCCGGGAAGCACCCTGAGAAGGGGAAGGGTCCCGCACCCCGTGCCCGGCTCCCGTGCGGGTGTTTGAGGGGGGAGCAAGTGGTGCCACGGGAGATCTTTAGCGCGGAGGAGGTGGCCGCACTAATCTTCTACGTCCAGCGCCGCCTCCCCAAGACCATCCTGGGAGGCGGCAAGATCGCAACCGGCTATGGCATCCGGGAGCGCCGGAAGCGGTGGGAGAAGGTGTGCCGGGCCATGTTTAAGCTCTCTGGGGTCCGGCGCACCTATAACCAGGCCACCCACCACTGGACGGATGTCATGGACCGGGAACGGGACTTGCTGGACGCGCTCGGCGTAGAGGTCCCCGGGCTTGGTGAGTAGTAGTAGCTATTCATCACTACTCTGTTTTATCCGGCTCTGTTATTTGCAAATCTTTGTTCTTTACCAAGAGCAATAATGCTGCCGATTACATTGTAGGTAAATTATATTTCAAAATCTTCTATGCATTTCAGGTGCACTGCTCTCCTTCTCAGTAGCCTTGCTTGCTACTATGCTTATTTGTTTTGTATTTTGTGTTCATTTCATTGGCCTGAGAAATTATGTATGAGTGTAGTGTAAAGATAAGAACTGCGTAATGCTAGACACTAAGGGTCATATTTTCAATTACCGGCGCATCCCTGCAAAGTAGCAGGGATGCAGCAGTAATTGTGCGCCATGCCACCACCACCCATTGGCCCAAAACGTCACAGAAGCCTTACGCATCTGTGCCGTAAAGGCGGCGCATTGCTGGAGTTGCGTGCCAACGATGGCGCAGCTCCAGCAATGCTCTGGGGTGCCCTATCTCCCCAATGCTGCATCAAGCCGTACGTCGGCTTCAAGCAGGCGCAGGGTTTGAGTCACCCATCATTGTCCTAAAAGTGACTGATTGACATCTTGTAGATTTCCCTCACCCACTTTTAGGATTCGTTCCTGCGCAGGAACGCCCTCCCTTGCGCCGGAACGCCCCCTGATGGCGCAGGGCTTTACAACGTGATGCATCTCCCATATGCGTTTTTTTAAAATATATACGTCGTACCATGGCGACTCTTTTGTTCTGCCGCTGCGTCACAAAAGTCACGCAACAATGGAGGAAAATGAGCCGCAAGGGACTTCTAAATCAGCCCCAACAGACTGAAGTCCAGTCCTTCCTTTAGACACATGGCTATAAGAAGAAATAGTGGTGGTGGTCGGTGGATTGATAGTTTGAGTATTCACTGATCTGCAAGCAGGATGGACTTTGTCTGTCACTTTGCGTGCTGCGGACTGCTGCCTGCCAGGCCTAGGCAAACCTTTTTAGTAGTCTGTTTATTGAGTTACATAGGAACTTTGAAAGTCAACGGTCCGCAAATCAGGCAATACGAATAACGTAGTATACCACATGAGATAGGTCAATATATCCCATGGAATAGTTGTCTATCTATTTGCTATTTCTCAAAAATATTTTGTTATAGTTCTTTTGAAATGTTTGATTTGGTTGACAAATCTCATCCATGTTTTCTGGTCTTTCTTTCTTTCATGTTGTACATCAGCTCCCCCCAAGGGCAAGAGGACACAGGAGGAGGGTGCTGTTCAGGAGGATGCAGGCCAGGATCGGGCAGGCGAGGGCTCCTTTGCTGGCCCGAGTAAGTTTTAATTTTAATAAAGAGTACCTATTTTTTCCTAGCGTTCCTCATTCGATTTTTTCTAAATCGTCTTTGATCTTCTTGTAGACTGGATCTAAATTCTTATCCTGCCTCGACTATGACTCCCTGTGGTATTACTAGATTATTCTTATTAGTCTGTGTGTGTAGCTAACTAAGATTGCACATTTGGCAATTCCATTGGACTCCCATTCTAGTCAGCAATAGCTCTATGCACTGAGTGCAGTCCTCTGGGATTGTCCATAATGTCTTTTCAAGTCTTCTAAATGTTTATGCTTTGACAATTGCCAACAATAAAAAGGTGAATGACCACCAAGAAAGAATAAGATAGGAGGACAATCCATTCTACTACTGTTGCAGGGACAAATCTGCACAAACCGAACTATGAACACTAAATAGTGCATTGTTTATCAATTATAATAGGCGCAGGTAGACTTTCTTTCCACATACCTCAGTGATATCAGACTTTGAAGAACCCCCAATCTCCTTACTGACTAGATAGTGTGGCAGAGTCATTTAGCTCCCTAAGTCACCGATGATTGATCCCCAATGATCATTAGATTATCCTACGCAGGGCAAGAGTACGGAGTCACAGTCAAGAAGTGTCAGAGGCACTCATGCTTGCAAAAATTCCAAAACCTTTAGCTCATCCACTCTAGTCTGGAGGACCAAAAACCACAGAGTCTATTTAAGTTTAAAAGCTTTATTAAAACTAAACACATTTATTAAAATCAACTTTGTCATAAAAGTAACCGTTTAACTGAAAATGGAAAAGTGCTTAGTGCTAACGATTAATTGGACACATTTCTTGTGGTCGAGCTGAGCTCTCACCTGGTTAGAACTTGAGCTTGACCCTTATCGTGTTCTTAGAAGTCAAGCTTCTGTTAGGAGAAAAAGTGTTGTGTGTTAAAAATAAAAAGCAAGCATTCATCAGTTGTGCCAAAAAGTGCAGCAAGACAACAGCCTTCCCTGGAAAAAGGGACATTTTTACTGTAGAGTATACAGTTACAAATTATTACATTGTATTTCGTTTTTTTTTACTTTCTTTATTCCTCCTAGACCAAATATTATATAGTAGTGAGTGGTGTATTCTAACATTCTTAAATGTACTTTGTAGGTGGAACATCTGGTGGCGGGGCCAGCGCGGAGGTGGTGGATGAGGAGGACAACACTTCTGGGGAGGAGGCGGTGCGAGTGCCGGACGACACCAATGTGCCTGTGAGGGTTGACACGGTGGTGGCGGGCACAGGTAAGCTATATATTCGAAAAGCGAAAGAAGGGTGTAAGTAAGTGTGGAAGGACGAGAAATTTTATGATGGCTGGCAAAGAAGAATGATATGTGTTTGCTTGGCCCCCGAGGTGGCTGGGAAGGAAAGAATATGGTATGGTGCATGGCTGGGTCAATGATGAAGCAAGGATGGGTGGAAGGACAACAGCCTGGGTGGGTGAAACATAAACTGTATGTGTGCATATACTTTGAATGGATGGATGCCTGGAGCATGGTATTATCTGACTCTTAGATAGCACATGTGTATCTAGAAAGAGTAGATGGTCACTGGATGAACTAAGTGTTACCTTGAAGAGCATGTAACACCGCACCCGCACGTCCGTTCCAGTGTAGGGAAGGCAAGGAAAAGAAATTGTAAATTTGTCCAATACTACCATGAATAGTAGCAATAGTTTGTATTGCAACTGCAAGCACAGCATATATTCGGTTATTACGGTGGACACTCCGTACCTCTCTTAATAACGTTAGTTTAGTAGTAGTACGTCATTCATGTGTGGGTGTATCACTGTTCACTCAATAATAAGCAAAGCACCTAAAGTCATCCCATATGTCATCAAATACATCCCATGTGAAGTGATAGATAATCTAATTATTTAGCTTCTTCATTTTCCTTTTCTAGTACTCATTTGCACTGTAGGGTGAAAGGTAAATTAATTAAGCAGTAGCCCTTGTAACAGAGTATTCTCAGTGCCACCCGTAATAGAAAAGTAATAGCTTCACCACCTGCATGTACTGGACCGGTACAGTAACGCAAGTCTGTCTCACTCATCATGGTGTGCGTCTGTTTTTCTCGGGTGCAAGTTCACTGCGTTGGCATTCTGCCGGCTTGCATAAGATAACGTACCAATTTTCCGAAACAAGAGAGAAGAAGAAGAATAAGACTGGTGTACTGTCATAGTCGACTGTAATGGAAGTCCATAGTGGTCGTAGAATTTGTTCATTAAACTACCACTAATGTTAGAGCAAGGATGCAGAAGTGGGAGGTTAGATAGATACTGTCCTCAATAGTTATGTACTGTGCTTTCAATTTGCTACTTGTACTGTGACACAACTTTCGGCTCAATCACTTTGTGTTATTAATGTTAAGGAGCATTGGTTACAGACTATGTCTTTCTTTCTTCATATAGTTGCTCCTTCCAAATCGACATCACGGAGGGAGCAGGCTCGAATGGCCCGGCAACGGAGGCTGGATGCCACTGTCGCGGAATATCGGCGGCTGGTGGCCCTGGAGGAGTCGGAGGACACGCAGTCGACCGGTGCAACCACAACATCCTCGACTGGGACAGCTGCATCCTCCTCCGTGACCCCACGGGCTGCCAGCCAGCGCAGTGCTCCAGCGGTACGGAGCCGGGCTAACAAAGCCAACCGCCACCGCCAAGCAGCAAAAAGACCAGCTGCCCCCCACAGGAGCTGCAAGGCACGCCAGCGCCGCCTAGGAGTGAGAATGTCCTACCTGGAGCAGGAGGTCCATAGGTACAAGAACTTGGTGGAGGGCCTCCGCTTCGAGCATGCCACCCTCCGCAAGGAGTATGATGCCCTGGCCGCAAAATTCACCAGCACCCTCCAGTAGTGGAGTGTCCCTTGCCCTTTTTTTAGAGACTTTGGGGGGTGGGATTTGGGAGTTGGGTGCTTTTTGGGACTTTTCAAAGACAATCGTTGGGGTTAGGGAGGGTCTTGAGGGAGATTATTTTGTTAGGGCTACATAAATATACTTTTTTTAACTTTATCTGACCATACCTGTTTTTTACTGCTTTTCAGTCTGGTGGGTGGGGGTGTAACAGTAAGTTTGTTTTCCTGAAGAGTCCTAGGACTTTAGTAGTACTACCGTCAATCTCTCATCTAGTCCTAATACTCCATTATACTACCTCCCACCAAACGCTTATCTTACCTGTAATTTGTGTTAGAAATTAGGGCTAGGCCCAGGGCTGGCTCCACGTGAAATGGGGATTAAGGTTGGCAATCCTGGGCGGATGAAATTTCCTCATTGCGGTGGTACTAGTGGTGTGACACAGTGGCAGTTGCATGCCTATGGAAAAAAAGAAAACGAAACCTGGTTTGTCCTTACTGTAGCATTACAACGGTTACGGTACGCTCGAGAATATAGCAGGTGACAGTACACTAGAACAGTGCCACAATGTAGCCTAACAAATGGTAAAGTATTGCAAGTATAACTAGTACTTGCGTTGAATTTCTTTGACATTGGCTCCTACTACTACAAGAAATAGTACTGAAGCTGAGTAAGTCTAGAATATATCCTCGTATTCCTTCACCAGCCTGTTGCTATGACCTTATCCTCCCCAGCAAGTGTGTGGAATTATTGATGTCATTTAGTCAGACATCAAGCAAAACCACACAGCCCGGGGGAAGAGGGTTAGGGTTTGGAAAATGGATGGGAATGGGGGTTTCTTTTTGGGTAGGTTTTGTTGAGAGAAGAAAAAAAAAGCACAGCATGGACAAACAATAATTGAAGATAAAGAAATCTTTGGGTACAAACTAAAGCTAACCACCTGCAGTCACACTCATAGAAGAAAACAATGGATACTGTATCTGTATTCTGTATGTTGTTGGAGTTGTCCTGTTGAATTTGGTAAGTAAGTTGCATGCAGCAAACAATTCCTCTTATTAGCGGCACTCCTCCATTCCAGCTGATGCTTCGTCCATCAATGTTGGTGACCACTGACAGAAGACACCCTGTCCACTGCCTGCCTGGCGGATGTTGACTGAAACCCGGCCTGTAATTATTGAACGGAAAACAGGAAGTGCTATTACAATACCACTGATAAATAAATATAAGGTATGTACGCTGTGTGGTGCAAAAAGTCACACTTTGATTTCCCTAATAGACAGTACAATATTTTTGAAATTGCGTACTCTGTCAGAGTCACCTTTTTAAGGATAAATAAGTATGGCCAAAATATTATAGCGGATCTTTCCCCTCAAGGTAGGTGTACTGTAAACTGTGTTTTAGAACAAAATCTGACCTTCCCAGCAATGCTCCCACCAAGACCCTTACTAAAGCCAGTCGCAAATGTAGAAGACCCCCAATCAGATCTCAAAAAACGAGGCCTAGCAGAAAAATGGTGACAAAACGTACTTTAAAAGTAAAAGTAGGCCCAAATACACCCTTACCCACCGTGGATTGTATTCAAACCACTTGCAAGCAAGCAAAAGTATCCATAGCCAGCATCGCTCCAAGAGTGCTCTAAAACCCCAGAACTGAGTTGCAATAGAACACCCCGAAACACATGCAATCCTGCTGCTAGGGCTAACCCTAACGAACCCTAAGTTACAAAAAGTGCCAAAAGGTTTTGCCTTATGGATTTTGTCCAAAACACTTCTATCCGGTATTAGACCTTCCCAGGAATGCCCCAAGACCCGCCAACCGACCCGCAAAAAAGCACGCGACAACACCCCCAAACAGCCAAAAAGCAAAATCTCATACTTACAATATCTCTCGGCCTTCGGTCCAAACGCGCTGTGCAGCTAGGTCATCATCATCATAACTCCTGTTTTCCACCACGGATTTCCTGAAAAGCAAATGCAATCAAGATTAGACTGTCGCAGCAGTGCTTCGACAGAGACCCCGCAACCCACCCACAAACACCAGGAAGCCCCCCAAAATGCTACATTGAGCAAGATGTCAGAAGAAATAGCAAAAAAAAGGCTTTTCCTTATGGATTTTGTCCAAACCACTTCTATCCGGTATTAGACCTTCACAGGAATGCCCCAAGAGACCCGCCAACCCACCCGCAAAAAAGCACGCGACAACACCCCCAAACAGCCAAAAAGCAAAATCTCATACTTACAATATCTCTCGGCCTTCGGTCCAAACGCGCTGTGCAGCTAGGTCATCATCATCGTAACTCCTGTTTTCCACCACGGATTTCCTGAAAAGCAAATGCAATCAAGATTAGACTGTCGCAGCAGTGCTTCGACAGAGAGCCCGCAACCCACCTACAAACACCAGGAAGCCCCCCCAAAACGCTACATTGAGCAAGATGTCAGAAGAAATAGCAAAAAAAAGGCTTTTCCTTATGGATTTTATCCAAAACACTTCTATCCGGTATTAGACCTTCCCAGGAATGCCCCAAGACCCGCCAACCCACCCGCAAAAAAGCACGCGACAACACCCCCAAACAGCCAAAAAGCAAAATCTCATACTTACAATATCTCTCGGCCTTCGGTCCAAACGCGCTGTGCAGCTAGGTCATCATCATCATAACTCCTGTTTTCCACCACGGATTTCCTGAAAAGGAAATGCAATCAAGATTAGACTGTCGCAGCAGTGCTCCCAGACCCCAAAACTCACCCACAAACACCCGGAACCCCGCCAAAGAGCACCTCAAAGGCAAGCAAGTCAGCAAAAACGGCAAGAAATTTCAGCCTCATATTTGGTCCTAAACACTTTTATCCATTATTAGAGCTTCACAGCAATGGGCCCAGAGCCGTCAACTCACCCGCAAAGAAGTAGAACACCCCCACAAGTGCTGAGTCTTTCTTCATTGGGCGTAATCCAGCCCTCTGCTTTGAGGGAAATAGGAGGAGGAGGATAGAGGAGCATGTTCTTCTGAACTTGTGAACCTGAGGAATGTAGACTGCGGCACCTTCAAATCAATAAGCAAACAAGTGAAGACAGTTCTGCTGATGGGCTTGTTTTTGGGATTAGGTGATTAAAGTTTGAATTAAATTAACTGTGGAAAACAAAGAAAGACAGACACACAGGAATAAAAGTGAATAAGGACGAAAAAGAAAGTTATTGATTCATTGTCTCATTTTCAGGGCTCGGTGTCAGGTAATAAGAAGAAGATTTCGTCATCATACTCTGCGAATTCAGGCAGGATGAGGTCAGTGTCACCGAACAGAGAACAAATCCCCTCATCTACGTTGCCGTCCTCCTCGTCTTCATGCGGCGTGCTTTCTCGTACTTTGTAATCTGGTGGTATGAGGTGCTGATTCATCTTGATCATTGTCAGCCGCTCCACATTTTTGGGCGAGAGGCAGCTCCGTTTGGGAGTTACAATGTCACCAGCAGCACTGAAAACACATTCAGAAGACACACTTGCGAGTGGGCAAGACAAATAGTTTATAGCCAGGTTGGAGAGCTGTGGCCACAATTGTTTTTTCCCATGCCAATACTGCAATGGCTCATCATTAAGAAAGACCTCTGTTGAGTCATTCAGATAGTCCTGCACCACCGACTCAAGGTCCTCAACAGTTCCTCCACTTTGCTTACTTTTTGCTGTGCCTGTGACATTTTTTCGAGAACCATACCCAAGCAAAGTTAGCCAATCCTCTACAGCAGCCACTGTTACTGTTGTGTGTGGTGCAGATGATCCTGTTGCCGGTGTCTTTAACGGCTGAGAGGTCACTTGTGCCACAGCCACAGGTGCAGAAGTGGATTCTTTTGACTGGGGATGGCCTGCTGATGCTGATGCTGATGTACTGCCTTCTCCTTCAATATCCTGCCGTTCTTTTTCAAACCTCTTGGCTGACCAGGCTAGCCAACGTTTGTACTGTTTAACATCTTCATCAGCAAAAGGAAAGAATGCTTGGCCTGCCAGCGCCTTTTTGTAGCGTGGATCCAGAATAGTAGCACAAATGTAATGCTGTTCTGAGTTGATCTTTTTAAGACGTTCATCACCACGTAGGCGGTCTAATAATTTCTCCGATAAAATAAAAGGGTCTTTTTTTCCCATCTTTTTCTAACTCAGAAGACACCGCCTTCAGTTGGTGCTCCAGCATGCACAACAATGGGATAGCTTGTCCCAAATTACAGTCCTCCTGGCTGACTGCACGCGTGAAGAACTCAAAAGGATGAAGCATGTCTGTCAGGCTTTTAACTATGTCCCATTGCGCCGCACCCATCCGCAGGTCCTTCTGAGCTGTACCCTCTGTTAAGAAATAGTGATCGAGTACCGTATACTGCTCATACAGACGCTCAAGCATGTAGAAGGTTGAGTTCCAACGTGTTGCCACCTCCTGGATGAGTGCTTTCACTGGCATTCGACATTCAAGTAGCAGCCTCCTCAGATGTTTCCGGGCCTTAAAAGAATGGCTGAAATGGTTGCACATTTTGCGGCAGGTGGCCATTACCTCGAACGCTGTACTGTCTCTATCACTCAAGAATTTTTGAACTACCAGGTTGATACAGTGCGCCAAACACGGCACTCTGAAATATGCACCCATCGCCATGGCCTTAACTACATTGGCGCCATTATCCGTGGAAACATAACCAATCTGGCGTTTTTTTGGGGACAGCCAGTGAAAGACCTTTTTGTTAAACTCGTCCAAAATGTTTTCTGCTGTGTGACTTTTCTCCAAGCCAAACATGGCTAGTGTTGCATGTTTCCGAGCAGCTTTAAAAACTTGGTCCGGGTCAACACCTGCGTTTAGCTTTGCTTTAACACCTGAAAAAGAGACCCAGTGTGCAGTGATGCACATGTAATCAGCGCCTGCGCCACTGGTCCACATGTCTGTTGTCAGATGTATAGTGTGAACAGCACTCTTCTGCAAAGCTGCCCCAATTGCCTCCAGCACATCTTCATCTAGTGCTGGAACCGCAACTCTGGCAAAATAGAACCGGCTAGGAACCTTCCATTTAGGGCAGAGTGTTGCCACTAATTCTAGAAAACCTACCGCTTCTACAAAAGAAAAAGGGAGAAGGTCCACAGCTAGCATTTTAGCCAGCTTAGTGTTATACAGACGCGTCAGTGGGTGGTTGCGTTCATATGGCGCGTCTGAAGAAAACATGGTTCTAATGTTGCCCTGGACCAAGCATTTACGGGATGATAATGACTTTGTTGACGCAATTATGCTCGCTGGTGAACTTTTGCGCGTTGGTGTCTCACTCGCTCCAACACTCTTAGTGTGCCTCTCATGGGGTGTGCTGCTGACAGGGGTACTGGGTGTAAGTGAAGTGTTTGACACGTCTTCTTCCTCCTCGTCATCATCAGATGAAACATCAACGTTTTCTTGACTTCCAATTCGGGCTTCCTTGATCGCCATTTAGGTGCGCAAACCATTGGACAGTGCGCTGTCTCTTAAGATGACCTCTCTGGCCTCCGGTACCATAGTTGGTACCTGACTTACCACGACTAACTGCAACCTTACAAAGGGTACAAATGGCGAACTTTTCCCTTTTTGGGCAAACAGTAAAGAAGTCCCAAACTGGTGACTTGAAGTGTCTGTGGGGCCTGGAGGAGGCGGCGATACTGGTGGTGGTGGTCATGCTGCTAATGCCAGATGAAGTGGAGGATCTGGATTGCCCAACTTTTGTACGTTGTGCACTTTCACCGCCACTAATTAAGGTCGAGGTGGATGGAGGTCCCTTCTTGCCAGAAAGAAATATGGAAGCGGTACGAGTTGGTGTACTACTTAACTCCAATGATTGTGGTGGTGTTTCCACTGCCTCCTTGTCGACAACATCATCATCATCACGCTCAGCAGCTTTTCGGGCTAGGGTCAAAATGTCTGTTTGCTGCATGCCCGCTGGGGCTGCAGTTACCTTTATGATGACTGGGTCGTCGTTGTCAAAGTCTTCATCAGCAGCAGTATCCGCCACTTCTTGCTGAGCCTCATCATCACACTCCATAACTCTGAGACTTTGGACGAGCTTCCTTTTACGCTTAACTACCTTTGTCAGATCATGGTGTGCCTCACTCTCAGACGGCAGTGGTGCTGGTTCCCAATTTTGATCCGTATCATCAGAAGGAGGTGTGCTTGAAGAAGATGTAGACACCACCCTTGATCTCTTCCTTGCTAGGGGTGTGGAAGACAATGAATGATCATCAGGAGGAGTGTCTTCCTCAAATGATACCTCGCCTTGATTGTCGATTTCCTGATGTGCCCCTACTTCTGGAGGAACAACTATTGTCGGCACTTGTGACCCTCCTTGCACCTCTGCTTGCGCATCTCCTTGCGCTGCCTCTCCTTCCACATGTACTTGGGCTTGTACTTGCACATGTGATAGTTGTTGCGGCTGTGGTTGTTCAACACTCGTCAGATGAGCTACAACAACCTGTGTTGATTGAGGGACATTGCTGCTGCTTTCTTGCGATGAGCCAACATCACTGGTCGATGGTGATTGAACAACTATACTGACTGCCTCTGCAGCACTCAAGGTCTTGGACTTAAGTTGGCGTGGTGGTGGTGGTGGCACTGAGCCCAATGGAGCGGGGGTGCTACTCCCAGCTTGGTCCCCAGCAGATCCCGCTGCTGCTGCAGGCATACTTTTTTTTTTACTCCCAAAAAAAGGGGCGGCCGGCACACCAGTCTCCTTGGTAACTTGCTTCTTCTGCTCCTTACTGGCACCTTTCTTGCTAGAGGAGCTACGGGTAACTTTTTTTGGGGCCATCTTCTTCAGAGCAGGTCAGAACAGCAGGCAGCAGTTGCACGAGTTGCAGAGTTGTCTGTGTCCAGACGTGACGTCGCGTGACGTTATGCTGCACACACACACTGCTGCAGGACTTCTTCCTGGCACTGGTGGTTCTCTTGAGTCTTGTGCACCTAAAAGCAATGGAAGACAGAGGAACATCAGTTCAGTTATACACCCCAAAAAATCGACAAAACACAGAAAAATCAGCACAATCCCATGCCATCCATGATGTTTACATTGAAGACACCCCACAGAAAGACTAGGGCCATGCAAGTATGCAACACTCACTACCCCTGGGCATAATGGATGAAAAGTAGGCAAAATAAGTGCAGGCCTCAGACACTGCCTCTCTTCAAAATGGCCCCTTACACCCCAAGCCAGTCCACATCAACAGTACACCCCAAAAAAACAGAAAAACAGCCAAAAATCACCACAATCCAATGCCATCCAGGATGTTTACATTAAAGAGAGTGAGACCCCACAGGCACACTCAGTCCATGCATCACTGCAAAAGGCCACACCAGCAGCCCCAAAAAAACGACAAAAAACAGCACAATCCCAGCCCATCCATGGCCTCAATGGTGTTTAACTTCAAGAGGACACCCCACAGAAAGACTAGGCCCATGCAACACTCACCACCCCTGGTCAAAGGGCCCCACCAGCAGCCCCAAAAAACGACAAAAACGACAAAATTCAGCACAATCCCAGCCCATCCATGGCCTCAATGGTGTTTAAATTCAAGAAGACACCCCACAGAAAGACTAGGCCCATGCAACACTCACTACCCCTGGGCATAATGGATGAAAAGTAGGCAAAATAAGTGCAGGCCTCAGACACTGCCTCTCTTCAAAATGGCCCCTTACACCCCAAGCCAGTCCACATCAACAGTACACCCCAAAAAAACAGAAAAACAGCCAAAAATCACCACAATCCAATGCCATCCAGGATGTTTGCATTAAAGAGAGTGAGACCCCACAGGCACACTCAGTCCATGCATCACTACCCCTTGGCAAAAGGCCACACCAGCAGCCCCAAAAAAACGACAAAAAACACAAAAAACAGCACAATCCCAGCCCATCCATGGCCTCAATGGTGTTTAACTTCAAGAGGACACCCCACAGAAAGACTAGGCCCATGCAACACTCACCACCCCTGGTCAAAGGGCCCCACCAGCAGCCCCAAAAAACGACAAAAACGACAAAATTCAGCACAATCCCAGCCCATCCATGGCCTCAATGGTGTTTAAATTCAAGAAGACACCCCACAGAAAGACTAGGCCCATGCAACACCTACTACCCCTGGGCATAATGGATGAAAAGTAGGCAAAATAAGTGCAGGCCTCAGACACTGCCTCTCTTCAAAATGGCCCCTTACACCCCAAGCCAGTCCACATCAACAGTACACCCCAAAAAAACAGAAAAACAGCCAAAAATCACCACAATCCAATGCCATCCAGGATGTTTGCATTAAAGAGAGTGAGACCCCACAGGCACACTCAGTCCATGCATCACTACCCCTTGGCAAAAGGCCACACCAGCAGCCCAAAAAAACCGACAAAAAACACAAAAAACAGCACAATCCCAGCCCATCCATGGCCTCAATGGTGTTTAACTTCAAGAGGACACCCCACAGAAAGACTAGGCCCATGCAACACTCACCACCCCTGGTCAAAGGGCCCCACCAGCAGCCCCAAAAAACGACAAAAACGACAAAATTCAGCACAATCCCAGCCCATCCATGGCCTCAATGGTGTTTAAATTCAAGAAGACACCCCTCAGAAACACTAGGCCCATGCAACACTCACTACCCCTGGGCATAATGGATGAAAAGTAGGCAAAATAAGTGCAGGCCTCAGACACTGCCTCTCTTCAAAATGGCCCCTTGCACCCCAAGCACATGTTGCCTGTACCAGCCAGCACTCAAGATGGCCACCACCACCACCCACATGGCCAGTCCACATCAACAGTACACCCCCAAAAAACAGAAAAACAGCCAGAAATCACCACAATCCAATGCCATCCATGATGTTTACATTAAAGAGAGTGAGACCACACCACAGGCACACTCAGTCCATGCACCACCACCCCTGGGCAAAAGGCCACACCAGCAGCCCCCAAAAAACGACAAAAAACAATAAAATAAGCACAATCCCAGCCCATCCATGGCCTCAATGATGTTTAAATTCAAGAAGACACCCCACAGAAAGACTAGGCCCATGCAACACTCACCACCCCTGGGCAAATGGCCCCACCAGCAGCCCCAAAAAAACGACAAAAACAACAAAAATCAGCACAATCCCAGCCCATCCATGGCCTCAATGGTGTTTAAATTCAACAAAACAGTTGTATCATGCACCCATAACCAACCCTGGTCCTACTGGATACTGTGGCTACCCACAATATAATTTATTTAATGTTCTGAAAAAGTTCCAAAATTGTAGTTGCAGCAACTGTAATGCCCCAAACAAACTTACTAGTGAAAGTTGATTTCTAATCCAAAAGTGATCCAAAGAAAGTCAAAAAGGCCTCAAATCCAAATATCCAGCAGCACCCACAAAAAGTAATCCTTCCAGCTCCAGATCCAAATGAAAGTGACCAGGAGATGGACAAAGCACTGGGAGGAGCCTGCTGGACAGGAACAGGAAGTTGGAGACTGTGGGGCACTTCCTTCCCCCCCCCCAAAAAAAATGGACTCCTTGCAAAAAAAAAGGCCATGCAAATGTCAACCTGAGGAGTGATTCTGATAAAAATCATCATTTTCTGAAGGTTTATCCTGTTTGCTGGTGGATTTCTTGTGCAGAATTGCAAAATCTCTATTTCGCGAGTGCGAGATTGTTCCTTTCCGCCGCAACTACGTGTTCGCAATTGCGAACTCTCGCGAGGTGTGCTGTGCAAGGTGGCAAGCCGCGATTACGTATTTGCGGGCGCAAAAACTCCCGCGGGATCACGCAGCAAGATCCAAAATGGCGCGGCACTCGCAAAATATGATCGAGAAAAACAACTCGGCAAACGCTTAATGACGGAAAGTGAACGTCGTGCACCACGCCGCGTGCCGCAACCAAGCAAAAAATCCGTCGCGAGCTGATTCACGGATTTTCGACAAATTCGCGAGAGTTCACGGATTGCGAATTTGCCGAAAATCCGAAAAATCCGCGAGCGGAGCGGATTTTACGCCCATGCTTAGTTGTAGTACTATCCTCTCGCACACACCCCACATACCACCACCCTCCCTGTGGACATGGGGGCCTGTTGGGAGTTGTAGTTGTGACCTCTCACACACACCCCACCCACCACCACCCTCCCTGTGGACATGGGGGCCTGTTGGGAGTTGTAGTACTATCTCCTCTCACACACCCCACACACCACCACCCTCCCTGTGGACATGGGGGCCTGTTGGGAGTTGTAGTACTATCCTCTCGCACACACACCACCCTCCATCACCCTCCCTGTGGACATGGGGGCCTGTTGGGAGTTGTAGTTGTGACCTCTCTCACACACCCCACACACCACCACCCTCCCTGTGGACATGGGGGCCTGTTGGGAGTTGTAGTACTATCCTCTCGCACACACCCCACACACTACCACCCTCCCTGTGGACATGGGGGCCTGTTGGGAGTTGTAGTACTATCCTCTCTCACACACCCCACACACCACCACCTTCCCTGTGGACATGGGGGCCTGTTGGGAGTCGTTTACATTTTGGTGAGTATGTAGCCCACATGCATGGGTTAGAGCCTGGGAGCTTTTTCTTCTCAGTTGTGTGGGGCAGGCCATGTCTATGTGCTCGTGGTGCTTGGTTTGTACTTACCAGCCTCTTCTCCTTCCTCAATTCCTTCCAGGCTCTCTGGGTGCAGTATGCCCAGCACCTTTTCCTCCCAATCAGTATAGGGTATGGGCTCCGGGGGTGTGCCGCCGCCAGTGTGATGTGCTCGCAGATGGTTTTTAGCACGGATGCCTTTGACCCTGGTTTTTAGGTCATGCCACCGCCTCTGGATCTCGTGCTTTGTCCTTGGCACGGTCCCTGACGCATTCACCCGAGTTAATATCCTGTCCCACATGCGATTTTTGTTGGCCACGGTGGTGTGCTGGACTAGTGTCCCGAATAAGTGGGGTTCAACACAGATGATTTCATCCACCATGACCTTCAACTCTGTCTCCGTGAATTTCGGGTTTTTCTTGGGTGCCATGGTGTGTGGTGCTCAAGGTTTGGGTGGTGGTTGTATGTGTGCAATTTGTGTCTGCTGTCCGTCGTCTCGGGCCTCTTGCTAGCAGCTATGCTGTGTTGCAAAGGATTGTGGTAGTGGGTGGGGGTAATTTTATAGTCTGTGTCGTGGTTGTGTCCCAATGGTTGTTGGCAGTCAGGTGCTAGGTGGGTGTGTTGACTAGTGTGGATTAGTAGGTGCTTGGGGGGATGTCATTGTGGCTTGTGATTGGTGTGGGTGTTTCAGGTGGGCGGTAGTCCTGTTTCGTGTGTTTTCTATTAACTTCCGTCAGACATTTTGCCATTGGTTTGATGGTAGGGCTGTTGTTCGTGTTGGCCTTCCGCTGGGATGCACAGTTTCTCATTGCATTGTTTCCGCTGCGGCCGTGGATGGAGGTGCGTACCGGGGAACAGGCGGCGTTATCCTAATCGCGGCCACGGAGCCTCCGCTGGTATTGCGGTGGTTGTGGCAGTTCCGGCGGTCATGTTCGACCGCGGCGGTGGGTGTTTCTTAGGTTCCGTCCGCTTGCGGCGGTCTCCGGTGTACTCCGTTCGCCGGTGACGGAGTTTGATGTGGTCCATCCGCTGCGGTCGGACTTTAGTCCTATTTTCATCCTAATTGCTACGGAGGTTTCTCCGTGGAGCGGTCCGGAGTATCTTGGCCGCTTCCTTGGCGGACGGAATCAGTTTCCGTCCGCAATCCTAATCGGCCCCTTAGTCTTTGGTTTGCTTTGTTAGACCTGGCCACCAATAGGGCTATTTCAACAATGACATAGTCACTGTAACACCTGTGTGCGCAGAGCCGAAAGCCTTATATGCTGCAATAATCAAACCTTGTCTACGATCCATATTTGGTATTACTCTATCCCCCACTCCAGGAAACTGAGCATATGGAATGTTGTTTGCATCTAACTTATAGGAGTACTTGAGTGGAACTTTCTTTGGTACTGCTGAGTTGCCTTTGCGTAAAGCAATGACAGCAACCATAATCTCACCGTCTATCCTTGTCTTTGAACGAGTGATTGCAGCTAAAGAAGCTGTGCATACAGTCAATGAATTCCCTTCAATGTGAACGCATTCACGTTGATGACTCTGTGTATGAATCACGTGAGCCCATGGTCGTTCGCTCCTCAACTCAACTACCTGTTCCCATAGCATTGTATGCTTAATTGTGCCACCTTTTGCATCTTTGAACTTGTTTTGTTCCCAATTATATAAATATTCATTGTATGATTGTACACAGTAAAAAGAATCACACACTATCAGTGTGGGGAATTCGTGATCCATATTCACCAGGGCCAATATCAGCGCTTTCAACTCTGCCAACTGAGCCGTGCAGTCTCCTGGAGATTGCGTTTTGATTAAATTTGGATGGAACTTACCATCCCACATGAGACCTTTAACGATAGCACATGCTGCGCTGTATTGTTCCTTATTCCCTATGGCCAGTTGAGCAGATCTGTCAGCGTAAATGATATATTCATACTGATATAGAGGCAAGAGTTCATTTGGTAGAGGGTATTCTTATTCGTATTGCAGAAATGCTTGCGTTTTTAGACTTGGAGCAAATCTGTATTCAAAATCTGTTGCAGTAAGAGAATTAGCCCATTGTATCCATCTCGGATGTAAGGCTTTTGCATTTGGATTGCTAGCCTTTGTAACAGCTCCTAAAGCTGGTAGCGGTGTTACCACAATCATGTTCTTTCCCTGAGCCAGGGCTCTTCTCTTGCTACAGCTGTCCTGATTCCTCTGTCTCCTCTGTCTCTAGAGAAAACAGAGGGATCCATACATAAAAACAACACCCCTTTCCCGTGCAAACAAGCACCACCTTTGTGTAATGTATGTAATATTGTTATCTGTAATTCTGATGATTATGTCTATAGTGTAATATTTTACAAGAACCGCACTGTAGTGGTATTCGAGGTACAACTTGCTTAAAAGGTATAATTAAGTTGTTTTGGTACATTTTACAATCACTTGTTTCCATATGGGTTAAGCGCAATGCAAAGACACTCTTTTCCTGTATTTAAACACTGTTTCAAATACAATACAGCGGCCATTGCATCAGGAGGGAGACAGTGCTTTTATCGTCAAGAAGGTATTGCCTAAAACAAAGAAGGCAGTGCCACACCTCACGTCATGTTGGACATGGTTCCTACATGGCAGCCATTCCTCCCGTTTTCGTGGAAGGTTCTCTCTGCGCGATCACTCACCTGAAATCCGGCACAACAGGGCTCCTAATGTCAGTCTTTGCTGGAATAATCTTCACTGCTTCAGGGGAGACTTCTTCTTTATTCTTTCAGCACCATCACCTAAAAAGACAAAAGAAAAAGAAAGCTAAGTCAACTTCTTTTATTTTAAAGGCACTCATCGCAAGGCAGTCTTATGTACTAATGTGAGGGATTTTAAAGAGATAATTTTTGGACAGTCTTTCCTTTGATAAGGAAAAGCCTATAATGCAGCAACACGACTCTGTTGTATAAAATTCCACAAAAGGAAATTGTTATTTGTTTTGTTTTGTCTATTTTGTTTTCTTATCTTTGGTGATGAAAAATGATGGAACATATTTGGTGCAGCAACAAAATGTAAGTACCATTAAGAAGGGATCATTCTAAAAAGAATACTACGTCATTATTGTGGTGTTATGATCAGAGTAGAGTGCTCAAGAGTAATTTATATAATGTTTTCCTTTTAAGGACAAGAAGAGAGTGAAGCTCCCATCACAGGAAACACCTCTATCATCACAAGAAGTACTAGGACGCTTCTTAGGCTGAATCTCTGGTCTCGACGCATCTCTCTACTCCACCGCCAAATATGAGTGAGGGAAACCTAGACCAACAAAGTACAGCATTAATGTCTTGGCTTCAGGCTGTAATTGACATTCTAGCCCACGAACAGATAGAGAGGACCAGAGCGAAAGGGAAAGGAGCCCCTTGGTTCAATGACTCTCTAAGAGAGAAAAACAAGTTCTGCGCCAAGCAGAGAGAAGGTGGAGACTTAACTATAGTACCACACAAAATTGCACAACTGTGGTCATGGTCACATGTATATGATAAATGTGCTAGGTTACCTCTCAATGTGAAGCTACACACCTGACTGGGGGAGACATCCCTTAAGGATAAGAACCCTCACTCACCCGAGGGTGACATGCTTCATCATATGGGTCCCCCTTACCAGTGTTGAAATCCTAGTCAACACTGGGAGCTACTACTCCGGGTTTTTAAAGGAGGAGCTCAGAGATGTTTTATTGGGCAAAGGGATAATAATCCCATATGTGAGTAAGAGGGTGTAGTGAGGATAGCAGCGCTGTGTCAGAAAAGGTAAGTGAATATTAAAACTATCTAAGTGGATACACCAAACTACTTTATTAATGTGTTCCACTTGACAGGATTAAAAAGTAACAGCACCGTGGTATAGAGGTAGAACCACTGTCACTAGGTGTTCAACATGTTTCAGCCTATCGATCCAAAGGTATCATCGGCTTTCTTCAGGACCAGTTGGAAAAATATGTGATACTGCTGCTGCAAGTTATGTGTGACAAAAATGAAAATGAATTGAATATAAATACTCCACCGGTATTCCTGTCTTTATTAGATGATCAGGTCATACCCAGGTATCTGCAAGGTAAGTAGCAAAGCAAAGAAAAACAAGAGAAAAACATATACACATTTATTCAGAATTACCTGTGTTCCATAGATAATGCATCATTAATTTAATGGTGTACTGAAAATTTATAGATTTACACTCATAAGGACTTACCCTCACTAGTAGGAAATCCTGCCTCACCTCTACCTGGCAGGCTGCTCTGGGAGGAGGCCCCGCGCTATGGGAAGGAAAATTATAGATATTCATGTATCTATGTATTTGCTGAAAAAAGCAAATGTGTCTAAACTAGTACACCATACAGTTTCCAAAAATAGGCTCAACCATAAGAAAAAGGAGTTCAAGGCACTCAGAGAGGGTATTTTGCACTGACCCACAAAGTAAAAAGTACTAAAGGAAAAAAGGTACTGAAAAGGAATAAGGTAAAACCACCAAGTTACTAAGGAATACCCTATAACCTCAGTCATAGCTCCAAGTATTAGTAACATGATTTTTTGTGCCCAGAAGTCTTACCTGTCCGTCGGTACCTCGTTGCTTAGGTAGAGCTAGCCCCGGGAGGTACCGATCGGCAGGAAGACTCCCTGTTTAAGTAGCGTGTATCTGATTGCCCGCAGCTGCAAAAACGGGGTCCTGTTTGCTAGAAGGCGTCTAATCAGATCGCCAGTATTGAGAGTGCGCATGCGCTAAGGAGAAGTGTAAAAGTACTGCGCATGCGCATTGGCGATACTTAGATGGAAACTTTTTAATGGTTTACGCGCTTGCGTCGAAGAACTAGTATCTGAGTCCCGCGCATATGCCTAGGTGAACCCTATGGCAAGTTTGCTGATTGTGATAGCGCATGCGTCATGAAACGCTAATGTGTCATTATACATATGTGCTTGAGGCTCGAAACACAGGTGTAATGTGTTTGGGACAAAGCAGACTAGTTTCTATGTGTCTGGGCCGAGTTGTAGTACAACATAGAGAACCGGTAAGAAAGAAGAAACGACGTGGCAGAGAGAACTGTAAAGGTCCTCAGGAGGAAGGGAATGTAATTATGTCTGTGTGAAATAGCCCAAAAGGATTTTGGTTGTAATAACTGTCTTAAAAGGGACTATACATTCATACGCAATTACTAGTCAATGTTATGGAAAATGCCAGATGTAATACAACGATAGACAGTTCTCATTGTATTATATATGATAGTACTGTAAGGTATAAATCAAAACATCCAGAATCCAGTAAAACTGGAGACTACTCAATGTTGATAAATGTCTACTATGTAGCTATGTAGCACCCTGGGCCGTGGTTGCCAATTACTCGTGGGTATGGAAACTATCTCTCTATGTAATTATCGTATACTTTCTTTTATAAGGATAGGTGTCCTACTTACTCGTTGAGATAGATCTTTCTCAATAGAGTGAAGAAAGCCTGCAGAGTCAGAATGTCACATACTTATAGAGCCACCCATGGTATGTCATCATTCAAACCTGTGGTATCAGTTTTCAGATTATACACCCATTTTTGTTCTCTTCACAGTAAATAGTTAGTAGAGTCTGTCAAATGGGGGGGTATCCAAGGTTTATCCAGAACCACCCAATGTAAGTCAGTGTCCCGGTGTCCTTTATCTTAAAAGTGATTTGTCAATTTGGTAGAGCGTTTCCCACATCTAATGGTGCTCATATGTTCTTGGATGCGGATCTTAATCCTTCTAGTGGTCATACCCACATACCTGAGTAAACATGGACACCAAACCAAGTAGATTAGGTGGTCACTATTACAGTTCGTGTGTTTTTGTATTATCCACGGTCTGGATGTACCTATGTCAATCTCTAGCGTTTTTTCTGTCTGTGGGCACACAGAGCAAGAGCCACATGGAAAATGACCCACTACTGGTGGTAAATTCCAGAGTGTGCTCTGTGGCTGATTGGACTTCATGTTCAGAGGACGAGTATGCACCAACTTATCGCGTAGATTAGGACTACGTTTATACGCGAACAAAGGGCGTGGAAGTGTGTTGTTTGTCAAATTCAAGATACTCCAGTGTTTATTGATACTCTTCTTCACTGAATTGGAAAAGCTGGAGAAAGTATTAACAAACGTGATGCGCTTGTTGGTTTCCTTAGGAATGCTTTTCTCCAACAAAGCATCTCTATTATTTTTGGCTGCTCTTTTCTTAGAGTTCCGGATTAAGTGTGTAGGGTATTTTTTCTCTTTTAGGTCAAGTGACAGAGCCCTTGCATGTTTATCATATTCTGCCATTCCTGTGCAATTACGTCTGATACGTAAAAATTGACCAAATGGTAAATTTTCGCAAAGAGCTCTAGGGTGGTAACTATGAAAAGGTAGGAGAGAGTTACACGAGGTTGGTTTTTTGTATAACTCAGTTACTAGTCCACCATTGCTAGGTTTAATCAGCAGATCTAAAAATGGAAGACTTGATCTTGAGCATTCCAATGTGAATCTTAGAAAATCATCCTGCTGGTTCAGCCATTCATGAAATGATTTCAGGGTGTCTTCATTGCCCCGCCAGATGACAAAGATATCATCTATGTACCTCTTCCAGGTACACAGATGATGGACAAATGGATTAGTAGATGTTAGTATGGTCTCTTGCTCGACTTTATGGACGTATAAGTTAGCCAAGCTGGGGGCACAAACACTCCCCATGCAGGTGCCAGAGATCTGTAGGTACAGCTGTTCCTCAAACTTAAAGAAATTTTCTTTTAGCACCTTCCTGGCACAGAACATCACGAAATTGATCGGTGTAATGCTGTTCCAATCCTGGTTTTGCAGCATTAGTTTGATGGTGTTCAAAGTCTGTTCTTGTGGGATACATGTATACAAGGATTCCACGTCGAACGACACCAGCCAGTCTTGTTCTTCATCAAATTGAAGGTCCTCAATCTCTGTGAGAAAATGCTTAGTGACCTGGATGAAAGTGGGCATTAATTGCACCATTAGTCGAAGGAATGAATCAACGAAAGTTGAAAGCGGTTCTAAAACTGAACCAATGCCTGACACAATCGGTCGTCCTGGTGGTGGTCTAGTGGCTTTGTGTATTTTGGGCAAAACGTAAAAATAAGGAGTAATCGGAGTGGTCACAATTAGATACTGAGCCTCATGGTCGGTGACTTAACTATAGCCTTGCATAGTTTGACACCTACAAGGCTCTCCTGTCTAAATATAAGGCTGATATCCTACTGAGGAAGGCAGCTTTTTATGAGGACAGAATTGGCCGAGCCGGGAATAAGCAAAAGGAGATTTTCTCTATTCTGAAGGAACTTACTCAGATGGAGGGTAAAGTCCCAATAAACGATCGTCCGGACTGTGACACCTTCCAGAAGTTTTTTCTTCAGACAGTCCAGGATATCATCATGGACATTACTAGAACCCCGGCCGACCTCAGGGTACTAGATCCAGCTAATCCCCAGGACTTGGCCTGGAACCTGAACAGTATTCCACGTCTTGATAAAGGGAGTCTGGCGGCAATTTCTCACCAGATCAAATCAGGCTTCAGAATGGATCCTTGCCCTCCGAGAATATTCCAAATGGCCTTGCCAGGCTTGGAAAGGCAGTTGCTGGATCTACTAAATGAGTGACTGAAATCAGAGTACCTGCCAGTGAATCTGAAGGAAGCCAGGGTTATCCCCCTCCTGAAAAAAGTAGGAGCGGACACTAAGGCTTTAAAAAACTACAGGCCCATTTCCCAACTCCCTTTTCTAGCAAAGATCCTGGAAAAGCAGGTCCTGAATACTCTGGCCTGCTACTTGGAGGAACATGGACTTCTCCACTCCAGACAGGCAGGCTTCCGATCACTTCACAACACGGAGCTGGTGATGGCCTCTGTTGTTGACAATCTGAGAATCAGGGCCGATAATAAACAGCCTTGTACCCTGATTCTCTTGGATCTGTCAGCAGCTTTTGATATGTTCAGCCATGCCATCCTGCTGAACCGTGTATCGAAATTGGGAATAACAGGGCAAGCATTCAAATGGCTTAAATCCCTCTTAACTGGCCGGATTCAGAGAGTGCAAATGGGAGATCAACTATCCGCTGCTAGTTTTGTGACCTGTGGCATACCCTAGGGACCTGCATTGTCCCCTCTGCTATTTAATATTTATTTACAACCTTTAGTGGAGGAACTGACGCACAGAAACTGTCAAGTTTTTAACTATGCGGACAACACTCAATTGTTAGTCCAACTTGATAACACCAGCCAGCCGCAAGACTCAGTAAAGAATCTTCTTAGATTTATGGTTAACTGGATGGCAAACAACCTCTTGAAGGTTAACGCAGATAAAACTGAGGTGCTTGTCATCACTAAACAAGATAGCCCCTGGTGTGAGCTTTTCTGGCCCCCCGAATTAGGGGAGGTGCCAACTCCGGGAAGAGTAGTTAACAGTTTAGGACTAGAAATTGATGCAGATCTGTCCATGGCCCCTCAAGTTTCCGCGGTGGTAGGCTCCTGTATAGGCCTACTTAGGCAACTCCGGAAACGTGTACCTATCCTCTCTGTTCCAACACTGCAATACATTGTGTCCGCCACAGTCATCTCGCGGCTGGACTATGGTAATGCTCTCTATTTGGGTCTTCCGCGGAAGCTCCTTAGGAAATTGCAGGTGGTTCAGAATGATGCGGCCAGGCTGATCTTCTCCCTACCGAGGAGAACACAAGCGACGCCCCTTCTACAGAGGCTGCACTGGCTGCCCATCGAACATCGAGTGCAGTTCAAGTGTCTCTGTATAGCCCATAAAGCCATTTATGGAGAAGCCCCTAATTACATTAAAGACCGTCTGAGAAAGTACATCCCGGGCAGAGCCTTGCGCTCCGCCAAAGCATGCAAACTAACTCCACTGAGATTTAATCTTAAATCTAAGGGTGGTAGAGCTTTGTCAGTCCTCCTTCCGCAAATCTGGAACGAGCTACCGGCAACCTTGCAAGGGGAGCCAGTGCTATTGTCTTTCAGAAAGGCGTTAAAGACCCACTTGTTTAAAAAGATAACATCAATACCTTAAACCGTCTGTATGGTCGCGGGCGGTCTACCGGTGGCTGTGTGTTGTGTACCTTTTTCTTTGAAAGCGCTTACAGACCAGTGGTGATTTGCGCTATACAAAACTATAGTAACATAACATAACATAACATCATGTGTACTTGAGTTTTCAGGTAGGAGACTTATTAGTAAAAAGTAAAAAGACGTGAGATTGTACTTATTCAAGAACCTGACTATTGCTATTAAGTTAGTGTTATATTGTTGCCTGGCAGGTCGACAACAAGAGCCCACCAGCATCCAGTATCCGGCCCTCCTCCCTAATTCCTATTGAGGTGATTCTATAACCCACTAGTTAATAAGTAGGTTTGAGGGAAGTTGGTCCATTATGTCTCTGCGAAACCAATAGTGCACAAAAAACAGGTAAGAGTGTATAGTTACCTCAACAGCCCACAAGTAAACGATTCGCCCAGACATAATAGACTAATCGCAGCAAATCTCTTTACAGAATATAGCCGCCATGTTGACTGAAATTATATCTGAAAATGCATCTTTATGCAGAGATTTATCAACACTACAAAATACATTGCAAGATTGTTTAGTTTGGAGTTTTCCAACTTTTCAGAAACCTGTTCTTAAACCACCTACCTTTCAGTCTAGTTTTCAGTCATCTACACAAATATTGCATTCATCTAATACTACTTCTCCTACCCAGATTCAAGTGGTAACCCCTGTATCTGTTCCTTTAGCACCTCCAGAGCGGTTTCATGGGGATAGCAAAAAATTAAAAAAAAATTTAAATCAATGCCATTTACATTTCATTGCGAAGCAGCTCTTTGGTCAGTACCTTTAGTGGAGCGTGACAACCCATGCTTTATGACTTCAATCGGTTTAAGGCTACAATGAAAAAATTATTTGCCAAACATGTGTTTGTACAATCAGCTGATCATGATCTATTGAATTTAAAACAAGGCTCATCAGACTTATTACATTATATTTCTGTTTTCAACCGGTTGGTTATTGAAGCTGAATGGCCAGAAGAAAAAAGAGTTTGTCTCTTTTATAAACGTCTACGGGATGAGCTTAAAGATATGATAACTCAAATTTTAGATCCTCCAGAGGATATTGCTCATTTCATTTATCTAGTAGTAAAATTAAACCACAGTTTATTGGAAAGTAAAGGAGAACGAGGTAAAACAGAATCTAAAATGTTTGTCTTTAAAGAAAAAAACTGTTGCAAAAGTGAGACCCTTTTTAAACCTGATTTGGGGGAACCAATGCAAATTGGAACTCTCAAAGGACCCCTCACCAAAGAAGATAAGGGCCGTAAGTTAAACTAGTGTCTTTATTGTGGAAAAACTGGACACTTTGTAAAGGAATGCCCCACGCGTCCAAATAAAGGGAAAGCCAAGGCAACTGAAGTGGCTATCAGTCAATCATCGGAAATCTAGAGAACTCGACGAAAGACGATGTCAGTTTGTTGAGTAGTTTTTCTAGTTTGGCCTCCACAGCTCCTGCTGCCTCCTTCCAACATCTTTGCATTCGAGTTATACTAAGAGATAGAAATAATGACACACATACTTGCTCAGTAGATGCTTTATTAGATTCTAGAACTACTGGAAACTTTATTGATACACAATTTTTTCCAAAGGAATATCAAGATCTTGTAGATGTCTTCGACAAAAAAGGCAAACACTTTACCGCCACATCGAGATTACGACTGTCATATAGATCTAGTACCCGGGCCACATTACCCTGTAGTTGTATATATGCTCTCACTGAGAAAGAAAATGAATATTTGAGAACTTACCTTGACGATTACTTAGCTAATGGTTTCATACAACATTCTAAATCCCCAAATGCAAAAACAAGAATTGATGGACAGAATGCAGAACAATGTACATTCAGTACTGAGATTTGGGTCTACATCCATCGTTTGTTTTGCTCACATTGCCATTCCAGTTTAGACCTAGCCATATGCAAATCAGTCTTGACCCCAGTGCCGTAACGAAACTGGAGGAGGCCCACCTGCAAAGTGCATGAAGGAGGCCCCCTCCCACCACACTCAGGAGCTTTGCTGACAGGGTGCTGAGCTGAAGGGGCCCCCTGGAGCTCGAGGCCGCCCCGCACTGCGGGGGCTGCGGGGGCCTTTGTTACGCCCCTGCTTGACCCTACGCAGAATGGGAACAGTCCAGCCCGAACTGCCAGGCCAGATCCCCCATGGACTGGAAACAAGCATCTTTGGACCGGTTTTGGGCTTTCAGCCCTCATCAGCTAGGATATCTTGAATCCAGTGGCATGTAGAGCACACGACCCACGTCTGGGAATACCCGTCCCACTCGGGGTAACAAATGCAAAAACAACAATTGATGGACAGAATGCAGAACACTGTTGTACATTCACCCCAGTACAGAGATCTGGGCCTAAATCCATTGTTTTTTTGCTCACCATGCCATTCCAGTTTGGACCCAGCCTTATGCAGATCAGACCAATGGGAACAGTCCAGCCCGAGCTGCCAGGCCAGGTCCTCCCTGGACTGGAAACAAGCATCCTAGGACCAGTTTCTGGCTTTCAGCCTATATCAGCCAGGATAGCTTGACTACAGTGGCATGGAGAGCACGGGACCCACGTCTGGGCATACCCATCCCACTCGGGGTGACAAATGCAAAAACAACAATTGATGGACAGAATGCAGAACAATGTCTTAAATGCACCCCAGTACAGAGATCTGTGCCTAAATCCATAGTTTTTTGGCTCATCAAGCCATTACAGTTTGGACCCAGCCATATGCACCCAATGGGAACAGTCCACTCGGGGTGACCGGTTTCGGGCTTTCAGCCCTCATCAGCCAGGATAGCTTGACTCCAGTGGCATGGAGAGCACAGGACCCACATTTGGGCATAGCCGTCCCACTCTGGGTGACAAGTGCAAAAACAACAATTTATGGACAGAATGCAGAACAATGTCGTACATTCCCCCCAGTACAGATATCTGGGCCTAAATCCATATTTTTTTTGCTCACCATGCCATTCCAGTTGGGACCCAGCCATATGCAAATCAGTCTTGACCCTGCGCCCAATGGGAACAGCCCGAACTGCCAGGCCAGGTCCTCCCTGAACTGGAAACAAGCATCCTAGGACCCGTTTCGGGTTTTAGCCCTCATCAGCCAGGATAGCTTGACTACAGTGGCATGGAGAGCACGGGACCCACTTCTGGGCATACCTGTCCCATTCAGGGTGACAAATGCAAAAACAACAATTGATGGACAGAATGCAGAACAATGTCGTACATTAACCCCAGTTCAGAGATCTGGCCCTAAATCCATCGATTTTTTTGCTCAACATGCCATTCCAGTTTGGACCCAGCCATATGCAAATATGTCTTAACCCTGCACCCAATGGGAACAGTCCAGCCTGAACTGCCAGACCAGGTCCTCCCTGGACTGGAAACAAGCATCCTAGGACCGGTTTCTGGCTTTCAGCCCTCATCAGCCAGGATTGCTTGACTCCAGTATCATGGAGAGCACGGGACCCACGTCTGGGCATACCCATCCCACTCGGGGTGACAAATGCAAAAACAACAATTGATAGACAGAATGCAGAACAATGTCATACATTCACCCCAGTACAGAGATATGGGCCTCAATCCATTGTTTTTTTGCTCACCATGCCATTCCAGTTTGGACCCAGCCATATGCAAATCAGTCTTGACCCTGCACTCAATGGGAACAGTCCAGCCCGAACTGCCAGGCCAGGTCCTCCGTGGACTGGAAACTTCTCAAAGACAAGTAATTCAACTAAATCATACTACTACTGTGTCTGCTCATCCTGGGATTACTAAAACTTATCATTTAATTAAAAGAAACTTTTGGTGGCCCTCCATGTTTAGTGATATTCAAGATTATGTTGAATCTTTGTTCCTCATGTATTCAGAATAAATCCGAGCATCATACCCCTAGTGGTTTATTACAAGCATTACCTATACCCCCCCAATCGTGGCATACTGTGTCTCTTGATTTTGCTGTTGAACTCCCGCCTACGAAAAACAGTTTCACTACTATTCTAACCATGGTTGATCACTTCATGCGTATGGCCCATGTTATACCACTAAAGAAATTTCCTACAGCTGTTGATTTAGCTCAAATATTTGTACAAGAGATCATTCGCCTTCATGGCATATAATCTGTTTTCATTTCCGATAGAGACCCTCAATTTATTTCTCATTTTTTGCCGAATTTACAAGTAAATCACTAGAAATGGAAATGCGCACCTCCTCAGGTTATCATCCCCAAACTGATGGTTTGACAGAACGCACTAATCAAACAATTGAATAATACCTATGTTGTATGTTGGGAACTTGTGATCAAGACTGGTGTGATATGTTATGGGCATTCAAATTTGCTTATAATAATGCAGAACACTCCTCTATTGATATGTCACCATTCTTATGTGCTTATGGTTTTCATCCGAAGAACATTCCTGAAAAGGTGAACCCTTCTTTGTCTGTTCCATTTATTCATGATTATATAGCTAAATTGACAACCATTCAACAGGCTCAATTTCATTAAGCAAAAGCAAAAGAAAATCAGAAAAGTAAAGCATATCCCCATCGTACTAAACAGCTATTATATGCAATTGGCGATAAGGTTTGGTTGTCTACAAAACATCTGCGCTGAAAAGGAAATAAGAAATTCTGCCCTCGGTTCATTGGTCTATTTCCAATAGAAAAATTATAAATCCAGTTAGCCTTCAACTAACTCTTCCTCCGAAATACCATTGCCATCCCGTTTTTCACATGTCTCTTTTGAAACCATACAATCCTATGACTCGCAAAAAATCTGCACCTCTTCACATTGATATTCCAGCATTTGAGGTCAGGCAGGGTTGGATTCTAAGAGAGTAAGAGGAAAATTGTATTATCTAGTGGATTGGAAGGGGTATGGTCCTGAAGAGTGTTCTGGGGAACCCCTTGCACATTTAAAAAATGTTCCACGTTTATTGAAGACTTTTCTTCTTCGAAATCCCGATAAGCCTAAATCTAGTCTTATGGTGTTAGGGGGGATTTTGAGAAGGGAGTACTGTCGTGATTCCTCTGTCTCCTCTGTCTCTAGAGAAAACAGAGCGATCCATACATTAAAAAAACACCCCTTTCACATGCAAACCAGCACCACCTTTGTGTAATGTATGTAATATTGTTATCTGTAATTTTGATGAGTATGTTTATAGTGTAATATTTGACAGGAACCGTGCTGTAGTGGTATTTGAGGTATGAATTGCTTATAAGGTATAATTAAGGTGTTTTGGTACATTTTAGAATCACTCATTTTCATATTTGTTAAGCACAATGCAAAGATACTATTTTCCTGTATTGAAATGCTGTTTAAATACTCTAAAATACAGCAGTCATTGAATCAGGAGGGAGACAGCGCTTTTACCGTGAGGAAGTCATTGCCTAAAACAAAGAAGGCAGTGCCACACCTCATGTCATGTTGGACATGCTTCCTACGTGGCAGCCATTTTGGGTGTTGCACTTCTATATCAGGCCACACCAGGTTCCAAAAATTGCTGGGCCTTCCTCCCGTTTTTGTGGAAGGTTCTCTCTTCGCGATCGCTCACCTGAAATCTGTTGCAGCAGGGCTCCTGATGTCAGTCTTCGCTGGGATAATCTTCACAGCTTCAGGGGAGACTTCTTCTTGATTCTTTCAGCACCATCACCTGAAAAGACAAAAGAAAAAGAAAGCCAAGTTAACTTCTTTCATTTTAAAGGCGCCCATCACAAGACAGTCTTATGTAGTAACGCAAGGGATTTTAAAGAGATAATTTTTGGACAGTCTTTTCTTTGGCAAGTAAAAGCCTATAATGCTTACAGACTCTTTGTGAATTACTTTAAGAACAGCAACAAGACCGTGTTGTTTAAAATTCCGCAAAAGGAAAGCGTTATTTGTTTTGTGTTGTGCATTTTGTTTTCTTTTCTTTAGTGATGAAAATGATGGAACATAGCTGAGGCAACAGCAAAATGTAAGTACCATTAGGAAGGGACCATTCTAAAAAGAATACTAAGTCATTATTGTGGTGTTATAATCAGAGTAGAGTTAATAAGTCGGTTTGAGGGAAGTTGGTTCATTACATCTCTGCGAAACTAACAGTGCACAAAAAACTGGTAAGAGTGTATTTTTACCTCGACAACAGCGGTCTGTTCTGCTGTCAGGATTTTTTCTGGTGAAATGAAACGCATTTCTGCTTTTGTGTACAGGTGTGATTTGTAAGCGATCGGTACCATTTTGCCTTCATTGAAGGTTAGTGTACCCTCGTTTATCCGCATCTGTAAGTGTTTTGAAGCTATCAAGTCTTCTTGTAGTGAACATAGGATGTTTGTGTGTTCCTGTGTCCATTGCCTAACTGAAAAGTCAGGTTTTATTAAGTCGTAGAAAGGTTTTATTCTTTCTTCATAATCCAAAGTCAAGTGTATGTTCTGTCGAAATTATAGGAATCCTAGTATTCATTGTAGATTTTTTAATGATTTTGGAGGTTGGAACAGCGCACACTTTTCTAAAAAGTTAGCTGACAGACTTTTCCCTTTACTTGAAAACGCATATCCTAAAAACAGGACATTGAGGTGGATAATATTAGATTTTTAGGTCGAGCCTATCCAATTCCGCAGGAATGGATAGGGGAGAATTTTAATGTGCAAAATAAGTTCTCAAACCATCGGGCGGATTTCAAACAGTTCACGTGAAATCACGTGAACACAAGCACGCGCATTTCCCCACATCAAAGCCATCAGGCGCCCTCCCACAGGCTTCCCCAGCGTGCGCAGTGCGCGCTGGCATCAATTCTCCTCCACCCTAATTGTTTTCACTTTCACGGCCACTTCAAAGGGATCCTTTCCCGGCCGCTTTTTTTTCTTTCGGCGAGGTTCTTGTTTAGACGTGTGCTGTGTCAAATTGAGATAATACTTTCTCCATCGCGAACTTTCCTTCTTTTCCACATTTTCTCCCACCTATTTCTCCTTTCCCTGCAACTTTTATTCATTTACCCACAATTGTTGTCCTGTCCCCTTTCCTCCTCTCCATCCGTTTTCCCTCCCTCGCAGATTTCTCTCCTTCCTCTCATAGAAAGAAGCCTATTCACTGTGGCCTGAAAATGTCCTTCGTCCTCCAAAAACTCCCCGGAGATCACTTTTAACAACACATTCCTTCTTCCTCCATCTTCCCTCCACTGTCTCCACTTATTTCTGCCCCCCCAATCATCTTTTCACTTTCACCGGCATGCTTCTATTCCCACGCTTTTCCACAGTTTCACCGCGCAATCGTGCCTCTCTTCCCTGCGCACACTCCCTGCCTCCCTCCTTCTCTCCTTACATGCTTAGGTTTCTATTTATTTCAGATACATTTAGCCTGCACATACATGTAGCTTACTACTTATCTCTCCGACTTCTATTTTTTTTTTTTTAACATAACTGGGACCTGACGGATAGGGGAGAAGGTGTCATTTCCCAAGATCACACATCGCTACAAATTCTGGTTCCACAAAGTCTGTATGGCAGACACAAGAGTGCCTCTCACCCCGACTTCGGATATCTCTGTTTCAAAAACAAGCACAGATGTTTATTTGTGCAGGTTATTCTCCCCAGGGCAAGCTATACCTATTTTTGGGTTATAGCCTGACCTCTGTTTTCCACACCATTCTCCTTCCATGCGTGGTCCTTTCTTCTTTCGCCACTCATTCTGTTCTCCACTTTCACATTTTTTTAAATGCATTTTTCACCCATCCACTTCCTAAATCTTTCAAAGCAAATGTCTTTATGTTCTCCTTGTTTTTGTGTTTCCACCTCACATGTTCTCTTCTGCACCCCACTTCTTTCTTTCTTTTCCCAAAACATTCGGCCTACGCTGATTTTTATTTTCCTCCCATATGCACGTCTGTATTGTACCCCTCCTGTGTCACAGAGGAACTGGGGAACCCCTGTTAATTTGGGGTGTAGAGAGTTATTGTGCTCACGGTGGAATGGACAGGTCTGAGTTGTCTGTAATGTAGAGCCACACAAGATTTGAAGAGCCAGAGTTTTTTTATAAATATGTGTATAAAAATCAATAAAAAGATATGTTTTTCATAAAAAGTATGATCTGAATTTCTGGCTCTGATACTCGGTAATCTAGCTCCTTTATTAATTGAATTGGATCCCTTAGAGGACCATATAGTATTTACTTCGGCAGGGTGTTCTTCTGTAATTCTGATTTGATCCCCTCCCTTCCTGCCTACATCCTGTATTGCCTTGGGGAACCCCCTTCTATTGTGTATTGTCTTCACAGCCCTGTGCTGTGGGGGTTTTTGTTGTTCTGCTGGTGAAGACTATAATCTTTGGTGAATGGATGCTTGAAAGAGTGTATAATAGGTACGACTGATTCTTTTGATATCTTGCACTTCATTTCCCTGACCGCTGTCTGTGGTCTCCCACCTCGATTGATCCCAGTTCACGGCCCCCCCTGCCAACCTCCTTTACTTACCGATATGGACAGCATTAAAACCTTTGGCTTCTCCGATGAGGAGTTTGCCAAGATGTTAGGTATCCCCGCTGATGGAAATCCCTCTTCCTTACCTAAGAGCCTCAATGGGGACTGGACCAAACTACTTAACTTAAAGAAAAAAGCAAGAGAACTGAACTCCACGCCCAATTCATGTTGGACTATTTAAGAGCGGGTACCATCCCCATTGGATTAAGGGTTTGTAACATACCCGGCATGTTCATTGAAATCCGACAGTTCCTGGAGCGATGGGCCCTTATTTCCAACCGATGCTCCAGGGACTGGATGTTGCTCATTGTTGAAACTGCCCGAATAGTGATAGACCTCCTAAATAAGGAAATCTCAGAACTGGGGGACCAACTCAAGGAAGGTGACGCGGTTGACCTCGGGAAGAAAAAGCTAGAGGAAATCCAACAAGATCTGGATTCTTTCTCCGACTACCTCCTAAAAAGGAAGACAGAGAAATTATGCAAAGACATCCGGTTCTATTCCCAAGAACGCACTTATCCATACTTAAATTCTGGGTTCTACACTAATCAAAATGACAGCGGTTCCCATGGACCCACTTCCAACTGGGCACAAAAAAAGATCACGACCTTCTCAGACACCACGGATTCGGAGAGCGACACCCCCGATGAATTTGACCCCAACTATGACCAGGGACACAGTTCCAGCCGCCCCAATAGGAATGGACCTTATGAACGAAACAATCCCCAAAATCCTTTTTTAGGCAATCGCCGTGGCAACTCACGCCCATTTCAGCGGACCCCGCAAACAAGGAACTTCCATCAGGGTCGAGGCCAACCACAAATATATGTCCAGACCCACCAGCAACAGTATTGGAGAACATAAGGGGCATCCCAGTCTTCAATCTAACTGGCGAAGAGATTGATCCATCTGTCACTAAATTGCTAACCCGAGGCCTATCTTTTGTCCCGTCGACCAACTTTGACAAATTTGAATTCAATCAAGACCTACAACACTTTTTTCGAAAAGTGCGTCTAAAGAAGTTCTTTCTAAACAGCCCTCCCAACATTGATGCTGAGAATAAATCGGGGTGCCGACCCCCTTCCTCCTTTACTCCGTCCCTGGAAATGGTTGGCCCCGAGGTTAACATCTTTGAGAAGGCAGTCATGAGGAAAATTGAAAAAATGACTCAATATGTACCGATCCCGGATGCGAATCTACCTGAATCTGAAATTTCTGTCCTCAGGGATTTGAAAAACAATAAAAAAATAACTATCAAACCCTGTGATAAAGGGGGAGGGATCGTCATGTTTGAAACCACCAAATACATTGACAAAATGAATGAGCTCCTATCCTCCTCCGGACATTACACTCTTATCACCCGTAACCCAGAGAGCGGCTTAAAACAACGACTATTGACCATGGTTGAAAAAGCAGTGGAAACCAATGCTATCTGTGAAGCTGAGGCTGAATTCCTCACTCCCAGATATACTAGGATACCGATCATATATGGAGTCCCAAAAACTCATAAAAACAGCTATGATCCACCTATGAGACCCATCGTTTCCACGATTGGATCGGCCACTGAGCCGTTGTCTTAATATATAGACAAATTCCTAAAACCATTGGTCACAGAGCTCGAGTCCTTTGTTAAGGACACAGGCCATTTCATCAGCCTAGTCGAGGGTACCCCGTTCTTTGAAAATCGTGAACTGCTGGTCACTTTAGATGTGGAATCTTTGTATTCCAACATCCCCCAGCAAGGAGCGTACATCACCATTGAGAACATTCTATCAACCAGACCTGAGATCAGTAATGCTGAATTCATTCTCCAATGTCTCGAAGTGGTGCTTTTTGAAAATTACTTTGAATTTGGATCCACATTGTATAGACAGACAACGGGAGTCAGCATGGGGCAAGCTGTGCCCCGAGCATTGCGTGCCTCTACATGGGGGAATTTGAGCGAGTGAATATCTTCAATGAGATGGCCCCCTTCCATGAAAACGTCAAGAATTGGAAACGATTAATTGACGACATTTTCTTTATATGGAAGGGGGACCAAATCTCCCTGGATGAATTCATCTTATGGCTCAATGCAGCTGACCCAAATTTACGATTTACCTGTCATTCTAACAATCACAGGATTGAATTCCTAGACATATGGATAGAACACCAAGACCAATCTATAAAAGTATCCTTGTATACCAAACCCACCGCCCGTAACACCCTTTTACAATATCAAAGTTTTCACCCCCGCTGCCAGAAGGAAAGTATCCCCTATAGTCAGTTCCTCCGTATCCGGAGAAACTGTTCGGACCTACAGGATTTCTTGACCCAATCAGACATCTTAAAAGAGAAATTACTATACCGTGGATACCCCCCGAAACTGGTTAAAGATTCCTTTAAGAGAGCCAGATACACCGACCGGGAGACCATATTTCAACCCAAACCATCGGAAAGCAGCGACCAATTGGTATGCTTTACTCGTCATTCAAATTTGAATCATAAGGTACGCCAGGCCATGAATTCCAGCTGGCATCTATTGAACCTGGAAAAGAACAAGACCCCATTAAACAGACCTATTTTTGCCTTTAAAAGAAACAGAAACCTCCAAAACCACCTCATCAGAGGCAAGATAGAAGAGACCCCCCCATGGCATCCAAGGTGCCATTACCGGTCTGAAACCTATTTTTGGGAACCACAGATGTGGCACATGTCAGGCGTGCCCCCATGCCATTATTGGCGCCACCATAAACACCACTGAACGTACCATCTCTGTTGCCCGCAATGAAACCATGACTAACTGTCGAACAAGCAACGTAATCTATGCAGTAATGTGCCCCTGTGATCTCCCATACATAGGGGAAACCGGACGCGAATGCCGCATAAGGATAGGAGAACATAAATCCAACATTAGGAACTTAAAGATCTCGGCACCCATTGTGTCTCACTGGATTGAAAAAGCGCACTCCGAACAAGAACTTCACTGGTTCATACTAGAAAAGATAAAGGCCAAGCCTGGAACAGATCCCGTCAACCTCCGCAAAAAAAGAGAGGTGTTCTGGATTTTTCTAATGAACTCTGTTGTTAATGGCCTCAATGAGGAATGCCCATGGCACAATACCTTTTTATAACTCCTGTGTCATCTACCATCTGTCTTCAGTTGAATCACTGCCTATTTTAACATAGATTGGACTATAGTTGTAATTATGAGTATAAAACAATAGCTTATTCCCCGTTGATATAAGCTGGACCCTTATCTCAGAAGTGATCACTTAGTCTGAACCCTTCTTTGCGGGCTCCCAAGATAGGGAACTCTACAGACCCCATCTGTTTGATCCCATATCATGTTGAAATTGTGCAGTGCCTGTAGAGAGCCCCTTAAGGGAGAAAGAAAATACTTATGAAATCGGAAAGTCTTTGTTTGGCTTATATACATATCTAATTGATTCCATCCTCCAAAAACATTTTTTATGAAGATCATACCCCCCATGGGGGCCGAGCACCCCTTCTTCATATACTGTATAATACGATCTCAATCCAAGATGGAGTTTCCTACTTCCGTGATTTCCATGAACCTCAGTCCTTCGAGAATAACCACTCCAAGATGGCGGGACTTAATGAAAACGCCAGTCCGTCTCCAGTCTCTCTATACCCGAAACACAGCTGTGTTAGGTTCCACCATAATGAGCATAAAAGCGCGCTGATTACCGAGACCCGTTATCGCCCTTGGTTCCACGTCACCACGTGACGAGAGTGGAATGGACTAAAGCCCCTGCCGAGACCCGTTATCGCCCTTGGTTCCACGTCGCCACGATATGAGAGTGGAATGGACTAAAGCCCCTGCCGTCCGGAAGTGCCGCACATTTTTATCGATCAGGTAAATTGCGTATCTGCACGCTTCCTCCGTTCCTCCTTGATTTTTCAATATTACTCAGACCTACTAACAAACTTTATTCCTCTCTGGTAGGGAATTATCCTTCTTGCAAACCGGCTTTTTTGATAAGAAGAGTTACTGATTACAGCTTAGCTTGCAGTTACCTAACCGATGTGGCAATTTTACCTCCGCAGCTACCCGGTTAGTGTGCCCAGCTTTACTGTATCCATAAGTCTATGCAGACAGTGAATCTATCCCACATTATCAATTCCAGAGAGATATTTATACTCCTGACATCCTGACTCACGTGAGTCTATAGCATGAAACATCACGTGCTTTAGATCCTTAATGCTATTAATTTTCCCATGCAGGAACTGACATTTATGGCATCGCCTGTGAGGCAGAGATAGACGCAAAACTTTGTTTTCTGCTCCCTCCGGACGACGAGACGTGGTCTGCACCCACCGAATTCCACCTGGTGAGCATAATTAAGTACTTTCTTGCAGTCTAAAGACCCTAGACCAGCCTCTAGAGATACAAACTTTTTGCTCTCGAGATTTACCCATAATACCCTGCACCCTTAAAATCAGGAGTACAAACTGTCACATATTAGTGGATATCTTTACAGGAATTAAAATCCGGCCACCTGGATAGACCCATAGAGTTGTTAGAACGAAGAGACAAAAATCTGAGCTGTACCTCTGTTTATCTTGCAGTTCTTGAATACAGTATTTGAACCTTTGTCACTCTAACCAGAAACTCGAAGAGGAAGTCTTATCCTCGTGTACCCCCTACTGTCATTGAAAGGTAGGAAACTGTATACACATAGGAAGCCCCACCTCCGTGTGACTTCAGTCATATTTAGACCTAGGTTCTAAAACATCTTCCTCTTTTGGACTCACAGGAAATTAAAATAGGACCTACCTACCCCATGTGGAAAACCCGGACCCGCATCAGCCTGATAACACTTTGAAGTTCCGTATTCTTCAGGTAAAAGTCCCCTTGTTTTAAAAAAAAAAAACCTTTGTGTAATATGAAGGTATGGGAAAAACCGTCTTGATACTGAAACCCCTGTAACCTACATAACTGGGAAACACACTAGAGGTGCTATCTTTTAAAGAATCTGAAATGAATGACTGAATGATTGATGTTCAGAATGAATGAGCGAATGATCTCGGAAGGTTGTATTTACTGTCTTCACCTAGGCCCTCATCCTTACTTGGCCTCCAGTCCCCGATCCTAGGGGGCTGCATTCTACAATATGAGCAATTACTGGTATCAGAGCCACTACATCTGTTGATTTTTTAAACGTACTATTGAAATCAATAAATTGACTATAGGATAATTGTGTAGATAAGCTTGTGGATAAAAATGTATGAAAATGTTCGAACAATGTAATACAAACAAATATGTTTAAATTTCAGCCTGTGTGTTCCCTCCCTGGCTCCATCTGTTTGCCCTGACGAAGGTGCCTGACACCGAAACGCGCGTTGGCGCTACCATCAAGGACGGCAACTTTATACCACCTAATTTGTCCCTTCATTTCTGCACCCCTGCCCATGCAACTATAAGTCCATTAAATTGTTGCAGGTCACTTGTGTAAACGGTTTGAATGTGTTTGAGTCTGAATGATCCCCTGAAGATGTGAGTGCCTGTTGAGTCCCCTTAATTTGCCCCGGAGTGAATGGAACACTTTAATGTATGATGTTGTTCTCATCATCCTGACTTGAAATATAACTTTGATTGTATAATTTTTTTTAAATGTCCGAAAAGCTAATCCCTGAATGCTTTTTTTAAAATAAATATGTGTATAAAAATCAATAAAAAGATATGTTTTTCATAAAAAGTATGATCTGAATTTCTGGCTCTGATACTCGGTAATCTAGCTCCTTTATTAATTGAATTGGATCCCTTAGAGGACCATATGGTATTTACTTCGGCAGGGTGTTCTTCTGTAATTCTGTTGAAGAGCCACGGGACCTGTTCTCTTTGGGTAGTCGGGACTTCAAGGCGCTGCAGCGAGTGCCTTGTGTTCTGCAGGCAGGCAGTGCCGTCTTCAAAGTGCTGCTGCGGCCTGCATTTATTCACAGGGCTGCGGGAGGAGTGGAAGAGCTGGGGCGGACTATCTTCCGGGGCTTGGTAGAAGCCTGGGCTCATGTGGCGGCCTGGAACTCTCTAGGTAGCAGGGGTTTCAAGGAGCTATATGGCCTGAGCTTACTAGGCAGAAACTGGCGTCAGAGAGCAGCACAGGCCTCAAGGGGCTGCTGAAACCGATGTGCACTAGGCCGCGGGCGGGGCGTTCAAAGACCACCACAAATAGCCTGTGTCTTCTAAGCTACACGTTGTCCTGTCTCTAGGCATCTTGGCTTCAAGGAGCTGCAGCACCTTGAGCTCTGTGCGCGGCCTTTGCGTCCGAGGCAGCGGCTTTGAAGTGTCACAGACTGGAGGTCTGTGCTGTTCCTGCCATACGGGCTAGAAGGGGTCCGACCAAGCATTCCCTAGGAAGGCGGGGCTTCAATGAGCTATAATCGTGTGTGCCCTCCTGGTAGTAAAGGCTTCAAGGAGCTGCAGCACCTTGGGCTCTTTGCGAGGCCTTTGCTTCCTAGGCAGCGCGACTTTGAAGTGTTACAGGGGCCTGTGCTGTTTCTGCAGTAGGAGCTAGAAGGGATTTTAGACCAAAAAGTATGTAGGCAGGCAGGGATTCAAAGAGCTGTAATTGTGTGTGGCCTCCTGGTAGCAAGGGCTTCAAGGAGCTGCATGGCCTGCGTTGTCCGTCAGCGGCGGCGATTTTTTGGCGATAATGCACTTTAGACTGCAAGGGCTTCAATGAGCTGTAGTGGTTTGCACTCTCCTGGTAGTAAGGGTTTCAAGGGGCTTCAGCGACCTGTGCTGCACGGAAGCGGTAAGTGATTTGATTTCTAGGCAGTAATGGATTCAATGAGTAGCAGCTGCATGTGTTCTCTGTCTGGCTTCAAGGCGCTGTACTGCCTGTGCCCTCGGGTCAGCGTAGGCTTGAACGAGCTGCGTGGCCTGTGCACGATCTTCGAGGAGCTTCAGAGCCTCAGTGGCCTGGGCTATTTCTGCAGCACGGCTTGTAGGAGCTGCGTGGTATTCGCCCACTAGTTTTGTTTACGTTGGGTGCCGTGTTAATTAATGTTGATGCTTTGTTTACTCTGCTTCCCATTACAGCCAGTGGTCACACAGCCTTTCGTACAAATAATATATATAATATAGTAGGCAGAGATGCCCAGCAGCATAGTCAGACTTGTTTTCTTCAAGTTGTGCCCTTAATTTAAGTGTAAGGCTTGCAAATTAGAATAAAAACATAGATAAGAACGGAAAGACACGTCCCTTTCACATGCCCCTGGTTGTAAAAGGAAGTGACACTTAGGTTGAAAGCCTACAGCACGTGTTGTACACATGAAAGTGAGAAGTGTGGCTCACTGGTTAGAGGCGGCAGGAGAAGTGTGGCTCACTGGTTAGAGGCGGCAGATCTGTAAGCAGAGAACGGCCCGGGACCAGGGTTCGATTCCCGACGCGGCAGGGTCGTGGACCAGGGTCAGCGGACTCGATAATTCTCGCCTCGGTGCCTACTCTAGTCAGAAACCACACTCGGCAACTCTGGGCATCAGCTTGCCTCATCTTCACAACGGACCCCCCCAGACTGCCGGGGATGCTTGGTCGCACCTTAGAGATACCCATCAGGGACCATCTCTCAGGGTGAGCCAGGACGGGTTCCCCAGCGGTCGAAGCGTGGAGATACTCCTCCGGGAGTCGATTCCTAGCGCTATATAAACCCACAATTAAATTAAATTAAATGCGGAAACAAAGCGGCTGGCTGCTCTGGAGTCTGCAGAGATCTTATCAGCTCTATGACCGTCTCCACCACAAATGGGCCCCAAACACTGTCGATCGCACAAAGTGGCCATATGTTAAAGTGATGCTGACACTGTAATAGATGTTTTCCACTTTGAATTCTCACAACTCTGCCCAGAAGAGAATCGTTTTCCTTTCAAACTGATTTGCCCGATGCAGTTCTATTCACTTTAATCCTGCATGTGAATTCCTGCTTGCATACAATAATATTGTATTTGTGCACACAAACGAAATGGATGTGTGTTACTAAAATGCAGGGAATACATACATGAAATAAATGCACATTTGAATCGTTCATTAAGGCTAAAAGCATATTTGCAAATTAATTTGACAGAGTGCCTGTGTCAACCAGGGAGGCCTTGAGGACAAATAGCTGGGCTTTCAGAAACTTGATCCGAAACACCACTTGCTCATGATATGAATGTCTTTTTTTATGAGTGCTATCAGGCGCAAATGCTATTTCAAAGTGTTTGTATATTGAAGTCAAATCGTTTTCCATCAACAAGCACATTTTCAATGTCACTTCACATTGTGACGTGAATGGCAACGAACAGCTGTGTTAAGAGATATATTGTTTGCATTAAGAGATATATTGTGTGCAACTACTGATTACAGAATATGCAGCCCTTCATGTGTGAGGTCTGTGTGCAGACACACATTTATAGCATATCTAGTTTTAAAAGCCACCATATTTTTCGTATTTTACACTGGCAGTGAGCTGCTCTTTAAGCTGGAGCTTCCCATGCCACTGACACTGTCCCCAGCCCTTACAGTGTATCTGAAATGGCAACATGGAATTTTTTACTTTTACTAGAAGGCACCACAGTTTTCACCTTTTACAGTGGCAGTGAGTTGCACGTCAAGCAGGCTTTGCTATTCCGCTAATACTGCCCCAGCCCTTCCAGACTTTCCAACTCACAATCCACCGACACATAATACCAGTACACTCAAAATCACATAATTTCTATCCATATAATGCCACTGCACACTATGTCACATAATTCCACTACACACATCCACTCCACACCACACATTTACCCGTCACACAATTCCACAACTAACAATTCCAACCCAAACTACATATTTCCACACTACATACATGTACGGGGACACCACCACATCAATCGGGGACACCACCACATCACTCAGGGACACCACCACATCACTCGGGGACACCACCACATCACTCGGGAAACCACCACTCATCACTCGGGGACACAACCACATCACTGGGGGACACCACCACATCACTCGGGGGCACCACCACATCACTCAGGGGCACCACCACATCACTCAGGAACACCACCACATCACTCAGGAACACCACCACATCACTCAGGGGCACCACCACATCACTCAAGGACACCACCACATCACTCAGGGACACCACCACATCACTCGGGGACACCACCACATCACTCGGGGACACCACCACATCACTCTGGGACACCACCACATCACTCAGCCTAACCACATCATCACTCAGCACCACAACAGTTCTGTCCTTGCTTGCTACCAACAAGCATTGCCATAGCCAATAGGACTCGCATTAGGAAAGTGTAAGCTATTGGCTTTGTGAATAACAATGCTATTAATTTATATATTTTCAAAGCCAACACATTTAAAAAAAAGGGTCATTTACAATACCAATAGCTCACACTTTCCCAATGAGACCTATTGCATTGCAAATGCTTGTTTTAAATTAAATTTGTAGCCTTCAGAGGCAAATCCCATAATAATGCTGTTCACCTTGGTCAAGGGCCTTTCTAAGTCATTGTCCATCAGATAAATGTCATTCACATAAGACAATGCTTCCTCATCAAAATTTTGGAGTAACTCAGTTACTCTTGCCAAAAATGAGAGGTGAGAGAGGTGACAAAATTGTCGCTGGGACCCCAACGCTGAGAATGAGGTGAAATAACTGCTTTCAGGTGCTATAGTTTGGCAGAAACATCCATTTGAGATATCAAGTGTAGTTTTATATTTCTTCCGCACAATGTTGTTCATTAATGCGGCACTGTGTGCATTTTGGACATGGAATGTCCTTATGCATGTGTTTGAATGTCTGTAATCTAAAACTAGACAATATGAGTTGTCTGGTTTCATTACAGGAAACAAAGTATTATTCATTGGTGAGGTACATGTCTCTGTGCATTTGGTGAAACTTTTAATGGGATCACGTGGTGGGTTGAATTCTCATCCCATCTGGCATGATTTTTGTACAATGCTGGAACTAGGGAACCTGCCCCCTCCCGTGCAAATGTATGTTTAAGATGAATAAGAACAAGGTCGGAGAATGTTGGAAAATTACAGTTTCTCCCCTAGGGCACTCCCCTGACCTTCTTTTCCTGACAGAAACATGGTTAACCGAGGACACTACGGCCATTTCCACCTTGGCGCTTCCCCCGGGGTACCTCATATGTTTCCAGAATAGATCTAAAGGTAGAGGAGGGGGTATAGCTGTGATCTTTAGAGACAACTATTCCTGTACCCTCAACCCTACAAATATAATAAACTGTGAAAGTGCGGTATTCAAGGTGCGGGTTTCTGACACTTTTACCCTTACGGGGCTGCTGATCTACCGCCCTCCCGGATCAGCCAGTGCTTTTCAAGAGTCACTGGTGGTGACTATCACTGCGCTGGCCTTACAGCCAGCTAACTTCAGTGTTTTGGGGGACCTCAACCTCCATCTTGAGTGTCGGGAATCATCTACTATACTGAGGTTTCTGGGAGATATGGAGGCCTGTCAGCTCAACCAGTTGGTTGAGGGGCCCTCACATCAGGTAGGCCATTTATTGGATCTGGTGTTCACAAACATTCAGGAAGCCTCTGTCTCCACTCCCGGTCCCCTGAGTTGGACGGATCATTTTCTGTTATTTATCTCAATTCAGATGCCAGTTAGATGCAGGGAAAAGCCTCCACCTTTGTTGCGGAGACGCCCCTGGAATAAGCTTGATAATACAGCGTTCAAAGCTAGACTCCACACTTCCTGACCCACCTGGCCGAGCAATCTGGATAAGGCTGATACAGCCTATAGGGAGTGGATTGAGGAATCACTTGATCATTTCATTCCGATGAAATGCACTAGGCCTAGACGGGGCCAAACTCACCCATGGTATTCGGAGGCCCTCACAATAAAGAAAAAACAATGCAAACAGCTGGAGCGTCTATGGAGGAGGTCATATGACCATCTGGCTAAAACTAATTTTAGAGCAGCCACTAAAGCGTATCATAAACTCATAAAACGGTCCAAAGCCAAATATTATACAGATTTGATCAACTCCAGTACTAACCGCTCCAAAAACATCTTTTCCTTAGTAAAGGATCTGACCAAGACACCGAAGGGTCCCAGTAATCTTATTGTATCTGATGCACAATGTGAAGAGGTGGCCTGTTTCTTTGTAGACAAAGTCAAAGGGATTTATAATTCCCTAATGTCAGACGGACCCACTGCAAACCTCAACCCTGCGGGCCCTGCTGACTTACCTTTCGCACTACAATGCTTACCATCTATTGAGCAAACTGAGATGGACTCCCTGATAAAAAAAATAAAGTCAGGCTCCCCGGAAGATCCTGTTAAGCCGGAATTGTTTAGACGATTCCAGGATCCTATTTTGCGGGAAGGACTGAAGTTAATTAACAACTCACTTCAGTCGGCTATCATTCCCTCATCCTGGAAACATGCCAAAGTTGTTCCCCTTTTAAAAAAACCTTCATTAGACTCCACCAGACCGGACAGCTATAGACCCATCTCCTTGCTTCCTTACCTATCCAAGGTGATGGAGGTCCATGTAAACTCCATTCTGACTACATATTTGGAGACAAATGGAATACTGGATGAATCTCAGAACGGATTTCGTGCTAAACATAGCACGGAGTCTGCTCTGTTAGCTGTTACGGAACATCTGAGGGAGGGGCAGGACCAAACATCTGAGGGAGGGGCAGGACCAAGGTATGACATCGGCCCTGGTCCTGCTGGATTTGAGTGCGGCCTTTGAAACGGTCTCCCACAAGGTCCTGCTTGCAAGACTGTGGGAGATCGGAGTCAGGGAGAGAGCCTTGGAATGGTTCGAGTCGTTTTTATCTGACCGCTCCTTCCAAGTGCATGCCCCGCCGTACTCATCCAGCACACACCCCCTGGAGTGTGGAGTCCCGCAGGGCTCCGCGCACAGCCCCACATTGTTTAATGTGTATGTCCGCCCCCTGGCCATGTTGGCTCGGGATCGTAACATCAAATTACAGTCATACGCGGATGACACACAATTCATTTTCACCTTTTCTAGGAACACAGGGGCCGACCAAGCTAAGTTCCAGGAAGACATCTCGGCCATATCGAATTGGTTGTCACAGAACTATCTCCAGCTAAATTCCTCTAAGACGGAGATACTTCTGGTAGGTAAGGACACTCAGAAATGGGATGAACACTGGTGGCCCCCAACCTTAGGTCTCCCCCCTGCCCCCAAAGAGGTTGTCAGAAACCTGGGCGTGATGTTGGACAACTCACTCTCTATGGAAACCCACGCTAAGAGAGTGGCAGGCACCTGTTATGGTCGCCTACGCTCTCTGAAGCCTATTCTTGGTTTCTTTGAGCCCTGTAGCCGTCAGATTATAATCCAGGCGCTAGTCTTATCCCATCTAGACTACTGCAATGTTCTTATGCTGGGTTCTAGTCCGACAGTGATACATAGGTTGCAGAGAGCTCAGAATGCTGCAGCCCGCATCTTATTTGGGCTGCCAAAAAAATTTCACATCTCGCCTATTCTTCACCGGCGTCATTGGTTACCGGTTAAACAACGCATCCAGTTTAAAAGCCTATGTCTAACCCATATAATCTTGTATGGCACTGGTCCTCAAACCCTGCAGGGACTCTGTTCCTTCTATGTCCCTACGCGTGCCCTTAGATCGGCTGATCTATCTCTGGCACGCATGATTAAGATCCGTAGGTGCAGAGCAGGCGGTCGCGCTTTTAGGTATTTGGCGCCGAAGCTGTGGAACTCGATCCCTTTCAGGGCTTGGGCCACCTCTAACCACTTTCTGTTCCGTAAACAAATTAAAACCTGGCTGTTCTCCTCTATTTAATTTCTCCTCGCTGTTGTGCTGCTCTGTCTCTAGGTATGTCCGCAGCGCTGGGACGCCCCATTGCTGGGGTAGCCATGCGCTTTACAAGCAGATTTAACATAACATAACATAACATAACATAACATAACATAACATAACATAACATAACATAACATAACGAATGCTGGCGGCCAATCTTGTTCAGATAATAGAATGTCATAACCAGATGACAGGTACTTCAAAAAGAGACCTTTAACTTTACTGGGATGGTCCCCCTCCATCTGGAGTGTTATTTCATGTAACTTATGTGGGACGCTCACCCTTGTATCTGGTGTTTCCACCGTGATGTATTTATTCAAGTCAGCTGTCACCAGAAATTCCATCAGGTTCTGGCGAGCTATTGTTACTTCTGCTGCACTGTCTAGCATTGTCTGAGCCCATGTTCCGTTCAGAAGTTGTGTTCTCAGAATTCTGGGCATGTCTGATCTTCAGGCCTGCAACTTTTTTCTTCTTGAACTGAGGTTTTGATTTTGGCTTTTCTTCTTTTTCGGAAGTATAGTCTTGAGCGTGCTGTTTGTCTCTGGACTTTGTACGCTCTTCTTGTCTTTCTGACCGTCCTTCCCTCTCTGAGTTTTTTAATGAACCCTGAAAGGAACAAGAGGAACGAGTATCAGTATCCTGATTCCTGTCAGCTTTCCTAATATTATCCCTATTCCTAAGGTTTTACCTCTTTTCAGAGGGCTTCTATGGAGGAGATCTGCCTCGGGATTGAGATCTGTTTCCTTTAAACTTTTGTTGTTTTTTATTATCCCACTTCTATTTATAGGAAGCAGGTGTCTGCTTAAAATTGTCCTTTTCAGGACTGCCCATCAGTTGTGGTTTTAAAGCTTTCCCACCCAAACTGTCTCTGCCTAATTCTGCATACTCAGTTTCAATTATTTTGGTTAGTTTGTGTTGTTGATCTAATGGACTGAACTCCCTTAGGCGTTAGCAGATTGCCACTGAAGCTGCTTCCCCTTTAGTATTAGCTAGTATTATGGCTGATACCTGGTCATGGTTACTTAGTGACCTCATCCCTAAGTTCAGAGCAGGTTCTGCTCTGTACTCGTTCTGTATTTGTCTTAATACGGGTACTACTGCTAATAAAGGAATATCATGAGTTCTGGTATATATGGCAGCAAAGGCTGTACCCCAAGTGGTACAATCTTCTACATGTGGTGTTATCCCCATGGGGAGGCAGATAGTTAGCATTCTGTGTTTTTCATACGGGGCAGTATTCAGAAATACTGCCTCGAGCTGAGTTATTTTCTGAGCTACCCAGAATGGCATTTATTCATGTTTCGTGGGCATTTTGCCCATTACCACGTGTAACTTTTGTGGTAGGATTTTAGTTGCTGTACCCTGAGATTGAGTTCCATTTGTTGCAACTGTTGCCGGGTGGACTGTGAAAGCCCTCATGACGAGTTGTCAGGTTTCTGTAAATTTTAATTAAATCTTTGTGTTGTATGAGTAGGTTTCCTTGACATTGTTTCAAAGTCAGGATGTGGTGTGTAGGCCGCTAATATTGGCCATGTTGCCCTCTCTCCTTCGACCGGGCCTAATCTTCCTCTTCCTCTTATGTGGTGTAGGGCGCCTTTAAACCAGTATAGGTGTTCCTGGTACGTGACATGAGTGGAATCTCTAAGTCCTCAAATGAACCATATTCCATTGGTGCATCTCCCTCTGTGTAGGAGTGAAATGTCTATATTCTTGCATCTGATGCTGGGAATGTAACCCACAAATAAAATACCTCTGTTTTATTTGATTCGTGTGCCTCAATCACGAAAGCTACTATGCCCCCCCTAGCTTGTAAACCATCTTCTAACAGTTTCAAGGTGATCGTATGTCTGAATTTAGGTGCAATTTGAATTGCTTTTGTATCTTCTTCTCCTGCTGAGAGGTGCAGATTCACTACTGGGTTATCTCCGTCCTCAGTCATTTTTGTAACAAAGTTTGTTCAAGGGAACTAATATAAGGTTTCATGTACAATTTTCGGAACACTGTGTCCTTCAACTTGATTAACCAACAGCTACTAAATAGGATGTTGCCGCCTACTCAGCTGTGGTGGAGTTTGTGCCTACCCACTCCAGACATCTCTGGTGGTTTGTGAGTAGGGGTCTCTGAGAATAGCAAGACTGAACTACTCACATTCTACTGTTAAATAAGTACCCAAACAACGTTGGCGGCACCATGTCGTGTAGTTCCTATATTACATATACAAGATCTTATGTTCCGGACAACATAAACTGTGGGTTCGGTGGCAGACTGGCTTTGAGCATTCCCACCGAGAATGTTAGCCTTTGTGTTTTAGCTAGCTCACAGTGCCACTAAAATCTCCTCTTATTGTGGAGAGAATCGTTTCTGGCAACCTCAGAACATGAGAGCCCCGATCCCCCAGGATCGTGGAAACAATGTACTACTTTTTCTCAGTCACTCGTGCTCACTTATTCGGTCTCAGAGAGTTACAAAGAAGAAATAGTTGGGCATGTTACAATAAGTATTTATTGCACAGTTTTTCTTCTATTGTAGAATAGATGTGCTGCAACAACTGTTAGACAGTAGCAGATATATGTGATTAGCAGTACAGTGAAAATAAAAGGATAGTGCAGTTCTACCATCTTGCAATAATCATGAATACATACATAAATATAAAATGCATGATAAATGTGTGCATACTCCTACGATGCCTATCTAGATGTATCCAAGTGTACCTAGCATGTGAGTAGGTGTGAAGCCAAGAATCCCTCTAGGATTTAGTCTAACCCCATTACCTGAAGTGAGAGAGTGTGGGACCCCGTCCTGGGCTCGAGTTGGACACCCCGCGAGGGATGTGTTAGACCACTGTCAGCTGGAGCGTCTGGATGCAGGAGCCTCAGCGTCTCTGGTCAGTGTGTTGGCCTTGAAGTCTCGGTTCCCTCTTGATCACACTAGTAAGATGTGCTGTATTTATACTGAAAGTATCTAGGGCTCCTTCGTCCCTTGTTTCTTAGCCATTGTTGGATTTGAGGATGACATATGGGATGAACCTTGTACGTAGATATTATGCAGATGGTGTTTCCCCTGCCTGGTTTCCAAGAACCCTTATAAATATTCATTCATACTGTGTGAGTCAATTTCTGAAGTTGTAGGACACTATTGTTCAGGGAAAAATCCCACTTCTGCACCCAGGACTAGAACTAGGTAAAGGTTCAATACTAATTACTAATTACTGTGTAGTGTGTGAAGGTGTATGATATTACCCGGGCCTATATTAGGCTAGTTTCAAGGAAACCAATCGACATTTACTCAGCACATTACTGGGTAAAAGGTCAGTGCTAAAACCGGTATGCAGAGTAAGGTAGGACAACTGTAGGTAAAAGGTCACTTTGCTACTTAGGCCTGGGTTAGAGAACATAACACTAGAAGACTACAGACTGTGTATAGGTATTATTTTGTACCCAATCGCCCTGTTGCTTATACACCCTTCAAAACTTCTTAAAATATCACCGTCAAGGTCTGGATGAAAGAAACAAGTTGACTTTATATGCCTCAAACTCTGAAAATTCCCTGCATCCAGAGCCTCTATAACCACGCCAGATACCAGACCCGTTTGTTGAAGATCTTTTAAAAAATATAAAGTAAAATGATCGCCTCTAAAGATATTACATCCTGGAAATAGAATGGAATTTTTCTACAGAGGTCGACCTGTTGTGAGGTCCCACATGAATGACCTAGTCACAGGCCTCACTCACCCCAAAATACTATTGGGGCAAAAGGCCCCTTGAGAATTGGAGCAGTTTCTGTGTGCCTTAGCAGAACTCAACATTTCTTCTATGCTTTTAGGTGATGTTGAACACCTCAAAGAACCTCAAGTGAAACCACTTGGCCTATGCGCACAGTTGCTCACCCAGAATGACCAGGTGAAGCGGAAGCCCGGTACGCCGAACGAGGTTCACGAGTGAGAAAGCGCAGGTACAGAGCAGTGTCAGGGAATTGGAGAGTAGTTTAGTGAGTTTAGCGGGTTTTACTAGCAGTTTGATATATTTTCTAGATTGCGGGGAGAGAAGGTGCTTCACAGCTAAACGCCAGCAATACAGTAGCATAAAGACGGACCTGTCTACGGAAAATAGACTTTCTGAGCTCGATTTATCCAACACTGCAGGTATGTTTACCAATATGTAGCGTAACTAGTATAGATATATGCTTTTTAGATCAGAGTTAACCCCTCGATTGTTTATGTAGGCGGAGTATTAAAGGAGTCACTTTGTGAGCGTGAACATTTTTTGACGTCGCACGGAACAAAGCAAGGTCTAAGGTCAGTGACCGAGATGTTCTTTATTAACTTAACAACTGAATTCATGGTAGAGCATTGATACAGAGTTTTTACCTTTCTGAACAGGCAACAGCTTCAAAGTTCTTATGCCCTGTGTGGCCCTAATAACTCAGACTAAGGATAGTGGCTTTTTCGAGTGAGTTTGTACTTTTTTTCAATACTAGTGTTTTGTTGTTTACGAGTAAAAATGGTTTAGTAGGCATTGGCTTTGTATTTATTTTCTTAACTTTTTCATTATTCTTTCACAAACATTTCATCTTACTAATTGCTTTATATGACTAGATTCGAAATGTAGATTAATGAATGTTATAGTTGCAAGTCTATAATTAGACTAATTCATGGACATTTTGAGGTCACAATAATACAGAGAATGTTTTTTATTTTTTCAGATTGAGCCCCCGACGAAGGGCCTCATGGCCCGAAATGCATAGGGCACTACATGAAACTACAGTGGAACGATAATAATCATGGAAATGAGATATGATTGATGTATTTTGATGTTTCTAAATTCATTATGTGTATAAGATAAATAGTAAACGCACTGTGATTTCGATCTTTATGAGTCATTTGGTTTGTCAATGTTAATTTTGTAAATATTAATCACATTGATGTATAAAGGATAAGATTTTGTACCCAATGCTGGGTGAGCAACTGTGCGCATAGGCAAGTGGTTTCACTTGAGGTTCTTTGAGTTAGTTTTAGATACACAATAGGGACATTGTGTAAGCCTACGCAGCACGCTTAGAGAATAAAACTTAAAACATTTCAGTTTAAATAGCAAGAATAGATAAAAAAACAGGAGTGCCCCTCCCCCCCAAAAAGATGTTGAACACCTGCCAACAACTTGAAAGCTTAAAAGATCTGGCTTGTATGCCTCTAGGGACCCCTCTACCTGTTATTTTTCACCCCTGGCCAAAGACGCCTACGTCACCTTTCTTTCCTCAGCTGTCTCCTGAAAGGAGCACAGAGGCTCGACCGCTGGAACCTAAAAAGATCTGTCTGATGCATCATTGAAATCTGTCTTGCATTTAGCATTTTATTTCTTTATTTTACATATGTAAGATTACACACCAGGGCATCTAACACAGGCTTACACTTTTGACAAACAGTGAAAACTGATTTAGCTGTGCTTGTTGTAGACCTTGTGTTTTCTTTCACGTGTCATAACAAGACCGATATTGTTAGCAAGGTTGCTTAGCTATAGATTTAAGAAATTTTCAAATGTAATCCCCTCTGGCATTTTACTAATGAAATATATACAATACTCACTGCAAGTAATGGAGAGAGAATATCCTGTACCTGTTTTTTTTTGTACTCTACCCTTTTAGCAGCTTTTTATAAAAACGTAAATATGCAGCAGCCCTTGCAAAGACGTAACAGCGTATTTGCCTAAAAACAGAGGCTCCCAGTGAGTTCCTTCACTATAGTTCGAGTCGGTGTTAAACACAAGAGTGCTAGGCCGTTCTATTCCAATTTCAGTGTCAATTGAAAATACACCTAAAAAGTATTTCTTGGCGCATCCATTTTTGCTTAAGAAATCATGAATCTGCAAAATGTCCATTTTACAATATTTTAAAGATGATCAAACAAAATCTGTCGGGTGTGACTGATTTGGATGACATTGTAAAACACTGAGAATACAACCATGTGCACATGCGCCACCAGGGGTTGTTTAAAACGTACTTCATCTTTTAGATTTCCATTCTTGACCAGGTTGTAGTGGTCGCTGCCTTCCATATTGGGGCTCAAATCAAATGCAAACAGCGTGTACCCTTATCTGTAACCTTCTCTCGACACACCGACTCCAGAGTCCCTCATACGTTTTCCTATTATTGAACATAGTCCTAGATATTCCGTAACAGAATTATTGTCTTCAAAACCGGGTGTGTACGGTATTGCAGGAATCACATCGCCCTCGTGGAACAACGCCATGTAGACGATGTCGTAGTTTTTTAATTGAAAGGGTTTGCTGCTACAGGCTGCTAAAAGCCATGTTATCGAAAAACCCTATGATAATGAGTTTCAGTAGTTGTCCCAAAAATTAATGTTGTTGTTGGGTTAACCGTGTCCCTGTGGGTACGCTGAAGATCTTCAAAGCTACTCTTTCAACAGAGTACTTGACATTAGATCACTGTAAAGCTTTGGCGTGTGCCAATCTGATGCTGGGTGATACTTTCACTCTCTTTACAAATAAACTATTGACTATTGACCGCTAGTACAAGTTTATACCACATTGATTTGCAGCCTATGAGACAGAATGAGTCTTTGTTATGGGTAAGGTTGATCTTAAGGTCGATACCGTTGATGAGCCGATTAATCTGGAAAAAGAGGCCGAAATGTATACTGCTGAGGAGATCAAACAGTTTACTTTCAGTTGCGAAGACGGTCCCAATAAAGGTTTTATTAAGAGAGATAAGAGAGATAAAACCTTTACTGGGACCGTCCAGCGCAGTGTCTTCAAAATGTGCATACGTGTTCTTGTAGAAGAGCCCTGCTGAAAGCTGGGTGTCCAGGGCGTCACTGCTGTAATTGAGAATACTCTCGATGTATGCTCTGTAGGCATACATGTTATCACTTTGCATAATGAGACGATCTCTGAGAGTAATGCCCACTTGGTTAAACATGGTTGCTATGGGGTAAGTGATTGTCACCACTTTAGCATTGCTGTCTAGGTTGATCTTGCTCAATTTTGGCATTTTACAGGCCCAATGGAGTACAATATGCGCTGGTTTGAGAGAAAATAGGTGTAGCTCAGATTTGGGGCATTCTCCGGAGGCGCAATGCACGAAAGACATGGCTGCTGTTGTTGAGTTTGAAAAAATATATACACGGGCCGTTGTTTTCTTGTTTTTTGAGGTTCTCTTCTGGCTTGTGGACCTTCTTTTGTGAGAGACTTGTGAAGTGCGTCTCATTTTTAGGGAATGGGCAAACCTCTCCGCCTTGATGCTTTTCACTTCCTTTTAGCTCTGGTGTTACGCCTGGCACAAGCCCTGCTCCTTCTTGTGGTTGTTTGTTCATTTGCTCTGCTACTGCCAACGTCTCAGACCCCCCCACAACCAGGGCAATGTTTGTGGAAGCAGCTTTAACCTGGAGTTTTGCAATTTCATAGCCTTGTTTTTAGAAAGGCATGGCTCTTCTAAACAAACTATGAAAAAACCTCCCAGCCTCCTCCATACATAACCAGAGCACCTTGAAAGAATAGGAGCTGCCATATCCAGCCTGGTGTTGAAAATTGTTCCTGTACAGAGAGGGGTCGCTGTGTTTTTTCATGAATACCATGACGGCTTCTTTAATAATCGCTGTCGGGTTGCGACCTTAAATGAAGCTTGGCAATCACTTTCCCATTTTACTGGTCATTGAACATCATGATGGATATAGTGCTAGAGTGTTTTTTCAAAATCGGTATGTAGTCGGGCTTGATATAGTGAATATTCATTAGTGTGTTGTTTTCACCCTTCACCCGTACCCACCTTAACAAAGGAGAATAACGATGTCCAACCCTCTGTGGCTCTATAATATCAGTATATACGAAGAGCGTATAGAACCCCCCTTTAATATCAGAACACATAGGGTCTGGCTCCACCATGCTTTTTATATGTTGTACAGTCTTTAAAACCCTGCTTAATCTACTGGTGCAAATAAACTCTATATCAAGTATGAGCATTCTAATAAACTCCTCCCTTCAGACGTTATCGAAATATAACTGAGTATCTACATACAAGTCAATGATGGTTTCGGATTTGTTGATGGCCTCGACCACGGCGGCAACGGTGAGGTAGTGTCTGGGAGCAAAGCCTGCATGGAGATACACAACCTTATGGTCATGCTTGGTCTCTGCCCTGGTAAATGTATTCCATGTTCAGGGGTATTGGAATTCAGTTAGGGGAGCCACCTTGTCCCCTTTTAGGTCCAATGGTTTGGACAGTTTCACTGTAAAAATTAGAAATCTGATTGTCGGAAAACATGTCTGTGAGAAGGTGGCTCTATATATACTGGACAATAAGGCAGTACAGTGTGTATAGAGTCCACAAACCCCAAAGGTTTAACAGAGGTTAAAGTCAGAACTGACCTTACTCTCCAAAGTGGTAGCTTGGTCGAGCAGTAAGGCAGTAACAGAGGACAGTGTAAAGCATTTGTCGCACACACTCAGTCAGCAAAAGGTTTCACACACTCAAGAACTGAACTCCAGGCCAATTGTTTTTTTTTTTTTTATTAGAAATTTTTTATTGGTGTACAAAAATATATATATACAGTACAGATAGAGGTACACAGGCGTCGATCATATATGTCCATTGTCCATTGGTCTCCCTCCACTGGAGAAGAAAAAAGAAGAGAAGAAGAGAGAGGGGGGGGGGGGGGGGGGTTGATTGTCCTTTATTGGGTCGTCCTCAGGAGCTCATCAAGCGGGTCCCACATGTGCAGCTTGGCATTGTGTTCTTTCGAGAAAGTGCCTGTGATGTTGTCGGCCCCCCTCAGGAAGGTAATCCAGTTGATCCATGTTTTGAAATTTGCTTTGGCTGTGTTTTTCCAGTTCGTTAGGATCATTTTGAGGGCTGCCGTGAGGAGTAGGTCTAAGAGTTCTCTTTCTTCTTTACTTTTTAGGTCCGCTGTTAGGTGCTCAGTCGCCAGGCTAACGAAGCTGATCTCCAGTTTTGTTTTGAGCATATCGTTCAGGAAGGTGTTGATTTGTGCCCAGAACTTCTTAACTTTCACGCAGGTGAAGACAAGGTGTTCGAGGGTTCCTTCCTCTTTCAGACAGTTCCAGCATTTGTCTGAGTCAGCTATGCCGACCTTGTGGAGTCTGGATGGTGTCCAGTATGCGTTGTGGAGCAGCCAGTATTTTGTTTGCGCAAGTTGTGGGGTGACTTTGTTTGTTGTCGCTGAACTCCACATTATTGCTCGTTCCTTTTCATTTAATTGCCTGCCCAGGCGCATCTCCCAAGTGTTGGTTGCTTTTTTGTTCTGCGTTAACTTAGATGGGCTGAGTAGTTTGTAGATTTTTGCCGTTTGATGGCCTGCTGAGTCAATGAGCTGCATACTCCAGGCCAATTGTTATTATATCCTTAGATATAGTCGTTTTATTTTTAGAACCAACAGTTCTAAAAATATACTTTTCGAGATACGAGTAGTCTCAGGTAAATACTTTGCAGAGAAGCAATAAGTTTGTACGCACAATAATCACAGGTTAGCTAATAGCAATACAGTTCTGCAACACATTCTAGCATGGAGCTCAATGGTTTTCATAGGACAGTACAGTTGATTACTTTATGGATTACTTTGGTAGTTCCAGGACTAGATTAGGAAAAACGTTTTAGTTATAGTGATGATTTTTCCTGAATATAAAGCTGTTTTAAAAGTTCACACTTAGAAACTTTTCGAGGTGATTCTCACAATGTCATACGATTTTTAAAGAATATTTGCAGTTTTCAAAAGTAGACACTTAGAAGAAATCTCATAGAAAAGCAGACAATGGGTTCCTATGGAGAAAATGCAGGTTACTAGTAAACCCACTAGGGATTACTTTTGTGGTTCAGTACTGGGCCGAAAGGTACAGTACTGGCTTCTCTCCTGATCACAGGTGAGTATTTTCGAATTCGGACTTTGGCTGATTTTATAGGAATATTTTCAGTTTTCAAAACTTCACACTTAGAAGATTTTCGAGTCACAAATGGGTCAATGTTATCCAATGGCAGGTAAGTGAATTACCGGTTTCCAGGTGAGTAATTGGTTGGTGAAGGTAGGGTTCTGGGCATGGACTCAGGGGTCCCCCAGGGTCCGGTGAGTACAGTTAGTTCAGTCCCAGCGGCGCGGGGGCGGCCGGGTGCAGGGGTAGGTAGGCCCAATGTTATCCAATGAGGGAAAGGGGGCCTTCGGTTGGTGGCGGCTGGCTAGCAGGCAACACGGTTCTGGGCGCTGGGCTCCTGGTCACTTGCTCTGGGCAAGGGGGGTAGTAGGATAGGGCAAAGAGGTCTCAGCCAGCGGCAATCGGGCGGCTGGGTGCAGGGTGCGTTTGACCTGTCGGGCGCTCAATGTTATCCAATGAGGATCTTGAAAAAGGAACAAAGGCTGCAGGCTCGGGGATGGTGACTCTCCAGGGGCGACCAGCACTTCGAGAGGTAAGTTGGGATGGTGGAGCAGAGGTAGGTACCCCAAAGGGAGGCACAGGGGGCTGTAGGGCGCCGGGTGTCTGAAAAGCTTACCCACGGCCGGTCGCGGTTGGGGTGGCCCCTGTTTCTGAGTCTGCAGGCGTCGGCTGGTTCGTTGAGGAGGGTCTTTGGCCACTGGACTTCGCGTCCCAGTCACCAGGGGGACGTCCTCGTGGTCTTGGTTCGGGTTGGCCCGGCCCGGGCTCGGCTGGTGCAGAGTGGGCTGGTCCGGAGCTTCCTGGTGGGCACCAGGTGGGTTGTTGCAGCAGAGCCTCTGCTGATGGGAGTCCCAATCGTCGAGAAGGTCAAGGCAGGCAGGTCCTCTGGGTGTCCCAAGGTTGCTGTCCGCGGAGGTCGCCAGGTTTAGGCAGGAGCACATTCCAGGGTCAACAGGCCGGTAGGGCTGGGGTCAAATCAGTTGTTGTTGTCCTGTTGTTAGCAGCTGCACGGCGGGTCGTCTTCTTCTTGATCTTCTTTCTTCTTTGATATCGGGATCTAAGGAAGGAAGGTTCAGGGAGCCCCTAAATACTTAATTTAGGGGTGTTACAGGTAGGGCAAGGGCAGGGACTAATGGGTCCCCGTCCTGGGGTGAGTACACCCCCTAGCCTGCTCCTCTCCTGTGGGAGGGGGCAGGAGCCTAGCTGGGATTGGGCAGGACTCCCCATCTACAAGATGGCCGGAGCCCAGGGTCGTGCTTCACCTCGCCTCCTCCACCTGAGGGGTGGAGTTGGCACAGGTTGGCACACCCCCGTCCTGACGTGGTTTTTCCCACCAGTCTTTCCGCCAGATTGGGGGTAGGACTGGTGGGGGCTGGTTGCTGGGTACAGCAAATGGTCTGGGGAAGCTCTCAGAGGCGGTATGCCTATGAAGCTTCCCCCTGTCCATCCTGGGGGAGGAGACAGCACCTCGCCCAGGATGTGCTTTGTTGCACACCCAGGAGAGCGGGGGCTCTCCACCCAGGGGTACAGCAACATGTCTGCTGTGTGGAAGCCTCTGCAGCCACTCAGCCCAGACGTGGATTGTAGGTTCGGGTTTTGGGGGGCATCTCTGAGATGCCCTTTCGTGCATGTTACGATTAAATCCCATACTGGCATCAGTGCGGGTTTAATGTGCTGAAAAGTTTGATTCCAAACTTGTCAGTCTTCAGTGTAGCCATTATGGTGCTGTCGAGTTTGTAATGACAACCTCCCAGCACCATATACTCTTAAATGGCATCACTGCACTCACAGTGCCCAGGAATGGACCCGGGTACTGTAGGGGCACAGGGCTCATGCACCTGCGCCCTCACCTCTGGCATAGGGCACCCAGCTAGAGGGGTGACTGAGGTATGCCAGGGCAGTAGGTTCTGTGGGCATGGCACACAGGGATGTGTGCCATGTCGACTCCTGTTTTAGTTCTGTACTTAGGTACTCAGCCTGTAAAGGCAGGGTGTGGGTACCAGGGTGCAGGGCCCTTGAGGGTGGCACAATCAGTGCTGCAGCCAACAGGGGGCTTCTCTGGCCACCAGGCCCTGGGAACCTAGGCTACCATTTACTAGGGGCTGACAGGGGGCCAGAGATGCCAATTGGGTATTTTGCTTCAGCATAGTTTTTAGGGAAGGAACACAGGCCCTGGGTACCTGATTGGCAGGGACCCAGGGCACACTCAGTCTAAGCACATCAGCAGTTCAGAAAAAAGTGGGGGCATACCTAGGCAAGAAAGATGGCACTTTCTCACAATGTCCTTTGACACTTTGGAAGGTTAGGTGATATAAAATGACTTAGTCTCCATATTTTTGGTTTCGCCTTCTTGGGCAGAGAGCTCTATACTCACACAGCCTTTAGAGCAGTGATGGCCGGTAACTTTAGGAGGGAGGTGGAGGTGGGCAGACGGGACATAAGCACACACATTCATACACATACACACAGCCATGCATTCACATGTGCGCACACACACACACACACACACACAAACACATCCATTCACAATACTCATTACTAAACATTCATACATATTGGCATACTTGCACCAAACATTAATTAAAACAAAAAGCACACTTACCTGCAGCCCAGCTCTGCTTCAGAGGTCCCAGGAGGCGTGGGACTGCTGCCTTCCCTTACCTACTGACCTAAGGTACAGCCAATGAGGAAAGACAGCAGTTCCAACGTCATCACAGAGTGGGATGGGGTCAGTGAGACTGCTGACCCCACCCCACTCTGTGATGAAGTGAAATTCATTGACACTTGACCCATGGCGCTCCAGAGCTTAAAACTGAAGCACCCAGGTGTGAGGCAATCGGCGATGCTTTCCCTCATCTTTGAGGGGAGGGCCTCTGGGATCTTTGCTGAGCTGAGGAGGTCACGTCTACAGGAGCTGTGACTTACTCAGCCCAGCAAAGTTCCGCTCAGGCAGCCAAGAGCCTGTGCTTTCAGTGCATGTCTGGCTCCTGGCTGCCTGACCTGAAAATTAACAGTGTCTGTTAGGCTGACCCTTGTTTAGCCTTCCAGACACTATTTGTTAGGGGAAGAAGGATGGGGTTGTGTAGCCTCCCGGCCCCAATGGACCGCCTGCGGCTGCTTTAGAGAGATAGCCTGCACCTAACTGTTACATTTCTCAATCCACCCCCTCCATTTGAGTAAGGCTTGCTTCTTAGCCCATCTACCTTTCCATTTCAACATTTTTTAAATCCTGTAGACCCTCTGCAGATCGACCAGAACATTTTGCAACTCTTTGTTGTAAAAGCTGCCCGTGACCTCTTTGCCCCCGCAATCTTTTAAGCATTAAAGATATGCTTATACTTAAAGCTCTACTCGTGCCACAATAAATATTTGATCAATAAGAGTCCGTTGATATCCTTTTGTAAAGACCCCTTTCAACTTAGACACCCTAACATGATCACCTTCTTTTATGAGAGGTTTCTTACTTTGACTACAAACAAATTGAAGTACACAGCTCTCCACACCTCTAAAGAAGCTTGCGGAATTACAGCTATTGGCACTGTTTTCAATATTTGTGGTAGCTTACATTATAAACATCTATAAATGTCTGAAATACATCCACATAGCAGTATGAGTTGTAAGCCGTGATATAGCTCCACATCTTAGGTTTTAAAGTTTTGTTAAAACGTTCCATCTCCGTAGTTTTTACCTCCTTGTGCGTCATAAAATGATTAATTGAGTGTTGTTTTGATAAGTGCCGAAATGGTTTGTTTGAAAATTATTTTCCCGCGTGTTTCCAGTGTCTGAAGGGTCTGGCGTTTGATATGGCTTTAAAGTACAAGACAAAATAGTCACAGTGGAAAATGATTTAGTACCAAAATTAAAGAATCACAATAAAAAATCAATTAGTACAATTTATTCATGTTCAAAAGTATGCTGGTATATTCAGCGAACAGCATTGATTGTCTGTACATTTCTAAGAAGGTGATCCAGAAGTAAAGGAGAAGAAGGTGCTCTGAACGAGGTGTGCACTTGAGAGAGTTGTGGCAAAGGGAAAGGCAGTGTGCAATAAATACATCAAAGGACTGATAGAAACCTATCATGCCACATAAAGGGAAATATTACATATAACCATAGTATCCTCATGACACAGACATTAAATTCCTGTTGTCTGTACTTGACAGTTAAATAGAAAACGTTGACGTTTCAACCCCCTTGTCGTATACAGGCTAGTTAGTCCATACACCGGGGTCTTCATCAGGACAGAACGGAGACACCTAGGATTAATTTATGCGATCTTTTAATTTGATGATGAGAGATGCGAGAATGATAATGAGTAATTTATAAGAGAAGCAATTAATGTCACCATTCATGACCGGCTAGACAAATCAGGCGGTCAATTTCATTCAGAGAGGGCCAGTAGGCTCTAATGTCATGGAGGCGAGCAGAGAGGACAAATCATGAACTACAAATCAGAAAATGAGGAAAACATGTGTAAGCATCAATACACGTATGTAAAGAACACAACTTACAATAGAAAAATGCCAAACCAGCTAAGTGATTCGTTAATGTGGCACATGGGAGGCTAAGAAATAACTGTGAATTGTATTAATGGTCACAGTAGTATATGCCACCAGTGTAGCTGATATATAGCCGTGGATGGTAATGCTAAACCCCGCAACCCATGGCCCAACGTTGGAACATGCGTGTCATCATGGGTCCTCTATCTACGTGATTAATAAGTAAAGAGGAACGTTGCAGGCTAAGATGATAAAATCAACTAATGTGGTTGTGCGCGTTCACTATAAAAACCACTAGTGCATGCATAAAAACTTACGAATTCAACGCGATCAGTGACCGAGTGGTTGTCCAATAATGTGAAACAACCGGAGGGACTCATAGGGACTCGCGGTCAAAAAGAAGGAACGTGATATACCTTAATGCTGTGGCTCCCAAACTGTGCGCTGTGGCGCCCCTGTGCGCTGCTATGAGTTTCCAGGGGCACTGCGCACGATGTGGGAAACACAGCTGTAGGGTGTGCCATTAAGCGTGTGTAGGCAGTAAAATATTATGTGTCTTTTAAGAGTTATTGCTGCCTGCCCTCTTCTGCTGTGCCTCGTGGGCCCTCTTCACAAGTTACAAATAGGTAAGACTACACTGCTTGCTCATTAATTCTTTTATGTATTTCAAGAAGTCGAGTTTGAAAGGGACAAGTTATAAATGTGCAATGGCCCCCACAGTCTCGTTGGTAAACAGGACAGCATTTGACTTCATGAATACGTAGTATGCTCCTCGCAGAACAAGATAAGGAATTCAAATATAGCTACAACTTTTAAATGTAAAATACTGCCCATGTATAATTATAATTATATCCTGGCTGCTGTTCCCGCACTTTCTGTGAACTTGAAGAAACACCGCGCCTGATTTTAAAAATCAGAAATTCCAGTGGGCAAACTGAGGCTGTGGAAATAGGCCGCATTGCAGCCAGAATTCATTTCCTGGCCCCAGTCTTACCCTTCATATATTTCTCCATGTATAAATTTTTTTCTGGAACTGGTACCTTCCCTATTTCTTACACTTCTGAGGGTTAGCCACCTGCAGCAAACGTCTGTTTTTACGTCCAGTTTCTGGATATAATATTCTGAAAAAACGTGGCTAACTCACGTCTTGGAAATACTTTCATGATATCTTTAACAGGTTCCAACGATCATAAAATAGCTCAGAGGTTGAGCATGGCTGTGGCAACGAACCGTGTTTACGTCTAGTTTCAAGCATTTCTAGTCTGTATAAGGTAGCTCAGTGTAAGATACTATAAAATATGCTTTGCTGCAGAGATCATTCTGCGAACTGCAGGTCACAAGTTACAGTCCTGTGAACTAGGCACTTTCTAAAAAGATGCATGCAGTCTGCAAGGCACAAGTTTTTAGCCAATCCTTCAAGAAAGATAAGGTTGACAAATGGATTTATTAAGTGGCAGGACAAGTTTGTAACCCCTGAACACAATTTAAGGGACATTGTTATCACTCACCGTCTATTCCCTCAAAAACGTTTCTGATAAAAAAAAAAATAATGCAAGTTTTAAAATCAATTCACAGCTGGCTCGAAAATGAAAAGACAATTTGCACCAAAAAGCAATATTTCTCAGAGACATCTCCAAAGTATGTATCCGGAAAGAAGCGCTGCTAGTGTCCCATCAATTTCAACAGATGACAGGCAGCAGCGATGAAGCCGGAGTGGGCTGTTAGGCGTGGGGGCAGCAGACCTATATTCAAAGTCATTCATGTCCTGTGCCACACAGTGACCTGGGATGTAACCAGTGGTCAAAGTGGGCGGGAACGGCAGGGCACGGCGTGCCCCTACTTCTTTAATTCTGTAGATTCCGTTCCCCTACTTTTTTATTATAAACCTGCGTCCCTGGACGTCAGAAATATTCTGTTTGTGGACGGGCGGGGAGCAGAGAAGGAAAAGGTCTCTGTCTCTTACTTCCTGCCCAGACAAGAAAAGGAAGGTGTCCGCTTCTGCTCTGCCGCTGGCAGCTGCCCCCTCTTTCTTAGTCCTATACCCCCTCTCGTTCTGTCTAACTCCTTCTCCCTTTTCCGAAAATCATGAATCAAGAAATGGTTCTCACCGTCTCTTCCTGTCGTCCATTTGTACCCCTGTGAAATGGATGCAAAAAAGAAAACCACTTTTGCTGGAAATGCCGTTTTGACATTTTTCTATTCCAAAGTGCAGCCTCAGAAATAAAATGTTAAAACTCTGAAAAATATTTAAATAAAGCAAGATGTAGTGTTCCTAAAGTGGCCAGATAATTTTTTTTCAAACCCCAACACATTAGCGCCACTTTACAGCGTTTGCCAGTAAATCGCTACTTTTGTTTTCTTGTCGTTCTTTGAACAGCATTGTTTTCCTCCAGTACCTCCTACCTGGAGGCAGGGCCGGCGCTAGGCTTGGGCAGTGTGGGCAACTGCCCAGGGCCTGGCTCTCTGCCTGCCAGGATGGGGCCCCCCACAATGGCAATTAACACCCCACTAGTCCTCTTGTATGTCTGCCGATCAGAGTGAAAGAAATGCTTCACAAACGGGCTCATGGGAGGGGGCCCCCCTCCTGGGGCCTCTAAGGGATGGTGTGGGAAGGCCTAGTGGAGGGTACACCTCTCAGGCAGCCAGTTCAGAGGCTCGGCAGGGCGCCCATTGTCAGCACTTTAGCCCACACAGGTTTAACTCAGCCCCCAAGCAATTCTCACACCTTCAGTTGGAAATGGGCTGTACAAGAGTTGCTTGGTGTGGCTGAGAAGAGGAGCTGCGGCCCAAGTGGAGTCTGCACAAAGCAGCTTCCCTGAGATCAGAAGGTGTCACTTATGAAGATTTCAGGGGCCTCCCACATTCCCTTTTGCCCAGGGCCCCGAAAATCCTAGGACCGGCCCTGCCTGGAGGTACTGCAATACCTGGTTGATGGGTGGATTGGAAAACGAAATGTGTACGGCGGCTTTGTGTTCACAAATGTGGTCTTTTGAGACCATACTGCTTACGTTTTGTAAGCATATAAGCAGAGGACATTGAAATGGGTCCCTCCTGGGCCCTGTAGTTATGTCCTTAATTTGTCAGGCAAAAATACTTGTTGATTTCTGAATAATGACTGCAAAAGCGTTAAGTTCACCATGTTCCTGCTTACATTTTACATGCTTTATTAAATTAATTCCTTATGAGTATTTGCTTTTTCCAGGATGTTGTTACCTTTTCTTTTAGGCAGTATATTGCGCTTGCCTAGCATGTAATTTGAATTGAGTCGCATCCAGTTATTTATAGCAGGTCAAATTGGATTGTAGCTGAAGGCAGTATGAGTTTCTCTCAGTGGGGCAGTATGGTGTTCAGTGAGGGAGCAGATGTAGCACTGGGGGCAGAGCTGCTAAATTTAGAACTGGGGAACCAGGTTCAGCCTTCATTAACAGTCCCCCAGACCGCTCTCCTGAGGGAGCACATTCCCATGCCAGACGTTAGAAGGCACCAGAAAAGCCCTGGTGTGTTAGCACCAGCAGGTGGACCCTAGCAGTGGCAAGTGTGGGTTCTCCTTGAAGGCTTGCCCACCACAATCCATACTGAAGTTCACCTCCAGTCTTGCGGGCAGGCCTACGAAGTAGCAGACCCTAGAGCAACAGTGACTCTGTCACTGAGGTCACAGGACCCCTGAGAAGAGGGGGCTCTAGGGCAGTGCGACTGGTGTGACCGCAACGTGCGCTGACTGAGTGGGGGCGTCATATATTATGGTTTTAAAAGCACTTGCTGCCTCCTTCCTGGCCACCAGCTATTTTCGGCAATAATAAAGATGTCATGATAACTCTGATGAATACATTTCTTCCTAGAGCGAGATCGTAGATTTGTCTAGTGGAAGTTTTGACTCATGGAAAGATAGCGCAGAGGGTTAATGTGCCTGCTGCAAAGAAAATGTACCAGGCCCATCACAAAGTGCACATATTGGAAATAGGTCAGTGGGTTACTGCTTTTGTCAGTGAGATCCTTTTGCTACTTGCAGTTTATAAGTTAATAGCCTAAGAAAGAACAGTGAGCTATTAACTTTCATCTAAGAGCTGCATACAAACTGCAAGGTATAAACTAGAGCGTTATGTTTTTTTTCCCTAAGCCTTTGATTATCCTAATGTTGCAAAAAGTGTTATTTTTCAAATCAATAATGATTTTTAAAGAGAACCCCCAATCATGGTATTAAGTTTTAAATTCTGAGCTTGTGTTTCTCCAGGCCAATCACTACAAAACAACTATACTGTCTACTAGTATGGTTATCATGGAAAACACCCAACACATCGGCGCCAAAACATCACGGTGCTTTCGCACTGCCACTTTCACATCGTATGGTCGTTCACATCGCATGCTATTACCACGCATGCTACGACGCTGCGAGGCCATTAACATCGCATGCAATTACAATGCATGCGATGCTAAGGTGGCATTAGAACGCTACAGAAACTGGCTTTTCTAACAGGAAATTCAAGGGATTTATTGAAAAGGCACAGTGTCACGCAACAAGGATTTATTCATAATGCCGAAAAGAAAATTCAAGGGATTTAAATAATAGGAGAGAAAAATGAATAATGGCACGAGAATACAGAAAAACAAAAGCAAACAACTGAATACGGGGTATATGAATCATGCAGATCTCAATGAACACATCATAAACTAATATCACCACATGGTGTCAGGCTTACAGAGCTGCCATTCTGAACTGCCTCTGCTCGCTGTTTCCTGCTCTTGCTCTAAATGTCCTCTTGTGGGGCTGTGCACAGCAGCGACAGCCGAGACCCCGCCCCACGTGATACAGTAATCATAGAATAGAAAGGGTAACGGCTGCAGTGACCTACGAAGGATGCCAGGAGCCCTGCGGTGCAAGGAAGCAAAACTGGACCTCGGTACAGAGAACCTGCACTTCTTTAATATGAAACGGAAAGTACCGGCTACAAAACATTTAACGGGAGAATACCAGCACTTCTTAGCACTGCTACTATAAATTTGCAACAGAAATTCAGCGGATTACATTAAATTGCTAGGCTAAAATGGCACTATTAATGGTGAATGGATGAATGGATGGGTGCTGGGGGATGGATGTATGGGTGTATGGATGCATGGGCGGGTGCTGTGGGATGGATGGATGGATGGGATGGATGGATGGGTGTATGGATGCATGGGCGGGTGCTGGGGGATGGATGGATGGATGGATGGATGGGTGGATTGATGAATGGATGCATGGATGGGTGCTGGGGATGGATGTATGGGTGGATGGATGCATGGATGGGTGCTGGGGGATGGATGGATGGATGGATAGGTGTATGGGTGTATGGGTGGATGGATGCATAAATGGGTGCTGGGGGATGGATGGATGGATGGGTGTATAGGTGTATGGGTGGATGGATGCATGGATGGGCAGATGGATGGATGGATGGATGGATGGATGGGTGTATGGGTGGATGGATGCATGGATGGGTGCTGGGGGATGGATGGATGGGTGTATGGGTATTCTTCAAATGTTTCAACTATCTAGTGTCACTTTTGATCCCACTTAGCCAATGTCATTTCTCACCTACGGGCCTCTCTCCACCTGCATCCCCAGCTCACCTCTATCCCGACGGTTCCACCACATCTCTGCCCCTCTTACCTCACTGTCTCATCTCACCTCTGGCCCCCATCCCCACTATGTCCCTTGTCATCTGTCCCCCACCCCCTGCTGTCCTACCTCACGTCTGGCCTTCTTTCCTCTGTAGCTGCTTTGCACCACCATCCCAACCGCCCTATCTCCGACTCCACTCCTCCCCTCAGCATTTTCTCTCCTCCCCCCCCTCCCCAGTTACCACATGTCACAGAGAGACACCCTCTCCCTTAGAGGTGTGCGTTGCAAGATGCCCACTTTCCCTGACTCTCCTACGGCTGCCATCCACCACTGTCCCCCTCACCTCTAGTCCCACTCCCCCACTCTCTTGCTCCTGTGACCCACCTCACCCCAATCCTATCCCACCTCCTGGCACAGGCCTCCTGAAGATTAGTGGCACCTCTGACCCTTTCCTCACAGAGTGTGTCTCCTCGGACTCCTCTTACACGGTAGTTCACCTCACCTCCCGCCCACTATTCCCACTGCCCCATCTCACCTCACGCCCAGTACTCCCACTGCCCCATCTCACCTTGTGATCTGGCCGCCCTCCCTTCAGTACAGGTTATCCTCTGTCCCTCCTCACTGGCCTGTCTCACCTCTCGTCCTCACAGCCTCCTGTAGTCCACCTCCACGGCTGTCCCATCTCACCTATAGCCTTCTGACCACCCCTCCTCGGCTGTCTCCTCTCACTGCTGACCCCACCGACATCTGTCTGCCCACTTTTCCCTGTCTCCTCTGGCACTCATCTCTCTCTCCTGTCCTGTCCTGCCCTCAGCCCTGTCTGCCCTCTTGCCCCTCTCTTCCCACCGTCCCATCTCACCTCTGACCACCCCTCCTCGGCTGTCTCCTCTCACTTCTGTCCCCACCCACATCTTCTTGTCCCACCTCTTGTTCCCTCTTCCCTCATAACCCTGTGTCTCTTCTGTTCATCCCCCTGTAGACCCCTCTTACATCTGAACCCACCTTTCACTGTCTGTCACACCTCTGCCCCCGGCCCCTGTGCACCACCTCACACTGCTGCCCTGTCGGATCACCTCTACCCATCCTCTCTCTCCCATGTCATCTCTGGTGCCCTGCACCGGCCGTTGTCGACTCTCCACCCACTGGCCGCTCTCCGCGTGCTGTCACTATTCATCTCTGGCCTCCCACGCTCTTGTCGCCTGGGCCTCTCTTCCCCTATAGAGCAGTCTCATGGCTGCGTCACTTCCCTCAGCCCCTGGCCTGATTTTGCCCCCTCCCTCGCTGTCCCTGCTCAGAGCAGCCCTCCCCTGTCTCCGCTCACCTCTGTCTCCATGTCCCTGTGGCCTCTCACACCTGCACAAAGGTGTAAGATTTACTACATTTCTGGCGCGGACAGAAGGCCTTGTGGAGAGCCGAGCCAGGGCCCGACTTGGCTCCAAGAGCCAAAGCTCGAGCCGAGACATCAAAAGATGTAAATCAGGCAACAAATGTCATATTGTTAAAGGAGGCAGCATTGGAAACTGGACTTTTGTTCGCTGCTGTGAATTCATGCCACAGAATAGCGGCTTTCCACTAATGTCTAACTCGGAGAATGGAGAAGGGTCAAGCTGTTGCCGCCGGGAAACACCCATTTCATTGATGTAAATGTCGCACGATGTAAAGTCGGCGATGTGAAACGCTGGCCAATTACAAGGCCGCATTTGCATCGCAACAACGTTCGATGAAAAAAATGCCGCTGTGATCGCCGATGTGATGTAAGTGCCGCGATGTAAGTGCCGCGATGTAAACGCCCGCGAAATAATTGTCGGCGACTGATCGTCATACAACCGGTTATCATGTGACTCCTTCACCTTGTAGTCCTTTGTCTTATGTAACATTTCCTATACAGTCATTTACACACGTAAAATTGATTGTCTCTGTGTATATTGCTGACTACAGAAACTCCATGGCTCGGAAACAAATGGCTCGGGCTTCCGCTTTTAAGCATTTTTGGGACATTCTGTGATTAAAATAAATTCACAAAGTGGAATATGTTTCTAATGTCAATAGCTCATATTCATTGTTAAATAATCATGTGTATCTATTGGTTGAATTACATAACATAATAAGCTGTAACTGGTCAGTGAAATGTCACACAAATACTAAAGATTGGGATGTTTTGCGCATGCTGGCTACACCTCTAACTCCGCCCACTGATCTAATGCTCAGGTTATATCCACCCTCTGATTCTCCGCCCACAGTTCCCCTACTTTTTTTCCCCCACTTCGACCACTGGATGTAACTGGGTCTACCACCTCCACCTTGTGCAACTGACTCTACCTTATCCGTACCAGCATGCTACAAAACTGCCTCTTGCCAGTCCATTCTTCTTGCCATGAGACTGGCTCTCCCCCAGCTCCACTGAGCTGGCTGGATCTTACACAGCCCTGTCTTCTGCCATTTATCTCGTTCTGCACCCAACCTTACTGTCCTGCCCTGCCTCAGCCCCTGTGACTTGGAGTGTGCCTACTAGCTCTGCCAATGTTCACTGACCTGGCCCCACTGACAGTATATTGCTTGCTGTTCACTAACCCTCCCAGTCTGCCACCCAACTGACGGCACCATCCTTTCTGTTCTAACTTTACTAGGCGACTGACTCTGCCTGTGCACAGTGACATGGCATGTGACTGTCACTGCATCACCCGGCGTACTGGCAACCGGTAAAAATATGGTGGGGAGCCACGGCCAACTGCCAATTTAGTCAAGGGAGCCACAGGTCAAAAAAGTTTGGGAACCACTGCCTTAATGCATGGTCATGATGGCTGAATGTATCATTGCTAAAAGGGAAAAGTGAAGTAGCATTAGGTCTGTATTAACCTATATTAAATATAGACGTCGGTCAAGATCAGTTATGCTGAAATTGTGCTGATGCTTACCTGGCCATGTAACACGAGTGCCTTAGAACACCAACAGGCGCGCTCTGGCAGCGTGGGTACTTATGGTGTGTGTGATAGCATGCATTCATGGCACGTTCAAAGGACAACCGCTGATTGCAAGAACTTTTTGACGCACGCCTAGACCGAACCCATCCGGAGCTAAAAAAGTTTGAGTGGAAAGGATGGACCTAAGTCTATAATAACAAATGAATCATATTCAATATATTTATATGTACACTGTGCAAATGAAAAACAGACACAGGTCGGTTTGGGCATCCATGGTGAGTAAGCTACTGAAGAATTAGGGCACATATGTCGTGTGTCAGGAGGGGCAAAATGTCGATCGCGTCCCAGTCTAACAAAAGGCACATGTAAAACATATTAAACATATAAAGAAGTCCCGCTTGGAGCGAAGTACAAGAATACATGATAATCGGTTACATGAAACCGACTGGGCTGTAACTGTACAGAATAGAAAAACAGTCCATGTTAGAAACGCTCGTGAAACAGTGGCAAGACACAATGTAAATGCATTACCAAAGTAATTACGTTAATCCTGGTATTTGAAAGACCACCAGGGCTCACATGTTGAAAGGGACAGAGGATAAATTAACACAGAACATACTCAGTGTTGGGTTCATATCAGGGTACTTAAAATAACATATTGGCCTGGCATAAACAGAAGTAATTACATCTGTCCTAATACTTGAAAGACAACCAGGGGCCCACATGGTGAGAGGGATACAGGTGAAACTCGATCATCGATTAATATACGGACACTGTAAACAACATGTTAGTCTGTAAATAACAGCATGTAAGGATCTGTTTCGGAAAAACAACAATAGGGGGGAGAGAGAGAAGTGGATTCAGTCTCCCTGAGCGTCATGAATAAACAAAATAGAATCCACAAAGTGGTTGTTCAGTGGTCCCTGAAGGATGGGGAGCACACCGTGTTTTTTAAATGCCCCTCACAGGCCCCTTGGTGTCATGCTTCATCATCGGGGCCTTCGCACCCCTCTACGGGATGCGGCGTGCTACGACAGAACGACTACGCAGGAGCACTTGGCAGTGAACTATGTGAGGGTGTGTATTGACGTGATGTGAGTGAGGTGAGGTGAAAAAGTGAATAAAAAATACCTGGCACTAAGGAAAATGGAAATATTTATTCAGTCCCTGGCTGGTATTAGTAAAAAGTGCAAAGACTGGTTGAAACAATACGTACTAGGGTATATCAACCAACAACAGTGTCAACATGTTTCGGAGTACAAGACTCCTTCTTCAGGACGAGGATATGCACTATGATCCTCACCTTACTCACATGAGATGTGAAAGTGTTCAAAAAAATATTTTTAAAAAAACAATGTGTAATGTACCTATCAATGTTTTAAGTGATGGTATGCTCGTTGCGCCCAATTGGCGTATGCAATATTTAAGTTCTAAATGCGGATGGCCCCATGAGCCTTTGCGTAGTATTGGGGGTATCACTCCTCATTGCCCAGTCAGCAACGATTACTGCAAGAACCGAATGCCTGCCTTCCCCTCAATGCTGCTCCGGTGTGCTCCCCATCCTTCAGGGACCACTGAACAACCACTTTGTGTAAGGATCTGTTTGTCACATATGTCTATGCCGTGAACAAGACCAATTCACTTACTATTAAGGCAAGATAATTGCGCATTGGTGACATCGATATGGCTTTAAAGGCCGCTATAACTGTAGTTCCTGTCTTATCGCGTAGAGCTTCTGCCAAGGCGTACTTGGAAAAATACATCTATAACCGTTATTATGCATTGGTCCCCGTTACTTTGTCTGGATAGATCTTGAACATTGATGATCTCTGCCTGCCAGTGATAATCGATTTGCACAATAACTGTGGTCAAGGAATAGCTACTTTATTTTTACTATGTTTGAAAAGGTGGTGATAAATCCTCTTTAATGTTAAAGCTAGATTTAATATTATCATTTTAGAAATACTGCTTTTAGAAAGTGGACATTTCTCTGCTGTTGCTGCTCTGAGTGCCTTGCAGCCTCTCTCTACATGTCTGGGCTGGGTGACAGCTAATTTTTGTGCATTCCCTCTAGACAGCCACAGTACAGGAAGGGCTGGGTGTGACAGCAGATACATCTGCATATTGATAGCCATCCTGGGCACGAAGGGGGAGAGGTGGCTCACATTTACATCTAAACAGGCTGTGTCCTGCCCTCGCACAACGGTCTGATTTACCCCCTATTGGTAGTCTGGGGCCAGGACTGGGTTGAAAAGTATCCTTGTGCACTTCAGAGAACTCCTTTGAAGTCACCCCCTACATCAAAGGTACTTTTGTGTATAAGTACTAGGGCTCTGGCAGTTTCAAATCACTATACTACTGGACCTGGGAAGAACTCTGCTGCATTAAAGGCTGTTGTGCTGTAAGGATTGCGCCCTTTGCTGTGACTGACTGTTCTGAGGAACTACCTCTCTACTTCACTGTGCTGCCCTGCTGATCTTTGCCCTGCTGAGAACAAGAACTGCACCCAGAGTGACTGAAACAACTTGCCCCCTGTTTTCCTTGATGTCCCAGGGCCATAAAGGATTTCCCGCCGCCCTTGATGTTGCTGCAAGGCGTTCTGTAAATCTCACTAAGTGCAGCCCAAACACTGTCTGAACTACACCAGGGGCTTTACAACGGTCCAGTGCTTTGCTTTTGGACCTGCCACACTCTACAACGGTCCTGTGCTTCACTTTTGTACTTGCAATGTTCTACAATGATGACCAGCATGCAGCGCCGATCGAGATCCCTGTGTTCGTCATTTTCCAGGTGCACCAGCAGTGATGGAAGTCCTGTCAGCATCCCCAGCAGGTTGCCATGGTAACATGAGTCACCTCTATGCCGACGCGTCAGCTTCGCTCATGTGAACAAATTCTACACTGTGCAGCTGCCTCAGCAGCTCGCTCTGTCCCGAGGGAAATCGCCACAGCTTTGAGCATTTCAAATCCGCCCGTAAGCGCGCCACTGCACCTCCTTCTTGTCTGGGAACTCCAGTGACAAAGGCCCCGTTCCACAGGGCTGTCACCCAGTAACTCCCGTATTAAGGTACTGTGGGCCAGACCCGCGAGGACTTCCAACTCGAGCTATGCGCTTTCAGGTGGCTGAGATTCTCCCAGCTCCGAGTCCTGAGGGACCCTTAGCAGTGTGCTTTACTGCAGCCTCATGGCAAAATACTGTTTTTGGCCATGATAAAGCAGGAAAAATAACCACCAATTGTCCCTACTTTGCCTTACATAATTTTTCTCCAGTTTTAAACATGACCTAATGATCATAAGTACTGCTAAGCACTGTGCTTACTTGGATACTTATACAATTATTATCTCTTGAACTGCTTATTGGATTTTGGTTGTTTTGGTCTTGTTTTAATCAGATGAATATTCTCTATTTTTCTAAATCTGTGTGGAGTTTTTTGTGGTGTTTTCATTGAGTTACTGTAATTTAAGAGTTGCATACATACTTTACACATTGCGTCTTAAATTAAGCCTGACTGCTCTGTGTGAATCTACCAGAGGGTTAGCACAGGTTAATTTAGGGTGTGTATCTGACTTACCCTGACTAGAGTGGTGGTCCCTACTTGGACAGGCTGCAAACCTCTGTCAACTAGAGACCCCATTTCTCGCAATCCTCCCAACCCAAATGTTAAAAATGGGGTTCTCTAGTTGGCAAAGAGTTAGGTACCTTTGTCCAAATAGGGACCCTTGCTTCTAGTCAGGGTAAGGGGGATACACTCCTAAAATGACCCTTGCTCAGCCCCTTGGCAGCTTGGCACGAGTAGACAGGCTTATCTCAGAGGCAGTGTGTAAAGCATTTCAGAACACATACAGTAATACAGTGAAAACACTACAATTATGACACTACACCATTTTAGAAAAATAATTAATCTTTATCTAAACCAAACAAGACCGACCAACAAAAATCCACAATACAGTAATAAAAATAAGACTTTTAAATGGTAGAAATAGTTCAGTTCGAAACAAATTGCAGATGCAACATTTTTCACACAAAGTACCTTGGATGCGTCACGTACAAAACCAAACAGGGCCGCAGGGAAGGTGATGCATCGGTTCCTTACACTCGGGGAAGTTGATGCGTCAGTTCCTTGCTCTTTGGGAGGTGATGCGTTTGTTCCTTATTTCTGCGCAGGGGAGGTGATGCATCGGTTCCTTACCGGAGAGGAGTTGATGCATCGGTTTCTTACTGCGTGGGGAGGTAATATGTTGGTTTCTTACTGCGTCCCCCAATGATGCGACAGACTTGGCACCTCAACGCAATGCGATGAACCGGGACAATGCGTGGATTCTTGCAGCCGAACAGCTTTAGAATCGGTGCGGTGATCTCAGACTTCGGAGATCGTTGCACTTGATGCGGTGTGCAGTGATTTTTCGAGCCGCTGCAGGTGCTGCAACGGTTTCTTCGGAAACAGGTACGGATGTGTCACGCTTCTCAGTCTTGCGATGATTATCCATCTGCCAGCAGAAAACAGTCTCTAGAGGTCCAAAACAACAGCAGGTACCTCTTTGATGGTCAGAACTCCCAGCAAGGAAGCTCAGGGGAACTGGTGTTGAAGTATTTGTGTCCCTGAGACTTCAGAACAGGAGGCAAACTCAGTTTCAAGCCTTTCAAGATCTTCCTCAAGCAGGGGACACAGCAAACAGCAAAGTCCTTTCTCCTTCCCTTGGCAAATTGTAGCCACTGCAGGAGACCCCAGAGAGCAAAGAGCACAGGGGCACTATTCCTCCCCAGCTTCTCCCGCTCTTCTCCTTGGCAAAGATTCCTCTTGATTTCCCAGAAGTGATCTAAAATCCTGGGGTCTGGGCCCCAATATTTATACTACAAAGTCCTTTTTTCTCTGGTGGCAGAGAAGCCCTGTGCTTGGTCAAAACCATTTCTGTCCTCTCTGGTGCAGCTTCCTGGCAAGAGGTGGAGACAACATTGTGGAAGGCAGACTAGGCCCATAAAGATGATACGAAATCCCCCCCCCCCTACTCTAAATGCATCCCAGGTTTTTTCAGCCCAGCCCGACTCATCAGACTTTCTGGAGCCACAGCTCCTTCCCAGCCCTGGTCATCCAAACCTAGCAGAGGCACACTGTATGGTTAAGCAAGAAAATACCTACTTTCTAAAAGTGGTATTTTCAAACACAGAATGTAAAAATCAACATCACTAAAAAATGCATTTTAACATTCTGGGTTCAGGCATACTAAACTTTATTTTCCTACCTTGTTCCCAGGGGTAGTTTTGTTTATAAGATGTTATAAGAAAACTCCCCATTCTATTCTGTGGGAACAGGTAGCCTTGAAATGGTGAAAAACAACATTTGTAGTAATTCACTATCAGGACATGCCACACACTTCAGGGCATGTCCAACCTATTACATACATTGCACCCTGCCCACAGGGGTTCCTTGGGCCTATTGTAGGGGTGACTAACATGTAGGAAAAGGGAAGGTTAGGCCCTGGCAAGTGGGTACACTTGCCAGGTCGACATGGCAGTACCAGACTTCTCACCGGCTCTGCAATGGCAGGCATGAGCTACATTTACAGGCTGTTTATGTGGGTGGCACAATCAGTGGTGCAGCCCACTAGCAGCATTTGATTCACAGGCCCAGGGCACACACAGTGTACTGTACTAGGGACTGACTAGTAAATCAAACATGCCAATCATGGAAACACAAATCCATAGCAATATTTTACAGAGGGAGCACTTGCACTTTGGGACTGCACAGCAGTGGCAACGTGCCCAAAGAATCTAGACCAGCAAAACAGAGTCCAACACACAGCAAAAACACAGGAGGTCAAGGCAAAAATACAGGGGAATCCCACACCAATTATGCCAGGTCTAACATGTGTCCCTTCCAGCTGAAATGTGGGGAGAACTACCTACCCTCTCAGGAGTTCTCTTCACTAGGAGGAAATATCTGGACAGACCATCAGCATTGGCATGTTCTATACCAGGGTGGTGTTCCACCGTGAAGTACATCCCCTGTAGCGAAATGGACCACATCGACAACTTTGGATTCTCACCCCTCATTTCCATCAACCATCTGAGGGGCCTGTGGTTGGTCTGAACCCGCAAGTGAGTCCCAAATAAGTAGGGCCTCTGCTTTTTCAGCACCCAGACCACAGCAAATTTCTCACGCTCAATCGCACTCCACCTCTCTTCCCATGGAAGTAACCTCCTACTAATGAAGGCGACAGGTTGGTCTAGGCCCTACTCATTTACATGTGAGAGCACAGCCCCCACCCCATGCTCTGAAGCATCTGTCTGCACAATGAATTCCTTTTGAGTAGTTGGGCGCCTGAAGCACAGGCGCCATGCATATGGCAGACTTAAGGACATCAAAAGTCTTCTGGTGGCTGTCAGTCCAGTTCACCTTCCTGGGCTGCTTCCTGAAAGTCAGCATTGTCATGGTTGCAACAACCCTTGACAAATCTCCTGTAATATCCAATGAGTACTAAGAAGCCTCTCACCTCTATCTGGGTCTTGGGGGTTCCCAAGCCAGAATGGTACCAATCTTGGGCTGTAGGGGTGCCAGCTAGCTGCTCCACACCTGGTGTCCCAAGTATGCCACAAAACCCTGCCCGATCTGCCACTTGCTTGCTTTCATGATGAGGCCTTCCCTCTGCTGAGCCCTTGGTAGTCCACACAGAACAGGAGTTCTGGCATGGCACTGGGTGCAGCAGCCTTTGGGACCAAGTCCACTGGGCTGGCCTACGGCTGTTTGATGGCTTAAACACCCTTAGCGCTAACATCTTGGAGACCTTTTCCTTGATGCAAGCCTTGACCCTGTCAGTCACTCTGTAAATGTTATGCTTCACTGGAGGACGGTCCCCAGTGTCCACGTCATGGACATACCACTGAGTGACACCTGGGGTCAGGGAGAACAGAGCAGCAAACTGCCCCTGCAGTTGGTAGCAGTCACTCTGCTGTTCAGGAGTCAGGGCAGGAGAGAGGGTAACACTGTCCACTGACCCATTGTGTTCCTTCACAGACAGGAGGTCAGGAAGAGGATCAGTCTCCTCCTCCATTCCGGCATCTGTTGCTAGGAGCATGCCCACTTTGGACCTCTCCGAGTGTGGCTAAAGGCGGTTCACATGCAGGACCTGCAAAGGGTTCCTTGGAGACTGCAAGTCCACCAAGTAGGCCACTTTACTCCTGTGTTCCACCATCTCAAATGGTCCGGTCCACTTATCCTGGAGCGCATAAGGCTTCACTGGGGCAATGACCCACACTTTTGTCCGGGCTGAAACTCGATCAGAGTGGCATTCTGATCATACCAATATTTCATCCCCTGCTGACTGGCTTCCAGATTCACCTGAGAGAGTTGTCTGTAGCCCTTAGTCTGGTTCCTGAAGGCCAATATGTTGCTATCTACATCCTGGGGAGGTTTACTGGGAGCTTTCTCCCAGCCTTCTTTGACCAGACTTAGAGGTCCTCTCACAGGGTGTCCATACAAGAGTTCAAAGGGACTTAACCCTAAGGACTTTTAAGGTACCTCCCTGTAAGCAAACTAAAGGCATGGTAAGAGGATATCCCTCCTACGCCTCAGGGGTTCACCAAGACCCATAATCATGCCCTTCAGGGTCCGGTTGAATCTGTCAACATGCCCATTACCTTGGGGGCGGTAAAGCGTGGTGGTGAGCTTATAGGTAACACCACACTCCTGCCACAGGGACTTCATATACTTAGATATGAAGTTTGTATCCCAGTAGGACACCACCTCTCTAGGGAACCCGTCAAGTGGGAAAGTCTCCATCAACGCACATCCCACCACAGGGCCCATCACAGTCTGGAGATGGATGGCTTCAGGGTACTGGGTGGCATGGTCCACCAAGACCAGAATAAACCTATTGCTCATGGTTGTTTTGGGATCCGGAAGCCCCACAATGTCAATACGTACCCTCTTAAAGGGTGTGATGACCACAGGGAAATGTTGGAGAGGAGCCTTACACTTCCTCCCACTCTTACCACTTGCCTGGCAAGTCTGGAAAGACCTACAATGAGTATCAGAACTCTTAGCCATTTGGGGCCAGAAAAAAGTGGGTGACAAGCCTTTCAAAGGTCTTCTCTTGCCCCAAATGTCCTGCCAAAGGCACATCATGAGAAGGGCTCCCGGTTTTATGGTATTTATTTTTTTAACATTTCCGTCTGTATTCATCCATATTTATTTTTATGTCATTTTATCTGTATATATCCGCATTTATTTTTGTCACAAGCAAAAAAAGACGTTGCAGCTAGTATTTTTCCGCATTTATTTAAATAGACCGTGCACACGGTTGTTATAGGTTTAGCTATATATTTATATGCGCCAAATTAAGTAAACACAATACAGTTATCAGAAAACTTTGGCATTGTAATACAAGTCATAGTGGTGTCAGAGATTACTTGCAGTAATACAAGTGAGCTGCTGATGTGTTACAATATTGAAAACACTGTCACTAGCAATGATTATTAGATGTAAAAACAATTTGAATTTAGACAAGTGCATCTGAGCACTTTCAGTGATCTGGCCAAAGACTGCATGAAAGAGCTGTCTGCTTTCGTGATAAATTAGAGATATTGGATGCCTCGTTCTCCTTTTTGTCAGTTCCATGCTCCTCCCTGCAGCATGCTCTGTGGTGCCTGTTGACTATCCATAGCTGAGAGAGCAAACAACCTCCCCTGAAGCAGCAAGTTCTCATTTGAGAAATAAATGTAAGGCCCTTGCATTAGTCCTGCCGTGCACTATTTCCCTTGCATTTCTGAGGCCTAAAATATCCAACAACACCCACGTGAGTTGGCAGCTTTTAATTCACACTTTTTAAAACTAAGACCTTTGCTAATGTAAAACACATTTGTAGAGTAGAACAATCATAGTTTCTGAGATCTCGGCAAAAATGAAATACTTCAGGTTACTGAGGCTGGGACTTTCAGACCCCCTCTGAACCTTTGCTCAGTTCCAGTTCACAGGATACTTTTAACTTTTTTGTTTTAGAGTTATTGTACTTATTATTTAATATTCTTTTTTATCATTTTCCTGGATAATGTTAACCAATCGCTTTTTATAATTGGTACAGTTTAAAGAATGAAGTTGAAGCTAAATGGCGCAATGATTTGTGAAAGCTTGAGCTTTGTGATAAAGGAACCGCTGGTCTTTCTGACCTTTTGGGTTCACACTCATTTTCCCGCGCCTACCAAAGATTAATGGCCCAGCAGGTGTTAAAGTGGCCAGGCCTACACTGCAGTTAGGAAGAGGGGCGAGGCGAGGCAACCACGGGCTGGAGCACAGATTGACAAATAATTCTCGGAATCTGGAAATCTGATTAGGTCGTATTTTTCCGTTTCTATTTATAAATACAGACGGAAGAAAAATATTTTTCCGTCTGTATTTATATGTAAAAATCAGTTTAAACGGGAAAACAGGGAGCCTTAATCATGAGCCAAACCCAGTAGGAAGGCTCTGAAGCACTGAGGTACCACCAGCACATTGGCTGATTCAGGCTCAGCAACCTTAGGCTCGCTATACAGGAGACCATTCTCCCAGTAAATCCAATGTGATCCAGACTGATCACCTTCTGCCTGGTTTGCAGCCTGCTGCTGCAAACCAACAAGAGAAGGGCATTTCTGCTGCTCCTGTCAGAATTCCTCCCTGGAGGAGCCTCCTTCCTGCTGCCACTGCTGCTGCAAACCAACAAGAGAAGGGCATTTCTGCTGCTCCTGTCAGAATTCCTCCCTGGAGGAGCCTCCTTCCTGCTGCCAATGGGGCAGCTCAGGCAGGTCCTCCAGTTCAGCCACTTGTTCCTCTGTAGGCTCCAGGGCATCCCCCTCAAGGTTTGCTCCCTCCTGGACTGTGGGAACTTCGAGGTGGTTTCCCACACACCCTTCCTCTTCTCTTTCTGGCAGGCACCTGGGCAACTCTTTCAGGTTCCAGATGCTTTTGAATGCCCTTACTGGCTGCCATAGACTGAGTGGTCACACATGCCCACTCCGGCAGACCAAACATCTCTAAATGAGACCTCTGCTCCACCTTTTACCAATGGAAGCTCTCCAAATGATTGCCTAGCAGTCAGTCCACAGGTATGGCTGGCCTCACAATCATAGCTACTTTCAAGGTACCTGAGAACCCCCCCGTTTCCACTCAAAGGGAACCTATCAGTAGCGGTCGGCAGTAGGTGTTTCTGTAGGACGGTGACGTGGGCAGGGGGAGGGGCAGGGTGGGGGTTAGTAATGTATGGATTACGGAGTTTTACAGGTAAGTAAAGATTTAAATAAATAAAACGAATTTCGTTGCACGCACTGCATCATCAAATGTAATGCAGTGCGTGCAACAACATTTGTTTTATTTATTTAAATGTTTACTTACCTGTAAAACTCCGTAATCCATACATTACTACCCCCCACCCTGCCCCTCCCCCTGCCCACGTCACCGCCCTACAGAAACACCTACTGCCGACCGCTACTGGAACCTATGCCACTTTGCAGAGGCACTCTGAGTTGTTAGCTGCAACTACTCAGTAGAATGGGTTGTGGACAACCTGCTCTTCAGACACCAGCCAACAACTGACAGCTATCACACTGGCTCCGGTGTCTCTCAGAGCCTTCACACTATGGCCATTGATGGTCACCCACTGCCTGTACTTTTCAGGCAGAGAAGCTCTTGGGACCATCTCACTGTCTCTTAAAGAGACCAGCAACATTTCTGCGGGACCCCACCCCTCTTGGGCACCGACTCCTCTCCCAGGGCTACACTAGCCATTTACCGGGGCAGTGCACCAATGGGGCAGTGGTAACCTTCTTGGGACACCTAGGATCCCCTTGGAAGTGGCCCACCTGACCACAACCATAACATGCCCTGGGACCCCTATGAACAGGCTTACCTGTCGGTACCCATGGCTACTTTTCACTGGGAGGCTGGGAACCCTTACTGTGGTTCCCTTGGGAATTATTTTGCGGCCCTTTTTGGAACTCCTTCTGTTTACCCTTGTCCCCCCACTCTTCTGCTGGGGACCCTGCCCACTTTTGGCAGAGTCTCCCACATGCAGTGGTCGAAGTGGGCGGGATCGGAAGGGCACAGTGTGCCCCTACCTATTTAATTTAACAAAGTACGTTCCCCTACTTCTTCATTTCAAAAATGCATCCCAGGACAGAAGGAATGCTCCGAACTCAAAAAATATTACAGGATCATCCAGGCCTGTGTGGTGCATATCAAGGAAGGCCTCTGCAGGTGCCAGGACCTCCTCCCCCTTCCCCCTTCCTCCTTCCCCACTGTATCTGTGGGCAGGTACACAGATACTGTAGGAGCAGTGTTGCACTGGAGGAGCGATCAGTCAGCGATCAGTCAGCACGAAAAAACAGCTTCCTCTAATGGCCCGGCTATGCAGTGATTTACACCTCAATGCTCACATCAGGATACATTGGCGGCCCCGCCCTTGACCTCATCTGCCCTTTATTTTCTGGCTCACCCAGACTGACAATACCACATTTATTGTGCTCTAAACGCGCATCAAGCCCTGAAGAGTAACAGGCATTGACCTGTTGACGAATCACGTGTCGGCTGGCGTTTTGTTTTTCTCATGAACATCTTCATATAAACACCGCTTAAGAAAACCACTGGTGTCGACTTCATCACTTTACATAATTGTATTTAACTTTTGAGTTTATATACATGTGCCCGGGATTTGTTCAGGTCAACCAAACATCACATGTTCCATCTGGGGCTATACAGGGGGTGGGAGTTCAGATTGTTGCACTAGTGTTCAGTTGCCCTCTCCCCTCTTATCCTTCTGGGACCGCACCTCCATACCAGAACTTGTAGGACCATGTCCTGTTAACAAACAACCCCCTCCAACAGCGCCTTAGCCAGCGTCACATCCAATTCCCCAAAGTTAAGAAGGTCAGCAAGCTCCTTGCTATACTGAGCCAAGACACCTCCGATGACCTCTTGGTGTTAGTAAAAATATCAGACAATGAGGACCAAGGAGATGCTGGCTTATATGAGTTAGATTTGTTAACTGCCTGTACTTGTGCTTGCGCTGCCCACTTTTCGTTTGGGATAATGAGGCTTGCTTGGAAGCCTGTATATTACTGAGGGAGGCACATTTATCCCCAGGGCCCCCACCCACACTACACAGTGCAGGAGCAGCAATTGAGGTATCTTCCTTGCTAGGCACAGTTACTGAAGATGCAATGGATAGCTGCCTTTCTGTGAGCAAAATTCCTTTGTTTATAGCTCCCACTGCCTTTTCAATGTATCCATCCAGTGTGCTAGTTTGTTTTAACAACAGCCCCCTCCTTGTTGGGGCCTTGATTTCTCTTAGCCACTGCTGGCAATAACTGATGTCATTTGTTGCCAGGTTGATCAGGAAGGATCTGCCATCTTAGTGCTGCTGGACCTTTATGCAGTGTTTGATACTCTGTCCCACTATTAACTTGTTCACAGACATGCCGGGCAGGGTTGAGGGTCACCACTCTGGCCCTGATGCAGGCCTTCCTCAACAATAAATCTCACACTGTGAGTTGTGCTCACTTTAGGGTGAGCCCTTTCCAGTTACCCTGGGGCTCCTATCCCAGCCCCACGTCTTTTTAATTTATATGTTGCCCCCTTGCCAAGCTGATTAGATCCTTCGGCTTCCAAGTATTTTCTTGTGCAGATGATACATAAAGTATTGTATCTATATCCGACGACTTTCTGGTGGTGGTTAAAGACTCAAATGCTGTGTGACTTATATTAACTGGATGAAAGGAAATTGGCTCAAAATGAATGCCGACAAGACAGAGATCCTGATCTTTGGAGAGCAACTGCCGGTTTGGTCTGAGCTATGGTGGCCAGAGTTTTGGTGGCTCCCAATAGCGAATCAAGTAGGAAAAAAATCGAACATTTGAACATCGGGCAGTTTTGAACTTGTAAAGACTTGCTCTATATGTGTTTGTAAGGTTTGGGAGGCAGCGTGCTTTTCAGCTTGCTGCATGCAATGTTTATAGAAATATCAGGGAAATCGACAGAATGAACCGGCTCACCAGACCATAAAACATGCCCACAAAAAGCAAAAAACGGTGCCACGCTGACCCGTCAGTCCAGCCCTTCTGGCGCTGCCCGAGTGCCCTGTAGGTCAGGCCGACAGTGGTGCTATTCCTTGCAGAGAGTGCAAATTCTTGAACTACTTACCTGCTCGCTGCGCATTCATTTCCAAAACGAATTGTTTACTTGTATGGCAGACTATGGACTCGAGGCAGTGTACACTAAGAACCAGCGACCTGGCTGAGTAAAGTAAAGGAAGCAGACGTGTGGAGTCCTATTGTGTTTGCTCAGAGCCCGGTGTGTTAGCTATTCAGACTCTAAAGGTACATCCGGTACCTCCTGCCGGTAGGTTTGCTTCTCACTGAGTTACGGGAGCTATACCAAACACAACACCCTTAAAGAAGGTCTTCCTAGTACCCATGAGAAGAACCACATTCTGACAGAAACATCACCTGGAGACCACCTGGGTGTGTGTGCGTCTCTGGGTGACATCAATACTTCTTTACACTTTTGTCTACTCTGTGAAGGACCTGGGGCCAGAACGAACTCCCTCGAAATGGCCGGATCCTTTGGCGTCTGGGACTATGTTGTCTTCGCTGGGATGCTGCTCATATCAGCTGCTATTGGGGTATATTATGCCTTATTCACCGAGACAGGACAGAAGACGTCCAGCCAGTTCCTGTTTGGTGGCAGGAATATGAACGCTGTCCCAGTGGCCCTGTCCCTGACTGCCAGCTTTATGTCAGCGATAAATTTGCTCGCGCTGCCAGCTGAGATTTATCGGTTCGGGACCATGCTTTCCATGATGGCCATTTCTTACCTTTTAACAATCGTTTTTTGTGCTGAGACTTTCCTCCCCGTTTTCTATCGGCTGAGAATGACAAGTACATATGAGGTGAGTGGACTGTTCGCTGTCACTATTTATTGACATTGCTAGATCTGTAACAAACAACCCCAACTCAGCTTGACCCTGTTTTTGATTATGCAAAATGTCTATTTTAATGGGGAAAATTGTAAGTTTAAAGTCAAGTAAATGAAAGACACTATTAGTGCAAGCAGGATCCATCAAGCTCCTGTGTTTTCTATGAGAATTCCAATATTCCTGGTTGGGAAACATCCTTTACAACGCAACTTTTACCACGCAGTGCCTTTACGATGCAACTTTTACAACGCAAACCATTACAACGCATTGCGCTGGGGGGCGCTCTAGGATAGGGAATAGGTTTAATTTACTATCCAACACCTTCCCTACTATCCACGGGGACTGGAGTTGGAATAGTAAATTAAACTATTCACTATCCAGCGTCCCAAAGCACTAGGCGTTGTAAAGGTATTCGTTGTAAATACCGTGTTGTAAAGGCATGCGATGTAAAAGCATGCGTTGTAATGTCATACATCCTTACTGGTTAGCTGGATCCTTAAATAAAATCAAAAGTATGCTTTGTATAGTGGCAAGAGAGATCATACATCCACAGCAACATTAGGCCTGTGTGGATGTATTTGGAGAATGCATGTGTGAAGGTGCCTTAAACCACCCAGAGAATGTAGAGAAGACACTTGGCCAGATGTACGACTGTGTTTTTTTGCGAGTCGAAAAATGACATGTACAACAGTGTCAGAGACACTGTTTGCGATTCTAAATGGGGTCGCAAATTGCATGCCTCATCAATATTCATGAGCCACTCACAATTTACGACCCCATTGAGAATGGCTGGCCTTTCCAGGTATGGTAGCCTGCTGGGCTCAGCAGACCTCCATGTCTGGGACTGCTTTAAAATAAAGCAGTTAAAAAAAAATGTAGCCCGTTTACCTCAAAGAAAAACAGGATGCATTTAAAAAAAAAAAAAACGTTGTCGTTTCATTTTGTAAGGGCAGGTAGTGGTCCCTGGGACCACTGCCTGCCCCTAAATAATAATTCCCCTTGCATTTGCAAATGGGAAGGGGTCCCCTGGTAACCCCTTCCCTTTTGCGATTGCAATACCACCTTCTTGAAGAGGGCGGTAAATTGCGAGTGTTTTGCGAACGCAATTGCGGTCGTAAAACATTCGTACATGGCTTGTGAGGTCGCTATTAGGAAGGGAATGCCCCTTCATAATAGTGAGTCACAATATACTATTTTGTGACTCGCTAATTATTTGCGACTCCCAAAATAGTGTTAGTACATGCCCCAGAGGACTTTTGCATGCGCAAACTTGTCGCGAACCCGTTTGCGCATGCAATTTTCCATCGTATATCTGGCCCCTAGGGCCTGGTTTAGACCTTGGGAGGTGGCCCACTTGCCTGCCTGTTCAACGGATGCCTTGGCCTCTCTATAGCTGTGTCTTCTGCAAGCAGCATCAACCACCTCTTGGCATTCACTATTGCTGGCCTGTGGATTTTCTACAGGAAGACCCTATTTCCAAGTAGTAGGCAATTCTATTGCCCGTTATTCACACAGCCCTGGAACTACTTACACCGGGGGTACCTGCAATTCACATGGGGGTACCTGCAATTCACATGGGGGTAGAGGTTAAATAACTGGAATTCCGAGCTTTTGGAAAATATCGTGCAGAAATCAGACTCACTATGTTTATTAACAGACTCTTTCTCCGGAAATCTCTGGGTGAACTACCACAGAGTGACAGTGTTTTAATAACCTTATAATTCCAGCCAAATCTGAATTATTTGTACCATTCACATGTCCGGTCCACAAACGACAGTGCTGTTGTCCGGCACTGAGGTTGAATTTGCATGCTCTGTGAAAACTTGATCCTACTCACTTCTATGTCTGGTACTACATGCCCGTTCAGTTTATTGAGACTTCTAGAGGAAAAACACCCCCCCCCCAAAATACACCCATATCTACATGGTCAACTTTAGACAATGTGTGCTGAGGGCATATGCTGATCTGAGTGACACTCACTAGGTGACTGGTCACAGGAAACCAGTCTGTACCTGTCAAGGGGTCCACCAGCAGAGGTTGGTGCAGGTAAGTGTGGTGTTTGTGAATGTGCACAGATGACTGAATAGGATTTATTTAATTTTCCCTATTCCGTAATTTCTCAACATCCCCTCCACCTCACTCTGCTTACCTGCACCGACCGCCACTGGGGTCCACAAATCCCTACTCTTGAGGAGGGAGGAGACAAGGCAATTTCCTGACTGCTAAGTAGAGCCACCTCTGACCTCTGTGGAGTGCAGAGTGGAAATGGGCAGGAAGGCAAGAGAATAGATTACGCTACATGCTTTGCTACCTGGTAAATGAGAGTGGGAGTGCATTTTGTAATCTCACTCAGCCTTTTGTTATCTGCATGATGAATACTGTGAGAAATTGGGTTGTTGATTGAGGTGACTGAACTCCTACTGAAGCAGGATAGGAACCACAATCCTTGTCAGGGTGAGGCACAAGCAAGCCCTAAATTAGCCTATGCTCATCCCTCTGGTAGCTTGGCACAGAGCAGTCATGCTTAATTTAGAGGCAATGTGTTAAGTACTTATGCAGCAAATCAAACAGTAATAAAGTGACAGCACAACACAAGAATAATCCTACACCAATTAAGAAAATGAGAGCACAATTTAATAAATAAATCAAAACGCAAAAGACAGACATCCAATCAGTATAATTGGAGATATTCAATTTTAAAGATTTGAGTGAAAATACCGAAAAAAAAGCCCAAATGCTACTCGCGGCTATTTAGTGTTACAAGGCAGGGAGAAAGTCACAAGCTCAGGCTGACTGTGATTGAGTGTGAATTGGATACAGGGACCAGGTTAGTCCAGCTGAAAAGTTACCTTCTCAGTCCAGGACAAAGAGTCCTGTTTGCCGTGGAGAGGCCGCGAAGAGCAGGGAAGCATCGCGCACTGTTGTCAATGTTGCACAAACAGCAGTTCTGCTGTCGTGAACAGTCATCGTTGTAGCGCCAAGATCCTGTTGTCATCACGGGCAGCCGGGTGGCAGATTCACATGGCACTTCCCATGAGCGGTCTATGCTGTAGCTCAAAGGGTTGGACTAATGAACTTCACTTGGTGGGCAGTGCGAGCAAAAATGTTTTGGCTCTCAGAAGCAAAGAGCCCGCAAACTTCAATTTAGCTCCGCTGAGGCCACACCAAGGGTCCAGGTTCTAAGGTGCACCGCTAAGGGGTCAGGAGCCTGCTCTAGCTGGATCTAGATGCTGCTGCAGGTGGTTGGGAGCCTGTTATGTCCCTGTCACTCTGAACAGGAGATCAGGAGGCTAGCCTTCTGGGAGTCGTGGGTTCATGTGCAGGTCCAATCCCTCTGACTCAGGCTGGAAAGCAGCGGGGCAGTAGGGCAGCAAACAGCAAGGCAGCAGTCAAACAAGTTGAGCAAGGCAATAGTTTACCAGGGCAATCATCCAGCAGAGTTGCAGTCCTCTCAGCAGCACAGCATTCCTTCTTCCTGGCAGAGTCTCCACAGGTCCAGAAGTGTCCTGAAGAGCTGGTGTCTGAGGTCCAATATTTGTACAAGGTGCTTTATTTGAAGTGGGAGACACTTCTAGAGGTTTACATTTGAAGTGCACATTTTTCCTGCCTCCCCTGCCCTGGATCCAGACAAATTACAGGAGTTATGCAACCATTTGTGTGGAGGCTGGACACAGCCTATTCAAGTGTAAGTAGGGCTCCCATACTGCCAGTGATGTCTCAGCCAGGCACTCCTAAGCCCTTTATTGTGTGGCTGTCTAGAAGGAATACACAAAGCCCAACTGTCAGCTACACCCAGTCATGTAATTTATTAAATGCAATACAGCAACTCTAATTTTATTCTATGGGAGAGGCAGGCCTTGCACTATTGAAACACAAATTTAAGAGCTTTTAACTACTGGGACATGAAAAACTTAAGAGTACATCTCTAACTTTTTAAAGACATTGCACCCTGCCGTACGGGCTGTTTAGGGCCTACACTAGGGGTGAATTAAATGTATCAAAAAGGAAGGTTTAGGCCTGGCAAAAGGTTATTTTGCAAGGTCAAAATCTCAGTGCACAAGCGGGCTGCAATGGCAGACCTGAGATATGTTCAAAGGGCTACATAAGTGGGTGGCAAAATCAGTGTGCTAGCTCTCCTCTGTAGACAGAATATGTAAGAGCATGATAGTGCATCCCCATTGCATCCATCTAGTGAGAATATCTGAATTATACCTGTCAAGCACAGAAGAAGCATATCACTGTAATTCTTGATGCAGCCAAACCTACAGTTGCTGAGCCTCATTGACCCTGTGACTGACTCTGTGTGCACAAGATTTTGAACAATGATCCTGAAAAAAAGAAGCAAATGCCTCCTCGATCTCTGTATCCTCTGAAATGATTCTTCCATAAACCGGACACTTAAGGTCTTTCACCATATTTCTAGAGTGGTCCGCTTTGGCTTTCCACGCGAGAAATTTACCACACCCTTCTCCATATTCATGGTGTGACAACCTGCTTGCTTCCCATTTTTTTAGTTATTGCTTCTTTAAATAGACTATTAGCTCGTTTTTAGCATTAGTGAGATTTTGTATATTATTTACATCATTCGGCGCATGTTCTACCGCTACCTGCTTTTGGAATATTTTTGTTTCTAATGTTTTCATTTCCTCCCCGATTTTTTTGTTTTGGGCTATAGTAAACCTCTTAAAAAGGCCTTATATGTATCCCAAACTATGTGGGGCGGTGCAGAGTTTGTGTTAAGTAAAAAGAATTCATTAGTGTCCTTTTTCAGCCTATCAATAATTGGTGGTTCAAGTAGTAAAGAGCGATTTAATGTCCATCTACGAGGTGGTGGGCTCTTTGCTAAAACAATTTCCAGAAGAACAGCTGAATGATCAGACAAGTGTTCTGGTAGATGAGTGACTTTGGAAATGTTTTTACTAGTAGTGCGATCAACCCCAAAAAAGTTGATCCTGGATCGATGGCCGCACTTTTTATTATGACAGGTAAACCTTCCCCCTGATATCCCCGGATCGTATCCCTTTATTCCCCAACTATCCAGAGGGCCTATATCTAGCATTGATTGCTTTAGAATTTTACGTGTACTTTGTATGGCCCCTGCAGCCCTTTTAGGCGTAGAATCGTACCTAGGGTCCAAGACTACGTTAAAATCCCCCCCCCCCCCAATATAATGGGGTCATTTACAAGAAGCAAATGAAGAAACAGAGATTTCAGATGGGACGGATCGTCCATATTAGGACCATAATATTCCGCGAAAGTAAACCAGGAGTTGTTTATCTTTGCCCTGGCAATTGCCCATCTGCCGTGTGGATCTACTGTAACATTTGCAAGGATTACTCGTGATGTTTTTTGAAATATGATGGCAACTCCTTTCGTGGGAGAGGTCTGTGTTGTATAGATGTAATGTTCTATCCATTTTTGACTTTTAAGTATCCCTACCCAATCTTCTTTACAGAGATGTGACTCCTGGATGAGTAACACATCATAATTCCCAAGGAGCAGGTACTCTAAGATCTTTCTTCTTCTTGGGGGAAACCTAAGCCCGTTCATGTTCCAGGATAGTATTTTCAAGGTTTTTGATCTACCCAGGCCTGTTATAGAGAAAAGCATCATGTGAACATGCTTCATGTAGCTCTCTAGAAAAGTAAATTATGGTTCCAGTGATTTTTTTCGTAAATGAGGACATTTTTTTAGTTTTTATCTCCCATATGCTCCCACACCCAGTGCCTCAAAACAACCCCTGTGCTTTGTATTTTTTGTTTTCATTTTCATTTTCAAACCCACCCACTCCTTCCCACCCTGTGGAACCCTCCCTTGACTCTAGAGGTGTATTGGGATACCTCTGTTTCGAACTCTCTCTCTTTCCAGGCGGAAATAAAAAAACAGGATTTTTCAATTGGATATGCTTTTAATTTGATCAATCCAAGAACTCAGTTCAGAGGAGTCTCTAAAGTTATACATTTTATTTTTCCACATCACCTTCAGGGAGGCAGGTAATTGGAGTTTTGCGGTTGCACTCAGGCTCTTCAACTCTTGTATATGTTTCCCCAACTCCCACTGCCTATCCTGTGTGGTGCGCGAGATGTCAGATCAAATGCAGAAAGACCAATCTCCTTTATTGCAGACTCCTTTTTCAAGACCTTCTGCCAAAATCTTTTCTTTTATCATATAGGTTTTAAAATGTACTAAGATTTTCCTGTTTTTTTTTTACCAGGTCTTTTAGTAAAGGGGTCTCGGTGAACTCTTTGAACGTCGCTTTCCTGCCACTCTTCCTCAAGTTCTGGGTGTAGTTCATTAAGAAGGTTAATAACGAAGGCTCTTATATCTTCCCCCTCGAGATCTTCTGGGATATTTAATATCCTGATGTTGTTTCTTCTGGCATTGTTTTCTAATCTTTCCAGCTTATCAGTCAATTCTCTTTCCTTCTGGTTTAATCTCCAGAGTTCTGACGTATTTTTTTCCACTTTTTTTGTGAGATCTTCTACTGCTGTTTCCCCTACTTCTACTCTTCCCATATTGTCATTTATTTTAAGTTCTAATGTTTCACATACCCCTTGAACCTTGTGTTGATTACTCTCTGATACTGCAAATTTCTCTCTAATTTCGGATATCAAGGTGGATAGCAGAGACTCTGCTGAAAACTGCTTTGAGGGGTCGGGCCTGTGTCTTGAGTATTAGGGTCCTGACCGGGACAAGAGCTGTAACTAGGGCTGGGGTCAGTTAGCCCCTGTGCCGGAGCACTGATCTTTAGACCCGGTGTGGGCATGGGTGTAAGCGTGGACTCAGTTTCTGTCAAGAAATGCAATCACTTCTATTCTCCATTACCTTTATGTAGGTTTGTGTTTTAATAGAGTCACTAGTACTGGTTTGGGGTTTATGGGACTTATATGGAGAAATGGTGCTGCTCTCTGAATTTAAGGCAGTGGGGGCAGTAGAAACTTGGGACTGTGCCTGCGCTTGTACCTTAGAGTATGTGCGGAGGGAGGCGGTCATACGCGAACTAATCAATTTGGTTGATTTGATCAGTTTATTTTTTACAGCTTTCTTCCCTTCTGTTATTTGTGGCTTTTCTGTTGGGGGCTTTTTCTTTTGCGGTGTAGAAACAAGGATCTCTACTCTGAGGACTTAACCCCGAACGAAGAACACATTGAGAACTTTTTCACAGGTCTGCAACTCCCCACACTTTCTGACTCTGATAGAGACAATCTGAGCAACCAAATCACTTTAGAAGAAGTCTTACACACCATTAAAGGTAGCAGGGTCTATAATTCATCCTGATCAGAAGGGATTTATGAAGGGGAGGCAACTCCATGAATTAACCCACGACCTAATTGGAGCAATTGACCTGGCAAATCTTTATCAGTGCCCACTGGTGATAATGACTTTCAACGCTGCAAAAGCATTCTACAGGGTCAACTGGCCCTATTTACTTCAAGTGATCCAGTGTTTTAATCTAGGAGGAACCTTTTTAGCAGCAATGAGGCCCTCTATAAAAATCCATCTGCCAGGGTACTGGTCAATGATAACTAACAAAACAAATTAAAATCTCCAGAGGCACCAGACAGGGGTGTCCCTTCTCGACCCTTTTATTCAATATGTATATTGAACCATTAGCATGCAAATTATGATCTTGCCAGGGCATCTCTTCTTTTAAGTGTGATGGCTGGGAAAAGAAGATAGGCCTGTACGCTGATGACATTATGATCCTGACAGGGAATTTAGAGCGCTCACTCCCTGAGATATGGGAACATTTGGAAAATTTTGGGAAAGTATCCGGCTACTCAATTAATCAGCAGAATACAGAGCTAATGACATGGAACTTCCAATACAAGAGCAATCCCTTAAAACACCAAATAAGATATCTGGGGGTACAAATAGTTAATGACATAGATATGATAGCTCAGGTAAACTTCGACAGAACAACTGCCTATGTGAGACAACAACTACAGGCATGGGGGTCCTTTCCAATTTCATCCTGGGAAGATCTAACCTGCTCAAAATGTCTATTGTACCTAAGTTTACGTTCTTATTTGATTCTATACCATTACAATTCTCTAAGACTTGGTTTAGGAAAGTGCAGGGATTATTTTCTTCCTTTATTTTGGGCAAGAAAAATTCAAGAATCTCCCAAAGGAAGCTCAAGAGGAAAAAAGTTCATGGTGACATAGCCACCCCGGACCTCTATAAATACTATTGCGCCTTCCACCTGAAAAACTCACGTCAACTTTTAAAGGACAGGTCGGCTTTCTCTCCACTTTTTAAGGCTTTAACATTGATACACAGGAATCAAGTTGACTCTTTCCTTCTAAAGTTTGGACATCCCAAATTATTTGAGAAGGTTAGGCTGAAGATTCTCTTAGCCGTAACCAGAGTTTGGTCTCCAGTGAGGGCATTGCTGCATGTACCCCACTACAATGATGAATCACCTCTATGGAATTCTCCAGGTAACCCGGCATGTTTATTGGATGCACTTGCACTCCCTCTGCGTAATTCTGAGATACTGAAGTGGGGGCAATTAATCGTGGATAATGAGCTGATTGCCTGGCACTGCCTCTCCACCCTTTCAAGTAATACGATCTCAAAATTAAAATACTATCAGATATCGAGCTGGTTAAAGTCGTTAGAAAAAGAGATAGAAGGCAATCGTGATCTGGTGCACAAGATCTGTACTAGATCTATAATGCCGAAAGAGGTAGTAGCAAGGTACTGGCTAATAATCGAATCAGGGGAGGACTCCCAAAACCCATTTACTGAGACCTGGAAGAAGGACCTGCTGGGTGAAGATCTCGAAACTCTCGGGCAAGTATCTGTGTCTATATTGTGGTCATATGTGAAAGCTGCACCTTTAAAGAGAAACCATCTTTTCTCAGTCCATAAAGCATACTGGACGCCATGGAAACTGTGAAAGATGAGGAACGGAGCGACAAAGAAGTGCCCAAAATGCGATGAAAACAACGTGAATGACCTCCATATGTTCTGGCAGTGTCCTTCAATCCAGCTCTTTTGGAATCACTGGGTAAGACTATTTTCAGATATCATGGGTAAAGAAATCAGGCTAACCTCAGGTATTTTCGGGGTAATCCCAGGTGGGCCAGAAAACCCGATTTTTTCTAAACTACAAAAGGTGCTTTTCTTTATCTTGATACTTCCGGCACGAAGGGAGATCTGTGTAAATGGATTCTCCCCTCTCCTCCTAAAAAAATTGAATGGATTGGCTCATACAGAGAACTGCACAACTCGATCGTGCAAATAAGCGAGCTAAGAAAACAAAATTTTGGGATATTTGGGACACTTGGTTTACAATTTATATTTCTAGCATTACACAATGAATATCACTTTTACTTTCACTGCTCTCGCTTTCTTCAAAAATCCAATCTTTTCGACACTTTTGCTAGCTTGGGTCTATTTTCTCCTTTTTATTTCTTCTTTCTTATTCCACGTTCTTTCTTTCAATCAATGTATGTAATATAATCTGAGCACTCAATGGTCCAATGATTCTAACTTACTCTATCGGCTGTAATGACGGTGATTTGGTTTTAAGCCAGACTACTCAGGCCGGTAAAAAGAATAGAGGCCAAGATCAACACATTGAGGTTTACTTAGTCAGTAGACCCCGAAGGTGGAATGTACCCTTCCTCGGATTTGGAGTGACCGGGTGTTCTGCTGACACCTCTTTGGTTTTTTGACTGGCTCTATCTTCTTTGAAACCAGAGTATTATTTATTCATAAAATGAGGACTTTAAAAAAAAAAAAGATTTTTAACAATGAGAAACATTGCTGTAAAAAGAACACTATGGGCCAGATGTACGACCCTTTTTTACAGCCGCAAACGGGAGATACTAGAAGTTTTCGGCCGCAACAAAGGGTAATAGCATGTACAAATGCTATTTTGCATGTCACTGACTCGTAAAATAGCATTTGCGACTTTCACTATTAGGAAGGGGTGTCCCTTCCTAATAGCGAGTCCCATGCTATGTACTAATGTTTTGCGTCTGCTTTTGTGGCCGCAAAACACTTGCAGTTTACCACCTAATTCAAGTAGGTGATAAACCACTCGCAAAGGGAAAGGGTCTCCTTTGTAAGTAAGTGGGAAAATATTTTTTAAGAGCAGGCGGTGGTCCCAGAGACCACTGCTTGCCCTAAAAAAAATGAAATGGGAAAGTTTCATTTTTCTTTTTTAAATGCATCCCGTTTCGTTGTGTAGTTCCTATATATCCTATACAGGATCCAAGCTTTCGGATAACATAAAGTGTGGGTTTGGTGACAGACTGGTTCTGAGCACCCCCACCGGATATGTTAACCTGTTTGAATAAGCTAGCTCACAATGCCCTAGGAATCTCCTCCTATTGGGTAGAGAATGGTTTCTGGCAACCTCAGAACATGACAACCCTGATCCCCTGAATCAATATACTGCTCAGTCACTTGTGCTTAGTTTGTCTCAGAGATACACAAAATAAAGAGTCTGGGTGTTTCAATAAAGATTTATTGAACAGTTATTATTCTAGTGTAAAGGGATGGTACAGTTCTACCATTTTGCAGTAATCATAAATATATACAAGTACATAAAACACATGATGAGAAAGTCTGTACTCCTATGATGCCTCCATAACTAGATGCACCTAAATGTACCTAGCATCGGTGTACGTGTTATGCCAAGAATACCTCTAAGGTTTAACAACTCCATTACCTGAGAAGGGAGAGAATATGGGAACCCGTCCTGGTCTCGTGTTGGACCACCGCTAGCTGGAGTGTCTGCATGCAGGAACCTCAGCGTCTCTGGTCAGTGTGTCAGCCGGGAAGTCACAGTCTCCTCTGTCTCTCTAAGCAAGATATGATGTATATATATGTTAGAACTGGGGGTCTCTAGTTGGCTGAGGTAGGTACCTTAGTCCAAATAGGGACCCTTGCTTCTAGTCAGGGAAAGGTGGGACACACTCTTATATAATCCCTGCTCATCCCCTGGTAGCTTGGCACGAGCAGCCAGGCTTATCTCCAAGGCAATGTGTAAAAATATTTGCAACCACACTCCCAGTAACACAGTGATAACACCACAAATGGACACCACACCGAGTTAGGAAAATAGGGGTATCTTTATCAAGAAGAAATACGATGAGACCAAACGATAAAAAATATCCAGCATATGCGTATTCGTAATATTTCACTTGGCCAGGTATTAGGCCAACAATCACTTGTAGGTTCTTGCATATTAAAGTGCAGTTCACGATGATCTAATGCAGTCCTAATGCAATGCTATGCAGTGCATAATGTAGAAATAAGGCAGTCCTTAATGCAAGTACTAATGCAGTTCATAACGCAGGAATAATGCAATTCGTAATGCAAGAGTAATGCAGTTCTTAATGCAAGAATAATGCAGTTCATAATGCAAGAATAATGCAGTTTTTCATACGAGAATAAGGCAGTTCTTTATGCAAGCATAAGGCAGTTCGTATTGCAAGGAATAATGCTATAAGCCAATCTGCATGGTCAGCTTGGGCAACTGGGCCCCAACAACAGAGACAAAGGTCGTAAACTTAAAGGGGTGGTCCCGGTACTGCTGGGCAGGTACGGGCAGCTCAGGGACTCAGCGCGTCTAACGTGGCACAGCGGGAGAGAGATTGGAGCACTCCTGTACTCCTCCTGCTCGCCTCCCCAGGCCACATACGCTTGCTACTCCCGACCGGAGTCCAAGCCGTGCCTGGAGGGCGCGCTGCATCGCTCTCTCTCTCTCTCTCCCTGCACGTCGGACTTCCTGCTGGGTGGTCCCGATGATGTTGCAGCTCCGTTGCTAGGCGACGCTGTAGCCGGATGGGTTACAGCGCTGCCTTCTCCTTTGTTGACGATCTTGGGCAGATTCCTCTTGGCAAACTACGATCATGATCCCTTTTACCTTGCAGCTTACTTAGCTTCAAGAAATCTTTTAGCAAATTGTGGCTCGGGCCGGCGGCAGCGATCCTTACTCACAGTCTTAGTTACAATGACAGTTCGGGCCACAAACAGCAATGCAGCAGCATGGACGATGTGGCCACGATGTACCTCGTAAATGTGGTCATGGGGTACCTCGTAAACAGCACCACAGACCACACCGCAGTCTCAGGCATGAAAAAGCACATGCACCAAGCTTAGTTGATACATGGTTGGAAACTTTGATGTTCCTGAGTTTTCACAACAGGGGACCAGCTGTCCTCGGGCCCTTGGAGACAAGTTAGTTCAGGACACAGCACACAGGAAAGTTCTTGCAAGCAGGGGGACACAGCACACAGCAAAGTCCCTTGCCCTCGCCTTAGTCAAATCGGCAAACTACAGGCTAGCCCCAGAACACACAGCAAGGGCAGTCCTTCTCTTCAGTCTCTTCAGCTGTTCTTCTTTGGCATAGGCTCCTCTAGATCAGGAAGTAGTTTCAATCCTTTTACAATCTTGAGTTCAGTCTTGAGTTCTGGGGTTTTAGCTCTCACATTTATACCCCTAAATGCCTTTGAAGTCTATATGTTCATAGGGCTCTGAGCCTGGTCCAAACCACACCTGGGTGTCTTCCTGCCAGTGCACACCTTCTTTCTTTGATAGTGAGGGTCTGGGCCCCAAACACTCTGCAGGAGATGGAGCCATTCTTTTGTGGCAGCAGCACAGCCCTCTTCTCATCAAAGGGGCTACTCCTCCCACCACACCAAATGCAGGTAATCCTGTTGCTGTCCCACCTACTCCTTCCTGATGTCAGGATACTTCCCAGATCCTGTCACATCCAAACCCAGACAGTCAATACACAACCAGGCAGAGGCACACAGGATGGTTAGGACAAGAAACCAGCCACTTCTAAAAGCGTGATTTCTAAACACACAATTCAAAAACCATCTTCACAAAAAGATGTGTTATTAAATTCTGAGTTCAGGCACACTAAACTCCATCTCTCGATCTTATGCCTATGGGAAGATATGCTGGAAACATGTGACACAGCATTCCCCATTCTGCCCTATGGGCAAGATGGCCTTGCAACAGTGAAAAACAAATTTGGCAGTATTTCACTGTCAGGACATGGTACACATCTCAGTACATGTCCTAGCACAAATAATGCTGCAGGCCCACTAGTAGCATTTGCATTACCAGCTCTGGCACACATAGTACACTTTACTAGTAAGACAAACATACCAATTATGGACAACCAATTACCATAACACTTTATACAGGGAACATATGCACTTTAGCACTGATCAGCGGTAGTAAAGTGCCCAGGGTCCTAAAACAAAAATAAACAGGTCAGAACAATACAGGAGGAAGGCAAAACGTTCAGGGATGACCCTGCAAAATGGGCCAAGTCCAACACAACTTCCTTTCGGTCAAAACACAGGGTAGACCAGTCACTACTTTGATGGGCTTACCTGCTTTGGGCGATAGAACACAGACCCTGGCACGCAATTGCAGGGGCATATTCCAGTACTACGCCAATCTGAACCCAGTTGGATCCCTCTGTCCATACTCTCAGGGCCCCTAAGCTAACTCAGGGGAGGACCCATCTCCTCACCTGGGGACCCCATCTGTGCAGTGCCTAAACTTACTTTGCTCACAGATGTGTCCACGCTGGTAGACAGTGCCCACATGGCCCACACAGGGGTGTGGCCCAGTCCAGCCTCGAGGTGTGACTCCAGCCCCACTCTCAGGGGCAACTCTCCCTTCTGTCAAGTCAGGTATGGCATCCTGACTGTTGGACTTGGCCCTTTTGGCAGGTTCACCCCTGAACTTTTTGCCTTAAGCTCTGAGATAGTGGTAGTGATTTTTGGCCTCTGCGCACTTTAGCTCTGTGGCCCAGTGTAAAGTGTGTGCGTGCTTTTAGTGCATGTGGTGAAATTGGCCTGCCCTTCCATAGGAATGCATAGGGGATATGTGTGTCCATGGTAATTCCTGATATGTGAGGAGTGCAGGGGCGAGTTTAGTATGTTCGTACTCAAGAGAATAAATGCTGCACAATGGTGTGCGCAGATTTATTGTGACTAGTGGAGAAGTGCCACTTTTAGAAGTTGGCATTTCTGTGTGCAGTGTGCCTGCCTGCCTGATGTGAATTGCATGTCTGGCTTGTGATTGACAGGTGCTGGATGATGTGGGTGGCTCCAGGAGCCAGGATGGGTCTGCCCGGTGGTGAATAGGGAAATCTGCAGGTAGATGGGAGGGAGGAGTTGCACCTGGGACCTGAATAGGACTGCGCCTTCCCTCCACAATGCTGGTTCCACCTCCTGTGGTGCGTCTGAGCACCTAGCCCCCACCTGACAATAGAGAGAGGAGCTGAACACAACAAAGCTGCCCCAAACCAGTTGCCTCTGGTTTCCCCCCCAGCGCTGTGCTATTTCACAAAGGGAAAATGCTGTTAAATATAGGGGCTGTGACCCCATGAAGTTGTTCTTGCTTTTGGATCCTGATTCCTGTAGGGGGTGCTGTTGCTCGGGCCCAGGAGGACTTGCCAGGAGGGCTGCCTCCCTGGGCCCAGCTATGCCCTGGAACCTTTGGATTATTTTCTTTTAGCCCTAGGAGTGCTTGCATTGTTTTAAGAGCACCTGGCTCTTTCTGTGGCACTGGAGCTTTGCTGCCCCGGGGCTGCACAGCGCTGCTGGGGGGGGGGAATCCCCAGTGTAGGGATTCCCCCATGATGCCGGCCTTGCGGGTGCCCACCCCGCTTATTTTGGTATTTGCAGCCCACGCCACATGACCGCTTATTTATATTTTAATTGAGCGGACGCCTACCCCGCTTTCTATTCCTTTGTGAAGAGGGAGCCTGCCCCTCATTGAGCCCGAAATTGCCGCCGCTGCCGCCGGAAGTCAGGCAAGTCTGCTGTGACGTGGGCGGGGCCTGCGGCTGGGCCGGAAGAGGCACGAGAGTTGTGGGGATCGCATGAGCTGTGGGGAGCCCTGAAAGAGGAATCAGCCCAGAGCCTCGTGGGCTCCACATCTAAAGTCCCGGTCCTGAGTCGGGGAAACGGGTGAAGCATGGCGCCTGGTGACGCGAGGCTCCCATGAAGGGAGAGAGCCCCACAAGCGCTGCAGCCTGTTTCCCGCGGAGGGGGCGCAAGGCACATTACCGGTGCATGCCCCCGCCGCATCCAGAGAAGAGAAGTCCCACTGTGCAGGAGCCCGGTGAATAAGGGTTGGGCAGGGGACATGGCTGCATCATTTCCTGATCGGCCCCCGCTCCAAAGATGGGGCTAATTTGCTTAAAGGGCCCCGAGGGGCCCGCATCCCCCTAATTGCCCAGGCACAATAGCGGTGCAGATCCTTCTCCTACCTCGCCGCCAAGACCTGGAACACCCTCCCTACCCACCTACGGCAGACCAAAGACCTACTCGCCTTCAGAAGACTCCTCAAGACCTGGCTCTTCGAGCAGTAGCGGCACCCCCTCCCCTCAGCACCTTGAGACCCTCACGAATAAGTAGCGCGCTTTACAAGTACTCTGATTGATTGATTGCCATTTTCCAGACCGGCCCCGGATGGCAGCAGCCACTCCAACAATTTGGGGCATATTTATTTCCAGAGCCTAGATGGCTCCAACCCGGGGCAGAGTTATTTTGAAGGTCCCGTGGGGGCCAGAGGGCACCGTGGTGCCAGGCCTTATTCCCTGTTACAGCTGCTCCGCTTACTAGGGGGCAGCTGCGACATTTTGGGGACAGGTTTATTCTTAGAGCCTAGATGGCTCCAACGTTTGGGATATTTGTGTTCAGAGCCCCTTGTGGCTCCAAGAAAGGGGCACATTGGCTTTAATGGCCCTTGAGAGACCATGCCTTATTTTTGCATTTCCAGCTGCCCAGCAAGTAGTGGGCAGCTGCACCGTTTAGGTTGTTCTTTATTTGGGGACATGCCTTCTACGCTAGGAGTGAGATGCATTCCCTCGCCCTCATCCCTTCACAGCTGTGCAGAACTTAGTGCCTGCTGCTACGGTTAGGTATGTGCAGTGGCGCACCCATGACTTTCTCTGCATAGGCAGCAGCCTTGACTCTTTGGACTCTTTGGACTTCTAGTGTGTTTGGGTGTGGTAAGAATCGTCCTGAGGCGGAAAGCCAGGACCACTTTATTTTAATCAAAAACGCTAATCTGGAGCGCATTTTTAAAACTGTGTATTATTAATGCTTTTACCTCCGTATATTTTTACTGACTGATTTTAAGAGTTAGCAAATTTTACAGTGTGATAATTTACCTGTGTTTTGACCCGCTGCCACCGCCTCTCAGAACCTCAGGTGTGCCGGTGTCTCGAGGCTCCCCCGCTCTCCCCCCCACAGCCGAGTAATCGCTGCTGGGGCCCCTGCCATCTTAGGTGAGGGCACGAGAAGGGCGAGCAGACGACTGCTCGGCCCCTCCCACCCTCCCACCATTTCCATTACAAATGGAGCCACTGCCCCGGAAGCGCAGCGGACGGGCGCAGCGGGCGCGCCGTCAGCGCGCCGAAGGCGCGCCAAAGGCAAGCCCGTCTGTGCCCGTCCGTGACAGTCCGGGGCACGGGGCCAAAACCCCTGGCCCTTCCTCTGGTTATCCTGACCCACATAGGATTGGCGTCACGATATACTCAGGCAGTGAACTAAGGCAACTAAATACCACTGGCACACCACACTATGCCATGTGTGCACAACTGGGCCCTTTGAACACCATGGGACCAGTTAGTTGTCGGAATTGCCACTGGCTGAGTGACCCCTGGCACGGCCCCAGTAATCCCACTACCCCTAACGTGACCTTAAAATGTATTCTGCTAAATGTAAGGTCCCTCCCCAAACATGCCATTGAAATCTGGGACATCCTCGAAAGTGACCAACCAGATCTAGCCTTCTTTACGGAGACATGGCTGGACAACCACAATACCCCGGACATCGCTACGGCCCTGCCTGATAACTACAAAATACTCAACCTGAACAGGGAAAGAAAGAAGGGAGGTGGAGTTGCCTTATTGTTCAAGGACTCCCATACCTGCAGACAGGAAGTAATTACTCAGGCCAGCAGCCATGAAGCGATGGCTTTCTCGGTATCCATCAACACCACCATCATACTTGGCGGTGTTATTATCTATAATCCCCCAGGCTGCGCCTCTGATTTTAATACCCAACTCCTGTCACAAGTCATGCCTATATGCCTTCAGAACAAAAATATACTGCTCATAGGAGACTTCAACATCCACTACGACGATAGTAACAACCCCCTCACCAGACAACTGACTGAGAATATGGAGATCCTGCAGCTGTACCAAAAAATTAATCAGCCAACGCACAGGGCAGGACACACCCTTGACCTGCTGTTCTCCAATATCAACTCCATTTCTATCTCTGCTATTAAACCGCTATTGTGGACGGACCATTCTCTGGTCGAGTTCAACTTTCACCTACCCACAAAAAAAAACAGGTCCTCCAACCAAATAACAACCCATAGGAGAAGTTATGCCAACTTCAAAGTTGAAACCTTTCAGAAACACTTTGTCCACCCCCCAAGCGGCGAGTCAGGTGTTGATGAAGCAACAGACAGACTTCAGAGCCACATAGCTTCAGCCTTGGAGTACTGCTCAAAACTCCGCTGCAATGTCAAATCTAGGCGCACTGTGTCCAAAAATTGGTACGGGCCAGATCTGAAGGCTCAAAAAAGGAAATGTACCTTGCTCGAACACAAGTGGAGATTAACAAAAACTCAAGAGACGAGGGCTACTTACAAAAACGAACTATCACAATACACCAAAGCCATCAGAAAGGCGAAAAAAGATTACTTTTCAAGTAGAATCTTAGATAACAAGGACTCCTTGAAAGAGCTTTTTAAAATTGTAAAAGAGCTCTGCAGTCCTCCCAACCTCTCGGCCAACTTGACTCCCTCTCAAACAGGCTGCGACAAAATGAACACCTTCTTTTGCGAAAAAATTGACAAGATCTATTCATCCTTCCCTAATCTCAATACCATCAGCCTGCTGGAACCCGAGTCCTCCTCCCCCCAAACCTGCTGTGCTAGCTTTGGCCCTTACTCCGAAGAGGAAGTAGGCAAAGCTATGCTCGAAATCAAATCTGGCTCCTCCCTTGACCCCTGCCCTCATCATATCTTCCGGCAGCTCATTCCCCTGATCTGTCCCGCTGTAACTCAGGTACTAAATCATTCACTAGAGGCTGCAGAGTTCCCATCCTGCTGGAAGATCGCCACAGTCACCCCCCTGATAAAAAAAGCTGGATTGGATATTAACAACCCGGCCAACTATAGGCCCATATCCCAACTTCCCTATCTATCGAAAGTCCTAGAGAAACTGATCAACAGACAACTGGCCAGTTTTCTCGAAGCAAACAATCTGCTGGACATCACACAGACGGGCTTCAGGGCCAATAACAGCACAGAAACTACTCTCCTGGCAGTGCTGGATAACATCAGGATGCATGTCGATCAGGGAAAGACAGCGGCCCTGATACTGTTGGATCTCTCGGCGGCTTTCGACACCGTCCCCCACCACCTGCTTCTGGAAACCTTAGCATCCAAAGGTATAAGGGACAAAGCATTGGGTTGGCTGCGGTCTTTCCTGTCGGACAGATCACAGTCGTTGCACATGGGTAACTTCTCGTCCCCATGCCGGAACATCAAATACGGGGTCCCACAGGGGGCCTCACTAAGCCCAACTTTGTTCAATATTTTTGTTTCTTCCCTGGCAGAAATAGGCAGAAAGTGGGGCGTAGAAATCTGCTCCTACGACGACGACACCCAACTTACGGTCATCCTGGATGAACAAAACAACCCCAAAGAAAGGCTCCTTAACTGTCTTACTGAGCTGGCCGAATGGATGCATCAGCATTGCTTAAAACTCAATGCAGACAAATCCGAGATTCTTCTGTTCGGTAGCCACACCGAGCTGTGGAATGACAGCTGGTGGCCACAAGCGCTGGGCACTCCACCAACCCCGTCGCAAACTGCGAAAAACCTTGGAATAACCGTGGATACTGCACTATCCATGAAGACCCATGTAGCTGCTATTTGTGGCAAAGGCTTCGGAATCCTAAAAATGCTTAAAAGAGGCTTCCCCTGGATCCCACTGGAGTGCAGAAAGATCCTGGTCCAGTCACTCTTGATGAGTAGGCTGGACTATGGCAACTCTTTGTTCGTAGGCATGGCCGAGTACCTTTTTAACAAGCTCCAAATGGTACAGAACGCAGCAGCCAAGGCCATTTGTATGAAAAGGAAATACGACTCGGCCAAGAGCTGTCTGCGCCACCTCCACTGGCTACCAATGAGGCAAAGAGCATCTTTTAAAATGATGTGCATCACTCATAGAGCACTTCACAAAACTGGTCCCCTCATCCTGAGAAATAGGATTCAGTTCTATGCTCCCACGCGGAACCTCCGCTCTCAATTCTTGGCTCGCGCAAAAACCTGCAGGGTAAAGAGAGCCAGGATGGGCGAGCGCGCTTTCTCCCATATTGCAGCCGCCAAATGAAATGAACTACCTACAGCTCTCCGACTCACAGAAGACCACCTGACATTTAGGAAACAGCTAAAAACTTTCCTCTTTCCTCTTCCCGAATAAATTCCTACTAGGCTTCCATCCATGCTACTTTCACATTAGCTAGCATAGCGCCGTGATATCCTACCCGGGATGATTGTCAGCGCTTTACAAGAACCTAAAATAAATAAATTTGGACAAAGGGCATTTGAGCCCCTTTTGAGATGGACAGTTGGCCAGGGGGACTGTTAGATTCATAGGGCGCCAGGTCCTAATGTGATGTTGTGCTAGGAAATGTAATGTATGTAGTATGATTACGCACCCTGTTTTATACCTCTAAATGTGTTTTATGATTATGAGGTTGTTTTGCATATTATGGTTTATGCTAGTGAGAATATGTTTCACTGTGTGATTTATGCCCCTAATGCGAGTTATGCTTAGGAGGTTAGGATCTAATGTGTTTAGACTTATAAGAGCATTGCATAATGTGTTTATGCTGGTGAGGTTGGCTCAGAATGTAATTTGTGCCTGATGTGATACTGTGCATATTGTAGTTCATGTCACAGGCTGATGCTAAGTACAGTGATTACCAGTGTTTACTGGTTGTGCATTTATGATCTGTTTTACTTTTACTAAGTTTGCTTTGTGATGGTTCTGACAGTGGTCCAGTGGGCCCTGTCATGTGTAAATAATTCCCTTGTAGATATGACACAGTACCAGGTGGCACCATGTATATTATGTGTTTACTATTCTAATGTGTTTTGAGAATACAAAGGCTATTTTTGATATAACCTTGTGTGGAGTTCCTTTTGTAGTGTGCCTGGGATGTTGTTGCTGTGTGCATGCGCAAATGCTTTACACATGGCCTCCGGGATAAGCCTGACTGCTCATGCCAAGCTACCAAGGGGGTGAGCAGGGGTTATCTTTGGCCTGTAACTCCCTTGCCCTGACTAAAGTGGTGGTCTCTGCCTGGCTTTGGCACAAGCCTAAGCCAACCAGATTTCTAACACTGACACTGGCCCACCAGCCCAGGGTCTGTACCCTCCGGCTGGACAAGAGACTAGGGTGGGCTCTCCCACTCCCTCCCTCCCTCTCTGGACCCCTGCACCCTCCCCACTGGAGCGGTGCTACCAGACACCAGAACTGGTGGGATACTGGTTACAGCAGTCCCCCTCAGTTCACCTGACACTTTGGGCTCCCACTCAGAAAGTAGCTTCCTGATACAGACTAGGTTTTCCTCCTGGTGTTCCCTTATGGAACCAACCAGGTCCTGGGACTGGGTATCGGCCACCTTTGGACACAGCCCCATCCCACTCCTTCTCCTCTGACACAAGGCATGCAACCCTACACCCCTCCCACTACATTGGGACCTATCTGGGCTACCTCAAACCTACCCTACCTCAATTGGTTGGGGAAAACCTGAACCGTCATCTTCTGGGTCACTCCCAAAAGCTTCCTCAAACCCTCGGGAATCCACCCAAAGGTCTGCCTCCCGTGCAAGCTCCCTGCAATCAGAGAACTTGCACCCCACCGGGTGTTGGCATAACTTTGGAAAACAGGGACTTAAAATATGCTCTCCAACAAATGAATCACACAGCCTCCACAGTTGGCAACCAAGCTATCCTTTGCTACCCTTTGCCTCACCCTCCAGTGCCTCACACAAGTATCCCACACCACTCTCCTGAGATTGGCAAGACAGGGTCTGACTGTCTCCGTCACTCAACCTATTCTCTTCTGGGCGGGTCTCCACAGTCACACACCAAGGTTGATACCATGAGGGAACCCCTCTCCCTGCACCTCTCATCTAGGGTCAGTAGAGTGTCCCTCCCACCACTAGGAATATGATCCCCTCTGTCAGTTCCCCAATCTACTTCAGGGACACAGCACACCACTGGAGCTACCTCATAAACCTGAACCCCCTAGTGTATGTTAACCCCCTCCCTCAAGTCAGGCACCACATCGCTGGGTGTATGTACTTTTCTCACAGCACTAGACACTACATTTGTGCTGTTACCATCTCGTCGGACGTCCTGCTAGGTGGTCCCGATGGCGTTGCAGCTCCGTTGCTAGGCGACGCTGTAGCCGGTTGGGTTAGGGCACTGCCTTCTCCTTCGTTGACGATCTTGGGAAGATTCCTCTTGGTGAACAACGATCACGATCCCTTTCACCTTGCAGCTTCCTTAGCTTCAAGAAATCCTTTAGCACGTTGCGGCTCGGGCCAGCGGTGGTGATCCTTACTCACAGCCTCAGTTACGATGACGGCTCGGGCCACGAACAGCAATGCATCAGCGTGGATGATGTTTCAAGCTGCGTGGCAATGCGGTCATGGGGCACCTCGTAAACAGCACTACAGACCACGCAGCAGTTGCAGGCCTGCAAAAGCACATGCACCAAGCGTTGCTGAGACACGGTTGGAAACTTTTATATTCCTGAGTTTCCACAACTGGGGACCAGCTGTCCTTGGACCCCTGGAGACAATTTACTTCAGGACACAGCACATAGCAAAGACCTTTCAAACAGGGGGACACAGCATACAGCAAAGTTCCTTGTCCTCACCTTAGTTAAATCAGCAAACTGCAGGCCAGCCCCAGAACACACAGCAAGGTCAGTCCATCTCTTCAGTCTCTTCAGCTGTTCTTCTTTGGCAGAGGTTCCTCTTGATCACAAAGTAGTTGCAATCCTTTTTCAGTCTTGAGTTAAGTCTTGAGTTCAGCGGTTTCAGGTCTCATATTTATATCCCTAAATGCCTTTGACGTCTATGTGTTCAGGGGACTCTGAGCCAGGTCCAAACCAGACCTGGGTGTCTGCCTGACAGTGCATACCCTCTTTCTTTGATAGTGAGGGTCTGGGCCCCAGACGCTCCGCAGGAGGTGGAGCCATTCTTTTGTGGCAGCAGCATAGCCCTCTTCGCATCAAAGGGGCTACTCCTCCCACCACACCAAATGCAGGCCAGTCTGTTGCTGTCCCACCTACTCCTCCCTGGTATCAGGACCCTTTCCAGACCCCGTCACATCCAAACCCAAACAGTCAATACACAACTAGGCAGAGGCACGCAGGATGGTTAGGACAAGAAACCAGCCACTTCTAAAAGTGTGATTTCTAAACACACAATTCAAAAACCACCTTCACGAACAGATGTGTTATTAAATTCTGAGTTCAGGCACACTAAACTCCATCTCTCCATCTTATGTCTATGGGAAGATATGCTGGAAACATGTGACACAGCATTCTGTCCTATGGGCAAGATGGCCTTGCAACAGTGAAAAACGAATTTGGCAGTATTTCACTGTCAGGACATGGTACAGACCTCAGTACATGTCCTACCTTTCACATACACTGCATCCTGCCCAGGGGGGTACCTTGGGCCTATTAGAGGGGTGTCCGATGTGCATAAAAAGGGATGGGTAAGACCTGGCAAGTGGGTGCACTTGTCAGGACAACAAGACAGTTAACAAACTGCGTGCAGGCACTGTAGTGGCAGGCCTGAGATCTCCTTCTAGGGCTATTTATGTGGGTGGCACAATTAGTGCTGCAGGCCCACTAGTAGCATTTACATTACCAGCCCTGGCACACATAGTGCACTTTACTAGGGGCTTTTCTAGTAAGATAAACAGATGTATGACGTTACAACGCACACTTTTACAATGCATACCATTACAACGAATTCTTAAAACATACCTTTACAACGCATTCCACTACAACGCATACTACATTTACAACGCATACCATTACATCGCATTACATTACATTGCATATAAGGTAAGTGTTGGATAGTGTAGGGGTTAAAATTACTATTCTAACTCCAGGGGGTGCAACAGTAGGGAAAGTTTTGGATAGTGTAGGGGTTAAAATTACTATTCTAACTCCAGGGGGTGCAACAGTAGGGTAAGTGTTGGATGGTAAGTTTTGCGTTGTAATGGTATGCGTTGTAATGACTGCGTTGTAATGGTATGCGTTGTAGTGGTGTGCGTTGTAGTGTCATGCGTTGTAATGACTGCGTTGTAAATGTATGCGTTGTAATGGATGTTGCATTGTAAAAGTTTCGTTGTAATGGTAGTGCGTTGTAAAAGTTGCGTTGTAAACGTTGTATACCAAGATAAACATACCAATTATGGACAACCAATTACCATACCACTTTATACAGGGAGCATATGCACTTTAGCACTGATCAGCAATAGTAAAGTGCCCAGAGTCCTAAAATAAAAAAAGCAGGTCAAAAACAATACAGGAGGAAGGCAAAATGTTCAGGGATGACCCTGCAAAAAGGGCCAAGTCCAACAATATACCCACAGGTCTCCCCAGGGGTCCTACCTTGCTGTCTTACTGTGTCGGCCTAAAGGGATGACATTGGGCTTGAACTTTATACATAGATATTATATAGGAGATGTTCGTCCTGCTGTTAGCCCTGCTGTGCTTCCAAGAAGCCTCATGCATAATGTATGAGTTTCAACTAGGGAAAAACCCATGTTCTGAATGCAGTGTCGTATCTAGGTAAAAGGTCAGTCCCTATGAACCATTATGTATGTAATGTAGGGAAGGATTTAGGTGAAAGGTTGCAGTGTTACTTGCGCCTATTTAGGGTACCTATATGGAATATAACACCCACTCCTCTTCTGACTAGACGACATATGTAACCTATTAGCGTACTACCATTCTAACTAGACTTTGGTACGCACAAAGTGTTAACAACATTTTTAACATGTTTAAAAATGTCTGAAAAATTCTAAAAAGTCTTAAAAATGTAAAAATAAAAACAATTTTGCAGGCCTTTGCTCTAAAAAGTGTCTGTTGCTATAGTCCGAAATACTATAAGCATTAGAAAGCCATTCATGTCCAAATAAATGAAAAGGAATGTCAATTTTGTATCTGAATTCCAAATTAAGCTTATTATTAAAAAGGGGGAATTTCTTCCAGCACACGACGAGCCAAAATGAGCCAATTGTTTATGTGTCCTGGCTCGTAGACGCAACATTTTGGTTGCTCGCTTCTGCAGTAGAAGGCCCCTGTAACACCTCGCAGAGTAGGTCAATTGAGAACAGATGATGTTCCACGCTGTCCACAGCCGGTGCTGGGGCATCCTGTGCACCATCCAAAGCCTGGGTGTCAGTGGAGGAGCCGGTGTTCATTACCAACAGGTGCCGTTACCACCTGTGGTAGCTCAAGGAATGCCGCTAACAACATTGGAATGCGTTGAGGACACTGCAGAACATGGGCCATTATCAGGTCCAGTAGAGCATTCACGTCCGGTTGCTCACATGATGGGAGTGTCAAACAAAGGTCTAACACGCATTCTTCTCCGCAAAACAAGCATCGGAGGACAGGTAAGATGCAGTCCATCCAGACTGGTCAAAATGACACGAACCAAGATGCACTTAGCACTCTCAGGCGAGGCATGCCTAGATGTTGAACCATTCAGGCACGGTATTTCTGTTCCAGGAGTGCTTTTTGCATCTCCTTGGTGAATGGGACATCCATTGCGTAGCAGATAGAAGACAATCAGGATACCTGCTATTAGAAACAGGATCAGCGGAACACCTCTAAAGATGCTGCCGAATACTGTGTGTATGAAGTTTGGTATAACTCCAAGTACCGTCTGAAAGGCGCTTAGAAGTCCAGAACCTATGATCTTAAATAGGTGGACAATGCCGGTCATATCAGACATGTTAAAGATATGATTCACCATTTCTACGAAATGGAAAGGGCAGTTTTTTATGGATAAGCGCCTGTATCTCAGCCGAAGACGTTGTGATCTTGAGTTCAAAAGTCTCTCGAGTGGAGGTTAAGGGCACAGAATTCTGTTAAAGCATAGCTTTCATTCTGCCTAGAGTATCAAACTGTATTAAAGAAACATTCAGTGATGGCCATAACGGCGCCTCCCTGACTGTATGTGTTGGTGGAAACAATACTTGCATACAACAACTAACCCTGAAGCTTAGGGTTACCAGATATGCGATGCCCTGGAGCATTCCGCAGTAGCCCTGACTGTTCAGCATCAAGTAACTCCCATTCAAAAGTAGCCCAAATGCTGGAGTAATCACAGCAGCTGAAGCAACCCTCAGATGCAATTGGTACTGTTTCACCTTAGTTATATGTTAGATAGGTGTACCCAGATTGACCCACAACTATACAGATTACCAGGTTGTGTACATTTACGCGTGTCTGTAAGTGTTTGGAAGCTATCATGTCAGCTTGTAAGGAACATAGTCTATCTGTGTGTTCCTGTGTCCATTTTCTTGCTGAGAAATCAGGTTTAATTAATTTGTAGAAAGGTTTTACTTTTTCTGCATAATCCAAAAGGTATGTTTGACCAACATTTAGGAATCTCAGGATTGATTGTATGTTTTTTTATGATTTTGAAGATTGGAACAGCACACGTATTTCCCAAAAATTGGCTGCCATGCTTTTACCTTAACTTGAAAGCTCATTTTTTTTTTTTTTATTTGTTTTTATTGCAGATTTAGAAATCAGACCTCAGTATAAGTTAACCAGAGCACCGAACCCATCATGTAACATATAGCTGATGGGATAGTCGTACACAGCCATTTAGCCCACATCCCGGAGGCAGGGCGGCGCTTCAGAACCATCAACCAGATCTCTGCATGAAGATGCTACATTATCCACCCTTTCAAGGCGGTCGGTTAACGATAACATTCAGTATCTGCTTTTATGCCCCAAACTCCCGTCCCCCTTGCATCGACAAACTGACACTTACGTCTTGTGGTAGCCAACGGCAATAGTGTTCATCTTTCCCTATGCTATCGCTCCTTTATTCTTCAAGCGTCCCTCGCCAGGGTACTACTGTGACCTCTATCTAGTTAGTCGCAGTCATGCCTCAAGGACTTCCTATAGTACCATCTAACTACACACCCTACCTGTGGTGTCGTCCCAGATTGTGTCGCGGTGCCTAACTACCCCTCATGTCTCGTCCCTCCCCCCACCCCCTTCCAACTGCTGCTGATGCGGGCCTGTGAAATCTATATCAGCCCTGGAGCACGCTACTTGTCGGGATGTGCTATCGGTCGTGTAAGCATCATGGCCGTCCGTCCATTCAAACCACCTCGTCCTCTGCTCCTACCACATAATCACTTAATGCCTGAACCATTGTTTCTCAAGCTCTCGCCACATCCAAGCTTCTCTCGGTACCAGACTTAGTAGCCTGTCCAAGTCTGATAGCGCTCTCACATCCGGACCACTTCAACAACTCATTTATCCACCTCCTCACTGATGGACCCTCCTTAGATTTCCAGTGCCACGTTATCTCCCTCTGAGCCAGCATGAGAACAAGGTCAATGAATTTACTAGTTACTTTCGTTCGTTTAGTATGGGGGAACCAGAGCAGCAGGCATGCTGTGGAAAAGTAAATTTTGCCATGTTCTGTGTCCCTACGCTTCATCCATCATATGTTATGTGTGCATGACCAATATGCATATGTTATTCCCCATGCCTGATTAAAGACGCAATTACAGTTGTGTCCACCTCTGGTATGTTATTTTCCAGTCCTCGTGAATACTACGAATATCAGGCCTATGTAAGTAATGTTGCCACGTTTCTCAGTGTGCACGTTATTCAATTATAAAGTCCCCGTTTCCAGGCCTCAAAAGGGCCCGGACCACAGATTCAGCTCCTGTCTCCTGAAAGCCTCGCTGAGGAGCGATACAGCCCCCACCTGTATCCTCGACCCTTCACTTACTTCCTGCCTTGCAGTGCCCGGTGCACCCCGGCTCTGCCTCTGAGTCTGCCAAAAGTATGTTATAGTTCCAGCTATCAGTTCAGTCCTCCTCTTCTGCATTCCTAAGCTACTGAACTGCATCAATAGTTTCCGTCATTGTCTAGCCTTCTCGTCTCCATGTTAGAGAAATACTGTATTTAATGGTCATTTAGTATTCTTCATCACGCACTACATGTAGAATAATGCATGGTCCAGTCTTAGAATCAAGTTAGCTTTTCCCCTCATGACTTCTAGTTTATATCAACATGTTCCCTGAACAGTAGATACCAGATAGGGTTTAGGTACATGTCGCTCCGACCCTCCAGACTTTAGTCTCTGCTCCTAGCACAGAGTTCGTAGCCCCAGCTTCTCCTAGTAACACGTCATTGCCAGTTTTCGCGCACCATTAGGTTAGAGGTCCCGGCTCCTTAGGTAGCCCCCTCCAAAGTTTCCGCCCATTCATGACATATTCTGTTACGTTTGCATCACATGTCTAAGTAAACTCCCAGTTACACCTCTTATTTCTCTTATCTCTCGCGACTGCTACGCGTCACGCCTTCTACTCCACCTACTGTTACGCCTACTGCAATGTAATGCTATGTGTTTGCGCTATGTATATAAGTCAATGTTTTGTTATTAAATGTTAGCGCGCTCATCCCAGACCTAGCCCCAGCAGCTGCTGGGCCTCTTTTCCCCTGCTGGGCCCCAGTTGTCCTGCTGGGCCCTGTCATTCTGTTCCTATGCAGGTTGTCCTGATCCTGTCCTTATGCTGTAATAAACCTGCAGAAACTCCTACTACCTCGAATCTTGACTCTTATTTATTGAGCTATCTGTTATGCTATAAGTCTAGTCAAAAATAGGGTATTATTTATTTATTTACCACATAATGGCGCCCGAATAGGGACTTGCCCTTTCCCCACGCGTCGGTGAAGCCACGCCGACCCCCTGACCCTCTGCAGTCGTGACGGAACCATACTGGCCAAGTGCAGATATTTCTGCTTCAAGTATCCCTCAGGCCCACGGAGGAGACGGAGGAGGCGGTCCAGCATCCGAACGAGACGGTGGAGGAACGCGGCGAGTCCCGACCAGAGCCCAAGCCGAGAGTCCAAGGTCCGAGGTATCCGGAGGCCCACCCGTAACTGAAGTCCGAAGTCCGAAGTCCGAAGTTCGTCGTCGTAGTCCAGTCCCGTCCGAGGCCTTCCGTTCCGTACTGCCCGGTGAGTACCATTGCTGGGGTAGTGTCTAGACAGGGTCAGTCTAAATTGACTCCTGGTCCGTGGGTTGGTGGTACCCAAGCCCACAAACGAAGTGTTCACCTAGGTGGATACGGGTCTTGATGCGTTCCTTTATGGGACCGGTATGTTCCGTACTGTTACAGCAGTGCATCCAGTAACTCTAGTCTGTCCCGTTCTCGAGAATTCTGTTCTGTTTCTGTTTTCAGTATTTTCAGGTAGTATTCTGTTCGAACTGTTATGATATGATATTGTTTAATGTATTTCCAATGTCGTGGTATGCCTGAATTGTTTTCCCAATTGTTATTGTTTTTCGTGTATTGTATTGTGTTCCGATTCAAGTTTAGAATGCCGCTCTTTTCCAAGTTACGTCAGTTAAAAACTAGAAAGGGTCTGCTGGAAGCAGCAGTTCCTGTTCCGCCTAGGGACAGTCCAGGTCACTTTATGTATCAGAAACATGGCATAAGCGCCATATTGTATCTAGATTTATGGGTAGAGTATACCAAACAGTTAGAGGAAAAGTATAGATGGCCCGTATCGGGTACATGGGATGCCGAATGTATCATGCGAGTAGAAGAAGCATTATGGAAAAAGAAAGCCAGACAGTCACAGAAAGATGCAATCGAGTTATGGCGTAAGGAAGCGCATAGAAGAACGGAAAAGGAAGTCAGAAAGTCAGAGTTAAGTAGAGAATCCCAAGAACGAGCCCAAGAAAGAGAATTAATCGAGATAGGTGAACAAGTCAAAGTCGAACAGTCAGACAGACAGAGGCATGCCCTTATTAAGGGTATGTATCCTCTCCTTGCCGAAGGCTTGCCAAAAGCGACCCCAGAGGCACCCAGTAATTTCCCGCCACCATTAGTTCCGACCAAGCTACGTCACAAACCGACCGCAGCTGATATTTTTATTTCGTCCTATCTGGACGACACAGTTCCAGAATATGCAAATCCAGTTCGCGCTCCACCTGTCCCTGTAAATCAGGCACTTCCCGTTCCTCCAGACACCGGAGTACCTGTTACGGTACCCCCGGGTCAGCCTGCCATACAAGTTCAGCCCACGTTACAATTACCGACCCTGCAAGCACGAAGAATGTCAGTCGACGATTCCAGTCTAGGGGCCGCAGGGGGAGGTCCTCCTCAAACCCCACCGCCACACAAGCGTTTATCAGCACTCGAATTACATGCTCAAGCATCACAGCGTACTCCTAAAAGTAATAAGTCTGTTACAGAAATCAGGCAAGCCCTTGCTGAATGTGTCTATGACACAGTCCCAGGCGAGTATAATATGGTTTTATATTCCGTACGCGTAAGAAGGGTGACCGAGTATCTAGTCACCTTACCAAATATGAAAGAAGATCTAGACAGAATATATCGTTTCATCCGTACAGGGGATGATCCAGAAAGCATTGGCGAAATTATGTCTCAAAGGAAAGCCGAGATTCAGCTCATGATATTAAAGTTCCTGATCAATTGTTTAATAAGAGAACAAGATTACCCGTCTAAAGATCCCGCCGAAATGAGAATTCTAACAAGGTGGAGTGATAATATAGCCGAGGGTAAGCACAAGACCATTAGTGCCATGGAAAGTATGTACAAGAAAATTCGTAAAGAAATAATAAGGTTACACGAACACCGTAAAGCAGCACAAGTAAGCGAGAAAGAAAGTATCTCTGATCCTGAAGAGGAAGACGAGAATCCCGCCAGAATAGCGTATGTAGGAAAATCCAGATTTCCAGATCGCCATTTACGTCCAGAACCTAAGTCTATTTTTCATCATCCAGCACCAGAACGAGGTTCTCTAGAACAAGTATTTCAAGCTACCGATCACATTCTGAAATCACGAGTCGGTTATAGCGAATTAAGTACCATGCACGAACAAGAACTAGCCCGATCAGCAGTCCGATGGATTACTGATTCTACCACTTTTCCAGACGAAATAGTGGCACAAATGTTTCTGAAACTACCCCCAGCCGAGCAACGACTGGTGGGTATGTATATGATCCAGCACCTCATTACCCTGTATGAGGGTCAACATTCTGATCCAGGCCCGTTGCACGATATCCTGAACGAGTTACTCCAGTATAGATGGAGAGGTCTAGGTACCGATTTAATTAGTGTCATTCTAGAACAGCGTCACAAGTATAGAACGTTCCTGAACCCGCATTTTGTTCATGTCTCACCCCCAGAAAGTAAACCATTCTACATAGACAGACAGAATCCGCTACGAGAAGTCCACCCAGTCCAAGGGGCGGGTGGCGTAATGCAACGAGTGTTTGTATACACTCCAATATCAAAGATGGAACTTCTTGAAATGAAGAAATTAATCCCCTGTCATGACAAAGATCCAGCGGGGTTCCATAGAGAATTAAAAGACATGCTCCGTATGGGAGAATACACTTACCCAGATATCATTAAAATGTTAAAGGTCCTGCTACCCGCAGGGGTGTATGAAAAGTTAAAGGAAAAAGAATGGGAGGTGGGAGAGAAAAAGATCGATTGGGCAGCTCTAGAAGCTGAAGACAAGGCACGAGTACCAGGTACCGGTCTTGGAGATAAATGTAAAGAATTACCAGAATTATTGATTCAAGTTTTACCCAGATTATTGACAACTAGGAAAGAAGACTGGGATGCAATCTCAGCCTGTAAACAGAAACAAGATGAAGACATTAGTGATTTTTATTCTAGATTTGAGAAATGTTTCAGTATTAACAGTGGTCTCAAGACAAGTAGTGAGTCATACCCTCATCTTTTCGTTACCAAATTAGTCGAGAATTCAAGTCCACAAATTAAAAACCGAGTTTTGAAAGTCGAAAGCACCTGGCAAGCAAATACTCCGTCCCAGATGCTCCAGATGCTTCAGTATCACCAGAATAGAATTAGAGAAGAGCAAGAACACGAAAGAAAACGTATGAAAGACACGAAAATGAAAGTGCTAGTTGCACAATCTATTCCTCAAGACAGTCAGAAGAGAGGTCCGAATCAAGCCAGTCACCCTGCAGCTCCCGTTAAAGGGAACTGCAATTATTGTAAACAGCCAGGTCATTTTATAAACGAGTGTGCAGTTCTGAAACACAACATAGCTACTGGTAAGACTAAAGAAAGACCACGTCCGCCGAGACAAGAACAAGTTTCACAGACTCCCCAGCTACAGAATGCACTACAGACAGTTACAGTACCGCAGCCTATTGCTGCAACACAGCACGTTACATCGCAGATGTACCAGTATGCACAGTCCGAGTATCCAGAGTACCAGTCATATTCATGAAACAGCCTAGAGAGGGAGGTAGGCTTGCCTCTCATCGAGATACCTGTAGATCAAGAAGGTCCCTATGTTCATAGTCAAGTATTAGGGAAAGACAGAAAGTTTTTGATCGATACAGGGGCAAGTAGGACCACAATTAGTCACGCCGAAGTTCCAGGGGCTCCGCTCTCAGGCTCAAGAAATGTTTCCCTTGGATTTTCAGGAAAACCCATAGTTAATGAAATATCTAAGCCAGTTACTCTAGAAGTAGGTCCATTGTCCCGTACTACTGATCTGTTACTTACTAAGTCATGTCCAGAAAATCTATTAGGTATTAGGACACTGAAAGAATTAGGTGCAGTTATTTGCTGTTCCCCAGAGGGAATACGTCTGTTCCTACGTGACTTTAAGGGTCACTATGTATTACGAGATTTTGATTCAAGATTGTCTAATGTTCCACAGCATTTATGGGCGCAAGGTCCAACTGATGTAGGTTACATGCAAATCACACCCTATCGTGTGACTCTCAAACCAGGTGTAGTGTTACCACGAATCAGGCAATACAGATTGCCACCTGAGGCTGTAGCAGCCTTATCCAAAATTATTGACGAGCTCATGGCTCAAGGAGTAGTTGTAGAAACTGACTCCAATGTATGCAATTCTCCGATCATTCCAGTCATGAAACGTACTGATCCGAATGCACCCCCAGTATATCGATTAGTGATTGATTTACGAGAGCTTAATAAATGTATTATTCCTCAGTACCCAGTTGTCCCAGACATTTCTTCCCTGTTAACAGCCATTGATTCCGAAGCCATGTTTTTCACTGTTATTGACCTCAAGAATGCATTTTTTAGTGTTCCAATTCATCCAGACAGCCAGTTTCTTTTCGGATTTTGTTTAAATGGAAGGAGCTATATGTTTACACGCGCTCCTCAAGGTTTCACAGAAAGCCCTAGTATTTACAGTCAAGCACTCAAGAGACAACTAGACAACATTCACATGCCAACTGACACTGCCCTGCTCCAGTATGTCGATGATCTACTGATCACAGCCCGTTCTGAACGTGACTGCGAGTGTGCATCACTTACGGTTCTGTATTTTCTAGCCGAGATGGGGCACAAGGTGTCACCTTCGAAGCTTCAATTCTGTGTCCAGCAAGTGGTATACTTAGGACACTTGCTGTCCAAGAGGGGTAGGCAGTTGACACCCGACCGTATCCAGTTAATAGCGAGTCTTCCCCAGCCCAGAACCCAGAAGGAGGTACGTGCCTTTATCGGCCTTACTTCTTATTGTAGACAATGGATTCCCCAGTATGCATTCCTAGCCAAGCCACTGATACAGTTAACGACACAGGAGGCAGCCGTATCGACTGTCCTCCCTTGGACATCTGACCATACACTTAGTTTTAACGAGTTAAAGAAAGCCCTATGTCAAGCTCCAGTTCTAGCTACACCGAACTACAGTAAGCCTTTTACACTTTTCGTTACTGAACGCGAAGGTACAGCATTATCTGTCCTCACACAAGATCAAGCAGGTCAATACAAGCCCTGTGCTTATTTTTCGAGCACATTAGATCCAGTCGCCCAGGCGTTGCCTGCGTGCCTCAAGTCAGTTGCAGCCACAGCACTAGCTATCAGACAAAGTGATTCTATAGTTTTAGGACATTCCCTGACAGTACAAGTTCCACATTCAGTAGAAGTTCTTTTAAACCGAACACAAACTCAGCACTTGACAATTGCACGTTTAACAGGTTATGAATTGACACTGTTCCAGCCGCACATAGAAATTAGACGCTGCAACGTCCTGAATCCTGCTACACTGTTACCATCAGTTAGTTCAAATCCAGACACACATGATTGTGTGGAAGTAGTTAACATTACGACAAAGCCAAGACAAGACCTGACAGACATTCCGTTACCAGATCCTGACCTGACACTTTATGTGGATGGTTCATGTATGAGAACTAGTACAGGAGAACTAGTCGCCGCGTATGCAGTGACTACTGACACTGAAGTTATTGAAACACACCGTATTGATACCCTGTCCGCTCAAGCAGCAGAGCTAGTCGCTCTGACACAAGCCTGTATACATGCCAAGAACCTGAAGGTTAATGTTTACACAGATTCACGTTACGCATTCGGAGTTGTACACGACTTCGGAGTGCTCTGGCAGGAGAGAGGTTTTATGACTTCTCATGGAACCAAGATTCAGCATGGTCTCCTTATTCAAGCCCTGTTAGATGCCATACATTTACCGACATCTATTGCTATCATGAAGTGCAAAGCACATACGAAAGTTACTGACATTATTTCCCAAGGTAATGATTTAGCAGACCGCACAGCCAAGCTTACAGCACAGACTCCAGACATTCCAGTTAATCTGACACATACTCCAGATCCGATTACATGCATGACAGTTAAGGACCCTACTCAAGATGTCATAGATATCCAGTCACATGCTACTCCCGATGAAATCAAGAAATGGTCTGTACAAGGAGGGGTCCAGACAGATCAGGGATGGGTAACGAAGGGTAGAGCCACATGGTTTCTCCCCGATTCTTTGGTTCAAGTCATTATCAATACCGCACATAGTCCAGCACATTTAGGAGAAAAAGCTATGTTAGACAGTATCCAGACCATTTGGTTCAACAAGCATTTACGAGCTGCAGCCAAGCAGAAAGTCCGTACCTGTATGATATGTTGTCAGTTTAATCCAGGTAAAAGTGTCCCGGTGGAACAAGGTGGTTTCCAGCCCCCTGACCACCCTTTTGAGGTCCTCCAGATGGATTATATTCAAATGGAGCGATGTCGAGGTTTCAAGTATGTCCTTGTAGTTGTATGCGCCTTGTCCAGATGGACAGAAGCATATCCAGTCCCAGATTACACAGCCGCGACTACTGCCAAGCAGTTGGTTCGTGAATTCTTCCCTAGATATGGACTCCCTAGAGTCGTATATTCTGATAACGGCCAGCCATTCTCATCTGAACTCATGAAACACGTTTCCCTTTTGTTAGGGTACCAGTGGAAGTTCCATTGTGTACGCCATCCAGAAGCAGCTGGACTAGTCGAAAGGCATAATCAGACTCTGAAAATCCGTATAGCAAAAGTCTGTAAAGACAAGGGTGTGGACTGGTTAGTAGCTTTGCCAGTCGCTCTGTTTTACATGCGCATGGTCGCACATTCCAGATCAGGTCTGTCCCCGTATGAGGTCGTTTTCGGCCGCCCCCCTAATATGTGGGGTACTCCTAGACCCCGAAGTATTACCGATGTTTCATGTAATATGCTGACAGATTACCTAGCTTCCTTGATGTCTGCCCTCAACTCATGTCGTTCACAGGTTGCCGCCGCATTTCCAGACAATACCGAGGTGGCACCGCACGAGATCGTTCCAGGCTCCCTAGTGATGATCAGAAATTTCGACAGATCAAGTCCGCTGGAACCACGTTGGAAGGAGCCACGTCAGGTCCTCTTGACCACCCGAACTGCCGTCAAGTTGGAAGGCAGGAAGGGGTGGGTCCACCTTTCTCATGTAAAACTTTTCAAAGGATCGAAACCAGTCTTCAAAAACATTTCCAAGAACATTTCCCAGGATTCGAAGGATTGCCAGAACATTGTTTTAAAGGACTGTCCCGCACAAGACTTTATTACAACCCCTCCCTTGTTAGAGAAAACTCCGCAACAGGAGTATAAGTTAAAGCTCAGGTCTAATAAGTCAGCCAGTTTGATTGTATAAGTCCTCCCCTAGGTGAAACGGTTAGACTGTTTCTGACATGTATAAAATAGACCCCCATAGTGAGAGAGTCAGTCAAAGCTCAATCAAATGTATCGTTTTTCTGAGTTTCATATTATTCATCAGCATAATGATTTCCTGCACCAGCTATGCTTTCTATCTGTGTTTTTCAGTTCCTCATGTAAATATGTCTGCTCATGCTACAGTAGAGCACACGTTTAGTGATCTGCCTCCTCACGAATATGCATACCGCCTCGCCATGCGTAATAACACATTTATCCGTATGTTACATTATTCACACCAGACCAGCAATGCCACTAATTGTTGGGTGTGTGGTCGACTCCCCCCTTTCCAGACACCGAAGGGAGTTCTGCCACTCTATCCTTATCCATTCTCACACAATGGTTCGTGTGGAGCATGGTCCACGTTAACGTCATCCTCAACAGATATGTCTTTTCTTAACAGTACATGTTTCCCAGACAAGCAAGGTCTCCCCCACAGAACAGGTTTAGATTTAGAAAATGAAGTATATGATTTAGGAAATTATTCGTCGAATTTCATGGTTCTGAATGTTCAGTCTGATACTACTCCAGACTCACCCGCTATTTCAGTACTACCAGTCAAAGGCGAATTATGTGTCCGTAGTTATGGTTCTGTATATATAGGTCATAGTGAATGTACTACTGTTATCCAGTATAGTGACAGTGGGAAATCTATTTTCAAAGCTTCACGTCATTCTTATTTTATTTGTGGTCAAACTGCATATGTCCGTCTGCCCCTCGATTGGGAGGGAACCTGTTACATTGCCTTCCTACTGCCACCTGTTTTTCTAGCCCCACCTGACTATCATAGGAATTCTTTCTTAGTACACACTAGACACAAGAGAAATCTCCCGATTGTCGGTTATACTGAAACTGCCGCAGAGCAATTCATTGATATAGATAAAGGTGTTTTCCCTTATTTAGGTACAGTTGTAAATAGTAAGCTAATCCGTAGGTTAACAAGAACCCTTGAAGCAGTAGTAGATGAGACTGCCTCTGCTCTAGGTAACTTAACTGAAGAACAATCCTTTATGAGAATTGTCGTTTTACAGAATCGTCTCGTCCTTGACGTCATACTGGCCGATAGGGGCGGGGCCTGTAGAATTCTCGGATCCAGTTGTTGCATTTTCATTCCTAATAACGCGCCGTCTGTTTATTCAGCTATAACCAGACTCCATAAAATTGCCCATCTGTTACACCAAGATCTAGGCACCTGGACATGGTCCGGTTGGTTCTGGAATATAATTTCCGCATGGGGATGGAAAGTCCTGTCCTTTTTAAGTATTGCAGTAGCGATCATATTTAGCTGCTGCCTCTGTATACAATGTGGCCCTGCGATTTGCAGCATGTGTGCTACCTCTTGTATTCCTAGTCCCAAGCCCCGTTCTAAATCTCGTTCCAAGACAATTCGAGACGAGCAAATGGTACTGTATGAAATGATAGACGGTATCATGAATATTGATGTTTCCTGATGGAAACGTAGTGACAAGGAGGGAATGTGGAAAAGTAAATTTTGCCATGTTCTGTGTCCCTACGCTTCATCCATCATATGTTATGTGTGCATGACCAATATGCATATGTTATTCCCCATGCCTGATTAAAGACGCAATTACAGTTGTGTCCACCTCTGGTATGTTATTTTCCAGTCCTCGTGAATACTACGAATATCAGGCCTATGTAAGTAATGTTGCCACGTTTCTCAGTGTGCACGTTATTCAATTATAAAGTCCCCGTTTCCAGGCCTCAAAAGGGCCCGGACCACAGATTCAGCTCCTGTCTCCTGAAAGCCTCGCTGAGGAGCGATACAGCCCCCACCTGTATCCTCGACCCTTCACTTACTTCCTGCCTTGCAGTGCCCGGTGCACCCCGGCTCTGCCTCTGAGTCTGCCAAAAGTATGTTATAGTTCCAGCTATCAGTTCAGTCCTCCTCTTCTGCATTCCTAAGCTACTGAACTGCATCAATAGTTTCCGTCATTGTCTAGCCTTCTCGTCTCCATGTTAGAGAAATACTGTATTTAATGGTCATTTAGTATTCTTCATCACGCACTACATGTAGAATAATGCATGGTCCAGTCTTAGAATCAAGTTAGCTTTTCCCCTCATGACTTCTAGTTTATATCAACATGTTCCCTGAACAGTAGATACCAGATAGGGTTTAGGTACATGTCGCTCCGACCCTCCAGACTTTAGTCTCTGCTCCTAGCACAGAGTTCGTAGCCCCAGCTTCTCCTAGTAACACGTCATTGCCAGTTTTCGCGCACCATTAGGTTAGAGGTCCCGGCTCCTTAGGTAGCCCCCTCCAAAGTTTCCGCCCATTCATGACATAATCTGTTACGTTTGCATCACATGTCTAAGTAAACTCCCAGTTACACCTCTTATTTCTCTTATCTCTCGCGACTGCTACGCGTCACGCCTTCTACTCCACCTACTGTTACGCCTACTGCAATGTAATGCTATGTGTTTGCGCTATGTATATAAGTCAATGTTTTGTTATTAAATGTTAGCGCGCTCATCCCAGACCTAGCCCCAGCAGCTGCTGGGCCTCTTTTCCCCTGCTGGGCCCCAGTTGTCCTGCTGGGCCCTGTCATTCTGTTCCTATGCAGGTTGTCCTGATCCTGTCCTTATGCTGTAATAAACCTGCAGAAACTCCTACTACCTCGAATCTTGACTCTTATTTATTGAGCTATCTGTTATGCTATAAGTCTAGTCAAAAATAGGGTATTATTTATTTATTTACCACAATGCCGCCACGTCAAAGTCCACTTCCCTATCTGTGACCCTGTTCAGGATGTCTCCCACTTCCGGCCAGTACGTACCCAGTTTCGGACACCCCCATAAAAGATGATCCAAATCAGCTGCAGGCATCAGGCATCTCGGGCACATTGCATCACGTACCCGAAAATATCTGTTAATCCTCTCCGGGGTCAAGTAGGCCCTATGGATGATGAAAAAATGCACCTGCTGGAAACGAGCGTTCCCCGTACCCTTCCAGGTGCGACCTAAAATCTGACTCCAGGCCGCTTCCGGTATGGGCTTGCCTATGCTATCTTCCCATTTCGTTCTTAGTGCTGAGAGTGGTTCCAGTCCCTCATTTAACATTCTGGCGTGGAGGCAAGTCACCGCTTTGATCGTGCCCGCCGCCATCACCACATATTGGCATGCCATTGTCACCGCCGGTTCGGCCAAACCCTCCCTCCAGTGTTTCTGCATCGCTGCAATCACTGCCGCGTGCAGCAGAAAAGATCCGTCCGGAAGGCCAAACTGTTCCTGCAACGTCCGGAATGGGACCAACACCTCATCCAGTATAGGTCCCCCACCATCTGTACACCCAGCTCCTCCCATTCTAGTAGCTGGGACCAGTCGCCGCCGTGCGGTAGTGCCGTCAGCATCCCCAACGGTATTTCCGGTGCATACGGTCGGGTTCGTTTCGCTCTCTTCACACTCCTCTGCCAACATAATTTGAGCGTGCGTTCCTCCATCGTGAGGGCCCTCATATCTAGTTTCTGTTGCATGATTATGTATGACAAGACATGCCTCTGGATACCAAGCCCACGGTCGCGCTCTGGTCCTCTGAATTCCCTGGCGAGGTGTTGTGTCAAAATCTGTAGTTGCGCTGCCAGGTAGTACAATTCAAAATCAGGGACCGCTATTCCCCCCTCTAGCTTGGGCCTAGTCAGTGTATCTAATGCTACCCTGCGCCTCCCGTGACCCCAAAGGAAGCCAGTAACCAGCATCCACAGTTCCCTGAAGACCCGCTGCGGGATCCAAATCGGTAGAGTCCTGAAATAGTAAAGCAGCCGCGGGAGCGCCACCATCTTCAGCAATGCCACTCGTCCCATCACCGATAGAGGGAGGGAGGCCCAAAAGGCCATGCTACCCTTCAGTGCGCGCACGCAACGTCCAATGTTGCCTTCCAGCAGGTCCTCGGCCTCATGATAAATGCGGACTCCCAGGTAAGTGAAACAGGAGGGTTCCCATCTCATCTCCCCCGCGAGTGGGGGGCACGGTGCACCCACCCGGAGCGGGAACACACAGGTCTTGGCCCAGTTCACCCTCCGGCCCGACAACCGCCCAAATCCAGCCAGCATCTCTCCCGCTTCCTCCAGAGCTAGGTCGGTGTCTGCCAGGTACAGTAATAGATCATCCACATAGAGTGAAATATAATGTGACTCTATTCCCAGCGTAATTCCCTCATACATGACCCCCGATCTTGCTCGTGCTGCCAGCGGTTCCATCGCTAACGCAAACAGCAAGGGGGATAGCGAGCAACCCTGCCGCGTCCCCCTGCATACAGGGTAAGCTGCAGATATAAGCGGCCCCAATCGTACCCTAGCCGTAGCCGACGAGTAAAGAACTCCCGTCCACCTCCTGAAGCCGTCACCTACCCCCAGTTTCGCCAGCACTGCATCTAGGTATCCCCATTCAAGGCTGTCAAAAGCCTTTTCAATGTCGACTGATAATACCGCGGGGCCATGAGGGGATGCTCCCGATGCGTCTAAAATCCGAACCAGGCGGCGTACATTCATTGACGTATTCCTGGTCGGGATAAAGCCCGCCTGGTCTCTGTGTATCAGTGTGGTCATGTGCGGTAGCAATCTGGTGGCCAATATACGGCTCAGGATCTTATAATCTACCGTCAGCATAGACAGGGGACGATAAGAAGTGACAGCCAGTGCATCCCTGCCTGGTTTAAGCAGCGGCACCACTAGCGCCTCAGGCAAGTGTCCCAGCACCGCGGCCTCCGAGTACACTACCAGCAGTCTGTGTGCTAACAGGTCAATAAACTTGGCATAGAACTCAATTGGCAAGCCATCCCCTCCTGGAGTTTTATTCCTGGCCATTTGTTTGATAGCTACCCTAATTTCAGCAACCGTTACAGGCCCTCCCAGATCTGTCGCAGCCTCGCTATCTAGTACTGGTAGCGGGACCAATGCCAAATAATCATCTATCTCTGAGATCCCCGCCTCCAGCTGGCATTCATATAGTTTCGTGTAGTAGGATTGAAAGCGCGCTAAAACCGCCGGCTGCGAGTATACTATGTCCCCTTGTTCCGTTCGTATGCTCATGATTGGGCAACCTCTAGGCTCCGGGTCAGCAAGTTTGGCCAGGAGCGTACCTACTTTGTCCCGCTCCGCATGCACCTTAACGGTATACAACTTGTAATCATAGCACCGCAGCCTCCCAGTTTCAGCCGCCACCAACTCCTTAGCCTCTAGCAAGCGCTCCTGTAATTCTGGATGTTCTGGTCTCCGCAGTTCCAAACCCCTCAACACCTCTTCCGCTTTCGTCAGGTCATTCAAAACTGTTGTCCTCACATTCGAGAATTTGCCCATGCACACACCTCTCACCACCACTTTCATCGCATCCCATTCTAATGATCTCGTGGAGGCCGAGCCCTCGTTCAGCTCAAAGTAACTTTCAACGCCCTGCAAAATCGCGTCACTAAACACTGGGTCTTCGAGCGTATCAGGCCGCAGCCGCCATGTGGGAACCGCTGATCTCGCCTGCTGCCAACGCACTGCCATCAATAAGGGATTATGATACAATATGGTCCTAGCCAGATATTCCGTGTGAGTTATTGCAGCCGCTACAGGTCCACTATATAACACTGAATCCAATCTAACATGCAGTGCGTGTATTACTGAGAAGAAAGAATAGTCCCTAACCTCAGGGTGCTGTTTCCTCCACACATCTATCAGTCCCCATTTAACCTGCCAGTCCTTTCTGTGCGCGGTTAGTCTGCATACCGGGGAATCGGACAGGGGCGGGTGCAATCTATCCAGCAGCACATCGGTGATCGAATTAAAGTCCCCTCCTAATATGACTGGGCCTGCCAGGAAATCGGCTAGCGATCCCGTTAAACTATCAAAAAATCAGGCCTGATCCGTGTTAGGGGCATAGATACTACAGATAACCACCTCCCTACCATATAGCCTCCCTTCTATCGCCACATATCTACCCTCCGGGTCCACCCGCTGGTTCATGATCTGGAATGGTATCCCCGCCCTTATCCATATCAGCACTCCCCTGGCAAATGCTGAGTATTTGGTGCCAAACACCTGACCACGCCATCTCCTCTGCAGTGCAGTGCATTCTTTCTCGGTCAGATGAGTTTCCTGCAGCATTGCTATCTGGACGCCCCATCGCACCAAATAGGCATGGACCTTGCGACGTCGTTCCATCGTTCTAAGACCACGGACATTCCATGTGATGCATTTTAAATCAGGTAACGTCCCCATTAGATTCTAGTATGCACAATATCAATGATAAACAGTAGGCTCCCACATCGCAGCAGCTGTACCCCCCCTGCAAAACACCCCGCAAAACTCCCAAAACCCCACTCCCCAGGACAGGACCTAATAACCCAGCTTCAGCCCTGTTCCAAACCGTCAGCACAACACACATAACACTAATCTGTGGTCGTTACCACAGAAGGCCTTAAGGGCCACAAGGGGGTGAATGAGCGCCGACCTAAGATGGGCAGAGCCCCCACCCCGCGCCCCAGATCCCTTACTGCAGTCACAACTCCATACCTACGAGTCCAACGGACATGTGGATAGTCCTTCCCAACATGGAACTCAGTATCAAACAGTCCTCTGATATGTCACTCGTTGAACAGCCCATCTGAAGTCTGTGAGGTGACCGCTGGACCCTTCACACTCCCAGTGTCCGATTCGTCTCCTCCGGATTTCTCATCCACCTCCTCGGAGTCCGATCCCCCCGATGTCTTCTCCGGCTGCGATCCCGTTATAATCGCCGTTGCGGCCAAGGCCCCTTTCTTGTCAGCTGCCATTTTGGCATCTCTCATGGCTTTTTCGAGTTGATGTCGTTTACGAATGCGCTGTGATTTCCGTGTCGGGCCCGACTTTTGCCTACCCCTATCGCCTTTGTACGAGCGATCAGTTCCTGCCCGGTATAATTCAAGCCATGACCATGCCTCGTCCGGAGTTTGAAAGAAGTGCGTGTTCTCATCCACGATCACCCTTAATTTGGCAGGGAAAAGCAAAGAATACTGAATCCCCTCGTCCCTCAGTTCTTTTTTAACTGACAAAAAGGAAGCTCTTTGTTTTTGGACGTCCTGCGTATAATCCGGAAAAATAGTAACGTTGTTATTGTCCACCTGAAAGGGGCCCTGTGAGCGTGCCCTTTGAATCAGCAGATCACGATCCTTGTAATGCAACAGTTTCACCACCATCGGCCTCGGTGGCCGGCCCGGCTGAGGTGGGCGGGCTGGCACTCTGTGTGCTCGCTCTAGGGAGAAAAATGGAGACAGACCCTCTGTTGCCACCACCGTCAGGAACCAGTTCTCTATGTAGGAACCAGCGTCGTTCCCTTCGATTTTTTCCGGAAGGCCCACCACCCTTACGTTGTTCCTCCGATTGCGGCCTTCAGCATCTTCAGCCCGCCGTTCCAGCGTAGTCAACCGACCCAGGACATCAGCCAGTTTGCACTCCACAGTCACCACCGCCGGTTTCAGGTCTCGAAGCAGAGATTCATTGTCCTTTACTCTGTCTGAAAGCTTGGCGTGATCCGCCTTCAAGAGTCCCAGCCCCGTGGCAACCTGCGCTATATCATGATGCAGCGATTCCTTCGTCGCGGTTATCGCCTCCAGTATGCCGTCTAGTCACAGGTTCAGCCTTTGTTCTTGTGCCGACGCATCCGATGGGGCATGGGTTCCGCCATCTTGGATTGAGGAGGTCATAACATCATGGCCAAGCTGCACCTCCGAGGCGCCACCGATTGCCGCCATCTCCGTTTCCTCAGGCGCGTCCCTGTGCCACTCTAAGGGGTCCCTGGATACGGGACCCCGTATTCCAATGTCGTCGTCCGCACAGCTCAAAGAACGCTCACCCCCTCACGGCCTGTAGCCAGCTCCCCAGTTCTATCTTGGCTCCTGGTCCCCTGCGCATAGGTATGGCCGTTAGTCAAGTAGTCCTCCTGCACCTCCACCGCCGGGTCTGAGATAGCGTAGATCAATCTCAATGAGTCAGCAGTGCAGCCTGGATAGCGCCGGCGGGCGTCCTCCAGAGCTGACTGCGGCAGCTGTTCAGGGGCTCCTCTCTGCGCAAGGCGTTCTGTGCAGCGCCGATCCCCGTATCGAGGTCGTTCTACCCACACGGGGCACCCCGCTTGGTATGGGGCTAATCAGCTTCCACCAGGTCAGGGCTCTTAGTCACCACCAGGCCCCCCGAAGATCCGGGTCCACTCCCGCTGCCACTCAGGAACTTACAGGCCGTGTTCTGCAGCCCTCGCGCTGGCTCCCCCGAGGACCCAGTAGTTGTCCAACAAAGGCGTCGCTCCACGAGAGCAGAATGCTACTCACGCCTCCGCCATTTTGCGGAGCGGGGAGATGAGCATTCCCTTCGCCGCGTCCTCGCCTGGAACTCCTTTCACACCTCCTCAGCACCTCTCCGGTCTCTCCAGCCGCCAAACCCCGGCCCGCTCGCTGTACGAGGCCGTCTTCCTGGTTCAGATCGGGCTCAAGCCGCTCCGCGGGCAAGCCGATCGGTTCTCCGTGCCGCCATTTTCTGTGGCCGTCTCTCGGTTTCTCCGAGCTCCGGAGCCGGGCCTCCGCTCCGTTTCCAATTTTCTGTCGGCGTAAGCTCCCCTCACTGCAGCAGCCGCACTTCACACAGCAGTTCGCACTAGTTGGGAGCCCCGAAGGCAGGGTTTACAGGATAAATAGCGGGATCAGGCGCAGAGCAGCTCGCTCACACAGCCATCCCGGTCGGCGTCCAAGCCACGCCCCCCCTAACTTGAAAGCTCATATCTAAAAACAGGACACTGAGGTGGGCTATTTTTGATTTTTTAAAGTTACATTTGTATCCCTCAGATGGAAATCCAAACATAATGGTATTCACCCTGTTTAAGTGTTCATCTAGGTCATTGTCCGTCAGATAAATATAATCCACATAGGACAATGCGTCTTCATCTAATTTTTTAAGTAACTCAGTTACTCTGGCCAAAGGCTGTCCTTAATACCCCTGGGGGAGTTGCCGAAATTGCCCCTGTGACCCTAGTGATGAGAATGCTGTTAAATACCTGCTTTCAGGTGCTATACTTTGGCAGAAAAATCCATTTTAGATATCAAGTGTTTTGTATTTTTTCTGCACAATGTTATTTATTAACTTGGCACTGTGTGTATTCTGGACTGCAAATGTTTTAGTGTTTAAATGTCTGAAATCTAAAACCAGACAATATGTATTGTCTGGTTTCCTAACTAAAAACAAAGGATTGTTCATCTTAGAGGTGCATGTTTCAATCACCCCTTGGTATTCAAGTTGATCTAAGATCTCCCTGACCTGTTTTTTACCTTCTTGCTTTATAGGATACTGCCTCTATGCAGTTGGAGTATTTTTTAAAGGAATTATGTGGTGGGTTGAATCCTCATCCCATCCAACATGGTTTTTATATAATGCTGGAGCCTGGGCTACCGCCCACTCCCGTTCATATGCATGTTGCAAATGCCTGGGAGTATGGTCTGAGAATGCCAGCATAATTACTGTTTCTCCTTTAGGGCAATCCATGACGAATGCTGGCGGCCAATCTTGTTCTGCTAACAAAATGTCATAGCAAAACGTTAGGTTCTCCCAAAAGAGTCCTCTCACTTTCCTACTCTTCTCCCCCTCCATCTGGCGTGTTATTTCATACAATTTATGTGGGACACTTACTCTAGTATCAGGTGATGTAATCATTCAAATCAGCTGTCACCAGAGATTCTATCAGGTTCTGGTGAGCTATTGTTACTTCTGCCGCACTGTCTAGCATCGTCAGAGCCCATTCCCGTTCAGTAGTCGAGTCCTCAGAATTCTGGGTATGTCTGATCTTTAGACCTGTGGTTTTTGCTTTGGATTTTCTTCTTTTGAGTAAGTGTAATCTTGAGCGTGCTGCTTATCTCTGGACTTTGTAAGCTCTTCTTGTCTCTCGACCGTCCTCCCCTCTCTGAGTTTTTCGATGAATCCTGAAAGGAATGAGAGGAACATGTATCAGTATCCTGACACCTGTCAGGTTTCCTAATATTATCCCTATTCCTAAGATTATATCCCTTTTCAGAGGGCTCCTGTGGAGGAGATATACCTCGGGATTGAGACCTGTTTCCCTTAAATGTTTCTTGTTTTGTATTGTCCCACTTCTTCTTAGTTGAAGCAGGTGTCTGCTTGGAAAAGTCCTTTTCAGGACTGCCCATGAGCTGTGGTTTTAATGCGTTCCCACCCAAACTGTCTTTGCATAATTCTGCATCTTTAGTTTCAATCATTTTTGGCAGTTCATGTTCCTGTTCTACAGGACTGAACTCCCTTAGGCATTGGCGGGTAGCCACCAATGCTGCTTCCCCTTTTATATTAGCTAAAATTATTGCTGATACCTGGGCATAGTTACCTAGTAACTACATCCCTAAGGGAATGTAACCCATGAGTACAATACCTCTTTTTTGTTAGATTCGTGCACCTCAATCACGTAAACTACTATGCCACCCCTGGATGACAATCCATGCTCTAGCAGCCTCAGGGTGACTGTATTTCTGAATTTTTCTGCAATTTAAATTGCGTCTACATCTTCTTCTCCTGCTAAAAGGTGTAGATCTACTCTTTAGGCATCTCCTTTCCTATGCATTTTGTAGAGAAGAAGTTTGTTCAAGGGAACTAAGATAAGGTTTTTATGCACAATTTTAGGAACACTGTGTCCTTCAAGCTTGATTAACCAACAGCTAATAAATAGGATTTTCGCCTACTCAGCTGTGGCGGAGTTTGTGCCCATCCACTCCAGAAGTCTCTGGTGTTTTGTGAATAGGGGTCTCTAGGGATAGCACGACTAAACTACTCAGATTCTACTGTTAGATAAGTACCCAACCAACGTTGAACGTTGGGCACCATGTTGTGTAGTTCCTATATAAATACCATTCAGGATCTGAGCATTCTGATAACATAAACTGTGGGTTTGGTGGCAGACTGGTTCCGAGCACCCCCACTGGATATGTTAACCTGTTTGCATAAGCTAGCTCACAGTGCCGCTAGAAACTCCTCTTATCGGGGAAGAGAATGGTTTCTGGAAACCTCAGAACATGACAATCCTGATCCCCTAGGATCGTGGAAACAATATACTACTTTTCGCTCAGTCACTCGTGCTTACTTAGTTTGTCTCAGAGATACACAGAATAAACAGTCTGGGAGTTTCAATAAAGATTTATTGAACAGTTGTTATTCTAGTGTAGAATAGATTTGCTGTAACAACCATTAGACAGTAGCAGAGATATATGATTAGCAGTACTACGAAAGTAAAGGCATGGTACAGTTCTACCATTTTGCAGTAATCAGGAATATTTACAAGAACATAAAACACATGATAAGAAAGTGGGTACTCCTATGATGCTTCCCTAACTAGATGTACCGAAATGTACCTAGCATCAGTGTAGGTGTTATGCCAAGAATCCCTTTAAGGTCTAGTCAACCCCATTACCAGAGAAGGGAGAGAATATGGAACCCCGTCCTGGTCTCAAGTTGGATACCCCGCGAGGGATGTTAGACCACTGCTAGCTGGAGTGTCTGCGTGTAGGAACCTCACGTCTCTGGTCAGTGTGTCAGCTGGGAAGTCACGGTCTCCTCTGTCTCTCTAAGCAAGACATGATGTATATATACCCACATGTCTCCCCAGGGGTCCTACCCTGCTGTGTTACTGTGTCGGTCTAAAAGGATGACGTCGGGCTTGAACTTTATACACAGATATTATACAGGAGATGTTCGTCCTGCTGTTAGTTCTGCTGTACTTCCAAGAAGCCTCATCCATAATGTATGAGTTTTGAACTAACGAAAAACCCACGTTCTGAATTCAGTGTTGTATCTAGTTAAAAGGTCTGTCCCTATGAACCATTGTGTGTGTAATGTAGGGAAGGATATAGGTGAAAGGTTGCAGTGTTATCTGCGCCTATATAAGGTACCTATATTGAATATAACAGTTTTCCTTTAAGGAAAACGTACTGCATTTGAAAATAAATACTGCTTTAATAAAAAAGCAGTCACAGACATGGTGGTCTGCTGACCCCAGCAGGCCACCATCACTGAATGCTAGCCAATGCTGAAGGGGTCGCAAATTGCGCCTGCCTCATTAATATTAATAAGGCATGCAATTTGCGGCCCCATTAGGAATCGCAAACAGTGTCTGAGACACTATTGGGCATTCCAATTAGCAAGTCGCAAATTGCGAGTCGCAAATGTGACGCAATTTGCGACTCGCTAATTGGAAGGTCCTTTGCTCCTGTTATCCAGACTCGGGAGCTCCATGGGTGTGGATTCTTAGAATTCTATAACAGACTTTAAATAGTTAGTAAAGACAGTGCAGGGCTCCAGTGCTCAAGGATTTCATACACATGCTTGCACAATTTCATGCCTTGGCCAATGATAAAACACCAAGAGGTTGGGACTCATTCATTTTTTTGTAAATGTTTTTTATTGGCATTTGTCTTATTTGCGTACAAAGATAGTTTCAATACAAGACAGTTGCAATGTTACATCAAGGTGTGCAGGAAATTTGTCATGTTACGACAAAGTGTGCAGGAAACGACATGTCTTGACAGCATGTAATAGCTAATAGTTTTGGTCGATTTTCTATACGCGGGCCATTAAATAGGGCCACAAAAGTAATAACAAGTGTAGATCGGTAGTCCAAAGTCCAAAAAATGGGGCTTGCTCGAGGGCAAGATGTCGAAATTATGAAAATGCAATCAGTATTAGCAATGAAATCAATGCATACCATAAAAAAAGGGAAATTACTAAATAATGAACTTAATATAGAACAAATTAAAAACTGCTCATTCTCATAATGACAGCATAAAATAGCACAGAGGTTGGAAAACCAGAGGGAACCAATGGGGTTGTACACAGCGGTGCCAAATGGTGAGTAATACCAAAGGGACATAGCAAACACAGAGTGCAGCACGGGAGAAGGGCGAGAGGGGGGAGTGAATCAGCATTTGTTAAGCATGATTACTCACCTGTAAGGGTCTCAAGGTGCTGGGTGGGGGGAAAGGGGTGTAGGATCCAGTCCATCAAGGAGGGGGTCTGTCAAAGTGCCAGGTTTTGAGCTTTCTCGCGAAGATGGGGAGTGATGTTGTCTATCTTAGGTGGAACACGAGGGCGTTCCAAGCTCTGGCTGCGAGGGAGGAGAAGGAGCGGCCTCCTGATCTGGTCTTTCTGGTTTGGGGGACCCAGGCGTAGGCGAGCTGGTCTGATCGTAGGGTCCTTCAAGGCGCGTGGAATTTGAGTTGGTTGTTCAGGTTTGCTAGTCCGGTGTCATGAAGGGCCTTTTGTGCGTGGGTGAGTATATTGAAGGTGATTCTGGACTCGATGGGAGCCAGTGAAGTGTGCCCAGGTGCTGAGAGATGTGGCAGTGTCTTGGCAGGTTGAGGACCAGTCTTGCGGCAGCGTTCTGGATGTTTTGTAGCTTGCGGGTGAGGTATTTGTTTATTCTGGCGTAGAGTGTGTTGCCGTAGTTAAGTCTACTGGTGATGAGGGCATGAGTTACGGTCTTTCTGTGCTCAAGGGGGATCCATGTGAAGATCTTACGTAGGAGGCGGAGGGTGTGGAAGCAGGAGGATGCGAGGGAGTTGATCTGGCGGTCCATTTTGAGCTCGGAGTCCAGGATGATTCCAACGCTGCATGCATGGTCCTTGGGGGTGGGTGGGCTTCCGAGGGAGGGGGGGCCACCAGATGTTGTTCCAGGCATCAGGGTTTTGGCCCATGATGAGTCTTCTATTTTGTTGGTGTTGTGTTGTAGGCAGCTGCTTTTCATCCATTTGGCGACGGCTTCTATGCCTTCTTGAAAGTTGTGTCTGGAGGTGTTTGTCGTTATTTGGCAGTACCTGAGTTAGCCTTAAGCTCAGCTACACGAACATTTCTGTTAACTTGACTAAACGTGCGGGGGCCATTTTGTATTCGGTGGCTTCCATTTTCTATGAACCTGCGGCCTCGTGGTCAGCGTGCCCTTTCGTCCTTCCTTCATGCCAATGAACCTTTACCCTGCCCAGCAACAGGCTATTTTTAGCAATGGTCAGTCTTGCGCATGCGTACATCTGATCTTTGGACTAGAGAGTGGTCACTCCTTAGGAATGTTCCTCCCAACTGACCAGTGGTATTAAACCCCTCCCACATGTTGGCTGTGTTCCAAAAATGCCCTTATATGTACCTAAAACTGTTCTAATGTATACCACCTACCTTTTTATTGCTGTTAAACTGTATAAAAGAGGTCGCGCACCGATGTTCGGGGTGATACTTCTTGCATTGCCGAAGGGTGCTGTAGGAATGTACCACCACCCCATGGGGTCCTAATAAACTTGTCTCTTTGCATTTTCAGTTTCCGTGCCAACTTCTGTTTTATGGTGTCCGAGTGTTTCTGCAAGTATGTAGACCTGATAGAACCCGATACCACAGTGTTGGGTTCATTGGATAAGGAGAGAATGAATTGCGTATGAGACAATGTTGAGTCTGTCGCAAGAGGTGTCAGATAGGATGCAGGGCTGTTGGCACACCATTTTGGAATGTGTCCAAAAGAGCATCCCATGTATTTGAGATAGGATGTTTAAGGAGCCCCTTTGCCTCCTTCCCATGCAACAGCGCGCTCTCCACCTGGGCCCACACCAGCATAGAAAGAACCCACACAGAGGACATGGGGGCTTGCTGCCTTCTACTTACGGATGATCAGTTTATTTGCTATTGGAGGGCGAGGTCTGCAGACCGTGTTACTGCCCTATATTTTGTAACACAGCGGTAAAGGCCCAGGGTACACAACTCCCAACTGTGTAAGACAAAACAGATTCTACATTGAGTCAAATTTGTAGTAACATTGTTCCAGTAACTTGAGAATGACAGGCAGGACCACAGCATATGCAGTAAGTAAGCGTCATGCAACAGCTGGGGCATACAACGTCTTTACAGTTAAAATTACATTGATGTTATGGGGGGGTCATATAGACGCTGTGTAATATATACAATTTAATAAATTTGAAACAGGCATTTGGGGACACTAACGGGGTGTCAGGGCTGTCAGAAGCACAAGATATAGAATAGCCACTAACCTGTCTGTAGCAGCCAGCAGGAACGATGCCGTGGAGAAAGGCCTCCATCTTACCCTATGCACTACCCCAATGTAATAACCACACTATGGCAGGGAGCATACAGGGGAAAAGAGAAGGGGTCAAAATAACAAATAAGTTCTTCCTGTTGCTTCACAGGTCTGGTCTGAATCATCTATCCCTCTCTTTATGTAGCACCGTGTGGTATAGAAAAGAAGGAGAATGTCGCAGATAGGTTATTCACACATTCAAGAATACTATAAAGTATGACTATGCACTCCGGATACTCACAGAGAGATACAGCAATGGTTTCCCCCAGAATCCAGGCTTCATGACGATAGTCAATCATAGCTGAGACAGTTTACAATTGTACTCCAAAACAACCACCGGAAAATGTTAATCCAAGGTTATCAATCCAACATAAATTGCTTTTAGGAAATTCACAGCATGTCCAGCATGTGATAGGAAGAGTGTCCTGCCTAATCAAATGCTTGAGCACAATAAACAATAGATGTCCCATCCGAGACTTTACCAAGAATCGTAGACAGCTGCGCTGGTTAACTGAATTAGAAATGAAATGTATTGAGTAATAGCCCCTAGTAGTAATCATGAGGAGGAAAAGAAATCAATAATAGCCCAGTACAACCCCAGTACAACGAGGCCGAGAGGAGAGCGCGCCATGCGCAGTCTTCCGCTCTCGGACTCGAAGAAATTACCTTCATCTCCCCTACCGGAAGATTTATGGGCTCTGGAGGTGAAGGTCACAGAGGCGAGCACTGGAGCGTTCCAAGGCCCTGAACACATCCAGACGAAGGGGAGAGGAGTGCAGCGGCTCTACGGCGCTGATGAAGAAGGTGTTCGTAGAGGTCAAAATGCAGTAATCCAGCCTCTGCGAGTCGAATTTGGCCCATACAATACCGCACAAGGAAATAGTTACAGCGCCTCTGAAGCGGCCACTCAAAAGGAAGTATATTCGGGTGATGCCCATTCAAGCAGAAAAAAAGGCGAGTATCCCAGTGTGGAGTGTTCAGCATTGTTGTACGTAAATTCTGCCATCCATAAGAGAGTGTACCAGTTTGTAGTGTTCTGCAAAGAGAAACACCGGAGATATTGTTCCCGGGTTTGATTTAAACGTTCTGTTTTCCATCGGTTTGAGGATGGTAGCTAGTCGAGACTCTAGCGTCGATATCCATGGGTTTGCATAACTCCTTCCAGAAGCGAGACGTAAACTGGGTCCCCCTATCTGTAATAAGAACACTGGGGATTCCGTGTAGTCTGATCACATGTTGCAAGAAAACGTTGGCCAACTCTCCAGAAGTGGGCAATCTTTTGAGAGGTATAAAATGTCCCATCTTGGATAAGTGATTGACTATTACCAATATGGTTGAGTACCCGTTACAAGGTGGCATCTCTATGATAAAGTCCATTGACACTGCATGCCACGGTCGAGGAGGAACAGGTAATGGTCGTAGTAGGCCTGTTGGTTTATTATGGTTGGCTTTTCCTTGTGCGCGCACGGCACAGTTCATCAGATATGTCTCTGCATCTTTTCTCCATGAGGGCCACCAAAAGGATCGTTCCATACAAGCGATGGTTTTGTATCTTCCCAGATGTCCCCCCAACGTAGAATCATGTGCCCATGATACTACTTTGTTTTGTAAAGCTGAGTTCGGAACGTATAACGCTTGGTAATGGTATAACAAGTCATCTTTTTCAGTGCGACTTCTGGCTGTTCTTGAATCCAGGCTTGAGTATCGATTTTAGCTACTGCTATCTTAAGGTCTTCTAGGAATTCTTGTGTTGTTATCAAAGCTATTACTGGGGTAGGAAAACATGCTTCAGAGAGGATGGATGGGGTCTCAGATGCTTCTGGTAACGTTGGTGTATCAGGTTTTGTTATACGGGACAAAGCATCTGCCTTTCCGTTTTGTGGTCCAGGCTTGTACTTGATAACAAAATCATAATCAGAAAAGAAAAGAGACCATCTTAACTGGCGGGGTGTTAAGGCCTTGGCTGTTTTCAGAAATAACAGATTCCTGTGATCTGTGTAAATTTCTATGACATGGTGGGCTCCCAGAAGGTAATGCCTCCATTCCTCGCAAGCCCGTTTGATGGCTAGTAGTTCCTTGTCTGTGATTGAATAGTTGATTTCACTGGGGGTGAGTTTCTTAGAGAAGTAGGCCACTGGGTGTATCTGTCCGGTGGTAGGATGGCGTTGAGATAATACTCCTCCTAAAGCGTGTTGTGAGGCATCTGTTTCCATTATGAAAGGAAGTTGTGGGTCAGGATGCTGCAAGATAGGTGCCTGTGTGAACCGCTCTTTCAAAAGGTTGAAGGATCTTTCTGTCTCTTCACTCCACAGAAAAGGAGTATTTTTTCTTAGTAGGCTGGAGATGGGGTGGATGATTTTTGAAAAGTCTTTGATAAAACGCCGATAGTAGTTGGCGAATCCCAAGAAGCTCTGAACGGCTTTCACGTGTTGTGGAGTTTTCCATTGGGTGATGGCTTCCACCTTGCCTGTTTCCATCTGGAAACCTTTTGCATTGATGATATATCCCAGGAACGCAACTTCTTGGGCATGGAATAGACACTTTTCCAATTTGGCATACAATGAATGCTGTCTTAACCGATTTAGAACGGCTTTTACATGGGAAATGTGTTCTTGAAAACTGGAGGAATAAACAAGGATGCCGTCTATGTAGACAACGCAGAAAGTGTCTAGGAAACCTCGAAGCACTCCGTCCATAAAATATTGAAAGGCCGCCGGGGCATTACAAAGCCCAAAGGGCATTACTCTATACTCGTAGAGCCCAAACTTCGTCCGAAAGGCAGTCTTCCACTCATCCCCGCTTTTAACTCTCACCAAATGGTAAGCACCAGCAGATCTAGTTTGGTGAAATACCGTGCCCCCTTCAGTTGGTCCAATAATACTGGGATCAGTGGAAATGGGTAGCGATTCTTTACAGTCAGTTAGTTAATCGCTCTGTAATCGATACATGCACGTAAGTCTTCGCAGTCCTTCTTTGGGATGAAAAAGAGGGGCGAAGAGGTGGGGGAGGAGGAATGTCGTATGAAACCTGAGGCTAAATTCTCAACGAGGTAGTTTCGCAGATAGTGTGTCTCTGGTTCGGTCAGGACGAATTCCCGACTACACGGAATTTCCTCTCCAGGGATTAGTTCAATGCAGCAGTCGTAAACCCGGTGAGGTGGAAGATGGGTGGCCTGCTGTTTATCAAATATAGACTGGTACTCTTCATATTCTGCCGGCAAGGAGGTAGCACCACAGAATATATGACTCGCACACGCAGTTGCCAATAACACGGCCTGAGAGTTCTCGATGTCTTCGTACAAGGCAGCTTGTCGGATGCAATGTGCAATGATCTGTACAGTAGTCGGACTTCATAAGTACTGTACGAGCGGCCCAATTAACTACAGGATCATGTAAAGTGAGCCAAGGCATTCCTAAAATGAGACAAAACTGGGGAGCACCGATAATATCAAACTGGATTTTTTCATGATGGTTTTCTCCAAACCGCATCAGGAGTGGAACCGTATGATACCACACTGGTCCAGAGGACAAGAACGTTCCATCTACTGCTCTTACATTCGTTGAAGTCTTTTTCTTTTCCCAGGCAACTCCGATGGTTTTGGCGTAGTTGACATCGATATAGTTTCCGGTTGCCCCAGAGTCCAGTAACGCAGCAACTCCGTTGTCTTGTACACTGCTGACTTGCAAAGGGACTGTAATGGTTATGTGTGCCACTGCAGGTTGAGTCATGTTGGCAATAACTGATGAGATCGTATTTCCGGCACCCTTAAAGTCAGTGATCTCCCCCTGACTCAGGCTTTGAAGTTTTCCGACGGTTCCTTGTTCTTCTTTGAGGCCTGGCTCCTCGAGCCAATGGTTCGTTCTGGGAGCTGAGCCAGAGCACGCCATTCTCTGATGAAATGCCCACCTTTTCCGCAGTACAGGCATAGCTTCATTTTTCGCCTCTTCTTCCTTTCTTCTGAGGTAAGAGGCCATTGGATGCTTCCTATTTGCATAGGTTCAGTTCCTTCCGAATGTTTGGAGGTTTCTTCGGGATGGGTCTTAGGTCTAGGAAAATGAAAGCGCATATCTCCCCGACTTCTATCCCCTTTTATTTCCTGAAGTCGGTGGTCAAGCTGAACCATAAGATCAACCATTTCTTCGCAGGTTTGGGGCAACTGCACTACCTGAGAAAGGACGTCTTTCAATTCTCCCCTCAATCCCTGATAGAACAGAGTGGTCCGTTTTCCTTGAGGCCAATCAGTTTCCATTATGAGTCGATTGAAAGTGGTAATATATGTAAGCAAGTGCTGGGAACCTTGAAGAAGGGTAATCAATTCACGATCCAAGGTCATCATATGGGATTTGCAGTCAAACAGTTTCCGCATTTCTACACAAAAATCAACGAATCTATGAAGAACAGGATCGTTACGTTCCATTAATGGGATAGTCCAGCTAGCAGCGTTCCCCCCCATGTAGGACATCATAAAGGCCGTCTTGGCTGCCTCGTCTTGGAATACTGCAGGTTTACACAGGAAGTGTAAGCGACATTGGTTCAAAAATGGTTCGAATTTCTTTGGGTCCCCATAGAAACGTTCCAGGGGCGCCAGGGGTATACCAGGATTTTGGATGACATGGACTGTAGGGACAGAGTCACTGGATGGTGATGATGTAGGACTGGTTGCGAAAAAGCCCATCTCTTTCCTAAGCTCCTGGTTATCCAGGCGAAAAGTTTGCACATCCTGCTGTAGAGCTCCTAGGCTCTCCAACAACGAGGTCAACACTACTCCGGTATCCATCGTTCAGGCTGGTCGTCCATCTTGAGCTTGACAATCTGTCAGGGCTGTCAGAAGCACAAGATATAGAATAGCCACTAACCTGTCTGTAGCAGCCAGCAGGAACAATGCCGTGGAGAAAGGTCTCCCTCTTACCCTACGTACTACCCCCACAATGTGATAACCACACTATGGCAGGGAGCACACAGGGGAAAAGGGAAGGGGACAAAATAACAAATAAACTCTTCCTGTTGCTTCACAGGTCTGGTGTCAATCGTCTCTCCCTCTCTTTATGTAGCACTGTGTGGTATAGAAAAGAAGGAGAATGTCACAGATAGGTCATTCACACATTCAAGAATACTATAAAGTATGTAAATGCACTCCAGATACTCACAGAGAGGTACAGCAATGGTTTTCTACAGAATCCAGGCTTCATGACGATAGACCATCATAACTGAGACAGTTTACATTGTACTCCAAAACAACCACCGGAAAAAGTTAATCCAAGGTTATCAATCCAACATAAATTGCTGTTAGGAAATTCACAGCATGTCCAGCATGTGATAGGAAGAGTGTCCTGCCTATTCAAATGCTTGAGCACAATAAACAATAGATGTCCCATCCGGAACTTTACCAAGAATCGTAGACAGCCGGTTAACTGAATTAGAAATGAAAAGTAATAGCCCCTAGTAGTAATCATGCCACAGAGGAAAAGAAATCAATAATAGCTCAGTACAACGAGGCCGCGAGGAGAGCGCTCCATGCGCAGTCTTCCACTCTCGTACTCGAAGAAAATACCTTCATCTCCCCGACCGGGAGATTTACGGGCTCTGGAGGTGAAGGTCACAGAGGCGGGCACTGGAGCGTTCCAAGGCCCTGCACAGATCCAGGCAAAGAGGAGAGGAGTGCAGCGTCTCTAGGGCGCTGATGAAGAAGGCGTTCGTAGAGGTCACAATACAGTAATCCAGCCTCTGCGAGTCAAATTTGGCCCACACAATACCGCACAAGGAAATAGTTACAGCGCCTCTGAAGCGCTGACGATATAGAGCATCCAGCGGGGGAACACCTTCCGCAGCTCGGGAGAGATTCAAATTGTCAAGCGCCAGCCCTCAGGAGAGGCGGAGCTTATATCGGAAGAGACCCTTATGGTTCATCTGGGTTCTTCTTCCGGTGACAGCGCCACATGTCTTTCTGGGACGTGTAGTGTAGGGAGTCTCCTGACCAAAAACAGCGTTTCCATTAAAACCAGGAAGGGTGTGTGTGGCTTTCTGGCTGCTTCTATACTTCTACCTACTTGGAGGTTAGCTATCGCGACACAGGGGTTAGGCCAGAAGTAGTCACCACTCACCATCAGTGTATGCGACACTAAGATCTGCGTCCCAGTGTCTCCTTAGTTTGGCTAGTTTGGCTAGTGGCACTGCTCTGGGTGTGCGTATGGAGTTCATGAACCACCAGGTCTGGTGTCTCCCCCTGCCCAAGACATGCAAATATTGGACAGCAAGGGCTTGTGAGGGGCCTGTTGTATCTCTCCCCAGGATTGGTGTAGTATCCCAAGAAAAGAAGCATGTAAAAGAATTTGCGAGGCGGGAGGTCAGAGCCAGCCAGGAAGTCCACCATAGAGAGGAGAGCACCATCCTGATATAAGCCTCCTAAGGATTGTAAACCTGCTGTGTGCCACTGTGTTAATTCCCTGTGGGTATTGGTAACACATCTGCGTAGCATTCCAAGTAGCAGCAGGGCTGGGGCATGAGGTTTGGCCAACTGAGTAATAAACAGCGCCCTTTGGTACCATCGGTAAGCAGTTTGGAGGGGGGGGTCCGGTAGTGGTATCCTGGCAAAAGGGCGGAATAGGGCAAGTACTCTCTCTAAATCCTAATGAGGCAGAAGGGTTGTGGTATCCACCAGGTTGTGATTTTGGGGTTGATTCATGAGTGTGAAATGTACCTTTCTTGGCTGTAGGTAAGACTTCCCACTTTAATCATTTGATTTATCTAAATCTGGAGACAAATCTTCAGTCCCTGACACATATGTTTATCTCGACGGACAGAAAGTATGGGAATTAAACCGCCTTCAAATTTCCCCATCTCCGCCTTGATTTCACATGGCTTTTTTACCACTGCAAAATCACACAGTGAAATCTACAAGACGAATTACACTAGCTAATGTTTGAGCTGTTGGAAGAAAAGAAGGGGAGGAAAAGTCTTTTCTTCTGATTAAGTGATCATCACCCACCAGTGTGGCAAGCTTAATCATCGGGTCGTACTGTGATGATGTTTATCCAGGGAGGCTCAACATGTAGTGAGGGGGCTAAAATTGCATATAAGAATAGTTCTATAATTGTTTATTTGGGAATCCTTCGGGCAACATGAAAAAATGTTGGGGTGGATATATTAGGGTCTTAGTATCCCCGACATTTATCGCTGTTTTACCACTGATTCTTACAACCTCTTCAGGGCTGGCTATCAGATTAACTACATATTATTGTTTGATCCCTCTATTCTGTTATACTTCTGAATATGTAAAACACTTTTTGGAAATTTTTACTTTTTCAAGATTTGAATGAATCACAGATATGTTGCTCAAAATGATAATTGGACGTGTGTTCTAATCGATTTAAGCAAAACCCAGATTCATTATGAATTAAAGTTTTCTTTATCATTTATCAAGTTAAAGAGTGTGCAACTCTCTGGCACCAGGCTTACCAAGGCCCTAGTCAAACAAAATTCAGGGCTGTGAGGAATTTCAGAACACGGACCATCCAACATGAAATGGCCGTGGAGAATCTTTGTCCTGATCTGACCAGGATCTTCTCATTTAAGCCACATCTCTTGAAGCAACAACAAACAACAAAGCTAAAACCATCTTCTCAATGGTAAACCGAGAATTAACAGACCATGGAGACTGAAGAAATTCTGGGCTTCGGAATTTCATGCACGCATTGTGAAACGGATCTATTTGACTCAAACATGCCATGCAATTTTAGTTTGCCTTCTTTTCTCCCCAAAGTTGCCGCCATTCAATACATGGACTCTCCATTGGAGGCATAATTGCTGTTAGGGTTTGAAGGTTGACCCTGCCACACTGGTGTCCTAAGGATGGGAGTTGATGGCCTCTACACTGCATTGTTGCAGGTGTAGTATACTTTTAGAGGGAAGTGATTGAGCATCGACCATAACAAGTTATGGGCAAGGTCACTGAGTGGGCTTTGATACAGGGGACTAGAGTTGTGCGGACGTAATGCAGAAACTGTGAAGTCAGGTCTGGGGCTGATACAGGAAGGGTGTGGACAGATGCTACATTTGAGTGTTTTGGATTATACAGGCCTTTCCTACTAACATGCATTTGATCTGATTTCCCTGTACCTACAAAAGAAAAAGGGAGAACAGGGTGATTCAATTAACATAATTCATGTTCTAATCCCTTGCCTGTATCTAATGAGGGTATTGTTTTGGGTCTGACTGGTTGGTAAAGTAATCTACCACCAAGAAGTGTTTTAGCTTAATTGTGACTTTAAATAATGAGTTCTAATGAGTTAAGGGACCTTTCTATAGGCCTGTTGTGTAGGCTTAAGTCTCCCTACTAACAATTTTGGTACTAGAATCACGTTTGACTTTGTACAAACAGGAGTCTATTAACGAAAAAGTAGTAAAACTGCACCCAGACAGGTGGAGATTTGCTACTTTTTTGCAATTCACCAACATTCCCAATAGTATGCTTAGAAAGCTGTCCCAGATAGAGATCACAGATGTGACATATCCCACAGGGGAACTGTGTCTCCTGTGTAAAGCCACTTCTTTTCTGTGCAGGGAAATGTTTTTCCTGAGGTGAAAGCTATTCTACCACATGCCTTACCAGAATGAAAGGTGAGTTCCTCTATCCCTTGGCTGGTGTAAATCTCTAACGGTGTTTTTGTTTGGGATGGGGTCAGAATGGAGTTTGTGAATGCCTACAGCATATGTTTGTGGATATTTCCAAGCTTCCAAGCCAAACTATTCTTTGCAACACCTACTACCCTACTCTTATGTAGGATTTACGACTGCAGATTTCTCTGCAGTAGTAAATCTATTTAAGCCTGCTAGGAATTCCTTTGTTAATTCCTAGCAGTCACAAAGGAAGGTATTCACAGGCAAAAACATACGTTTGCAGCTGACAATAACTCAAGGGAGAGGGTTCCAAAATGAAAGAGTCTAATCACACTCTGAATGTGGCCAGTGTCTGATTCATAACTGTGCATCAGAGTATTTTTTTTAAAAATTATTTGCAAATGCTCAGTTTGAATAATTAAATGTTTGGGCAAATGTGCATTTAATTTTAATGTCTTTATGGACTGGTTCATAGAGCGGTTAGAGAGAATTAAGATATAAGAAGCGTGGGCTAATGAGAATTGATGAAGTCTGAAGGAATATTACAAGGCGCATAGCTATCAATAGAGTTTCAATTTCTTTTAATTCTGATTAACTTGTATTGCGTATCGAGATTTAAAGAAATTGAAACCCTAGAGAGAGAAATTTTGGGTGACCCAATCATCCAAGAGGCTAAACAACTATTGGACAGGGTGGAAAAACTACTGCAGACTGTAAGAGCTTCAGCATGAACCAAAAATCTACAAAAGTTTCGAAAGACATAAAGAACTTTAAGATTGAGAACGTATACTCTTATATGAACGAAGAATTCTATAAAAAGAGCAATCCCAGTAATCTCAACACACAATAACTAGGGAGGTCACAACAATGCTTTATCACATTTTCTGATGCCTCATCAGACGCAGGGCAAGAAGTATACCCAGGTGCCCGACCTTTTAATGGCAGAGGAGGCAGGAGAGGAGGGGGTAGAGGTAGGAGGTGTCCAACTCTGGAATCAGGCAAGTTGAGACCCAGGAGGAGAGTATACAGGAGATGAATGATGTAGCAATGAAATCCAATGAAATAAGACACATCTACAATCTATCTAGGTGTGGTGCAGCGGCCAGGGCAGCTGACTCCAGAACACAGGGGCTCACGCCACGGTTCGATCGCCGGTGGCAGGTTAGCCTCAGGGCCGGACTGGGAACCACAACCGACCCTGGTAAAGTGCTCGGCCAGCCCCCCTCCCCACTTGGGGGGTTGGAGGTTGGAGGTGCCGCTGAGCTATTTGCGGGGGCTGGTTTTCAGCCGATTTTGGTACAGGGACGATTTTGCAGCTATGCTGCAAAAACGACCCTGTAACAAAAACGGCCCCCAGGGGCCCAAAACCGCCCCCCACCCGTGCGGTGCACTGGAGTATTGCCCCGTGCCCACTATGGCCAGTCCGGCCCTGGTTAGACTTGCACCTTCTGACTCTGGGCAATAGTTCCCTTAATCTTCCTGACAGCACCCAGCGCCGGACACCTCGTCTGAGATAGCTGTGTGCTTTACAAATGCTGGCTATATTCATTATCTAATCACCAACTAACAAAAAATGAAAATTCAGTATTGAACAATGGTCTCTCATTTGTGCCCCTAGGAATTCAAGATCCAGCTGAGACTCAGCCAGAGGTATTACAATTCCTATGTAAGATTGGGCTTAAAACATTTTTTGCCGAAAATGACTAATCAGGAGAGATTATTGTGAGTGGATTTAGAACCAAATCCTTGTTTTGTCCAGCAAGTTCGAGTATGCCCCCCAGATTTTGGTAGGCGAGGAGACTGTGTTAAGGGAGGTTGATCTGTTAAACGGTAAGAAGATGTATTTGAAACAAACTGCAGTAGAGAGGAAAACAGGCTATCCAAAATCTTGCCGGAAACAATTAAATCATAATAAAGCCAGCTGGTGAAGGGGGGGGGGTCATAGTTATATTAGATAGCAAGAAATATAATCAAGAAAAGCTATGTCACCTGACCAACCCAGCACATTACCCGTTGATCAAAGAGAACCCCTCAGCAGAGTTAGCAGGCAAAATTAAGGAACTAAAAACAAAAAGCAGTAGATGAAGGGTGGATCTGTCGAAAAGAATTGGAATATCTGAATAGGAAGAACCTAAGAGCTCCAAGTCATGTACATTCTCTTCAAAATTCATAAGGACCCAGAGAACCCCCTACCAGGCAGACCTATAAACTCAGTCTGTGGGTCACTCCTTGACCACTGGAGCAATATATAGACTATTTTTTAAGCTGTTGTTGCAACACAGAAGCCCATATAAGAGATCCATTGGATACTATCAATAAAATAGAAGGACTTCCATATGATAAGAACACTTAGGGCCTCATTTATGAAAACAGGGATGCAACAGTTTTCACTGCACCCTCCTTGTGACAGGATGGGTGCGCCATATTTAATGTACAGTGGTCTATGTCACAAGGAGTTACAGAGCCAGCAGAATTTCTGATGTATCTGTATGCGCAAAAGTAGCACATTGCTGGGGTGTGTCTGAAAACAGACGCAACTCCAACAATGTGTCCTTTCACATGGGCAAGCCCCAACTGAAAGAGTCTGCGTCAGCCTTACGCCTGCTGTGAGGCAGCCGTAAGATATTGATGCAATGGCGTTCAGAAGTGGTGCACTGAAACATTATAGATTTTAATGTGCCACTTCTATGTGTAATGCACGCACCTTGTTTGTCTCGGAAGTGTCCAGGAGTCACGATGCTTAACACCCTGTCTCCCCCTCGTCACCCCCCGGATGCCAGGAATACACACCAGCACCCGACAAGTAACCAAGGGGAACACAGGGGAACAAAACAAGGGTAAGAAAGGGAAAGAAAAGTGGCGCTCCACACTCCTCTTCACTCAGATGATGTATTCTCCTCTGGTGACGGAACAGCTGTAAAACATAAGAACTTGTACGTAACTCTAATCCCCTCCCTTCTGTTCTCAATAAATGTAGTGTAATGCAATGTGTATTTACCTTCTGCAAATGTGGAGGAAACCTACACGAAACTATGTAATCTGGGACTGTGAATTTCTTGACTGATGTAAGCTACCTATGTAGTAACAGGGACCTAAATAGAGAGCAACTCATTAATCACTACCATACCATAGAAACGTTATTCACTTTGTACTGAGCAACTCACCAGGTCTATTAAATGAGACCGTGTCAAATGGAAACTCCAACCTAAGTAATATCCTAGGTTTATTCCAGGATCTAAACACCACGAAAAGACGAGTGGTACGCAAGGCTCCTGAACTGACTGAACTAAAGTATAAACAAGAATTATCACCCACTGTTAAAACAGCACAGCGGTGACATAGAAAATAAATCAAGGACAAACTAGTTTACAGGAATTAGAAGCAAGACGCTCCTAATCACTCACGACTTCCGAAACGGGCTCACAACAACCGACTCCTCGACCTCCCACTCGATTCTCTATCTCCTCGGACGCCACGCCAACACCAACCCGGAACGACAAGGTCCAAACACTGGCTAAACGCGAAGCGTTTCCTATGTGTTAGAGGCGGGCTTAAGGCGAGGAACACTGCACTGCCGCGCATGCGCTCTTCATCGCGCATGCGTCATTATCCGAGTACGTATTACCAACCATTCCTAGGTGTCGCTAGAATACCTGACACTCACAACAACAACAATCCGATCGCGGCACTAACTCTTCCCGAGTGTACCACTTTGACCTCGACAGGCATGACAGAACACCCCTCCTACAATGCCTCCCACCGGTTTGGGTTTGTGGGGGTATCGTCTGTGCAAAGCACGCAATAACCGAGGTGCATGTATGTGGCTGGCAGGTTCCCATAAGCGTTCCTCAACTCCAAAGCCCTTCCAGTGTATCAGATATTGAAGCCTGCGTCTAACCCTTCTGGAGTCTATAACAGCACCCACTTCGTATTCTTCCCCACCATCCGCCACGGAGGGAATAGGAAGCGGAACCGGAGGTAGACGAGTATCAGGCATCATGGGCTTCAACAAGGAGACGTGAAAAACAGGGTGTATTTTCATAGAGGGGGGAAGCTTCAACTTCAAGGCCACAGGATTAATGATTTGAATAATGGAAAAAGGCCCAATAAATTTGGGTTTAAACTTACATGCACCTTTCAAGGCCAAATGTTTAGTAGATAGCCAAACCTTATCGTGTACTTGGTAGTCAGGCCCTGCATGTCTGTGAGTGTCTGCAGCCTTCTTGTACTCCACCTTTGCTCTGTCTAAGTTGTCCTGTATGGAGGCGTGTACGACTTGTAAGTGAGAGACAACCTCTTGAACGGCAGGAATGGAACAAGGTCTCAAAGGAGAAAAAGGGAGTACCTTAGGGTGGAAGCCACAGGATGCATAAAAAGGGGAAAATAGAGTAGAAAAGTGATGACTGTTATTGTACGATATTTCTGCCAACCAAATCAGCTCATCCCACTCCCTCTGGTCTTGCATTAGTTGACATCGCAGAAATTGCTCCAGACTCTGATTAACCCGCTCGGTTTGTCCATCTGTCTGGGGATGATGACTAGAGGACAGACGGACTTCCATTTTCAATGATGTACATAATTGTTTCCAAAACTTGGACACGAACTGCGCACCTCTGTCTGTGACCAAGACAGAGGGCAAACCATGGAGTCTGACTATATTTTGCAAAAAGATGTCTGCGAGCCCAGTGGATGTAGGTAGACCTTTTAAGGGAATGAAATGAGCAGACTTGGTGAACGGTGAACATGTCTACGACAACAAGAAGGGTGTTGTTGCCTCTCTTTGTCCCCGGTAACTCTACTATAAAATCCATCGAGACAGACTGCCATGGGGCCAAAGGAGTGGGAAGTGGAAGCAACAACCCCACTAATCCTTCATGTGATGGTTTGCCTTGTGCACAAATATGACAGGTTTTAACATATTGTTGTACGTCTCTTGCTAACTGGGGCCACCAACAGTATCTCCGTATCAATTCTATTGTTCTTTTGTATCCAGAATGCCCTGCTATGCCATGTGTATGACACCATTCCATCACTTGATGTTGAAGGGGTAATGTGGGAATGAACAACTTCTCTTGCACATAATGGAGGTTTGCTTTTACTATGGTCTGTTGTTGTTGCAATAAATCTACAGAAGAGGGGTTCTGTTGGGCCTGTTCCACCTGTAGGATGAACTCCTCTTCTGTAGTCAGTGCTCCTATTAATCTTTGGGGTGCAATAATACAAGGAGGTTGTTCGTCATGTGGGACTGGTTCAAAACCCAAGCGTGATAATGCATCTGCTTTACCATTTCGCCTGCCTGCTCTGAAATGTATAGTGAAATCGTACTCATTGAAGAATTGCGTTCACCTCAATTGCCGCATAGACAAAGCTCTAGCTGACTTTAAATATTGGAGGTTACGATGGTCTGTAAGAACCGTCACAGTATGGTTGGTACCCAGTAAGTATTGTCTCCATACCTCCAATACCTTTTTGATGGCTAGGAGTTCCCTCTCCCCAACTGCATAGTTAACCTCAGCTGGTGTCAACTTATGTGAATAGTACGCCACCGGATGTAATTCACCTGATTCCCCATCTACCTGAGACAGAATACCCCCTACCGCTACTTGCGATGCATCCACCTCCACTACATACGGACTAGTGGGATCAGGGTGTTTCAGGATGGGGGCCTGTGTGAATGCCTCCTTCAAAATATGAAAGGCCCTGTCTGCCTCATCAGACCAGAGAAAGGGGACCCCCTTCTTCAACAGGCGAGTGATATGTGTCACGAGTTCTGAAAACTGATGTATAAAACGCCTATAGAAGTTTGCGAATCCAATGAATTGTTGGATCTCTTTCACAGTTTTGGGAGGTGGCCAATCCAACACAGCTCTCACCTTGCGTGGATCCATGCTGAGACCAGTAGCAGATATAATGAAACCCAAAAAGGCGACCTGGTGGCGATGGAAAAAACACTTGTCAAGTTTACAAAAGAGATCATTGTTTTGTAACAACCGCAAGACTGCTGTCACATGACCTATGTGTTCCTCAAGAGTCTGAGAGTAGATTAGGAGATCGTCTATGCAGGCAATGACGCTTTTATCAAGATGCTCCTTCAGCACTTCGTTGATGAAATACTGAAACGCTGAAGGAGCATTACAAAGCCCAAAGGGCATCTCCAAGTATTTGTACAGCCCAAACTTTGTGCAAAAAGCCATCTTCCACTCATCTCCGTCTGCGACCCGGACCAGATGATATGCCCCACGCAGATCTAATTTCGTGAACCATTTGGCACCTTGTATCTGGTCGAGGAGCACGAAGATGAGTGGTAAGGGATACTTGTTTTTGATGGTGATGTCATTCAGAGGCCTGTAATCGATGCAGCAGCGCAATCCCCCCTCTCTTTTTGGGATGAAAAACAACGCCGAAGATGCTGGGGACCTAGAGGGTCTAATGAAGCCAAGTTCTAGCATGGTGTCAAGGTATTCTCTTAAATATACGTTTTCTTTTTCGGTAAGGGAGTACACTCTGCTGGTCGGTATACGTGCCCCTGGTTGTAGCTCGATCCGGCAATCATATACCCTATGAGGAGGGAGGCATGTTGCTTTTTCCTTATCGAAAATAGTCAGGTAATCCTGGTATACAGTGGGCAAAGAAGTATCTGGTATTTCCATCGATTCCTGCTCTGCGGGGGTATAGGAAGCTTCAGTAACTGTATCAGGTATTGACATGGCTGCAGCTTGGACTAAAGGAACAGGAAGGATAGTACTACCAGTCGTTTTGTCTATACTGTCTTCTTCCTCGAAAGTAATGCTAGTGTTTTTCCAATCTATGTGGGGATTATGGAAACGTAGCCATGGAAGGCCTAAAACTACCGGAAATTGAGGTGATTCGATGATATCAAAAGCAAGCGTCTCTCTATGTGAGGGGGCTATATGCATGTTCAGCAAAATACTTGATTGTATGATAGGTCCAGATTTTAACGGACTCCCATCTATAGTGTATACTTCCTCATTGATTAGTTTCGGCTCTTTTGGGACATGATGAGCTATGGCCCAGTGATAGTCCATAAAGTTACCGGATGCTCCAGAGTCGATCATAACCAATTGTATGACGGACTCGGAGAACCAGGACAACGTTGCTTTGATATAGAAGTGCCCTTCGTTAGCCATTACTGAGGAGACCATGTGACTCGTACGACCCGGCGGGAAGGTCTCGGATACCCTCTGGTCAACTAGTTTTCCGACTTGCGAATCTGCTTGGGTTTTACGGGACAATCTCTTAAGAAATGACCTGCCTTACCACAATAGAGACATAACTTGTTTTATCTACCACGCTGCTTCTCTGCCTCACTTAAAGGCCCTCGAATGCTACCTATCTGCATAGGTTCGGGATCATCGATCTTAGCTTCCCCTTCTGTTTTCTTTTCTTTGTAATTCAGTTTTGGGTAGTCATATCTGACTCTGTCCTTACGTCTTTCCCCTAACCTATGGTCTAATTTCACCACCAAGTTGATTAACTCAGGGCATGTATCTGGGGGATCAACGACATGAGCCAACGCATCCTTCAATTCGTCACGCAGGCCTTTATAAAAAAGGGCACTGCGTTTCTGAGGTGGCCAATCGGCCTCTACTACCAATCTGTTAAACGTGGATATATACGTGATAAGATCCTTAGAACCCTGTTTTAAGTTTAACAACTCTGTAGCAGCTGCATGGGTAAAGGAATGTTTATCAAACATCTTACGTAGTTCTCTACGGAATGCTTCATAATCTAGTAATAGGGGATCGTCTTTTTCAATCAAAGGTATTGTCCAATTGGCTGCTGACCCCCCTAAATAAGAGAGAACAAAGGCCACCTTGGCTTGATCGTTGGGAAAACATGAGGCTTTGCAAAGGAAATGTAATTGACACTGGGTCAGGAATGCTGCGCATTTTGAGGGATCCCCGTAGAACCTCTCCGGGGGTGCCATAGGAATAGTATGTGGTGTAACCACTTGGACTACAGGGGTTTGATTACCTGCACTGGTTCCCTCTCCTCTACGTTGACTCAATGTCTCTAGACGGTCTGCCATGGTTTGGGTTTCTCGTTGGAGATTCCCTACCATGTTAGCAACGTCCTGTAAGGTGAGCTCCATGACACTCGGGAGACAAATATATAAGGCTTCGCGTTCTGTAATGCACGCACCTTGTTTGTCTCGGAAGTGTCCAGGAGTCACGATGCTTAACACCCTGTCTCCCCCTCGTCACCCCCCGGATGCCAGGAATACACACCAGCACCCGACAAGTAACCAAGGGGAACACAGGGGAACAAAACAAGGGTAAGAAAGGGAAAGAAAAATGGCGCTCCACACTCCTCTTCACTCAGATGATGTATTCTCCTCTGGTGACGGAACAGCTGTAAAACATAAGAACAGTACGTTACTCTAATTCCCTCCCTTCTGTTCTCAATAAATGTAGTGTAATGCAATGTGTATTTACCTTCTGCAAATGTGGAGGAAACCTACACGAAACTATGTAATCTGGGACTGTGAATTTCTTGAATGATGTAAGGTACCTATGTAGTAACAGGGACCTAAATAGAGAGCAACTCATTAATCACTACCATACCATAGAAACGTTATTCACTTTGTACTGAGCAACTCACCAGGTCTATTAAATGAGACCGTGTCAAATGGAAACTACAACCTAAGTAATATCCTAGGTTTATTCCAGGACCTAAACACCACGAAAAGACGAGTGGTACGCAAGGCTCCTGAACTGACTGAACTAAAGTATAAACAAGAATTATCACCCACTGTTAAAACAGCACAGTGGTGACATAGAAAATAAATCAAGGACAAACTAGTTTACAGGAATTAGAAGCAAGACGCTCCTAATCAATCACGACTTCCGAAACGGGCTCACAACAACCGACTCCTCGACCTCCCACTCGATTCTCTATCTCCTCGAACGCCACGCCAACACCAACCCGGAACGACAAGGTCCAAACACTGGCTAAACGCGAAGCGTTTCCTGTGTGTTAGAGGCGGGCTTAAGGCGAGGAACACTGCACTGCCGCGCATTCGCTCTTCATCGCGCATGCGTCATTATCCGAGTACGTATTACCAACCATTCCTAGGTGTCGCTAGGATACCTGACACTCACAACAACAACAATCCGATCGCGGCACTAACTCTTCCCGAGTGTACCACTTTGACCTCGACAGGCATGACACTATGAGGCTATTTGTGGTTGGCCGCTGACCCTGCATACATTATCCCTGATGCAGGTATAATGTTTCGCAGGGGTTTTCATAGGTAAATAGGGTGAAACATGGCGCATTTATTAGGCCACCGGTGCGTGTCAAAAAGTGACACACTAGCGGTGCAAAAGTCTTGCGAGGCCTCACAAATATGGCCCTTAATATCTAGTTACATTTGACATAGAGGCACTCTATACAAACATTCCATAAGATGAGGTCTTAAATGTTGTCATGGAAATAATGGAATCAAGACCAGTGGCCCCGCTGAATATTTATGTCAGAGAAACACCTTTTTTGACTTTAAGGATGGCCTATATCTGCAGATCAAGGGAGTTGCATTGGGTGTAGCTTCACCCCTGAGGTAGTGAACCTCTTTAAGTCTTTTTTAAAGGAAATGGGTCTAAGGCAATTAAAATCCTTTTAGAACCAATATAAGACAACGGTTCAGTTATATTGATGACATGCTCATGAGCTGGAGTGGTACAAAACAGACACTAGTAGCATTTCATGACTGGCTGAATCATACAACTTCAGATCTCAATTTTCACTTTGTCACATGCCAATATAAAACTCAGGGTCATATCTACAACGAAGTGGCGTAGCGTGGCGTTAACCTCCTTGGCTTAACACCAGGCTCTACCACTTCTGAAACACAGGGCTGCACCATTTTTACAACAGTCTGGTGCAGCCATGTGTTTCCCCCTGCGCTGGTGCTAAATTTAGCAACCTAAATCCAACGCAAGCACCCTTGCACTATAGTGCAAGGGTGTCTGCATTGCGGTGAAGATTGTTCATATGCGATAAGTTGTCCCTTCCTGCACATAAACAATCTTTAAATGGTGTTTCATAACTTCTATGTGTGCTGCTTAATGCACAACACATAGAAGTTACAAAATGTCATTTGTTTCAAAGATTGTTAATGTGCAGGAAGGGTCACCTTCCTGCACATAAACAATCAATGGGCTTTTGCTGTTTCTATGTGTGCTGCACAACTCAGCATATAAGGAAACAGAAAAAACGAGGAGAAATACTGGATTTCTCCTGTTTAAGACCAGGTTTTCCCTGTTAGTTATGCTGCCCTTATAAATAGGAGGGGGCAATGGGTGTTGTGGTGGAACGCCCACTGCAACACCCATTGCCCTCCCCTTTGATGCTAAGTCAGACCCCCCAGGATATAGCGGCATGGATTAGCAAATTTAGCAGCACAAATATGGAAATTTAGCGTCACAAATATGGAAATTTAGCGGCATTTTGCGGCCCTTTATTTTACTCATAATCATTCATTTTCAGCCTTAAATCAATGGAAACTGTTTTAGCAGAGTATTGCACTTGGAATAGGCATGCTTAAAGTGTCTGCAGCTCTACAGAAGCACAGCTCCAGTCCTAACCTTGTGGAAGGGTGATGTATTTCTCCCTGGGATGTTCTAGTGCCCATGTATGCACCCCTATCAGGGCACCGCTGATCCAGATCCAAGAGGCAGGAAACCTCTTCCTCAGGCAGCCACTTTTTAATTTTTTTTAACTAATGCTATGGGGGCGCTCAACCAAGAGATCAGTAATGTTGAGGGAAGCCTAGGTGTCACCAAACAGGTTTTACTGGAAGATAAGCAGACTCTACCAGCATCAGAAGTCACCGGCCCCAGTACTAAATCAAGTAACCTGATTTGATTAAAGACATCTGGGTCCTCCTGATGGAGGAGAGTTAATCCTTGTATTTCACATAAACTTGTAACTAATGATTCAGATCATGTTAATGCTGTGAAACCTTTGACTGATTTTTCTCAGTTCACACCCAGGGAAAAGTAAAAAAAGGAACCTTTGCGTACTGTTCACCGTAAGGATAAAGTGCTGCCCAATCCAGTTGGCAGTCCAGTGTATGTCACTACTGCTGTAGTGAATTTGGAGGTTAGGTCAATTTGGAGGTTAGGTCAGTTTCAACATCACAAACACTGTACATACCTAGCACTCAAGATACTATTTGACGCATTCAAGGTAGACTAAAAGCAATAGAGTGTACCATTTCGACTTGCCCACCTCTGATCATCCACCAACGTCAATTTGACAAATTGAGTGTGCCACGGATGCCCCCCAATCTTGAGGGACCATACAGCGCCTTGATTCAGATAGGTGTATTTCCAAGGAAACTAATACTGTAACATTTGTCCCTCAAGCTAATTCTGCTAGTCTTCCTGTACTGTCTTTCTGACTCTGGAGCAGCCCTAAATGGCTCTTCAACTGACACCTCAAGTAACTCCTTTTATTGTTGTTTTAAAAGAAGCTCCTCCTCGACCTGCCCAGAGTGAAGAATGTTAACCATTTATTAATAAAGTCATTCATTGGTTCAGCAGGAGAATATGGGATTTTAGTTTTTTTCATAATGAAATCATTATGGCTAGAAGGTTTCCTTGGGTGGGCAATGGGCAAAAGCACGATTATGGGGACTGTATAGTGATCCATTTTAAAAGGGCATGTGTTGTTGATAACCTCTCAGAGAGGATTAATTTCCCCCCTTTTTCTCTCAGTAAGATAAAGGTGCTATCTTTTGGGCTATTTTTACAAGCGATCTGAATGTTTGCTCTGTGAGATTCCACAAGTAATCAGGGCTATTACAGTTGCAGGTAATACCCTTACAACATACCTACTGTCAGCAGGTATGCTCTGCAGGTGCTATCTGGCTATCTAGAGTGACGCAATACCTTGGGGTTGACAGGCTGTCAATTATTTCTTGTGAAAGATGTAGCTATTTTTGCTGGTGAGCTGAATAATCCTTAACCATTACCTGTTGATTCAGTCAATAATAACGATGGCACTGCTGTTAAGGTATGTAACCCATTGCCAGTTTGAAGGGTGTAGCCCAGGGCAGACCATCTGCTATTATTCTCAACTTCGCTATCAGGAATGTAGCAGGATTAATTAAATCCTGATTGGCTTTATTTTATCCAGGGGATCAATTTTACATGTTTTTTAGGAAACTTGAGGACATACTACAGCAAGTGCCAGCAGTGGTACTATGTTTATGCTCTCTGGGCAAGGGGAGCGAGAAGCAGCCTGGCACACACATAGGTTGTGCTAATGTTTCAGGTAGGACATTGAGACACAGAGAGCACCGCGGCACTGTCATACCCTGGGAACATAATGCAATGACACATTTTAAAAGGGGCGGCATATTGCACACCATTTATTTGCGCCGTCCGGGGCCAAAAAGCATTCAGGGCTCAAAGGGATTCAGGCCCTAGCAACCCCCCCCCCCAAACCCCAATTTCACACCCCTTTCCCCCCCGCCTCCGTTCATGTGTGCAGCGCGGGCTGACGCTGCTTCCTATGTATGATTGCAGCCGCACCAAGTACTTCACAGGTCTTTCAGAGGCCATTAACGTGTTAACACGGCTTAATTGTTTTTCGCCCCTTCGTAGAGCCCCTGCATATCAATTCTATCTATTGCTAGAAGATTTAGCCCCCCAGAAATGTTTATACATACCAAAGCATGAAAGGAAATGTCTGGAGCTCAGCATTTATTCACTAACATTATCTTGCATAAAGCGTCCACTGTGATTAACAGCCACATGAACCACAAACTCAAGGTCTGCCAATTTTGTCAAAGATTTTTCTCCTCACCTGCGGCATTACATCTTGTCGATATTACAGTGCCACTGTTTACTTGAGCACGCTTTTTCCACACCTGCCGAGTTTCTAGTCAGTCAAATTATGCAAAAAACAAAGGCAAATCAAGTGGCATAATCCGGCGCATTCTGTGGCAGTGACAGCAATATTTCACAACATGTTGGACACTAGTTAATTCTGTCAGGGCAAACGTCTCACCACATTTTCGAAATTTCGCAGCAGTTTTGTAAAAATCGCGGCATTTTTACAAAACTGCCGATTTCGCGATTTTTTTTGCAATTCGCGAAATCGCGAAATCCTGGAGGGTCTGCTAAGTGCAGCGTGAAAGGGTGCCTTATTTACAAAGCTTGTGTTAATCCACGTGAAGTGGCTTCATGCTTTCTTGTAAATAAGGTGAAGCACATATCGCCACAGGAACGTCACTAAAAGTAACATTCTTGTGGCAAGAGGGGCTTGTAAATATGCCCCTCAATTCTTTGGAGTTGTGGGTCGTAGGAAGAGAGGACAAAATAGAAGTAAGTCTTTTCACCAAGCTCACAGACAGTAACATCTTGTTACACTTTACGAGTGGTCATCCCTGTTCCTAAAGGCAAATTTACCACACATACAAATAAGGTGGACTTTTTTCAAAAACGTCAGTATCCTGATGAATTCATCAGTAGAGGCACACAGAAAAACTGGTGAAAGCTGCATACAAAAAAGCTTGGTATACACCAAGGGAGACATTACTCGTCCCAAAAATCAGAAAGGAAGAGAATCCTCTCACATGTGTTGTACCTTACAAGCAAAATGCTAATAAAGGGAAAACCATAACTGAGAAAAATTGGCCGATTTTTTCTGATTTGCAGAGTCCTAAACCTTTATTCTCATTTAAGAAAGGGGCAAACTTACATCAAGGGCTTGATAAAGCAGCCAGAAGATAACAAGCATTTGCAAGACACACAGTCTCTCCTTTGAGACCTTAAAAGTATTTAGCCATGCAGAACATTATCCTTGGTGTTATATCTATTGTTCATATTTAGCCCTACACAATGCCCTGTATGTAAAACTCTATTGCTGCCAAGGTTTCAGATTGCTGTCTGACATTTTCAAAATTGCACTGTAACTATGAGTTACATGTCAACGAATTTGAGTGACACTTTCTCACAAGCTAAATCACGCAATGAAGGCAAAGGAATCTTACAAATATCAGAAATCATACCCATTTGAGCAGAGTTGCTAATGTTTCAAATTGCTTATGTGTGCCATTTTCATAAATTCAGTGGATTTATGAGAATCATTCAATGACTAAATGTGTGGCATTTAGAGTGGCACTTTCTTGCGACCAAAACATGCAATGAAGTTCATGGAAACAGACAAATATCAGAAGTCTCACTTATTTGAGCAACAAGAAAATCGACCTCTGCAGCAGGAGCTTTTAAAGCTATTATTTAATTTCTAAATGATCAGTATCCTCCACCCCAAACTCAGCTCCAGTTAGTGGCAGAACCACATGTAACAATGGAATCTCTGTGACAAAAGCAGTAACCCACTGATCTATCCACATACAATACAGTTCAATACAATACAATATGCTGGTAGACTTTCTTTGCAGTAGGCATATGAACTCTCTGTGCTACTTAATGGGGAGCGTGAAACTTCCAGTAGACAAAACTCTGACCTCTCTCCAATGGGAACATTAATCACCTGACGTATTTCTGACTTAGCAAGTCTCACTGTGCTGGGATAATAAAGGCTGTTGCTTCATACGTACTGCCACTGTCAAGCATGGATATTAAAGCCTTCGAACTAATAAATCAGCAAAACTGCTAGTTTAGTTAGACAAAACTTCCACCTTAGATGGCCCTGCATTTACAGCACAGACAGACAACTCCAGTGTGCATATTTGCATGGCACTATGCTGTGTTGGAGCCCCCTCCCCATTCTCGTTACAAACTGACTTACCTAAGTCTGTTGATAGTCAAAATGATCCACTGAGAGGAGCTGCTGGTGTGGCACTGTAGAAATTGCTAGACTGTCACTTCTTCAGTCAGAGAGCAAACCATGCTGTACCTGCTCTCACTATGAGACTCACGCTGGGGTGGTGAGTCCGGGCATAAGTTGGGCTCTGCCTGGGCAGGGCACAGCACCATTACATTCTGAGGTCAGGAGGAAGTGAGTTTTGTATCCCTTCCTCTAATATTCCTTATATTATTCATGTTTAGCGCTCTACCTCTTTTTTTTAAGCCTGTCTGGTTTAAAAATCTTCATGGGCAACTTAGTAGTTTTATATGGAAGAATAAATATGTGAGAATATCCTGGAAAAAACTGAGGAGGAAAAAGCTGGAGGGAGGCATAGCACGCCCGGATTTTCAACGGTATTATTGGGCTTTTTTCTTGAAAAACTTGAGGTGATTATTGTTGTCACCTAAGGATATGCAGCGAGATATAGATCCATGATAAGAAATCTGGGAGAAGGAGGCAAAGGTTTCTTATTTAAATTTGCCCATGCTAAATGCTTAAAAAAAAAAAATTAAGACACTAACAGTAGCCTGCAAAGTTTGGAGCCTGGTGAAAAGACTCTTGGGATTCCTTACTATAGTGCTATGGCTCCAATCTGGAATTCCCCAGGAACACCACCATGCATGATGGATAGCTTAGCTCTCCCATTGGTAAATGCAGGTCTTTTAAGATGGGGTCAATTAATGGAGGAAGGAACGATATTAACTTGGCCCAAATTAAACCAGATAACGGATTTTAAGCTATCTAGATTTAAGTATTATCAGTTGGTCAGCTGGTCACGATCGCAGCCAAGCCTTGGGATGGAATCAGAGGCAGAAAATGACTTATTAAAAACTCAAAACCACAAGAAAGAGGTCTACAAATGGCGCTGGGTACTAGCACAAGGAGAGGATAGTGCTGAGACCTTAGCCAAAGAAATCTGGAAGCTGGACATGCCGGACTGTGGTATCCAAAACCTTTGGCAAGTATCTGTTGCTACACTTTGGGCCTCAGTAACTTTGGCTCCACTTAGGAGAAATCATTTGTTCACCCATTACAGAGCCTACTGGCCCCGCAAGAAATTGGCCAAGATGGGAGGCACAAGAAGAAGATGCTGTCCGAAATGCCAAGTGGAAAATGCAGACGATATACATCTCTTTTGGCATTGTCCAGCCATCCAGATTTTCTGGCAAGAAGTGGGTAATGTATTAGCAAAAATGTTGGGCTGCAATTTTGAGGTAAGCCTCACCCTGGTTATATTTGGGGTGGATAAAAACGCAGGGAATTATGTATAAAATGAGTGTCTGAACTCCCCCCTACATGTGTGGGCTGGATGAATTTCGTAAGACATATAGCCAGATTAGAATGCCAACTGGGGTCAGCGAAGAGAGTAAAAATCTAGGCCCCCTTTGCTTGTCTTAATTCTGGCTATTCGCATGCTTGACTTCCTTTTTTTTTGTCCAAGGATTAAGACCAGCTCAATGGGTTGACGAGACCGGTGGTGGTTACTACCAGTCTCTATATCAACTGTGAGTGGAAAGGGCCTTAGCATAAGATCTTAGAAGGTACTTGGCGTCCAGTTCTCGCAGCCCTTCAGGAGGATCTCGCTTAGAGTCTTTGTCAAATATGAGGACTAAAATAAACAAAAAGATTCCTTATATTGCATATTTTTCAATAAAGGCTTGCTGGTTTCCAGATTTGGGATTACACCGGTGAATGCAAATATTTGGTAGTTCAAGAACTCGTTCATTCCAGGAGTCGTAACAGGTTAGGTTAATGCTGTATTCAAGTTTTTGGAATATCCTTTTCAAAATGCAACATTACTCCTTTATGTGCCCCACAGTTTCCTTTTTTTACATGAAGGCAAGGGACAGACCAGCTAGAGACAGCTCTTGGTCACAGCATTATAGAAGGCCAGGCTCTACAAATAGTTGCAACACTCCTAAGCAAGAAGGCCATGACTTGGGTTTACTCCTTAGCCCTGGAAGCAGAAACGTCTCCTACCCTTGCTAGCCCCCAGGACATCCTGGTGTGAAGGATGCAAAGAGAGAGGAGAACCAGCATCTGCCACCCTCAGTGAAAATTCTTCAGTTATCTAATCTAGTTTTTTATGCAGGCAATTTTTCAGTTTTTATAACTAAAATCTGATGTTGGTGGTGGACAGTTACAAAATATGCAATGGTTTTTGTGAAACATGATATTCAACAACACATTTAATCCATGTAATTCATACAGCCAGCCTCTCAGCCAGTGACTGAGTGCTGGAAGGTATCTGCTGCAGGGTGCACAAGAGGCACTTAAATTCGGGAGATCCCGTCGCCAAACCCCGTTTGTCTGCCACCCACAGGGACCACAATACTTGCTGTAAGAGCAAAAAATGCAGGCATCAGAAAACATGTGAAGAGCATCCACTGTGCATGACGTGCCTGTACAGAGAGCTACTTAAAAAACATATAACCCACCCTGGCCTGTCTTTGTAACACATTGAGGGCCAGAAAGGTAGCTGTTCAGTCTGTGTGTAACTTTGACCGATAGTTTTTTGTAGGGTGTCTTGGCTTTTTAGTCCGAGGGAGTGTCTGCCTTTGGTATGGCATTGTGTTTCAGTGCAGTCTCTGTAGAGTCATTCTGTCAAGACAGGTCTCCACCACAGATGTTTCTCTTGTGTTTATCTCTTCTACACTATTCTGTACCAGAGCTGTCTCTCTGATGTTTGTCTCTGCCACATTACTTGGTCTTAGATAGGTAAATGTAGAGCTGTCTCTAGCTGTTCTGTTCCTCACCTGATACTCTTTTCTAGCATTGTCTTTGTATGATATGTCTCTCCTATAGTCAGGCGACAGGAATTATGCGGCACGGGAGTCAAATTATTCGGCAGGGGTGAGTAAATTATGTGGCCAAAAAAATAACATTATTTGGGATTACGCAGCACATTTTGCAATAGTTTTACTTCATAATTTTGCAATTTTTACATATGTTAACACGGTCTGAGCATTAGTTGTATCTCATTGGTACCACTTTCACACCCAAATATAGCAAACAACTATAAAACTAAACTAAAACTATAAAAAAAGATGACTAGTCGACCTTTGCAAAGGGCCTTCCACTGTGCTGAAACACATCGCTGTGTGTTTACTAACCTTTGAACAGTTTGACCTAGATAGAACATTTATTTTTGTTAAAATCTGTAGATTATGTGGCTGATGATGGATTATGTAGCAAATCTACAATAATGCAAACATCGCCACAGCCACACAATTTCAGTGGCCTATAGTATTCTGTGTGAAGTGTCTCTACTGTATGTGTGTGCTGCCCTTCTTTGTTTCAAAGATGTGTCGATAATATCAGCCTCTTCTAGCAGTATTCTACTGTAGAGAAGTCTGTGTTTTGTTTGTTTTTTGTAGTTTTGTTACAGCGCGTACTTGGCCCAAGGGAATTGAAGTGCTTTACTCTTGAACCAGGCTTCTTTCTTTTTTGTTTTTTTTTAAGGATATGGTAGATTAAGTAATTTGCCCAGAATCACAGAAAGTTGAGCTGATGCAACGAGTGTAACCTGGTTCCTCAGTTAAAAAGTAGGCACCTCTGACTGTTTAGCCACATCTCTTCTGTGTCTGCTAATTCATCACGTTGAAGTGCTCTTTGTAGAGTATGTAATATTTAGCATTCAACTGGAGCGGTGTCTGCAATGCAATTTCACTATCTGTCACTTTAACTCACAGAGATTTCTGCAGTGCACGATTCTGCAGTAGTAGCTCTAAAACAAAATGCAGCGTTCAGGATGTGTCTCAGTGAAGGTCGCTGACCTCTGAGGTGTTTTCATAGCCCCCCTGTAATAATTAAAGTGCCAATGTTGTTTCTAATTGAGTGAACATGGGCAGAAGCTATTTTATTGATAAAAACTTATTGGCTGAGATTTTACTGAACTAGACTTGGACCAGCTTAATATTTTATGTAATAGATCTTCAATCGCTCGTTACTACACCAGCACATTAACCCCTTCGCTGCTAGGCTTTTACTCTCCGGTGCTAGGCCTTTTTTTGGCTATTTAGGGTAGTGCGCGCTTAGGTCCCTGTAACTTTTTGACCACATAAGGTATCCACGCCAATTTTGCATCCTTTTCTTCCAACATCATGGGGATTCTAAAGGTATCCAGGATTTGTGGATTCCCTTGGAGGGGTCCCAGAAATTTGCCAAAATACAGTCAAAATTTAGTTTTTTTCAGAATAATGGGAAAAACGGGCTACAAATGAAAGCCTCTGGGTTTTTCCCTGCAAATGTAATTAAAAAAAGGTTAATGGGGCTGAACTCATCATTTCCCTAGCTTTTAGGCAATGACAGTCTTTTGTCAGCGAACCAACATTTTTTCCACAGTTTTGGCATTTTTCTGGGACATAGCCCATTTTTGCTATGTTTAGTGCTTTCAATCTCCTTCCAGTTAATGGTAAAAATGAGTATAAAATCAATAATAGATCCTGGAAAGCTGTACATTTTAAAAAGGTAGACAAAATTCTGAATTCAGAAAGGGGTCATTTGTGTAGATCCATCAAGGTTTCGTTATCGAAACTAACAGTTAATTATTGGAAAAATTGAAAATTAGTTGAAACAAACAGCCATTTGTGTCAATGTTTTCACCTGTAACTTCTTGCAATTATGACAGCTCTTTGAAACCAATATACTGTTACATCTGCTGGACCTTCCTGGTTGTGGGGATATAAAGGACCTGTAGGTTCACCAAGAACCAGACGAACCTAGAGTCAAAAACTGAGTAGCAATTTGCAAAGGCTTTTTATTATGAACCGGGTCTATAGCAATTATTGTGCAAAAATGTATACATGGAAAAATCGGTATGAAAGACACCTATGTATCTCTGAAAAGGGTACAAATTATATAGTTTAGAAAAAGTATATATTTGCACATTTTCAAAATTGGGAATACTCATAGTAGCATGGGAATTATTGGTCATTTTTCAAAATGACTTTTTCTTTACACAATGTCTTTCATTTGGAAGGCAGAAATGCGTCAAAACTCAATAGTTAATAACAGTTACTTTACAAATCTGAATTACCCTAAGTCTCCTGATAAAAATGGTACCTCACTTGTGTGGGTAGGCATAGTGTCCACGACCAGAAAGGGCTCAAAACCCAACGTGAACACACCACATTTTAACAATGAAATGTTACCCTTTTTTTGCAAAGTGTGTAGCTGTAATTTTTTAACCCATGCTGAGCCGGCACCTAGGGAAACCTAGCAAACCCATACATTTTTAAAAACTAGACACCCAGGGGGATTTAGGATGAGGTGATTTGACTACCTGCCACCAGGTTCCGTTACCCTGAATTCCTTGCAAACCTAAAAAATTGTTAAAAAAGACACATTTGCCCCACTTTTCTGTGGTGGAAAGTTTTGGAATCTGCGTGGATCCACACATTTCTACCCACCATGCATTCCCAAAAGTCTTACGAGAAAAACAGTACCTCGCTTGTGTGGGTTGGCCTAATGCCCGCGACAGGAAACGGCGCAAAGCGCAACATGGTCACACCTAAATCTCGCAGTGAAAAATGACCATTTTTTGGCAAAGTGCCTAGCTGTAGTTTTTGTACCCTAGCTCTGCCGGCACCTAGGGAAACCTAGCAAACCTAAATATTTTTGAAAATTTGCCACCCAGGGGAATCCAGGATGGGGTGACTTGACTGCCTCCCACCAGGTTCTGTTACCCAGAATCCCTTGCAAACGTAAAACATTGTCCAGAAAACCCAAATTTCTCCAACATTTCTGTGGTGGAAAGGTCTGGAATCTGCGTGGAACCGCAAATTTCGTCCCACCCCGCATTTCTCAAAGTCTTCCGAGGAAAATGGTACCCCACTTGTGTGAGTTGGCCTAGTGCCTGTGACAGGAAATGGCGCAAAACGCAACGTGGTCACACCTCAATTTCGCAGTGAAAAATGACCCTTTTTTGGCAAGGTGCCTAGCTGTAGTTTGTTATCCCTAGCTCTGCCGGCAACTAGGGAAACCTAGAAAACCTATACATTTTTTAATACTAGACACCCAGGGAAATCCAGACTGGGGTGACTTGACTGCCTCCCACCATGTTCTGATGCCCAGAATCCCTGGCAAACCTAAAAAACTGACAAAAACACACATTTTCCCCACATTTCTGGGGTGGAAAGTTCTGGAATCTGCATGGATTCACAAATTTCCACCCACCCCGTGTTTCCCAAAGTCTTCTGAGAAAAATGGTACCTCACTTGTGTGGGTCGGCCTAGTGCCTGCAACAGGAAATGGCGCAAAACGCAAAGTGGTCACACCTCAGTTTCGCAGTGAAAAATAACCCTTTTTTGGCAAAGTGCCTAGCTGTAGTTTTCGAACCCTAGATCTGCCGGCACCAAGGGAAACCTAGCAAACCTATACATTTTTCAAAACTAGACACCCAGGTAAATCCAGGATTGGGTGACTTGACTGCCTCCCACCAGGTTCTGTTACCCAGAAACCCTTGCAAACCTAAAACACTGACAAAAAAACACATTTTCCCCATATTTCTGTGATGGAAAGTTCTGGAATCTGTGAGGATCCACAAATTTCCACCCACCCCACGTTCCCCAAAGTCTTCTGAGAAAAACGGTACCCTACTTGTGTGGGTAGGCCTAGTGCCTGCGACAGGAAACGGCGCAAAACGCAACGTGGTCACACCTCAATCTCGCCGTGAAAAATGACCCTTTTTTGGCAAAGTGCCTAGCTGTAGTTTTTGTACCTTAGGTCTGCCGGCACCTAGGGAAACCTAGCAAACACATACCTTTTTGAAAAGTAGACACCCAGGGGAATCCAGGATGGGGTGACTTGACTGCCTCCCACCAGGTTCTGTTACCCAGAATCACTTGCAAACCTAAAACATTGTCCTAAAAAACACAATTCTCCTACATTTCTGTGGTGAAAAGTACTGGAATCTGTGGGGATCCACAAATTTCCTTCCACCGCGCGTTCCCCAAAGTCTTCTGAGAAAAATGGTACCTCACTTGTGTGGGTCGGCCTGGTGCCAGCGACAGGAAACGGTGAAAAACGCAACGTGGTCACACCTCAATTTTTCAGTGAAAAATTACCCTTTTTTGGCAAAGTGTCTAGCTGTAGTTTTTTAACTCTAGCTCTGCCGGCAACTAGGGAAACCTAGCAAACCTAAACATTTTTGGAAAGTAGACACCCCGGGGAATCCAGGATGGGGTGACTTGACTACTTGCCACCTGGTTCTGTTACCCAGAATCCCTTGCAAACCTAAAGAATAGTCAAAAAAGCAACATTTTCCCCACATTTCTGTGGTGTAAAGTTTTGGAATCTGCGAGGATCCAGACATTTCAACCCACCCTGCGTTCCCCAAAGTCTTCCGAGAGAAACGGTACCTCACTTGTGTGGGTAGGCCTAATTCCCGCGACACGAAACGGCGCAAAACACAACGTGGTCACACCTCAATTTTGCAGTGAACAATGAACCTTTTTTGGCAAAGTCCCTAGCTGTAGTTTTTTAACCCTAGCTCTGCCGGCACCTAGGGAAACCTGGAAAACCTATACATTTTTGAAAACTAGAAACCCAGGGAATAATATGATGGGGTGACTTGACTGCGTCCCACCAGGTTCTGTTACCCAGAATCCCTTGCAAACCTAAAAAAGTGCCAGGAAAAACACATTTTCCCCACATTTCTGTGGTAGAATGTTCTGGAATATGCGTGGATCCACAAATTTCCACCCACCCCGCGTTTCGCTGAGTCTTCTGAGAAAAATGATACCTCACTTGTGTGGGTCGGCCTAGTGCCTACAACAGGAAACGGTGCAAAACACAACGTGGTCACCCCTCAATTTCACAGTGAAAAATGACCCTTTTTTGGCAAGGTGCCTAGCTATAGTTTGTTATCCCTAGCTCTGCCGGCAACTAGGGAAACCATGCAAACCTATACATTTTTTAATACTAGACACCCCGGGGAATCCAGGATGGGGTGACTTGACTGCCTCCCACCAGGTTCTGTTACCCAGAAACCCTTGAAAACCTAAAGAATTGTCAAAATAGACATATTTTCTCCACATTTCTGTGGTGGAAAGGTCTGGAATCTGCGTGGAACCACAAATTTCTTTCCACCCCGCGTTTCCCAAAGTCTTCTGAGAAAAACGGTACCCCACTTGTGTGGGTCGGCCTAGTGCCTGCGACAGGAAATGGCGCAAAACGCAACGTTGTCACACCTCAATTTTGCAGTGAACAATGAACCTTTTTTGGCAAAGTCCCTAGCTGTAGTTTTTTAACCCTAGCTCTGCCGGCACCTAGGGAAACCTGGCAAACCTATACATTTTTGAAAACTAGACACCCAGGGGAATATAGGATGGGGTGACTAGACTGCCTCCCACCAGGTTCTCATACCCAGAATCCCTTGCAGACCTAAAAGACTGACAAAAAACACACATTTTCTCCACATTTCTGTGGTGGAAATTTCTAGAATCTGCCTGTATCCACAAATTTCCTTCCACTCTGCGTTTCCCAAAGTTTTCTGAGAAAAACAGTACACCACTTGTGTGGGTCGGCCTACTGCCTGTGACAGGAAACGGCACAAAACGCAACGTGGTCATACCTCAATTTCGCAGTGAAAAATGACTTTTTTTGGCAAAGTGCCAAGCTGTAGTTTTTTAACCCTAGCTCTGCTGGAACCTAGGGAAACCTAGCAAACCTATACATTTCCGAAAACGAGACACCCAGGAAAATCCAGGATGGGGTGACTTGACTGCCTCCCACCAGGTTCTCATAGCCAGAATCCCTTGCAAACCTAAAAAACTGACAAAAAAAACAAATTTACCCCACATTTCTGTGGTGGGAAGTTCTGGAATCTGCGTGGATCCACAAATTTCTACCCAACCCGCGTTCCCTAAAGTCTTTCGGGAAAAATGGTATCCCACTTGTGTGGGTCGGCCTAGTACCTACGACAGGAAACGGCGCAAAACGCAGCGTGGTCACGCCTCAATTTCGCAGTGAAAAAAGAACCTTTTTTTGGCAATGTGCCTAGCTGTAGTTTTTGAACCCTCGCTCTACCGGCAACTAGGGAAACCTAGCAAACCTATACATTTTTTAATACTAGACACCCAGGGAAATCCAGGCTGGGGTGACTTGACTGCCTCCCACCAGGTTCTGATGCCCAGAATCCCTGGCAAACCTAAAAAACTGACAAAAAAACACACATTTTCTCAACATTTCTGTGGTGGAAATTTCTAGAATCTGCCTGTATCCACAAATTTCCTTCCACCCTGCGTTTCCCAAAGTCTTCTGAGAAAATTATTACAGCACTTGTGTGGGTCGGCCTAGTGCCTGCGACAGGAAACGGCGCAAAACGCAACGTTGTCACACCTCAATTTCGCAGTGAAAAAATAACTTTTTTTGGCACAGTGCCTAGCTGTAGTTTTTGAACCCTCGCTCTGCCGGCCCCTAGGGAAACCTAGAAAACCTATACATTTTTTAAAACTAGACATCCAGGGAAATCCAGGTTAAGGTGACTAGACTGCCTCCCACCAGGTTCTGATACCCAGAATCCCTTGCAGACCTAAAAGACTGACAAAAACCACACATTTTCTCCAGATTTCTGTGGTGGAAATTTCTAGAATCTGCCTGTATCCACAAATTTCCTTCCACCCTGCGTTTCCCAAAGTCTTCTGAGAAAAAAAGTACACCACTTGTGTGGGTCGGCCTATTGCCTGCGACAGGAAACGGCGCAAAACGCAACGTGGTCATACCTCAATTTCGCAGCGAAAAATGACCTTTTTTTGGCAAAGTGCCAAGCTGTAGTTTTTGAACCCTAGCTCTGCTGGCACCTAGGGAAACCTAGCAAACCTATACATTTTCGAAAACTAGACACCCAGGAAAATCCAGGATGGGGTGACTTGACTGCCTCCCACCAGGTTCTCATATCCAGATTCCCTTGCAAACCTAAAAAACTGACAAAAAAAACACATTTTCCCCACATTTCTGTGGTGGAAAGTTCTGGAATCTGCGTGGATCCACAAATTTCTACCCAACCTGCGTTCCCTAAAGTCTTTCGGGAAAAATGGTATCCCACTTGTGTGGGTCGGCCTAGTGCCTGCGACAGGAAATGGCGCAAAACGCAGCATGGTCACGCCTCAATTTCGCAGTGAAAAAAGAACCTTTTTTGGCAATGTGCCTAGCTGTAGTTTTTGAACCCTCGCTCTGCCGGCACCTAGGGAAACCTAGCAAACCTATACATTTTTGAAAACTAGACACCCAGGGTAATCTAGTATTGGGTGACTTGACTGTGTCCCACCAGGTTCTGTTACCCAGAATCCCTTGCAAACCTAAAAAACTGACTAAAAAAAACAATTTTCCCCCACATTTCTGTGTTGGAATTTTCTGGAATCTGTGTGGATCCACAAATTTCCACCCACCCCACATTTCCCAAAGTCTTCTGAGAAAAATGATACATCACTTGTGTGGGTCGGCCTAGTGCCTGCAACAGGAAACGGTGCAAAACGCAGCGTGGTCACACCTCAATTTCGCAGTAAAAAATTACCCTTTTTTGGCAAAGTGCCTAGTTGTAGTTTTTGAACCCTAGCTCTGCCGGCCCCTAGGGAAACCTAGGAAACCTATACATTTTTGAACACTAGACACCCAGGGAAATCCAGGTTAAGGTGACTAGACTGCCTCCCACCAGGTTCTGATACCCAGAATCCCTTGCAAACCTAAAAGACTGACAAAAAACACATTTCTGTGGTGGAAATTTCTAGAATCTGCCTGTATCCACAAATTTCCTTCCACCCTGTGTTTCCCAAAGTCTTCTGAGAAAAACAGTACACCACTTGTGTGGGTCGGCCCACTGCCCGCGACAGGAAACGGAGCAAAACGCAACGTGGTCGTACATCAATTTCGCAGCGAAAAATGACCTTTTTTTGGCAAAGTGCCTAGCTGTAGTTTTTTAACCCTAGCTCGGCCGGCACCTTGGGAAACCTAGCAAACCTATACATTTTTGAAATGTAGACACCCAGGGAAATCCAGGATAGGGTGACTTGACTGCCTCCCACCAGGTTCTGTTACCCAAAACTGACAAAAAAACACATTTTCCCAGTTTTCTGTGGTGGAAAGTTCTGGAATCTGTGTGGAGTCAGACATTTCCACCCACCCTGTGTTCCCCAAAGTCTTCTGAGAAAAATGGTACCTCACCTGTGTGGGTCGGCCTAGTGCCCGTGACAGAATACGGTGCTAAACATAAAATGGTCATACCTCAATTTTACAGTGAAAAATGACCCTTTTCTGGAAAAGTGTCTAGCTGTAGTTAGTGAACCCTAGCTCTGCCGGCACCTAGGGATACCTACCAAACCCACACATTTCTGGAAAGTAGACACCCGGGGGCTTCCAAGGCGGAATGGCTTGCGTGGATCCCCCAACGTTCTTTTACCCAGAATCCCTTGCAAACCTTAAATTTAGCTGGAAAAAATAAAAAAAAATCACATTTTCGTGTGGGAAAGTGTGGCATCACCGGGCTCACACAAATTTCCTACCACCCAGTGATCCCCCTGGTCTCCCGATAAAAATGGTACCTCACTTGTGTGGGAGGCGCAAGTACCCGCAACAGGCAAGGGCCCAAAACATTTTGAAACAAAAGCACGGGGCCAAAAACCCAGGTGACCCCCCCTTGCAAAAGCAGGTGGTTTTGAGATAGGCAAATTTGATGTCACCTCACTATGTTTGGGTCCCTTGCCTGTCGCAGGTACTTGCACCTCCCACACAAGTGAGGCACCATTTTTACCGGGAGAACTGGGGCATCGCTGGGTGGAAGGAAATTTGTGTGAGCCCGGTGATGCCACAATTTCCCACACGAAAATGTGTGAAAAACTGATTTTATTTTTTAGCTAGAATTGAGGTTGGCAAGGGATTCTAGGTAAGGGAACGTGGGGGGATCCATGCAAGCCATACCTCCTTAAAAGCCCCCAGGTGTCTAGTTTTCAGAAATGTGTGGGTTTGGTAGGTTTCCCTAGATGGCCGTCGAGCACGGGACCAAAAACCCAGGTGACCTCCCTTTCAAAACCAAATTGTTTTGACATAATTATGTGTTCATTTCAGCAGCGTGAACCTTTTGGCACAATATTGCATGGAAATTGTGACATACATTTTTAAGTTTGCAGGGCATTGTAGATTTTAAAAAAGTTGGAATTCACAAGAGAGACATCACCATGTACTCATGTTCATGTACATGTTAACAATAATATCTACATTTGGTAGGTTATTCTTTGATGGAATGTACACCTTGACAGAGAGACTCAAAAGACAAACATTCCAAAACAGCTATCTATTCCTCAAACACACACACATACTGGTTGGATTTGGCACGAGGGCGAGTGATGGTTCAGTACATAACATTTTATTAACAAGAGATTTCACAAAAATGAAATGCACTGTCAATAATTAAATGCATAAAAACCGAACCAGTGACTCACAACTCGTGAGCTGTAAAGCCACAACAAGGCACCAACCGCTTTACAGGCCATTCACGCACCTTTCATACCTGATACACACAAGACCATTCACACCACCAGGCACAAAACCAACACATTACAACATTCACAAAAAGGGACAAGGATCACCCTGCTTCAGAAAGAGAAAAAAAAAATATTACTGCACAGCCATCTAATCCTCAAGTACACACACATATTGGTTGGATTTGGCACGAGGGTGAGTGATGATTCAGCCAAGCACCTATCCACGCACTCCGCCAGCCAAGCGCCAGTCCACGCACAACACCAGCCAAGCGCTAGTCCACGCACACCGCCAGCCAAGCGCCAGTCTACACACACCGCCAGCCAAGCACCAATCCACACACACTGCCAGCCAAGCGCCAGTCCACGTACACCGCCAGCCAAGCGCCAGTCCACGCACACCTCCAGCCAAGCACCAGTCCACGCACACCGCCAGCCAAGCACTAATCCACACACACCGCCAGCCAAGTGCCAATCCACGCACAGCGCCAGCCAAGCACCAGTCATAGCACACCGCCAGCCAAGCACCAATCCACGCACACCGCCAGCCAAGTGCCAATCCACGCACACCGCCAGCCAAGCGCCAGTCCACGCACACCGCCAGTCAAGCGCCAGTCCACGCACACGTCCAGCCAAGTGCCATTCCACACACACCGCCAGCCAAGCACCAGTCCACGCACACTGCCAGCCAAGCGCCAGTCCACGCACACCGCCAGCCAAGCTCCAGTTAACGCATACCGCAGCCAAGCGCCAGTCCACAAACACCGCCAGCCAGGCACCAGTTCACGCAAATTGGCCAGCCAAGCGCCAGTCCACACACACCGCCAGCCAAGCCCCAATCCACCCACACCGCCAACCAAGCGCCAGTCCACGCACACCGCCATCCAAGCACCAGCCTGCACACACCGCTATCACATTTAGAATTTTTCTTAACAAAAAAAAATAATCCAATTGCAAATACATACAAATCTGCTAACTCAAAATCTGAAACTAAATACATTGCACCAATGCCAACCTTGAAACAGAATAAAAAATATTAAACAATGCAGGCCAGGCAGTTAACTTTACCACTCATGGATACTCCCAAAAATTATTATGTGTGTGGTATGATTTAAAACAAGCTGACGCACACAATCCAGGTTTAAAAGGACAGTCGGAGCAGTACATACAAGTCTCCCTCCGCACGCCTCCTCGCCAACAGACTCTACATCTCCTAGTGGGAAAGTCTTTTGAGGTTGTGGGAGGAATGTATTCAGGAAAGTGGCGATCTTTCAGTCTAGCCACATCCTCCACCACTCCAACTCTAGGAACACTTGCCTGTTCACTAGAACAAGGCTGCCTATTATAGACTCCTGAAACTTCACAAAAGGCATCTTTGACTCAGGACAAGAATTCTGGAACACAACAAAAGCATTAAAGGTGGAAAAGATGAATAGCCAACTTCTTATACCAAATGTAAGCCTTACGAAGAGCAGCATAAGGTTCCTACTCTGATCTACTCTGTCAACACCATCCATGTGCCTATTACAGTCTAAAATGCACACAGGTTTGCGTACTTCAGCAGCCTGACCCCAAACAGGCACAGGTGCAGTGCTATCATCATGGATGGTAGTCAGCATGTACACATCTCTCCTGTCTGAAAACTTCACAGCTAGAAGATCCTCACATCGCAACACACTGCAATGTCCAGTCACAAGCTTTTGGCAAACAAGTTATTTTGGGAAACATTTACGGTTACAGCGCATTGTGCCACAAGCAACAGTGCCCACTTTGGCCAATTCCTTGAACAACGCACACATCAGTGTAGAAGTTATCTACATATAAATGGTGGCCTTTGTTAAATAATCCTCTACCTAGTTCCCACACAATTTTCTCAGTCACTCCAAAAGTGGAAGGACAACCAGGGGGGTTAATGCTGGACTCCTTACCGGTGTACACCCTAAAATTAGAGACATATCCAGTCCCACTGTCACACAGCATATACACTTTAATTCCATAGCGTGCCCTCTTACTAGGAATGTATTGCCTAAAAACCAAGCAGCCCTTGTACAACACCAAAGACTCATCCACTGCTATTTCTTTTCCAGGAGCATAGATCTCAGAAAAACGATCAACAAAGTGATCAAGGACAGGCCGAATCTTAAAAAGACGGTCACAATCAGGGTGATCTCGTGGCAACGCTAAACCATTATCGACAAAATGCATCATCTGAAGCAGAAGCAAATACCTATCACGACTCATGACTGCCGGAAATATAGCCGTTGCCATCAAGGGACTAGTAGACCAATATGAAGACATTGATGGCTTCCTTAGCAAGCCCATCAAAAAAGTTAATCCCCAAAACGTCTTCATCTCTTCAAGATTTGTGGGAGTCCACCGGGTAGCTCTAGAATGGGGCTTAAGGCTGGCACTGTTGTCCCTCAAAAACTGTTCTGCATACAAATTAGTCTGCTCAACAATCTCTGACAAAAACATATCGTCCATAAACAACTGAAAAAAATGTATCTGCAAAAAATTCTCAGTATTCACTCTACACCCTGGAACACCAGTAAAGTCTGGCAATGCCGGCTGCACCATGCCAGGGGCAACCCAGAGGCCAACACTATCAATGGGAAGTGCTGCAGCCCCACCCTGCAGCCCAGATGCCTCTTGCCGCACCACACCAATGGGAAGCCTAGCAGCCTCAGATGCCTCTTGCCGCACTACACCAACGGGAAACCTAGCAGCCCCAGATGCCTCTTGCCGCACTACATCAACGGGAAGCCTAGCCATTATCCTTACTAAGAAAGGAGACTGCACAAACAAGTCAACAACAACCAACACTGTGCAAAGTAAGTACTAAACAAAGTAAGGCTTTAACACAAAGGTCTATACACTCCAAAACAATATAACTCTTACCAAAGATAGCTACACGCACCAGCACCTACTCTGCAGAGACACAGCAAATAGCAACAATATCCCACTAGAAAGAAAAAAAAACTAGTACACATCAAGCACTAATGCAAAAAAGATTTTGACAATCAAAACACAGAAGCCAAACAAACTGCTATTACTACACCATTTACAAAAACACATTCATGTAGGGAAATTAAACAAATTTAGAGTAAATAGTACAAAATAAATTCACTTACCAAGCACATGCAACTACACAAGCTGCAAAACCAGCAGTAACAAACCCGCAACCTACAACAATCCAAACAGCAAAAGCCTTGAACCAGAATAAAATGGAGAAATAAAAAAAATACTATTACATTTCACAAACAATATAACAATTAAAATTATAACACACAATGTCGCTACCCAAATGGACATTCGCCCAGATGGGCCTTCAAATAGGGCTGAGACCAATGGGGATTAGGTGAGGTTTTCCACCAAGACACTGGTTATATTTTTGGATGTTTTTTTCTGCCCGGCCCCCCTTGGTGCCAGTCAGTCTTCTTTTTGTCCTTACTGTACCCCCCCCCCCCACCCGGGGGCAGTAAGGACAAAAAAAGGCCGACTGGCACCAAGGGGGACGGGCAGAAAAAAACATCCAAAAATATAACCACCTTTGGAAGCGAACCTTGCCCAAGAGCTCGCTTCCACACACTACAAAACACAATCCCTAGGGCCTAGTGGGCCAGAAAGGCCAAAAAAACGGGCAGCTCTGGGGCACACAAACATCTACAAGAAATGCTCCCCTTTGCAGGTGACCCTTGCCCAAGGGGTCGCATCCATCCAAATTTACATGCTCCGAAAAAACGGGCTGATTTGCCCCCAGGAGGGGGCAGAAAAACATTCTTAAAAATGTCCCCTCTAGGAAGCGACCCTTGCCCAAGGGGTTGCTTCCATTACAAAAACAATGCCCCCTAAACAATCCCTGGTGCCTAGTGGCATTTTCTGCCCCCCCAGGGGGCAAAACATGCGAGAAAATGGGCCTAGGGGGCAGAAAATCAAAATATATATATGGGCCCCTACCTGGAAGCGACCTTTGCCCAAGGGGTCGCTTCCATCGGAATGAAATTGACAATATATAAGTCCCTGGTGCCTAGTGGCGTTTTTCTGCCCCGGGGGCAAAACGCTTGATAAAAAACGGGCCAATTTTCCCCCATTGGGGCCAGAAAAACCTTCCTGTAATGTACCCCATCCAGGAAGCGACCCTTGCCCAAGGGGTCGCTTCCATTACAACAAAAAGAAAATGCCCCTATAACAATCCCTGGTGCCTAGTGGCATTTTCTGCCCCCCCTGGGGGCAATACGGCCACAGAAACTGGCCTATTCGCCCCCGGGGGGGGGGCAGAAAATCAAAATTTATTTTAGCCCCCATCTGGAAGTGACCCTTGCCCAAGGGGTCGCTTCCTACGTTCTAAAATTAAATCCCTGGTGCTAGTGGGGGCATTTCCGCCGCACGATTGCGACACTGTGCGCGATCGTGAGGCAGAAATTCCCTGCAGAGAGACATCAGGGGAGAGGAAAATCTCTTTCCTCTCCCCTAAACCCCCCTGGGACCAAAGAAACTCACCTCGTTCCTCAGACGCTCAGGAAGCAAATGGCGTCCCGCGCATCGGGGACTTCCTAATGATGTCAGCGCGCGCTGTGCGCGCTGACGTCATGGGATTTCCATGGGGGGGTCTGGGGTGGCAGCGGAAGCTTTTCCGCTGCCATCCCCCTTTGTGGGGGTGAAATCGGACACACGTGGGGGGAGGGCCAGCGCTTCCCCCGAGGTTGGGGCCCATGACGAGCTGAACTCGTCATCAGCACACGTCCACTGTGTGCCATGACGAGTCCAGCTCGTCATGAGCAGGGAAGGGGTTAAGAATCTGGGACAGATTGGTGTTCTCTACAGCAGACTAGGGACAGCTTTACCTTTGTGAACCAAATGAACTGTCTTATTCTGATTCTCGTTTTTTAAAGCTGCTGCAAGAGCAGAGCTCACCTCTTTTTCATATATGAGTGGCACCGGAAAACATTCACCCGAATTTTGACTGCAGCCTGTTGAAGGTGATGCGTTGCCCGTCAGCAGGAGTCAGACTCCAGATGGAGCAGGGTGCTACTGGAAAACAACATCCTGCTCAATGACCCTCCCACAGAACAGAGAGCACTGCGAGGGGGTCGTGGATGGGCGCACCACACGTGTCTGCTGATGACCACGGCAGGCAGCTTTAAAACAAAGGCGCTGCCTGTCGCATCGGTGTTTGCATGGAGCAATCTGTTACCTGGGGTGGTACCTGTACCTGAAAACAACAGGCAATGTGCACCTCAGATGACAGGTCAGGCTGTGCACTGTATTTATGTAAATCAGTGAAGGCGGCACTGAGGCAAACAATGTGAACGGTGGTTCACTCTGAGACAAACGAATAATAGCAGCTGTGTTTACCACATGAATAAAGGCAGTGCTATGGGAGGTTTCAGCCTATTGAAGAGGGGGGAGGGAAGTGCGAGACCAATGGTTGTTTGCAAAAGCGCCTTGTGCAGCACTTTAATTTTAATGACAGGAGTGTCCATTAACGTGAAAGCGATGCATGGGGCGCTTTTACAAACAATAGTTAACAAATAGAGAGAAAAAATATGCGGCTGCATTCGGTGTCGCAAATAAACCAAAGGCGCGGCCGCCACAGTAGCGTGCATTGCTATGGAAAACGTAAGTAATTTGCTCAGAATCACAGGATGTTGATCCAAGACTGGTATTCGAGCTTCTCCAACGATTTTTCTATTTCCCAGTCTGCTTTGTTATGATTTCTTGGTCTGCTAACCTCTGACAGAAGACACGGGTACAGCTAAGGCCACCGGACAAATCTTCTGTCTAGATAAGACTTGAAACAATTGGTCAGCACTTTTTAAGCACTCGTGCTTGTGGGGGCATCCACCTTGTGGGAGTGTACAGTGGCGCGCAGGGGCCATCTGTTTGTAATTAACATGGGAGCGCCGCTGCTCGCACCCACAAGGTGGATGCTGCCACAAGCACGAGTGCTTGAAAAGTGCAGACCGATTCCTATAGGCCCTCACCTAGGGCAGCGCATGCGCGCTGCACTAAGCTCGACCTAAAAAGGAACACACGTAAACACGGTCTTTAGAATCACAAGACATAACGTTCTTGGGGATATATATTGTCCCCATCCTTTAATGCACTTCATGTACTTTACAGTACTCACACTCTTCGATGGTAAATGAGCAGGGAGGAGGAAAAGAATAAACTGACATGACAAAAGAAATGCACGCGGCCACAAAACTTAGAGATGAGGCTGGGGTGGCCATTGCACTGGTTATAATTAAAATGTTACCTGAGGATACAGGCCTCCTGAAGCTGCCACCATTGCGTTGCAGCGCTGATAAAGGGAAGCTCAAAAACGTGCAAAAAGAGCTGTTCAAAACAAGGAAACAGAGAAAGAAGTGCAACAACGTGATGAAATACAACAGGGCAATGCTATGCATAACTGGGCAAATTGCCAGGAACGGGAACCACCCACCAAAAGGCGGGACAAATGCGAGAATTAGCCAATGAAAAGAAGGCAATGTCTAAAAGCACACAAAGGAGCCAATGAGAAGCCAGGGGTGTTATCAGTGCCCCTAGAGGGGATACTGCATGACTGACAGTACATGCTTGCTGACTCTAGGCTTAACTCAAAAAAGGAAGATCTTCTTGGAATTCTTGGTCTACTCCCAGTGATAGAACACTATAGGTGTAATAACTGTTTAGCCTGTCAGTTCGGCAGTACACCAAAATAGTTACACTAAATGGAGTGGTACATGAAAAAACTATATTTTCAAACTGTAGCACCTAAAATGTAGTGTATTGTGTGAAAGATGCCAATTTAAAATTCTAAGTCTTGTTCACAAGTCAATGTACGGGGCTGGCCCACACTACCTGAAAAATAAACTTAAATGGTACTTACCTGGTAGAACTTTAAGGTCATGCTCCAAATCGTATCTTGTTTAGCCCCGCATTCGAACCTCACGTAATGGAGGTCGCGCCTTCTCATATCTGGCCCCCTTATATTGGAACAAACTACCCGAGCACATTTCTTCCACAACTGACCACAAATGTTTCCGTAAGAAACTCAAAACATGGGTTTTCCCTTAGTAGCCTACTAGTCTCGGATTGCTGTCTGACCTACCGTTTTCGTTTGTTGCTAGCGCCATGAGACCTCACGGCGATTTGTGCTCTATATAAGAACGTTTGACATTTGACATTTGACAAATGCCCATGTGAGTTGATGTACATGGACAAACCACTCTACCAGTTAAAGCATGTATTCAGCAACCCAGATCAAGAATTAAATCCCACCAGTAGAACATTATAAAAAGATGAACGACACAGAAAATGATCTGGTTGGACAATCATTTTTGGTGCTCAAAGAAACCACAGAGGTGGATCTATCACATCTGTTTTGGCCAGAACGAAGGCAAGAATGTGAGAGAAATTCAGCACAGTCACCCAAGAGGTGAAATATCTTGATAAACTCTGATCGTCAATATGAAGCAACATCACGTACAGAAGGACTGTTTACTTGAGAAGATGTGAGGTGGTTATGGGTGTTGAGACATGGTATGACACGATGTAAAGAAAACATTATTATAGAACATGTAGAGAGATCTACTCAGTAAGGTGAAAATGTATGTAATACACCCTACAGATTTGTAGTAATTTTCAGCTAATTTTCTGTTATGGGACTTCTATTTTCTAATAGTTATTTTATAGATAATTGCAATGTTTTTGTACCAATGACCCGCATGCCATTCAGATTTATCACCAAAATACACTTAGGGTGTTGCCCAATATAGTGGACTCTTAGTCAAATGTACGCTCCCCCAAAGAAATATTTTTTGAAATTAGGGGCCACTTGCTCATGTGAACCTGTGAGCTGGCTTGCACATTTATACCTCAGCAGGATAGGGATCTGCAGACACTCAAAGATGTCGGATCCTGGGTTAGTACACTGCCAAGCGGTGTAATCAGTCACCCATAAGTACACTTCATACTCTGTATTCTGGTCATGAACCCATGCATAGGCTCCCAGGTGCACAGTATACAAGAGAACAACTTTAGAAGACTGTGACCCCCCAGATTTGCTTTGGGTGCTTCTGTAAACAAATAGGTATAGAGTGCACAGGTGGTAAAGCACACATTATGAGGGCAGCTTGGGTTGGAGCACAGATCTTATGATCAGGTGCAGCACACCTACACAATGATTTATAATGCTCTGCTAATGTGTGGGGACAGCTACAGCAAATCTAAATGGATGCATTCGTAGCAAGGACCTGAACCACAGAAACCCGGGCGACCGTGCCTGGACAAGGAACATGGGCTGCACGTTTTGCAGTAGCCATGGCTAATCATCCGAGGTGAAGCGAGGAGTTTTTTCCCTGCATTGAAGGCATTAAGAGCTAATGGGATGCCCCCTGTAGGTTGTTAGTACCAATGCTAGCAAGATGACATACAGATCCCTATTATTTTCCCCAGATGCAGTGAGTCACAATCACCTGAGGTTGTGCCATTGTTGATGTGTGCGCATATGTCTGAATAAGCTTAGTGGCTAGATTTAAAGCTAACGGGGTTCAGGGCTAGGTGCTCCTTGGCGATGTTACACACTCTGTAGTCCTTTTTTGCCACAACTGGCGGTAGACCAGTAGTCACGCTAGCCATGCATATCTCCATACGTATTTAGAGGTGATTAGTCATTCTATCCTTTGATGTTTGTCTCATGAATGGCATGTGAGGGTCATTTTTAACTTGTGGATTTTTAACTTCTGTGTTCTAAGAGTCTTCCGGTTTGGCATGTACTATACACAAGACTCTGTTAAGACTTGGTTTTGCACAATGGGTGTAAAGGTTTTGTAATTTATGGCGGATTAAATTTAATGAATGATAAATCTGATTATTAGGTACTTCAGTCTTCCTAGCCCTGCAGAGGACTGCAAACTAAGCATGACTGAAACGTGTCACCAATATCAAAAGGAGGAGTTATTTGTAAAATATAAAGAACACAGGAATTATACAGACTTCAAAATAAGGATAGGGCATGATGGCCCATAAATATTTTGATGACCACTCCCATGGGGATTGCACGTTGAATGAATTGTGCAACCACACTTTTTTGTGATACAAGGAAAAAAGGAGACATCTTGTAAAAAATTAAGATTTGATTTTTTGCTTTGTTATATACTTGTTGAATTATGATGGTTTCAATAATATATATGTATTTGTTTTTAACTTTGCTCCAGGGACTCGTTTAAGTGGAAACACTACATGGACAATCATATAAAAATAATTGAATAAATAGTTTTACCTGATTGATTCTAAGGACCCAGTGTTAAATTTAATTATTTCACTGTGATAATAGTTAATACTGTGATTGATCCCTGCAGGATGCCATTTTTTTTAATTTGAAAATCATGACGCAACATTGGCGATTAATGTGGGATCTGGCATCCACGCCCATTGCCAATGCCGACAGTGCAGCTAAAGAGCCTCGCGCCCCCCAGCTTTGATCTAGCCCAGGCGAGGGAAAAGTGTGACACTAAATGGAGAGGCACGCATAACTCAGAGTAGCTGGCCCAGCAGGCAGCATCACAAAAGTGAAACTACCCAGCGGGCGGTCTTGCTATGAGAGCATCGCCACTGTGAGGCAGTCTCAGTGAAGCAGCCCACCAACAAGGAAAGTGCGGTGTTGGAGAATGGATGCTACAAGGGAGGGGGAATAAAGACTACAGTGGCGGAGATCAGCCACCAGGGGCTCAAGAGTGTTTAAGTGAAGCCCTGACAATTGCAGGTTGCCCAGTGCAACAGATAGTAGCCTCTGCTAATAGAATGTGCCCAGAACAACACATCAGCCCCTGAAGCATTGCACCTATATGGAGTTAGGGTAACCCACTATCAGATACCCAAAGAGCGCTACTAATGGTGAGAAACCCTGCATACAATTAGAGTTTACAGATACCAGCAGACACCTACACGTCCAAAGGCCAATATTTCTGCCATCAAGCCGATTGTCTTTCCAGGCCCCCCATCAGTGCAGCCCCAAAATTTAGGATGTGGATCTGGACATATATTTTGTGGTGATCCGCATTGACATGACAGAAGGAGGACACTCCTATTTCCCTTTGAAAGTGGAACTATACAAACAGTCAAAAACACTCCATGAAGTTGTGCCATTACACATGCAAACCATGCTGGTAGCAGCCCTCAACCTGTACTTCAAAACGCTAGCTAATCAAGATTATGAACACTTCATTTTCTGCCAGGCCAGGCAGAAAGTCAATGAATCCACAAACACATTGTCTACTCACCTGAAAGGCTTGATGATCACCTGCATTTTCAGAGATAAGCCAGAGGAAATCTTGGCACAGATAATCCAAGGATGTGCAACAGCCAAACAGCGTAAGCAGATACTTCAGGAGATCGACAAGTCGTTGGCTGACATCCTCATCCTGGGTCGATCCAAAGAACTGTCCTGAGCATGCATGTCGCATATGTAAGCTGTCCTCAATAAACCCAATTAAACTGAGCCTGTAACCTTTTTAGCAAAGACCGCCAGCAAGAAAAGAAGCGAGATAAAAGTAATAGACCCCGCACCCCTATGGCAATACAGAATTGTGATTAGCCACCAAGCAAAATGTCTGGCAATGGAGAAGAAATGTGCATCATGTGGGAAAGCCAGACCCCTTGCAGAAGTGTGTTGATCACCATGTGCTTCCTAGCCAGCAGTGAGGGCTCTTACGTCCATGGAGCTGGACCAAGTGCTCCCAGAAAGGGAAAATTACTTTAATGAAAAACCCTTCACCTATTCTACACTCTGCAATGATGACGATCGCAGCTGAGGTCTGCCCCAAAGTGTTGTATCTGGTCACAGCAGTCATAGCTATCAATGCATCAATCCATGTAATGAGCTGAAGACTTTTTGACAAGCTAAAAGAACACTATCACTGAAATCCATCCAGTGTGAGTGTGTGTGTACAAGCATGCAAACCATTGCCACTCCCAGGGGTCTGTTCAATAACTCTAGAACACCAAGGACGGACAATAAAAACAAAGGTGTGAATGACTCAGAGTGGACAGGGCATGTTGCTTAGTTGCCAGATGGCTCAGGATTTGCATCTGGTGCAGTTTGAATTCTAAGTGTATCACAATTGAACTTGAAGGGCTGTTAGAAAAGTTCCTAGTGTTGCTCAAAGGGATCCGATGTCTCAAAGGAAAACAAGTCCAACTTCATATCGACCCACAGTCCAACCAACAGCCCTGCGACACCGGTGAGTTACCTTCCACCTCTTCCCCAAAGAGGAGGAAGAGATAAGAAAACTGGAAGAGGTAAATATTACTGAGGTGGCACAAGGCCTCATACAATGGATGTCACCCACCATTGTGATGAGAAAACCCAAGCAGCCAGGGGAAGTGCTCATCTGTGTGGACATGTATCTGCCAAATATTGCCATCAAACAAGAGTGACAGCTCAGCCACATGGTTGACGACATTATAGGAGAACTGAGCACAGCCTGCTGATCCCAAGATTGACTTATTATTTTGGTACCACAAATTACATCTAGCCTCAGAGTCACTATCACTACCTTCGTGACGCATGTGGGGCTGCTCCACTACAAGCAGTTACATTTCGGGTTCTCCAGCACAGCTGAAGTCTTCTAAAATGTTGTCTAAGAAGAGCTAGCTGAACTGTATGGAGTTCAGAAAGTAAGTTATGACATTTTAATCCAGGCCACAACTCTAGAAGAACACTTCGAGAGGATTACAGAAGGTACTAAGAAGGCTGCGAGGCAGAGGGTTGAAAGGGTGCAGTAGGGAAAGTGCAAGTTTCTGAAAATTTTTATCATTTTCTTTAGGTACTAGTTCTCCACAGAAGCGGTAGCCCCTGACTCAGAGGAGTGAAAGACATTAAGGCAGTGAGTGATCCATCAGCATTGCTGAGGTGTGTAGTTTCCAATAAATAGTTAACCATTGCAAGAGATTCATCCAAAATCTCACAACACTCACTGCCCCCCTGTAAACAACACACTGACCTCTTTTGACCCCGCAAATGTGGCAGAAGTGTCTGTGGATGCCAGGTTGACATCTAAGCAGGGGACTGACTGATTGTGTGGGATTGCAATCCTGGAAGCAAGTTGTGGCTTACTTTTGAGCCAGAGCCGGAGAAAGAGTTGCCTTTTAAGGGATCTATCTGGAATTTGCCCTCTATGTAGGGTCATCCTCAAACTTTTTGCCTTCGCCCTCCTGTGCTGTGAACCTGTTAACCAGTGCTGAAGTGCATATGCTCTCTCCTTAAAACATGGTGACTTTGGATAACACTCAATCGGCACATTTAATTTACTTGTAAGGCCATAGTATAGTTGTACTACAAGTACCCAGAGCTGATAAATTAAATGCTACTCGTGTGTCTGCAGCACTGACTGTGCTTCCCACTGAAGTAGCCCTTTAAATATATCTCTGGCCTGCCATTGCAGCCTGTATGTGAAGTTTTAAACTGACATTTTGACCTGGCAAAATAAACCTTTTTACATCCCTAAACCTTCCTTTTTGATACATACAAGATACATACAAGTCACCCCTAGCGAAAGCCATAAGCAGTCCATAGGGCAGGCTAGGGTGCATTGTATTAAAAAAGTTAGACATGTACTTGTAAGCTTTATATGTCCTGGTAGTGAACAACTCTTAATATTCATTTTTCACTACTGCAAGGCCTGTCTCTCCTATAGGATACCATTGGGTTGCCTTATTACATTTAATAAGTGATAACATTCAATTGGGAGCTGGTAGGAAAGTTATGTTTGGTCTCTAAAGAATTGTAACTTAAAACCACCTTTATGTTTGAAATGGGATTTCTGGTACGCTAAGGCTTGCACCAAAGCCAAGCAGAAGCCACCACTCTAGTCAGGGCAAGGGAGTTACATGCCAAAAATATCCCCTGTTCACCCCCTTGGTAGCTTGGTACTAGCAGTCAGGCTTATCCCGGAAGCCATGTGTAAAGCATTTGCCCACTCACACAACAGCAACAACATCCCAGGCACACTACAAAAGGAACTCCACACAAGGTTATATCAAAAATAGCCTTTGTATTCTCAAAACACATTAGAATAGTAATCACACAATATACACTGTGCCAACTGGCAAGGCCAATTTTCACAAGTGATTATATACACATGACAGGGCCACATGGACCACTGTCAGAACCATCACAAAGCGATCTTAGTAAAAGTAAAACAGATCATAAACGTACAACCAGTAAACACTGTAATCACTGTACCGAGCATCAGCCAGTAATTTAAACTACATTATGCACAGTATTCCATCAGGCGCGAATTACATTCTGCACCAACCTCACCAGCATAAACACATTATGCAATCATCTCAAAAGTCTAAACACATTAGACCCTAACCTCCTAAGTGCAACTCACATTAGGGGCATAAATCACACCGAGAGACATAATTTCACTAGCATAAACCATGATATGCAAAACAACCTCATAATCATAAAAGAGCAGATTTAGAGGTATTACACAGGGTGCGTAATCATACTACATACATTACATTTCCTAGCACCAAAATCACATTAGGGCCTGGCGCCCTATTTACCTCCCAGTCCCCCAGGCCAACTGACCATATCAGAAAAAGGGCTCAAATGCCCTGTGTCCCAAAAGTCAGGGTGCGCTGCCTAGCAGCGGTATGCAATTGCGCCACTGCGCAAACCTAAACGGTGCGCCGCTGTGAATGTCAGGGGCAAAGGAGTGTATCTCGCTCCTACCTTCACAAGACATGCCATCAAAGACCTGTGCGCCTAAACGGTCCAGCTGCCCACTACCTGCTGGGCAGCTGAAATAATGGTGAAGTCCTGGCACCTCTGTGCCACTCCTGTCCCTCTCAGGGTCTCTCTCAAATACTTGCGCAAAAACGTTGCAGCTGCCTACGCTTTCGCAGGGCAGCTGGGATAAGCCACATACGCGGGCGCTACTGTGCCCCTGACTCAATGTCCCTCCACACAGGGAAAAGCATGGACCCCTCTGGGTCCCCTAAATAATTATGGCCAACTGTGGCAGCTGCCCTGTAGCCATCGGGGCAGCTGGGAACAAAGAATGCAGGCACGGTACAACAGTGCCTTCTGGCCCCTACGGGGCTTGGAAAGAACTTGTCCCAAGTTGGAGCTCACACTGTCTCTGAATAACGATGCCAAACATTGGAGCGGCCCGCTGCTAGACAGGGCTGCTCTGACTGACACGGGCCCTCACTGGCCCACACGGAGCCTCCACGCCTTAGCCAACCTCGTTGAGGCGGCCCTCTGCCAGGTGGGGCCACCCAGCACCGCCAATGTGTCTGTAACAGGCACCAACACACAGAGCTCTAGCGCCACTCACCGGCTCTTGCTGCTCATAGGCGGCGGTCTCTCTCCTTCACCCGGCATCAACGCGGCAGCACCTCATCGGTGGCGCAGGGATTCCCTTCACTCCTGGGAGCCCCGCGCTGCTATCGGCAGCCGCTGCTGCCCTGTCTTCTTCACCCGGGCCCCCTCCTGGTACCCGGGGCTTCTCCACTCGGCCGCTACCACGGGCCTCTCCCTCCATCATGGGAGCCCCGCGTCAGAGTGTCCTGCCGGCCTCTTCTGCTTCTGTCTGCCGGCCCCGCCCACAACCAGGTAGGCCGCGGCATAGATCGCGTCGTCGTAATGAGGGGTAGGCTCCCTCCTTCTAGATGCACATAAAGCGGGGTGGGCACCCGCTAGGAGACCAAAACAAGCAGGGTGGGCACCCGCATCACAAATAAGGAGATAAGCGGGGTAGGCACCCGCCAGGCCATGGGAGAAAGCGGGGGAATCCCTACATCGGGGTTCCTTCGATAATGATAGCAGCCCAGCACTGCGAGGAGAAAATAAAGCGCTCCCCATCAGCTGGACATTATTCAGAAATAGCGCTCCCAGGCGATAGATGTAGCCAGAAGTCCTGGAACTAAAAGAGAAGTACTTCCAGGCGCAGAATGGCTGCATAAAGTCTTGGTAAAGTTTAAAGGAAAAGCCAAAGGTTCCAGGGCATAGCTGGGCCCAGGAGGGCAGCCCTCCTGGCAAGTCCTCCTGGGCCCCAGCAGCAGCACGCCCTGCAGCAATCAGGATCCAAAGCAGGACATTTTCATGCGGTCACATCCCCTTCTTTTATACAGCATTTTCCTTTGTTCTATCAGTGTAGGCAACGGGAGAACCAGATACAACTGGTTTAGGGGAGCTGTTGAGCACTTTGCTTTGCTCGGCTCCTCTCTCCCTTTCACAGGACAGGCCAGGGACATCAGACGCATAACAGGAGGTAAAGCCAGCATTGTAGAGGGAAGGCACAGCCCTATTCAGGTCCCAGGTGCAACTCCTCCCTCCCATCTACATGCAGATCTCCCTATTCACCACGAGGCAGACCCACCCTGGCTCTTGGAGCCACCCACATCATCCAACACATGCCAATCACAAGCCAGACAGGCAATTTACATCGCACAGCACACAGAAATGCCAACTTCTAAAAATGGCATTTCTAAACCATCCACAATAAATCTGCGCACACAATTGCGCAGCATTTATTCTCACGAGTTCACACATACTAAACTTGACCCTGCACTCCCCTCATATCAGGAATCACCAGGGACACGCATATCCCCCATGCATTCCTATGGGAGGGCAGGACAGTCTCACCACACATATACACATACACACATACACAGAGAGCGCACGCACTTTACACTGGACCATAGTGCTAAAGTGCGCAGAGGCCTAAAATCCCCAACACCAGGTTTTAGAAACAGGCTAGGAGAACGCAAAAAGTTTCGGGGTGAACCTGCCAAAAGGGCCAAGTCCAACAGGTCTCTAAAGAATTGTAACTTAAAACCTCCTTTAATGGTGGAGTTGGATTTTAAGTTTAAAGTCTGAAAATGCCACTTTTAGAAAGTCTGAATTTCCTTATATTAACCACTTGGTGCTAGCAGCCTGTATCCTGGGTCACATGACTAGGTCCAGCTGGCAGTTGGTCTTGTACATTACTTCCAGACAGTGAGACAAAGGGAAAATAGATGTTGGCAGAATGGGCCATCTCTGTCTTTTTTGGGGGGTGGGCAAAAAAGGATTGCTGTGCTGTTCTACTGCAAGAAGGAATGTTACTCTGCCGCCCTGCTGCTTTTACATGATTGCGAGAAGGACTGGACTTCCATCTTGACCCCAGGATCATCAAACTGACTCCATGGCTAATTGGCTGGCCTGCTGGTGAGAAGCAACCCCAGACACAGGACCTTGCAGCTCCTTGGAATAGCCACAACGCGATGCAGCCTCAAAAAAGAACCTTGCATCTCAGCCCTGCCGCTCCTTTGAACCACAGCTGTGTGATGCATACTCACTGCTGGGCCTCTCATCACAACCTCACTGTTCCTCAGAACCACAGCAGTGCAGTGCATCCTTGACCCAAGACTTTGAAATGCTCCGCAAACAGGATTTTTTATTTTTTATTTTAATAAAAATTAACAACAACAATAACATGTTACACAAGGCAAAAATGGTTTGGAAATAGTCGTGGGTCCATGCACTCGGCGCTTCAGCAATGTAGCACACATAACACAGCACAGTGTTTCGAGGGGAGGGGGCAGTGAGGAAACCAGCAGCGATACAATGTAATTAATATTTGGAATGTCAATCAGGGGGACAAGGTGGCATCGGGAAACAGGTCTTGAGGAGGGGTACATATAATGCCACGATATGCGTTCCATTGCGACCAGATTCTACCCCACTTCTTGGGCCTTCCACGCGACAGATAAACGGTCTTCTCACGAAACATGCACCAGTCCATATTCTCCGCCCACAATGCCACAGTCGGAGACCTATGGGAACCCCAGAGCTGTGCAATATCTCTTTTGGCGATAATGTTACCAAGGGTCGCCCTGGTAATCTGTGCCGCATTGTAATCGTTGGGCTCCCAGACATTCAGGAGGCAGCGCCTGGCCTCTGGCAGCAGTGCCACCCCTGTGACTCTCTCCATTACGACATGCACACGGGACCAGAACTCAACCATTTCAGGGCATTCCCACAGAATATGAGGAAATGTACCAGTCATACCACAGCCGCGCTTACACAAATCATCAGAAGAATATCCCATGCGTACCAGACTCGGGCCAGTGACGTACACACGGTGGAGGATCTTAAATTGAACAAATCTAAGGCGTGCAGGTATGGCAACTACTTTTGGCGAGGACAGGGCGGACTGCCAGTCCTCCTCCTCTAATTCCAGACCGTCTGCAATCCACGAGTCCCTCAGGCGCACGAGCAGGTCAGCCCTGTTATAGATCAGCTTCTTGTAAATTAAGGAAATAGTGCTGTCGGGCACATGTCCATCAAGAATACGATCCTCAAGGGGTGAGGATTCAGGGATAGCTGTACCCACAGCAAAGATCGACAGTAGGGTATGCCGGACGTGAGCGTACCTGAAGAATTCCCTGTCCCCGAGTTCATACTCCGCCTTAAGTGCGGCAAAAGTCTTAACATCACCTTTGGACCAAAGATCCCCCACCTTAGTGATTGCGATCATATCCCATTTGTCAAATCCTTTCGTTCGCCATAAATTACCCAGGCATTCAGAGTCATACAAGGGTGTCGCTCGAGTGAATCGATCCTTCCATCCCAAGGCCGCAGTCGCATCATGCCACACACTTACCGCGACTTTAGTTGGGCCAGTCAGTGATGCACAGAGCCTCCTAGAATACAGCGCCCTATTGAAGTTCCCCCCTGGCAGAAGGTGTTTATCCATTGCGAAGGCAGGGGCGGGACCGGGAACATACGTTGCGTGGTTGACCGCACTCAATTGGGAGGCCCAATAATAGCGCCTGATGTCAGGAAGGGCGATGCCTCCGTCATACCACGGTAGCGTGAGTTTAGACAGAGCAACGCGTGCACGGCCGTCCCAGATCAGTTGCCGTTGTAAACTCTCCACCTCCCAAAAGTAACGGGAAGGAACGGGGTCAAACGAGTTCTGGAGCGCATACAAAAATCTAGGCAGCGACATCATCTTAAAGAGAGCCGCACGACCTAGCGGTGACAGTGGCAAACGACGCCAACGTGTAACATCCAACTTCAGCCGTTGAAGAGGGGGCAGCAAGTTGCGCTCATATCGAACCGTGGGGTCCAAGGAGACATATATCCCCAGGTACCTAAAACCGGACTCAGTGACTTGGATCGGAAATCTACGAGGCAATAGGGGAAGACCATCGGCCAAAACGTAGACACATGACTTAGTCCAATTAACGCAAACAGGATTAAGGTACAGTGAGCCTAACTTAGTCCCCGTATCCGAGCCATGTTTCATCACCAACAGCCTGAACTTGTGACTTTGTAGCAGTGTTGAGTGACCACAGCTGGGGTTTTGTGCTTTTAAGCACTATTCATACTTAAATCTTTAAAATTGCATTTAATCGATTCTACTTTTTTATTTTTGTCATTTGTATTGTCAATTAATTTAATAAATGTTACTGTTTTTCTAAATGAGTTATTACTGTGCTGCATAAATACTTTACATATCATCTCTACGTTGAGCCTGACTGTTTTTGTGCCAAGCTACCAGAGGCTTAAGCGCAGGTTACTTTGGGGCTGGCTTGTATTTCATCCTGTCAAGTATTGTGTTTGGTGCTTGAGTTTCACCCCACTCAACCAGTAACCCAATTGTCTACAGGCACTTTAGTTACCTTTTGCAGAATATGGGTTACAAAGACTTGCAAGGTAAGTTAGTTTAAGAAGTTTGTGCAGACATCTGGGGTAGTGCCGATAGAGAATCCAACCCAGGAGGATAATATCTCTCGTGACATTTATGTCCCGGAGGCAGTGGCCCATGATGCAAGACTGAGCCAGAACTCCCAGTGGGTTTCGGCAATGAGTTTCCTACTCACCAAAGTAGTGGACATGGTGAGTGATGCTGTTTAAAGAAGTCGTATTATTTACAACAAGGGGTGGTGATGGACAGAGTCTCTGAATTAAGCAGAGTACTCTCACCCAGTCAAGAGATCAGAGCTAGATCCAACACCGTTTTTTAGCTCATTGCACCATCCCAGTTTCAGAACCTGGCTGTATGCAAATTAGTCTGGCCCTGGCCCAGTGCATCATGGGAACAGGGCAGACCAGACTACAAAAGCCAATTCTTACACTGGGAAGGAAACAAGCTTCCGGGGACCGGTTTCTGGCATTTCAGCCGTCTTCGGCCCGGCTTGCTTGAATCCTGATGGTGCAATGAGCAAGGGACTCACATCTGAGCATACCCTTCCACGCTTAGGGTGGACAAAATTATTTACAACAAGGGGTGGTGATGGACAGAGTCTCTGAATTAAGCAGAGTACTCTCACCCAGTCAAGAGATCAGGGCTAGATCCAACACCGTTTTTTAGCTCATTGCACCATCCCAGTTTCAGAACCTGGCTGTATGCAAATTAGTCTGTCCCTGGCCCAGTGCATCATGGGAACAGGGCAGACCAGACTACAAAAGCCAATTCTTACACTGGGAAGGAAACAAGCTTCCGGGGACCGGTTTCTGGCATTTCAGCCGTCTTCGGCCCGGCTTGCTTGAATCCTGATGGTGCAATGAGCAAGGGACTCACATCTGAGCATACCCTTCCACGCTTAGGGTGGACAAAATTATTTACAACAAGGGGTGGTGATGGACAGAGTCTCTGAATTAAGCAGAGTACTCTCACCCAGTCAAGAGATCAGGGCTAGATCCAACACCGTTTTTTAGCTCATTGCACCATCCCAGTTTCAGAACCTGGCTGTATGCAAATTAGTCTGTCCCTGGCCCAGTGCATCATGGGAACAGGGCAGACCAGACTACAAAAGCCAATTCTTACACTGGGAAGGAAACAAGCTTCCGGGGACCGGTTTCTGGCATTTCAGCCATCTTCGGCCCGGCTTGCTTGAATCCTGATGGTGCAATGAGCAAGGGACTCACATCTGAGCATACCCTTCCACGCTTAGGGTGGACAAAATTATTTACAACAAGGGGTGGTGATGGACAGAGTCTCTGAATTAAGCAGAGTACTCTCACCCAGTCAAGAGATCAGGGCTAGATCCAACACCGTTTTTTAGCTCATTGCACCATCCCAGTTTCAGAACCTGGCTGTATGCAAATTAGTCTGTCCCTGGCCCAGTGCATCATGGGAACAGGGCAGACCAGACTACAAAAGCCAATTCTTACACTGGGAAGGAAACAAGCTTCCGGGGACCGGTTTCTGGCATTTCAGCCGTCTTCGGCCCGGCTTGCTTGAATCCTGATGGTGCAATGGGCAAGGGACTCACATCTGAGCATACCCTTCCACGCTTAGGGTGGACAAAATTATTTACAACAAGGGGTGGTGATGGACAGAGTCTCTGAATTAAGCAGAGTACTCTCACCCAGTCAAGAGATCAGGGCTAGATCCAACACCGTTTTTTAGCTCATTGCACCATCCCAGTTTCAGAACCTGGCTGTATGCAAATTAGTCTGTCCCTGGCCCAGTGCATCATGGGAACAGGGCAGACCAGACTACAAAAGCCAATTCTTACACTGGGAAGGAAACAAGCTTCCGGGGACCGGTTTCTGGCATTTCAGCCATCTTTGGCCCGGCTTGCTTGAATCCTGATGGTGCAATGAGCAAGGGACTCACATCTGAGCATACCCTTCCACGCTTAGGGTGGACAAAATTATTTACAACAAGGGGTGGTGATGGACAGAGTCTCTGAATTAAGCAGAGTACTCTCACCCAGTCAAGAGATCAGGGCTAGATCCAACACCGTTTTTTAGCTCATTGCACCATCCCAGTTTCAGAACCTGGCTGTATGCAAATTAGTCTGTCCCTGGCCCAGTGCATCATGGGAACAGGGCAGACCAGACTACAAAAGCCAATTCTTACACTGGGAAGGAAACAAGCTTCCGGGGACCGGTTTCTGGCATTTCAGCCGTCTTCGGCCCGGCTTGCTTGAATCCTGATGGTGCAATGAGCAAGGGACTCACATCTGAGCATACCCTTCCACGCTTAGGGTGGACAAAATTATTTACAACAAGGGGTGGTGATGGACAGAGTCTCTGAATTAAGCAGAGTACTCTCACCCAGTCAAGAGATCAGGGCTAGATCCAACACCGTTTTTTAGCTCATTGCAGCATCCCAGTTTCAGAACCTGGCTGTATGCAAATTAGTCTGTCCCTGGCCCAGTGCATCATGGGAACAGGGCAGACCAGACTACAAAAGCCAATTCTTACACTGGGAAGGAAACAAGCTTCCGGGGACCGGTTTCTGGCATTTCAGCCGTCTTCGGCCCGGCTTGCTTGAATCCTGATGGTGCAATGAGCAAGGGACTCACATCTGAGCATACCCTTCCACGCTTAGGGTGGACAAAATTATTTACAACAAGGGGTGGTGATGGACAGAGTCTCTGAATTAAGCAGAGTACTCTCACCCAGTCAAGAGATCAGGGCTAGATCCAACACCGTTTTTTAGCTCATTGCACCATCCCAGTTTCAGAACCTGGCTGTATGCAAATTAGTCTGTCCCTGGCCCAGTGCATCATGGGAACAGGGCAGACCAGACTACAAAAGCCAATTCTTACACTGGGAAGGAAACAAGCTTCCGGGGACCGGTTTCTGGCATTTCAGCCGTCTTCGGCCCGGCTTGCTTGAATCCTGATGGTGCAATGAGCAAGGGACTCACATCTGAGCATACCCTTCCACGCTTAGGGTGGACAAAATTATTTACAACAAGGGGTGGTGATGGACAGAGTCTCTGAATTAAGCAGAGTACTCTCACCCAGTCAAGAGATCAGGGCTAGATCCAACACCGTTTTTTAGCTCATTGCAGCATCCCAGTTTCAGAACCTGGCTGTATGCGAATTAGTCTGTCCCTGGCCCAGTGCATCATGGGAACAGGGCAGACCAGACTACAAAAGCCAATTCTTACACTGGGAAGGAAACAAGCTTCCGGGGACCGGTTTCTGGCATTTCAGCCGTCTTCGGCCCGGCTTGCTTGAATCCTGATGGTGCAATGAGCAAGGGACTCACATCTGAGCATACCCTTCCACGCTTAGGGTGGACAAAATTATTTACAACAAGGGGTGGTGATGGACAGAGTCTCTGAATTAAGCAGAGTACTCTCACCCAGTCAAGAGATCAGGGCTAGATCCAACACCGTTTTTTAGCTCATTGCACCATCCCAGTTTCAGAACCTGGCTGTATGCAAATTAGTCTGTCCCTGGCCCAGTGCATCATGGGAACAGGGCAGACCAGACTAGCCCCGGTCCCCGGTAGCTTGTCTCCTTTCTGGTGAAGAATTGGCTTGGTAGTTTGGTCTGCCCTGTTCCCATGATGCACTGGGCCAGGGACAGACTAATTTGCATATAGCCAGGTTCTGAGCTGGGATGGGGCAGTGAGCTAAATAACGGTGATGGATCAAGCCCTGATCTTTGGACTGGGTAAGAGTGGTCTGCTTAATTCAGACACTCTGTTCATCACCACCCCCTTTTCTGAATCGTTTTTGGCCACTATAGGTGTGGCAGGGTATACTCAGACATGAGTCCCTTGCTCACTGCTCTATCAGGATTCAAGCAAGCCGGGCCGACGAGGCTGAAATGCCAGAAACCGGTCCCCAGTAGCTTGTCTCCTTTCTGGTGAAGAATTGGCTTGGTAGTTTGGTCTGCCCTGTTCCCATGATGCACTGGGCCAGGGACAGACTAATTTGCATGTAGCCAGGTTCTGAGCTGGGATGGGGCAGTGAGCTAAATAACGGTGATGGATCAAGCCCTGATCTTTGGACTGGGTAAGAGTGGTCTGCTTAATTCAGACACTCTGTTCATCACCACCCCCTTTTCTGAATCGTTTTTGGCCACTATAGGTGTGGCAGGGTATACTCAGACATGAGTCCCTTGCTCACTGCTCCATCAGGATTCAAGCAAGCCGGGCCGACGAGGCTGAAATGCCAGAAACCGGTCCCCGGTAGCTTGTCTCCTTTCTGGTGAAGAATTGGCTTGGTAGTTTGGTCTGCCCTGTTCCCATGATGCACTGGGCCAGGGACAGACTAATTTGCATATAGCCAGGTTCTGAGCTGGGATGGGGCAGTGAGCTAAATAACGGTGATGGATCAAGCCCTGATCTTTGGACTGGGTAAGAGTGGTCTGCTTAATTCAGACACTCTGTTCATCACCACCCCCTTTTCTGAATCGTTTTTGGCCACTGTAGGTGTGGCAGGGTATACTCAGACATGAGTCCCTTGCTCACTGCTCCATCAGGATTCAAGCAAGCCGGGCCGACGAGGCTGAAATGCCAGAAACCGGTCCCCGGTAGCTTGTCTCCTTTCTGGTGAAGAATTGGCTTGGTAGTTTGGTCTGCCCTGTTCCCATGATGCACTGGGCCAGGGACAGACTAATTTGCATATAGCCAGGTTCTGAGCTGGGATGGGGCAGTGAGCTAAATAACGGTGATGGATCAAGCCCTGATCTTTGGACTGGGTAAGAGTGGTCTGCTTAATTCAGACACTCTGTTCATCACCACCCCCTTTTCTGAATCGTTTTTGGCCACTATAGGTGTGGCAGGGTATACTCAGACATGAGTCCCTTGCTCACTGCTCCATCAGGATTCAAGCAAGCCGGGCCGACGAGGCTGAAATGCCAGAAACCGGTCCCCGGTAGCTTGTCTCCTTTCTGGTGAAGAATTGGCTTGGTAGTTTGGTCTGCCCTGTTCCCATGATGCACTGGGCCAGGGACAGACTAATTTGCATATAGCCAGGTTCTGAGCTGGGATGGGGCAGTGAGCTAAATAACGGTGATGGATCAAGCCCTGATCTTTGGACTGGGTAAGAGTGGTCTGCTTAATTCAGACACTCTGTTCATCACCACCCCCTTTTCTGAATCGTTTTTGGCCACTATAGGTGTGGCAGGGTATACTCAGACATGAGTCCCTTGCTCACTGCTCCATCAGGATTCAAGCAAGCCGGGCCGACGAGGCTGAAATGCCAGAAACCGGTCCCCGGTAGCTTGTCTCCTTTCTGGTGAAGAATTGGCTTGGTAGTTTGGTCTGCCCTGTTCCCATGATGCACTGGGCCAGGGACAGACTAATTTGCATATAGCCAGGTTCTGAGCTGGGATGGGGCAGTGAGCTAAATAACGGTGATGGATCAAGCCCTGATCTTTGGACTGGGTAAGAGTGGTCTGCTTAATTCAGACACTCTGTTCATCACCACCCCCTTTTCTGAATCGTTTTTGGCCACTATAGGTGTGGCAGGGTATACTCAGACATGAGTCCCTTGCTCACTGCTCCATCAGGATTCAAGCAAGCCGGGCCGACGAGGCTGAAATGCCAGAAACCGGTCCCCGGTAGCTTGTCTCCTTTCTGGTGAAGAATTGGCTTGGTAGTTTGGTCTGCCCTGTTCCCATGATGCACTGGGCCAGGGACAGACTAATTTGCATAAAGCCAGGTTCTGAGCTGGGATGGGGCAGTGAGCTAAATAACGGTGATGGATCAAGCCCTGATCTTTGGACTGGGTAAGAGTGGTCTGCTTAATTCAGACACTCTGTTCATCACCACCCCCTTTTCTGAATCGTTTTTGGCCACTATAGGTGTGGCAGGGTATACTCAGACATGAGTCCCTTGCTCACTGCTCCATCAGGATTCAAGCAAGCCGGGCCGACGAGGCTGAAATGCCAGAAACCGATCCCCGGTAGCTTGTCTCCTTTCTGGTGAAGAATTGGCTTGGTAGTTTGGTCTGCCCTGTTCCCATGATGCACTGGGCCAGGGACAGACTAATTTGCATATAGCCAGGTTCTGAGCTGGGATGGGGCAGTGAGCTAAATAACGGTGATGGATCAAGCCCTGATCTTTGGACTGGGTAAGAGTGGTCTGCTTAATTCAGACACTCTGTTCATCACCACCCCCTTTTCTGAATTGTTTTTGGCCACTATAGGTGTGGCAGGGTATACTCAGACATGAGTCCCTTGCTCACTGCTCCATCAGGATTCAAGCAAGCCGGGCCGACGAGGCTGAAATGCCAGAAACCGGTCCCCGGTAGCTTGTCTCCTTTCTGGTGAAGAATTGGCTTGGTAGTTTGGTCTGCCCTGTTCCCATGATGCACTGGGCCAGGGACAGACTAATTTTCATATAGCCAGGTTCTGAGCTGGGATGGGGCAGTGAGCTAAATAACGGTGATGGATCAAGCCCTGATCTTTGGACTGGGTAAGAGTGGTCTGCTTAATTCAGACACTCTGTTCATCACCACCCCCTTTTCTGAATCGTTTAAAGAAGTCGTGCTGTTGATGCTGGTGGTTGGCAGCATCCTCGTTATCACTTATTGACTCACCCCAAGGTCTCATCTTAATACAGCACTATCCTAAGATGTGACTGATTTTCATGTGTTTTATTTGTTTAGGAAGGTGTGTTGGCTATACACTACTTAGGTTTCAATATGTTTGAGTTGGTGTTTTCTGGGTTTCCTCTGTTTACAGGTACATGGTTTTTCTGACCCTGTGAGGTCATTGGGGTTCATATGAAGGGCTGCTTGAGTGATTTCATTAATATAGGACACAAGCAACCTGCAGTGCGTGTTGCCCGGTTTTCATCATCAGAGGCCTTGCTATGCTTCATGGCCCAAGAGGGGATATACAAGGGAAGACAAATGATTTCTTGCTCATTTCATTCTAACAATAGCAAACATTTGGTGTAATGGTGGAGAAACGACACTGTCCTGGGAACACTCTGCAACTGCCTAAGATTTTCCATTGGGGTCCCCATCAAGGTGCATGTGCTAATATTTAACAAACATAGGGGTATATTCACAAGAACGTGTGATAACTACTGCAAGAGTAGCGTAACTCAACTTTCAACATCGCAGCCTATTGCGGGGAAAAAAACCTGTGGCAACGTGGAAAACACAACATGGCGGTTGCATGTGATAGTTTGCCGAAACCGCGGCCAATGCCCGTGATGCAACCACCTCGACGGAAATAAAAACACAAACCTCAAAGCGAAAAAACCTGCGATGGGCTAAAGCGCGATAAGAAAACAGTGACAACCAGCGTGAGGGCAGCAATACTCACGCGCAATGCGGAAAAAAGCACAAGAACAGCATACGGAAAATGCCACAGAACAAAATTCATCAACAGCGGAGTACCACGGATGCACCCTGACCAACTGTAGAGGACATGTACACCACAACATCCAAGCACCGTGGAAGAACAGAATCGACAGGCACACCTCATGAAAGAGACCAGCGGCAGACAAATCAGAGCCGCAAGAGCGAGACACCCACCGTGCAGTATGTGCACATAAGCAGAAGTGCACCTCGACATTGACAACAACCCGGTACAAACAGCAACCCCACCACAATTGAACACAGGACAGAACTGGTTTCGCAAATGTGCACAACCTGGCAAATAACATCTGAAACCGCTGGGAAATGTAACATGACAATGTACAAGTACAACCTGTAACCTACGAATATGTTTTAGTCACTCATGCAGTGCAGTTGGACATCTACTGTTGCATGATTGCCATGGACGGTCACAATGTGACATGCTCATGAGAAGTAAGTGTCAACAATAGTATTCCTACGGGCCATTCCTGCCTCAGCTACAGTGGGATGTGGTTCACCTGCCCTATCCCCACCATCATCGTCTGGTACCTCTGGAATTGGGATCAATGGGGCCCTGGTGCAAACACAGATGTTATGCAACACACAACATGCAATGATCATTTTGCACACGATGTCCGGACTGCACAGGTGCTTCCCACCTGTGCCGTCCAGGCACCTGAAACATGACTTCAACATGCCATATGTGCATTCAACGATGCCCCTGGTGCGTATGTGGGTCACATTTTACTGCCTCTGGGCGGGTGTGGCTGGGTCCCGGAGGGGTGTCCTCATCCAAGGGCAGAGTGCATATCCTTGATCACCTGTGACAGTGCAGGGAGAAAGGAGTCAATACTTGGTTCGGCAGGATGTGATGTCAGGTCTACCAATCCAGTGACGCCTGTGCTGGCTGTGTGTGGGGTGAGTGTAAGCCAGCCCTCAGGGATTAGCTGATGCTGGCAACTACAACTACAGTCATCAGGCTCTCAGAAATGCAATGTCAGAACTACATGGGGGGATGACTCGAGTCGCACAGAGGGCTATTGGCCCCAAATGCACAGCGGCCTACACAGGCCTAACGCCAGGGGCCACTGACCTGCGGGAGACTGGGACGGGGTCATGAGGGCAGAGCAGTGCCTCAAATGTGTTATGGCTGCATTCCGCATCGCCACACGTTCAGTCGTTGTGTGTCTGTGGTGCCAAGACATGTCTGTATTGGGTGCAGGGGTAGGCCAGGATGACCATGGAGTGGTGTGGTCGTGTCTGTTAGGTGGTCGTGTAGTTTGACATGTTGAATGTGGTTTGGTCATGTCTGCATCCCCACAGTTGTGCTTTGTGCGTTGGAGGCTTTGGAATGTGCGGTGTGTTGATTTGGTACTTACCAACAAGCACTCCCATTCCATATGTGCCTTCCTGGAAGCGCTGGTTGAGGATGGACTGTAGCAAGATGAAGGAATCATGCACACTGCCTGGATAGTTGGCGATGACATTCTTGAAGAGTCCCCGGTGGTCCACTAATGCCTGCACATTTTGGAATGGTTGTGGTTTCTGGTGGGGGCACAAGTGGGACATGTGTGCAGTCGATTGCCCCCAGCACCGCCGGGAATCCGGCTATGGTGTAGAAGCCTTTCTTTGTCTCCAGCTGTTCCTGCGCAGTGTTGGGGAAGTGAAGGTACTGGGGTATGAAGGTGAGGATGGCATTCAGGACAGGTGTGATGAACTTTTATAGGGCTGGCTGTTAGACTCCTCATGATGCGGAGAATGGTTGTCCTTTTGAGCCTGTAGTGGGCAATGACTTCCTTGGGCGTTAGGTCTGTGAGAGTGGTGCATTTTCGATAGGTCCGCTGTCTTACTCTGCACTGCCTCTGTGGTGGTCCTGGGGAGGGGCTGGCCCGGGTCCTGGGGTTGGTGGCGGTGGGTGTTGTGGCCCTGTTGGGGCTCCGAGCTGCATTATGAGTAGCTCCATGGCGTCGTTTGTTCTTCAGGTATGGCTGTGTGCGGGGCTCCGTTGCCTACTGCAGGTAGTCGTCCGTCTTTACACCAGCTTGAGGCAGGTGTTAAATACCTGCTGCTACTGCGTCTTATCGCATGCTTTTGGTTTGCTTCGCTGATCTGTCAGTTCGTTGTGAAAGTGGTGGTGTTGTTTTTTCATGTGTTTTTGCACGGGAACGCCTACTCTGCATCTCATTAGGGTTACCGCTCAGCCCTCCACAGGGCTTGGTCGCCCCACTCACTGCTGCCGCTCCTGCCTGCCTTTGCCGCCTCCTGCCTGCAGATTCCTTCGCTCGCTGCCAGCTGCTCCTGGGAATTTGCCGCTGCTCCTGGGAATTTCCCGCTGCCCGCTGCTTCTTGGAATTTCCCGCCGCTGCCTCCCTGCGGCCCCGCCCCCCTGTGATTCCATTCGCCGCCCGCTCCCACCACCCAGCTGCTCCTCCCTCCCGGCTCCTTACTTAAGGGGACCGTAGGGGACCACAGAGTGTGACCGCTCAGCCCTCCACAGGGCTTGGTCGCCCCACTCACTGCTGCCGCTCCTGCCTGCTTTTGCCGCCTCCTGCCTGCAGATTCCTTCGCTCGCTGCCCGCTGCTCCTGGGAATTTCCCGCTGCTCCTGGGAATTTCCCGCTGCCCGCTGCTTCTTGGAATTTCCTGCCGCTGCCTCCCTGCGGCCCGCCCCCCTGTGATTCCATTCGCCGCCCCGCTCCCGCCACCCAGCTGCTCCTCCCTCCCGGCTCCTTACTTAAGGGGACCATAGGGGACCACAGAGTGTGACCGCTCAGCCCTCCACAGGGCTTGGTCGCCCCACTCACTGCTGCCGCTCCTGCCTGCCTTTGCCGCCTCCTGCCTGCAGATTCCTTCGCTCGCTGCCCGCTGCTCCTGGGAATTTCCCGCTGCTCCTGGGAATTTCCCGCTGCCCGCTGCTTCTTGGAATTTCCCGCCGCTGCCTCCCTGCGGCCCCGCCCCCTGTGATTCCATTCGCCGCCCCGCTCCCGCCACCCAGCTGCTCCTCCCTCCCGGCTCCTTACTTATGATGCCCCCAGAGCGACCGCGCAGCGGACGCGCGCAGCGGGAGCGCCGATTGAGCGCCGAAGGTGCGCCAAAGGTAAGCCCGTCTGCGCCCGTCCGCGCCTGGCCCGCGCCCGGCGCCAGGACCCCTGGCCCTCCCCGCCGAAGCAAGATGACCCGACTGACCTACGACACCCCCACTCTCAACGCACTCAATGCCGGCCGGACCCACGCCTCCTGCCGAGCCACCCCGAGATGCACCCACGCACCCTTCACCTGCTGCACCTGCAAGTTCACCTGCCTCCGAACCTGCCCCGCACCCGCCAAGACAAACACCAGCAGCAACCACCTCAAGTGCATCCTGATCAACACCCGCTCCTTCCACAGACACGCCGTGGAACTCTGGAACCTCCTCGACGCTACATCACCGGACGTCGCCTTCCTCGCGGAAACCTGGATGAACGCCTCCCGGACGGGTACAAGATCATCAGGAGGGACCGCATCAACCAGACCGGAGGTGGCATCGCCATCGTCCACAGGAACACCATCCGCATCACGACCGACGCCAACGACTCCTTCGCCGCAGCCGAACATCTCCACTTCCAGATTCACACCGACCCTAAGACGACCCTCAGAGGCACCCTCGTCTACAGACCCCCGGGACCACGCACACAATTCAGCAAAGACATCACAGACTTCATCAGCCCGCACGCCCTCCCCTCCACTGACTACATCCTCCTCGGGGACCTCAACTTCCACCTGGAGAACAACAAGGACTGCAACACCACCGCCCTGCTGGAAAACCTCGCCAACCTCGGACTCAAGCAACTGTTCAACACCCGCACCCACTACGCCGGCCACACGCTTGATCCTGTCTTCTCTTCCAGCAAATACATCACATTCAGCCACGCCACCGGACTCCACTGGACCGACCACAGCTGCGTCCACTTCAGCTTCAAAAGATCCACGACCCACCACCACCCGCAACAGGTACCTCACAGGAATTGGAGCAAGATCACCGCAGACCAGCTCACCACCTCCCTCAGCCAGAGCCCACCCGCCAACACAACGGACACCAACGAAGCAGCCCGCAACTTCACACAGTGGCTGACCGCCTGCGCCGACGACCTCGCGCCACTAAAGAACACTCCCAGTAGACCCAGAAGCAAGAAGGCATCCTGGTTCCCCGACGACCTCAAGGACTCCAAGAAGACCTGCCGCACCCTTGAGAAAGCCTGGCTCCTCGACCGGACCACCGACAACATGACCGCCCTCAAACACGCTACCCGCAAGCACCACCAGCTCATCCGCACCACCAAGAAGAAATCCCTGAAGGAACGACTGGACAACAACGCCCACGACAGCAAAGAGCTCTTCGCTATCGCCAAGGAGTTCTCCAACCCCAGCACCGGCACCAATGACATCACTCCGTCCCAAGACCTCTGCGACTCCCTTGCCTCGTTCTTCCACCGCAAGATCGCCGACATCCACAACAGCTTCGGCGCCCCACCCACGCACCCAACCGTCGAACCAATGCCCCCCACCGCCACCCTTCGCGCCTGGACCACGGTGACCACCGAAGACACAGCCCGCACGATGAACACCATCCACTCTGGATCACCGACCGACCCCTGCCCACACCACGTCTTCAACAAGGCCACCATCGCACCCCAACTCCGGAACATCATCAACGCCTCCTTCAACACCGCCACCTTCCCGGAGAGCTGGAAGCACGCCGAGATCAGCGCCCTCCTGAAGAAACCTACAGCGGACCCCACCGACCTCAAAAACTTCCGCCCCATCTCGCTCCTCCCTTTTCCTGCTAAAGTCATCGAGAAGATCGTCAACAGACAGCTGACCGCCTTCCTCGAGACAAACGGATCCCTCGACCCCTCGCAGTCCGGCTTCAGAGCCAACCACAGCACCGAGACCGCCCTCATCGCAGCCACCGACGACATCTGGACCCTGCTCGACAAGGGGGAAACAGTGGCCCTCATCCTCCTGGACCTCTCCGCTGTGTTCGACACGGTCTGCCACCGCACCCTAGTCCAGCGCCTCAGCAACATCGGTATCCAAGAGAAGGCACTGGAGTGGATCATCTCGTTCCTCGCCGGAAGAACACAAAGAGTCCGCCTCCCCCCGTTTCGCTCAGAGGCCACCGAAGTCATCTGCGGCATCCCGCAAGGATCTTCACTCAGCCCCACCCTCTTCAACATCTACATGAAACCTCTCGCAGCCATCGCACGCCAGCACAACCTCAACATCATCTCTTACGCCGATGACACCCAGCTGATCCTCTCCCTCACCAGAGACCCCGACACCGCCAGAACCTGCCTACACGAAGGGATGAAAGACGTCGCCGAGTGGATGAAGGACAGTCGCCTGAAACTGAACTCGGACAAGACGGAAGTCCTCATCCTGGGATCTTCGCCCTCCACCTGGGACGACTCCTGGTGGCCCCCAGCCCTGGGCACCGCACCCAAGCCAACCGACCACGCACGCAACCTGGGCTTCATCCTGGACCCCTCCCTCTCGATGACCAGACAAGTCAACGCCGTCTCCTCATCGTGCTTCAACACCCTGCGTATGCTTCGCAAGATCTTCCGCTGGATCCCGACCGAGACCAGGAAGACTGTCACCCAGGCACTCGTCACCAGCCGACTGGACTACGGAAACGCCCTCTACGCCGGAACCACAGCCAAGCTACAGAAAAGACTCCAGCGCATCCAGAACGCCTCCGCCCGACTCATTCTGGATGTCCCCCGAAGCAGCCACATCTCCAGCAACCTGAGGAACCTGCACTGGCTCCCCGTCGACAAGAGGATCACGTTCCGGCTCCTCACCCACGCACACAAGTCTCTCCACGACCTGGGCCCCAAGTACCTCAACGACCGCCTGAGCTTCTACACGCCCACCCGCCAGCTACGGTCCACCAGCCTCGCCCTCGCAGCCGTACCACGCATCCGAAGAGCCACCGCCGGAGGAAGATCCTTCTCTTACCTGGCTGCCAAGACTTGGAACTCCCTCCCCATCCACCTTCGGCTGACCCAGGACCATCTCGCCTTCAGGAAACAACTCAAGACCTGGCTGTTCGAGCAGTAGCATACCCCTCCCCCCAAGCGCCTTGAGACCTTCCCGGGTGATTAGTGCGCTATACAAATGGCATGATTGATTGATTGATTGATTGGTTAGTTGGTGGTGTCCGTCATGGTGTTGGGGCAGTTATCGCAGAAATACTGACAATGTCTGCTGTTTGCACCAGGTTGTTAATGGGGTGTTAGTTCTATCTCCACTTTTGATGCATGAAGGTGGAGATACATCGGAGGTAGGTCCTTGTGAATATGCCCCATAGTTTTCCAGCCTTTACTAACTGAGGATGTGACACGTTTAGAATTCTGCGGTCACGCAGTCAATGATTAGCAAAATCACAGGCTTTGCAAGCCAAAAAATGCAAGTTTCAATGCACAAAAGACACATTGCTGCTCCCCCCTTTCCGTTTTCCTAGGACATTACAATGAAAAACATCAATGGTTTGCAACCACTGATTTGAAATTGACTCCCTAAAGGGAATGGAATCCCATTAGCAAAGTGTAAACTATCCCTGCAAGTTAGCTTACATCTTGTGAATGCGTGCGTTTGGCATCTGAGGATGGCATAGCGCTCTTGATGTAATTCAATGAAGGCTAATGGTTATTTTTGAAAGAATTCCTTCACCCGAGACTTGGGTTGCTTAAGAAAAATGTTGCCATTCTCTGTGTGCAGGAATGCAGGTCTTCTGTCCTACAAAGGCCACCATTGCCACATCCGCAGCCATATACAGCCGTTCGCAGAGAGCAGCAAAAGCATCACTGACAAATTATAATTAGGAGTTTTGTGACTACTTCGAATGGGCATTTTGATACATGCCTGAATAGTATATCTGTCTTATTGGATCCCTTAGGTGGGGTAGCAAAAATCCCAGGTTGGATTTCAACCCCACTTTCATGCATCAGGCCCATAATTCAAGTATATTTTTTCGCAGGGGCTTAGCTTGGCCTGTAAGATTGGGGGTTTGTGAGCTTCATATTTTCCAACAATTACGTGGCATAGAATGTTAAAATACAATACACGACAAGCAGGGCACATGAAAGAGGTGTACATGACAGTGAAAAGGGAAAGGAATGCGGGTTGTTAGGAGTACTCAGTGAGGGAAAATACATTATTTTGCAAAATAACCAACACTTTTGATGACTGTCAAAATAGAGAGAGGGAGAGAGTGTGAGCGTTTTTGTCTGTGTGTATATAAGAATTCCTGGAGAAATCCGAAAGACAGCACACCATACCTGACTGTAAGCACCGGATCCCAACTATTTAACAGAAAATACATTTATGAGGGGTGTGTATAACACATCAATCACCCTCTCTGAAGCTATGCTCATGTTTAATGGAAGGAAATGACACAGGATCCAAACTTGATAATTTGTATATCGTTTTGTTCAAATATTATTTGAATGATGAAGCAAAATCCAAAATAAACACATGAGTGAGAAACATGTTGATGTTTCTGTGTATCAGCTAGAGATAGGGTGCACATTCAACTAATTAGATCTCACTGCCAATATGTAAAATATAGGTTTATATGTTGCAGTGAGCCAAATATATACCAGTGCACCAGCATATACACTTTCCAGATATTACTGTATTGCCCAATATAGCTTTAAATATCACTGTACTTATTAATTGAAATTTAATAGCTAAATGATTCATTATTATTAGAAATAGAACTCTCTAGTTGGCAGTGGCTTACACCCTGTCCAAGTAGGGACCTTTCCTTCTACTCAGATAAGGGAGTTACACACCCAAGATAACCCCTGGTTACCCCCTTAGTAGCTTGGCATGAGCAGTCAGGCTTATTTCAGAAGCAATGTGTAAAGCATTTGTACATAAAACACACAGTAACACAGTGAAAACGCTACAATAGGACACCACACCAGCCTAGAATCATAACCAAACTTTATCTAAACAAAATAAGACCAAAACAACAAAAATCCAACATACATAAACAAAGATATCACTTTTTAAAGGTTTAAGCAAGTTTATCCATAGAACTTTATGTATGTGTTGATTTTAGCACAAAGTACCTTTGATGCGTCAAAAAGCCGCGACGAAAAACTGCGCAACAGAGGGAAGCATCAGAAAACACAAATGATGCATCGATTCTTGAGACCCAAGGGACTGGAGGTGTCAGTTCTGCTGCACACAGGAGAATGAAGTGTTGCGCAGATTTCTTACTGCGTAGAGAAACATTGCATCAAAATACGAAGACAGTTCCATTTTTGCCGGGTGATTTGCTAGAAACATGGCACCCAGGTGCGTTGGGTTGAAATCCGGACACGCTGGGGAAAGTGTGGCAGTGGCAAAACAGTCACTGCGTTGATTCTTCCAGCTGCGGACTGGTGATGCGTCGATTCCTTCAGCCTGTGCACAGGGCCTGCGTCGAACTCGAAGCTGGGTCTCTAATGTCCAAGAGTCAGAGCTCTGGATTGGGGCTGTGGCAGTTCTTCTGGCCGCGAACACGCGCGGCATCAATTTTCCAGTTGCACAACGGCAATATGTTGGTTTTTCAACCACACGGCAAGCTTGCGTTGGGAAAAACGCTGCTGGAAGAGCGATGCATGGATTTTGAGTCTTTGAAGCAGCCAAACCACCTTCAATTGCCCAGAACTGAAATTGGCACCACTTGGCAGGCCAGCAGAGGAGTTCAGGGGGCGGGCTGCAGATTATGTCTTTGATGGTTGATGGCTCTGAGACTTCTTAATAGGAGACAAGCACACTAAAGCCCTTGGAGAAGGTTCTAAGCAGGATACAAATGCAAAGTTCAGTCCGTGTCCTCTCCAAGACAGAAGCAGCCACTGCAGGTCAGCCCAGCAAAGCAACACAGCAAAGGGTCAGTACTCTTCCTGACAGATCTCCAGCTCTTTCTCTTGGCAGAGACTCCTCTTGACCCTGAAGTGTTCTTTAAATGTGGGGTAAGTGGTCGAATAGTTATACCCCTTTTGGTCATTTAAGTAGGCATACTTCAAAGGAACATCTTTGTAGTTCACAGGATTCTGCCTTGGCTCCAGATACACTACAGTGGGTGGAGATAGCTTTGTCAGAGGGCCGGCACAGCCCTATTCAGGTGTCAGTGGCAACTCCTCCCACCACTCTAGCTCAGGAAGGCCCATCAGCTTAGTGATAGGCTATCAAGATATGCAGGGCACACCTCATCTCCATTTGCATGACTGTCTACAGTGAATGTGCAAACAGCCCTTGTCCTTCTAAACCAGATGATGATTCCACAGGCAGGCAGAGATACAGGATGGTAAAACAAGAAAATGCCAGTTTTAGTAAAACATCAATTTCACTAAAAGATGCATTTTCAAATTCTGAGTTCAGGGAAATCAAACTCCGATTCTCTATCTCTTCCCAATTGAAAGTTACACTTGTAAGATGTTACAAGGCTGCTCCAATAATAACCTATAGGGGAGACAGTCCTTCCAGTAGTAGAAAATGAAATCAGAAGTATTTCACTATCAGGACATGTAAAGCACAGCAGTACATGGTCTACCTTCCACATACATTGCACCTTGCCCATGCGGCTTCCTAAGGGGTGCTTTACATGTAATAAAAGGGGAGGCTGAGCATGGCAAGTGGGTGCACTTGCCCGGTCAACCTGGCAGTTTAAAGCTGCACTGGCAGACACTGCAGTGACAAGCCTGAGACATGGTTATAAGGCTACTCATGTGGGTGGCACAATCAGTGCTACAGGCCCACTAGTAGCATTCGATGTACAGGCCCTGGGTATACATAGTGCACTCTACTACGGACTTACTAGTAAATCAAATATGCCAATCATGGATAACCAATCAGAAGCACAGTTTACACAGGGACCACCTGAACTTTAGCACTGGTCAGTTGTGGTAAAGTGTCCAAAGTACAAAAACCAGCAAAAATATAAATAAAAAAACACAGGAGTTAGAGGCAAAACGACAGGGGAAACCACACCAAGGATGCCAGGTCTAACAATTCTTAACAACACTGCAGCAAAGTGAACATTTTTTAAAGTCAACAACCATGCTTATGTAATATTTTCATTTAAAGATTTGCAGCTTGCACATTCTTACTCTTATTGTTAAATGACTGCTAAGTATCCTGACAGTACGATAAACAGATATTCATTGATTAATTCACTGCACTACTAATTGTATTCACATAAGGAATCATGTTTTTGTGATTCATTTTGGTTTCAAGACTTATCTAAACTATGTTCATTGAAAATACTATGAGTGTTATTTCTTTAGTTAGCGCAATACTGTCATGTCATTGAGACATTGCTTCTAAATGTGTATTTCAGTTAGGAGTAGTGCTAGACTTCCCAAACCAAACACAGGACTGTATCACATAAAGTGAGCATTGGGAGTACTAAGTAAAGACACAGTCTGAGCTAAATCAATCAATCAATCAGGGGTTTGTTAAAGCACGACTACTCACCCGTAAGGGTCTCAAGGCGCTAGGGGGAGGGGGGTGCAGGTTCCATTCCATCAAAGAGGGGGTCTGTCGAAGAGCCAGGTTTTGAGGTTTCTTGAGAAGATGGGGAGCGATGTTGTCTGTCTGAGGTGGAGCGGAAGGGCGTTCCATGCTTTGGCAGCGAGGAAGGAGAAGGAGCGGCCTCCCGATCTGGTCTTTCTGGTGCGGGGGACCACGGCGTAGGAGAGCTGGGCTGATCGTAGGGTCCTTTGGGGTGCGTGGAATTTGAGTCGGCTGTTCAGGTATGCTGGTCCGGTGCCGTGGAGGGCCTTGTGTGCGTGGGTGAGCATCTTAAAGGTGATTCTCGCCTCGACGGGGAGCCAGTGGAGTGTGCGCTGGTGCTGGGAGATGTGGCAGTGTTTTGGCAGGTTGAGGACCAGTCTTGCGGCGGCGTTCTGGGTGTTCTGTAGCTTGCGGATGAGGTTTTTGTTTATTCCGGCGTAGAGTGCGTTGCCGTAGTCGAGTCTGCTGGTTACCAGGGCGTGAGTGACTGTCTTTCGGTGTTCGAGGGGGATCCATTTGAAGGTCTTACGAAGGAGGCGGAGGGTGTGGAAGCAGGAAGATGAGACAGAGTTGATCTGGCGGTCCATTTTGAGCTCGGAGTCCAGGATGATTCCCAGGTTGCGTGCGTGGTCTGTGGGGGTTGGCGGGTTTCCGAGGGCGGTGGGCCACCAGGTGTCGCTCCAGGCGTCGGGGTTAGGGCCCATGATGAGTACTTCTGTTTTGTTGGTGTTTAGTTGTAGGCAGCTGTTTTTCATCCATTTGGCAACGGCTTCCATGCCTTCTCGAAAGTTGCGTCTGGCGGTGTTGGGCTCGTTGGATAGGGAGAGGATGAGCTGGGTGTCGTCTGCGTATGACACGATGTTGAGTCCGTAGGTTCTGACGATGGGGGCAAGTGGAGCCATGTAGACGTGGAAGAGCGTCGGGCTGAGGGAGGAGCCCTGGGGGACTCCGCAGGTGGTAGGTGTGGGGTCCGAGAGGAAAGGGGGGAGTCTGACCCGCTGCGTCCTGCCGGAGAGGAAGGAGCAGATCCAGTCGAGGGCCTTGTCCTGGATTCCTGCGTCATAGAGTCTGCGTATTAGGGTGCGGTGGGAGACTGTGTCGAACGCCGCTGATAGGTCGAGGAGGATGAGGGCTACTGTTTTTCCTTTGTCCAGTAGGGTGCGGATGTCGTCTGTTGCGGCGAGGAGGGTGGTTTCCGTACTGTGGTTTTTTCTGAAGCCGGATTGGGAGGAGTCGAGGATGTTGTGTTCTTCAATGAATGTGGCGAGTTGGCTGTTGATGGCTTTCTCGATGACTTTCGCTGGGAACGGGAGCAGGGAGATGGGTCTGTAGTTTTTGAGGTCGGTGGGGTCCGCTGAGGGTTTCTTTAGGAGGGGGTTCACCTCGGCGTGTTTCCAGTCGTCGGGGAACGAGGCAGTCGCCAGGGAGCGGTTGATGGTGTGGCGGAGCATGGGTTCGATGGTGTCGGCGGCTCTGTTGAAGATGTGGTGGGGCAGGGGTCCGTGGGGGCCCCTGAGTGGATTGACTTCATTGTCTTCAGTGTGTCTTCGGTGGTGAGGGCTGTCCAGTCATCAATCGCTGGCTTCCGGGTGTCGGGGGTGGTTGGTGAGGGTTCAGTGTGTTGGTTGTCTTCGTCAAAGTTGTCGTAGATGGTCTTGATTTTGTGGTGGAAAAAGGTGCTGAGTTTGTCGCAGAGGTCTTGTGAGGGAGGGATGTCAGTAGACTCGCTGGTGGGTTGGGCGAACTCCTTGATGATGCTGAAGAGTTCCTTACTGTTGTGTGCGTGGGTGGAGATTCTGTCTTCAATCGCTTTTTTCCTCGTTTCTCTGATGAGTTGATGGGGGCGTTGGTGGCGGCTCTGAAGTTGTTGTGGGCTTCTGTGGATTTGGTGTTTCGGAGTTTTGGGTTGACTGGTCTCTTAAGTAGTTGATGCCAGAGCAGCACTATTTTACCACATTTGACAGTGGTAAATGGTTGCTCATCATAGAAACATTCAAGGCATATGCTCCTTTGGATGTTAAGATATCATCATTTCTTGACACAGCTAGAGTTAACAACTGAAAATAACAAAATAACATGTACAAAGCAATGTACTTACTAACTGTTATGTCCACTGGCATGTAAGGCAGCAACGAAGGACCTCCAATTCTGTCTGTCTAGAGCAAGTTTCTGTATGGTGCCCTTACTGTGGTTCAGGGTCTTAATTTTTGCTTCCACAGTTGGCCTCCAAGTGTCCTTTTGCCTGCCTCTCTTTTGTTTGCCTTGTGGGGTCCAGTGGAAAGCTCTTCCTGTGATGGAGTCTTGTTCTGTTCTGATTGTGTGTTCCATACATCTTCTTTTCATAATGATGATGTCCACGGTTTCTTGCTTGCATATTGTGAGCTATTCCTGGTTGGAGATGGTTTGTGGCAAAATAAATGTGCAAGAGTCTTCTCTGATTTCTGGTGTGGAACGCTGACAGTTTGGTGATTTTGCTTTTCTTCAACTGCCAGCATTCTGATCCTTACAAGAGTGTAAACAGTAACCAGCTCTGGTAAAGTCTCAGCTTGATGTTGGTGCTGTACTTAGATGTATGTATGTATAATGAACAATGGTTCAGGGGTGGCCTATTTAGGTCCAAGGTACATGATACAAGTTATTTTATCGGGTTATTCAATAAACTAGGGAGCACAGTATGTAGGGCAACATGTGAACTTTTAATCATTACGGTTGCGAGTTTGCTTTTCACAGTTATGTTCAGGTGCTCACATAAGTGAAAAAGGTGCGTAGTGTGACTAAGTGAAGGTGAGGATACACGGAATATCACAAACAATATACAACAAGAAATCCACAACGATATATACAATGGGGGATTTTCATGGGGGTGTCCTCCATACATTTGTTTATCATCCTTAAGGTATTCTTTGCCTTGTTCAGTCTGTTCTTGATGTGAATGCCTTCCCCTCCATAACGTCTGATGGTAGAGCCTAGGTAGATGAACGCTTCAGTCATGGCTGGTCCTCTCCAACCATCTTGATTGATGAATGGTTTGGGATGCCGAGGGACATGACTTACTTCTGATTTCTTTGTGTTGATATTCAGGCCCACTTTCTGTGCATAGATGTTGAGTTGAGACATTTTTCCTGCATATGCTGGTGTGTGTGAGATGGCAAGCCTAGGTCATCCACATACTCGAGGTTCTGC